>NC_140498.1:27488418-29888418 GCF_964271855.1 Acomys minous | reverse complement strand
AGCTCTATGTGGTTGTTTATGTTTACATCTAGTGAACGTACATAAGACGTAAACAATCACCTCATCTATAATAATAAATATTTTCTTGGTGATAAGAAACTCTATAGTACGATATGTTTAATAAACAGCACAGGTCACAGAATATTACAAGGTTTTTAGAGAGGTAGAAAAAGACACTCAGAGAGTCACATATTTGTGTGGTCTATAGGAATTAAATAAGTACAAACCTCAAAACTCTAAGATGAATGTGTAATTTTGGCTTTGAGTTTTTTAAAAAGGATGATGAGAACTTCGCTGATTGGTTTTCTACCCTCTAGTACTAGTTACCCTAATCCATTATTAGTGATAATGACACCAGTTTCTTGTAATCCTTCTAAAAAAAACTCTGGGATGTATTGAGTGAAGCAAGAAAGGAGGACATATTTAATTCAGATCACATTCACATGATCAGAATTGGACAATATGCATCAATATTCTATCTGAAGATATGATTAGTCCACTGTATTTAGAGATCTGGATTTATTTTTTTTTGCTTGTTTTATTTTTATATTTCATTGTTTGAGACTAGGTCTTGCACTTGCTCAGGCTGGCCCAGAATTCACCTATGTAGCCCAAGATGGCTTTGACCTCACAGTGAAGTTCTTGCCTCATCCTCTCAAGTGCTAGAAGTATAGTTCCAAGCCACCATGTTGGGTTTAGAGTTCTAAATGTAAGCTAAAGAAAAAACATCTATTATGCCACCATTCCATTATCCTACTCCTTTGTCAAGCATTGTTAACCAACCTGTAATAGTCCCCTTACTGGGTTGGCTAGAGAATTATCATCATTAAAAAGAAAACATGGGCAGCACTAGTCACACAGTTAATATCAGCACTTGAATATAGAATTGTTATATCTTGGTCAAGCACTGTTTGGTGTATACAAAAAATAAAAAAAAACAAAAATAAAAAAGAACAGATGAAAACCAATTTTCCCATTTAGACAATGCTAATTTATTTAAGGCACAATCATTCTTCATTTCCTTTTCTTTTTTTAATATAAGAAGAAAAAAAAAAAGGCTCTTTCAAAAAGAACTCAATGGAGCAACAGTGCCACCCAATGGCTAGTTATGTTCATTTTGTGTTTAATTGTTGCCTGGCTCAACAGAGAAATTCGTTCACACATAAAAATTGGAAGCAGAATTGCCTATTACCTGCTAACGCTGGTATTCGGCCTCTCTTGTCACCCCCTTGTTTTCTAAATGATGGATACACAAACAATAGGAGCATCCTGAGAAATGGGAATTGTCTTAAAACAAAACTCACAGCATGCTTTTGCTATCAAACAGCTCAATGACAAGACTGGTTCCACGTGAATTTACAAATGAACAAGATGGATTTTTTTTCCCTTTCTCATTTGTAAAAGGCTGGAATGGGCAGCAGTTCTCCAGGCTCAATCCTGCACCCCAGAGATACTGCCTCTTACTTTTCCTGTTCTCTAATAAATCTAAACATATTCTGCTAGAAACATTAGAGGAGGAATACTGCAGCACTTTCTGTGGAATGAAAAAAGGGGGGTTGTAAAGGCTATGACAAGTGTTATAAATAGAAGCATTATTTAGTTTAAAGGGAGGCAGAATTTACATTTCCCAAATAGGAGACCACTCAAGCTTTGAGATTCAAGTAAGCAAAAATAAATCTAAGCTTTTTGCATGTGATATCAAAGCCCCAACTCTATTAATAGAAGAGGTGAGTAATAGATTTCTTTAGCTTGATGGTGGTAGGTTTTTATTACCCAGTCTTCGTGATCTGCATAGCTCACCAACTGCTTTTCCAAAGTGAGATGACAGGGAGTCCCCAGGCACTGAGGTGGCATGTTATAAGTACCTGGGATTTTTCTCCCTTGGAGGGAACTATTTGAAGATCTTGAGATGTCCCCACAGGACTTAAGCCCAAGGAAAGGAAAAAGACGCATTTCTTTTTAACCTTCAATCAATCAGAATGCTCAGAAAGTCTATTCCTTTTTTTAAACTACATTGATGCTCTTTTCAGATTTTCAACACTCAGGCAGAATGAGTTGGTACTAGGTGGATTTCATCTTGTTTTATTCCTAATGAATAAAGAGGCGGCGCAGAAATATTTGTTTCTATTCACTGGTGACTGTTAATAATTAATAATTCTTGAAAGACAATAAAGTTCCTGATCTGACTTTTATGTATTGTCAAAGGGGATTTCCCACAATGTTTTCAACCTTTGTCTTCTTGTCTCACTTAGTTTTTAATTCAATGCTTTGTACTGTGGTTTGCTAATAAGTATGATCAACTGGAAGGAAATTGGCCTTAAAAAAAGAAATGTATAGACTGAATACTGCACACAGGAAATATATTAAACAAAAAACCAAAAATGTACCACTGGTGAATTTGAGAACACTCGGCTAATTTATGTCACTTCCGTGAGTTAGTACATAGTACCTTCAGTTACAAGAAGTTCCATGTATTATTTTAATATTTAAAAAGGCACTGCAATCTGTTCTCAGAATAGTGAAATTATATGAACTAGTTTACTGAAAGGCAGGATAAAGGAAATATGGGCAAGAGCTGGAATTTTCTTGAGAGTTGAACGGTAGCTGAACACCACATCACAGAAATTACTGAGGAGCTGGAGTAAAGGCCTTAATGCTTCTGAGCCTCAACTTCCCCAGTAGCATAAATCTGCTATATTGCTCTAGGAACAACAAGAATTGACTGTGGTAAAAAGAAGAAAAAACATCCAGAGTGTGTGTCACATCTATCAATGGAGCTAGAGTGACAGAAGGTGCCAGCAGAAAAGAAGCCAGAAGTTATTGATTTGTATCATCAAAACATAACACCAATAGCATCCTGCAAAATCAGCTCAAAAAAGAAAAAAAGCCATAATCAAGGAGAAAAACATGAAAAACCATCCTGAGCTCTGAAAGCAAAGTACCTAAATGTGGCTGCAGCTGACCACTTCCTTGTATCAGGCTCACAGATGCCTAAATTCAGGTTTTCTCATTAGCAATGTGGGGCCAGTGCTGGTGGTAACTAGTCCCCAAACTGGAAGACTTAAAGTTAAGTGTGACATCCATAGCTCATCGTCACAGTGCAGCTAAGCGTAAGGATTTAATATGTGGAAACCAAAGGCCAACTGCACCTTTAGTCATTGATAGGACAGCATATATCTTTGCACATGGCTATTTTCACCAAGGGAGGCAGAGTTTAATAACTGTCAGGTCAGGCAAAGTTAAACAAACTTCACAGAAGATAGAACAAAAGGTAACTTAACCTGAAGAGTCTATAGTAAGTTCCCGAATTTCAGAATTCTCTTTTTAACCTATTGATTCTTTGCCATGGATGCTTTCATGTTGACCCTTCCTGGGTAGAAAGCGTTGGGGAGGCAATCCCTGCCGTCAAGGAGTGTGAATTCGAGTTGAGACAGAACATTCAAATATTAAATATCTAGTGAAGTGGGCCCCTAAGAAAGACAGGGAGGACTTTGGCACAGCAGATCAAACTGCAGTCCACACAGACCGCCAGACTGAATGGGTTTGATGATTGGAATTACCTAGTGGTGCTCCTGGGAGCTATGTGACCTTGGACAGATTAGCTCGTTTCTCTGCATCTCTCATTTTATATCCAATGGGGAGATAATGTCAGTGCTCCTGTATAGAGCTGTGATGTGCAGTCCATGGTTTAACATGTGTAAGGTATGCAGTGAACACTTAGTAAATAGCTACTATTAATAGTGTAATGACTACTGAATCTACTCCTACTCTCCCAATAAAGGGTCACCAACTAAACCACACTCAGAGGCCGGAGGATATTAGAACCTTAATGGTGAAAAAAAATGGTAACGGTGTAAACACTGTTTACAATACAGTCATCCTAGTAGAATCCAGGACAGCGGTTGTGTTTCACAACAATCTTTCAGGCTTATGTGGGTTTTGGTTTACTGTTCACCAGGTCTTAATGGCCCAAACTCACGATGTGCCTAAGTCTGGCCTTGAACTTTTGATATTCCTACCTCCATCTCCTGAGTGCTGAGATTACAGCCATGCATTGCTATGCCTAGCTAAAAACACTTCTGCCGCATGAGTTGGGACATTTGTGAACCACATACGGACCTAAAAAGGGACTCACTACCTAGTCATACCAGGTAAGAGTGTACAAAAGTAAGAGAGCCAAACCTTGATGCTATTGATACTCTGCTATGCTTACCTATAGGAGCCTAGCATAGCTGTCCTCTGGGAGGCTTCACCCAGCAGGTGATGAACACAGATGCAGAGACCCATGGCCAAATAATAGGTCTAGCTTGCGGCATCTTGTGGAAGAGTGGGTGGAAGGATTCAGGGAGCCAAAGGAGCCAAGGACACCACAAGAAAACCTATAGAGTAAACTAACCTGAGCCCATGGGTACTCACAGGGAGTGAACCACCAACCAAAGACCATGCAAAGGCTGGACCTAGGTACACGCACATATGTAGCAGACGTGCAGCTTGGTCTTCGTTTGGGTACCCTAACAATGGAAGTGGGGCCTGTCTCTGACTTGGCTGCCTACTTTTGGATTCCTTACCTCCAGCTGGGCTTCCTTGTCTGACTTCAATGGGAGAAGATATACCTAATCCTGCTATGACTTAATGAGCTAGGGCAGATTGATACACATGGAGGGGGGCTCCCTGTCTCTGAGGTGAAGTAGAGGGGGGGGATAGGGGAGAGGAGGGGCACTGCAGTCTGTATGTAAAGTGAATAAAGAAATAATTTAAAAGAAAAGACGTTCTGAGTAAAAGTACAGGTACCTTTAAAAAGTTTTGGTTTCCAATGCCTTTTGCTTTTCACTGTGTCTTTTCATAGCTATTGCAGAAGTTTAGAAGGCTTCAGAGAGGGACTTATTTTTTTCCAGTAGGTAATGAAGAGCTGAGAAATTGAGAGAAGGGGCAGCTATCACTGTCCCTCTAGTCAAACGTGGTACCCTGCAAGGCAGACGGATGAAATTAGAACTGAATTTGGAATCAGCTCACCTGACCAAAGCATGGACAATGAGATCAGACAAGCTCTGCACAACAGCAGTCCAGCATTTCTAATAATCTGGAATACTGGGGTACCCCAGCCTACTGTTTGTGGCCAGAGACTGGGATCCCACAAGTCTGAACAGCCTGTGATGGTCATGAAGGTGTCTTGTCTGGAAGCACTGTGTTCAGGGTTTGGAGTGTGGATGCTTCACAGGGGGGCATATTCCAGCAATTTTCCACCAACAGTCCTGACTTTCTCAAGTCCAATCCATCTGTAGTCTTTTATTTCTATCTCTGCTCTGCCTTGGCATTGGAACCTTAAAAGTCATTTCTTTAGTTCGAGATTCTAATATAAGTGCATCATTTGCCTCCTTTTCTCTTCTCTCCAAACCTTCTCACTTACCTTTTCACTCTCTTTCAAATTCAAGGCCTAGTTTTTCATTAGCTGTTGTTGCCAGTGTTGCTGTTATGTGGAACCACTTGGCACTGGATAGCCATTTGGTGCGCTCTTCCCTGGGGAAAAACTATTTTTCCCACCTTTAGCATTTGTTAGTTGCCCATAGCTTTTTGTGCAGGGTTGAGACCTCCCAGGCTTTTCACTTTGCGTGTTGTCATGTCTGCCACTCTCCCTGCTCAGCTCACATTGAGGCCGTCATGTTGGGGGTCTTCATATGCGTTGCTTCTGACATCCCTAGGAGACAGCCTCACAGCGAACACCCTGGTCCTCAGGCTCTTACTGTGTTTATTTTGTGCATCTGAATGATTTGCCTGCATGTATGTATGGATATTACATGTGTGCCTTCAGCCTGTAAAGTCCAGAGGAGAGCGTCAGATACCTCACAATTAGAGTTAAACATAACTTTGAGCTGCCTGATGTGGATGCGGGGACGTGACCTGCATCCTCTGCAAGAGCGGCAGGTGCTCTTAACTGTTGTGCTATCTCTCCAGCCCTGGCAACGGGAATTTTTTTTTTTGATATGTGATGGAAAAAAAATTTTTTTAAAGACTAATTTCATTGAGTTTTGAGCCTGGAGTTATATATTAAATTGGGAAAATAATCTTATGCTCCCTATTTTGATTATCATAGAGGATTCTCTCTAAATACCAGCTCTTTTGATGGGCAGTGACTTCTCCAAATGCTGTATTATTAAGTTTTTATTAGTTAACTACCAATCTCTATGTAATCAAGGGTAAGGAAATGAGAGCATCATTTCCCACTCTCTACACCGTTTGTCCTCAGAATACATTGCAATGAGCTCGAGTGAGCTCAGATCATCAGGACTGGTGGTGAGTGTGTTTCCTCACTGGCCATTTTGCCAGACCCAAAGGAAAGAGACTTCTTATAAGCTGTTGTGGAGATGAAGCTTTCCATAGGAAATTCCAAAAGAAACCCTCAAATGCCATCATCTACCTGCCACTCACAGATACGCACGATTTGGCCACTTTCTCTTTATAACTGGGATTACCAAATTCCAGTTATGGGGAAATATATATGTTTACATTTATCTTGGGTTTTGCAGTGTCCAGGTTGAATAATGATGACAGGACATCTCTGAGAAGTCTGCAAATGCTTAATTTATTTCCTGGCCCTTTACAGAAAACTGTTGCTGATCTTTTCTCTAGAAAGGTAATTCCTAAATGATCCCTCCTAAATTAACACTCATAGCAAACATTTAGATCACTTTACCGATGCTGAATGCTGCCTAGGAGGAAGTTTGAATTGCCTGTGTCACAAACCGTAGATGCATTAGAAATAAAATTTTATTCCCCACCTCTTGAAACTTCTTCCAATTGTTTTCTTTGAAACCATCTTTTGTAAAATGAGATCCTAGGGGCGATATTAAGATACTGAAGGTTATTTGGGGATGAAATGAACAGACAGTAAAGGGGATTCCTTCGGGTCCTCAGTTCTGATAAAGATTCCACAGACTTCCACATTACGGACCCATTCCCAGCCCCCGAAAGACTATCTGAACTTGCAAGAAGCAGCAGAGAATTTTCTTACATTAATCATAGACATTCTGAACTTTTGCTTAGCTGATACATACTTTTGTACATTTTCGCAAGAAATTGAAGCTTTGATACTACTACTTTTGTTATATCATTTTTCCTTATAAATTGAATCTGATTTTCCTGGGTTTTTGAGCCCATTAGAGAAATCTTCTGGTTTGTGATTTATGAGTCATTACACAAAGAGCACAGGGCTCCAGTATCAAAATGTGTGTTATGCTCAGAAAGAGAGAAAAAAAAATGAACTCCAGAGGTTAACAAAGCATGTTCTACCCTTCTGAAACCTAGTTATCATATTACAGGATGCAGATGTTCATCCCCCAATTTTATTAGCTTTCTTCACAATTGGTTAAAAACAGAGAGAAAAGAAATTACAATTCTAATTGTGACTCTACTTAACTAGTGCAAACTGATTTAAGCATGAACATCTGAGAAGCCTGAAAACTCAGCAACCATTTAAAAGTCTATTTGAGCAGTAGATCATAATTCCTGGGAGAGATGGAAAGGTGCTTTATAGTCTAATGCTGCCTTTTGAACTGTATATCACTTTTTCTATTTAGAATTCATTTGAATGCAGAAACCGAGTTAGATTCCCTTTGTTAGAGACACTCCAAATATTTTGACAGTTATTTAAATACCATATTGACAAGCCCATTGTATTTACTGGTCCTAAAACAAATAATTTCCACATATCCTAAGCTTTAAAACTCTTTTGTACAAATTATTAAAAGATTATAAACTGTTTGTCTGTGCATTTTTAAAGGGAGGGATTTGTGACTTCTTAAAACGAGAAAATATTTGAATAGCAGCTATAATTCTACTGTATTCACAAATCAGTCATTAAAATGCACAGAGCAGAGTGTCTGCAGCTGTATACAGCTTTTACTATTCAGACCGCTAAATGGGTAAAACATATATTTTAATTTAATGTATAATGCACAACTCAGAATGAACCAGAACTATTGCCTTCTCCCCCCACCTAAAAAGAATCCAAAGGATCCTTCAGTGTGCTGGCTATAATTTCTCCTGGACAACAGCCAGTCAAGATTTATTGAATATGCCAACATCGCTGCATAAAACATTGCAAGAGCTGGCAGAAGTTTAGTCAAAAAAAAAAAAAAGGAGAAGAAGAAAAAAGAAAAAAGAAACCAAGCTGATAACATTTCTGCTGTATTCATATTAATTGTTAAGCCTTCAGCTTGGTTTCCAGTTATGACCCAACTGGAATTTCATATCTTCTAGAAAACTAGCAAGGAAAGTGATGTCTTCACCCTCTTCGTGGGAATGGAAGTTGTGGCTGGTGAGGAGGGGAGGATATTTAAATATTAGATTAAACGTATCTACAAAGCGCTACCATGAGGAACTGGGGAGATGGACCCATTTAGTAAAAGGCCTACTATGGGAGCGTGAGGACCAGAGTTCACAGTTTCAGCACACATGTAAAAGTGGGGAGTGGTTGCAACTATCACTCTTGCACCCTGGGTAGGAATCACAGCAGAGACAAGCAGATCCCTGGAGCTAATTGGCCAAGTCTATAGATTCAATGAGCTCCAAGTTCAGTGAGAGAACATGTATCAAAAAGCTAAGATGGAAAGAGTTTGAGGAAGATACCCAATATTGACCTATGGTCTCCACAGGCATGCACATGTGTCACACACACACACACACACATTCCCTCATCACAATTGGCAAAGAAAAAAAAGCCTATGTGGTTTTAAGTCACATTCCTTAAGGCATGTTACATTATAAAATGACTGCTCATGAATGAAGTGCATGCCCTGATGTCAACTGGCTAGACACTCATGTGAAGACTTTGGTGGAGAATGTCATTGTCTACTTAATGGTCAAGTTTTCTTCAGGCCCCAGAGGGTCATCTCCAGCCTCTTGAAAAATGAATCGTGTCCCCTTATGCTTTCTTTATTTCTTAATTTCTTTCTTTCTTTCTTTCTTCCTTTTTTCCCAGGGGGGGGTGCAGGTTTCAAGACAAGGTTTCTCTATGTTATCTTGGCTATTCTGGACTCACCTTGTAGACCAGGCTGGCCTCTAAATCACAGTGATCCGCCTGCCTCTGCCTCCCGAGTGCTGGGATTACAGGCGTGCACCACTGTGCCTGGCTTATGCTTTCTTAAAAGCAGAGTCACATCTGTAACTTCTAAGATTTCTGTGGACACTTTCCTGTATTCTCCACTAATATATGTGGTTTTATCAGATGGAATTTATTCCTTTGTTCAGGTTTCCAACAAGCTCTCTCTGGAGTTTTGAACTCTTCTTCCACAGGACAAATCTCAGTGGTGCCACTTAACTAATTTACTGTGTTTAATCAGAGACTTCAAAAATAATTTTCTTGTATCTTTCTATGTCTAGAGATTTAGACTGACAATCTCTTAGAAAGGAAAAGGCTACACTTCATATCAGTTCTGCTGTCTTGTAGATTTTCTCAACTCAATGATCCTATCAAGAGGGAATATCTTTTAGCACTATGGTTAGTTTCAAAAGAGAGAGGAACAAATGGGGGCTGAGGTTAAACGGTCTTGGCAAAGCCTGAACTTCATTTAATTGAATTGCTAAAGAAAAATGTGTCATACAGTAGCCTTTAGAGCTATGAGTGCCTGGGGATCCTAGTGCGCTCCCGAAATACTAGTGTTTATGGACTGACATGTACCAAAATTTCAAAGGCGTCTTTTCTACACATTAAGACTTAACAGAACTTCAAAATTAACACAAGGTTCTCTTTTATATCTTCTACTTTTACAAATCATTTCTAAGTCATCAGCGACACAGCCATCTACATCTCAATATATACACTGGTTCTAAAATATGCTGAGTTATTAATGATGTACCCACTACTTTCTGAAAGGGATTTGCAATGTCCTCCTAATAAAAGAGATTAAATTGAAAAAAAAAAACCTTAATAAACATAAAAGGAAGTCGGGACCATGGAGAAGTACAACAGGTATCTATTCTGCCCCCTGGCGCTCACAGAATTGAAATTGGGTTTGACACGTGACTTCGGGTTTCATGGTAAGTAGAAAGGCACACAAGACCCACATCAATTGTCACTTTTCCTAATTTCTACACCTTTGTTCTTGTTCCTCACATCCATGTGACTTGGTAGCTCAATCATTTACATTTTCAATCTGCATGGCTTCTCAATATCAATTTTAGCATAAAATGGACAAGAAAAGAATTGGAGAGGTCGGTGAGATTTTCCTTAAGACTAATTCTATATTAACTAGAGAAGATGTTGAGCCTACTATTACCAAGACCATTATTGATACTTGTGAATTAATTTTGTTCCATTTCTGTGGAATCCTCATCACTTGGCTGTTTTCTGTCCTGCACACTCCGATTCCTTTCTACCACTTTCTGTATAAAATTATTGTAAAATAAGGAAAAGACTTCTTCCACTCAGCTTCATGCACTCCCTCTATCTTCCAGGCTCTTTTAAATATCAAGCTTCTTAAATGCATAAAGCAGGCTATTCTTACTTATTATTCATTCTTAATTCCTTCTCCCACTGGATTATGAACCTAGAAATTCCTTGGCATTCATATAAAGGATATTATCAATAACAGTGTCTGCCAAGTTCAAATTTTATCTTTCCTCCTCAGTCTGGGCTCTAGTTCTTACTTGAAATGTCTCAACTCCTGTCCACCACCATTCCTATGGCCAACATATTGAATTCATTTTTTACCAGACCTTCTTGAGCCATAATCGACCTCTTGTCTAGATATTGTGCATTGGATGACCACTCAGGCACATGTTCAAACACCTCTATCCATTCAAAATCCATGCCATAATGCTATTGCTAGCAATATCATTCTTCGGTTTTTTTTCCACAGGGTAATATTGGTATCTAGCTCTCTCTGACTCCTTCAATGCCATGCAAATAGTTAGTCTTTTGGGTAGACATGAAGAGTTGCAAGTTGCATGACCAGTACTCATTTGTGTGTGTCTCCCGTGATAAAATGTTACCTCATCAAAGAGTGAGTCTTGGCTTATCTCTCTAAGAATTCATGTTAGTTTAGTTATCTGTAGAGTCCTTGTTAATACATTAAATGTACAATAAAAGTCTAGCAAATTAGCGTGTTACTCTTGTGATATTTTTCTGCTACTGGTCCCAAATGTGTTTATTAGCAAATTTATAATGCATCTCTATAGTATAACAAACTGTCCTTGGCTTCTTAGAACATGACATTGGCTCATTTTCACTGAATTTTATAATGCATTCATTTTTTTTACTGACTTACACTATAATTCAAGCAAGAAATAATAGCTGTAATTATGAAAAATACCCCATCAATATGTGTTTATTTACTTTTGAACACAGGCAGTCTCTTGTCCTGTGAGCCTTTCCTCTAGCAACTCTTTTTTTTTTTTTTTTTGGTTTTTCAAGACAGAGTTTCTCTGTGTAGCCTTGGCTGTCCTGGACTCACTTTGTAGACCAGGATGGCCTCAAACTCACAGCGATCCGCCTGCCTCTGCCTCCCAAGTGCTGGGATTAAAGGCGTGCGCCACCACGCCCGGCAACTCTTTTTAAAATCATAACCACCACGAGAGAAGAGTTCCTCTATCATTTCCTATCAGGAGACTGGAAGTATAGACATGCTAGTACTTTGTGCAGATCTTACAGGGTGCCAGCCCACAGATCTTGATCCAAGCAACATGAACCATGTGGGCTTCCATAGCTGGATACCCAGAGGACCATTTTGTACTGTGATTGTCTGTCTATTCGTCTGCTTCATTTTTGCTTTTTAACACAGCAAGTTACAGGTGTCTGAGAGAGATACTGCCTCTATATCCTCTGAAGTGAAAACATGTCTGTGAACCTGTCTACAAGCTGAGGGAGAGAGGAAGGCGTTGTGAGCAAGGGAGAGGTCTGAAAGCATCTACCTTTATTTCTCACGCACATTATATGGAGGGCCTCCCACTTGGACTCTGAATAAAAGCTTAAGACCACATTTAGGTTTGTAGTTGGTCTCTTTCAGACCTGGCTAATAAGTGTAGTCTATGTCTTTGGCACAGTACCTACTTTGGTGTCATGCTTAATTAAAGTTCATGCTAATTAATGATAAAGTAGGTAAATCAGGACCTTGAGATTTAAGTTCTCTATCCCATCTTTTCTCTCCCTCTCTCTTTCAGCCTGATTGAAACCTTGCTCATTATCTTTCTGCAATTAATTCCTTATTCCTGAGGCTCATCCTGTGTTCCCCAGGGATGAACTTCCTGGATAGAGGACCTCATCATGATGATTAGGTCACACGACATTCTCCAATTAAACAACAGTTAGGTATTGATTTCTACTGAGAAATGGAAATGATTTGAAGACCTGTTACAGACATAGCTATCCTTCGAAGAGGTTACCATTTTACAGTTCTATTTCCAGAGAATTACTTGGCATTTTCTTAAGGTCAGGTGGGATACGAGAGTGCTAACTATTTAAGAAGACAAATCTGTGCCTTTTTGCCATTGGAGAGTGCTTTCTGGGCCATTGTGAAAGCTCACCACATAGTCACACGTATTAAAACATTTCATGTATGAAGAGTGCACTATCTGAAGGAAATCACAGCATATGTCTTTCAGTATTTGTTTTACTTTATGGCTTCAGTGGAATAAGCATACTTTTTCCTCACCTTTTCTCCTCTCTTCACTTGTTGTCTTCATTTCTATGTCCATAGGCACCTTGAAAATGTTTACTGCCATGACAATACTTTGTATCTGTAATATTTTCTTAAAGTAAAATGAATTCATTTTTGCCTAGTCCCATTTTAGGGATACAGTTTATTCTAATGTATTTTTGAGAATTTCATAAGTATATAAAAATTATAATGTCCATTATTTTTCTATTCAATTCAGTGATCCCCCATCATATGCTGCTTTTAACTTTACAATTTCTTCTTTATATTTTTCTTACCCCACTGAGTCCTATTAGTCCTGCCTATTTGCATGCGTGTGGGGCCATGCATGAGAGCAATGATCAGACCTCAAAAGACTAGGTCTCCTTCACCCAGCAGCTATCAGGTCCCATGCTTGATCTTGTGTAAGTCTTGTACAGGTAAGCACGGTTGCTGTTAATTCATGAGGACAATAGGTATGCCAAATGAAGAAGTCATTTCCTAGCATATCTTCCAACACATGACAATATTAGGCATTTGTATCTATAAAGTAATTGTCATGTGTTTTAATATTTTAACATACTATATTCAACAAACATATTACCTCAAAGAACGTTCAAAATGTGCTACATTTTGCATATCATCAATATAGTGTACATCATATTTGTTGACTGTTTTGTGATGTTTGCTCCAACTAAGAGAGTCTATTTCAAAATTCAAACTAAGAGTATTTAAGTATGGTTGGGTTGGATTATTATTCCTGGTTTCTCATGCCTCTCCTTCCCTCCGCTCCTCCTCCTCCACTTCCTGCTCTTCCTCCTCCTCTTCTTCCTCTTCCCTCTCCTCTCTCTCTCTCTCTCTCTCTCTCTCTCTCTCTCTCTCCTCTCCCAACTGCATTAATACATATGGGCCAGTGCTCATTATCTTCAGAGTGGACTATGATCCTTGTATGTGACACATGTAGGTAGAAAATGAACCAAGGCAGAATGATTCAGGGATGTAAATACTCAAAATATATCTATCAAAGTGACTGAGGAATATCTGTTTTGATGTGTTATTCACAGAGGAGGGCAGTGTCTCACATTTAAAAAAAACAATAATCAAAGATTGATTCTACGCAGCCCTTTGCTTTATTTTTAAACAGGCATACTGATATACAGCAGCAGCAGTGAGCCAGGCTATCCTACAATAGGACTATCTGAATCATAGTATCAGTGCTATCAGTGCTTTTGTTGTCCTCCAACAAATGGCTCTAGGTTAATGGAAGTATACCCTAACTGATTCTTTCCTTATTTGACCATGCTTTTGTTAGACTTTATTGTGAACTTAAAATAGTTTAGAGTCATGTGAGAGGAGTCACCTATATCAAATTGGGCTGTTGAAAGGTCTGTATAGTCTTGTCTTCATTATTACTTGATGTGAAAGGATCTGCTCACTGTAGGAAGCATCATAGCTTCTTTTTTTTTTCATTATGTCATTTTATTGCTTCTTTTTAAATATCTTTTATTAACTTATTATTACATCTCAATTGTTATCCCATCCCTTGTATCCTTCCATTCCTCCCTCCCTCCCATTTTCCCCGTACTCCCCTCCCCTATGACTGTGACTGAGGGGGACTTCCTCCCCCTTCATAGGCTCATAGGTTATCAACTCTCTTCCTGGTCGCTTGCTATCCTTCCTCTGAGTGCCACCAGGCCTCCCCATCCAGGGCCTGTGGTCAAATATGGGGCACCAGAGTTCGTGTGAAAGTCGGACCTCACTCTCCACTCAACTGTGGAGAATGTCCTGTTCATTGGCTAGATCTGGGTAGGTGCTCGAAGTTTACTGCACATATTGTCCTTGGCTGGTGTCATAGTTAGAGCAGGACCCCTGGACCCAGATGCGCCTAAGGAGGTGTTGATGGAGTGTGTGTAGCTAAGCATAAGCCGCTATGTCGCAAGCCAGCAAGCAGCATCTCTCTCTAGTTTCTGCATCTAGGTCCATGCCATGTGTTCTTGCCTTAACTGTCTGCAGTGATGGACTGCTTTCTGGACATGTAAGTCAGATAAACTCTTTCCACACTTAAGATTCTTGTGGCCAGAGTTCTTTACATCAATTGTGTAAAACAGACTATGAAGCTGGGAAACAAAAAAGGAGAAATTTCTTATACAAAAAACCTAATTCCTGTGTAATTTAACATATATATCAGATATTATTTTATAAATATTATCCAAATTCCTTAAATTTTGGTAAGATGTATTCACATTGCCACAGCCTGAGCTTAATATCCAGAGGCAAAGGTTTACTCTTCTGACTGAGAGTAGAAAGGCAGTGCTTATCTACTTCTCACAAACAAAAGGCACCCTTTGTTTTTAAAACTGCAATTATGAAAAGTCAGGTTAGACAAGATAGGATATTTTTCTTAGGGAAATAAGAGTCCAATCACAATCGCTTTGGGCAACCTAGCTTCTGAGAACATCTCTTAATGATACTAAATATCTGAGCAGGATTTTGGAGCACAGCATCGCGGAAAAATTAAAGATGCTCATTCCTTGAGTTCTTTAAAAAGAGTCAGCTCTTTGAAAGGAAAGCCTACTATGAAACTCTAAAATAGAAGTCATGCTATAATAAACATGAAAGCTTTCTATACTGTGACTTACAATGAACACTGTCCACTGTGCACTATCTAAATTAGAAAGAAAGGATTCGGATTTTAAGATGCTCATCTATATGTGAAGTTTAGAAACAACAAGTCAAATGTAAAGATCATATGTGCTTTTGACTATGCCCATGCTTCATGTTAGCAAATGTATTGGGTCAAATACTTCCGTGAAGAAAACATCTGGATTAGAAGGGAACATTGCACAGTATTGATGTGATGAGCTCAGACATTATACTAGTAACAATCCTCATCAATATAAACTTGAAACTAGTTGAAACTAGAGGTTTTTTGACCTCCAAAGTACAAATCTATGGTTACTGCCACCAGTATCAACTTCTGGTACCATTTTCTCATCATACTTTCTCATTTGGATGTCAGCCTACCATTATATTAAATACTGTGCATAGACCCAGAACCTTATCTGTCCCCAGCTCCAAGGTAAGGGAAATGACCCAGACCACCCACTGGAGCATATTTTTTCCAGTGAACATCAAAAATGACTACGACTCTGTAATTGGTCCAATTAGAGTCAGACTAGGACATTTTTGGATGCTGGTAAAAATGGAGCTTGTCACTTTCATTAAATATAATGAGTGAAGCATCTTTGTCTGGCTGTGAGAACCATCACACTGCCACAGTTGGACAAGTCTCATTGATAACAGAGACAATATATGCAGAAACAATGATGGACAACACAGAAGCTAAGAACTGAGATCCATCATCTGAACTGCTTGAATCCAGCTACACATAAGCTATCCATGAACCTTAGAGTCTTTAATTACATAAGTCAATAAATTACCCTTTCTATTTCTTCTTAGACCTATTTAAACTTGACACTGAGATGGTGACTAATATAGCTAATTATCACTGGTATGTCCTTAGACAGGTTATGTGATTTTAAAGGATTTTGTGGGAGGTTAAAGAATATATATATTATCTTACATATAATTATATGTTATATGTATATTAATTATATTTGTGCGTGTATGGAAAATAAGCAGTAAGCTGCATGAGCTTGAGAACAATTTGTGTCCAGATGACTGTGAGTTACTTGCTGAAGCATACATAATAAGAAACACCAAGAGCCTGAAAGGCTTCTGTAAACACCAAGCCATACTTAGAAAGGAGGGGACAGCAAATGTGATAACCATGCTTTCTGGCATGTCCTCTTACTTTTCAGTCTAGAGAAACCAGTATAGAGTCTGAAGTGACAAGGCTAAGAGCAGGGAGGAGAAATGGGTTAGGTCATGTCCATTCATGTCAATCATTTTCATATTCTGAGGTATAGTATTTCAAAATGAAAAGCCCGAGACACATAAGGGAAACAAAATAGGTCACCTGGGCCACAGTGAGTCTTTCAGCAAAACCTGTTCTGGCACAATCAGGCCAAAGTAACCTGCCTTGTAGAAAACTATCATTTGACTTTTGAGTAGAATCAGTAGAATCAATTTGTAGCTTTCTGTTATAGTTCTATAATGGCCTATTTTCCGCACTTCTCTACTGTGGAAAGAAATCGACAATGACACAAATTATTTTAATTATTTTCTCCTGGTGTATAATTTGAAAAATCAGCAATTAAAATTATGTGAGCACATTAAATATCACAAGTAAAGATATGTCTGAAGCTGTATAGAATGTAAATTATCTCCTTTGAAATTATTGTCAGTAAACAAGGTCAAATTCAGCATATGTTCAACAGTCTGATCAATACAACTGGGTTAGTATAAAAAGAAAGAATATTCATTTATTTATTTGGGAAGCAATTCAAATGGCATTCAGGGTTCTATAACATGCCCATTAATCATCCTTTGTTTTATTGTTTCTTGAGGAAAATGTACTTATGACATGTACATACTTATAAATACATGTCATTCAACCAGGAAGTTTATGACTTTATAATGCCAATAAGAAGTGTATTAATCCAGAAGGTGCTATGGTCATTGCTGGAAGAGAAAAAGCATCAATGGTATAATTTAGGTGTGATTGCTTCATGCTACAGTAGCAACCTGCCTGCCTGGCAGTTTTACCCACTGACGCAATAGTGACACAAAGGTTAGAAGCGTAACCAACTCTTTTTAGATTAGAATTGAAGCTTGCTTCAAAGAAGGGAATTTGTGTCTGGTACTGTAAGCCATGTAAAAGTCCCATGGCTAGTGAGGTAATAGGAAGAACCTAATATTGTTAGGTTGCTAAATATACATGTTGCTAAACTGGTTTCTAAATAACATCATATGCAAGGGTTAAGTCTGCCCTCAACCTCTTCCAGAGAAGCTTTTCTCCATAGTAGAGAACAATTAATAGACTCATAATTGGACAAAATGCTGAAAATAGGTAACTATTAAGTTCTCAGTTTTAGCTGGAACATCTATATAAAACCCTCTCCAATACTCTAAGCTTAAGGAACATTACAGTAAACATATCAGAAAGAATATAATATCAGTGGTACATGACTGTTATAAACTCACTATAGCTATGGTTCCCTGGCTAAGACCAAGCCAACAAGATCAGGCAGGGGTGGGTGAAAGGGCAGAAGATGTTTTAGGAGTAGCTAAGATTGAGATACATTGTTTGCATGTATGAAATTGTACAATAATAAATAAAAGATATTTTATTAAAAAGTGTTTTAGTATTTCAAAATGCTGGTCATTGGCAAAGCACAATGTAATAATTCTTGTCATGCACACTTTTGTACTCCATTTTAAAAGGAAAATAGCATTCTCAAATGGGAGCATCCAAAGGTACATACTTACCTTTAACTTCAACTATTAAAACCGGGAGAACAAAAAACAGGATGCATACAAAGAGGAATTTAGTTATTCATGCTAAGTTAACTTGAAGTACCATGAAAAGAAAAGAATCATTGCCTTTACATACTGAGCCATTTTGTCAGCACTGAATTTGCGCATTAAATAATTAGTCAAAAATGATTCATTAAAACTCCAGTGTTGATCAATTAGCATCTGTTGAAGTCTGAACATTTCTGACGACCACGACATCAAGGAAAATGCAACTGGGCCAGTCAAGCACTGGACGGGACAATATTTCAGTCTCGTAGACAGGAAATTGAGTATGACCAGCTTTGGGAGTGAATGTTAGCTTCCCATGGCTGTTAGGCCTGCCTAACAGGTGACAAGAGCTGCATACACCTTCTTCATACAGTTTTTGAGCTCTCCTTCTGCTCTTCACCCCTTGTAATACCTGTTGCCAGAGTTCAGATGGGACATAAGAAAGGATAGTGTGGAAGACAGGCAGAGCTTATCACAGAATAACACCAGATGCTTAGATGGGATGAGGGCACTTGGAGAAAGACACTCTACTCGTAGCATGATCCTAAATGTGACAGTATCCCTGCGGTACGATGGAGTCCAAGAATGGTACAGATGGGTCATATGGAAGTTTTACTTTAAGTGTTTTTTTTTGCTTTGTTTTGTTATTTGAGAAACAATCACACTTGTTTACATACTAGCTCCATCAGTTTGTACAATCAACAACAGTAGATTAGGTTTCCCTCACGTCTGCATTTTCACATGTGTATCTGGGTTTGTTGTCATCTTTCTTAATGGAAGTCATTCTTCTAGCTTGGTAAGATGGAAATTTCAAAGTAATTTGAATTTTCATTTCCATCATAGCTAAGGATGATGAACATACTTTTTAAGTGTTTACTAGATGTTTTTATTTCTGAGAATAGTCAATTCAGTTTCACTGTCCAATTTAAAAAATCTTGTTGTTTGTTTCCTTGTTTAGTTTATTTTCAGAGAAGGCAATGGGCCTGGGGTGTAGTGAAAAGCAAGTGTCCTATGGAATAAAGCTACTCTTATTTCAGAATGTGCCCCTCTAAAACAGTAACTGATTTGTGCCAATGAACTTAATCATTCTGAATTGCTTCTTACTTGAGAAATATAATGAGATGTATTAACTTCTGAATATTTACCAACAACATGTAGTGTGTTAAAAATTAAGTAACTTTATTATTTTTCTTCAAGACAGGGCTTAACTGTGTAGCTCTGAATGTCCTAGAACTTACTCTGTAGACCAGGCTGGCTCGAATTCAGAGATCATCCTGCCTTTGCCTCCTGAGTTCTGAGATTAAAGGAGCACACGACCACTGCCATATTTAACCTAATTTTTAAAGGTCTATGCCTTTTAAAGAAAACGTCTAATGGTTTAAAATCTCAGTATTAGGCAGACTCTCTGTGTATGTCACTCACTTTCCATCCCTACCCCCTTCTCTCACATCACTCAGTATATCATACACCTAGATGGATAAGCAGTTACACTGAGTGTTGCTCAGTTCCCAGCATTCACATCAATTGACTCCCAAGTGCCTATAATTCCAACCCCATAGGATCTGGCTCCCTCTCCCTCCCTCATATGCTCCCCCAGCATATGAACATATAAACATGTGTGCATATACAATAAAATCAAAACAGATAGTTCTTAAAAATCTATTTACTTGGCTCTATCTGTTATTGTTTTATGAAATGTCAATAGCATTTTCCTAAGTTTAATTTTTTTCAAATGTTTGGTAAATGCATTTCATACAACTTGTTTTAGATTTTTGTCAGCATTCTTAGAAAATTTAATATGAGTAAAGACTTAAGAATCTCCAGGGGGAAAAAATGATATATCACGAATACTTTATAAGTGTTTCTAACCAGAACATCTTTTTTTCCAGCAATAGTTCATAGGAACGGTGCTCCTCCAGTCCTACTATCAGCAAATAATAAACTTTAACACACATAGCTTCCTTAGACGTCAAAACATCTGTAGTCTTTGTGGTTTTGGGGTACGTTTCAAGTGGTCCCTTAACTTTAATCCAGCTATGCCACAGCACATCATGGCAGGATTGTGAGGCAGCGCAAAGCTGTCTCGTGGCACCGTTTTTATTAATAGAACATGAATTTCTATAGCATTCTGAGAACTGAACTTCTGCACTAAAAGAGAAAAGTCCAAGCAACTACCTAAGTGCGGAAATATCATAATCCTTGCTGTATTTAGCATGGATGTGATACTAAATTTTACTCCTTAAAATTAGGAAAGTCAATTTAGTAATCTCTAAAGAACTCGAAATTGGAGCGTAAAGAGATGGCCCAGTGATGAGAGCACTTCTCCATCTTTCAAAGGACTGGAGTTCTGTTCCTTGGATTCACATTGGGTGAGTCACAACTATCTATAACTCCAGGTTCAGGGTGTGTTATGCCCTCTTCTGATGTCTTCGTGCACCCACATACATGTGGCATATATTCACACACACACACACACACACACACAGAGAGAGAGAGAGAGAGAGAGAGAGAGAGAGAGAGAGAGAGAGAGAGAGAGAATAAAAATAAAGCCTCGAAAAAAATCTCAAAATCAAAGATGTTTCTTGTTGCTTCTAAAGTTCCACTGAACTTTTCAGCGACAGGACTCTCAGCAGTAAGTAACGAAGGTCACCCAGGAGCAGCAGTGAGGAAAATCAAACCCAGGGGTCAGGTCGCCTTGTAAATATTTTCATCTCAAGAACACCAAGAAGAAAATGTTTTGCAATATGCCAGAGTCCTCAAGTGCATTTATTATTCAATTTAATAAGCATCCAACAACTAAGAACCTAAAAACCCAAATGAAAATAAATGATCCTTATTAGTGAATAATGGCTTGTTCCAGTCTCTGGACTTGAAATAAAGTAACCTCATCAAAAGTAAATACCATCACTGGCCCATAAAAGCCAACAGGTAATGATAAATAGAAACAAATGGGAAGGAACAAGAAAACAGCTTAGAAAGTTGGGAGATTGATTTTCTCAATATTAATAATATATTCTGTTTTTCTACTTCTCAATCTGCTCAATCACATTAAATATAACAGTTTCTTTTCAATAGATTTTGGTCCATTTGGGTCATAGATGGAGACTAATACAGGAAGACAAAAGAAAGAATAGTTTCTGATAGGTATAATAAGTTCTCAGAATAGAAAATGACATTTTTCCATTTCTGCAAGTATTATACAGTCTTAGACATAGCAGCACTAGTTTGGTTACTCACATTCATTTCTGAGAAGCTACTTTCAGTCAGCAAGTTTGTCTGAAGCCAAATAACCTTTAGACAAATATCTGAATTTTCTAACAGATACTCCAAAGTGTTATTCCAGATTTTCCCAATTGTGTTACTTTAGTCTCAAGAAATATTACTGAAGTGTATAAAGTGTTTGGATCTAAGAACTGAGTATTGGTTGACACCCTGGCATCTTCTCTTCCTTCCCTGTGTAGTCCTATGCAGCTTCTCCTTGTGTAGCTCATGTCTAAATCTAGAATTATATGATTATCAACATTAAATAGCTCTTATACCCCTCTCAATCACCAACAAAACAGAATCTTGTCAAAAAACTCAGTAGAAATTTCAGAGGTTGTTTTGTTACTAAGTCCAAAAGTCATAACTATAGTAGACACTAAACTCTCCTATTCTTATGTAGATATGTGAGCTAAAAATAAACTCAAATAGAGTAGTTAGTATTTGAGGACAAATTATGTTCATATTTAACTTATTGCAATAAATACATGCTTATTTTAAATATACACTTAACCACTAACTTTTCAGGTAAAAATGATTACATTTAAACCGTGTACCACATTTTAGCACATCTAGAAATTATATAAGGTCAGCTTGCATGCTGCCTGCATAGGGCTAGCTCACACCTGAAGAGGGTGTGGATTGGAATCAAGTGACATCTATCCCATAACCAAGCTTTGGTTTACATTTCTATTCCTGAACTATAACTTTGATCTTTGGTTGGTTGTCACTGATTTTCTGGCTAGCTGGCTTGCCATCCTTAAAGACTTTTAAGGGTGACAGATGACCTTACAGATCTCTGGCATGTGCCAGCTCTTCTCCCTTTCTTGGCGCCTTATTAAAGCAGAACCGTATGGTGAAAGCATTCTCTTAGCATTCTCTGTTATGCAGCCCTAGCAAAAGAGCTGTTGTCTAACCATTACAGACAACGCAACGCAAGCCAGGGAGGTCTACCTAACTTTCGTCAGAGGAATGCAATGGGAAAACTACTTTGCCTCTTTCAAGAATGGTTCCTAAAAAGGTTCAACTTCCAGCTGGACCGCAAAGAAAATTTGTTTTGGCTGAAGCTAGATGCCTTGTAAGTACCTCAATTACTCTGAGCTAGTCATGCTGTGAAGTTAGCCCCCAGAAGAAAGAATGGTCCTGAAGAATTCCAGCCTCTCCAAGTAAGCTACACTGCATATGCTTATTTTGGACATTTCCACAAGGTAAATGTGATAACAAGAGAGCCAAGAAATCCAAGCAGAGACAAGGACAAATGCACTAGACATGTATTAGCTAGCTTTCTGTAACTTTGAAAAGAAAACTATTTGAGGGAACAAGTCCAGAGAATTATTTCTTTGTCTCTGGATTTCCAAAGGTTAAATGTGTTAGGGAGGGCATGACAAAAAGGTTCATACCAAGACAGCAGGAACAGAATGAGTCTGTATGGTCTAGCTGGCTTTTTTCTCTTTCTCTCCTTTTTGTCCATCTAGCTTTCAATCTCTAGGATGGCACTGCCCACATTCTGGACAGTTTATCACTTCTTCGTTAATGATCCCTGGCAATGCTCACACAGACACACTCACAGGAATGCTGGCAATGCCCACACAGACACACTCACAGGAATGCTGGCAATGCCCACACAGACATACTCATAGGAATGCTGGCAATGCTCACACAGACAAACTTATAGGAATGCTTTCATAATCGCTTCAATGATTCCCAATCCAATGACGCTGGCAAAGGCATTTAACCTTCACAAGGTGAATGACCACAAATGAGCCAGCCCATCTGAAGCCCAAGATACATATCATGGACTCAACAAGTCTCCACCACAACATATTTGAACTACAGATACTCAAACTCACGGGCACAGCAAATGACTGACATTTGTACCGCTGTTAGGGTGGTTTTTGCATAGCCATAGATAGCAGCTATATTAGTAATAACCCTCATGTTGAAACTTTACATTTTATGTGACTTTCTATGGGCTGAAGTTCCCCCAGAAGTAATTGAAATATAATATGATTTTCTCATAATAATTCACATGGCTTCAAATAAGTTACAAAAGGTATTGCTATCAATCCCTTACATTAAAAAACACACCTAAAGTATGTGACCATGGAAAAACAACATTAGCAGCTCTAAATGTATTTTGCTTATTTTAAAACAACAGAGTAGACATTTTATTAAACTCTATGAGAATTAAAAAAAAAATACATGTAAGTTACTTCTTATAGACCTGACATATCCTAGTTGTTTAAAAGTCATTACTTTTTGGAATGATTTTATTAATAAGTTTTTATTTTTATAGTGATGTTAAATAGAAAGATTGCACAAATATGTAGAGGCAATATTTCTGACTTAGTAAAAGTAAGCTTGTATATGAAGCTATACTATATTCTTGAACCTACTTTTGAACTTCAAGGAATAAGCTTACAAAATTATGTCAGTCATTCCTAAAGATCAGTATTAAACTAGAAGGACCTCTCCAGGGTCTTTGAGTACTCTTTCAGTATTAGAAGCATTTGTTGAAGAATAACTTCACATACGAAAAGAGGCAGTAAACAAAAGTAAATCATAGAAATTTAATGCACCACAGAGATAATAGAAAGCTGAAAAACTGTAGGGGAAGGGGAAACCTCGCAATTATGTCAATCAAATTAGCATGGAACATAAGTTAGACAAGCCAAGGAAGATAATTACCTACCTAGAAAGGCAATTAAATTAAGGTTTTATTGATTTTTTTTCCCTCAGTACGTGTTGCTGTTAGAAAGAAATTATGGGAAGACATAATTCTGGTACTATAATATTTTAGAATTTACTTATCCTGGAACATTTCTATTGCTGCAGAAAGGCACATGTTCGATGTGACAAAAGAGACATTAATCTGATAGTGTGGAAACCGTCTGTCCTTACAGGGGCGTTGTACTTCATTGGTATTCACTGGATATTATTATTCTACTGCTCGTAATGAATGGTTCTTCCCAAACAAGCATTACCTTCTCTAGTTTCACCATGTCTTAACAACAACAACAACAACAACAACAAAAAATCAGAATCTGTGACTCTCTTCTTGATCATCTTAGGCTGCTCATCTCAGATGATCTTTCATTTTATTTGAACCCTTCTTCAAGATGGTGTCAGTGACATTTATTTTTATTCCAGGAGCCATTAATTTGCATTTGAAAAATCAGGAGCTGGGAATGAAGTCTTCAACTAATTAGAATCTGTGGCTAATCTTTGTTCTGAGGCATGCACAATGACAACGGATCAAACAGAGGTGAAACATCTGCAAGATTCCTCTTTGGGTTTAACATTTAAACCGTGTGCTCTTTCCCAATCCATCCACTTGCATTTCTCAACATCTTCTGTTTCCTTTATATGTATAGAGTGTCCAGCCTTTTACTTGCTAATAATCTAATTATCATAACTCATTTGCTCTCTTCTCCTCTTCTTTTAACATTATTGTTACATTTATGATTGTGAGGAAAAAAATGATTAAAATATAGACAGATCATATCTGATTATATTTTTAATTTAAATTTCAGCAGAAAGCAAAAATATGATACATTTACTGAGTGTTTAAAGATAGCATAAGTAACTAGTTTATATTTTCCATGGCAATTTGACTTTACATCTGCTTGAAAGACAACTAATTTTTTTCTAAGGGTCAACTCTCTAGCCACAAACAGCCTAGCAGTGTACTACTGCAACTCACCCTGAGCTCTGAACAAGAATTTTATTATCATATTAGTATTGATGAAATCATAGAGCAAGCAGAGAGAGTCGAGAAAACATCACAATAAAATCTATGTGAACAAAAGAAAATGTAAGACTGTAATGCAAACTGAACAGAAGCCGTACAATCTCCAGTAGAAGAGAGGAGGAGTATAGTGTCCACAAGACAATACTTACAAATAAAACTTTCTGCAAATAAAACAGGTTCAACCTTTAAAGACACAGAGAGGAAATTTCCACTGAGGGGAAAAACAGAGAACACAAAATAAATCTGAAGTAAAGTCGATCACTTTTCTAAAAGGAACTTTGGCAGTTGTGTATATTCACTTAAAGTTGATCAAAGCATCATAAACTCAATAAAGAACCTATGTTTTGTATTCTTACAGGATATGTGGCAACAGTCTTGGACATAGAAGCATTTGATTTATTGACATTTTTCAAGAGCAAAGAGCAGCCACACTGTAATTTTTTAATTAAATTACAAAGTTCAAAGCACAACCAAGTTCAAGTGAATTTCTGACGGTAAACCAGGTAACACTTTAGGATTGATTCCATACGATAAATTGCCTACTGATATACCAGGGTGTATTTTCATATATATCAAAAAAGAATGTGAATCAAACACTTAAGGATGTTAATAAGATAGAACTTGAAACTGATAGCCTCTTGAGGAATCTGCCAATATCACTGGACCAATAGTTCAGGTCAGAAAATCCTGTAACTCTGCACACACTCACTTATAAAATAAATAGAACTAGATACTTATCCTGGGAGCATTATAGACTAATTTTCTTTGGGTAAAGGATTTTTAAAATTGCATCTCAATCTTATATTTGCTCAAAAAACTCTCACCAAACATTTATAAGCAATCGTGCTGACTATAATAAAAGAGATATGATTGACAAGTTATCCCTGGAATCATATTGGTAAAGCCAATAACCAATAAGCGAGAGAACAATTGCCCTAATAGATATTTAAACAGTTTCCTTTAGAAATGGCAATGAGAGCAATAATAGCTTGCAATAACAATAACGAGTCTTATTAGCATCTCCAATGATGATGATGATTACCCTAGGTCGAAAATAAGACTACAAAAAAAAAAAAAAGAATATTGTGCAATATGTTCTCCGAAATTATAAATGAAATATGCTCTCTTCCATATGTGCAACATTTCATCCACACAATGTGCAAGGTAGCAGCTATTTCTTCTGTGCATAATAACAGAATGTTCATTCCAACCATGAAAGTTAAGTTTTGGTTATTATTTGGAAGAATATACTAGAAAGCAGCATCTGCACTTTGACTATCTTTGCAATATTGCTTGCTATCTGTAAGTCAATGAGAACTCCTCTTGCCTCTGACAAAGTGAGATGCCGCCTAAGAGCTGATAATAAAATCATCCTTAAGTTTTATGTTTTTAGAGTAAAAGTGAGTTTTATTCTTACACTAAAACTTGGGCTTATAATTTTTTTAAAATTATAGCTTTTAAACTCCTTAATGTGTGATAATGCTCAACATCATGCATTACATTTATTTAAAACTAGCAATCCTGGGTCTGGATAGATGGCTCAGCAGTTGTGGGAACGTGTTGCTATTAAAGGGAACTCAGGTTCGATTCCCAAAGCCCACCTAGTGGTCCATAATCATCTATAATTCCAGTTTCAGGGGATACAATACCCTTGTCTGACCCCCATGGGCCTCAAGCATACATACGACACACAGGCAGATGTGCAGGAAAACAAACAACACCAAAACACCTCACACACAACATAAAATCTAATAAAAATTAAAATGTAAAATTAATGCAAATAGCAGTACTGTGTTTTCAATAAAATACATGTCAACATGAAATCACTTAATAACTTCATAAAGCAGCTAGTTGTTTTAGGTCATGGTCATTCAAAGGTTCTACTGGAAATGTTGATGAAAGTTTCCCTTTCAGCTGTATTATTTTCTTCCAACCAGCTCTGTCCATGATCATACTGGTCTTTAGAGTTACAAAAACTCTGTAGGATATATAAATGCCTTTCCATTCCAATTTAACTCAAAATAGAAAATAGGCAATGAGAAAAGGAAATTTTCTGGATAACTTTTAATATGCTCCTTCACCTTGATCAATATTCACCCTACAGTTTAAACTCTTTTCCTGTTACATAAAATTATTTAATATAATTGATTGTGGATTTGTAGTCACATACAAATTTCCTCATTACTCCATGACCATGTGTCTTTTAAAATGAGGTAGAGCGGAATTTACCAAGCCTTTTTTACACATCCAAAGAAAGAAATATTGATTGTTTTAAAAGAAATATTTACTCTTGCTTAAGGAAGATAATGTTTTTTATATTCAAATGGTATCACCCAAGTTTCGCTTGTATCCCAGGCATTTAGCAATTATCTCTTATAGAACACATCCTTAAACTATTTGAAGATATTCCATCAACACCTTTTGTTACCAACGCAGTCAGTGTGTAGTTTCAGTGGGATATGGGATGAGGGAAAAGAGAATACGTTTTTTTAAATGGGCTAAGTCACAACTCAGTAACAAAGGATTCAAATCTAGTCATTTCCTGGGTTTGGGATTTGGGGCACAGCATGAAATCTATTTAGGCATGAATCTTAACTGGTACACTAATGAATGATGAAAATAGATCTTCAGCATTTAAATTATATCATGCTTCTTTTCAACTATGCTTATGCCATTCGGTCAAACTTAAGTCCTTTTCAGTCAACTTAGTGGAATAGGTTTTCGACTAGTCTACAATTTCCTCTCCTTGTTCTTATGTTGCCTGAAGTTTTCATATTTACTTACCAAACCAACTGTCTCATCATTCTTACGAAAGTGCTCTTTAAAGTTCTTTGTTCTTATTTAAGTGTCAAAAATTCCCCCCCCCAACAAAAACAGAATTTCATTTGGACACACCAGACACATACACACACACACATACACACACACACACACACACACACACACACACACACACACACACACACACACACACACGCAGTTGCTCTCACAATTTCACAAGGATGCCCTTTCTCAGTTAATGGAAGCAGCTCTAACTCACTGATAGCCAATAGTCACCAGGCACAACTACAGCCATGCATTTCAGCGTGGCATCCATTTTCAGAAAGAGCCAAGAAATAAATGTGGTGCTTGCATGACTTTTCTGGTAGCAACATGAACCAACTCATATTTACCCTAGGAGTGACACTAATGACAAACCAAAAATGATTCCACCCAAATCTAGATTGTGACTTTTTGGGGGTGTGAATTGCAAGATGATGTATAAGAGGCTACTTGAGGTGCCATGGATGACACAAAAGCAACTGCTCTGATGAAAAAATCCATCCTAATGTGGATAACAACTTACAATAGTTGCATCTTTCGAGCTCCCTGCAGAATTTGCAGGCAGCTTTGGCTGTTGGAGAATCTTCTATCCCAAAGCTGATTTGCTTCTATATACTTAGGAAAGATCTGTTCCCTGAGCCTTGTAAGTTGCAATTTATTTCACGTATCTTATGAGCCCATCTCGTCTTTGCAGAAGGGAAGTTTCCACTGAGAGAAAATGACCACATAACCTTCCACACCTTTCTCTGCCTTTCACATTCTTTCTGCCCCTTCTTTCATGATGTCCTCTGAGCCTGGAAGGGAGTGCTATAGATGCCTGCTTATTTTTTCCTCCATCTAATGCTAACATACATTACCATGCCACAATAACAGCCACTTACTATCAGGAGCTTAGGTGTTAACTAATCTCTACAGTGTAGGGCTCGTTTCAAGAAAAAAAAAAATAACCCTTCAGGACTGACCAAGGATCATCACATAATAAGACTGTACAGAAATGAACATAGATGTTTGGAAGGCAATTTGATATGGCCTTGTTTAACAAACCAGCCAGCAGTAGTCTCAATATCTGTGCCTATAATCTTTTCAACTGTAGACGTTTGCCCTGTTTTACTGTACCAGATATGAGTTCCTTACTGGGGAGCAACTTGTAATTCCAAGTGGAAAGTGGTTGACTGCACTCATAACAACCACACAACTTTTACACCATCATCACATCTTGCCTAGCTTATTGATAGTTTAGCACACAAAATCTGTTAACTGAAGATCACTGGCTACAATTCTTCCCCCAGAAGACTACATCCCATCTTCCATACTGTGAAAACCAGGCAATAGTAAGTTTTTAGCTTGTTTGATTTTTGGCAGCTAAGAAAGTTGGTAGCAATAGGGACTCACTACCCAGGTTTGTCATGTAATCAACAGTAAGGGAAACAACCTTAGTGTTTGTGGGACCTTGGAAAACAACTTATAAGTAGATACTACACTACTTGCATTGAACATTTTATGCAGCCACCATAGGGTCCCTGGGAAGGCTGTCATCTAAACAAGTTGCCTTCCTTTAAACTTTTTAACTGCTACTCTCACTGTTCTTCCAGATGTTTTAACTAATCTGTAAGATGCTTAACATTGTATAATGAAACTTTTTGTTCTACAGAAGGTGGATTGCGTCTCTGAAGGCCTACTAGCATCTATTCTGAGTAAATGCCAGTTGCAATTGGGAAGCTAAGAGGATATTAGAAAAGTAAATGTAAGCAAGGTCCAATACAGTACAAAAAGATGTCACTGCTTGCATCAGTTGTTTTGTCAGTGTTGGTAATAGCAGTATAAATGGGAAAACTGCTCCATTTAGCCCCTGGTAGTTCAGTGTCTTATTCCATGATCCATCAGTTTTCTTATACTTAGTTGCTGCTGCTGCTGATCCTTTTGCTGCTGCTGCTGCTGCTACTGATGCTACTGAAGGGATGCAGTACACCTTTCCATCGCAATAGTCTCAGAGGGGCTAAGCTGCACTGTTTATCTTGGTTCAAATACAAGATAGAGGTTTGCCTTTGAAATGGCTCTCTGGTTCTGACAAACTCTGAGGAAACACCATGGCTTTTGCCTTTCCATTTGTTACACTTAAATGCTAACAGAGCCCTGTACCAGATAGAACATTCCCAGTGTACTTGCAGTGGGAAGCTCTATGTGGCATATGCTAGGAGATAATTATTAACTCTTAGGAGAAGATTAAATATTTTACTTATATTGTTTTATTGATTATGTGTTATGTCAACTGTTGCTCAGGTTTCCAGAAGCTCACTAGCACAGAACCTCTAGCAAGTTTTCCCTAGGAACCTGGACTTGACACAAATTTTGCCATGGTTGCACCCAAGTAATGGAGACAGGACCCATGATCTGCACCCACTGTTTTTCATTTTCTCCTGAGTACATTAACAACTTACAAACCCAACTTGCATCCTGCTCCAGGTTGTTTATATCTGGCCAAGACTCTCACATCTTAGAAAGATCCTACCCAACCATGAAGCTCGTCAAAGGTGCTAAAACCTCATACCATCCCAAAAGCCCCTGTGGAAGCAGCCTCTTTCTTAAATTTCCAGTGAACACAACATCTTAGTGAAGGAGGCATCAAATGCCATGTCACTCTTGCTCTGTTCCCTCATTCATACGAGTCCTGCTCCTACTGTCTTCCACTCCATGATATTTATGGGGAAAGCAGCTAGTGATATCCAAACTTTCTTAATGGCTCCAGTGAGCCAGCCCATCAGATATTGACTTCCTTTGTGTTGCCTGAGTCCTTGTGCAATGGAAAAGTGGTTGGTTATATTACTTACCTTTTCCATTCCTGTGACTTTCAGGCTTATTATGTCTGCCCCATGCTACAAGTCCCGCTGAGAGAAGCTCTTTCATTATTTATTTTAAAATACTTTCAAAGATAAGCAATTCAGAACCTGATTATCGTAGTTACCTGCTCTAGGCCATATTAAAACAGCTATATACATGCTGAAAGGTGGGTGTCATTTTCTTCTGTATTAAAGTTTAGACCTAAGGAACGTGTTTTGTCATTTCTACCATTCTCTTCCTCACTATCAGATTAATTCTATGGACTCTGAGTTTGAGAATTCCAGGAAGGACTTTTTTTTTTAGCACACATATGATTTTACTCCTTCATGTCCTGACAGAAGTAGGAAAAGGCAAGAAAACACCAGTATTTTATCCTTGCTTTTTTTTTCTACTTACCTTTGAAAATCAGAGGCTAATGCAGATATATAACATCTACATACATTTTTCCCACTGTAATTTCTCCCTTACACAGGCAGTTTCTTTCTGGACAGACAAATCAACCTTGGTTGCATGTCTCCTGACTCACAGCAAAGTCCATGTAGCACCTGCAACAACCTGCTTACAAATGTTTCCTGTATACTTTATTTACATGATTTGTAATATATTGCTCAGGTGATTCACTCTTTTTTTTAAAAGATTTATTTATTTATTATGTACACAGTGTTTTGCCTGCATGTACACCAGAAGAGGGCCCCACTTCTCATTACAGATGGTTGTGAGCTACCATGTGGTTGCTGGGAATTGAACTCAGCTCTTTAGAAGCATGTCCATACTCACATCATGGAGCCTACTAATAAGCAGACAGGTCACCTCACATCAATCGGATAAACTTGTTCACCCTGAAATTCTCCTCAAAAGTGTTCCACTCTTAGATGTGTTACCTTGACAGCGTGTCTTTTCGCCCATCACAGAGAGCATGTCTCATTGCTTACACCATAATCACCACAATCCCATGTTCTCTGACGAAACATAGCCATAGGGAAGGACCACTGTGGAGGCCTCCACATAGATCAGCCTTCATTGCATGTCTCATTACCCACTGCAGAGGCCATAAAGGTACTCATCCCCAATTCATCTTTGGTTCAGTTGGTCCTTGTGTGACCAACTAACCGTATTGGGTAGCATTTTCTGGGGAATTATGAACAACTTTTATTCACTTGATACAAAACTGATAAAACTCCAAAGAGATGATCATATCCAAGTCCACTTTATCAAATCATTGGGTTTATGGGGGTTACTTACAGGAGTATAGGTAAGGTGCTTCTTACAAAAGCATGATGACCGAAGACAGCTGGGTCACTTAAAAGTCCACACTACAATAGGGGATAAATCAGGGGAGTTGTATCTTGAAGCTTCCTACACAGCTGGCAGGTATCTCATTATTTTGAAGAGTTTCCACACCCCAGCAATCATTACTGTTTATGTAACCTTGAACAGAACTCTTATGGATCCTATGATTTTCAGTACCATCCTAAGCCTTGTAAGTTTCACTTCTTTCTCTCCTCCCTCCAGGAAGAAATATTTTAAATAGGAGGAATAAATTATAGAAGGTGTCTTATATGAAATCTTTACTATTAAAAACTAATCAGTAAAAAAATCAAATAATATACCACCCTACCAAAATAAAATATCTTCAGGACAAACCAAGCACATGAACTATATAAGCAACTTTAAATGCTTATATAGATATTTCAATAGATATAGAACCCTTCTAACTGCATCTCAAGGTACATCAGCAGAGACATAGCAGAATATTTCATCTGCCCCATCACGTGCAAGCTGGAAGGCTAATCTCCTGACCCATGTGTATGAAAACATAAATATAAGGAAGTTCATGTCCTCCCTGAAGTCAGTTGATAACTTTGTAAGAAGAAAAGAAAAGAAAGAAAATTTATTTTCCCTTTTTGGTTTTTGTTGATGTTGTTGCTGGTGGGTTTTTTTTTTTCTTTTTGGTTTTTCGAGACAGGGTTTTTCTGTGTAGCTTTGACTGATCAGGACTCACATTGTAGATCAGGCTGGCCTTGAACTCACAGCAATCCACCTGCCTCTGCCTCCCAAGTGCAGAGATTAAAGGCATGTGCCATCACACCAGGCAAAATTATTTTCAGTTTTAATGTATATCCTTTTTCTTCATAACTATAATTTTTGTGCATGGTGTTGCCTTCTCTAATATTATCATATTTTATACATGAATACAGTTTTTATGTTATTCATTTACATGAAATTTAATATTTAGTGCATTATATAAATTTTGTGATGAAGTTTTATATAGAGAAAGGATATATAGACATAGTTATAAACATTTACAACATTGTTTTTTTAATGTTTGCCTCAGAATATTTTTATTCTTCATAAGCATTGAACCATTATGTGTCCATTGTCATAAACAAACAATCTTTTTCTTCCCAAGTTCTTTGCATGAAATATGTGGTTACTCCCTCTTGGACACTGTTCGAATGACAGGAAAAGAATGTTAATCTTGACAGCTTATGAGAAAGCACTCAGATCAGTCAACATTGATATCTCTAAAGTGCCTTGTCATTTTCAACCTGTGACTTCAATTTAGTTTCTCAAAGAAGGGCCACTGTGAAAAACAAAGTAGCTGATAGTTCTCAAGACACTGAAAAAAATAACAGCAAGTAGCAAGAGTTGTATACGCCTGACTAAAATATGTTGTTGCACTTAGTATATTTTGAGTGTTTGTTATTCAAGTAATATGGGAAAATGTATACATGGATCAATTTGAATTGATAAAATGAAAGGGAATTAATAACAGACATAAAAAATGAATATCTGGGAGAGTCCCAAAATGCCTATCACACACTGTATCTGATCTATTGCACAGAGATCAGGGACCTGATTGGGAGCCACAGACTGAAAGAACTGGAGAGCACTATGTGAGTGGGGTCCTGCACAGCACAGAACACAGGCTGGTTTGGCCCCAGGCCAAACAACATCCCACGGAGGACCTGAACGCACTCTCCAGACTTTGGAACAGAATCCACCTGCGGACTGCAGCCAGCCTCTATAACCCAGGCACAGTGTGTGTGATGGTGGAACACCAGAGCCCCTGGTCTGGGAAAGTCTCAAGGAAACAAGTGAGTCTGTCCTCGGACACCCCCACCCGCCCCACCCCAGTCGACGAGGAATCCAGAGGCCTTGGTGAAGCCCACGGTACACAGAAACAGCATGCGCAGTCTGGGCAGGTGCTGCCAGAGCAAGTTAGCCGGCCTCAGTGGACTGAGTCTGCAAAATTGGGCTGATAGAACTTGACCAGGACAGTGCTCATGGCCCGGCAGGGACTCCCAAGCTCATGGGAGAAGCTGAACCGCCCTGAGGGTCTGGAAGGGATTCTGAATTGCAACCACCACTCAGTGGAACTGAGCCTCCAAAGGTGTGCAATCTAGGCTGGTCTGCTATCTAGACTGATACTGACAGGAATCTGTCAGGGGCCATGGTTGGCCAGGCTTGGACAATTGTGCAGATAAAGCCACAGTCCCCATGGGAGAATTAACATAGCCAAAATGGTCATATTACCAAAAGCAATTTACAGAGTCAATGCAATCCCTATCAAAATATCTACAGAATATTTTAAAGACATTGAAAGATCAATTCTCAACTTCATATGGGGAAACAAAAAACCCAGAATAGCAAAAATAATCCTATACAATAAAAGATCCTCAGGAGGAATCCCCATACCTGATATCAAGCTCTCCTATAGAGCAACAGTAATTAAAATAGCATGGTACTGGCACAGCAATAGGCTGGTGGATCAATGAAATTAAATCAAAGACCCAGAAATGAATCCATACACATATGGTCACTTGATTTTTTACAAAGAAGCCAAATCTGTTCAAAGGGAAAAGGATAGCTTATTCAACAAATGGTGCTCGTCTAACTGGATGTCTACATGTAGAAAAATGCAATTGGACTCATTTGTCACCATGCACAAAACTCAAGTCTAAGTGGATTAAAGACCTCTACATAAAACTAGAGACACTAAGTCAGTTAGAAGAACAAGTGGGGAAGACCTTGGAACACATTGGTGTAGGAGACAGCTTCCTGAACAGAACACCAACAGCCCAGGCCTTAAGGTCAACAATTAATAAATGGGAACTCATGAGGCTGAGAAGCTTCTGTAAGGCAGAAGGCACTGTCAACAGAACAAAGCGACAGCCTACAGACTGGGAAAAGATCTTCACCAACCCTACATCTGACAAAGGTCTAATATCAAAAATATATAAAGAACTGAAGAAATTAAACACCACCAAACCAAATAACCCAATTGAGAAATGGGGCTCAGAACTAAACAGAGAATTCTCCACAGAGGAATATCAAATGGCTGAGAAACACTTAAAGAAATGCTCAACATCTTTAGTCATCAGAGAAATGCAAATCAAAACAACCCTGAGATTCCATCTTACACCCATCAGAATGGCTAAGATCAAAAATTCAAGTGATACCACATGCTGTTAAGGATGTGGAGAAAGGGGAATATTCCTTCATTGTTGGTGGGAATGTAAACTTGTACAACCACTTTGGAAATCTATCTGGCGCTTTCTCAGAAAACTGGGAATAGGGCTTCCTCAAGACTCAGCTATTCTACTCCTTTGAATATACCCAGAAGATGCTCCACCACACAACAAGAACATATGCTCAACCATGTTCATAGCAGCCTTATTCATAATAGCCAGAACCTGGAAACAGCCTAAATGCCCCTTAGTTGAAGAATGGATAAAGAAATTGTGGTACATTTACACTATGGAATACTACTTAGCTATTAAAAACAAGGAAATCACAAAATTTGTGGACAAATGGATAGGACTAGAGATGATCATAATGAGTGAGTTAACCCAGAAGCAGAAAGAGTCAAATAGTATATACTCACATAATTGGGCACTAGCCCACCAGGCATGTTCCACAGAAGTCTTCACCTACCAGGAAAGTGGGATAGATGTGAGGACATCCTACTGATACTCTAGGTAAGAGAAATAAAGGAGATGGGGAAATAGAAGGACCAGAGGGTCCTAGAAACCTACAAGAAGAACATCATGATGGGTGGATTGGGGCCCAGGGTGGTCTGCTCAAACTATTGCACTAACTAAGGGCAATACAATAGTAAACATCAAACCCCTACTCTGATCTACCCAATGAACAGGACATTCTCCACAGTTATGTGGAGAGTGGGGACTGACTTTGGCATGAATTCGGGTGCTCCATATTTGACCACCTCCCCTTGGTGGGGAGGCCTCGTGGCACTCAAAGAAAGAATAAGCAGGCTACCAAGATGAGACTTGAAAGCCTATGACCATATAGTGTGAGAGGAGGTCCCACTCAGTCACAGACCTACGGGAGGGGAATAGGGTGAAAGCAGGAGGGAGGGAGGAATGAGAGGATACGAGTAATGGAATAACAATTGAGTTGTAATCTGAATAAATTAATAAAATTAACAAAATAATACCTGTGGGAACAGTCAATCTACTTGAAACATTTATAATTTTATTATAGATAGATAGATAGATAGATAGATAGATAGATAGATAGATAGATAGTTTTTTAAATGAGCTTCTGTACCCACCTCTAACTCTTTAACAGTAGTTTGAAATATGGAACCAAAGAAACCAACCTAAGTTACCCTGCCTTTAAATGGAGTGTAAGTTTCTTCAATAGGCCTATGCTTAGTTTTCACATATGTAGAACTTTGGAATCTCTCTAAATGTAACATTGGCTACAAAGAATTAACAAAGACCAAATGATTACTCAGTAGAGTTCAGCAGAGTACTTAGAGATCATCCTTGATATAAGCTAGTATAAACCTCAAAAATAATTGAGGATAAATAGTAATACATCGAGGGAGATGGAAAGAGAAAGTCATTTATTTTAAGATGTATAAATTATCTCCCTGAAAGCATTCTGTGACTTGAATGCAATTCAAGGCAAATTGCATATAAGACTTCAAAGTAAGTCATAGGTGTTTTGGAAATGAAACAGAAAGGAGTACAAAAGCTAGGCTGCTCTCAGGAGTTTAGGTGACAGATCTTACACACCCCATGCCACCCAGTGAAAGGAATCATGTTCAAAACTGAGCAGAGCAGAAATCATTCGCACCACGTTAACTTAATTTGCACAAGTTCTGCTGAAACCCTAGGAAGTCATTCTATTGGAGAAAAGCTTAAATTATATGTAGTGTGTTATCTGTACAATGAACTTGAGTTATTAAATGTGCTAACTAATCTGATCAACCACCTGTGGTTAGGAAAATTGCGAAATTCATTATAATATTTTCCCACAGAAAATTTTCAAGCAATTCAACCAAATGAATCTATTTCAATTCTCAAGCTTTTACTGAGTACCTATTTTTATTCCTGCTAAAACATTATGGTGAATACACAGCTGAGTGAGAGTCAGCCTTTCCACCTTTCCCACCTTCAGGGAATTTTCACCTTGTTAGGAGACTTTCAATATAGCACAAGATACCTAAACCAGTGGGCATAACAGAAAAAGCAGCATTATCTAAGGAAATATGGATTCCTCAAAGAAAAGACCATAGTTTTGCATGTCAGTTGGTCTCTCCTCTAACTGTGAGGTCTAATTTATATGTTGAATGAATAATTAGAAAAAGCAAAAAAAGTAAAGACAAATTAGAGCTGTGCAGAACACTTTATAAAATTATAAAATACCTTAGTTGTAGCTAAAGACAAACTCATACAGAAAGTGTGTTGAGCTGGTCATTGGAAGAATAATTTTTAATTACAATTCTTGGAGGACAGAGTATTTACAAAATAGAATGCCCCGTGAGTGAATTCTTAAATAAACACCATATAGTTTTCATAATTGTTTCATAGTTATTATTATACTGGTTATTATTAGAAGAAAGGAGGCCTTTTATTAGGCAAAAGGGGGGAATGTTGGGGTTGATATGGAGCTACTATCTGTTCAAGTGTTAGTTCCTTGCGCCCCGCCCCCAGGATACTTGTCTTATGGATGGATTCCCACATATTCAGGATGACCTTGTGTGAACCTTGCCTCCCAAATTGTCCCTGATTGGATAATAATGTCTGCTGATAGCCTATAGTTGGACACAGAGAGAGAGAGAGAGAGAGAGAGAGAGAGAGAGAGAGAGAGAGAGAGAGAGAGAGAGAGAGAGAGAGAAGGAAAGAAATATATCTACATAGTTAAAAAATAAAATATAACTATATTGACTGCAGTAAATCTCTCTTGTCTCTCTGATCTGTTGTGTACAGTCCATTGCACAGATGGTCATGGTTTGTTCTATGTGAACACTTTGAGTGATTTAATAAATTGTTGTTACTGAGTGTTAAAAACGAGGAAGAACAAAACTAGATTCAGTGAGGAATAAGAAGCATTTTTGCTGCTCATTATCCTCTCTGTGGGGTAGACTGGGTGTTGCCAGGAGTTATCCTGTCTCATTGTCAGTGAATCTTTAAAATAATAAAAACATTTTAAGTGCCATATTCTGTATGCCTCTGAGGTTTTTGAAGACCTTATCTAACTATTTTACCTTATCTATCTATAGAATCATATCTATTTGTTGCACCTAAGATATATATTCATGTAATAAAAATAGACTATTAATTGGTATAACCATGATTTGATCAACTAACATTAACTTGTATAATTTATTTATCCTAAACATGCTGCAACAGCATTTTCAAAGTATTCAAAGTAACCCTTATATTATAGAGTTACATGGCTACAATTGTCTTATGGACAGATTCCCACATATTAGAGTACAAATTATAAACAAAATATACCATATTAAAAAATTTAGTAAGAAATAATTTAAAACAAAATTAACTAATATAACTACAATATTACTTCATAGTGTAGCCCAAAAGATCATTGGCCTCTGGAGCTGGAGAGATGACTCAGCAGTTAAAAGCACTGACTGCTCTTCCAGAGGTCCTGAGTTCAATTCCTAGCAACCACATGGTGGCTTATAACCATCTATATTGCGATCTGATGCCCTCTTTTTGCCTGCAGGTGTACATGTAGGCAGAGAACTGTATAATAAATAAATAAATATTTTAAAATATAAAAAAATAAAAAAGATCATTGGCCTCACCTTTGTTGCCATTTTTATTATATATACAATCTTTCTTTCTCATGTCACCCTAGCTCTACTGATTTCATCATGCTGTTGCATATAGTTTATTACTTTATTTTACACAGAAGTATTCCATCATTGACATATATATTATATAAATAAATATTAATATATATAACAAATCATTAACCTTGTGGTTAGAAAAGATCTTGGTTGTTTTCAGTGTGAACAATTCAAGTAAGTAAAATGTGAACATTTTATTGAGGGCACAGCATTGGGGATCAAACCCAGAGTTTCTATGTTCTGGGCAAGTGCTTCCATGGCAATTATATTATAAGCTCCAAAAGGAGATTTTCATTAAGAATAAAATTCTAGGAAAGGGGAGCCCTCTTCCCTTAACATCTGACCTCAGCTTATCCAGTGTCCTCTGTACATTTAACCTTTTCCTCTGTGGCCTGGCAAGGCCACCCTACAACTCTCAGCACTCTGCCCAGTGCCCAGCTTTGAATCTTAATAACTGTCCCTATCCCTCTCTGGCTGGAGTCTCCCAGGGGACATCTATGTTGGGCTAAAATCCACTTATAAGTGAGTATATACCATGCATGTCTTTTTGGGTCTGGAGGGAAAGGGAATGAGGGAAGGCGTGGGATCAGAAGATGAGGAGGAAGGGGCTGCAATCGTGATGCAAAGAATTCAAACTACAGAGCAAGCAGGTAACATCCTGCTAATCCTACTACATGGGAATAGCTCTGAGATATGATTGTCTATGCACAGACAAGGCCTCCTGTTGGTTACAAGTTCCCTATGACTTGTCATCAGAGGCCATTCTTAGTATGGCATGAAGGAAGATTTTCAGATGTCTTACTTCTGCTCACACAATGAGAAGAGAACCAGCCTTAATTGCTCTGTACATTCTGCACACTTCGTACAATTATAATGTTAGAACTGTATAATGCTTGTGAGAAAAATTTTCAGGACAAAAGAACTGGACACTGATGCTGGATCAGACCTGACAGGATTCATTCCTCTCAGTAGGCTGCACGTTGACATCCTGCATCCTCCAGGTTCCTGTCCCTCACAGGACAGGAGGAGTTGCTGTCACCCATCAGAATTGGACAACTCCTGGGACAGCATTGTAGAAAGCTTTGGATCCCAATTGGTCCAGCATTTCAGACTGTCCCACACAAGACTCCCTATTAGGCCTGGAATTTCTCAACATTTAGAAACTGGACCACAAATGCTATCCCTGAATTACTTATCCATTTCCCCAATTTTGGGGGGGGAGCCTTCAAAGGTATCACTCACCCTAAATCAGCCTGAAAATGAAATCTTAAGAGAATGATGTCCCAATTCCTCTAAGGGGGGTTGAGTAGGTTTCTGTTCGCTTTCTTGGGCCACAGACACTTATATTCATCAGGACGTGGTTATAAGTTATTATTAGTGTTAGACAAAGTGAAAACTAGGTTGGACTCAGGCACATCTCTCTTTTTCTTTATCTTTCTTTCATATAAGGAAATAGCTGAAAAGAAAGAAAGGGGGATATAGAAATATTGAGGGAGAATAGAACAAAGTGTAGATTATCGAATCTACTCCTCAACTCCAGGCCTTAATTGTTACTCACAAATAAGGCTATTTTTAACTCATTGGTATAGAATTTGGTATATTGATGCAAATCACGGTCATGTCAAAAACTAGTCTAATTTTATCACAAGAGTATATATCCTAGGTCTAACAGATAGATATGATTCTACAGATACATAAGGTAAAATAGTTAAATAAGGTCTTCAAATGCCTCAGAGACCCACACAATATGTCATTTAAAGATGTTTTTACTATTTTAAAGATTCTTTGACAATAAGACAGATTAGCTCCTGGCAACACCCACTCTACCTCAAAGAGGATGATGAGCATAAATGAACCTCCTTATGGAGATGACTTCAAATGTGGCCAAAAAGCCACTGGGAAAAATGGCCTCATTTCTACTACAGACATAATTCTGCCTAAAAATAGGCAAGCTAAAAATCATCAGGCAGAGTTGATGGCCAAAGTCTGCCAAGACAGGGCTAGCAAGTCCTCAGTAGTTACAGTCTCACAAATATGTCTGTCAGATACACTGGGCCAGAGGTGGAAGATACTGTTCCAATGTTATAGAGAGTGTTGAGTGACTGTTCAGGCAATAAACTGTCATAGTCATTTCTTCATTTTGAAAGCTGCTAACATGCACTTCTGGTTCACTTAGGTATTAAGTTTTATCCCTTCTCAAGTCTCTGATAGGGTTGAAGAACAGATAGTTTAGTTGTACAATTAAGCTTAGTTGCTTAGTGGTGAATATGTTTTTAGATCAAGATAGATGTTTTAAATTAAATGAGATATAATAGATACTGACTTTCATTCAGAAATTTAGTCCCAACAAGGTAGGAAAGATGATTTCTTCCAGTTTGACAAATACAAATAGCCAAATCACTATGAATGTCACATTTATATAACTCCTGAGTGTCTCGTGGTTCTTCCTGCTATACGTAGTTTATTTTATTCTATGTACTAATATAAAGGTATATGTTAAAATTAAAAAAAGAAATAAAAAATAATAAAATTCCTAAGTCATATATAGTCATGATATATTCCAGCTTGCTTAAGTCCCAGTCTGTACCTATTTTTCTGCCATAATGTCTATGAAGCCCTTTTTCGGTCTTAAAAACTAACACTTTTGTGTAGCAAGTTGAAATGTCAGTCATAGGTTAACTCTAACCAGATGATAGATTTAACAAATGTAGTATCATTTGAAATAAAAGATCACCTAGCCAAGGGACAGAATATTCTCCACAGTTAAGTAGAGACTGGGCACTGACTTTCACATGAACTCTGGTTCCCCTTATTTGGCCATGTCCCCTTGATGGGGAGGCCTGATGGCACTCGGAGGAAGGATAGCAGACTACCAAGAAGAAACTTGATACCCTAGCATCATACTCAAGGGGAGGAGGTCCCCATCAGTCACAGTCATAGGAAAGGGAATGGGGTGAAAGCGAGAGGGAGGGAGGAATGGGAGGATGCACAGGATGGGATAGCAATTGAAATGTAATATGAATGATTTTAATTTTCAGTAAAAAGAACAAAAAAATTAAATTTAAAAAAGAAAAAAGAAAGAAGAGATCAACAACAGCCATCCCTTGCTATACGAACAGTGGCCTAGAAAATGTAAATTAATTTAAAAATCTCCAAGAATTCCATGTATGAAAGAATGATCTTAAATAATTTTCTATTACTATGGATAAAAGGTAGTGATTTGTTTGTGAACAACTTTAGGACCTTGTTACATGCTATTTAAAAAATAATTTAAGATTAAAATGAGAATATTAGATATAACTAAAAATTGTAGCAGGAATGAGCATGTACTATCTAGAAGCAGTTGTGACGGCATCTATGCAAGGACTACATTTCCAATTTCGTGTCTTCATTTCTCACAGGCACACTCCAATATTCACCTCTTGACACTTCACGGAAACCAACCGCAGTGTCTACATATTTACTATTTCCCCACCTTATAAAATTATTTTTGAAACATCTGTTGATTGGACTTGATATGGTCGTTCCCCTTTTATGCAGCACATTTCTTATTAATGTTCCTGTAAATTATTTATGGTCTCATTTATTGATAGTCCTAAGACTCTTAAATTAAAGGATTTTCCTCAAAGTGACTCAAATTTAACACTACCCCCATTTCTCCTCTAATTTAGTCAATGGTTTCCACACGAATTGTCCATTTCATTCATCGTCAACAAAGTGTATCCTGAAATGCTTGTTTTTAATTTACTTAAACATATTGCATCTCGAGTCCTAAATTTAAGTGTTGATTATTTTTACTATATACGAGAATTTTGCAAATGTAATTTCTTACTACTAAAATTGTGTTACTTAGGAACACTTTTCAGTCAATTTTCAATGTTGGATGTTGGGGCGATCTTTTGTTATTCACTGTATAAAGATTGTCCTTGAATTATTAAATCCTAATTTCTGTACTCAGGAGGCTGAATACAGAATGGACTTTGGTACTGTAAGTTTTATGAAGCATCTCCTGCCTCAGTATTTTGCAAACAGTGTTCTCCATCACCTTCTGATTGGTTGAATAAGGATCAGAATGGCTGTTAGTAAAGTCAGGACTGAGCAGGACTTCCAACAGAGGTAGGAACTCTGGAAAAGAAAGAGATGTGAGAGGATTCACCTATGAGATATGGATGAAGTCCAATGTATGAAAACAAAACAAAACAAAACAAAAAAAACAAAAAACAAAAAAAAATGACAACCAAACACATGGCAAAACTTAGATTACTATAAATGGGTTAACTTAAGTTGTAAGAGCTAGTTGGCATTTAAAGATGTTTTTACTATTTTAAAAATTCTTTGACAATAAGACAGCTTAACTCCTGGCAATACCTAGCCTACCTCAAAGAAGATGATAAACACCAAAGAACCTCTTTATGGAGATGACTTCAAATGTGGCAAACCAGCCACTGGGCAAAATGTCCTCCTTTTGGCCACAGATAGAATTCTGGCTAAAAATAGGCAAGCTTGTATGCAGTCAGTGTCGACGGTCAAACTGCTAAGACTGGGTGAACAAGTCCTCCATAGTTCCTGCCTCATAAATATGTCTGTCAGATATATTGGGTCACAAAGGTGAAGATGATGCACCAACATTATAGAGAGTTTTGGGTGACTATTCAGGCAGCAAGTGTCTATGTCATTTTTTTTTTTTACTCTGGAAGCTGCTAACCTGAATTTCTTGTCTACTCAGGTAATTAATTTTATTCCCTCTCATGTCTTTGATGGGATAGAAGAGCTAATAGTTTAGTTTTACAATTAAGCTTAGTTGTTTAGGAGTTAAGATGTTTTTAGGTCTAGATAGATGCTTTAGGATGAAAAAGAGATATGATAGATATTGATTTACACTCAGAATTTTAGATACACCAAGATAGGAAATATGTTTTCTTCAAGGTTGCCATATATAAATAGCCGAAACACTATGAATGTAACATTTATATAATTTCTGATTGTTTTGTGCTTCTTCTTGCTGTATGTAGTTAATTGTGTATGTATGTAATAATATAAATGTATATGTAAAAAATAAAAAAAACAATAAAAAAGAACTACTTGGGAACAAAAATTAGCTAAGGCCTAAAGCTATTGTAAATAAATATAAGTCTCCATGTTATTATTCAGAGCTGGGGTAACAAAGAAAGGCCATATAGCTTCAGTTGGGCTATGTCCAGTCTAAGACATGACAAAGTGATAAACGACAAAAGTTTGAGGGTCTTCTTTGAAATTATGCTAGTGTTCATTCATAGAAAAGGTATTAAGGGGATTTAAGGTCTCAGAGGGATGCTTGAAAGAGATGGAGATGAGCAGCATCCTGACAGCTGGGTGACAGAAAATTAGAAATTGTCTACTCTAAACTGCCTCCTGATGAAAAACAAAGTGATAGCATGCAGATGTCTCTTAATCCAACAACAGGGAGGAAAGGATGCTTTCCTCATTCAAATGACACATTCCTAAAATACTTCATCCATGACTTAGCTGAAGTCCTGCAGGAGAAGCCATGGCAAGTTGGTAAAAATATCTACTTTCCCTTTGCTATAGCAATTCTCTCCTAAAACAAGGGTCATAGACAGAGATCACCTTTATCATAGATATGGAAAAATGTAATATATATATTTTTTTTCTAAACACCCACATTGCTTACAAGTGTGTTTATCAAACTTATTTTGAGGACGTTTTGAATTATCTATTATTTTGTTATGCATGTCATTTTTGTCTTATGTACTCAAAAATCACTAAAAATCTCAAACATACAATTTTGTCCTTGCAAGATTTCAGCGTATACAGTAAAATTTTATTTTCTTAGTTCCTATGCATTCAATAAGAGTGTTCTGTGCCTCTGTTCAACATTTTGAATTTTACTAAATACCATTTTGCTTGACAAATCTTGAGTTAATATACTTGCTCAAGAATCCCCCAAAATATTCCGGAAATGCATTTGGGCATTCATCCCAAGCTTACTCACTAGGAAATACAATCATGGGATCACAGTGCTGAGAGTCCTAGGACTTAGCTGGAATCACTCGTTGATAGTAATTTGAAGGCCTCATCTTGGTTAACAGCACTCAGTTACACAACAGCATGTCAATGTGCTCTTTGAGAATTCCTAATTGATGCATATTAGCTCAGGCTGGCTTTCAGCTCAGTCTAACTGAGGCTGACCTTGAATTTTTCAATCCTCCTGCCTCCTCCTCCTAAGAGTTTTATTTATATATGTACCCCACAATGACTGACTCAAAACATCACAAGTCATAGTCACTCATGAATTCTTCCACCATTGCAATTTTTATACAGCCTGTTCATATTTCTTCTTTCATTCCCTCTTTTGCCACTACTCCAGTGTGAATTGATGTTAGTAGTTAAAATGTTCTCTTTATAAACATATCAACAACTTGAACTTCCTCCAAGGACAATAGAGTGTCTCTGGGGAAGGCAAGATTTAACAATAAACATTAAAGCAATGGAAAAAGAAATTTCTGCTAGAGATAAGATAAAATTGGATCACTGTATTGAAAAAGCTTGTGAGTTCTGCAGAAAGTTGAATACAGATTTCCCAAATGACACACCAGTTTCAACAGGAATATATGCAAGAGAAAAATAGTGATGTATTAACATAAACCATATACACTGAAGCAACATTAATCATAGTACATAAAAAGGCAGAAGCAAACCAAATATATAAAACTCTGATGAATGAATAAAATGTTGTACGTTCACTTGATAAAATATTATTTGTCTATAAATATGGATTAAATGCCAAACCAGCTAGAGTTGAGAGAAACATCACAAACTATGCTCCATGAAGAAGCCAGGTACAATATACTATGACAATATGTGATATCATTTGAATGAAGTGTCCATGTCTTAGTTTATTTTCTGTTAAAAATACAACAGAGTATTTGAGATTAGTTAATTTACAAAGGCATAAAACATATTTTGGTTCAGGGTTCTACAGGTTCAAGAATCAAAGATCAGAGAAATGGCTATTTAGTCTCTGATGAAGTTGTCTTGTGGTTTCTACTTACTGCTTACAAGCAGAAAATGCATGGGAGAAAAAAAAACACCAGGATAGTCTTTGCTTTGTACCAAGTCCATTGCAGTGGGAGAGACATCTGTTCCTCTAAACAAACTAAGCATATCTTAAAGGCCACACTGTATAAAGTATCAGCACAGTGACCAAGTTTAACTAATCAAGTTCTGAAAGAGATAAAGTGGCATCCCATTCATAGAATTCAGAGCAAGCAAAGCCACAACTAGGGGCTGGGATGTTCCTGGTTGTTCTGTGATGACAGGAAGAAAGAGAGCATCCTAAAATAGATTCTAGTGAAAATTATACTAAAAGCCATTGGGTTATCTATACTTTGAAAAATGAAAGATAACATAATTGATTTGGTATCTGTGTGTGTGTGTGTGAGAGAGAGAGAGAGAGAGAGAGAGAGAGAGAGAGAGAGAGAGAGAGAGAGAGAGAGAGAGAAAGAGGAGGGAGCTATGCGTTGTGGTGCATGCCTTTGATCCCAGCACTCAGGAAAACAGAGGCAGGGAAATACCTGTAAGTTCAAGGCCATCCTGGTCTACAAAGCAAATCCAGGACAGCCAAGGCTACACAGAGAAACCGTGTCTTGAAACAAACAAAACAAAACAAAACAAAACAAGTGAACAGAAAGAAGATGTAGTATGAGATATTACAGTATATGCCAACAATAGCCAGTTCAATATTCATTTTTATCTGACAAGTGTTCCTCAAAATATGGGAGGTATAAATTGAACATATATGAAATTATATACATAATGAAAAGTGATATTTTAAAAACACAAAAGTAAAGATAACTCAAGCAAACAAATCTAATGAAGACTCAACAAATCATAACCAGATCCTGGACCTACTGGCTTATCACAGAGTAAGCTAAAAATACACATTTAACTTTCTTTATCCAAAGACTACCTTAGGTCAGGTAAATGAAACCCCCAGAGTAAGAGTAGTTAGATAATTCCTACTTCTGATAATTAAAGTTTTTGAGTTTAAATGTAGATCCATGGAAAAACATCTCAATTATATGTTCTGTTTCATCTTTAGGAGGTACTATGTCTGTGTGTATGGTGTAAATGCATGTGTGTGTGTGTGTGTGTGTGTGTGTGTGTGTGTGTGTGTGTGTGTGTGTGTGTGATGCTAAAATGTATATAGGCCCATGTATATAGGTATATGAGCATGTGTGCACTCGCGTGTGCAGAGCCTCCTGATATCTGATGTTTTCCTCGGTTGTTTTCCATCTTATTTATTTAAGCATGGTCTGTCTACAGTCCAAAAAGCTTGCCATTTTAGCTAGTCCATCTACATAGCTTGCCCTGGTGATCCCCTGTCTCCATGTTCCAAGGAAGTTGGACTCACAGGTGCAGCACCACACATGCCTGAGTCTTATAGGAATCCAAACTCTGATCCTCATGTGTGCATTGCAAACATTGTACCCAGTGAGACCCCTTTCCCAAAATTATATAAGCACACACACATGCATATATATGTATATATATACATATATATATATATATATAACTATTCATCATTCAATACCATAATATACCATAATATTCATTAGCCATAAAACAGAGGGAAACCCTGACACTTGGGATAACATACTCAAATCAAGAAGTCACTGATTCTAGTAAGAATTATTATATAAGTCAGACCCAGAGAGACTGATGCTAAAGGATCTCATGTCCATTAGAATAAAATTTTCCAAGTTAAGGCTTTTAGGGCCTTGAAGTTGAAGGAATAGGAACATTTTGATCAACTGTAGATGAATTCTGGAGACGTGACACACAGCACAGCAGCTGTACCTGGTAGAACTGCGTGTATGCTTCTCGTTTGCTAAGAAGATAGACCTTTACTATTCTCACCAAACGTACAAAACCAGTGTCCTTTGAAAAATGGGATAACATTGACATAACATGCACCTCAGTGGGAAAGTGAATGACTTACCAAATAATGAGATCTAGGGTCAAATTTCCAAATAGTGGTTCTAATTTTGTATCTCCAGCTTATGAAGCACTTTTTTTTTCTATAAAAACAAGTAACAAATACATTTTCTTTTTCTCAGGTATGTCTTAATTTAGGGTTTCCTATGGTTTTTGTCAAGCAACTTCATTTTCAGTTCACAGAGCAGCAATGCAAACAGAATTGCCACTCCTCAGTGCATGCCCCGTTGGGTATTGATTAGGAAAGGAGGACTTGTGTTAGCCAGAAAAACCTGGCAAACAGCTTGGGTCTTCCTTTGGCAGGGGAGCTTGTGAATCTGGAGGGGAGGTAGAGGCTTATGAATCTGGCCAGTTATTTTCAACCTAAGAATTCTCATTGTCTGGGGCAGACCCACAAGTTAATTATTCAACACTGCTTTCTCCTTGGTCTTCGGGTATAATTCTTAACTTTTGGGGGGGGGAGCTTTAATGTTCACAGTTAATGATCAGCTTCCTTGACTTGATTTACGAACAATATTCTGTATGGAGATTGCTGGAAAGCTCTTGGAAGTGGATGGAATCACCTGGCATTCCATTATAGCCCTTTGTTTTCCAGACTTTCTCTTTATTGCTTGTTAAATAGAAGTAACACCTGGAAGGACCATGTTATATGATGCGCAAGAAAGCACATCACACATTAAATATGTCCAGAAGATAACAGTCTACTGTAAGACATCACATTGAAAATGTACTGTATCTGGGCAATATGCTTAGAAGCAAAATTTTATTGACTTTAGCCCCTGTTTTCTTTTCCCAGAAAGGAACTATAGCATCTAATGATATTATCTAAATGACTTAGTTAGGGTTACTATTTTGATGATAAACAACATGACCAAAAGCACGCTGTGGAGGAAAGGCTTTATTTTCCATACTCTCTCATATTACAGCTCATCATCAAATAAAGTCAGAGCAGGAAGTCACATATGTATGTCAGGACCCTGGAAGCAGGAGCTGAAGTGGAAGCCATGGAGCTGTGCTTCTGACTGGCTTGATGCTCATGGCTTGCTCCGCCTGCTTTCCTGTACCACTGAGAACAATCAAGCCAGGACACTCCACACCCACAGTGGACTGGTACTTCCCCATCAATTACTAAGATCCTGTGTGTGTGTGTGTGTGTGTGTGTGTGTGTGTGTGTGTGTGTGTGTGTGTGTGTGTGTAGTGGCTTCCAATTTTATGTTTTTATGGGATTCATGACTGTCCCAAAAAGTGAATCTCTCTGTCTTTACCTATTTCTTATGCCTGTTCTTGAGCTCTTTTCCTTTTGTTTGTTTTGTCCTGTTGCAATATGGGTTTTTTGTTTTGTTTTGTTTTGTTTTATTTTACTATTATCCCTTAGATTCCTATTTGTTTTTTAATAAAGGACAGAAAGGGGATGGATCTAGATGGGAGGGGAGGTGGGAAGGAACTTTGAAAAGTGGTAGGAGGGGTAATTCTAATCTAGATATACCATATTTTAAAAATCTATTTTCAGTAAAAGAAAAGAAAATGCCCTTCAGGCTTTCCAACAGCCCAATCTTATAAAGGCGTTTCTTCCCAGTTGTTGCCTCCTCTCAGGCAACTTTAGCTTCCATCAAGTTGACGAAGAACTGGATGAGATCCCGATGGTATTAGTTGCATTGACTCCTATGAAGCCCTCACAACCCCTCCTTCGTTTTCCTTCTCTTTTCTCCATTTGACCAACCCCTAAAAATATTCAGTGGCAGGAAATGTTTACTAGTAGTTTTAACGACAGAAATTCCCTTGAGAACTTTATCAAACACATAACTGAGATGGCTAACACCTAAAGTAAGGTATGAGTAGAGAACACAAATATTGGTGAACTCAAATATAAATTATACTCACATTCTTATCTCAATAGTATGAAAAAATATGTGTTTTCCTGTTGTACCTTCATTTACCTATAAAAGTCTTCTATAGTCTACACTTAACCTTGGGGCCATTGCCATCTTCCCATGGTCTTCAAGAAGTCAATAAGTAATTGATAAATCTTCTGTCACTTTGGGCAATTAATAGGAGTTACACAGCACTAGTTACATCAATTTTCCTGCATCGGAGGATCAGAAAAATTGATTTCACAAACTTACTGGTGCATATTGATTAAACACCTATCCCTAGGCTATTTCTACTTAACACGTTTGTGCAATCATTGAGAAAAGTCTCAGGACTGTCAAATAAAATCTACTTCTGGGGAGTTTTTATCTGTTACTCTTCTTTACAAGTATCTGTGGCATCAGTAATGCACTTGTCTGCTGGAGGAAAGGCATATTCTTTCTTTTAAAATGTTTCATCTCTGGGAAAGAAAGATACATCAAAATTATTCAGTTAAGTGTGAAATCTCAAGTGAGACATTTTGAAATGTATCAGAAGCATGTGTGGCTTTTTGTAATAAATGAGATTTATATGTAGAAAAATTCTCTCTTGAGTTTCAGGAACCAGTTTGTGATAAAAGAATGCAAATACATCTTCAACATTGTATTTGTGTTTCCTGGGCTTTATCACTTTCCTAGAGAGGTCTGAGCTGGGGATGAGCAGAATTCATTGAAAAGGAAGGTACCCAACTTCATTAATAATTAAAAGGAAATCTAAGCAATTCTTTATTCAAATAATGCCTGTCAACAAGAAAGCATGAAGTGTAAATTGTGTGCCAGGTATATGCTGGGACTTGGGAATGACAGTAAATAAGGCAGGCAGGACCTCTGCCCTGAAAACTGATAGTCAAGCGAAGCACAGGAAGAAGACAACAAAGAGCAGACTTTTCAGGTAATATTGGTGCTCTGCAGAATATTCTAGCAATAGACAGCATAGAAGGTAGTAGGAGGAAATGGCTCTCAGAATGCTCCAGATTTGTTTCCAAACTAGATGATGCTTAAATGATATGAAGGCTGTGTGATGACTGCATTAGAAATGATATACAACAAAGGAATGACTTGTACAAAGGTCATAAATAGAAAAAAATTAAAAATAAAACTAGAGTTGTCCATGTACCAGATAGAAAGCTGCCTTAAGTGGCAGTACAGCTTTTTACTGCAGTATAAAAAATATCCATCAGTACATTGATTTGGAATTCTAGGCACCAAAACTGTGAGAAAATAACTTTGGTTTCAAGCCAGCCAACTAGTATTTTGATATATCACCATGAGCAGAATAAGACACTTGAGTTTGTGGATTAAACAGAAATTGGTGCAGGAAGACAAAAGAAGTAGAGAAAGTGACAATAAAGCTCATGTTTACTTCAGTCTAACACTAAGCAGAACTGTTGCATTCACCTTGGTAGGTATTCAATAAATCATATTCTAGATGTAGGAAGGCTGCGGCTTCCAACACCTTCAACCCTTGCTCCTGCTACTGTCATTCTAGAAGATGAAAAGTGTGATGGCTATTCTCAGCTGTCAACTTGACTAGACCCAGAATTAGCTAAAACCCCAATGATTGGGAGAAGGGTTACTTCTAATCTAGACTTTTGAAGTAAGAAGATAAACATTTAATCCAGATATTTTGAGGTAGAAACACCCACCTCTAATCTGGACCACATCTTCTGCTGGCAGCCTATATGATGGGCATGGAAAGAGAAAAAAAGCTCTCTCTCTTCTTGGCTGCTTGCCCTTGCCCTTGTTAGCAAGTCTCTTTTTCACTGTCATTAATGCCTACCTCTTTGGGATTCCCATGTATACAGAAGAGCAGCTGAGACATCCAGCCCCAAGAACTGAACAATTATTGGATTCTTGGATCTTCCATTCATAGACAGCCATTGTTAGATTAGCTGGACCACACCTGTAAGTCATTATAATAAATCCCCCACCCCCGTGTGTGTGTGTGTGTGTGTGTGTGTGTGTGTGTGTGTGTGTGTATGTGTAGAGAGAGACAGAGACAGGGATAGAGACTCATTCTACAAGCTCTGTTACTCTAGAAAACACTGACTAATAAAAAAAGGAAACTTTCAACTATTACAGTCGTGTTCAATGGCATCCATTCATTCTATGTATGTTTTCATTTCAGAACGACCACATTTATAGTGTGGGATTTATTCTATAATTAAAACTTATTACTTTATTTTAAGATGTTTTTCATGAAGATGTAAAAGTATTTTGTTCCAGCAATTTCGGCTTTATGCTTTATAATTAATAACACAATTGCTGTGTATTTTTTAAAGCTTTGATGCACTACAAGAGTCTTGACAGTTGGAAGAGTCTGCAAAATGCATTGCATTGCTTAATGCCTTATTAGGGAACCTAGCTTGTTTTCACGACAGTTCTACTTGCTACATTACAATAAGACAGTAAGTTACTTTGACAAGGAAACAGGAGAGGAAGTGTATACTTATAAATATAAATAAGAGCCCAGACAAAAGAGAATTTTAAATTATCCATAACTTAGGCAATGATTGAGAATCCTGATCATCATAAACATAAAACACACATGCAGAGGCTATATTCCTCTTCCTTTGATATCTTTATGAACATATTCAAGACTTTGATATAGTCCTTGCTAGCCAAAATTATCACCGTGGCTGATGCTTATGAAAATCTGACTCATTTCCATGTTTAGCATTTACATATATTTAAAATGAAATGCCCCATAATTTTCCACAACTTAAATATTGTTAAGAGTTTGCCAGAACCTGTTTCTTTTTGTAAGAATAATGAAATAATCATATTTTATACTTATGCATAACACCCTAGAATAAAATATTCATAAAATTGATTGTAGTACATGATTATCTCATTCAGCATGAAGCCTAAAAGCATAAGGAGAGTGAGGGCTGCGCAATATCTCTCCCAGTAGAGATCTCCTTTAATGGGAATATCTGAAATTCTGGAAACAAAGAATTTTCACAAGAGAAGTAAAACATCCTTTGTTCTTGATGAATTTCCCTAGTGTTTGAACTAGCCAGTGTCATTTGTGAGGGTAGCCAAGGAACATTATTTAATCATATTTACCCTTGAAGGACATTAATTTTTCTTTTCCTTGCTCAAAAGAAAGAGAGAGAGGAGACAGAGGAAGGGATGGAAGAAAGACAGAGGAATGAACGTGAGAAGAAGAGTAAAGAAGTGTGAAACAGAAAGACAAGAGTGGAGAAGGGAATGGACGAAAGGGGGCAGCGAGGAGGGGCGGGGAGGGGAGAGCCAGGACGTGCTTGAGCACAGTTTAGATCTAATCTTCACTCCGGTCCGTATCCTCAGAGGACTGGACATCCTTCTGCAGAGTTGTGCTTTCACCCACGTTCATTGCTGCGCTAACCATGCTAGCTAAGAATTGGGATCATTCTGCCGGTCTATTCACTAATGGATGGATCATGAGTAAGTGGTACATGTATGCGATCAAATTGTATTCAGCTGTAAGAGAAATGAAATGCAATTAGGAAATTTCTTGGTAAATGGGTGGAATTGCTGCGTGTGTGTGTGTGTGTGTGTGTGTGTGTGTGTGTGTGTGTGTGTGACATGGTCTTCCTCATATATGGTCCTTACCTTCAATTTTCTCATTTTGTGTTAATCAACTTGGAGTACTTGTAGAAGCCAGGGAGCTATGAAGAGGCCATGTGTAGAAAAAGATGGAGGAGATGCTAGTACATAAGTAATATAAAATAGACAGGGAAAATGCTGAGGCTTAAAAGCAGAAAAAAAAAAATATGAGGGAGTTAGGGAGACGAAGAGATGAAGGAGACCGATAACCTGAACAAGGAAGGCTTAAAGAAGCCGTGTAGAAATTGTCTCATGACTACATTTTAAACTATAATTTGCAATTAAAGAGTAGTTTGAAGTAAACCTTGTATTATAATTGGGCTATATGGGTACAGTACCTCATATTAGAGTAGAATATATATATATATATAATGTGTGTGAAGTCTATAGCAATAAATCTAAGATTGAACTTATTTTGCATCCATATACAAAACTCCATACCAGTGAATTACAAATAACCTTGTGAGTAACAATTAAGACATTAACTTAAATTTAACGACATTCAAATGTGGCAAAAAAAAAAAAAACCCCCCACTGGGCAAAGTGTCCTCATTTCTACCACAGAAAGAATACTGCCTAACAAAGGGTAAGCTTGGATGCAGGCAGAGTCGATGGCCAAACTGCCAAGACAGGGTAAGGAAGTCCTTAATAGCCTCACAAATATGTCTGTCAGATATATTGGGCCAGAAAACTGAAGATGATGCTCTAACATTACAGAGAGATTTGGGTGACTGTTCAGGCAGCAAACTGCCTTTGTCATTTTTTTCACCTTGGAAGCGGCTAACCTGCACTTCCTGTCTACTCAGGCAATTAATTTTATTCCTTCTCAAGTCTCTGATAGGGTTGAAAAGCCGATAGTTTAGTTTTACAATTAAGCTTAGTTGTTTAGGGGTTGGGTTGTTTTTAGGTCTAGATAGATGTTTTAAGTTGATAATGATGAAATGTGATGGAGATTGATTTTAGATGCACCAAGATAGGAAAGATGTTTTCTCCAAGGCTGCAAATACAAAGAGCAATAATTCCTGAGCGTTTCATGGTTCTTCTTGCTGTGGGTCATTTCCTGTACATATGTGTAATAATATAAATGTACATGTAATAAATAAAAAACACTATTAAAAAAGTAGTTTGAAGGGAGATAGATGCCTTGTGTGGCTCAAGAAAGGGAATCCCAGGAGCCGTAACATTTTTTTTTTTTAACCAAAACTCCAATCCTGAACATGGAGTACATTCTCTTAAGCTGTACAGAGAAGATCCAGAATATGCTCCCAGCAAACACTAAACTTTCTCCTCCCTCTTATTCATTTTCTTAGTTAGGGTTTCGATTGCTATGAAAAGACAGTGCTATGAAAACAACAGCTCTTATAAAAAAAAAAAACATTTAACTCAGAGCTAGGTCACAGTTCAGAGGTTTAGTCCATTATCATCATGGCTGGAAGCGTGCTGCTGGTAGACATGGTATTGAAGAGGGGTTGAGAGAGAGTTCAACACCCTCGGGCAGCAAGAAAGGAAAGTGACACTGGCTTGAGATCCTGAAACCCTCAAAGTCCACACACTGTGATGTACTTCCTCCATCGAGACCACACCTACTTCAACAAAGCCACACCTCCAATAACCCTACTTTCTATGAATCTAAGGACGTCATTTTGATTCAAAACCTCACAGTCATCCAACAGTACTCGATGATAAGACCATACTCCTATCACTGCACACCTTGCATTCATGCTGCAGAGAAATCAAGGTAGAGCAGCAATGGAAGCTTCCACTCTGAGGGCTAGCATTCACAGTCCAGGAAAGTGCTCTGCTATTCAGGCTATATGGGACAGTGTTGGGGGTGAAAATGCATCTGCAGTCTACAGATCAACTTGCCAAGCTAGTGTCATTAATGCTGTGGGTTTGGAAGCTGCTCCATGGTGAGGAATTCATGCCTGATCAATAACCCATGGCCAGGGAGATTATAAACCCTATGACATGGGCGAGGGGTTAGGGGTGGACACGATGGTACAGGGGCTGCATGCTGTTGCTACAGAATGCTAGCTTCCTTCTGAATGTGTGTTTATGCCTATAGACATACACTGTTCTCAGCCTTAATAAGAGAAGCTGCCCTTTCCAGACATGGGTGCTGAATGAAGAAATTCTTGGCTGCTTGGGGCACTAAGAATAAGTGACTCAGGTATTAGACTCAGATGCATAATGCCATAAAAAACAACTATCTGAAACAACAGATATATTGATATATAAATTTACTTAACCACAGAGATCATTTCAGATTCTTGTGTATACTCCACCTTATGTATACCATAATTGTGGTATATCTGTTAAATGCACACAAAGAAATTTAAAAAAAATGGAGGAGGAGCTATAAAAATATGTCTACAATGTTGAATTTGTTTAAAATTTTACACAAATATGCATACACACATACATATGTATTCATGTGTTGCTCATGCAAGTAACATCATTATATTACTGATATTATATAATTACTTTGATACCACCTAGTTGTGGGAAGCTAAGCCAAATTCTGCCATGTCAGAAATCCTGGGCTTAGGCTGCATGCTGTGACCTTTGAGTTGCTGACCTTTGCCTCATGAGGTCTTGTGTTCCAGGCTATCCCTGGACTATTTACCTTAGAGAGATGTAGGGAAGTCCCAACTTGGAACCACCCAGACGATCTAGGAAGTTCTTACAAGGAACAATTCAGAGAACCAGGTAGTTCTGCAGGGAGCAATTCAGGCTATTGTATTCTTGACTGGGGGCTAGGGTGAGTGAGATTAGAATAGAGCCTATTGACCTTGCTCTATATATATTCCTGCTAGTCGGGCATTAAAGTGAATCTTGATCAGAAATTTCCTGACTTCATTCATTATTTCTTGCGTCTCTGTATCCTAATTTCAATCCCCACTCCCCCTTTCAGGTGAACTCTAATTCAATTTTTCCAGCAGGCTGGGACCCAATACCTAATTATTTATATAATTATATTATGTTATTATATATTATATACATTATATATTATATATGCATATGTATATGTGTATGTGTATATGTATATATACTCTGATTTCAAATGTAGGGAAAAATACAGAGTAAATCATGACATACACTTGATATCCTTCACCTAACTTGCAATTTATGTTCAGTGTCTTTATACAGCTTCTACCCTCACCCATTAAAATAAATGTTCTGATGTTTATTACTGCTTTAATTATATCTTAGGGAACCGTCAGAAAGTACTTAGTAGCACAATTGCACGCATCTCTACTGACAGATTCCTGGTTGTATAAGACACTAGCAAAGAAGACATCACTCTCTTTATTAAGAACAACATTACTTCTGTGCTGCACCTGTATTATTTGAAGACGCACCTCAACATTCAACAATTATGCTGCAAAGGTTGTTCAAACATATTTATATACTTAGATGTTCATGTTATGTGACACTATCCATGTGGAGATGTGAATATCCACCCAACTCAAGTTAAGAATTGATGACCTACCACAGTCAAACTGGTGACCCAATGAGTTTTATTGTGGTTATTTACAGAAGAGGGTGAGTAGTTATTTAGAGAGAAAAAGGAGGACTCAAAGACAATTGCATCACTGGCATGTATTATCTCTGCAAAAGCTGATGCAAAATTATATCTTTGTATATAGTTAATGACATAGACAAAACATTATTATTATGTTATTACTTAATTTCTAACTAATTAAAAATGAACCAATATAATATGCTCTAAGAACCAAATGTTAACCTTCCTCAAAATATCTGCCATGATTGTGGTGGTTAATTTTATTGCCCACTTGATTGGAGTAAAATTGCCTAAGAGTAGTCACATCCTTGGATGTGAGAGTGAAGGTGCTTCCAGTTAGGATCAACTAAGAATGTAAGAGTGTTTCCACGTGTTGACCACATCATTCCATAAGCTGGGAGCCAGGATGGGGAAAACGGGGGAATGGGAAAAGCCTGCTAGTGACAACATTCTCTCTGTCTCAGATTCCTGACTGTAAGATTGCAATATTATCTGCTGTGCCATGAGTCCCCTACTTCGATGGCACAAAGCCTTTGAAATCATAAGCCTCTGAAATCATCCTTCCTTTTGTGCCTCTTAAGGTTTTTGGGACCAGTTTGGAGAATAAATGTGAAGCAGTTTGAAGATGCCCCTTATAGAAGCCTTAGTATGTTGTAACTTCAACTTAATGACTCTAGTTGTAACTCAGAGTTCAGACAAAGGAGTTTCATGTAGGGGCAAGGATTTTAGGGAGAAGTGGGTTAGAAGCAGTTCACTTTAGATTTTGTCAAAGGATTTGTTCTCATTTTGCCCTATTCAAGCTGTATGTTTAAGGGTGACAAAGCATTTGATCTGAAGATGGATGTCTCAAGGCTTCTCAGATTTCAAGGTGCAGCATGTATAAGGTCAGCTGCATTTAGCCAGATTTTTTTCTTGGAATTTAAAAAAAAATTTATTATTTTTTCTTTTTTAAAAATATATTTTATTGATTTATTCATATTACATCTCAACTGTTATCCCATCCCTTGTATCCTCCCATTCCTCCCTCCCTCCCATTTTCCCCTTACTCCCCTCCCCTATGACTGTGACTGACGGGGACCTCCTCCCCCTGTATATGCTCATAGGGTATCAAGTCTCTTCTTGGTAGCCTGTTATCACATTTAGCCAGATTTATAGTGAGAAATGCAATTAAAAAGCAGAGTAGAAATATTCAAAATACTCTTAGTATGGCCAAAAATAATACAGACAAATAATGTTCAGTTTCTGAAGAGATTAGAGTCATTTCCAAAATGACTAAATATTTTCACTGGGGCAACAGGAAAGATGCCTTGACGGCATCTCAGTCATTGCCTAGACTCCATCAAATACCAAGGCTAATATTGAGTGTAATCAAAAGACTTTCTCTTGATAAAAGAACACCCCTGGGCATCCTGTAAAGTGTTTCCTTACATTCAGCCATTCAAGAGACCACAGTAGCCAAAGGTATAATAAGATTAACTACTAAAACTGATGGCAGAGTTAAAGTCACATAGAATGGAAGATCTGTAGTAGATGAAGGGACCCTATCTAAATTTTAGAGAATGACCTAGGAGACCAAATGATGTTAGCAGGGTTGGAATATCTGCAGGCAAGTCAAAAGAAGGGTGTGGTGAGCCTTGAGGGTGAAATAAAAATAAAAAATAAACAAACAAACCAAATCTAAATAATGAGAACAGAGAGGCCAAACCATGAAAACTTTGGAAAGTAAATCAAGAATTGAGCAAAGCAAGACCCAGACTAAAGAGTCTGTAAGATAAATCAAGCTTGAGCAAAGCCAGAGCTAGAGAAAAGTAGGCTACCCAAGTCCTTTGACTTTGACCATTACCCCCTTTATCCCATATATGGGATGGCACACAGACTATGATGCCACTAATACTCCAGGCAGGTCTTAGTTCATCCGCAGTTAATCTCCTTTAGCCATTGTCTCACAGATTCTCCTGGGAGTGTGCTCTGCTAGTCATGTGTGTGTTTGTTCACCCAATCAACTTGACAAGATGGACCAGCACTATCTGGAGATGTGAGCTCTCAGCTGCTGCTGCTGCTGCTGCTGCTGCTGCTGCCTGCCTGCCTGCCTGCCTGCCTGCCTGCCACATACAGCCTTAGCTCCACCAGCACAGATTACTATCCTGCTAGAGCCCTAAACCCAAAATAAACCGTTTCTTCCGTAAATTGCCCTAGTCATGGTGCTTTGTGCCACAATTAAAAAAAACTAACTACTCTCTCGCCTAATAATGAGAATGCCACCCCTGTGAATGTTTCTGTAAGACTGAGTAAATGATAAGGGTCGTCCTAAAGCCACACTCTCTTTCTGAACAACTCAGAACTTAGTGTTCCTCTGAACAGTGAATGGCAGGGGGTACGATTTCTTTCCACTTCATCCGCTGGTCCCTTTGAAGAGCTGTACTCGACATTCGGTGGCAAATCACCATCCTTAAGGCTCTTAAGTCATATACCACAATCTGCAGATGAGATTTTACACTTGTGTCAGTATATCACCTTCTCCATGCAGAAATGTGCTTTCCTGGACTCCTCACAGTCTCCTGAGAGCTGAAGACCCTCAATGCTTTGCTTCCTGGGGGTGAGGAGAGGATGTTTAAAATAAACATAAAATAACTCACCTTCCCTATCTCAAAACAGAATCATGTGAACTAGGCTTGAAAAGATTTTTACTACAGGCACATCATGTGATTATGTGGGCTTCATTGTTTTTAATAATGTCCCTTATTTACTTCGCAGTACAGGAAGCTAACTGACAAAGTACCTAAATGATTTCCATAAAAAATATTTTAGCATTCCTCCTATTTCCTTGGTTACAAAGCTTTACAGTTTTGTGGGTTTAGAAAGATGAAACAACTCAATATTTAGGTAGAAGATGAGGAAAGTCCTCATGAGGCCAATAAGGAGTTTCTCTCAAGAGTTATTTTGGCCCTGTCCTTCAAGAAATAAACCCTGGGAAACATTTGTAGATGGTATCCACAATTTCTGCACCCTCCTCACATATAGTACCTAGCTCGATCATCTATTATAACTTTCGAAAAACCATTCTCTCTCCCTCCTATTTGTTTGTGGAAGAGAGGCAGTCCCTAAGGACATATATAAAAATGAGGTGTTTTATGGGTGCAGTCAGCATGGAACAGATGACATATGGCCACCATCTGAAATGCAGCGGTTTTGCATTTCCTAAGTCCATTTATAAACCCTTTTAGACTCTGGAGACATAACCAAGACCCTAACTATAAAAACGATTGTGTCCAGAAGACACGTAGAGATGAACCTTTTATAAAGTAATACGTTTCTCTAGACATATCTGTTGCTTCCAGGTATCTATAACTATGATGGTCATTAATAGACTGTTTTGTGGAAATGCCTCCAAATGTCTTTATTGCAATTAAAATAAATAACAAAAAATGATAGGAGTTACATAAAAACATCCAATTTCCTGGGTAAACCTCTGTCAAGATACGCCTTGCATAAGTTTAGGCATATGTATCTCAGTCCTTGGCAAAAATAATTATATAAGTAGATGATTTTTAAAACAATAACTATTAACAAGTGTTGATATTTCTAATATTTTTAACAGTAAGCACATTTGGTCCCTTTATATAAACACACTCAACTCATTGTTGTGTCTTTGATGCCATTGTTAATTTTTTCCATTTTTATGTATGTATGTATTTATTTATTTATTCATTCATTCACTTTACACCCTGATCACAGCCCCCCTCTCTCCTCTCCTCCCAGTACTACTCTCACACCCATCTCCCTCCATTCCCTCCTCCCCTTTGCCACAGAGAAAGGGAGCTCCCCCACCCCAACCCCCACCCCTGTAGATAGTAAACAAGCCTGACACCTCAAGTCACAGCAGGACTAGGCACATCCTCTCCCACTGAGTTCAGCCAAAACAGCCCAGACCGGAGAAAGGGATCCAAAGGCAGGTAACAGAGTCAGAGAGACAGCCCCTACTCCTATTGTTAGGGAACCCACATGATGACCAAGCTGCATACCTGTTATATATGTGTAGGGTGTCTAAATCCAACCTGTGCATGCTCTTTGGTTGACGGATCAGTCTTGTGGTGGCCTTAACTCCTCCAGCTCCCTCAGTCCTTCTCAAAACTCTTCTACAATACTCGCCACAAGCACTCCCTATTGTCTGGCCTTGGGTCTCTGCATCTTTCTCAATCAGCTGCTAGATGAAGCCTCTCAGATGACAGCTGTCCTAGGCTCCTGTCTGTGATCATAGCCGAGTATCATTAATTCTGTCAGGGGTTAGCTCTCTCCCAAGGGGTTGGTCTCAAGTTGAGCCAATCACTGGTTGGTTATCCCCCTCAATCTGCTCCATCTTCCTCCCTACAGTTCCTGTAGGCAAGATAAATTTTGGATCGAAGGTTTTATGAGTGGTTTGGTGTCCACCTCCCTCCATTGGAAATCCCACCTTGCTACAGGAAATTGCCACTTCATGCTCCATATACCCCCACTGCTAGGAGTCTCTTCTAGGGTCACCTCTATAGACTCATAGGAGGAGCCTCTCCCCCCACCATCCCAGAGATGCTCCCCAACCAATTTTCATTCTCTCATCCTTCTTCCTCCCTGCCCACACTTAATCCCCATCCCATTCCTTTCCCTAAGCTTTCTCCTACCTAGTTCCCTCCATCAACTTCAGATGTCCATTTTATTTCCCCTTCTGAGTGAGACATAGGCGCTCTCCTTTGGTCTCTCCTTGTTATTTAGGTTCTTTGGGTTGGTGAATTTAGGATAGAAATTCTGTTCTTTATGACTAATATCCACTCATAAGTGACTACATACCATGCATGTGTTTCTGGGACTGGGTTACCTGACTCCAGATGATATTTCCTAGTTCCATCCATTTGCCTGCAAACTTCATGATGTTCTTGTTTTTTTATTGCTGAGTAGTATTTCATTGTATAAATGTACCATATTTTCCTTTTCCATTATTTATTTGAGAGACATCAGGTTGTTGCCAGTTTCTGGCTATTACAAATAAAGCTGCTATGAACATACCTGAGCAATTATTCATGTGGTAATGTGAAGTATATTTTAGGCATATGCTCAGGAATGATATAGCTCTGTCTTGAGGTAGAGCTATTCCCAGTTCTCTGAGAAACTGCCAGATAGATTTGCCCTCTGACCAGCAATGGAGGTGTGTTCCCCTTTCTCCACATCCTTGAAAACGTGCGCTGTCACTTGGGTTTTTTATCTTAGCCATTCTGATCACTCTAAGATGGAATCTCAGAGTCATTTTGACTTGCATTTCTCTGATGACTAAGGACATTGCTCATTTTTTAAAGTGCTTCTGGTCCATTAGTGATTCCTTTATTGAGAAAACTCTGTTTAGCTCAGTACCCCGTTTTAATTTTTTTCTAATTGTTTTATTTTGGTATATTTTATTCACATTATAGCCTGATTGTAATCCTCTCACTCTTATCTTTCTGTTCCAACCCTCCCTCCCTCTTTTGCCCTATTCCCCTCCCCTGAACCTTAGACAGATGTTGTCCTCCTCCCCCACCATCTGACCACAGCCTATCTGGTGTCATCTGGATAGCTTGTGTCCCTTTCCCCTGTGTTCCCACAAGGCCTCTCTGCCAAGAGGCAGTGATTAAATCATAGGCAGCAGACCTCTAGTCACAAGTAGTCTCCTGCTCTCTCCTTGCCCCACATGGAGAATGAGCTGTCCATAAGCTGCACCTGAACAGGCAATGTAGATTCTCTGTTTGCAATGCTCTTGGTTGGTGCATCGGTTTGTGCAGGCCACCATGAATCCAGATCCCACAACCTTGATAGTCTCCTTGTGGAGTTCCTGACAACACCACCCCCTCCTGGGTCCTTCCATCATCCAAAGCTTCCAACTCACAGCACTTTGTCTTGTGTCTGGCTTTAAGTCCCAGGATCTGTCCTGATCCCAGGCTGGGTCTTTCAGAGGACATCTATGTTGGCCTAATATCCACTTGTAAATGAGTATATACCATGTGTCTTTTTGGCTTCTGGTTACCTCACTCAGGCTGATCTTTTCTATCCATCCATTTGCTTGCAAATTTCAAGATTTCCTTGTTTGTTTGTTTTTTTATAGCTGAATAGTATTCCATTGTGTAAATGTACCAGAGTTTCTTTATCCATTCTTCAGTTGAGGGACATCTAGGTTGTTTCCAGATTCTGGCTATTATGAATAAATCTGCTATGAACATGACTGAGCAAATGTCTTTGTTGTATAGTGGAGAATATTTCAGATATATGCCCAGAGGTGGTATAGTTAATAGTGATAATATGATTTCTTCTTTTCCAATTTGTATCTCTTGATCTCCTTTAGTTGTCTTATTGATCTAGCAAGGACTTCAAGTACTATATTGAAGAGATACAAAGTGCCTTGTCTTGACCCTGATTTCAGTGGAATTGCTTTAAGTTACTCTCCATTTAGTTTGATGTTAGCTATAGGCTTGCTGTCTATTGCCTTTACTATGTTTAGCTATGTGCCTTGTATTCCTGCTCTCTCCAGGGTGTTGGATTTTTCAAATGCTTTTTTGGCATCTAAGGAAATGATAGTGTGGTGGTTTTTTTTTCGGTTTTTTTTTCCTTTCAGTTTGTTTATATGATGGATTACATTGATAGGTTTCCATATATTGAACCATCCCGGCATGCCTGGGATAAAGGCTACTTGGTCATGGTGAATGATATTTTTTATGTGTTCTTGGATTCGGTTTGTGAATATTTTATTGAGTATTTTTGCATCAAGGAGTTATTTCAATTTTCTTGTATCAGTTGAGGCTTGCTTTTTGACTGACTATATGGCTAATTTAGGGGAAAGTTCCATGAGATGCTGAGGAAAAGATATACTCTTTTGTTTTGAATGAAAAGTTCTGTAGATATATGTTAGGTTCATTTGATTCATAACATCGGTGAGTTTCATTAATTCTCTATATATTTTCTGTCTTGATGATCTATTCATTGGTGAGAAAGGGTGTTGGAGTATCCCACTAATAATGTGATGTCATCTTGGTGGATTTGTTTCTTGGTTAGTATGAAGTGGCCTTCCCCATTTCTTTGGATTAATTTTGGTTTAAAGTTTGTTGTGTCAGATATTAGAGTGACTACTCCAGCTTGCTTCTTGGGTCTGTTGGCTTGGAAAACCTTTTTCTAGCCCTTTATTCTGAGGTAATGTCTATCTTTGTTGCAGAATAATAACGAATCCTACTTTCACAAACATTCTGTTAGCCTTTGTCTTTTTTATTGAGGAGTTGAGTCCACTGATGTTCAGGGATATTATTGACCAATGATTGTTAATTCCTGTTATTTTTATGTTGGTGGTGGTGGTGGTAGAGTGTGTGTGTGTGTGTGTGTGTGTGTGTGTGTGTGTGTGTGTGTGATATTTCCTTTTTTGTCTTGTTGATGTAGTATTATTTATTTCTTGTGTTTTCTTGGATGTATCTAACCTCCTTGGTTTGGAGTTTTCCTTCTAGTATCTTGTGTAGGGTTGCATTTGTGCAAAGATATTGTTTAAATTTAGTTTCATTGTGGAATAACTTGTTTTTCCACCTATGGTAATGAAAAGTTTTTCTGGGTATAGTAGTCTATGTTGGCATCTGTAGTGTCTTAGAGTTTGCAATATATCTATTGAGGCTCTTCTGGTTTTTAGAATCTCTGTTGAGAAATTGGGTGTAATTCTGATAGGTCTGCCTTTATAAGTTTCTTAGTCCTTTTCTCTTGCTTCTTTTAATATTCTTTCTGTGTCCTGTAGATTTAGTGTTTTGATTATTATGTGGCAGGAGTATTTTGTTTTCTGGTTCAATCGATTTGGTGTTCTGTAAGCTTCCTGTATATTTATAGGTATATCTTTCTTTATGTTTGGGAAGTTTTCTTTGATTTTTCTGAAAATATTTTCTGGCCCTTAGAACTGAACATCTTCACCTTCTATTCCTTTTATTCTTAGGTTAGGACTTTTCATAGTGTACCAGATTTCTTGTGTGTTTTATGATATGAACTTTTTAGATGTAACATTTTCTTTGACTAATGTATCAATTTCTTCAGTTGTATCTTCAATGCCTGAGATTCTGTCTTGTACCTCTTATATTCTATGTGTGATGCTTGTGTCTGTTGTTCCTGCTCTCTTCCCTAGGATTTCAATCTTCAGGATTCCTTCAGTTTACGTTTTCCTTATTGCTTCTATTTCCATTTTCACTTCTTGAGCCATTTTATTCATTTCCTTCACCTATTGGATTGTATTTCCCTGTATTTGTTAAAGATATTTGTTTCTTCTTTAAAGGTCTCTGTCATCTTGATGAGGTTGGATTTAAGGTAACCCTCGTGTGTTTGTGCTATGTTTGGACACCCAGGGCTTGTTTTAGAAGAGAATCTGGGCTCTGGTGGTGACATATTGTCCTGGTTCTGATTGACTGGGTTCTTATTCTGGCCTTTAGCCATCTGGCTGTCCCTGTTGTGGGCTTGATTTTCCTGATGCTGACAGGAATCCTCAGGGAGGCAGGCAGAGCCTGGAGCCTGACAATGGGCTCAGGAACCAGCCTGATGTTCATCTCTATTGGCTTTGCCCCAGTGGACCTGGGAGGCAGGGGACTGGCAGGACAGAGCGGGTAGCCTGGATGTTACTGAGGCTCTTCAGGCCTCTTTGGAAAGACAGGCAATCATCACTGTTATTTTTAAGTTAATATTTTTAATGTTTAGTTCATACACATCCTCCTGTTAAACTCCTTGTGTGCCTATCAACACCATACTGGATAAATTCAATCTCCTTGTGTAGAGTTCAGTATTTGACAAGACTACTTACTCCCACTGTTAGACTAGATAAGTCCTCTCTGTCAAATTTTATTCACTGCAACAAGATCAATATGACAACATTCTCTTAGAAAGTTGGCCACTTTATTCTTTCTGCCCAACTCCATATTAAAAATTTCCACCTACATGTAGCACAGGATTTGATGATGACAATGGTATCAGTGTCTCAACACTGCCCTATTCTTAATCAATTAGTCACTATTTGGAATATCTTTTTTAATATTTTATTTATTTATTTTTTACTTTATGTGCATTGGTGTGAGGGTGTCAGATCTTAGAGTTACAGACAGTTGTAAGCTGCCATGTGGGTGCTGGGAATTGAACTTGGGTCCTCTGGAAGAGCAAGCAATGCTCTTAACCACTGAGCTATCTCTCGAGCCCCAGAATATCTTGATTATATAAGAATTGTGACTTTCAATGTTAAACATAAGCCTCCAGAAAAAATAATTTGTATTTCTTATAGACTTTGTTTATTCTATCCACATACATGTGCCTGCAATGTGGTACATTAATGTTGATCAAGGTTGAAATGGGTTTTGGCTGCATAGAAGGCAATCAGGGCAGCTAAAGGAAACAGTTAAAATATGAACAAGCAATACACAAAATGATCATCACATATAGACAAATCCATGCACCAAACACAAAAGGATTTCATTGTGCTATGGTTCCAATTATCATATCATAGATTAACACCATCCCATGTATGCATGAAGCATTTATTCCATACTTGCTACTTGCTGGCTTGCACTGGAATTTAATCTTCTACATGCATCCTTTCTTTCAAAAGAAAGTGTGAAAACCCCAGAAACCACTAGATATCTGTTGTATCTTTATGAAAGGGCAGTGTCAGATCTGAAAGCAGATGTTCAGTGAGATGTTACCTGAAGAGTTTTCCAAACTATTCGCAATAAATAGCACAATATATTAAGCCATAGCAGTATTTATTTAAGTTGTTTAAATATAATATTATATTTATTCTTTAAGAAATGCATACATGCACTTTGATCATATTCATATCTTGCCATAGTGATATTTAATATTCAGATGACATAAAGAATATTTGAGTTGATACAAATACTTTCAGATATCTCATACTAAGCTTTTAAAATTATTTTAAGATATACAAAATTATTAAAATACAAAAAAATTATCAAAGGAACAAGCTTCCTCTAAATCAAAGTCTTCATCTGGATGTTCTCAGTTGTTTCAATAAAATATATCATGAACAAAGAAAAATCTAAGGCTACAAAACTTATCTAATAATCATGTTATGTTCACCTGTAATTCAGACAGTTATTGAGCACAATCATGGCCTTGGTATTGTCAGCTTCAAGTTAGGCACTTTCTTATTTTGGACCAATGGGACTGGCACTCCCTCATTATTAGATCCATCTCATGCACCTTTAGCAAGAATACTTCCCAGGGATGAGATGATGCAATGCTCTTCTCGAAGCTCTGCTTCTGGAGTTACATTACATCCATTTGCACCTTACCTGGAAATAGCTCCTTAATTGGTCAGCCCCACTTAGGAACTGCTTGGAATGGTTTGTGCCAGGACTTGCTATTTCAAAGTTTTCATTTTGGCTTTTGTACCGATAAAGATCTTATTGAGAAGCAAATTCAAATTGTGTAAATATTATGCTATTTGGTAAAAGTCCACTGACTGAGTTTTAAAGCCATGATTAATTCTTGTCTGCATCAATTATTATGACAGGAGCAAAACAGTAATTTTCTACCTCTCTCATTCTCTCTAAATAGATTAGTTGCTTAGTAAAAAAAAAAAAAATACCAAGAAAATGATTTGTCTTTTATTTATCTGGTCTGTTGCATCACTTTGAATTTGTGGGCATGTATTAATCCCCTAAAATACCTTATTGTTGTCCTTTTATTATGATGTACATATAGACTCTACTGGGTTAATGGGCTTCTCTCTAATCTTGTTCTTCTGTCCTTTGGAAACATTCGTTTCTGGAACACACTTTTTCATCATAAGCGTTCTCAGAAGAGAAAAGGCCTGCATCTGTGTTAAACATTCTATTAGATGGGTTGACTGACTGGAACCTCAATAACTACTTAGAACATTCTGAAGGTCCAAAGACAAATCATCCTCAGATATCACAGGCCACTACATAGCCAGTTATTTCCTACCTGTGTATGACCTAGATTCCTTTTTTTTTTTTAATTAGGTAAACCCTTTCAAAATGTACACAACAATCCAGAGCTTTCATCAATCCCAAAATTAAAAATGTTGTCAGATGCTGTCTCAGCCATATGACACACATTTTTCTAATTTGTTGTAACTCATCCACCTTACAGTTCCACTTATGCATTCTGACAGAGCCTTGCTTGAATATTGTTGTTGATTTGTTAGTATAAAAGAGAATTTCCAGTCTCATGGTAGAAAAATGGCATTTGGGATAATCATAATCTGTGTCAGCCCATAGTCACCCCTTTAACTAGATGGTAGCGTTCAGAAACTCAGATTGGCTCAGGTTCTCATGAACCATCTCTAAGAAGGGTTTCCCATATATTACACATAAGAAAATCTGGTATCCTCACCATGTACACTCCAGCAAGAGAATCAATCTTCTGTTTGCATTCACTGAAATGCACTCCTCCTTTCTCAGTCTTCCTGACCACACCAATGACCCCACTTAGGTCACTGGTGTTCTATCTTGTTCTCCTTTGCAGATTTGCCCTCATTACCCTAACCTTAATAAAGTGAATTACTTGAAGATCAGACCCTTATTCTTCTTCTCTAAGCATATCTGGTTTCTGGAGACTCTGACAAGGGGGCGGAGCATCACCTATTATAACCTGAGCCTAGAACTTGCCCTGCCTGAGCACGCATTCCACCACCACCACCACCAGTTGACGTCAGGTAGATTGTAGGGAAGATACTCAACTTTTTATGCCTTCATGTCTTCACTTGAAAATTAAAATAATACCCACTATATACAGGACTATTCTAAATGGTTTCCACCTGTAGCTCATAATTAAAATCTATCATTAACAAGAAATCCCGTGGTTTTCACACCATTACCTCTTGTGTATCTGCAGGTCTGACCTCCTCTATACTAAGAAATATTTTCATTGTCTGGGTTATTCAGTGGCGTTTGAATACCGAACAGGAATCTGAAAATTTTCATCTACAGACGCAAACATTGTGTTTATTCACACACACACACACACACACACACACACACACACACACACACACAGAGAGAGAGAGAGAGAGACAGAGAGACAGAGAGAGAGAGAGAGAGAGAGAGAGAGAGAGAGAGAGAGAGAGAGAAGACATGGAGAAAAGAGAACAAGAAAGAGAGGAGACAATAAACAGAGAAACAGACAAGAAAATAGCCCAGCAAGTTGGAGACACTGAAGTATCACTGGTGTGGTTCTGGTTCACATGCCTACAGGCTTGAGACCCAGGAAACACTGACTCTTCAGATACAGTGCAAAGATGGAGAAAAAAATGATATCTAAGTTTAAAATAAGACAAGTCAGAGGAATGCCATCGTACACATGGAAGGTCTGCTTTTCATTCATTGGAGTTGTCACCAATTTGAATAGTCCCATTTGAAATTAAAGAGACCATCTGATATTTTTTAGCCTACCTCTACAAATATCAATCTCATCAAAATTATCGTCACAGAAATACCCAGAATGGTGATGGACCATACACTGAGCCGCTGGGGCTGTCAGATTAACACGTAAAACTAAACACATAATGTGCTCTCAAAGTTTGGTTAAATGTCCTATTCCAGATAATTTCTCTAGCCTGTGGGCATTACAGCCATAGTCTGCCTTCATGTGAGTCTATTTAACTTGTTCTCTTTTGTGACTGAGCCTCACATGGCTTTTTAAAATATTTATTTATTTATTCATTCATTCATTCATTCATTCATTCATATTACATCTCAATTGTTATCCCATCCCTTGTATCCTCCCATTCCTCCCTTGCTTCCTCCCACTTTCACCCTATTCCCCTTCCCTATGACTGTGACTGAGGGGGACATCCTCCCCCTGTATATGATCATAGGGTATAAAGTCTCTTTTTGGTAGGCTGCTATCCTTCCCCTGAGTGCCACTGGACCTTCCCATCAAGGAGACGTGCTCAAATATGGGGCACTAGAGTTCATGTGAAAGCCAGTCCCCACTCTTCACTCATCTGTAGAGAATGACCTGTCCCCTGGCTAGATCTGGGTAGGGATTCAATGTTTACTGTACATATTATCCTTGGTTGGTGCCATAATTTGTGTAGAACCCCTGAGTCCAGATCTGCACATCATAATGTTCTACTTGTAGGTTTCTAGGACCCTCTGGATCATTCTATTTCCCCATTCTCCCATATTTCTCTCACCTAGAGTCCCAAATGGATGTCCTCACATCTATCCCACTTTCCTGGTAGATGAAGACTTTCATGGGACATGTCCCTTGGCCTAGTGTCTAGTTATAAGTGAGTATATACCATTTGACTCTTTCTGCTTTTGGGTTAACTCACTCATTATGATCATTTCTAATTCAATCCATTTGTCCACAAATTTTGGGAAATCCTTGTTTTTAATAGCTGAGTAGTATTCCATAGTATAAATGTACCACAGTTTCTTTATCCATTCTTCTACTGAGGGACACTTAGGCTAGGCTATTTCTATCTTCTGGCTATTATGAATAAGGTTGCTATGAATATAGTTGAGCATATGTCCTTGTTGTGTGCTGGTGCATCTTCTGGGTATATTCCAAGGAGTGGAATAGCTGGGTCTTGAGCCCTATTCCCAGTTTTCTGATAAAGAGCCAGATAGATTTCCAAAGTGGTTGTACTAGTTTGCATTCCCACCAACAATGAAGGAGTGTTCCTCTCTCTCCACTTCCTTGCCAGCATGTGGTGTCACTTGAATTTTTGATCTTAGCCATTCTTATGGGTGTAAGATAGAATCTCAGAGTTGATTTGATTTGTATTTCTCTGATGACTAAAGATGCTGAGCATTTCTTTAAGTGTTTCTCAGCCATTTGATATTTCTCTGTTGAGAATTCTCTGTTTAGTTCTGAGCCCCATTTCTCAATTGGGTTATTTGGTTTGGTGGTGTTTAATTTCTTGAGTTCTTTATATACTTGGATATGAGACCTTTGTCAGATGTAGGGTTGGTGAAGATCTTTTCCCAGTCTGTAGGCTGCCACTTTGTTCTGTTGACAATGTCTCCTGCTTTACAGAAGCTTCTCAGCCTCATGAGGTCCCATTTATTAATTTACATGGCTTTTTAAAGGCTTTATGTACTGTCTTTTCCTTCTTACCCTCTGATGATTGAAGGTTTCATAAAATGACAATTTTATTCATTCCTCTATCTCTAAAACCTAGAGGATAGATAGAAGCCATCGTCTGAAATGGTGGATAAAGCACCCTTTCTTCACCTGCCATATGTTCTCCAAATAAAGTAGCTTCTTCATCTATCACAATGAAGAGTAAGGTTCCCAGGAGCCTATACCCACATGTGAGCCTTTTTAGCACCTTCCACAAGACAGCCATTGATGATGCAGTCACTGTTTACTGTTAAAGAAAATACATGTTAATAACTTTCTTCTTAAAAAAAAAAGACATGTTTCTTAGCATTCAGTACAGCAGTAGCATGAGCTTTAATGAGATTTGCTCTGCATATTATTTTAGAACTTTAAAACCATTGATTTTTTTATCTTAACAAAATCATTAGAAACTTTGAGTCTGGTTAATTTTGGCATGTAATGCTGTTTTATTTGCAAGTTCTTTATAATCAATTTTAAGTAAAACTAGGGAAATATCACAAATGTTCAAATAACAGTTTACACTACAATTTACCAACTACAAGTTGTGATGATTGCTTTTTTTTATTTGTTTTTTAGTTAAAAATAAGTGAATACGTTTATCTGTCAACAAAGAGTACAGACCTAGGATTTTAAATGTTGATTTTGTTGTTGTTGTTGTGCTCATCACAACCCAGTGCCTTCTGAATCTTGCACCCACTCGTCTTAGTGGACTGAGTGTGTGTGTGTGTGTGTGTGTGTGTGTGTGTGTGTGTGTGTCTTTTTCTTCTTGTCTCTCTTTGCCATCTCTCTCTGCTCTCTGTCTCTCTCTGTCTCTGTCTGTCTCTCTCTTTCTCTCTGTCTTTCTCTCTCCTCCCTTTTTGTTCCTCCTAGTTGCCCCTTTGGCCTTAATTTCATCTCATGTTATTGATGATTTCTATCATGAACAGGGATTCTCTGTATAGAATCTACAGTACCATGTGTGTCCGTCAGTTTTACTTCAATGATATACACAGGTGGACTGAGAGGCGAATTATCAGAAGGTGACTTTATTATACAACAGACATTTCATTAGGTGGGGAGTTTCCTGGTGAATGCTAAAGTATATATTTTTGTTCTTATCATCAGTCTGTTATTTTCACACGCATTCTGGGGAAGGTATATCTACATGTGAGACTTTGATAACATCCTCCATTATGTTCTTAACAAATGTAAAACTCGATTATTTCAAATCTGTTCAATTAATTCTCTGTTGCTTTCTCATGCTGGTCAGACAGTCTTTTAAGCCTTTTGCAGAAATAACAGGAGCTTAAGCCATATAATGCCTGGTGTTTGAGGAGGGGGTATGCTTTGAAAGGCTCAATTCTCTAAGTAAAGTAGTTCTGAAAACTGTTTTCATTTTCTTGATGATAATCCATCAATTTCTACAGCCCTTAAAATACTATAAAGTAGTTAAGCCATGGGGTTTCAAGACTTACCTACCACTGGAAGTAAGCTTAACTCCTGTTTGGAAGGCCGTGAAAATATATTTATACAAAGAAAAATTAATAACCTCGAGTATTTGGATAAGGACAGAGTAATCCACATGCTCTAATGTTTAGCTCAACTTAGAGAGCTTTCAAAAATTGTCAAAAGTAGGGGGGGGGAACAAATAGCCGAATAGTAATTTAAAAGAAAAAAATTAGAAATGAAATATTTTTCTCAATTGACTACTATATTAGTTTAAAGACAGTTTCCAAAAAAAAAAAATCAAAACGGACTTTTCTAAAACACAATCCCAGAAGAAATTTCTTGGCCTGTAAATTGAGAAACAATCGAAGACACTAGACAATAGACCTAGTCTATTCTTATCACCTCAAAGATATCTTCATAAATTTTGCAAATAGATACCAAAGTCAGCAGCCTAGTTTAAATACAGCAAGATGTAGCCTGCTATGGAATGGAGTTGGCATTTTTAAAGGGTCAAACAAAAAGCAGGATAGAGAGAAAGTGAGGGAAGAAAGAGGCAGAGAGCAACCTTTACCAGGTATTCTGTGTACTCAGCTGAGACTGAAATATTAATTACCCACTATTGTATAGGGGAAAAAAAGGCTTTTTGTTCTTTATTCTGACGTATAGCTTAAAATTTCAAGTCACAATTTCTTTTCCTTTTATCAGCAAAAAAGTAAATCAGAACATGGGGAATTAGAACCAAGATGAGAAAAGCAGTATTTAGTATCTAAACATTATTTTTTAAAAATGCCACACTAAATAAAGTGATGAGCAAGAGTTTGCTCATCCTATCTTAGAAAAACCAATGTGAGATTTTCAAGAAATGTGTGATGTAATTGATTGATAAACCAATAATGTTCTAAAATTAATGATTTGTAGTACAGCCAGCAACAGCCTGGAATAGCAAACACAGATTGTGCTGGAAGCAGACATTTCCTTACTTCCCAGAAGTTAGTGAATAAAGGCTCTTTTCCATGAAATGGTCTTGCTGAACTCTGTATGGTCCCAAAGAAATAGTGATCATACTTTCACACTCAAGCATCTTAGGGCAAACTTGCTCCTAGCCCCCTCAAGGGCACATGGACAGTATACGTATACATATATATGTATATATCTGTGTGTATGCATATATATATATATAAACATGAAGTTTAAAATGCAACAACTGAGTATGTTTTAATAAAGGTATACTAGTGCAAAAATTATTTATTAGTTTTGTTTTGGGGCATAGCTAGTATTTCACTTAAATTGAATTAAAGTAATCTTTCTCACGATCAAAATCATCTATAAATGTTCCTTTGTTAATGTTGGTATATAATGAGTTTTTTTCAAATTCCTTTTTTAAAATGTCCTTTCATGTGGTAGGCCACAATACCACATACTGTTATTAATTCATAAGCACATAATTTTAATTGAGTCTATCCATCATTGGGAGGGCATTTGTAAATTCTGTTAGGTCCTTCTCTTTGTTACTTGCCTTTCAGTATGTCACTACAATGTTGATTAATCACTTCCAATTAAACATTAGGTGGAAGCTTTTCAATTGGATTTTGATATATGAAAATTCTTTTTTTACTCTCTTTGAGGCTGGAAAATATGACAAGAACTATATTAGATGTGTTTGGATAAGACATTGTTACAGATTTGTGTGGGATTAGTCGTTTTTACAACTCACTCTTTAATAGAAGAGCAAGTATGTAATATGAATTGACATTACTTACAATTCTAGGAATGTTAGCTCTTACCAAGGTAACTTTATAGCAACTTCAATTTAATATCAGCACCGTTCTGCTTTGTAAATTTCTGTTTAATTCATTACACAATATTATCAAGTCTTTGGGAAAAAGAAATTAATTTCCAAAGCATGCAATGTTCCATAGTAGCCAAAATTTATATTGCTTGTTGAGAAAACTTTTGATATCAGGCATAAACTTTAACAATTATCATCAAACTTTGGCCCTGTTAAGCTCTCAGACTCTCTGTGGTATGGCAAATCAGGATAATCACCCAATACCTGTTCACAAAATGGGCAGTGATTAATTTCAGAACAATGATTGATGCTTGGTTGACACCAGCAGTTTAATAACAATTTCTAGCTTCAAACATTCTTTGCAATGACTACAATTTATAAGACAATGAACAGCCACATGCTCGAAGTTTTGAGAAGATTTATATTTTGGTAGCACAAAACTGTACATCATCATCTTTACTGATACCACACTTTAGTGCCTTCCACTAAATTGTTTCCCTAGATTTCTCAAATGTGAATAAAAAACCCCTACTTAGCTGTTAATATTCTATACATGTTGTTTTGTATTCTCCTCAGGCTTGGATATGATGTTTCAAAACAAAACAAAACAAAAACAAAAACAAAAAATAACAAAGCAGTTTGGTAACATCTGTCAACCCACCAGTAACCAAGTTATCTATTCACAATTGTTTCCCTTATTTTATTGACTGTCAATGTTGTTCCAGATGTTATTAACTTCTCCAGCATCTGTTCTTTCCAAAAGTCCAACAGTCATAAACTACTCTTTTGTTCTAAGCACATTTCTTTGCTGTTGTTACCAAAAGTGATTTCATCAACTCATGATTAGTAAGCATGATTTTCAGCTGACTTAACAGATATGCCACTTGCAAGTTTATTTTGGCTAGAGCTTCATGTTCATGTCTCACTGTTGGGAAAAAAAATCAGCCATAATGCAATATATCCCTTTAATTTTTGCTGGTTTTCCCATGCATTGCTTTCTTGTGCACTGGAAGGATTGTGGTGAATATCTTCTTCTTCCAACTCCATTCACTACCTGCTTTTTTAGACAACTGTATTGGGCAGTAAACATGGTGATACTAAATGCAATAATAACTAATTCACAACCCTACCATGCTTTAGAAGTGAGGCAGATTGCATTAGCTCCTTTGTGGCTATTATGATAAACTGCTGCCAAATCAGTGGCGTACATTAACACAAATTATTTCCTTCTAGTTTGGGGAAGAAGAAGTCTGAAGTGGACTAAATTCAAGACAGCTATTAAAGCAGTTACTACTAGGGCCTTCAGGGAAGACCCATCCTCACCTCATCCCATTGATGGAGGGTGTTAGAACAATTCTCCGGGTGTTTGTGTCCCTCCACTCTCTGCTTCTATTACTACATCATCCTCTCTATTACTTCCCTAAGAGTCTATTGTAATTACCACTGTGATTTCACTGAAGACACCAGCTAACTGAGGGAAATCTTCCCACCTCAAAATTCTTAATTTGATCACATCTGCCATGTAAGGTAACAAAAGGAAATTAGGACATAGAAATCTTTGAGAGATTCAGACTCTGAGATGTTTCCATATACTTTTCTCTTTCTGACCTTATGGATATACACATAGAAAGAAAATGGATAGGTCATTATGGGACAAGAGGCTTTTGAAGTGGTGCCATGTTAGCAATGCATCATTTCAACATGTCCTATGCTGACCAGGAGGCTAATAGGGTATTACTTACAACCCAATTCTACTTTGGTAGTAAGAAAGCTACCCTAGGTGGTATGTAAATGACCAAGTGTGGCTACATGTCACATTGAATTTTTTTTTAAGTTTTGTAATTCAAAAAATGCTATGGGGCTGAGAAAATGGCTTTGTTAGCAAAGTGACGATTACACAAGCCTGAGAGTTTGACTCTGCACTTATGTAAAAAGCAGGTGTAGTCAGTGACACATGCTTATAATCCTAGCACTTTGGGAGCTGAGACAAGAGCATACATTCACTGGTCAGCCATCCTTGAACATACAGATGATAAAAATGTTTGCTTTGAGCCTTAGAATCTGCAGTTCAAAAGCCAGGCCTGGTAGAAGAACATTTAATTTCAGAACTAGAGAAGCCAGCAGAGGTGGGTATCTGGGATTCAGTCACTAGCCAGCCTAAACTACTTGATGAGATACAGACCAGAGAAAGAGGAATAGAGGGAAAAAGAGAGAGAGAGAGAGAGAGAGAGAGAGAGAGAGAGATTAGACTTTTAAATTTTTAAATACTAATATCGTATAGAAATCTTTTTAAATCCCAAGCCAAATAGCTGTCAGGCTGCTGTGGTTTGAATGTCAAATGTTTTAGTTCTTGGTTTCTAGATTGTGGTGATGTATAAGGAAGAAGGGAAACTCTCAAAAGGTAGAGCCTTGCTTGAGAAAATAGGCTACGGGGTGTGGGCCTTGACATTGTATAGCCCGGCCTCATATCTGGTCTTCCCTTTGTTCCTTGCCTCTGGGTGCCATGTGATTGGCCACACATTCTGCTCTTCCAACTGTGCCTTCCCTACTGTGATTGGCTACATAACTTCAAATCATAAGTCAAATTGAGTGTTGTCTCCTTCATGCTGCTTCTTCTCAAGTATTTGGTCACAGTAACAACAAAAGGAACTAAGACACAGGCTGCATTTGACCATTAGAGCCTAGTTTTCTGATGTGCAAAAGTCTCCAGACTAGGTAACCCAACAGCCAGATCTGTAGTTTCACTTCAGACCACCACCAAGTAATTAAAAACTAATCATAATCTGACACTGAAAAAGTGAGAAAGTCTGCATGAAAACTTTGCCTTTTTACTTCCTCATATCACATCTGAAGATCTGGCAACTATAAGCCTATCTGACAACATTACCACAATGTAATTTTCCTTTTTGCTGGAACATAGAATTTCTTTCTGGCTAACTTAAATCTTATATGCTATTGAATATTTGACTTGAGGTTTTTTTTTTTTAGCCCTCCAAATTTTCTGCTGAATTCTGAAAACAATTCATTCTAGTGTATAACTGTTCAATCTTTTGTCATACAGTCTCATTTCTTTTTTAAATTTTTTATTTTTTATTAATTTATTCAGATTACATCTCAATTGTCATCCTTTCACTTGTATCCTCCCGCTCCTCCCTCCATCCCTCCCTCTTTCACCCTATTTCCCTCCCCTAGGTCTTTGACAGAAGGGGACATCCTCCCCCACCATATGGTCACAGCCTATAAGGTCTTAACTTCGCAGTCTACTTGTCCTTTCTCTGCATGCCACCAGGCCTCCCCACCAAGGGGAAGTGGTCAATTATGTGGCACCAGAGTTCATGTCAGAGTCAGTCCTCACTCTTCACACAGCTGTGGAGAATGTCCTGTCCATTGGCTAGATCCGAGTAGGGCTTCAATGTTTACTGCATGTATTGTCTTTGGTTGGTGCAATTGTTAAAGAAGACGCCCCTGGGTCCAGATCTGCCTGTCATGATGTTCTTCGTGTAGGTTTCTAGGACCATCTGGGTCCTTCTATTTCCCCATTCTCCCATATATCTCTCACCTAGAGTCCCAATAGAAGGTCCTCGCATCTATCCCAATCTCCTGGTAAGTGAAGACTTTCATGGGACATGCCTTTTGGGCTACTGTCCGGTGATAAGTGAGTATTTACCATGTGAGTCTTTCTGGGTCTGGGTTGACTCACTCAGTGTGATCATTTCTAGTTTCATCCATTTGACAGACTCATTTCTTTTGTGTCTGCTCTGTTCCTTCCTCAAATATGACACCACAGCACAGTGGTTCCCAACCTTCCTAATTTTGTAACCCTTTAATACAGTTTCCTCATGTTGTAGCAAACCCTAACCATAAAATTATTTTTGTTGCTACTCCATATTGTAATTTTACTACTGTTATGAATCATATCTTTTTCCCAATCCTAGGTGACCACTGTGAAAGGACATTCAACCCCCAAGGTTGAAAACTGCTGCCATAGAAGTTAGAGAAGATTAGCTGAACCACACTATGATGTAAAAATTTGGAGCTACTTTGGAAACAAATTCCAACACTTAGACCCTTCCTTAAACTAAATGCATAATAATTACATTATTATACAGTTATGGCTTCATTGTCAGCTCCCATACTAAATATACATCAATTCATTTTAGTGTGACTTTAGTTTGAAAATTAATGAATTGGAGTGATGATTTTGGCATTCCATGTTTTTCCTTTGCTTTTGATTCAACAAGAATCTAAGCATTTATTATCTTCTGCACATTGAGTTTGATTTGATGGCTAGAGTGAGAACAGATTAATTCTCAATTTGCTTTGTCAACATCACAGAGCTCACACTACATGAGGAGCTGCCATCTAGTGAGCCTTAGTCTAGGACTTTTTGCTAAGCAATCTTCATAAATTCCTGCTTGTTCTGAAAGCAACTTACTGTGTACATGTGTAGTATTATTATTGCCAGATTACACATGGTGATCCTGAGGTTCGATAGGGTTAGAAAATTCTCTATAGCTTCACAGCAGTAATTATTTTGTACAGCTAACATTTGAACCAAGATTTAAGAGCTAAATTCATTATCCTTTTTAAGACTATATGATAGACTATAACTCATACTAAGTAGTGAATTCTTAGTAGAAAAAAAAACACTTAGGACAATACAGTGATTCTAGCCCAAGCTTAGCTCTGTACAAGGATTCTTGGGAGAACATATGTATTCGTTTGCTCGAGATAAATCTGGTGAGAACCAAATGTTTGAGAAGAATTTTATGTTCATGTGGTATGTTCATGTGGTACATGTGGTGTGTGTGTGTGTGGTGTATGTGGTATATGTGGTGTGTTTGTGTGTGTATGTGTGTGTGTGTGTGTGTGTGTGTGTGTGTGTTGTGATGTATGCATGAGGGTAGACATATGAGGTCAGACATGTGAGTAAATGAAAACATGTGAGGATCAGAAGACTACTTTCTGACATCAGTTCTCTTCTTTCACTTTTCTTCTTCTTCTTCTTCTTCTTCTTCTTCTTCTTCTTCTTCTTCTTCTTTTTCTTCTTCCTCTTCATCTCCTTCTTCTCCTTTCTGCTTCACTGCTGGTCCCATGCTACCTGGCCTATAAGCTCCCTGGAAGTTTTTGGTCTCCAGTTTTTATGTGATCATATATTCATACTACTTTGAAGCCAAATTATAGTCATTAGGCTGGTATGACAAGGACTTTTCCCTGATGAGCATATCTTTGGCCTCTTTTAAGCAAATATATCAGTAGAAACACTTTCACTACAAACAAGTGCTTGGTTTAGATAACAAGTTACATAGTCACCCAGGTTTTGCAAGATTATATCTGAGTAAAGTAACCGTTCACTTTGATGACCAAACTTCTCCTTGTTGTTGTGCATAGAAGGTGAAAGGCAAGAATATGCAGTCAGCCTATGGTCTTCCACGTCATTTGTTGAAGAAAAGCTACTGATAGTCACATACTCTTTACAAAACTACATTTTATGAACACTAAATTAATGAACATTCAAAACACTAGAGTGATATAATTAATGGAGAGATGCTTCTTAGTTACTAGTCTTCCTCTTCTTTGTCAATGTAGAAATTACAACTACAATTAATTTTTAAATAAGGACACTTTTAGGTCTTTTGTCTACTGATCATATTTATTATTCGAGCCCTAGAACTTTCCAACATGACATCAGGGATTTCAAAACACCTCTCCTTTCTGCATATTTGCCAGAGAGACAACCATTAGAGATAGAGATTTCTCACTTGTTGTCTGACACATGCACTAATTTGTGAGATGAAGGTCAGTCCTCACAGATGTGAGCTCACTAAAACAAACAAAAGAGACAAAGGAGACCTATTATGAGCTTCAGTCATTCCTCATAACCTACCTAAGATGGCACTGGCTTATTTGCAAGAGGACCACACAAAGTCACCACCGATGTTTCTAAGTAGGTGAACGGCGTAAACGGGAGCTTATACGTGGTTGTGTTTGTTCATTGCTATGCAACGAAATTGCGTTTTTCACAATTGCAAGTTACCAATAAAAACATCTCTACGCATGTCACATTTCCTTCTCTGAAACTCCCTATGCTCTCATTTGACTTGCATTTTCCACCCTGTGACTACAGTTACATATATATTAAAACGTAATAAAAAATCATTCCCAATTGAAAAAAATTACAAAAAGATAATGTTTCTCTCGTCAGTTCTGATTAGCTCTAATCTGGCTCTCCAGAAGGAAAGGACATGACATTGAACATCGAGTCTCTATTCAGAGAGCTGATCCTTAATAGTGCTGAGAGGGGGAAAAAGGGATTCTTTTGATCTTGTATTTTAATCTTAAATTTTAATTTGCCTATAAAAATTTAATAACTGTCCTCTAGGTTTCAAAGTGAATAGAATTAAATATTTTGCCCACGCTGCATATTACACATGTAACTTAAGATTCCTTTGTGTCTGCAAATGCTTTGAAGCCTGCTTATTAAATTTGTAATGACCACCGGTCAAGGGATGTCAACCTTTTTGTACACTTTTGAGCCTTGACCACACATCAAAAACACAAACTGAATTCTTATCTGTTCAGAATCATAATATATTGATGTGACCGTGATTTAATAAACTCTGTGTTTCATATGGAATTGTAAATAATCACCTCTTACTTTTCTAGGCTCTGTGTATCACGTACCAATTAACAAAAGCATCATTCAAGAGAGTATACTTTTCAACAGGCTAATGATCAACTTATAGCACTATAAAATGCAGGAGTCACTTGTTGCAGGTTGGTCTGATATCCTTTGATGATAATTACTGCTTGCTGTTTCTGTACCCCATGGTTGCTATGTAACTTGCCTAAGTAACTTCCACTTTGATGAATAAAGAGCCTCACACCTGGGCAGGGCAAATGGGATAGGTGTGGCTAAAGTTCCCAGGCTTTGGAAGACAGAGAAAGTCATGGGAGGAGAGGAGACCAAAGGAGAAGAGGAGGAAGGAGAAGGCCAGTGCCACGGGTTAGGCAGAGAGAAGCACATGGCCAGCGTGGATGGAGATTAGGCCCAGATGAAGAACATTAGCAAGTATTTGTGATTATGGGTCGGATGTAGCTCGATGGACATTATTAGAAGCAGATGGCAGGGGTTTGGGGCAGGTATTCCTCCCAATCCAGGAGGTAGTTTAGGGAATTAATATCTGCCTTGCCCCAGGTTAACTAAGGCTATTTTAAAATATAACAGGTGTCTGTGTCTTTATTGATTGCTAGCAGTTAGAAAATACCACCTGATAATGAACATTATTAGGTCATAGTGATAAACTGACCACAGTAGTCACTCATCTGTGTCCCTAAACCACCAGTGGGTGCCAAAAGCCATGAATAGTGTCAAGGCTTATCCATGCTGTTTTCCCTCCTTGTATTTTTTTTAATTATACATACATTTCTGTGACAAAGATTAATTTGTAAATTACGAACACTAAGATGTTAACAATAATTAATGATAGACTAATACAATTATGACAGTAGGTTGTAATAAAAGTTATGCTAATGAGGCCTCTCTGACACTTCCTTTATCTCCTGTTGTGTTAGCTGAACCCATGCAGAGCAACGTCACCACACAACAAATATAGCTATTTAATGGTCCAGAAGAGAGTAGTGCCAGCCCCGGCTCTTCTTTGACCTTTGGAGTGTCCAGGCACTTTGGCTCTCCAGAGCTAGACATGAAGGAATGAAGCTTAGCCAGGCAGGTACGTTAGCAAGATCTCAGTCCCACAATGAATTGTGGGAGGAAAAGCCTTGCCTAGACAGTTTTCAGTGAAGCAGCTCTCCTTTATAGGATGGGGTAAAGCTATACAAACCTTGGGGAAGTAGGTAGGCATTTTCAGGGTGAGTGTAAATCATTGGTTGGGGCTGAGGTCCTGGAAATGCTTCATTTGCATGAGGAAGAATTCCAGGTGCTAGCTGCACATGTCTTTATAATGGGAAGTTTTAAATTGAAATGTGGCCATCAGGCTATCTCAAGCATAGGTCACTGTAGCAAGGCTACGTGCACCAGGGCATGCAGGACCAGAACAGGGACGAAGGAGTCCTTACTCCTGATGTCTCGACATCATGCTTGTTCAGGGCCAAATTCCATAGCTGCATGGTTCACCTGCTCCACACAGAAGCATGTACGTGGGACAACCCAGAACAAAAGGAAAATTTGTGTATGAAAGAGTAGTGACGTATGAGATTCCATCACACACCTAGGAGCAGCCTACAATATAAAACTTCCATTTTTTTACACATAATGTGGTTAGACAGCACCAATCCAAGCCTCATTAGAGGGGATAGTCTGCTTTTCTGATTTCATGTTCTGTTGTATATGAAGATGATAGCTTAAAGTGCATATATGGTAATTGTATGCAATATAAATATATATTAGAATTGTAATACATTTACACACGTTTATTCATGAACACACACATGCATATATATTACAACTGTAATACACTTACATGCACTCATGAACACACATGTACATATATATATTACAATTTGTTCTCAAAGGCACTAGTGTGCAATATACCTGGAAATACGTTTATACTTTTCTAAGAAATTATAAATGCCCCTCAACTGAAGAATGGATAAAGAGAATGTGGAACATTTACACAACAGAGTATTACTCAGCAATTAAAAACAATGACATCATGAAATTTGCAGGCAAAGGGATGGAACTAGAAAAAAATCATCCAGAGTGAGGTAACTGAGACCCAGGAAGACAAACATGGTATGTACTCACTTATAAGTGGATATTAGCTATCAAGTGGGAGATAACCATGCTACAAACCACAGATCCAAAGCGACAAAGTAACGAGTGGGAAATGCTTGCATCTCCATGAGAAGAGGAAATAAATTAGGCATCAATGGTGGAAAAAGAAAAATGGGTGTGGGAGGAGGGAATATAGGAACAGGAGGGGGAGGTAGGGGAAGAACAGAAGGATGGAGTCCCTGGAGAAACAACAGGGTTGTGGGGGTGGAGAGGAGGGCCACAAGGAGACATCTCTGTGACAGGCTAGAAATCTAGGGCAATGGAAACTCCCAGGAATCCATGAGAATGACCCTAGCTAAGACTCCTGGCCATAAGGGATATGGAGTCTGAACTGGCCATTGTCTGTAACCAGACAACACTTTCAATGGAGTGACTGGGACACCCACCCAGCCACAAAACCTTAGACTCACAATTTGTCCTACATACAAGATGTATAAAGGTAAAAGATGGAGTAGAATTTGAGGGAAGGGCCAAGTAATGATTGGTCTAGCTTGAGACCTATGCCATGAGAAGGAGGACACTCCTCACACTATTAATGATAGTCTGCTATATTTGCAGATAGGAGCCCAGTATAAATGTCATCAGTGAGGCTTCACTCAGGAATTGATAGAAATTGATGCAGAGACTCACAGCCAAACATTAACGGTAGCTCGAGTAATCCTGTGGAAGAATTGATGGAGCCAGAGGAATGAAAGAGTCCACAGGGCCTCATGGAAACTGAAGTCCCAACCAGAAAGCATGCATGGGACAGACCTAGGCCCTTTACGCATATGTAAAGTTGCGTAGCAGGCTGTTTAGGATAGTAAATTATGCAAATTAATTGTTAGTTGATCAAATTATGGTTATGTCAATTACTAGTCTATTTTTATCACGAGACTATACATCCTAGGTGTAGCAAATATATATCATTTTATAGATAGATAAGGTAAAATAGTTAGATCAAGTCTTCAAAAACCTCAGAGTCCCAGAGAATATGGCATTTAAAGATGTTTTTATTGTTTGAAGGATTCTTTGACACTAATACAGGTTAACTCCTGGCAACACCCAGCCTACCTCAAAAAAGATGATGAGCATCAGTGAACCTCCTTATAGCGATGGCTTCAAATGTGGCAAACTGGCCCTGGCAACTGGGCAAAATGTCCTTGTTTCAGCTACAGAAAGAATTTTGCCTAAAAGGGGGCAAGTTTGAATGCAGGCAGAGTCGACAGTCAAACTCTGCGAAGACAGGGTAAGCAAGTCCTCAATAGTTTCTGCCTCACAAATGTATCTGTCAGTTATACTAGGCAAGAAGGCTGAAGAAGATGCTCCAACATTATAGAGAGTTTTGGGTGACTGTTCAAGCAGCAAACTATCTCTGTCATTTTTTCAATTTGTAAGCTGCTAAACTGCACTTCCTGTTTACTCAGGTAATTAATTTTATCCCTTCTCATGTCTCTGATGGGATTGAAGACCAGATAGTTCAGTTTTACAATGAAGCTTAGTTGTTTAGAGATTAAGATATTTTTAGGTCTAGATAGATGTTTTAAGTTGATAGAGATAAGATACGACAGATATGGATTTACATTCAGAATTTTAGACTCAACAAGATAGGAAAGATGTTTCTTCAAGGATGCCAAATACAAATAGCCAAAACATTATGAATGTAACATTAGTATAATTCCTGATTTTTTGTGCTTCTTCTACTATATGTTTATTTTATATATGTGTAATAATATAAATGTATATATAAAAACTTTAAAAATTAAAAAAAGAACAGTTGATTACATTTGCATGGATCTAAGTGCTTTTTCTCATATTGATTAAATGCTTCCTCCTCTGAAATCTCTATGTTACTTTGTCTAAAAGCAATTGTTCATAAATACATGGTATTGTCTTCACATTATTTGAGATATTTTTTAACTGAAACTAAGAAAATGATAGAGCTAGGGGACACTGAAAATCTTTTTTTCCTCTCATAACATTCAGAAATTAGCTCATTTGTTCTCATGGTTTCCCAAATGAGAGAAAATCTAAACACACTACCATGTAGATGAGGAATGTAAGCGTGTTATGCAGTAATAGGACTTTCCTGGGTAGACTATAGCATACTGCAGTGATGATGATATTCTCTCAATGGAGGGGATGTCTGCAAACCTACTTATTAAACTTCTCAGACCCACAAAGCATTATGGCACAGCATAAAGCATTCTGTTTTAGGACGTGTTTAGCTGGTAGAACAAAATACTTGGTTCTGGTACCCTGTGAAGGCCTGCTTGCCACGACTTAAGATGGGAAGACCAGCTTGGGGGAATTGGAACAAGAGCAACATCTTAGGTCTCTTCCTTTTCTTATGAAGCCACCGCTGCCACTTCAGCAGCTCCCTCCAACCCGCACTGCCTCCCACAGTGGCATTGAAGCAAACTGCTCACAGTATACATGGGCTGCGAGGACACCAAATAAGCACGTGAGAAAGTAAGGAAGAAGATTTCCAGCAGAATACTGGTGTCCCTAAAACCTCAAGATGCCCTAGACTAGAGCTTCTTAAACTTTTCCACGTGTAAACCTTTCTCTCCAAGAAAGATTTACTCAACCTCAAGTAAACAGGTTTAGAAAATTGGTAAACAAGTCAAATGCCTACTAACGATGATAAAAGCATAGGGTTCTACTTTAAAAAACAATTCCTTGCTAAGGTTTAAAAATTCCTATAACTTTTCTAGTTGTAGATAAAAGAATGTATGTATAATAGTGAAGCAGATTTGATTGCTCTTTTTACATAAAGAGTTAAATCTTATCTGAGTGTCTGAAACCTCAGGACAGGAAGTGTCTGCGATGCTTTTGGAAGTTGATCAATATTTTGATTTTATAATTGTCAATTCTTATAACAGCCTTTATATGAGTAAGAAGTACAAAATGGCAGAAGTGCACTTAAGGCCACTTCAGAAATTGTTGGAAATTCTGTTCTAATCCTAAGCCATGGTTGACTTAATGATGTCTTTTATTGTACTCACGTAAATTATTCAAACAGCAATTTTATGATGAATGTTCTACCACAATATGATTTAAATACAAGGTAAATTGACACTGTCATAGTGAGAGACAATATAGAAAGCATTAAAATTTTTTCTTTTCCTTACTAAATAAATATGTTTCTATAAAAGCAGAAAACATTGTATATACAAGGGGGGAAGCCACAGCAATTCATGACGTCCAACAGTCTTGCTATAACCTGAGATCGTTCGAGCATCACTTGCAGGCCTGGCCTCCTGTGGTAGGATGTGCAGGGCAAAGCTCACATACAAGTTTTCAGAGCTAAGTCAGACCAAAACTTGCACAATGAAATGGGGGCAACACTACCCCAAGCACCTTCGATTCATTCCGTGCTTAATACTGGATTGGCTTTAGGTCGCTGTTCATTCTCAGTCCTTTTTCTGGGGCTGCATTTCTCATGGCCACCACTTTCAGTTTGTGTTCTTACAAGTTCAAGAAGCTGAGGACCGGAGCTCCAGAAAAATGGGCTCCAAAAAGCCATACTTGTTTTCTGAGCTGCTCCTCCCAGGCACCTAGGTCATGTGTTTCTTTCAGAAACACTACAGTAAATGCTTTTTTTCATGGATTCACTGGTTTAAACTGAATGTGACATCTCACCTCAGAAAAGAGTGGCCTGGAGGACTTGACCCATGGTAGGCACACCCACTAGAGGATTCAGCACACACCTGTGCACCATGGGATGGGAGACTTCCTTCTGCAGCAGGTCGGCACAACTGCAGACACCCACAACCAGACACCACACACACAAGCACACAGAGGGACCTTGAAACATTGAGCTCGGATAATAGAACGTTTCCATCAAATCCCTTCCCCCACAGAGCTCGGGGACCCCTTGGAAGAGGAGGCAGAAAGAGTGTAAGGGCCAGAGGGGACAGAGGACACCAGGAGAACAAGACCTTCTAAATCAACGTGAGCAGAGCTCGTTTGGATTCACAGAGACTGAAGCAGCAAGCACAGAGCCTGCACGGGTCTCCACCAGGTCCTCTGCATATACATTAAGGCTGTGACTTTAGTGTTTTTATGGGATTCCTGAGTGTTCAATGAGGAGGTCTCTGATTCTTTTGCCCTCGTGGGACTCTTCTCCTGCTGCTCGTTTGCCTTGTCCAACTTCAATGTGATGGGTTTTGTTTTATCTTATTATATTTGGTTTTGTTTTATTTTGTGGTTATCTCCTAGAAGCCTGATCTTTTCCAGTGAGAAAAAAAATTGAGTGGATCTGGGTGCGGTTGGGGGGCGTGGTGCACTGGGGCTGGAAGGGACAGGGGGAAGGGAAACTGCCATCAGGATATACTGCATGAGGAAAGAACCTATTTTCAATCAAAGGGAAAAAATAAAATACAGATTATTCCCCCCCAAAAAAAGAAACATCAGAATTTGATAGTCTAACAGTTCTTAGGAAGCATTACCCAAAAGCTGCACTATTTTGTGTCTTTAAAGGTATAATTCATATAAAAACCACATTCCTGTTTATTCCCCCCCCAAAGAAAGAAAAAAGAAAGAAACAGCAGAATTTGATAGTCTAACAATTCTTAGGAAGCATTACCCAAAGGATGCACTATTTTGTGTCTTTAAAGGTATAATTCATATAAAAACCACATTCCTGTTTCATACACTATGATTCCCCTTTAATTTAGGTTGTAATTAAAACCAAATAAGAAAACATTCAGATGTATGACTTAGTTTTTTGTTTGTTTGTTTGTTTGTTTGTTTGTTCTGTTTTACTTAAAATTTGATATTTTATGTTGGTTGTTTTTTTTTTTTTATCAAATTGGACATAGATTCTAGAACGGCTTTATGCCTTTGAATAGTAAAACCCTGTGTGTGTATGTGTGTGTGTGTGTGTGTGTGTGTGTGTTTCCTCTGGAAAGCCCTCACGCAGAGAGCATTTTAATTTTCCATAGTATTGCTATCTTGACCTCTGAGACCTTGCAAAGTAAAGTATTTATGATCCTGAGCTTTTTTATGGTATTGTTTCAATATTTTTGTAACATTTGTATTTCTTGCTGATGTTTTTGGCATTAAAAATCACTCAAGCTGTGCTGAAATATAATGGTATCCACTGAACCATACCGAGGAAGGATAATTCAGTTCAGCGAGGTTATTCTAGCTCATCACGTACACAAAGGATTGAAAGGACTTGTAGGAGAGCCTTAGTTCCCTGCATAGGCAGCAGCAAGTCTTTTTTTTTTCCCCTTTGCTAATAACTTGATGTAGGAAAAAACTATCACTTCAATATAGAAGTGGCTAGCTTTAAGCACATAGAGGAAACCAAAAGAAAGAAATAATGGCTAAATTTTATGCTATCAAAGTGGTAGTGATCAGTTTGTGCTGGTTGACTAATTTCTTTGCCCTATGACCCAGACAGAAATCCAACATGGACAAGGGCTACCACTGTACCTCAGAGGTTGACCACTTATGTGCCCAGCATGTGCACGAGCCTAAGTCCTAGAACATGCATATACAACTCACTGATGACAGAATCAAATACCAACAAAGAACAAGTCTTTATTTCCAGTTTCAACACATCTACATCAAACTCCCAGATGATGTATTTTAGCCTTAGAGTAGTAGAACAGGCTCAAACAGGTGTAAGAGATGATTTCATATGGAAATCGTTTGTGTTGCAGATACTCTGATAGTCAAATTCTCTGTTATATCTGGCCCATTTTCTATTTCCTTTGTAATTTCTTGCCCAAGGACAGGTAAATACTGAGTTTTTCTCTCTCATAACATGGCTCATTCCTCATATTATTTGAACTTTAAAAGTTTCTATTTTTGTTTGTTACTCTTTATATTTGATTTTGATCCTATTTAAAATATATATAGGCTGGGTGAACAAAGCCTAATGTTTTAATGTCTTACCTGTGTTCTCTTCAATTGTACATAGCAGATAATATCCTGAACTACAAGTTCATAACTGAGCACTTCACTTTTATGGACTCATTTGATAGATGTCATAACCACCTATTTAAAAAAAATCAGAACTCTCAAGTTTGAGTCCTTGGTGATAAACATAAGTAAATAGTACTGTAAGGTTCACAAGCAGAAGAGTATATAAAACACATGAGGTCAGTCTCCAAGTCAGAGATGTGGTTTAAATGGTACTACTGTGACAGCTTACTATGAACTTGGATGAATTATCTAGTATCTATAGCTCAGTGTTATCATTTGAAAAATGGATACTGTATTCATTTTGACTTAATCTCATAATTCCATGGCATAGCCTATAAAATAATATTGACTAAGACACAACAGAGCTTTACGTGTCTCTCAGTGAGCTGAGCATCACGCTCAAACAGCCCAGCTTTATGTTGCCAGGGGCTCATTCTCTCATGCTGATCTGCCGTTATCAACATTAACTTCTATGTCATGGTGACGGGAAGAAGAGAAAGCCTTCAAAATTGTGTAGGAGAAGGAGGACAGGAAAGGAGACGATTCTCTGCAACGTTCTCAGTTGTCTGTGTGTCTGCCTGCTCACACCGGCGTCCTTGAGCAATTTGTTTCTCCACTCTTCTTGTGTGTGAATCACGCTCTTTTTTTACTTAAGAGAGAACAGCAACATGGTTCACAGAAAATCTAATTTGGAGTCTCAGGATAGCTAGCACTCTTTTGTTTGCTCTTTTCGGAAAATGGACAGCCATGATATAAAAAAAAAATGCCTATGCTCATCCTCTGCATAAAAGAAGAAACCCTCATTTTCCACACGGATGCTCACCACACTATCAATCCATCTTATGGCCGATCACAGATGCATTGTGTTTAACTAATGACATGAGAGCCTATTAGGTAGTCGCAGTCCCTGATGGTTAATATCAGTTGTTAGCATGACAGGAGCCAGAATCACCATGGAGAAAAACTTGTAAGGTGCATCCGTGAAGGATTATAGATTAGGTTAATTGATGTGGGAAGAGCAACTCTTCCATGGAATAGGGTCTCAGGGCTGATTGAAAAGGAGAAAGCGAGCTGAACATAAGTGTTCATGTCTCTCTGCTACCTGGCCTCACGTACAGCATGACCGGCCACTGTAGGAGGCTGTTCTTTGCCATTCCTGCTTTGGTGGGTCAGATGTATTCCTCTTTCATTGGTACTTTGTCCCAGCAGCAGGATGAGGACATCAAACATGGCCCAAATCACCAGCCTGCATAATGATGGATGAAAATAAATTGTCCCTAACAATAAATTGTTAGGAACAGTTTTTTTTTCAAGTAATGAAAGGTAAGTATCACTTTGCTTTTAAAGCTCAGAATCTGTACATACCACTTCTACTCTTGCATGAACGGTAAGAATGTGCTCAACTATACTAGCTGCAAGAGAAGCCATGGCTAGACACGGCTGTTGCTATAAAGAATGAACATTCCACATTGCTTGATTTTACCAATGAAAACTCAGGAGCTGGATGCTGGGGTGAGAACTTGCTAGCTCAGGGAGGTAGAGAAAGCACCTAACTGACCTTCCTACTCAGCTCACATCCCAGGAGGAAAAAGCCAGAAGCCAAAAAAGCCAAAAGCTCATTGCTAGCTCACCTGGCATCCCAGGAGGAGATAGCCAGAAGCTGAAAGACTAAGAACTAATGACATCCTTCTTCCCCTCCATTCTGTCTTAACTACTCTTCTCCCAAAGTCCCTCCTATCTACTTAATGTCTGTGAGATGTTTTCTTTCTCTGCCTCCTGACTAGGGTTAACTTTATTACATCCTGTGTAGAGAAAGCTCTTGGATTAAACGTGTGTGGTAGGGCTGAGCCATGCTATGATCACCTGTTTACAATAAGCAGGAAGTTCTTGGATTAAAGGTGAGTGTTAGGGCTGAACCACACCAAGAAATGGGTTTCTACAGTTCACAATCTCAGGGTTTACAATGGGATCAAATACCCTGCAACACATGCTGGCCACATGTACAGTTGTCATACTCCTGTCTACTAAAGGAAACAGAGGGAAGTCTGTTTGGGGGAACTTTATGGTTGGTTGTGAACATTAATTATTAAATAAGTTTATAGACATTTTGGTACAAGGACTAAAAGCCAGAAAGATTTCAAAATGTCCACTACTGTTAATTACTACATTCAGGATTTAAAACATTTATTGAAAGTGGCTAAGAGAATAGTAGAGTCAAACATTCTGGCCCCAAAGGTAACCTCTCCCTTCTCCCAACCTACTGGCAGAAAAAAGAGCCACAGAAAGAGCACAGAGCTGAGCGGAAACATTGCGGCCCACAAAGCAATGTTTCTATGAGAAAAGATTAAATAGATTAGCGCAGAAAGCAGAGGACAGGACAAAAGGAAGATCTCTCCGTTTTATTACCTATTGCTATATCATAAATAGAAAATGTCCCCAGGAAGCTGTCAAAACTCAGAGTGAGAAACGTTTTGCCTCCCTATGTGTGTATCTGGTGCTAGATGGTTTGTTAAATAAATATGAAAATGGCAGCGCGTGGTAAACTGTCTTGGCCTGGAGGAAAGAAGGTGAAAAAAGGAACAAATGTCCATTACTTGCAGCCAATTTATGTCTCTTTTTTAATGTTTTGGCAGACGGTGAAAGACAAGAGCAGAATGGAAGATGACCTATGGAAAACTAGGGAAAATAAATCTATATGGAAATCACATGGGAGCACATGAAAGATGTATATAGCTGCCTGCACCCATAAAAGATGATCAGCACTTACTAGAGTACCCCATGATTGCCTAACGGCAAATGCAGAGTAGGCAGCTTCATAACTTATTTCATAACAAACCTGAGCCATGAACACATCTTTGCTGCTGTCCCGAAACATGATGTCTTGAGTTATCCTTTGGGTAACTGATGGCCTTGCACTTGATAAACAGTTATTACTGTCAGAATCTATGTGTCATCTCTCTCCTTCCAGAGCTGCTGCCAATTCCAAATTTTCTATTAAGAATCAAATCCTGAAATGACCTGAAGAAACTTTAACTTTGCAGGACCCTGAATGTAAGAAAGATTAAATAATCAATAAATAAATTACACAGGTACAAAAGAGTGAGACAGCAGGGAGACACGGGGCAGGTGTGGGCTGCCTTGTGAGTGGCAGCATCTACAGGACACTGTCAGTTAAGATGCAAGGAAGGACTTAAGGTCAACAGCAAGAAACAAGCTTTGACAGTAGTTACACATATACAGGGCCAATAGCTGAGCTGAATGCTCAAGAGACCTTATTTGGGTCAAAGGGATTCTTCCAAAAATGTGTCATATTATAGCCCATTGGAGATATGTAGGTGGGGGCGGGGACTGGGAGAAGAGGAGGGAGGGGGCTGGGATCAGGCTGTTAAGTGATTAAATTAAAAAAAAATCTACCCTAAAAATATTATATATATACATGCAATGTCACAAAGCATCAGTGTTATGTTCCTGGCTTGGGGTTCCCTCCTTCCAAGGCCTGGTAATTCAGCTTTCCTTTGATCCTGTGAAGCCTGAGCTACCACATAAACTCCAACTGAATCTCATTCAGGTTTCAAGCTGAGCCCTCCTTTGTATGTACCCAAATCATTAGGAGCACACCCAACATTTCACAAATGCATCTGCCTATACAATTTAACTTAACAACCCTACTCAATGTTATAGGCCGTAAACACACTGCTCCTGACAATAATGAATGGCTTTTAGACTTTATTAAGGCAACGTAAACTTTTCAGGATGCATACACCCATGAAAAGAAAGCACCAAATATGGATCAATTGCACACGCTTTTCTGAATGTTCTTGTCACCGGGAGCATTAAAAATGGCCTTGCTCGTGATGGCAAAAACCACATCACAGAGGAACTGTATGAGCGTTAAGAACCTCCAGGGTTAGATGAAACATAATTTGGGGAGAAGGGCAATTTCCTCAGCAAGGAACAGCATTTATCAGGCCACAGAAACAATAAGAGAGGGGCCTGAGCTTATGCAGCCAGAAGCCTCCTGGGAGACTAAGTTGGCAAAAGTAGGCAGCCCCTCCAGTCCATGGGGGCTGGTGTTGATGTGGTTTCTATGCTTTTGAAAAGAAAACTAGGCCTTGAAGTATATTCACTTAAGAAAACTAAAACCATCCTAATGTAAATGCATAGTCTCAAAAGGAAATAAAAATACTTTCATTATCAAAATGAAGCAGTAGAAGGGCTAGAATACTAGGATGGAACTAAAAATACACACTCAAGTCACAATTGTGGGGTTTGTTGTCATTGTTGTTGTTAGGTTTTTGTTTTTTTGGTTTTTTTGCTTCTTAAAGTTTTTGTGTCATTCTGTAACAACAGATAGAGAAATACAATATTGTTCATAATTATAAGAGTGAGCAGCAGAAGTATAATTTAGGTCTTATGTTTTAATTTATCCCAAAACATTCTCACCATTGTCCAGATGCAAAAGCCACTCCATAAAACCAAGTGCCCATCAGCCTTACTCCAAATACGTAGAAGTGCTCCAGCCGAGTCTTCTACTCTAACTTAGTCATCTTTCTCCATACCCCACATACCTGCAAGTGTGCCACAATCCATAACAGTAAAGGTGATCCAGGCAAAATGGTGTGCACCAACCAATGCAAGGATGACTATCCAAATGCACACATGTTCAAAACACTGCTCCCAAAATAGTGAAGACCAGAGTTCAAGTTCCCAGGACCCATATAAATACTAAGTGGGTATGGCAGCCTGCCTGGAAATCAGACATAATGAGATCCCCTAAAGCAATAAACCTAGAAAGATAAGCCATATCAGAGCACTCCAGGTTTTATTGAAAGACTTCGCCTCAACATAATAATATTGAAAAAGAGCCAGGATGATTCCAAAGATCAGCCTTGGGCCTCCATATGCTTACACACACACAAACACGAGCTCACGCTTTATACCTACAGACTCATGTGCCCACGCAGATGCCCACACCAGACAAACACAGGAAAAATGGGAAAAAGAAGAAAAACACAACAAGAGGCATAGTTAGTAAAAAGACAGACAGTAGTTTGAGTGATGGACAATGGAAACGTGAGGTAAGAAACAGTGCTGGGTTGGGAACACTTGGGAACACATATTTCTGTAAACCTCCAGGACACTAAGAGCAGCAAACCTATGTCTATCAAGGCATTTTATGCCTGATAAAAGGTCTTAGGACCGATTATGTGGCTTGATATGATAAAAAAATAAATAAAACTAAACCCAAACCATGGTGTGATAAAAATGAGAAGTGAAGGTATAGACAAAAGACAACCTGACCCAGCTGTCAGGCAGATGTATGAGCCAGATCGAAGCAAAGAAGATAGACAGTCAACACCACCTCACAACAAGATACATCTGCTTATTATGTCTATTCCTATATATGAGTTTCCTTTTTCTAAAAGTTCGCCCATTATCCATGTAAAAATGGATATGATCTTTTATGGACATTAAGTTGGTGTTTATAAAATTAATTGTAAGTAGTTGGTTGTATTTATATAAATTCTAGTTAATGCCTCTTTCTACATCTGAAGGCTATTTTACAGTTTGATTTTTGTACTTTCCGTGTGTCAATATACTTTACAGAGAAATAAAGAGGAATGTTTCCAATTTAGAAATGATTTGAGTCAGGGGACCCAAGCACACACACACCCAGATGATGGTAGTCAATAACTCAAGCTGAGTATGAAAAAATAAAAACAATTATTTTGGCCTGACCTTCCATGTTTCATAATTATGTGGGCACCAAAAAACAATTCTAAGAAAATTTACAGCAAAAGTGCAAAGTAGCGACACACAACATTGGTCTTAGATGGGGAGACAATGCAGAAGAGGAGACAGACGTTGAACTGGAAACTCATCTGAAGATGGTACCCACACCCCTTAGGAGTATCACATCCGGAGTGATTCTAAAATTACCAGATGGTCTTGTCACATCATTCGATTTGTTCAACAGAAATAACAAGTGATGGATCAAAGCTGGGCCTCAATAAGAATCAGTCACTTCTAGGTGCTCTCTTAAAGTTATGCTGTCAGTACAACAAAGCCACAGCTAGGCTGCCATTGGTTTCAAAGCAAGAGAGCGAGTTTAATGGGTGAAAGCATTTGCTGCATAACCATGAAGACCTTTGGATCAGTACTACTCAAAGAGAAGGCCCAGTGTGGTGAGATACATAACAATGGCCTCATTACTATGCGGGGTGGGGTGGGGATGGAGGCTCATTGGAGCTTTCTGTCTGGCCACTCAGCTCCAGGTTCTTTGAGAGACCCTGTCCAAGTGAATAGGCCAAAAGTGATAGAACAGGACATTCTACATTTTCCTCTGGCTACTGCATACATCCACACCTTAGTGGTGTGGTGTGGTGTGGTGTGTGTGTGTGTGTGTGTGTGTGTGTGTGTGAGAGAGAGAGAGAGAGAGAGAGAGAGAGAGAGAGAGAGAGAGAGAGAGAGAGAGAGAGGAGAAAAGAGGAAGGAGGAGGAGGAGGATGGGAGGGGGAGGGGGAGGGGGAAGGGGAGAGGGAGGGAAGGAGAGAGAGGGGGAGAGAGAGAGAGAGCGCTATAGAAAAATGAATGATACCTAGAGTCCCAGTGGGATGTCTTCACATCTATCCCGATCTCTTGGTAAGTGAAGACTTTCATGGGACATGCTCTTTGGATTAGTGCCCAATTACAAGTGAGTATATACCATGTGAAGGCATCAATGTAGTTAATTCCCAACTCACTCAAGACACAGGACCAACAAGCACACAGTGTCTTTGTGATGATTTTTCTTTCCTTATTCAATGATCTCATGATTATAGGTAACTGGTGATTTCCTTTCGTAAAATTTGGTTTGTTTTTTTTTTTAAAGTTTGTGACTAACTTGTGATTTACAGGACATGTATGGTTCAAATAAACATTTCAATGGCTCCAATTCAGGTCCCATGCCATTGTTTTGTATTCTCTGTTCTAGTTTAATTGCTTCATTTTACAGTTATAAAAAGACATCCGAGGACATAATATATATTCCCCAATGCCGTATATTTTGCCTTTAGGGATGTTGATTCTTCTAATTCAGCCAGATTTTACAAAGTATCTCAATGTCGTCATTTGGGTACCTGAATACTTCAAAAATCACTTTCTTCTTTCCTCACCATTCTTCTTGCTATGTATTTTCTGTCCAGGGGCTGAATCCCCCTGCCCCAAAACACGCAAAATGTGCTGAACTTTTCTCTACAAGCCTTCTCTGAACTCTGTCAGCTACCATCTTTTGAGCCAGAAATTTGAATTTTCCTCTTCCCAGTGAAGATAATACATCTAAAACTATGCTTGAGGCCACAAACTTGGTATGTTATTTTAGCATTAAAATACCACTTCTCCCAACAAAACAAATGAATAAATGATGTTTATACTTTAAACCGGAAAAAAGTATATAGTGCTGACTGCAACAAAGTTCCCATGCAAGCTGTATAACGCTGGTGTTGACCAAATAAAAGCAAAGGAGATAAAAAGCAGATAGACAAATTCTAATAGGGTGTCTGTCCACTTATTTCAGAAACATGGTTTCTCTATCACAGAGCTATTGAAGCAGAATCCATGTGGAACACTGTGAATCTTGTTTTAGCTTATATTCATAAAAAGACGAACAGCTGCACTCTTTATTATATCTAATATAAATACCTGCTTTTTGTGCTTTGTGCTAGGAGATATTTATGTTATCGATTCAAGTTTATACTAACCATCAGGTGGAACACTCCGTGTAGCTCTGCTGACTCAAAATAATGACTTGTAAGGGGGCTTAATGACAGAACAAGGGGCAATTATAGACACAGCATGAAGCTTAGAATAACTGTGTGATGTATTCCGTGCACTTGATTGACCTCATCTTCAAGTTCATTTGTGCCTCACTGTTGTAGACATAGCCTATGCCTCTGGGTAGATGCCTTGTTAATTTCTGTATAAGAAGACAGAATGGATTATATCCAATGGCTCCAAAAAAAATATGGTGCACCAGCACTTGGCAGAAAAAAATGGAGACACACTGGCGTCTACCAGAAGGAACCATCAACAGTCTTTTAAAGAAAGACGAGAAGTCGTTATGATCAACATGGAGTGTTAATTTATTTCTGTTCTTTGGATAACTACAACAATGTTTTTCTCCTTGTATCTTAACATAACTGTGGTGGCTTCTGGGAGACAGACTCTCTTATGAAAAGAAATAGGAAAGCTAAGAATAAGCATTTACTACAAAATAAGGTCACAGCGGTGTGCATAGATCATGTTACTTTAAAGTATTTGGCAGTCTCTTCCACACGTGTCACTTTGAAATACACCTCTGCCACATTATAATTTACTGAATGGGGGAGGGGAGCCTTTTCTGATGGATAGTTTACAATCCCAATTCTATCTAAGTTTACTTAAAAGAGGAGGGTACAAGAAATGGAGAGTAGGAGAGATACCACTGCTTATAATTTTTATCGATGTTCGTGTTTACAAAAAAAGAGAGCAAATTCTCTTGTTTCATTGTGCACAAAATTATAGAGGGAGTTCAAGCACATAACAATATTGCAGGCTGCCTTGAAAACAACACAGGATAACCAATACTTATGCAATTTCTCAGAAGTATAGCTTTGATTCTAAATTGGATGAAAAGAGGCATTCCAAAAGAGCCGTTTCAACAGCGACAGTTGGTTGTTAATAGTACCATCTCATCAGTGACACCTGCCCTTCAAAAGCAGTTGTTAGAAAAGGCTACAAACACCTTGGTAAAAAGTTGGAATCGATGTTCTCTAAATGCTACTGGGAACTACTTATTTGCTCTTCTATGGTTAGCTGTGTGATCTTTGAGAAAGACATGAAAACCATATAATATTAACTGAAGAAACACCTCACTCGTAATACACAAAGTACAAATCTACAGTAACTGAAAAGCAAACACTACAGAATGATTAAAAAGCTCTCCTCAGGAAAAAAAATACTCTCCTCCACATTGTGGGCCATAATACATCCTAACTGAAACTATATGAACATAAGAATTACTGTAAAAGAGATAAGATTGTTGGAGGCTGTTTGTTGTCGAAACAGGTTCTAATTATTCAGGCCAGTTTGACTTTCAACTCCTGGTTTTCCTGCCTCAACTTTCAAACTATTGGTTGCAGGTCTGTGCCACCATGCTAGACCAGATTCTGATGTTTTCTAAATCAACTTTTGCCTCCTATGTTAGGGAAAAAAAGATACATACTCAACCACAAGGCATTTTTAAAGAAATTGGTTTGCAATCACATGTATAAAAGAACGAATATTTGTAAGCTCTCTTCAAGACACTAATCAAATATTGAGTACTGATTATAAACAGTATTCAGAATAAGCATACATGAATTGTCAGATTTCTATGTGAGAACAAAGCCAACTTAAAGTCCTGGGTTTAGAAAGATGTTGTCTTTCACTGAGGCCATGTCATTGACATAAAGCAAGAAGATACAGAGATTCTAAGAAAACTGTCTGTACCTCTCAATCATTTATTTCAGTCTTACTTTAATAGGACTGACACTGAGTCTGGATAGTAAACTGAGAGAACTATCAGAAGTAAGACAATGTCATTATTTTAAGAAGTATAAATTAATTAAATGAAAATTCAATGAGTCATAAAAAGTAAATATCTTTTACAATACCTATACTTAGAAAACAGACATATCTCAAGAAGAGTTTTATCATAGGACATTCCTTGATTTGAGATGTTTTTCATTCATGACACATTGAAGTATTATTCAAGATTTTAAAGGCCTATAATTTGTATGTACTCTTGCAAATAAGAATTTGTCTTTTTTCCAGGAGATAATTTTTCTTTGCAAGCCATCTACAAAACTTTACACTTATGTACAAGGATATGCTCATGACTCTATCTCTGGCATGTGACTGATAGATGGCCATTTAAAGCCTTTTTGTTTTAAGGAATTTGAACTTGTTTGGTCTGAAGTTGGTAGGATCCATTTCAACCTCAAAAAGGGCCTGAGAACAATGCCATTATGTTAAAAAAGACTTCTTCAAGACAATGAAAGTAAGTTCTGATATATCCAAAGGACTATTAGCTTATTTTCAAAGAATATTTGTTGAGCACTTAGTATACCAGGATATCCATAGTAAAACTTAAAATAATAAAATCTGAAAATAGTTTTAGAGTAATAAAGATCATGGAAATTAATAAAGCAAAAACATCAATAAGAACCACTGTGATGGATGTGTTGTGATGTTTGACATATAGGGTGGGAAATTATATGCAATTATTTTTAAAGAATTATTTTAAAAGAAAGATGTGAGAAAACAAACAATAAAGCTATAATGTGGGTATTAAAGCCAAAACAGTGTGCTGATCTAACAAGGTAGCTATCTAGAATCCTTTTTGTCCCTCTCTACGTATGACTTTCATCCAATCAAAAAATGTAGAGTATAAGCTACATATGATCTCAGTACTAAAAGAAGAAGTAAGTGGACTCTCAGTACCAGACCAACCTAGGTACATACAAAAATTCTGCCTCAAAGGAAGAAAAGAATAGGAAGAAAGAGAAGGGATGGAGAGAGAGAGAGGCAGAGACAGAGACAGAGACAGAGACAGTGACAGAGAGAAAGATAGAGAGACAAAACAGAGAGAGAGCAGGAGAGAAGGCTTAATGAACAGTGTATGAAAAATGCATATGATAACTTTCACTTTATAATCCAATTAAAAATATCAATTACAAAGAATAAGAGTCTTGTCAGGGTAATGCTGCTTCAAAAAGCTAATGGCTATTAAACAAAAACTTAGTACCTGGTGTTTGACACCCCTTAATGATTTGCTGGTCAGAGAGGTACCAAGGGCTTTAAATAATACAGGGTCCTATCATTCCATTTGTATGCAAACCAGAACCATCTGGTAAAAGACCATTGCTGAAGCCTCCATACAATTTGGTTACAGGGTGTAGAGGAATTCAGCAGAAACTAAACTGGACACTTTCTCCCTGCGGTCCAGCTTTCATGGTGTTGGAAGAAGCTGTACATGTTCCTGGGAAGAAGTGGTATCGATGGTTTTGATAGCTAGTTTTATGTCATCTTGGCACAATCTAGAATCATCTGAAAAAAGGAAACCTTAGTTGAGAAAATGCTTCCGTAAGATCCAACTATAGGACATTTATTTCATTAGTGATTGATGGAGGAAGGGCCCGGTCTGTTGTGAGTGGGGCCATCTCTGGCTGGTGGTCCTGAGCTATATAAGAAATCAGGCTGAGCAAGCCATAATCAGCAAGCAGTAAGAAGTATCCTTCCATGGCCTCTGCATCAGCTCTTGGCTTTAGGTTTTGGCTCTATTTGAGTTGCTGTCCTTGCTTCCTTGAGTGATGAAAGAAAGAAAGAAAGAAAGAAAGAAAGAAAGAAAGAAAGAAAGAAAGAAAGAAAGAAAGGCCCAGTACCAGGAATGTAGTTGTTGGCCAGTGAGGTCCCAGAGATACTCAAACATTCCAGGATATTTTCATTGCTCTTGGTTACCCTCCATAATTCGATGAAGGGTATGCATGAGTGTGTACAGACAATATTATTGAAGACAGTACATACTTGAACCAGAAAACATGTGTTTGGCATAATGTTTTTGTGGACTGTGCACAGTTTACCCTTATTCATGCAATGCCATTTTCTCTACTCCACTATCTGGTTTCAATCTGAACATTGCATTGTGATATTTATTCTAAGTATCTCCTGTCTCAAGTTTGTGAAAACATATCACCATTTGTTCTCTGTATTGCCAATAAAAACCAATGAGCCAATGTTGAGCAAGACAGAGAACAGGGTAGAAAAACCTAGCCCTATGAGGGGAGGAGAAATAGAGGACAGAGAGGAGGCATGTGCATGGAAAGGACCAAGAAACACCAAGAGAAGTGAACCAGACCTAGGAGATGAGTAAAAAGCAAGTTTAATGTGGGAAATCTGAATGGGAGAATCCTATACTAGCTTAGAGGTTTAGGATGGAGTAATTATTGAACAGCATTGTAGTCTAGGCTAATTAAAGAGATCTTAGTCTCTCAGTATGATTATTTTGGTATAAAGCTAGGTAAGGAGTAACTACTGACTTATTACAAAAATAAATCTTTATTAAATATTAATAGTATTTCAACAAACATGGAAAAATCAAGTCGTTACTGACGTAGAAATTTCATCTCTATTGCCAAGTTTTTGCGGTGTTGAAAATCTAAATAACTTAATACATTGTCCCACATCAAACTAACATAGAGAGGGGCTAGATTGTATATAAATTGAGAAATGAGAGTATATTTCAGTGGTATAATATATACATAGTATACAGGGGATCCTGGGTTTGATTTCCAGTTCTGCAAAAATGAAACAAAGTGAAAATAAAAAGTGAAAGAGAAATAAAAGGAGAGAGAGAAAGAGAGAGAGAGAGAGAGAGAGAGAGAGAGAGAGAGAGAGAGAGAGAGAGAGAAATATAAGTGAAAGACCAGCAAATACTCTACTTTATGAGAAGTATACCAAAGTATACCAAAACTCTCCTCACTTGTATCAGAATGATATCTGCTCACAGATATTAGGTGGCATCTTAAGATTTAGATTAACTCTCTCCCTCAACATGTATTCACCAGGAAGACATGTGAGCACGGTGATAGACCTACCAATAGGAAGCAGGGGAGGATGTCCTCACAACAAACAACAATTATCTTAACTTCACTTTGGACTTTCCTGAAAATTGAAAATGGTCTTATAGTACTTATATTTGTCTTCACTTAGCCAAATGGTGTAATGACCACTTCAGGATGTTTTCATAGTCATGCAGCTTGCCAAAGAGACCTATCTATGAAACTTAACTAATTTACTCTATTCTAGAAACTTCATTGGATTTATTAAAGAGGGGTCATATGCCTACAGTAAGGAGCAGAAAGAAAGAAGATAATGAATACAAAGGAACCAGCCAGGCATGGTGACACATACCTATAATGCCAGATACTCAGGGGAGTTGAGCCAAAGAAGAAGAAATTTAAGGACAATCTAAGTTATATAATGAGATCCAATATCAAAACTTACAAAAAACAGGGGCTGGAGAGATGACTTAGCTGTTAAGAGCATTGACTGCTCTTCCAGAGGCCATGAGCTCAATTCCCAAGAGCCATATGATGGCTCACAGCCATCTATAATGTGATCTGATGCCCTCTTCTGGCCTGCAGGTGTACATGCAGGCAGAGTACTGTATGCATAATAAATAAATAAATCTTTTTAAAAATTACGAAAACATGGGGAAAGGCTACAGTTTTAACTCTGCCTACTTAGTGAATCCCAAGTCCTACAAAGGAAAATAAAAAGCTAAACATGGTAAGTACTTTCAGTCTAAGGAAAGGAATTTAAATTTTATCCTAAGCATACATTAAGACTTTCTGAATAAAGTGTACTATTCAAAACTGAGATTAGTGAACAAGCATGTTCTTCCTCCTGGTCATATCTCAGGGATTCCTCAAGATGACTAGCTGCTAGGCAGCAGTATTTTAATGTCTCACCTTGAGTATATGGAAGTATTCCATTAAAAATTTTAAAATAAAAGAAGATAAGCTATAACCAGATTTCCAAGTTTTGCACAAATATGGGACTTTAAATGAAAAATTACACAGGTGGCATTTATTACATCAGCGTTTTCTGTATTACATATGTCAATGTGGTCAATGTTTAACCATCACAGTTTAAACATTAGTATTAGTTTCTTTTGGCTGCTATTAACATACTCACAAGCTAGTGGTTTGAAACTGTAAAAACCTGAAGTCTGGGGTTAGATGTTTGCTATATGTATTGTCCTTGGTTAGTGCAACAGTTTGAGCAGATCCCCCCTGGTCCTCGGATCCACCCATCATGATGTTCTTGTTGGTTACTAGGACCCTCTGGGTCCTTCTATTTCCCCATCTCCTATATTTGTCTTACCTAGAGTCCCAGTGGGATGTCCTCACATCTGTCCCAATCTCCTGGTAAGTAAAGACTTTCATGGGACATGCCTTTTGGGTTAGTGCCCACTTGTAAGTGAGTATATACCAATGTGAGTCTTTCTGCTTCTGGGTTAACTCACTCAGGACATTCTCTGCAGGTGTGTGGAGAGCAGGGACTGACTCTGGTGCCCCATATTTGATCACCTCCTCTGGGTGGGGAGGCCTGAGGGCACCCAAAGAGATAATAAGAATATGACCATATAGAGGGTCAGGAGGGACCCGAAGGGAATAGGGTGAAAGCGAGAGGGAGGAAGGAATGGGAGGATACAAGTGATGGGATAACAATTGAGTTGTAATCTGAATAAATTAAAAAAATAAAAATAAAAATAAAAAGACGTAAAGTCTGAGTTTTAAAAGAGTTTTAAAAAGAACAATGCTCCCTCCAAAGTTTGTAGAAAGGTTGTTATCTCCCAGATTTTCAGAACCTGAATCAACTCATGCGCTTCATCAGACATCCCTGTCTCTACCCAAACGTCTTTCCTTTCTTTAAGTCCTTTATGAATACATTTTTCACTAGTTTTAAGAGGCAACAACTGCATACAGAACAGCATGTCAAGATCCTTAATAACATTTGTGAGAACTCATATCCCAAACCTAGAATCATCCACAAAGACCAAGAGTGGAGACTAAAAGATATGAGTGTCACCATTAATTTTTACTTATAATATTCAAAATGTAAGCCACTTGAGAGAAGCCAAACAATGTGAAATTCCCAAGTACTATTGCAAGTAATCAAGTTTGCAAATCACTAATTCCAAGTCATATGTTATTTAAGTTTATTCATGTCTGCATGTGTGCAAGTGTGTGCAGGTGTGCCAATGCATGTGTGTTCATGTATGTAGCTTAAACTCAATTAACAGATGTCTTCTATCACTTTCCACCTTATTTTCTAACACAGAGTCTTGCTAAACCTATACCTCACAAATACAGCAAAACTAGCTAAACAATGAATATCTGGACCCTCCTCTTTCTGCCTGTCAGGTACTGGAATTATAGGTATATATCACCATACTCAAAATTTTACATGGGGCTGACCCTCAAGCTAGAGAGTTCCCATACTTGCATTTTGAGTACTGTATTAACTGAACCATTTCCTTATTCCCTAACTTTATTTCTAATACTCTAATATTATAGATTGGCAAAAAGAAAAAAGAAAGAAAAAGAAAACTTGAGCTTCAGAGTGACCAACAGATGCTAGACGTGAGCTGATATTTTCAGTATTGGATACTCTTATCAGCCTACTTAAAACATTGAAACTATTAAAAGATAAAAAAAAACCTTTAAAATAATAGTACGTCAAATGGTAACTTCCCTCTACTCATATAAAAAAAAAACCTTATTTTTATCTTGCTTTCACTGGAGGCATCCTCTCCTCACTTACAATGAGAATTACAGTTTAGGTTGCTGCCCTGTATGTCTGAAGGTGACTCAGTGGGGAATAGAAGAGGAAATCACTGTGATATGGACAAGCAGGGTGATATCTGTCGTGCAAACAAAAGAGCATCTGTGAATGCAATTGACTCCTTTCAATGATGCATCCAGTTAAACAGCTGAACAAAAACATCATTGCAGAAACTGTTGCTAAAGCAACACAAAAAGCCACATATATGATCCTGTCGATTTAAAATTATATTTAATGACAATTTCTTAAAAACTTAATGACGGTTTTATTTTTATCTATAAATGTAAATAATAGGTTTATGTTTTTGATGCAGGGAATGGCTAAACATCCTTTTTATTTACTCGTTTAAAATACACATGCCTAGTGATATTGTTTTATTTCAAATTTTTCTGTTAACAAGTTAGGCAGTACAACTCAAAACTTGATTTAGAGAAAAGATCCAAACAAAACAGAATTCAAAAAGCAAGAGTGAAATACAAAATAAAACACACTGCTTCTGAACAAGTACCACCTTAATCCTACAGATTGAGTAAATCACAAACGGAGTGTATTCTTCCAAGGGTTTGGAGGCTGCAATACATGGCAGTAAAGACAGAAATAAACCAGTAAAACGAGGTGGTTTCATAGCGAGGTCTTCCCCCACCCTCTCTCTTTAACGCACACACACACACACACACACATACACACACACAAATAAATAAACGTAAGAAGGTAAATGGCTCTAAAATATATTCCTAAAAAAGTCTTTGATTATGTATTCTTTCAGCTGTACATACATCAAAATCACTTTTTTTCATCCAAAATCCTCCAGCAAAAGTCAATGTTACTTAAATTGAATCATATGCCTAAACTTGAGGTAATCAATGAAGTTAAAAAAAGACAAACTGCTCTGACTGGCTATAACACTAGATAATAAGGGATCTTGAGAAAGGAAATGCCAACTCACACCACAGAATGTTAACGTGCTCCTGTTTGTTTCCATCATATACATGACAGCTAGAGATAGTTCTCTCTAGGTTGTTCTAATGACCCTTGGTTGTACTAATAAAATACATTTTTTTATGAATGCTATTGCTATGCCTGAGCATATAATACATGTTTTAAACTTTTAACAAATATGCAATGTTGTCCCTATTTGATCCCTATTTCAATGGATAGTACGTGATTTTATATTTATTGCGACCTATCATTTTGATAGTTAAAGACAAAATAAATTTAAATCATTTCTAAATGCCATTAGTCATACATATGGTCTTCATCTAAGCTTTGAATAGTTGCAGATAATGGAATATGGTAAACTTAGGTACTGAAATAAAAATGTCTCATCTACTGCATAATCACAATACTGTAATCATACCAACAAAAATTAACCTTTATAAAATTACTATCTAAACTAATAATTCATATTTTGTATTTTTCAATTGTCCCAAATGCCTCTTATACACTTTTTGTATCCAAGGAACCAGTCAAAATCAAAAACTGTGTAGTACATCACAGTAGTTTTTAAATGAATTCTCTTCCTATGACTTTATCTGTCAGACAGATATATTTGAGGATAGCTTATAGTCCTTCAAAGCAAGGATAGTTGTGATTCCACGTGGTTGAGTTTACTCACATCTTGACTAGCTCCATGCTAAGTGCTTGCGTAGGAACATCCCTTATATGACATAAGCATGTCATCATGATACTGTGGCAAGCAACATTCCAATTTTCCATTTCCATTATAGTTATCAGCTTTTGCTTACTTAGTTATGATGACATACCTGCATCTCCATTGTAAATAGGCTTTGTTTCTCACCTGCTGACTCAACAGATGTGTTAATGAACAAGTCTATGTTTTCAGAAAGAAATGAACAAAAACTATGTAAGTCCCATAAATCTTGTGTTTCCTTATCTGATCTTGCCGATTATTTCCATTTTTAGTTACCGTAATGCTCTTGTAGTAATCAATGAATCAATATTTAAAGACTTTTACCTACTGAAGCCCACACTCTGTGTTACAGTTTTCCCTGTGTGCTGTTCATGCCCATAAGCTTGACAAATGGATAACTTCATTTAATTTCTCAAAGTAGTGTGCAGAATATCTCCACTTCTGATATTTCTCTCTTCCTGAACCCCTGCCTTTGTTAAACTTTGATCTTTACTAAAAGTTTTGCTCTTTTCACAATGAATTGTAATGAAAAACATTTCAAGTGGCTACATTTGTTGTTTATACATTTAGAAAATTACAAATACTATGACTGTCTGAATGCAGATCTTTGGTGGGCATAAATTCCCAATTCCTTTCAGGAAACACTAAGGACTTTGATTGTGGTGTCATATGATAATATTACCCTTAGCTTCATAAAGAACCACCAAACCATCTTCTAAAGTGCTTGCATTGCTTTGCATCCTTATCCCACACATGTGCACCTGCATTTTCCTTTTTCCTTTTTCTTTTCTTTTCTTTTCTTTTCTTTTCTTTTGTGTGTGTGTGTGTTCTAGTTGTTAGCTATTCCCATAGATAGTAATATCTTATTTGTTACTTCAATTTGAGTTTTCCTAAAGGCACATGATGCCAGCAGTGTAGTACGATTGTTTTCAATGTGTGTATCTGTCCTTTAGTGATTCTGTCCACCTGGAAACTGTTTCTCAGTCATGTTGTTTTCTGCAGGAAAGAATGTCTAGAAGTAGATGGAATTAAGTATTTTCTCTACTGGGCATGAGAACATATTAGAGTTAAAATTGGCTATTTGTCTTCCATTGAAATAGTTACACATTATTCTTGGTCACTGATAAAAAAAACTTTCAATAACTTATTATTATAAAATAGTAGTTTCCCCTGAGGGCAGGACTTGATAGAACAGAATGCTCAAGGTACTTTCAAAGTTGTTGCTCATCTCTACTCCTGGCCAGAAGCAAACAGGAATTTTCCTCTAAGGCCCTAGTCGAGCCACTGGAGATATGCTTGACAGAGTGGGTGGGAATTACACTGACTGCATCTCTGGTGGCTCTAACTCTAAGGGAGATTGCCCTCAGCATCTAGCCAATAACGATTGCATCAGTCCTGGCTTCTCTTTCTGTCACTGAGTGACAGATGTTTCTGCCTGTGGAATCCTGCTCCAGGAAATGGTGTGCACCTGTCGGTTCCTCTAGTTTAGGAGCTAGGGCATTGTCCTATAACCTCAGTATTTTAAATACTTAAGAATTTGCTTATTTTTTTTTACTTCATTTTGTTTTCTACTAATTATTAGGATTGTGGAAAGCTCCCTAAATGTTAGTGCAGAAACTGTGTCTAATTTTTTTCTAGTTTATTATTCTCTCATTTTAAATATTTATTCCCAAACTCAACATAGCCCTAGAATATTGTCTTCAACCTCCATGAGGTTGTTTCCCCATAGCAGAGCTCCTGAAATAAATCAGAAGATTGTTCATAATCAGTGCCAGAGTAGATGTTTTTCACTCATAACAGAATTGCCACTGTAACTTCTAAACTTTAAAGATGCTGATCCCCACCCAATACCAGGACTACAGATTGGCACAGTATTATGAAAACAGGCAATTGGATGATGTAATAAGTGCATTCACAAGTACTAACCCATAGAAGTAAAGTTGGATGCACAGCACACAGACAGTGAAGGTGGTGTTGCCAGTTGCTTCCTATATTGTTGGTATGCATTTGCATTTGACTCCATTTTCTCTTTTTCTTCCATCAGGAACATCCACATCACTGGCCAGTCCAGTACTTGTGAGTTTGATGTAGTGACGTAGTCTCCCCCTCAAAATGAAGCACTTTGAGTTGTCTAGTCCCCATGTGGCTCTTCACATTGGCACAGTGAATGGAATCTCAGCTTCAGTTGATAGAAGGCCCAAATTCAATGATCATATGCCAAAAGATCCTTAGGAATTGAAGAACACAACCACAGAACTTCTTTAGATAGGTTTTGATGGGACACTGTTGCAAGTTGGATCTCTTCTTCCCATGCGCCATCTTTGTTTTTGTGGGACTCTTCTGTCTTCATGAAACCACATTCAGTTCATAGCTTCTCTAAACCATAACTCTGCAGGCACATCTAGTGACTTTCCGAGGTCTCTGTGTTGATCTTGCTTCATGACTGGTTCTGAATAGGCCAGGCCTTCACCCTGATTCAATACTGTTGCCCAAAGAATGCAAGATACTGGCCAGCCATGGCAGGTTATATAACTCGTCATGAAAAAGGAATCAAGCTCTCTCCCTTAGAAACTGAAATGAAAATGGTGATATCTCAGAAGAGAATAGAGCAATAGTCAACAGAAGATAGATGATTGGATCCTAGGCAGCCAAGGCAGCATGCTGTGTGCTCTGAAAGACAGGATCAGTTTCATGGCTACCTACGGTATCTGATCTTGCATGAACAACTCAGATAAATTCAGTGGATTTGCGGTTATTTTTCCTCCCTTTTTCTCTAAGTAGTATTGATAGGATTACTGTGTCAGAAACTTGGTTTCATTTCAGTATATCATATAATTTCCATTTCCATTTATAATGCACTACTTATGATATTGTAATCAATTTAACTACTGTTGGGAGGGCTTGATACTTTGACCTAGGATTCTAGAAAAAGCTGAAAATAAAATAGAGAAAATGATGGTCTTGTCTTTCTGAAAAGGCTCCTTCCTACTCTTATTTTCAGTAACAACCATACAAGTATGGATTGTGTGTGTATGTGTGTGTGCACGGCACACAGACACACACACGCGCGCACGCAATTGCTTTTAAACCCCTCTACCCTCGTAAAGAATACACACACACTTTTTTCATTTCTCACCAGTGTCTACCTTAAAGTGTCTGTTTATACATTTATTTACCTTGGGTTATTTGAGACATGGTTTCTCTGTGTACTTGTTCTAGAACTCACTCTATAGATCAAGCTGGACTTGAACCCAGAGATCTGCCTGCCTCTGCCCCCTAATGCTGGCATTAATTAGACATGTGTACTACCATAGCTGACACCTTAGGGTATTTGTAATGGTTAATGATAATTTATAAAATTTTGTTAATATAAATTTCACTTTCATTATTATTATTTTAAATGCAAAATAATAAATATTAACTAGCTGTAAATCAGTATTAGACCAATTATAGGACAAGTGAAATCAAAAGTAAATTTGACCACCCTTTCCCTTGGTGGGGAGGCCGGGCAGCATAGAGAGGAAGGGGAGGAGACTATCTGGATGAGACCTGATAGGCTGTGGCTATATGGTGGGGGAGGAGGTCCCCTTCTGTCAGAGGTCTAGGGGAGGGGAATAGGGCAAAAGAAGGAGGGAGGGTGAATTGGAAAATACAAGTGAGGGGATAACAATCTGGATGTAATCTGAATAAATTATAATAATTTACAATAGATGGTACAGAAATTAAGGACACATCTCAGTGATTTCTATGGTAGCATAAGGAACAATAGTTCAAATTTTTAAAAAGGGCCGAATTTCAGTGTCATTTGTGTAGTTAAAAGTTGTAGAAATGACAGCGTACAGAATGAAGCAGAAGAAATCACATCTGACAAAGTCCTGAGTAGGGGTCATTAGTGTTAAATAAATATTCATCGTTCACTTTCCACCCAGATTGAAACGCTGGCAGGCTGAATCTCAAAGGCTCAGGAGACCTGACTCTCACAGAAGCACAGTTTTGAATTAACAAAATATATGGAGCTCGGTAAAGGTACTTTAGTTCTCAGGCCCTGGGGCCATTTGAAGGAAGAAAAATGGAGAATATGCGGAGATGTCTTTAAGTATTGTTTCTCTTTTCAACCGATCAGAAGAGGGAGTAAAGCTCACATTGTATCTTGCTGTGGTCTGAACGCTCATGCCATCCCAAATTCATATCTTGACATCTATGGGCAATAGGTGGGGTGTCTGTGAAGTGATTAGGAAGTGGGGGTGCAGCTCTAATGACTGCTCTGAGAACACATTAAAGACAAACCCTCACGCTTCCCTCATGGAAGGGGGCAGTGATTTACTTTTGATTTCACTTGTCCTATAATCGATCTGTTTATGAAACAGGAGGAAGACCACAATATGCATGGAATCCTTTTGTCCCAAGTCTTGGACTACCCACTCTCCAGAACATAGAGAAATAAATTTCATTTTAGGTATTGACTACATTTTAATACAGATTTTTCTATAGCAGGTCAAACAAGCTAAGAAATATCTTTTATAAGACAATGAAATATATATATACTTTACAAGTATTTATAGGTTACTAATAAATATCAAGTGTTATCTCTAGCGTGATTTAACGTTTAAGAGTATATTGTGAGGCTGGGGATGTTTCACAGTAAAATAATATTTGCCTAGCTTGTGAAAACCCCTCATCTCAATCCCTAACACACACACACACACACACACACACACACACACACACACACACACACACACAAATGCTCTGATCTTCTCTAAGAAGATTTCAAAATGAGTCTGAAAAAAATCACCATAAACTGGAGGCTAACAACAGAGGGAAAATTCAAGGTGGCTGTAGGTAGAGAGGAGACCTTTTCTGACTAACAGGAATCCTGGTACAAGTATGGGAGTACAAGAAGGACATAACATCTAGAGTTAGCAGACTAGAATTTGAATCTTGAAAGCTACCAGTTACTGACTGAGAACACTGGTCAGCTTAGGTGCCATTCTGAGTTTTGGAGTGATTGTCCAAAAAAGGGTTAATCATTCCAACATCACAGGTTCGCTTAAACCAATTACTCTTAAGCTAAACTTGGAGATAATACATCTAAAACTCTGTGAAAAGACACTGATGCCTATGTTTTAATTTGTGTGAAAAGCATTATCGTATTTCAAATTTGTATATTATTGTTGGCTAATGCAATAAACTAGCATGGTGCAACGTAGATCTTTTGACTGAGGGTATCTTAAACACAGCAAACATATCTGGTAATTTACCATCCATCCTCCTATTTCAAGGGCATTTTATTTTAAAAGTCTTTTCTCCCCCTCATGTGTGGCTTCAAAAACCAGAAAAAAGAATCCAAATACCCCGCATTTTGGGGTAACAGTTAAGGATGTGGAGCAGAGGATTGTAAAGGCAGTATCTTGCTTTACTGCAGCACTCAAGAGATTATTTTCACTATGTCTAAAACATCTTACAAAGAGGAGAGGAGAAAGAAACTTTTCCATTTAATTGCCTCTTTGATTTGTATCAGCTTCTTTAGTTTTGTTGCTGATGCGGGGCATAGTCAGAAGAGGTGGAAGGTGAGAGATAGCAGGACGGCAGCTTCAGCGTGGCTTAGGGAGGCAATGCAAAGCATCGTTATTGATATTCTTTTTAAAGGGTTCACTGGGGTGCGGCGTGCAGTTGTCGAGTGGAATGGAAAACAAAAATCCCTTTGAAAATAAGAGATAGAATTCAAGGTCAGTCTCCCACTAGCCAGTATTCCCTCTCCCCTCGCCTTTTTTTGGGGGGGAAGCTGCAAATCATTTATCTGGGTTTGCTCACTGCATGCTGATGGCATCATACCTTATCATGCTCTGAAAGAACACTTCACTGGCATATTTTAAAACAACAATTTATCTTCTCTTGTTCCCAAAGCTAATTTGAGCCCCAGAAAGTCCCATTGGGAAAATAATCACAAGTTGTAATGCTTTTTGATAGATGTTAAAACTTTCTCATATCTGCCATTCAAAGTCAGTTGGTAGGCTTTGTTTTAGATGGGCCACTGTGCCTACTACGGTTATGAGATTCAGAAAACACTCGCAGCATGCAAGACAAGAGGGGGGATTGTTGTGGTTTTGCTATAACTGTATGGTCTTCCTCATCTTTTGCCTGTGTCTTACACACTGTAGCTGTGTTGAGAGAGAACACTCATGATCAGTTGCAGACAGCATCATATCCATGGCACAAAATGCTTAACCCGGAAACACTCAAAATTTAACTCCATACAAGTGTGTGATTGCATAGATTGTGAGTAAGCCCTGAGATTTTGTATTTTTTAGCAATATCCCAGAGTGCACTGCTGACCTGGGGAATCACAATATGGTACATTTATTAGCTGTCAATATTTATTGTAAGTGTTGATTCCTGAAGGCAAGGGGGTTTCCATAAACCCTTGTGAATGTAAGCACCCAGAAGAGAATCGGCAAAGTCTTTGTCATGTTCGGAACACACTGATGTCTCTAAAATATGGTGTGTTACCAAATGTAGGATTCTGTTTTTACGCCAACACGCAGTTAAAACACAATCTAGCGTCAATTAACTATGCTTTCTTGCATGCCTGCTTCTGTGGCCTAAAATATTTGAACTGTTTTTCGGAGGCAGGTTTGTTGTTGCTTCCCTACCGGCAGCTAACAGTGATTTCTTAGTCGCTGTGCAAAAGTTAATTATCATGTCAATTTTATTGTTGATTTGTCAAATCTTGATCCAGGTATGAATTTTGTTCTTTCTATGAGGGAGTATTGTCGAATAACTTTGAATGCCTCTGTGACACTATAGACCAAAATATATCTTTTGGAGAATAATCAGCAAAGTGAAATTTCAAATCAGAGCTAAAAATTAGAACAACAGAAACAAGGAAAGAGCTGTTTAACAGAAACACTGAGGTGGAAGGCTTTATGAATATGCATAAGGTAGCTATAGGGGCCAGGAACCCTCCTCTAAACCAAAGGTCTGAGGGAACAATAGAGAAAGATGCGTGATTGTGGTTAAATGAAGTGGGAGAGAGACCCAAGAGATGAACAGACCTTCCAAAGTTAGAGTTCCATAGTTTGCATATTTAAATACCAGTGAGCTCGTCCCCCTACAGAATCCAGTACGGTTTAAAGTTTCCTAAGGGGAGAGAGAATGAGAACTACAGCTCTATGTTTACATTGTGTGGCTTACTTAAATAAAAGCGAAACGCAAGGATAAAATCACTATGTTTCAACTGAGGGAATGGTATTCATGAAAAAAATAAAAGCTGACTGGACTTTACTACACAAAGAATCTATTTCACTAACTTGGGGCTCCGGAATCTCCATTCACAATCCGTCACAGTGAAGGAGGTGTTTAACCCCTGAGAAAGTGTAATCCTTAAAGGGCTCTTCTCTATGGTTTCTTTCTGAATGCAATACTTTCCTACCTGGGCTGCTCACTAAGACCATCTGCCACTTGTAGAATGGTACTTATCTGCATTATTGAAAATGCATTTTCTGCCTAAACATCACCTTGTGTCCGTTAGACATTGGGCCATACATAGGAAGAGGCTTCCAATCAGCTTCTAATCATGTGTCCCCTTTTAAACTGAGTCATTTAAAGACTTACACAGTTCAAGATGGATCTTTCTGGAAAACACCAGAGGTTTGAATAGGACTGTCCCTATTTTCTGCACTGAAACTCACAAGGCCTGTGAAGCCACTCACTTCAGTTGCTAACACCACAGGTGTTCTGTGATCTCCATAGGCTGTCCTCAGCTACCCGTGTGAAAGCATTGGATATTGATTCACAAACCAAAAACCCATCACTCCAGAGTTGTTCTCTGCTTTCAATTGTTCTCCCTCCTCTTTCAGTTGCACTTTGCATTGTTCTGCCAGTACCATCCACATATTCTTAGAACAAGAAATGAGGCATCAAGAAGCCATCAAGTCCAAGAGTGATTGAAGGGTAAACACAACATGGGTCCAGCTCTCCATCACCAGTGCCCAGTCTAACACAGAGAGGTATTCAATACAGACTTGGCCAATGATAAGGACTGGAGGACTGTAAAACATTGCTTTCCATATGCAGCCAAGAAGCTATTTCCTTCTGTGGATATTCTCCAGGCAGCTTCTTCTCACCCCAGCTCCCACCAAATGCATTTTCATAAAATCAGTCTGAAGATAATGTTTCAGTCATATGCTCCATTTGCGAGGAAAGTTTCCCCTCCAGGTGCTATTCGTAAAATAGTAGTTCTCAAGTTTATCTGTCAGAGAGCTGTTGATGTGGTGTAGAAGAGCCCGCTGCATGACGTGAACTTTGCGAGAGGGAAACAAGCACATGTAAGCATTTGAGTAACAGAGGACTAAGAAGCACTGTGGCCCATTTGGCATAGACCAATAAAGATGGTCAGGTCGGATTAGGTTCCGATACATTTCTAGTGCCTGGTGACAGCTGGAATCTAGTGCCTGGTGACAGCTGGAAAGCACTAGTCAGCCATGCTCACAATGGAACACACTTTCAAAGGGAGAGTACAATAAAGCACAATTCTGTGCTCAGACAATAAAGTGAACACCATGGTTTCTTGGGGGAGGTCTTTTTTTTTTTTTTTTTTTTTTTTTTTTTTTTGCTTTTCTTCAGTGCAATGGTCTAGGAAGAAATTCTCAGCCTTGGTTAAAATACAAATTAATTATAGACAGACTGAGAGGGATTAAAAATTCAGAAATCAATGCATTCATGATCCCTTACCCTTAAAATACCATATATATATATATATATATATATATATATATATATATATAGAGAGAGAGAGAGAGAGAGAGAGAGAGAGAGAGAGAGGCATTTTTCAAGCTTATACAACATATGAAATGGATGTGGAAGATACAGATCTCATTCTCATTAAAAGCACAGAAATGGCTCGTTAGCTTGCAGGTCACATTGGCTCTTTTCTCTACTTCTCCATTTTTTTCAATCACACAACATTCCTTACACAATTCAGTTACCCACTAATGATGGCAAAGATGCTGAAGCATCTTTTGAAACATGACCTTCTAATAAAGCATTTCGATATTCCTTTGCTTCAGATTGCATCACTCTTATTTCATTTCCTCCTGGAGCATCAAGTTCAAGGACATCTTCCCACACCTCCTAATCACACCCCATTACTTGGATCCTGTTGCTCTACCAAAGGCTGATAAAAAATAGGAATATGTGGCTGTCCCAAAATCTTTTCACTTCAGCATTGCAGGGCGTATAACCCAGTTGAGTGCTCCCAAAGCATTCAAAAGGCACTGAGAATCTTTCTGGTTTTTCTTTCTTTCTTTCTTTCTTTCTTTCTTTCTTTCTTTCTTTCTTTTTCTATTTCATGTCTTAACTCTCTACAATGCCAGCTGGCTTTGACATTGTGCTCTATTCTGATGTCAACTCAATGCATGGGATAGTTAAGTCAGTGCTTTAACAAGAGTAATTCAATCAAGAGGAGGAGAAAACCCATTGGCAATAAACTCATGGGGGAATTTATTTGATTGCCTCTTAATAAGATGGAGCTACTTATTTGATAATTTTGGTGGTACATTCTACCATTAAAAGTTTTATGTTTGTTTGGCTTTTGAGACACAGGGATTGCTTTCTTTTTTTTTGCTTTTTTCTTTTTCTTTTTTTCTGATTTAACCCTTGCTAGTAAATATTGTAATTTCCTTATCAGGCACTAGTAGGACCTGCCAAAATGTGCTATTTGTCTTTCTCGAGCATCCTCAAGGTGAACAACAGTATTAGCCAAATGAATGAATATGTAAAATAAATTCTAAATTTTTAATCTATTTTAATATATTGTGTTGTAGGAACAGAAGGCCCAATGAAGGAATAATAAGAAAAAATCACAATGGAAGAATATCTACTTTAATATCTGTACCAAATATATTAAAACTAAAATTACAGTGAGACATTTTTAAATACCTACCTAATTGAGGAATATGAATATCAGCTTTTCATTTGTCTATAGTTTTGCATGTCTATATTTTTTGATGCCTTTAGATAACATTTAACATTTCCAAGTGGGAATTTTCTCACCTGTATTTATTTAACTTAATCTCTGTTAGCTGTCTCCAAACCAAAAAAAAAAAAAAAGTGGCATATTCTTTTTAATTTGTTTTAATTATTTAAGTCATGCTCTAATTTCTAAAGAAGGGAGAGAATGAAGTTACCAATTTTTGCCCTGATTCAACACTCTGAAAACAGCTGGAGTTTGCAAAAGGTCTAAACAGTTCAGACCCATTCAGAGTGCCCTATTTCCCCCTTTCACACCTGACTGTGAGACCTGGTGCCAGGTTATCTTTTCCAGGAAACATCTATGCCAGCAAAATCTGCAGATTTCTTTTTCTAACTTTCTGAATTATTAGTTGATCTCCCAGCACATTTTGAATGTAACCTTTTTAATCCCCACATTGACAATTAGAAATTAAAATTCCATTCCAAGAGCCATTCGGCAGATGGCATAGCGTGGGGGAAAATGGAGGTATTTTAAAATTGTATTTACACAGTACACTAGATGAATTTGCCAGGCTGTTTTTTCCTTGGTTTATACGGTTTCTTGTGGAAATTCATTGTTTAAGGGGTACATTCCTCTTGCTGGGACTTAGCATTTTCATAGGAGTTCTGAAACATCAAATAATCCATCTCTTTTGTTCAACAAAGTTGCCAAAAAAAATATAAAAGTAAAATATGTCTTTAAAGAAACTGCTTGAGAAGACTAAGTCATGTGACTACAGGTTACCATTCTAGGCTGAACAAGGCCACATGATCCTAAAATGCACCTGCAGTAGAAGCAATGCATCTATCAAACAGAAACCCTATCGCCTCTTAAGTAATGTAGGCATTTGATTCTTAAGATTTTTTTTGGTTTTAGTTTCCTCCAAGAGCTTTTGAAATACTTGGTTGACATGCATACATATATGCATACATGCATACATAACAAGTACAAAAATCATCCAAATCATAAATGTGTAACTAGAGATATTTTTAAAAAGAAGTCACAGAACCACCTTGTGGGTTGAGGAGTAAGATCATTACTGCTTCTCAGAGCTCTGTTCCCTCATGCATCCCTGCCTTCCTCCCAAAGGGATCACATTCTACTTCTAGCCCCAGTGGTTAGTTTGCCTCATATCAAAAACTGCATAAGCCAACTTATGTTTCCTCTTTTGTGCCTTACTGCATCCTCACTGCTTTGCAAAACACCTACCCTGCCATATGTAAGGCTATATTTCTCATTGCCCTTTCTCATTTCTCATTGTGCATGAAAGTACATTTGATAAATATCTCATACACTGTTCATTTTATTGGTAATGAGCATTTCAGATGTTTCTAGTTCAGGATTATGACAAAAGGTACATTTGTCATCATGCATATGTATGTGTATGGTGTGTTGTGGGTGTGTGTTTGTGGGTGTGTGTGTGTTGTACATGTGCATGCTGTCTAGTTTTATATCAACTGGACACAGGCTAAAGTCACCTAAGAGGAGAAACCCGTAATTAAGTTGGGGTTGTAGGGCATTTTCTTAATTAGTCACTGATGGGGAGGGCCCAGACCATTGTGGGTGGTGCCACCCCTTGAATGAATGGCTCTATAAGAAAACCAGCTGAGCAAGCCATGTGGAGCAAGCCAGTAAGCAACACTCTTCCATGGCCTCTCTATCCAGTCCTGCCTTCACATCCCTGCCCTGCTTAATCTCACCTATGCTACTGCAAGTAACCCCAGTATTTTCATTGACTTACCAAATGTAGACGTAGACAGCATCACTTCTCAGTTATCTCCTCAAGTGTCTTATTTGGGGTGAAAAGATGTTCACTTTTCCCAAGGAGAAGTCACCTAACACCTTCAATAGTTGAGGACTTGGTAGAGATAATTTTATTACACAGCATAACCTCACTGCCAATCATGCACTGAAAAGCCACACGCGCTCCATGCTTGAAATGGTCAGAGAAGCTTTTGAGGAGATTTATGTTCAAAGGGGCCTTTGAAGAACCAGCAGGGTACAGATTGGTGGGGAAAGTAAGAAAGAATTTTTTAAAGACACTTTTCAAAGATTTTTCTGCAAATGCCTCCATTTTCATTCCCTGCTTTACTTTCTCCCTACCTTTCACCACACTGGGTACAGACAACTGCTGCATATAATCATCCAAATAAATAATTGAAGCTTATGCCTTTTTCCCTTTATAAATCAATACTATCGCCAATACAGAGAGTTTATATCAATTAAGATGAAAATAGAGAGTTTATGAAGAAATAGAGGGTGCTACAATGATTTTATCATATGAATCAAGAATCAAAATAATAAAGTGACTATGACTTAGAAAACGTATATTATCCTATCCAAATGAGATGTACTAGCTACCTAAGACCGTACACCACCAGGCATCATTTGTTTAAAGGCTCATGGAATAGTCTTTATTGTTAAGAGCTTGGGCTATTTTCAAAACTGTTATTACTATACATAGGGTCTTGTGGACATCCTTTGAGCTTGCTTATCCTCTAATCTGGCTCATATCAAAATCTTATTAACAATATTTAGATATAAAGAAATTAAATCATTGTCACAGTTTCCAGGTGACCTCAGTATCAGAACCTCCGAGAGCACTCGTACAACAAAGACCCTAGTAAACGTCCAAGCCACTAAGAAAGAAAGAGAATAAACCTCGGGGGGAATGGACTATAAATAGTGCCAGACACCTGGAGGAGGCTGCAATCTTCCTTCTACTTCCCAACAAATGCACTGACCTTGTATTATTAAGCTTTGTTTCATATCTTGAGGGTCCCATGTTTAAATATTTCTACAAGGGAAACATGAACATTGTCTGTTTGACTTGCTGCTGGTGACATAAACGTGACTGTGATAGAGCAATGCTACTCTTGGGTCTGGCAAGATCTTCCGTTGTCAGAGCCTCTAAGCAGTGACTTTCAGCACTGTGAGACACATAAACCCTTCTATGATCTACTGTGCCTGCTTCTACCTGTTAGACAGCATCCATTATAAAAGGTTTTGGTCTTTGACTAATTTGCTGATGTTCACAGACTTTCTCACAGATGATCCTTGGCCATTCTATGCCGGGATCTGTACCTCACCCTCTGAAGTGCATGCAAGGCCTGTAATGCAGCTAAATAGCTTAGCAGGGTGTCATTTCTCAGAATGAATCACTAAGCTTCATGGTGAAGGTTAGGATGTTGACTGGAAAATTGTTAAATGTGTAGATGATGTCAACATCTGTTTCTGTGGACAATCAATAAGTCAGAAGTAGGGAGGGTGTTTCATGCTCCTCTTAAGGGTGACACTAGCATGAAAGAATAGGGAGCTTATTCATTCTTGGAACACTTGGCATTTATTTTCTACATTATGTTAAAGCAAAGTCATTTGATATGGTGGCTGTTTAGGAGTTACATGAAGGAAGACTTATTATATGTAGTTAAAATTAAAATTGGGTGATAGGTATTAAATTAAATTGTAGCTATTAAATATGTAACATGCTAAGTATGGTTGTTTTGTGATTCAGAGAGATGGTGTGTTGTCAGTGTTTTCAAAATAAAAAAGTTCACTTAATGGTTAACTCCATGGGGGCATCAGAAAGACCTGCATAAAATATCTACATGCCTCAAGGAGGGATAAAGTCTCAGTAAAGGCACCCCTTGCCTTGAAATTCCTCTATATAATCAGCGCTATGGCATTGGACAAACAGTGGACCGATCTGTCTCTTTACCCTCACATGTAAGATGGAGAAAGAGGAGGGTATGTTTAAACATGCATAGCAGTGTTTATTATTTTACTTTAAGAGCATTATGAAAATTGGTTTGAAACAGAAAAGGGAAAATCTGTGATTAAAACACAATCTAAAAGCAAAATAGCTGCAATAATTTTAGTTAGTTGGTTATGTGGAGGAAGACTATGTGCACGTGTGATGCAGTACCCAGGGAGTCCAGAAGAGGGCACACTCTGGAGTTGGTATTACACATAGTTGGGTGCCGGGAACTGAACTCAGGTCCTCAGAGAATATAAGGTTCTCTTAAGTTCTGAGCCATCTCTGAGGCACCTCTACAAATTAATTCTATCATTTCTCATTTCTACTACTAACATCCACTAGAATATCACATATCTAAAACAAAACAGAGTATATACAGTTCACAAATATTGAGCAGTACAGAATGCTTAGCTATATCTTTAGTAGATTCCACTACAAAAAAAAGTTGGAGACTTTTTATTTAGTATCTTATTTACTTCTCTCTCCAACAACAACACTAGTACTCATATACCTCAGCAGACATGATCTACGCATAACTATACACAGGCAAAACAATGACAGTTATAACCCAGGAGTAATTGTTTTATTTGTATAGCATTTTATATTTTCCATAAATCATTCTCAATTTAACATCATCTTCTATCTTGATCACACATTACTTTCTAAGGTGCATTCATGTGAAAGAACAAAACAGCCGAGATGAGTTCTCCAAAGTCACCAAAAGACAGAATGGAAGAGTGTACAAAAAAGGCTTCTAACTCCTACTCCTGTGATTTTTCTGCCGCAATCTCATTGCCATCTGAGAACGGTTGCTCAATTTGTCACTTTCACATGGGTGTTGAGGAACACTTAGGCAGAAGATTGGGATTTATAAATGAGAAAGTTCCAGAAAGTGATTTACTACCCCTCTTGCAAAGGATAAGGAAGCTATTTCTATCAAATCACAATCCTGAATTCTGAAGACAACACTAGTCAACAGCCCATAGGGGTACTTGCTTATCAGCTCTATAACCTTTGCACCCTTACGAGCTACTGAGATGCTCAACTCCATATTCATAGCCAGGTTCAGTGTCATGTCTGTCCGGGTGAATGGATGCTGAGGTCATTCCTTTCTCCAAACTGTTAGCATTTCAGAAGAAATGATGCCCGTTTTTTTCCCTACTCAATAACTTAGCACATGGACAATAAAAGAAGAGAGGCTAGAAAATGGGTTTTAGAGAAAGGTGCTCCCACCTATTAAAATTTTGCCAGATTCAAAATGTAGCTTGCTCGATGCATCCTAGCTCATTTTTCTACTTCTACTGCATCACCTGTATGTCTTCTAAAGGAATTTAAGCTCCGCCTGGCTTTTCCAAGATCTCTCAGATAGTAATTATCAATTCACATGATGGACCTAAAAGCAAATGTGGGCACAAGCCTCTGTGTATAAGAATATCAACTGTGTTGGCCAACTGGCAACTCTTAGTTGTTTGCATACTCTTGCAATTACTTCCAGGTCATTAGGCTCATCTTAAGTAGATTTTTTTTTTTTTTGGTCATTAGAAAAAGAAGTATAATGACACTCAGTGATTCCAAAATTACAGCAATAAAAGTGGGGAGGTGATGACAACAAAAGGAAACACTGAAAGGCATTGATTTTTTAAGCTCAATTTTACAAGAAAAATGTGAAGAAATAAACATTATTTTTGTATATCATCAAAAGACTTACTTCATGCAAAAAAATATACCAAGATCATACAATGACTCAGATTGTGTTTTTAGTGCTAGATAAAAAGTGTGTGTGTGTGTGTGTGTGTGTGTGTGTGTGTGTGTGTGTGTGTGTGTGTAGTATTTGTGTGTATGATACAAGTAGAAGACAGAGGACAAGACAATATTGGGTGTCATTCCTCAATTCCTCAGGCACTGTCTACCTATTTTATTTTTACAGAAGGGATTTACCAGCTGGGTTAGGCTGCTAGGTCAGTGAGCCCAGAGACTGACTGCTCCCACCTTGTAAGTGCTATATATATATATATATATATATTCTGATTGTTATCCCTCACTTGTATCTTCCTGTTCCCACCCTCTCTCCTCTTCTGCCCTAGTCCCCTCCCCTAGACCTCTGACAGAAAGGAACCTCTTCCTCCACCATATGACTGCAGCCTATCAGGCCTCAACTGGATAGCCTATTTCCCCTTCCGCTGTGTGCCTCTAGGCCTCCCCACTAAGGGGAAGTGATCATATCAGGGGAACCAGAGTTCATGTCAGAGGCAGTCCCCACTCTCCCCACAAGCATGGAGAATGAGCTGTCCGTTGGCTAGATCTGAACAGGGGTCTAAGTTTATTGCATGCATTGTCCTTGGTTGGTGCAAGAGTTTGTGCAGGCCCCCCTGGGTCCAGATCCACCAACCTTGATAGTCTTCATGTGGGGCTCCTGGACCCTTCGTGTCCTTCCATCCCTGCACTCCTCTATACCACTCTCACCCAGAATCCAGCAGCTTTCCTCTCTGGGCTTTCTCGCATTCCCAAATGAGACATCTCTAAGCCATACAGGACAGAACTGTGAATAAAACAGCACCTACAGTCATAGAATTTCAGAAAGTCAGGCAAACGAGCTGATATACCAACAACTATTTTTGTAAGTGCAATGAAGAAAATCAAACTAAAAAACTAAAATAAGACCAAAAAAAAAAAATTGATCAGGGACCTTTTGAGACATCGTCATACATAGTCCTGAAAGCATGAAGTTGTTAGTTAGTTCTTCTGGGATGGGCAACAGAGCAGAACCAAAACCCCAAGACCTGCGAGCTACAAGCATGATCTGCGTGTTTTAGGAATAACAAGAGTGACGGCAGGTGTTTGAGAGGCACAGGCAAGTGATCTCTGAGTTCAAGGCCAGCCTGGCCTACAGAGTTAATTCCAGGACAGCCAAGACCACAGAGAAACTCTCTCTTGAAAAAAACAAAAAAGAAGAACACAAAGAAGGAAGAGAAGGAGAGGAAGAGGGGGGAAAAATGGCTGATGGATCTAGAACCTAGAAGAAGGAGTTGACAAGGTAGGGAGAGGATGCATTATGTAAGCACACACACACACACACACACACACACACAGACACATGTATAGTAAGACTTTAATGAAAGCCCTGGGGACATATCGCTAAGGAAGGACAAGCCAAGTGTCTTTGACCTCATGTAATTCACTGTCTAGTTGTTGCATTGTTGTCAGTTTGTTATTAGATCATGAACAATTTGAAACAATTTAAAAACTCAAGAGCTATGGAAAGCCGGCATTGGGAGAATAATTGGTCAGTGAGAGGTAAGGAGGGGTAACACTGTTTCACACAGAATCACGTGGTAGTGAAGGACGGCAGCGACTCTTGTGTCTCTCTCTTATCTTGGACAAAGGGAGCATAATGAAGCTGCTTTGGTCTTGTTAGCTTCACTTGACCACAGGATTCCCTGATAGTGGCATTTTGGGGCTCTGGAATCTCCATAACTTCTGCCCTGATGCTTTTAACCTTTACCCTGTGAGTGACAGCAACATGCTAGACTGAGTACACAGAGACATCACATGAAGTAGTCAGCCCCTCACACACATTCCGGTGCCCCCACGTCTGAAACTCACTGCCTCTGTGTTCCTCATTCCTAGGATACAGACATTATGACCTGCTTCTATCAAAAAAAAAAAGCATCACCAAGGTTTAGGGAGTCCCTTCTGCTTACAAAACATTCTGTCCTCTGTATTGTTGATCTCTCCTGCATTCAGATCACTTACTTTGGAAAAAGCAAGAGTCCATGCGGAGGGCAAGCCTCTAGGGCAAACCATGGGACAGGGAATTTATATCTCTGGCTAATATCCACATTAGTGAGCTTGGTAGCCACTATTTTCAAGCCAAAGTTTGAAATGACTGCATCTCGGAGGGAGAGAGTCAAGTCTTAACTGCAGCCTTGGGAGAGGCCCGGAGTCAGAAGACACATCTCAAAGATATGAATTCTTCATCTCCAGAAACTGTGTCATAATAATTTTGGCTATTTTAAGGCACTAATTTTAAAGTAGCTTGTATTTGTAATTGATGATTACTATACTGAACAACAAAAAAAAATGGTAATTAGGGTCAGCCTTGGGGTCAACCCTATCACACTGCCAAGCATGTGAGTGAAACTGCTGAAATGCACCCGACATCTCTTAGAGCTGAATGTATAAAGGCTTGGTCCCTAATGGGAGGCGGTAAACCCACTATGAGGCTGGTCCTAAAGGAACCTTTAGGTCACTCAGGGTGTTTACTAAAGACTACTGTGAGATCCAGACTCCTTTCTCTTCCCCTCTCCGAGTCTGCTTCCTGAATTCTTTCAAGAGAAAATACCCCTGCCATACTCTACTTCCATGTAACAACTGTGACACCACAAGCTCCAAGTGACTACATAGCCAGTGGCCATGAGCAATAACTCGCAAAAAATGAATCGAAATATACCTTTGCATTATGTAAATTTTTTGTCCCAACTACTTGTTACAGTAGCTGTCACAGAACCCATCTGCCAACAGGACATAAGCTATACTACATGATGCGTCTAGTCAAGACCGCAAATTCTTGACTCAAAAAGTTAGTATATGAAATAAAGTGATGGTTGTTTTAAGCTAGTGGATTGGAGCATGGTTTCATATGCAAGCAGATATAAGTAGAAGAGATGGTCAAGAACATCTCTTTAGGAGGTAACAACTGAGCAAACACTTGAAAGAAGTAAGGATGAGACATTCCTAGATTAGGAATTAAGAATAAAGCAGACAGATGGAAAACATGTCAGGTCCTCTGGTAACACGGCATAAGTAAGAGGACAGTGGGAAGAGATGTCCTCAGGTGATGTTAACCAGTGAAGCCCACTTCAGGGACCAGCATTTAATGTGAACAACTTGCAGAAATTTGCGTGATGACTCTGGGTTCTGATGGGCAGATTTGGTTGCTAAATTCTCTTTCCCCAACTGCCCTTTCCTACATAGCTGCTCACAACTGATGAGTGTCACATGCCCACACTGAACACTGTCCAACAGCTAGCTAGTCATTTAGAAATGTCCTTTTAAGAGAATGCCTTCTGCAAAGTAGAAGGACCCAGAGGGTCCTAGAAGCCTACAAGTAGAACATTATGATAGGCAGATTTGGGCACAGGGGTCCCGCTCAAACTAAGGCACCAGCCAAGGACAATACAGGCAGTAAACCTTAAACCCCTACCCAGATCTAGACAATGGACAGAACACTCTCCACAGTAGAGTGGAGAGTGGGATATTACTTTTTCACATACTCTGGTGCCTCATCTTTGACCATGTCCCCTGGAGGGGGAGACCTGGTGGCACTCAGAGGAAGGACAGCAGGTTACCAAGAAGAGACTTGATACCCTATGAACATATACAGGGGGAGGTAATCCCCCTCAGGAACAGTCATAGGGGAGGGGAATAAGGGGAAAATGGGAGGAAGGGAAGAATGGGAGGATACAAGGGATGGGATAACCATTGAGATGTAACAAGAATAAATTAATAAAGGAGGAAAAAAAAAGAGAATGCCTTCTGCAATCTGGATTGTGTGTGGCAGCCTGTAGCTTTGCCTCCTCCTAGTTCTCCTCGTTGCCTGGATGTATTTGCAGTTCAGCACTGATACTTTCATTTTCGGAGTGTTTGCATTAACTTGCAGTTGTTAACCTAGTTGTGTTGCAGAATGTTTCCGACAGTTCCAGAGGCTATAAATAAATAACAGTTATTTCAGGTCCGCCTGGCAAACAAGAGCCTGGATTCTGCAGACCCCAGAGACCATGACTGCTGTGACACTGAGTGTCTCAAATGGCCACAACAGAGATGCTGGAGGAATACTAAGCCTACGGCTCACAAGATACAGCTGTGTCTGCCACCACATGCATCTTTTGGTTGCCATAGAGACCAGTAACTACACTTCTCTGTCACACCCACTTCAAACCCACTGCATCACAATTATTCCATATTACCAACCAGATATTTCTACTGGAACTTTGCCAGCAGCCGAATAAGCAAAACAAAGACTTCTAAGAATATTCTGCTTTAATTGACACTATCATGTAATCTATAGAAGTGTCTCCTAAATTTCTTCAGTAAGATATATGTTTTTATTATTTCAATTATCAAAGCCCAGCTATACAATATCGAGTTAGATAACTTAACTCTCTCTACATCAGTTTCTTTGGTTATAAATTGAAATGACCTATGTCATAGAATTAATGAGGATGTAAATATAATGTTATCTGTAGAATATTTACAAAATTATCTGACATAGAATAAGTCACTAAGGGTCAGTTCATCATCACCTAAAAATACTGCCGATTATTCTTATTATTATATAATAGTAGCTACATAGTTAAATGTGTTTCCTCAAAAAATTCATAACATTTCAATGAATTCAGAGGCCCTTATATATAAATATATAATACATTATTCTTTAAAGAACTGCTCATATTAGACATGTAGGTATACTGGAGAAAGAGAATTACTTATCAAACAAGTCATGCCTCTGCAACATGTAGCTGCCGCAGAGTTTAAAAAATTCTAGACCAGAAAATTCTGGTCCATCTTTCCATTAATTGTATCTCTATTATTAGACAGTGAAAATGCTGCTAAGAATTATGATACATTGCCCGCAGAAGAGTGTCAAAAGTCAAAGAATTCAGGAAAAATTTTGAATAGTACTATTAACAATAGGAAACAAAGGAAGAAAAAAGTAAATGGGTAAAAATTGAGAAAGAAGGCGGGGCAGTGGAGATACATTACTTTAATCCCAGCACATGGGAAGCAGAGGATGGGAGACATTTGAGTTTACAGAATGAGCTCCAAGACAGCCAGGGATACACAAAGAAACTCTGTCCCAGAAAATCATTACAGCAGTCACCCTAATACCTAAACTACACAAAGACTCAACAAAGAGATTTTTAGGTGAATTTCTCTTATGAACATTGATGCAAAAATACTCAATAAAATACTCTCAGACCAAGTCCAAGGACATATCAAAAGCACCACCCACCATGATCAAGGAAGCTGCATACCAGGGATGCAGGAGTGGTTCAATATATAAAATTCCATCAATGTAATTTATCATATAGAAAAACTAGAGGGAAAATACATAATATCTCATTAGATGCTGAAAAGTGCTTTGACTAAATCCAACACCTCTTCATGCCAAAAGTCTTGGAGAGATCAGGCATACAAGACACACACCTAAACACAATAGAGGCAATATACAGTAAGCCTGTAACAACAGCAAGTGAACTGGAGATAAAACTAAGGCAATTCCACTAAAATCAGTAACAAGACAAGGCTGCCCATTCTCTCCGTATCTATTCAACATAGTACTCACAGTTCTAGCTAGAGCAATAAGACAACTAAAGGAGATCAAGGGGATACAAATTGGAAAAGAAGTCAACATTATCACTATCTGAAGATGCTATGACAGTAAACATAAGTGACCCCTAACATTCTACCAGAGAGTTCCCACAGCTCATAAACAGGAAAGTGGCTTAGATACAAAATTACCTTTAAAATCAGTAGCTTTCCCCCACTACACAAATAATAAGCAGACTGAGAAAGAAGTTATTGAAACAACACCCTTCACAATAGCATAAATAATATAAAATATTTTGGTGTAACTCTAATCCAGCAAGTAAAATACCTGCTTGACAAGAACTTCAACTATTTGAAGAAGATATCAGAAGATGTAAAAATCTCCAATGCTCATGGATAGGTAGGATTAATATAGTAAAAATGGCCATCTTTCAAAAAGCAACTTACAGATTCAATGGAATTCTCATCAAAATTCATACACAATTTTTTATAAATTTTGAAAGAACACTTAGGCTGTTTCCATGTTCTGGCTATTATGAATAAGGCTGCTATGAACATGGTTGAGCAAATTTTCTTGCTGTGTGCTGGAGCATCTTCTGGGTATATTCCAAGGAGTGGAATAGCTGGGTCTTGAGGAAGCCCTATTCCCATTTTTCTGAGATAGCACCAGATAGATTTCCAAAGTGGTTGTACTAGTTTGCATTCCCACCAGCAATGAAGGAGTGTTCCTCTCTCCCCACATCCTTGCCAGCATGTGGTGTCGCTTGAATTTTTGATCTTAGCCATTCTGATGGGTGTAAGATGTGAGTTAACCCAGAAGCAGAAAGACTCAAATGGCATATACTCACTTATATCTGCATACTAGCCCAAGGGGCATGTCCCATGAAAGCCTTCACTTACCAGGAAACTGAGACAGAGGGGAGGACATTCTAGTGGGACTCTAGATGAGAGAAGCATGGGAGAATGGCAAAGTAGAAGGATCCAGAGGGTCCTAGAAGCCTACAAGTAGAACATTATGATAGGCAGATTTGGGCACAGGGGTCCCGCTCAAACTAAGGCACCAGCCAAGGACAATACAGGCAGTAAACCTTAAACCCTACCCAGATCTAGACAATGGACAGAACACTCTCCACAGTAGAGTGGAGAGTGGGATATTACTTTTTCACATACTCTGGTGCCTCATCTTTGACCATGTCCCCCTGGAGGGGGAGACCTGGTGGCACTCAGAGGAAGGACAGCAGGTTACCAAGAAGAGACTTGATACCCTATGAACATATACAGGGGGAGGTAATCCCCCTCAGGAACAGTCATAGGGGAGGGGAATAAGGGGAAAATGGGAGGGAGGGAAGAATGGGAGGATACAAGGGATGGGATAACCATTGAGATGTTACAAGGATAAATTAATAAAGGAGAAAAAAATGCTCAAAAAAAAAAAAAAAGAACAATTCTCACTTTTGTACGGAAAAACCTTATAATATAAAAGAACATCTGGAGGCATCAACATCACTGATTCCAAGCTGTACTTCAGAACAATAGTAATAAAAACCACATGGTATTGGCATTAAAAAACAGGCAGGTTGATCAATAGCATCTAATCAAACATGCAAAAATAGATCCAATACACCTTTGGACACTTTATTTTTGACAAAGAAGCCAAAAACCATACAACGGAAAAAAGACATCCCCTTTAACAAATGGTGCAGCTCTAACTGGATGTCTACATGTGGAAGACCCCCGCGGCACACAGAGGAAGGGGATGCAGACTATCCAGAAGAATCCTGATAGGCTGTGGTCATATGTGGGGGAGGAGTTCCTCTTCTGACAGAGATCTAGGGGAGGGGTGGAAGACAGAAGGAGGGTGGGAACAGGAAGATACAAGTGAGGGCATGGCATAACAATCCGGACCTAGTCTGAATAAATTATAATAAATTTTTAAAAGACTACTATCAGGAAAAGCAACATTAGTTATGCAACAGTGTAGCATTTTGTTGGGGGTTTTTTTTCTGCAATAAAGCCATCAGATCACAAACTCAAACTCAAGTCCAAATGCATCAAAGACCACAACATAAAGCCAGATACACGAAATCTAATAGAAGAGAAAGTGGGGAAGAGCCTTGAACTCATTGGTACAGGAGACAACTTCCTTAATTTCTAGGCCAGCTTGATCTAGAAGTGAGTCCAGAACAACTAAGGCTGCATATAGAAATCATGTCTCGAAAAACCAAAAAAGAAAAAAAAATTAAACATCAGCAAACCAAATAAGCCTTGGATCCCTTTCTCTTTACTGGACAGTCTTGCCTAGCCTCAATAGAAGATGGATCCATGCCTACTTGATATGCCAAGGCAGGTTGATTCCCATGGAAAGTCTCCCCTTCTCTGAGAAGAAACGGAAGGGGTGTAGGGGGAGGGAATGGGAGGTAGAGGGAAGGACTGGGAGGAGAGGAGAGACTAGAACTTCCTACAGGGATGTAAAGTAAGTTAATTAATTAAATAATTAATTAATGAAAAACAAAACAAGCAAAAACCCAAGAAAACATAATTCAAACTCTCCTTGTTTGTATATCCATTCCCACCTCTCCAGTGTCCCAGATCTTTCTTCCTTTCCAGCCTAGTTAGTATTAGGAAATTACTCTTGGGTTTTACGAGACAGGGTCTCTCTGTGTTAGCCTTGGCTGTCCAGGACTCACTTTGTAGATCAGGCTGGCCTCGAACTCACAGCGATCCGCCTGCCTCTGCCTCCCGAGTGCTGGGACTAAAGGCTTGCGCCACCACCACCCGGCTGCCTTTTCTGGAAGCTATTAAATGCCAATTACTTCTCAGCTCAAGATGGTACTACATGACTACCCAACTCCACTCCTAAACTAATTCTGTGTGGATTGCCTTATGCATGTGTTGTGTGTACTCTCAGAATCCCTGTGAGCTCATATGTGCATCCGCCTCAGTGTGTCCAGAAAACAGGGTCCTTGAGGTCATCTATCCACCACCTCTGGCTCTTTCAACCTCTGCTCTCCCTCTTCTGTAAAGATCCCTCAGCTTTGAGGGGAGAGAGGTATAATATAGATGCTCCGTTTATGGCTGACCACTCCGAAGTCTCCTATCTTTACATATTGACTAATTCTGGATATCTGTGCTATTGTCATCTGCTGCAAAAATGAAATGTCTCCGATGAGGTTGAGAGATGTATCAATCTAGAGGCACGTCGATAAGTCATTGAGCCGTTTTAATATTTTGTGCTGCCAACACTCGAATGACTCCTCCTACATCAATTAAGGTAATAGGGACAGGTCTTCTTTCACAACCTTCCCCCTCCCTCCCATCCCCTCCCCCTTCACCCCTACACCAACTTTCACAATTGGTTTAGGAAAATGGCAGCAGCAGGTGATCCTCCAGCATCTATGAACTCTCCAGCTCATTTGTGGCTAGATTTATAGTACCAAGCATAATCCAAGTGCAGTTAGATAGCTCTTGATTACCACCAACACCACTACTGCCCCATTTGGGGGTGGACTGCTAAACTGGCCTTTGTGGTAGTTCATAACCTTGGAGCTGAGTAGAACTATGGATGACTTTCTCCCTTGGCAGCTTACGTGGTATCTTTAAATATCTTTCATCTGGTCATTGGATAATGAAAATAGAGTGCGTATTCACAATGTGATTCTAGTCGGTTTAAAAAAAAAGAAAAGAAATCATGAAATTGCACATAAATGGATGGAACTGCATCAAGGTTTTGATGCTTTTATTTATTTTTTTATCACTATGGTAACCTGGCCACATCCTGTTAAAGCATATGCCTTTGCTGTCTGGCCTGACATTCCCTAATGTAGATTTCCGTCTGTGATGGGACTTTCAATGTTTCCCCCAGATCTTTAGTCTGAAAAACTCTTGCTAAGACAGGTTAATTATTTTGCGTCTCACCTTCTATCACCACTCACTCAATTAAATACAAAACCGAGAGGAAAAGGCAGTTTCTTTTTTCTACACCAATGTTTGTTTTTAACCTAATGAACCTTCCACAAAACTATTGCCAGACACTTAGAATAAAGTGTCTCAAAGTGAATAAAGATCATTTAAAAAATGACTAATTAGCCATGGTTAGGAAGGAGTTCTGATGAGAACTGGATTCTTCCGTGTTCATAAAGTGTGAGATAGGTGGATTTAAAAGAAAAGCAATGTTTTTTATGTCATCCATTATTCAGTGCAGGACTCAATTTCAAAGGTATATTATAAGCTACAAAAAATTTCTGAAGACCCTAGTTACCTGAGTATTAATTATTATTGCCTTTCTAGAAGATCTATCCAGTGCCTATCTCTTCTTGGGTCAGTGTTTGTGAAATATATAAAAAGAGCATAGTCATTTGTACTTTGGCCATAATTAAATTCTGCTGCTTCCTTCACCAATTCAAATCCCACTATTGTATTTCCAGAAAGATGTTTCTAAGCACAAGGTCACAGAGACACTACCAATTTTAGTTTAACCTGCCTCTTCAATTGACTGCTTAAACTGACAACTTTAATTGTTCACCAGTGGACACATTAGTGCATTAAAATGTCTGGTTACATTGTTATGAACCAACAGATAATCTGACTTCAATAATCAGGTCTGAATTTAGAGGCTAATTGCATCTCATCCTTTAACCTTTAAAATGAGTTGCCCTTATAATTCAGCACATTTTTCTAAAAGTGAGGACTCCAAAGGAATGAAAGTAAAAAGAACAGATTATTCTACGTGGCTAAAATGTGACAAAGCGTTGACCCCCTCCCATCTTCAATTTCACAAAGGTTATGAAATCTATGCTCATACTGTGGCCTTGGCAGGTTTATAATTTGCTCATTGCCCATTGCTTTCATTTGCATGAAAAAGGAGAGGAAGGTCAATATGCTCCTTTAAAGTATCTGGATTGGGTTCAGAGGTTCTGCCTGAATGGACAGCACCTCTTTGCTCAAATCCCCCCTTCCACTCAATGGTGTAGATTTGTGCTTGATTTTAGATAACCCCGAAATTTTATCACAATTCTACATTTAGACCTCAAATAATTCAAAGTAAGCATTGTTTTCAAGATTATTTTTGAGTGTAAGGATTCTTTCTATAATCAGTAACATATGTGTGTGTGTCAGTGTGTGTGTCAGTGTGTGTGTCAGTTGTATGTTGTATAAACACACACACACACACACACACACACACACACACACACATATATATATATATATATATATATATATATATAGAGAGAGAGAGAGAGAGAGAGAGAGAGAGAGAGACTTATTATGTATATTTTTGTTTCCATTTCATTTGTAGTTGGATGAGGCTGAAAAGTACCAGAATAAACTATGTAATAAAACTGGAGTCTTTCTTCTCAAAAACATTATAACCATATACCCTGGTTTAAGGAAGCAATGAAAACCTGTCCTCAGAGAAAAGTGAAGTCATACATAAATATCAGATGTTAGAACTTGTTTAAAATTCTATCTCACGTCTCTACTTTACAAATGAAACATAACTCACATCTCTGCTTCCTAGACCTAATTCTAGATTCTGTCATTCATTCTGAGCTTTTTCACATAAAATACAACTTTCCATTGGATAATGCTGGTGGTGAAAAATTAATTTAAAAGATAGTTCAAATATGCCAAGTCATGCTTACTCCATAGGAATGGTGACTTGAATGGACAATTTGAATTTATAATACTATCTTTATTGAAAGAGAGAAAAAAACTCTTTCTTTCCAATCAAAATCATTCTATCTAAAGGTTAGTGATTTTCCAGGTGATACAGCAAATGGAAAGGTGCCATTTATTTGGTACAATTTCTCTCAGGCAAAATAAAAGTTCCAGAAATATATACCAGTGTGTACCTTGGGGCTAGTAATTTATGTCAATGCGAAGAAGTTGGATCCAGTGTTGTGTGATTTTTTTTATCACAGCATAGTAAAAATAAAAGTCTAGAAAACTCTTCCATGGGTGAACAAGAAGTCATCGGGATATGAAGAAAACATCTAACTAATTGCCAGTAAGTGGACTAATAACCAGCTGCCTTCTAGAAGAGGGGAGGGCTATTTGGATTTCCTCTCAGTGAGCAAGCTCTTCTGGCTTCATTTGTTTGATACACAGTTACTGGGAACAGCCAGATATATGATCTCTAAATCTGCCTTTTCAACCATAATTCAAGGATCATCGCCTGAATTCTACAGGTCCCACTTTGAGAAATCTGGGGTTGTTTGGATCCTCTGTTCCCCAGACTCAGGGTAGATTTGGTAAATCCACCCATAACATCACTGAGTTACATAAAACCCTCAAGTGAGAAACATTGACAAGGGTTTACTTGGATGCTTAGAATAGTACTGTATTAAGGGGTCAATTCTGGGAATAATATCTAGGCTCTGGTATACTAATAACAACTAGTTGTCATGGTGACCAGAATTGTGATCCAAGTGCCTCACACAAAGAGTAAATTTTATTAAAAATTACTATTATAACATCAATAGGAAATGTACTAGCTTCATAAATAGCTGTGATTCATAGGCAGGTTCACTCAATAGAAGCAGAAATAAAGAAGAAAGAAAAATACCCTTGAACCCACCAGATCTCAGAGCCTGGGTTTCTCTAAAATTCTTTATAACTACAATGAGATGCCCGACTGCGCATCGCAGGACTGCGACTTTAGCCATTCATTTGCCTCTTTTCAATATGGCACCACTAACTTTGATTAGAGTATTTAAATTCTGGGAGTTATTGTAATTTGAAAAAACATATTAAGGAAGGCTGACAGTAACAAAGAGATGGGTAAAATTCATTACCCGGACATGGGACATTTCCTGATGATTATTCTATTTCCTTTTCTTGTATTAGAATGAAAACTTTTTTCCCACTTGAAAATCTTTAAATCGCATTTGTGACACCTTAGTATTCTTTGACTATCCTTCTCTTCTTTATAAGGTCCAATGATTATAAATCAAAAGTATCAAATAGAGTCATCCTCCCAGACAATAATTTCCTGGATAACTAACCTTGTATAGCTTAAGATGTCTGAGAATATGTACGAGTTTCTGCCTTCTCTATTCAGACCTGCTTCAACACAAGTGTGGGAAAGTCTTTCATCCCACGGGTGATTAAGAAACCCTTGAAATGTGAAGGAAGGATTTAAATAATACAATCTGTACGATGCTGGAACGTTGTCAGATAACTCACCAATCACTCAAATTTGTGTCCTCTCTTCTGTATCTATGAGATCCAGTAACAGTCACAAGAGCAAGTTATCAATTTAAAAAAAAAACTAGTCTCAAGCATAATATTATATCAAAATCATTATGGATTAATTCATTTTTCTTATTTTTCGAATGTTTGTCACAGTTTTCTTCTTGTCACAAATATAATGCACATCACAAGTATGAATGTTTTTTATTTCCTCAGATGATGAGGATGAGATGGGAGCTGTTCCCAAGCCTTTCTAGTTCTTTCTGAACTCTTGCTGCCTGGTTCAACTCAGCTGTTCTGGCTGTTCCTCTCCAAGCTGACCAATTCTAACTGGCTTCTCTTAGGCTCTCTTGGCTTCTGACTGAATTGTTCTGCCTAGCCTCAAACTAATTCTGCCAATATGTTTTAGTCTTCTGGCTACTTCTCATTCTCTGGTTCATTCTGTCATCTGTGTCTAGCTTGTCCTCTCTGAAATCTCTCTATATAAAACTGTCCCAATAAGAAACCCTTGGTAAAAAACTTTCCTTCTCTCACCCTGCCCTGCTCTTAAGTGGCCTCTCCTTCCTGTCCTGTTCTCCTGAGAGTTGGGCATATCCTATCTCTGATTCATTGGGTCAAACTTTTCTCTCATTCATCACTTTGTCTGCCCCTCAGTTAGATGTCACTTTCAAACATGGTGGCTTCCTTCTATTAACTAACCTTACCTTCACTGTTTGGGATTAAAGGTATGCACTAGAGTTATGTCTGCACTCCAGCTGGATCACATAGACTAGAAGGTCTTTGGATGTGATTCACTTGTGAGAACATCCATGTTGCTGGATTGAAATTCCTCTATACAGAAATATTGCCAACGAAGTCACAATGAAGACTCAAGTTACATTATTGAAACCCAAGGAAATGTGTTCAGAGTAAATTATTGAAACCCAAGGAAATGTCTTCAGAGTAAATTATCATGACTACCTTAATGGTACTGTTTCTAAGAATGAAGGAGACATTGGCTGAGTGATTAGAATGCTAGACATCAAGACTGCCAAAGAAGACATGACACTCACTGGTCCCACTGGACTCTGCTTGTGGCACCATTATGGATCAATGTCTATGAGAATTACCTCTTACTGAATTGTTGGCTTTGGAAATCCCATTGTGCAGACAAAAATAAACTCTTGCAATGAGGCATTTGTGAAGAAAATAACAACTTGAGCCACGATAGATCAGTCATCAATGTGCTTGCCTCATAAGAATGAGTTCTACACTTCATCACAACCTGGGCTCATCAAAACATGCATTAATGCCAGGACTGAGGAGGCAGAGTCTGAAAGCACTCTGAAGCTTACTGATAAATATTCTGAACAAGCTGTTGAGCTCGAGGATCAATGAGACAGACTCTGTCACGAATTAAGGTAGAAAGGGATTAAGAAAACCAGCTGATATCAAGCTATGACCTCTAACACATGTGAACACACACACCTGTATATAAACATGCCCACATGACCACACATGTAAACATATGGTGATACTTAGATGGCACACTGAAATGAAATGTTGTCTTCTCCACCCCAACAGTTAAAAAAAAAAAAAAAAGACATCTGCAAAGCCCAAAAATGACTTCCAAACGCACTAAAGGCAAATGCTAAGCCAGTGAAGGCCAGGTTCCTCAAAAGAAATCAGGTGTCTCACAAGGAAATTTTTGCTGCAGCTTGTGCAAGCTGAGAAAGTAAAAGAAGGCAGAGCAGAAGGGAAGCTGGGATTGCCTGGGCCATGTTCTCAGATAGAGACATGGCGTCCCCTCAGGGTACTCAACATGCATATTAATACAGGAAAATGGGCATGGGCCCAGCTAAACTTTGTAGGTGATATCAGCGGGAGCAAGAGACCTGCAATTGAAGCCTTTTCCATGTACTGCTTTCTTGTTACAGGTCAGCCCTTACACAGACATGTAGCTTTAGAAACATCTCAGTCTCTGGTATGGATTAGGCCATGCCACTTCCGTAGCCTTGAGATGTGTTAGATACGGCCTTGCTCATGTCCACATTGCACAGTCACACATGGGTGCATTCATTCCATACATCAACTCTCAGTTCAGGTTCTTCTTGACCCCCTAAGTGAGCTTGGAGAAATTTCTAAACTGGTCTGTGCTTCTATGTCTGTCAAATGGAGAGCATGGAACCCGTTGATGAAGATTGAAGACATGATGGGACTGAGCAACAATGTCTTTCTAAATGTGTGTGCGTGGGTGCATGTGTGCTCCCATGCTCATGTGTGCATGTGTGTGTGTATATGTGTGCATGAGGATAAAGTTCACCAAAAACTGTCCACTCATATTATATATATATATATATATATATATATATATATATATATATATATAATATCAATTAAAGAAAAAATATAGCAAATGTCATTGGGCATATTTAGCATAAACTGTGCTCACATTAAGAGCTGTTTAATCTCTGTAGCACTCCTGGAGATAGCTTCATTTTTACTTTCCTTGTACATCAGGAAAAGAGAGCACAGAGAAGGCTAATCATTACAGAAAGTTGCACAGCTTAGAAACGACGGTGACTAAAACGTATTTGATTGTATGTTTCATATTTGTCTGACCTGAAAGATCTTCTAGGTAATAGAATAAATGTGCTCTCTTCTTTGGCAGATAAAAATAATGTAGATTTTCAGCTTCATTATAGAGGATTCATATAACTTCTCAATCTGTTAAACATCTTTTTATGTCCATGAGTCTATTCTGGCTTGCGATTTAAATATTTCCTTTCTTTAATTTTTTTCTTCACCCATTTCACTTAAACCACATTTAATACCTCCTTGGGCCAATGTTTTCAGATTTAGACAGAAAGTCAACTTTCCACTTGCCTTCATATACTTACCCTCTATATATAATCTTTCACTTATTTTTTGAAGTGGCATCATGCTTTTGTTGATCTCTGAGTGCCAGAATCATACCCAGTATTTCAAAGTAATATATTGAGTCTGGGATACATTACTTTCAATCATCTCTTCCTCTTAAGAAGCTTTGGATGTAGTTGAAAAGAATGCCTAATGTTCTGGCAATATTTGGTCAATAATAGAAATGCATGGTTTAAATTTTTCTATCTACAGTACTCCTCACCTATTCCAATCTAATCAAATGGATGTTTCCATGGAAACATTAGAAGATAACCTCTATATGGGAAAGTCATTTTCATAGGAAGTGATGACAAAAACCAGTAAGCATTATGGGAAAGTAAGTTGCAAAGTGAACAATGTTTTCAGAAGAGGACCTTTGCTTACTAGTGTTTCAAAATCTATGGAGAGTTGATCAAACAAGGTAGGGGAAGTCTGGCTTACACAGAGTAAAGGATGCACATAGAGATTTGCAGAGCCTAGAGACATCTTTACACTGTGACTCTCTAAGGAAGGGAAAAATAGACTTTCCCTGACACAGGTGAGCATGATATCCTTGAAGAATGAAGAGAAATAAGAAAACATATTCAGAGTATTCATCACTAGGGTCCATGAAATGAGATTGAAATTGAGAAACCAGATCCAGTCAAAAGGTTTGTCCTCCAGGTATCTACATGAAACAGGAGCTCATTGTCATGAGTGAACAACATCCTACTCCATTCCATAAAGACACATGATTTTCATCAAGAACAACATTCACATTCAAGCCATGCTTTTGCTTAACAAAACTGAAATCTTGGCATGCCACTATTGTTTTTCATGGAGAAAACATAATAAACATAAAACATTTGGCCTTGTGACATCATTAATTTTCTACTTCGCACAAATAATTGCTATAAATTAAATTGACATCCAGGAAAAAATTGTTATCTGTTAACTGTTAAATTATATTACATCTTTATTCAGAAAGACTGAACACTAAATTAATTTCCCAATCACCAAATGAAAACCAGTTATTGTTTTCTGAAAATAAACTAAATAGACCTTCATGATAGGAAGCTTCTGAATTATAAACTTCAGCACATCTGCATTATTTTAAAAAGGAATTTGAAATTAGTTCAATATTTCCTGGGTTTCTATAAGGCTTTTGTAGATACTTAGTTTTTGTTAATCTTCCATGATAATTTCAAAATACAATGTTAAAAACACAAAAAGAGTTCAAATGCCGTTAGCCAACAAGGATAAACAATGTTGCTCTTGGAAGACAAATTATTAAATAAAAGTCACAGTAACAGACATGGGATGCTTTGCTGTGGTCAAGGAGGTTAGAGAAGCCTCCCAAACAGCAGGCTACTGTCATTGCCCTTAGTTACCTACTATAACTACATGGTTAGAGCCTATTGTTCAAGAACCGCATACTCTAGCATCAGGACACATGGAAAACAGTCACACCAACAAGAAAACTTCTAGCTAGATTTCCTATCACCAAAAGGAGCCATGCAGGCTGGTAGTAGAGAAAGGAAACTTATGACCATACCCAGAGCATGATGCTGCATCCTGCAATACTTACTTGCCAGGTAAGATGTGCCTAGTGGTACAATGGTGATGTGACTGCTACACGGAAAATTGCCTTCTGACAAGGACTAAGGCTTTCTCCAAAGGGGGAAATTCCATTCCTTGTTCTGTAACCTTGATCGAGAACCTATAGATATAGAGGTCATAGGCCCTTGGGATAAAATAAGCTATTGCTATTTTCGCTAAATGTTTATGTTGTCAAATTGCCTTCTAAATATTTGTTTATATCCATAGACCAGGGCTACCCTCAACCTTGGTCAGAGATGTCTCTTTTTGCAGCACGAAGCAGTCAATGCAGAGACACCCTAGGTCAAGGTGCAGAGAGTAAAAGACTGAGTGCTCAATATGAACAGGATATCTGTGTTACCCACCATCACTACCACTAAGATTTAGGGAGCATGGTGGAAAAAAATGAGACAATAATGTCAAAGTCGGAGGACAGAGAGGAGTGCTATGACCTGCTGTCTTCTGGCCATGACATGGCTATAGAAACCATGAACTCACAGCAGTCATGGTTACTTGCAAAAGATCAAATCAGCCAGAATCCCAGCTTAGACGGGGAAGAAGATCTCCCAGCCCCATCACTTACTTATGAGCCATTAGCAGTTGACTGTTCCTGGGAGAGAAAAAAAAATCATCCTTTTCTAAGGATGTGGCCACCTATAGGTTTCTCCTGCTCTGCTGGATGTCCCCACACTCCCATGTATATGGGTAGCACTGACTAGACTTTAATAGGTTATGAAAAAAAATGAAACTGGGGTGGGGCACATGTTCAGAAAATAAGGAGGGGAGTTGGAAAGAATATTACAGGGGAAGGATGTAATATATTTCACTATATACCTGTATAAAATTTTAGAAAAAGCAACATGTAGGATTGCCTTGTTCCTTAAAGACATGGAAAGCAAACCCAGATGAAAGAGATAAAAGTTCTTTTATTTTCCTGGGGAAAGATACAGGTGGAGATGGGGAGAAAAGAATACGGGCCAGTTGCTTTTCAGCTGCCTTGTAATACCATTGCCCCTTGAGCACTTGGTGTATGTGCTTTTTAAGAAATTATTTCTTCAAGGGAACCACACCTTTGCCACTTAATACTCTTCAGCTAGAACATGTCATAAACAGAAACGATAACTTAGCCTGAGGGCGATACCATCATAGCAGGTAGCTAACATGGACACATGTGGCTTCTCTCATGGTGGATTTCTAACCTGTTAACATTTGCTTGTTTGGTTATCCGTGCGCATGTGTGCCCACGTGTACGTGCCACCACACACATTAGGCAATCGAAGAACAACATGCAATGGGACAGGTGGTTCTTCACTTCACACAGCCTTGCTGCAGGCTTGGTGGCATGCCACTTTACCCGCTGAGCCATCTTGACATCCCATAATGTTTGGTTGTTGTTTTTTTTTTTTAATGAAACATCTACCCTGTATTTAACTGAGCAAGATAATGAGTTTAAAACAAACCTACAGAGGCGTTCTGTCTATGTAATCAGGAACATTTTCAAACCGGAATCAGTTGGAATGGAGTTTTCCTCCTTTGATTTGAAAATATAATTTGCTTTCTGTTTCCCCGTGGCATATATTATCTGTGTAACTTAGACAATTAATCTTGTACAACTAGTCTGTAAACTGTTTGATGGAAACCCTATACTTTTCTTGTTCCCTGTAGTCATTTTCCACTGTAGCTGCATGATGAAAGGAGGAAGGGGAGAGGAAAATTAAAAGAAACAACCAGGGGCAGTCTTGCCCTGGGATTTCACAAACCACAATGTTTTTAAAACCATCTTGAACCCTGGTAATGTTGCTTTTCCCATACTTAGGGTGTTTTTATTTAATTACACAAAGAATAATCTGAGAAGCGAGCAGTGGTTTCAATTTGTCTGATAGAGAAAAACTAGAGAATTACCCTTCAGAATACTTAATTAAACATTTCTATCAATTACACTGAATAAATATGCAGCCACAACTATTGCTGGTTCGTTTGGCATTTAAAGAGATGGCATATATTAAACCCCCAGTTTGGCTGTGCACTGCATTAGACTCGGTTAGCAAACAGAGCAATTGTTTCTCCTAAGCAAATTGTTCCTTTTAATTAAAGCATTTGCTCTTCTCTTAGCACTTTACAATGTGTGATACAAGATAAACATAAAATACATCCTGCATATTTTCCCTCAGCTTTCTCTAGCCAGATACAGCTTTCCGACAAAAGCGTCGTCAGATCCCTAGAACAAGTCATATCCCTTTGTTACTCCAGCATCTTCACTGGCTCCCTTTAAACAGCCTCAACCTGGACTCCTGGTCTCGATTTCTACATCCCTCAATATCCCAGAATGCTTTTAGTTCACAAAAGTGAACTACAACTCTTCAACTCTTCTCCCATTCCCTTAAAATAAGCATAGCATCTTAGTATTGGACACAGGCCGTTCGCTACATGGATACTGCTTGCAACCAGTGCTCAGAGCTGCTGATTTGCCAGCACACCATTTCCTCTTGTCTTAAAGTTTTCTGAGTGAGTTCTTCCTGCAAGAGCTAACTACTGATTTGCTCTCAGCACTGAGTGCCTATCTTCAACATTGTAGCTTGTGATCTCCTGAAAGGTATCTCTTACCTACTGGCCTGCCTCTGAAAACTGAGGCCTGCTCATCAGATCTCTGTTGCTACAATATAGTACTGGGCATAAACAATTAATAAGAAGAAAGGTCTATTTTGGTTCACAATTTCTGAAATCCAGTCAGCATCCACTCTTTAGTCCTGTAGCGAGGCAGGACATAGCCGTAGGAATGCATAAATAAGTTCTGTGTGCCTTTTGGCAACCTGAAGCAAAGGACAAAAATTCATTTTCTACTTCTATTTGTCAGTAATGGTATCTGTTAGTTATGATCAAGACACATAAATGAGAAGGAAGCAGCTCAAAATCTAACAAATTGATGGTCAGGTAAATGAATGCACATACACATGCTCGGCTCATTAGCTGAAAATGAACCAAGAAAAGTTAGGATTTCTTTCCTTTTGTCTTTCCGCCCATTATTTACTCTCTTCCAATCAGTTCAATAGTTACCATTCTAAAAAGTGTGTGTGTGTGTGTGTGTGTGTGTGTGTGTGTGTGTGTGTGTGGTGTGTGTGCACGCGTGTGCACACGTATACACATAGTCTCTTGACATGTGTGTGGGTATGCATGCACATGTGTGTGTATGTGGAGATCAGTGGACAACCTTGGGTGTGATCCTTAGGAACACCATCCAGCTGCTTTGACACAGGGCCTCTCATTGGACTAGAACTCAACTAATCTAGACGTGTTAGCCAATGAGCCACATAGATGCTACTGCCTCCACCTCCCAATCTATGGGATTACGAGCACATGTCACCACACCAAGCATTTTTATGTGGATTCTAGGGACTGGATTCAAGTCTTCGTGTTTACAAGGCAAGCCCTTTCCTGACTGATCTTCTCTGCTAGCAACATTAGCTAGTGAATTTTTTTAAAAACAATTACAGCTGTAAGGAATAAAATCTGATGGTTCATATCAAAATAAAGATACTTTGAGTGAGCTTATAGGTCCAGCTCCAGATGATTAGGAAATACTGGATTTCTGCTGGCAGCCTGATAATGTAGCCACTCCACCCAAATTCTGCTACTAAAGCTAACACACACACACACACACACACACACACACACACACACACACACACAAACACACACGCAGACACATGCACTTGCATAGCACATGCACTCGCACATGCACAGGCATGCGCACACAAGCTATAAGTTAAGAGTAGAAAACAACTAACAATTTTTTTTATTAATTTATTCTTGTTACATCTCAATGGTTATCCCATCCCTTGTATCCTCCCATTCTTCCCTCCCTCCTCTTTTTCCCTTATTCCCTCTCCAACTAACAATTAAACTTGTTTAAATGGCTAACTGACATGGCAAGGTCATGCACATAGTAAGCTTTAAAATAAACATGACTCAAGTTATAGAGACAATCCCACACATGAGATCTGCTGAGAAATAGAACACTAAGGAGGAAAGGGAGAAACAGCACCCAAGTGATGTGCAAAATTATACCCCCGTGATTTCTCATTCAGTGAGGTAAGGGAAGAAGGGACCCGTCCTGAGTGATAGACAGTGCTCTCAGCACCCAGTCAGCATGTCGGGCATTCTAGGATGACCCTTGGCTTCCCTAAGTTGTAGAATGAACTGCCTTTCTTTTTCTATTCTGAGTCCCCAGTGTGCTTATTTTACAGTGATAACCAGTGTTTCTCACACAATGTCCTAGAAATCATTAGGGTTCTCACATAATCTATTTAATAATATTCAGCTAGCCTGTAAACTAGTTGAGTAGGACCAACTATTCTTTCACATAAACTGATTTAATCTGAAACTTTAAAAAAAAATCCAAGGATGAAAAACAGCATCTTTCATTCATAAAAACGAGCTTAGCAATAACAGAACTTTCATTTCAATAAATATGCTCACAACTCTAAACAGCAATTAGACATCTTTTTATGAATATCCCCTCAGGTACCTTAAATTGAACAACTTTAAAATTTAATTAATCTCTTTACTTCTGACAACAGCTTATAAATTTTGTTTAATCTTCTTCCTCCACACTAAAACCTAATACCATAAAAAGAACTTCCAGCACAGTAGGCCAAACTTGTATCCTTGCAAGAACTTTTTAGTGTATGTCCAAACACTATCTTAATGCAGTCTTGTCAAGAGTTGAAGAAGAGAACAGAGCCAAATTCCCATTATGCAAAGAAAATGCCCAACTGGGGAGTAAAATATGTCCCACACAAACCATCCTCAGACATATTAAGCAAATACAAGTGAACTAACAAACTAATTATCCCTATTGAAACAGAATTTAGACATAACAGCCAACATTATAATGCTTCTTTCACTAAGACAAATTCCTCTTCAACCAGTGTGAGCTTTCAATTGCTTTGACCAATAGACCTCTTCAAATGTGACTTTCTCTTTCAGGGTCAGAAAACTGACTAAAGGACCACACTCACCACCTTCTTAAATTGCATACTCACTCCAGAAACATTGAGCCTTCATGTAAAGTCCTGTTGTTTCAAGAAAATGCATGGATCCACACCAGCCAACACTTCCAAAGGAATCCTGCAAAAGTCATCTCAACAGGATGTAAACATGAGAAATTACCTAGACCAGGTTGGCCTGTAGACATGTCTGTGGGGCATTGTCTTGATTGTTAATGGCACAGCCCATTGCAGTTGGCACCATTTCTTAGGCAGGACATGCTGAAGAATGTGAGTGGCACTCTTCCTAGGCAAGGTGCTGTGTAAAAATGAAGAAAACTAGATGAGCACAAGCAAGCAAACAAGGGTGCATTCATTTCTCTTAGCTCTTGACTACACAAGTGATGTTACTAACTGCTTGGGTTCCTGCCTTGACTTTCCTGAGATGATCAACTATCAGTTGGAAATGTGAGCTAAGTAAATCCTTTCTTCACATCTCAAGTTAGTTTTGGGGAGGATAATCTCTGTTTAAATATACTTTATTTTAATTAGCATAAAGCATTGTGGATATTTATGATAGTATTTCAGTGGTAGTACAATGTGTAATGGTAAGTTAAAGGCGATGTGCAAAAGCATCAGGCAGACATTTATTTCTTTGTGCAAAAACATTGAAAATGCTTTCTATGAGCGATTTTTGATTAAAAATTCAGTTCAACATAGATGTCCTCAGAAAGACTTCACCCAATGGGTGACCGGGACACACACTAGGACCCCCAGCTAGACTCTTGGCGAAGCATTTTGAGTTGTATGGAAGAGTTGGGAAATGAAAGGATGGGGGGGCGGTTGTTGTCAGGAGCTCCACAAGGAGACTATCAAGGCTGGAAGATCTGGACTGAGTGGGATCTGCACAAACTGATGCACCAGCCAAGGACGTTGCCAACAGAGAACCTAGACTCTCTGTTCATATGTGCCAATGGACAATTTATTCTCCATGTGGGGAAGTGAGGATGAGAGCAGGAGAGCAGAGAAAGGGGATGTAGGCTATCCAGATAAGGCAGGAGGACCCCGCCTATCAGAGGTCTAAGGGAGGTGAATAGGACAAAAGAGGAAGAGAGGGTAAGAACAAGATAAGAGTGAGGGGATTACAATCTGGATATAATATGAATACATTATAATAAAATACATTTTTTAATTTTTATTTATTGCTATCAAGCATAGTATCACACTGTACTATAAAACATTAGAAATTTATCTTGCACACAAATATTCAGAGCATATCTCAGAAAAGGGAGCATAAGAAATGTAAGAGCTAGAAGATGTGAAATGTCTACTTCTAAGCATGCCATGGATGCTGAACCCATGAAGTCATAATACCAGTGGCTACCTGCAGAAGACTTTACAAGACTAGACCCACCTATCACTATGGGTGGGGCAGTAGCTCCTACATTCTTACACCTTTTTTTTTTTTAAGAAGCTACCAAAATTAATGGCTGCTGAAGGAGAGAGAGTCATTTCTGAACCGTTGAGCCATTAATACACTGCCCTCATTCACATTAGGAATTCTAAGCAAGGCCTAGCCTATGCAGGCAATTGTAATTTAATGCAGTGGACAACAAGAAACAAAAGACATAAAAAGGAGATTCAGTTGAATGGAGAAGGGGCTAACTGAAGGTAGTGAAGGGAAATTTCATCAAAGAGCATGTATATTTGTAAAAAATAAAAATTAAGGAACAGTTTTAATCCATAAGCCACACAGCATAAAAAAGGAAATTATTGGTCAATGGCACATCTGTACCCTCACTAGCTGTTCTCCATGCCTCCTCACTCTACTCAGCTGCTGTTTACTCCTCTTACAGAATCCTGCAACTGTGCACTTGGGAGACTAAGCGCTGTTTCACAGACTCATAATTCTTCACATGTAGAATTGAGTCATAAGAAATAAACTCAAAAAGCTTTGTCTGCCCTTAGAGATGACTTAATATATGATTGCAAACTGATATTTTAATGATAAGACTGCTGGGAAAGAGTCACAGAAGATGGTCAATAAATCTTCCCTCAAGAAATGTGAACATCCCAGAAAGACACACATGGTATATACTCACTTATAAGTGGATTTTAGCCCAGCATAGATGTCCCCTGAGAGACTCCACCCAGCGAGAAATCGGGACAGATGCTAGGACTCACTGCTGGACTCCAGGTGGAGTGGAAGGATAAAGAAGGTTCAAGAGCCTTTCGAGGAGACTATTAAGCCTGGCATATCTGGACCCACTGGGTCCTGCACAAACTGTTGGACCAACCAAGGACAGCACATACAGTGAATCTAGACCACTCTGTTCCAATCTAGGCAATGGACAGCTCATTCTCCACGGTTGTGGGGAGAGCAGGGACTGCCTCTGACATGAACTCTGGGGCCCCAGATTTGACCACTTCCCCTTTGTGGGGAGGCCTGGAAGCACACAAAGGGGAAGGAGGCTATCTGGATGAGACCTGATAGGCTGTGGTCATGTGACGGAGGAGGAGCTTCCCTTCTGTCAGAGGTGCAGAGGAGCAGAGTAGGATGCAAGAGGGAGAAAGGCTGGGAATGGGAAGATACAGACGAGGGCATAACAATTTGGATGTAATCTGAATAAATCATAATAAATAACGTTTTATCTATTTACAAAAAGAAAATAAGAATTTTTGCCTTTGTGTTCATCGGAGAAGTCAGCCAATCAACAATAAAAGCTTACTTTTACTGTTCTGTCTTTATTGGTTTCCGCATAACACTGATTTCATAGAATTATCTTGATACTGTCCCTTCCCTTTCTATATCTGGAGTTTGGGGGGGGCTACTGTTAGCTCCTCCTTAAATGTTTTGTAGAATGTGATAGTCTTTGCCTTTGTAGATGGTTAGTATATTCATTGTTGTTACTTTGACTTGAATTTCTGACATTATGATTCTAATGTGGTATGGACAGTTTCTTCTCCAGGCATGGCCATTAGAGCCATTAGAGTTTATAAATGGCTCTTGTGTATTTCTGTTGACTTGGGAAAGCTCCAGATTTAATTTCACTGGGTAGATTCTCTGTTCCTTTCCCTTCCATCTCAAATCCTTTTAAACTCGTGGGTTCCTATATTTGGCCTGTTGAGCATATCCCTAAGTTCTGAGTTACTGTAGTCATGCTTCTTCATTTTTTTTCTTTATTTATATTTGAACTAATACTTCCATACCCTTGTCTTCCAGTTCTTATAATTTTTTTGGGGGGGTGGCACTCAGCAGAGTCTGTTGTTGGGACTTTCATTGTAATTTTTATCTGATTCATTTCAAACATTTCTGTTTTTAAAAAACTTCCAAGTTCCTTGCTAATTGTCTTTCATGTTGCTACTTAATATATGCTATCCATTTTGACTTTTCTCTCCAAATTACTAGTTTTGCTGTGCAGGTCATGGCTTGAGTTCATGTGCTTGTTTGTGTTTTCTTTCAGGTCTCTGATCATTTTTGCCAGTAAACTTTTGAAAATTTTAGCTATTTTAATATTCTTGAACTTGGTAGTTGAGGAGCTGTTTGGAAGAGTCATGACACCTTTCTCCTTTCACAGCGTTGGCTTGGAAAATTGCACATCTGTTAGTTTGGCTGTCTCTTCTGTTTTCATTCTGGACCTCCTTATTAAACAGCCTCTTCTTCAGGACTCAGGGTCCACCACTACTTAGAGAGGAGAAAAGAAATTGTCAGAATAGCACAATATCAAACTACGTAGGATATGAATCACTTAAAGTTCCCTAACACATCACCAATGATGACAGAAAGAAAATAAAACACCTAATGAAGAATGTGTTGTAAAATTAAAAATTGTTTTAAATACATAAAGAAACGGTAGAGTGAGATAAAGAAAGAAGCCAGGAAAGGGAGAAATCTAGACAGAGTAAGTTTAAGAGAAAATGAGAATGTATGGAAGACTGCTGTAGCAGGGGAGAGAAGATATTAAGAGATAAGAAAAGAAACTAAAAGAAAAATAGGACTTCTCAATAGTGGGAAAATTCCCAAAACAAAATTAGATAAATATAAGAATGGAAAAAAATAAAAACGAGGCACAAGTCAAACTACCACTAAAGGTAGAATAGAAAAATTACAGGTACTAAAAAGAAGAGAGTTAGAGGAAGAGGATAAGTAGAAGGAGGGAAAAGAAAAGAGATCACACAGTAATGTGGTAAAATTGTAAACAATTTGAACTTATGGCTGAGAATCTTAAAAACAAAAGCATGAAACAGTCTTTAAAATACCATAAGATGAAAATAATACTAACAGATTCAGATTTTTAAAAAAAGGGGGGCGATGAAATAAAATATGCAAAAGGAAAAGAGGAAAAGAAAGCCAAAATACAACAAAAAGGAGCTCCCTTTGGGGTTTGTGGAAATGGAAAGTTGCCAATTATTTTCATGGGAGCAGAAGCAGAGCCTATTGAACTCGGGGACTCCTGTATCCTTTATGATTATGCTGGTCTTGAGCCTATATTGAACAGTGACCAATGTCTGCCAGATCCACCTTCACTTTATGTCTTCCTTTCTTTGCATACCTAGATTTGTAGTCTGTGGGCTGGGAGGGTCTCCAAATCCTCTATATAGTATACTCCCCTGAAGTGTGGCTAATGTTCTAGATGAGGAGTGCTTCACAAGCGTGTTGTAAGTAGGAGGGAGTAACTACAGCCACATGCAGGACCTGTCGTCATAATTCCCATACTCCCTATGTATTGACCACTTTGTTGGAGGCATGACTCGTTGACATTGAGTATTTTGCAAGAGCATCAGCGTTCTCAGACTCTACAGCAGTGAGTGGTAGAGAGGAGACTCCAGAGGAGGATTTATCTGCTAGTGTCCGACTCAGGGCTGTCAACTCAATAGTTATTATCAGTTGAGGAGCTCTGTGCTGACCATAGAGAGAGTGAGCCTTCCTCTCTCCATGCACTTCCTGCTGACTGCACTTCTCACTCCTCAGCATTAGGATGGCTGCTCACCCCAACAGTCTCCCAGGTGTCTCTCACCTTGAGTCTCTGCCTCCCTGACTTGGGATTGTGTTCTGTTCTCAGGTCCCCGAAGTACTTCATGTTCAAGCAGTAGATTCTCTTTCAATAAGTTGCTTGGCCTCTGCCCTCAGAGTTGTATAGTGACAAAAATTGGATTTGTTCTATTGCAGATCACACACACACACACACACACACACACACACACACACACCACCACCACCACCACCACCACCACCACCACCACCACACAAATACCACTTCCACCCCTTCCCTCCCTGCTAGAGGAATCACTGTGTCACCAAAACTTGCAACCACCCAGATGTGAAACTAACTATAGTGTGTGCTCTCCTGGAGATCAGCTGGCACTTTTTCTTTTCATTACAGCTACCATGCTTACCTTTAGGGTGAGCCTTCTATTTCTGTGACTGCTTCCTGAGTGCCACACTTTGGAACTCTGTTTGATTTGGCTTCCATCTCTTTGTATTGTTCAGCTTTTCCTCATCGCTTTTCTGCTCTTTTATCACTACCTCTGTGACTCTCTGAGGTTATCTTTCTCTCCTTGGAATCAAGTCTATGCATTCTCATAGCAACTTTTATTAACTGGGTCATGGTGGAGCAACTTCTAGTCCACCAGCTTTCATGGAAATTGAGTTAACAACCGCTCTTGCTGCTGGTGGTTCATTGTCAATCACCATTGCTATGGCAGTGTTGCATAGTTGAAAGGCACTAGGCGACCATGGGCTTGCTGAGAGACTGACAGCAGTGTATATGTGAGTCTCCAGTTTGGAAGGCATGCAGCAGAGTCCAAGTGACAAGCACCAGAGTGTGCCAGAGCAAGGCCAATGATGGACACTCTACCCTGACACTCCTAAGTTAACTTGGAAAATCATGATAAACAACCAAATATTTATTTGTTTTTAGTTCCAGACTCTTCAGACCATTTTTTGTGTGGCCATAGAAAAAGAGGGATCATTTACCTTTCTGAGCTCAAGCAAGCATCAAGAAGACATGGTAACTGGATAGAAACAACTGTTCTGGCAATGATTTTTATCAACAAAAAGATATTTTTATTTGGTGGCTTGCTGAAGGCAGCTGAGAATCCTTTCTCTTAATGGTGCAATGGCCTCTTTTTTCAGGTCCAAGCCAAAAGAATCTCCTGCTGTTGGTTCTTTTTTTTTTTTTTTTAATTTTATTCTTTTTTTTTACTTTATTAATTTATTCTTGTTACATCTCAATGGTTATCCCATCCCTTGTATCCTCCCATTCTTCCCTCCCTCCCATTTTCCCCTTATTCCCCTCCCCTATGACTGTTCCTGAGGGGGATTACCTCCCCCTGTATATGTTCATAGGGTATCAAGTCTCTTCTTGGTAACCTGCTGTTGGTTCTAACAAATACCTGTCATCATCCCACAGGATTCTAGATATGGTGACCTGAAGCGCCTGGTAAATACTGGACTATGCATTATGTTCCTTCATTTATAAAACTATCCTTGAAAAAATATGTTACATGTGTGTGTGTGTGTGTGTGTGTGTGTGTGTGTGTGTGTGTGTAGTGTAGTGTAGTGTAGTGTAATATATAAAGAAAATAACAGAACTGACATTAAGCCTAAATTCTATACAAGCATAATAAACATGGCTTAAATAGAAAACAGAGTATATCTGGGTATATGGAAAAATGTAGAGACTGACTAAAATGCAACAATCCTTGGTAATACTGGACAGCTTTAGTTTGAGCAAAGCCTCTTCTTGAGGACAAACAGAAACCTAGGTACTATTTTATCCAGAACCAAATACTTGGTGCTATGTAGTCAGTCATCCAGTTAGCAGTTTTTCTAAGCAGCTCAATTGAAATCCTAAGAAACCCACAAAACTGAGAAGAAATATTTGTGTCCAACACTTGTGTAGACAAAAACTGATGAAACTAAAGCAAAATGAAAAAAAATATAATATAATAAAACAAAGTTTTTAGGAAAAATTTAAAAATATATCTCTGTGGTTTTGAAATGAACTTCAAGAGAGCACAAAAGCAAAGCAATACCCTCTCAAAAGGAGGTAAAATTATCTCCAACAAAACAAATATGTAATCTACATACTGGAAAAAAAAAACTGTTGACAGGGTCATGGGCACCTACCAAAGATTGCATACTGACATTAAAAAAATTCTATTACATGCAAATAAAAACCCATGGTCTCAAATTTTAAAGGACAGAAATGATATGCCAAGTGCCATGAACAAAACCAGGTGATAGAAGAGTTTATGTTGGCTTATGGTTCCAGAGGGAGAGTCCATGGAGGAGGAAGTCACTGTGAGCCCTAGAGCAGGTGGCGGGAGACTCCACCTCCTAGACTCCATCACTTCCTGAAACAGTTCATGCCGCCAACTAAAAACAAATGGCTTAAATTCTTTGGATTATTGGTGGCATAGCGCGTTCAAACGACCACAACTAGTGACTAAATATAAGAAAAAGAAGTGACAGGAAGAGACTAATTAAATCCTAAAGAGAGCATAACAACAATAATAACTAAGATGTTGGTAAGTATTTGGGACAACTGCCGTTCTATTCTTTGCTGGAATGTAAATACAACCATTTTAGTAGACTATCAAGAGTTTTTTTTTATAAACATAGAATAAACTTAAAACAATGCTTCCTCCCCTTAGTGTGTCCTAAAGAGGAAACACACATCTGTAAAAAGTTCATAAGAACGCAGAAAGTAAATCTTTCATTACAGCAAAACATTGAAAACAACCCAAATGTCACTGGACAAGACAATGAGTGAGCAAGTTGTGGTTTAGCCACACAATCGAAAGAACGACTTGATAATTAAAAAATAAGTTAAGCATTCTTCTGTTGAGGGACACGTAGGTTGTTTCCAAGTTCTGGCTATTATGAATAAGGCAGCTATGAACATGGTTGAGCATATGTCCCTGTTGTGTGGTAGTACATCCTCTGGGTATATTCCAAGGAGTGGAATAGCTGGGTCTTGAGGAAGCCCTATTCCCATTTTTCTGAGAAAGCACCAGATAGCTTTCCAAAGTGGTTGTACTAGTTTGCATTCCCACCAGCAATGCAGGAGTGTTCCTCTTTCTCCACACCCTCGCCAGCATGAGGTGTCAGTTGAGTTATTGATCTTAGCCATTCTGATGGGTGTAAGATGGAATCTCAGTGTCGTTTTGATTTGCATTTCTCTGATGACTAAGGAGGTCGAGCATTTCTTTAAGTGTTTCTCAGCCATTTGATATTCCTCTGTTGAGAATTCTCTGTTTAGCTCTGCGCCCCATTTCTCTATTGGGTTATTTGGTTTGGTGGTGTTTAATTTCTTAAGTTCTTTATATATTTTGGATATTAGACCTTTGTCAGATGAAGAGTCGGTGATGATCTTTTCCCAGTCTGTAGGCTGTCGCTTTGTTCTCTTGACAGTGTCACCAGCCTTACAGAAGCTTCTCAGCCTCATGAGGTACATTTACACTATGGAATACTACTCAGCTATTAAAAACAAGGAAATTCCAAAATTTGTGGACAAATGGATTGAACTAGAAATTGTCATAATGAGTGAGTTCACACAGAAGCAAAAAGAGCTAAATGGTATATACTCACTTATATCGAGACACTAGCCCAAGGTGTACGTCCCCATGAAAAACTGTACCTACCAGAATAATGGGTAAGAGGGGAGGACATCCTATTGAAACTTTAGGTGTGAGAAGCCTGGGAGAAAGAGGAAATGGAAGGATCCAGTGGGTCCTGGAAAACTACAGGCGAGTCTGGGCCCTGGGGTCCTCCGCAAACTGTGGCAACAGCCAAGGAAAAAATAGGCAGTAAAAACCTTGAACCCCTACCCGGACTAGCCGATGGACATTCTCCACTGTTGAGTGGAGAAGAAGATCTAACTCTCACACAAACTCTGGTGCCCCATATTTGATCATGTCCCTTGGATGGAGATGCCTGGTGGCACTCAGAGGAAAGATAATAGGTCACCAAGGAGAGACTTGATACCGTATGAGCATATTCAGGGGGAGGAGATCCCCCTCAGACACAGACATAGGGGAGGGGAGTAGGGGGGGGAAGTGGGAGGAAGGGAGGGATGGGAGGATACATGGGATGGGCTAACAACTGAGATGTAATATGTATAAATTAATAAAAATGTATTAAAAAAAAATAAGTTAAGCATTCACATATGTATATTCTTCTCTCTACAAACTCCATTGTGACTAATGGCATGAGAAATGAATTAAGGTATGCAAATTTTAACTATCTGACACTCGGTTGTTGCAGCATGTTTTCTGTAGTAAATAATAGAATCAATTGAGGTTCTCAAGTGAGGAGCTAGGGGTAGATTAATTGCGGCTTATACGTGCAGGGGAAAATTTAGATTACCCAGGAGCTGCGGAATTTATGTTTACAAAAACCGGCCATAATATGTTAGAGGAACAAACCAGCTTGCAGTTGAGGCCAATGTCTATGCATGATTAATGCAAATTGCCATGGTGTTATAGCAATGTCTTTGTTGTCTATTTCATGTGTTTACTTCTGTGTGACAGTTGTCTTTTACTTTGGCTGCAGAGGGATGGGGCATGTGTCCACTTCTCTTTTCAACCCTAGGATGCCATCTGGTGTATATCAGTGATGCAGGTCCTGTGCCTGCTGCCCACTGATCCTATTGTTTTAGAAGGTCTTCTTTCCTTGCATTCTTTCATCCCTTCTGGCTCTTACACTCTTTCCCACCTCCTCTTCTGCAGGGGTCTCTGAGCCATGGGGGCAAGGGGAGATTTGATGGATATGCCCTGTTTACAGCTGAGTGTTCAAAGGTCTCTCACTCTCTGCATGATGTCTGGCTGTGGGTTTTTCTATTTGCTCTCTTCTGCTGCAGAAAGATGCTTCTCTAGCGATGGCTGAGCAGGGTATTGATCTATAAATATAGCAGAATACCTTTGTGAGTCATTTTATTGTAATGTTCTTTTAGTATTTGAATTTATCCTAGGCCTCTGGGCAATGTAGGCTCAGGTTCTTGATCAGTGCCAGGTGTGGGTTCCATCTCACAGAGTCGGCCTTAGGTCAAATCGGATAATGGTTGACTGCTCCCATAAGCTTTGTGCCACCATTGATCCACCATATCTTGTAGGCAGGACACCATTGTAGATCAAAGACTTGTGAGTGGGCCAGTATTTATATTTCTCTTTTGATAGCTCACAGAGGACCTTTCTATACCAAGGACATTACTTGCATTCAGTGGTGATAGTTCTAGGTAGGTGACAGCTCAACTTCTCTATGTTCAAAAAGCTATGTAGACATTGTCTTCAGCTATGGGACCTTGGGGACAATTCATGGAGAACAACATGTAGTCTTGACAATAACCTAGGTTCCTTGGCTTATTTTATTTTATTCATATGGTTATTTCTCTCTTTTGGCCTTACAGGCCCTTAGTGTATATATTATAGATTCCAGTTTAGTATTTTTTTATGGCATTCCGGAGTGTATAAACAAGTGGGCCTCTACATCTATATGTTTTTGGTTTTGGGTTTGTTTTTTTTTTTTTTTTTTTGTCCTTTCTCATGACCTATTTTCCTTCATTTGTTTGTTTTGTCCTATGCCAACGTGTTAGTTTCTGTTTTGTTTTGTTTCATTTTTTTTTCTTTCCTTAGAAGCCTGTTTGTTTCATAATGAGAGAAATAAAGGGAATGGACCTGGATACCAGGGGAGGTGGAGAGAAAAGAGGAGTAGGGAGTGAGCACTGGAGTTAGGATCTATTATGTGAGAAAAAAATATATTTTCAATGAAAGAAAAGGTTGACAATTTGGCACATGAATCTGGAGACAATGCTCAGTCCCCAGAAATACATGTCTCCCAGTCTGTGCTTTAAATATGTGTCTAAATGGCATCTAGGCAGAAGAGTAACAATGGAAACACAGCCCTTTCCCAAAATGGCATTGCTGAAACTTATCTTGTTTGTAACATATGTTAGTTGCCAATAACAAAACAAACCAATAAAACTCAATGTGCAAGTCAAATGATAAAATATGCTTAATTACCTAATCAATGGCATGAGTCATAAATAGTCATCAGCTGCTTTTCTTAGAATGTTTACACTGAGTAAGGCCCCACTGCTCTTCTGCATAGAAAGTATTGCTCTCTTTGACCTAACTCTGCTCTAAAAATCCAGTAAATCACTTTGTCCATGGGCTACAGTGAGCAAATGTTCTGCAAAGATCTAGGTAGTTAATATCTTAGGGCTTTACGCTACCAGTCTCTATCAGAACTTAAAAATACGTGGTACTAATATGAAGGTCACCCGGCAATATAGAAACAAATGATTATGGCTATGTTCCCAAAAGGTCTTATTTACAAAATCAATGAGTGAGACAGAATCATAATGTAGACAACACTTTGACCCTAAGTAATATTAATAATCAAAACAATAACAAAAATATAAACAATATCTGAGTGGAGTACAATAGTTAGAACATGGGGATTTCAGGACAAAATTAACAAATTACATAGATTCTATAAGTTGAATAATAATTTAGCAGATATGAAAATCTTTACCATAGTGGAAGGATTTTCTTATGTTAACATTGTACCTATAGCAGCTAGTATTAAGATATTTACGTCCATGAGGAATATTTATAGATATATTTTTATTCTTCTCTCATATATTACATTGTGACTGCAATTTCCCCTCCCTCCCCTCTACCCACTTCTCTCCCTCCTACCCCTCCTCCGCTTTTCTCCAGACCCACCCCACTCTGCCTCCCCTCAGAAAAGAGCAGGCACATACCATCACATCAAGGCTGGAAAAGGCAACCCAGTAGGAGAAAAAGAATTCCACAAGCAGGCTAAAGAGTCAGAAGCAGCACCAGCTCTCACTGTTAGGATTTCCATGAGAACACCAAGATACTCATAACATATATGCAGAGGACCAAGGTCGTACCCTTAGAGGCTCCCTAATCTCTGCAAGTCCCCACCCCTCTTAGTCAGTTGTTTCTGTTTCTTGTAGTGTATTCTTTTATTCTTGTAGTGCCCCTTTGGTTCTCCCAAACATTCCTCCCCTTCCTCTACAGGACACGCTGAGCTCTGCCTAATATTTGGCTGTGTGACTTTTCATCTCTTCCCATCAGTTGGAGTCTCCCAAGAGAAATCTCCCAAGAACAACATTTGAATCACTTTTTAAAATATAGATAATAGTTTTGGAAAGATGATTTGCTCACAAAATTTACCAATAAGAACTATTTGAGTGTTAAACTGGTGACCTTATAACTTGTCACTAAAAATTAGAAAAGTAAGGAGGAAAAGTAAAGCTAAATATAAAAAAGACAGTTTTTGAAAGATATAGTTATTGCCCAGAAATTTTTATTAGACCTATACAAGCTTAATTAAAAATTATTCCAAGAATAAATACTTTTAAAATAAAAACATACACAGACATTCATCTAGCATATGCATTTTTATTGATTACCCAGACCTTTAAAAATAGCATAAAGATAATAATCATTCCTGAAAAATGTATTTCTTCTATTATAATTCATGTTTTTAAACATGTTTTCAAGTATGAAATTATTATTAATTTATTAATAAATTTATAAAACATCTTACAATATTCAGATTTGCATTTTACAGTTATATTTGAAATTGCCAATCATTTTTTGCCAAACATTTTCATTGGCTCCTTTTTAGATGACAATATTTTTAATAAGAAATTATCTTTCTGTCTTTCTATCTCTCCCAATTTAAACAAAACATAATTTGCTGAATGGAAATAATTTCATCTTAATGTCTTAATGTTGAAGTATGTAAATAGTTAATCCCAATAAATTTCTAAGTACATTCAAACTTCAGATTTGATCATTAAGTAGCAGGAACACCCACAAATTCAAAATACATGTATGCTTTTGACCTTGGTATTAACTAGATCATATATACATATAACCTACTCAGATCTTTCCTTATTCTCTAAATCACCTCAGGATTACCTACAGTACCGAACACAATGCAAATGCTATATAAATGGTTGTTAGAATCTGTTGTTTGGAAGCAATCATAAGAAAAATGTCTATGCATATTTAGGACAGATGAAATTTTTTTGCATAATTCTGTCCCGCTGTTGGTTGAATCTGTGCATGCAGACTCTATAGCAACAAATGTTACTAACTTGTGATAGCATTTGTACAAAATAAAAATCTCCCAAATGGCCCCTAATTTTTCATATTTTTTTTCCTGTTTCACCACAGGACTCACCAGAGACAATGTTTCTGTCTTTAAAAGGCTGCAGTGGATCTTAAAGCCATGTAAACCTCTAAAAATACTATCCAAGTGATGGTAGGAATATACTGAATAAACAGGTGGTTCTGTGACAAGTACACAGCTGGATTCCAGTGCCAGAACATCCTACATACTGAAAACCCCCAACTGTACTCACATGTGTTATCTGAACCTGAGATGTCACCTTTCTCCATCACAGTTGCTAACTCTGAGATTATACAGACAGGAGAAGTCCCTCTATATCATTCTTGGCCCCAAGATGCACCTTGCTGGATGTGAAACACCCACTGAACTGATTCACCTCAATACTTTCTGGTATAAAATACAAATCTATTTGACGAAGAGAAGAAATCCTGTAAAAAGACTTCACACTTAAATCAAACATATATTTAACTTTCAAAATAATGTTCAATTTATTATTATTGTACATTGATTTTAGACCACTGCAATTAATTAACCTCCTTTTCATACATTTGGTTTCAAACCATTTCAATGTGCTTTTAGCTTGATGTTTTTAGCATTAGAACTGATTTTGCTGGTACTTAGTTTATAAATAAATAGACTAAATGTTTCCTACTGATTTAAAATAAGTAGCAATAATTTTAGATAAGTCACTCTCAAAAGAACCCAGCATCATGGTAGGTACTTAGATTTATTCTAAGCTCTTCTAAATCTAACATATTTCTTATTTCATTGATGGTGAGCATCCATGATGAAAAGTAGATTTTCTAGCTAAAATTATTTTAAAGATTTTACTGAAAAAATATTTCCACACAAAATTTGTTTATCCAATGTCTCTACTATACTGGTAACATATTTAAAAGTGTAACCATATTAGCAACTCTGGCTGGTACTAACATGCCCAGAATAGCATCAATGAAAAACCACGTGCCCCAATGAATGACAAACATGTCACTCCAAGTTAGCAAAGTTTTGTCCTTTTAAATTATAAAACTAAGTAAACCATGAATTGCAATGATGCAGCAATCTCAAATAAGAGTATTTTTGAGTCTTCAAATTTAAACTTAATTTTACAAAGGTACCCAGTATAACTTGAAATGGGTCACGTTGATGAAATAAACATCCCAAACCTTTATACTGATATCATGTAAATTGGAGGTGGGGTGAGGGCTGATTTATTATTGAAATTACCTAGATTTCCTGTTGAATTCTCTAAACACATTAAAATAGACCTGGTATCATGCAATTACTGGAACTATTTTTTCAGTAGGACAGCCAATAAAGGCACAGGTTCTGCTTCCTTTTCCATAAATCCTCAAAAGAATATGGAATAAAAAAGATAAGCAGTGTTCCATGGACTGTTGTGTGAACTTTCCCTCTGAAAGCTCATATTAAAGACTGTATTCAAGCACTTCTTATAACTATTAATTTTTACATAGATTTTGATGTCCTATGAGATTATCTGTTCTGTTTCCTGTGTAGTCATTGATATTGCAATTGTGACGAAATAGTTTGTGAAAGTTACACATTCTTCATCAATGACTGTTTTGGGGAAACAACCTTAGTACTACATTTTTTATGTGCAAACATTTTTGGTTATTTTTTAGCTCATGCTACCAAAATTAAAATTTAAAGATTTTAGTGGTTTACTCAAAACAAAATATACATTTGTGTATTTCTCCATATAATAAGCATCCAAATAAGTGTGTCAACCAAGTATCAGAACAGTGTGGCAATGAGGGATTAACATTTGGAACAACCTTGGTATGTTTTTTTAGACATAGTGTACATACATTTAATCAATAATTAATCAGGTCCTTTATTGATTCCCTCAATTAGTGACATGGTAATTCCATGCATCTCAACAAACAGGAATAATGCCTGATGTACTGAGTAGGGGAAAGAGTGACTGTGTCTTCAAGCAACACTTTAGTGAGTTAGTGACCACTTCCTAGCATTTTTGAACACATGAATGAGAAGGATTTAAAAATAGAAATAGTTTATAAACATTATCCCATTATATTTTGTTTTACATACTTATAACTTCAGTACACAAAAGATATATAAACCCTTTTATAAAAGTGGATATGACAGCTAATGGAATAAAGATATCTACAGAAACATTATTGTGTGAAATGGTGAAGAATCAGTTGGCAGGATATGTGCAAGGCTTGTACACTTAAATTCCTAAAGTATCATTTATAAAGTATTAAATACTATCAGAATAAAAACATCAGAATCCACGCTTTTGGCTTAGAAAATAGATTTCTGGTAAGATGTGATGCCTCCAAAATAGGTCTAGTTGGCCCCTTAATCATAGCATCGTAATTTCAACAGAAGTTCGAAGAAAAGTTTTGGGTAGAAGTTGAGACCCTTAATCTGAATTTACACAGGCAACTAACATGTGTTAAAAAACAAGAAAAGTTTCAGCAATGAAGGAAAAGAGGTCATGAGAAGGGAGGTAGAAATATTTCTTGGTTGTGATAGTGGTTGTACAGGGGTATCCATTTGTCAAAAGTCATAAAATTGAACACACTGGAAGGTTACTATATGTACGCTTTGCCAAAAAAAAAAAAAAAAAATGAGACGATGGATAACCATTGAGATGTAACAAGAATAAATTAATAAAAAAAAAAAAATAAGAATGAGTCCAGAATGAATCCTAGCATTTCCTCAGTTACCTCCATTTTGTCATTCTACTATCAGAAACACTGCCTTTCTCTGTGCCTCTAATTTTGCATTTAGTACATTTAGTTTTGTGTTTCCCAATGAGATTGGGCTTTGTTGAGAGTTTGGACTCTTACAACTAGACCCACCCTCCCACCCCCCTTTTTAAGTATCTAACATACGAACATAAAGAATGATTTACAGAGGGGAAGTGTGAACTGAAAGAAGGAAAATGTTCCTCACCACTCTTTTCTCTACAAAATACCATTAAAGGGGGTAAAGAAAATGGTTTTTTTTTCTGTCATTCAACAGACACCAAAGCAAATTTTACTCACGCAAATGTCTTTGACTTATGCTTTAAAGTGAACCCCGGAGCTGGGGATAGTGGTGCCCGCCTTTAATTCCCTGCATTCAGGAGGCAGAGGCAGGTGGATTGCTGTGAGTCTGAGGCCAACCCGGTCTACAGAGCGAGTCTAGGACAGCCAAGGCTACACAGAGAAACCCTGTCTCAAAATATCAGAAATAAATAAATAAATAAATAAAATGAACCCAGCATTTTTTCTCTTATTCATGAATGTTTGGTCAGATAAAATGAAAATAACTGTCCTGGAGTTTTGTTGGTAACTGCTCTTCAGTGACTGCATCCCCGGCCAGGATACACAGGAATTAGGAAGGTCGGTCCTGAGGGAATTGTGTGGACCAATTCTTGACTGTAGTTTTGGAAAAAGTGATGGACAAGACAGATGAGCAACCAAGCAGGCCCAGGTTCAGATGGTTTGAATGATTTAGTAAGCTCTGGCTGTCTGGTACCTAACCTTGGCATTATTCAGGAAAGAGAGATAATCTTCCTGACTTCAATACAGGGTACTATATGGGCTCAAGATCCATTGGTCTTCATATCAAAGTGTGCCCAGTGCCTCTGGATGGTGGATACCTCTTTCAGAGGTAGCCTTTCTCCATCGAAGGGAGGCCCATAAGCCAGAGTATTATACCTGAAAACAGGAAATATGTAGTAAATATAGGTTTTTCTTTTAATTCACCACAACACAATCTGTAAAAAAAAAAATCTAGGAGTGATATGGTGGTTATGAAGGTGTTAACAATATTTCCAGTCTTTAAAATTTGTTTACTATCTTGCTAAATATTGAATAAAAAATACCTTAGATGACATGATAAGGCATATTCCTCTATATTCTGTAATAAGCACTATATAAACATGGAGAGAGAAATTTAATTTGTGTATGGAAAGATGGATTACATAGTCGACTTCTTTAACTTTTATTTCCTACTGTGAATCGTCAGACGCTACGCTTTAGTGCCTTCCAGGATAAGTAAAAGATAATGCTGTAGACAAGAACTGCTGAGTTATCTTCACCCTGCTGTTTTATTTAATATTGTATCCATGTTATTTCATTTAAGAAATGATACATGGGCTAGGAAAATACAATAGTGTGTCGGTACATGCAAATATATGAGGCAAATCAATTGCTATGTAATAGAAAGCATTCTATTTTCTTATATATGTTTTTGTTCAAAGTGTTAGGGAAAGGGCATATGACATTACACACCCAAATGTATTTATTTTAAACTAAACTCCATGACAGAAGAGGGGAAAAAAATATTTGTCACTGATTCTACGATAACTGCCAGGCTTTCATTTCTGATTTCTTTCCTTCTTTTCTGCCTTTTTGCAGGATTAAAATGATGAATAACAATAATTAAATATACAATCAGCAAAAGCTTTCATCCTAGAGTTTGCTCAGCTGCTGTATAAAGGCTTAAACAAGATGTTCATTTAGGAAATTGTATTTTGTGTCTCAAATGGCCTCTTTCAATTTCCTTCTCATTTTTGAGAATCTAAATAAATTCATTGGCTAACTTTAAAAAGTTAAGAAACCTATGTTAGCAACAGTAATTTTAAAGAGCTAATATTTGATATTTTGCTATGTGCTTACTAAGGGTTTGCTGTACAATGTCTCATTTATTTCTCCAAACACTGCAAGAGAATGCATTTGTGCTGTCCAAACTTGTTCATATAGAAAGAAATTACGGGACAAAAAGATTAAGACCCTCTCAGCTTGTGATTGGTATCTCCAAGGATTCAAACAGAGGCTCCTGGCTCCAGAACCCACTCCATTTCTATATCTAATATATACACAATTTGATTGCAGCATTTTCTTCTAAGAAGTCATAAAGATAGAATGCATAGTAAGATGAGCAACCACATAGCATGTTGTATCTCCATAAAAAGCCAATGTCGTCACACAGAAATCTGCCCACAAGGTATCCAGTCCTTTCCGTGAGACAATATAGTCTCTGGCTTCGCTGCAGCATAGATATTTTATTGTATGCAGTTGGACAATAGAATTCCTTTCTTTCTCTCCTGGACACTTTGAACTGAGTACAACTGATTATGTGTGGCTTTTCTACACAGTAGCACGAAACAAGAATTGTTTTCAGCATTGACAAGAGGTAGATAATTTTAGAAAGACGAAAATGACTGTAATAAATAGGATAGTGGGTGAGAACCTGTACCACATTTGTTTGAGAAAAAAATGCACTCCTATGATTCACTGATTCACTATGTATCTATAATTCCTAATCCCTTGCAAGATACTTTAAAAATACTACCTCTAATCTTCTAATAGAAATATATAAATCCCTTACTCTGTAGTCTAGGATTAGTTTAAATGACCAGTAGTTCATATGGCCATAAAAGTAGCAGAATCAAGCACTAAAGTCCTGTTGTGACCAACTCCAAAGGCCAATTGTATCATTATACTAAGAGAGCGCCAGTCAACTGAAAGTTGAAGTTGTTTCTTAGTCCTATTTCATTCCAAGCTATGAATACATAAGTCTTTTTTATTATTATTATTATTTAATGCCACGTGCTTATCGACTTTTTGTAGTCTTCTTGCACATCACCCGTGACACTCAGAATAAAAGAAAGCAGAAATATTTCCATGGCTCTTGAGAGAATTTTAAACGCCTGGGGGAGGGACAAGATAGAGAAGAAAGGGGAGGGGGCCTAGTAACATCAAGATGCTACGCAGAAGTACTTCAGTAAATACTCAGCATGGATTGCGTTATCTCACTTAAATCTACCAACTATTGACTATGTTATGGTCAATTCCATTTTATAAGTAAGGGCATAGATGAATTCCCCTAAACCTGTGCCCCTAGAGGTAGGACTAGAATTTGATTCCAGGCCAGCTTTCCAAAACTATGTAGTTTCCACCAACTACTACACAGTGATATTTCTATCAGACTAGCGTACTATATTGTAAATATCTCTATTTAAAGGGGTAAAGGTCCCACACAATAGCTAAAAACTGTGAGTATGCCCCATGAGAATTAGCCAAGGAAGCTGATAAGCTCATTCTTCTTAAATAGATATTTTCCTTCCTTTACAAAAGAAAAAGGAAAGAAAAGAATTAATCAGATTTTCAGACCCAGTTGAAATCATCATCTCTTGAGAAAATCTTTATCATGGGAAGTTGGCTTAATTGTCCAGAGGACTCAAGACTAAATAGTCTGTGTGTGTGATTTCACTCTGGATCAATGGCCCTTGTGTCCTCTGTCAGTGGGAAGACCACAGTCTCTCATCTCAAGAAAGCAGAAAAGCGGGTGCGAGAAAAGAGGCTCACTGATGTATTAAAGAGACTGCAACCTCGGCAGAGGATTGATGGTGGCTTCAGGAGAATGTGCTCTCCCATTTACTCACAAGCGTAATTTAAAGAGGATTTTTCAAGGCATGGATAGACACCATTACTCACATCAATTCCCACTGCCTTCTCTTTCTATAACTCTTTACCAATTCCGGTCCACAGCTACTCTGCCCTGTTTAATCAACAGCATGCATTTGAGAAGTATTCTCCAGTATCCCCAAATGAATTTCTTATAACGCAAATTGAATGAAGTGGCGAAATGATAAATATGTCTACAGTGTAACAGACTCATTTGGGGCTGTATAGCTGCCGGAGGGTAGAAGGAACTTCCCACACAAACGATATTTTGCCAAGATTTTAAGGATCTTTAAGATGTCTGACCTTCAGAAATATGAGACTTAATTTGAGGTTTTAAGCCACAAATTTTGTGGCCAATCTTTTAGAGCACCGAAAGGAAAATAAATGTGTATCTTAGTTCGTGGAAATGAGATGATATTATAATACATAAAATGTGAAATAACAAACATCTACCAGTGTGGAAGTGGTTATGGGACAGGAAAATGAAAAGACTGAACAAATTTGAGGACCACATTAGAAGAAGCCCAGACTTCACTGAGTAGAATATTAGAAGAAGCATAGATGATAATGATGCTGTCAGTGAGGATTCCAAAGAGAGGGAATTCTAAATAGAGAAAACATACATTTTTCTCAACCAAGACCTAAATCACCTTAAAGATTATTGTTGATGAAGCTGTGAACACTGAATGCTGTCTAGTGACTATATATATATATAAAACCTTCTTCATCATAATAATTATTGAAAATAAGAGCTTTCAAGAAAATTTAGGAAGTAGAAGGCAAAAAAATCAGAAAGTTATTCCACAAGTCTAATGCAAAACAAGCTAATTTCTTACACTACTGAGCTTGAATTATTCTTAAAAGAGGCGCCAAACCCAAGTTAAAGTGTCCAGGTCAAGAGAGATACTAGAGAGGGTAAGAGTACTCTGCATACTTAAAAATGAAATAATACTGGGGTTGTGGAGTTCTTACAGAAAGTGACTAGCCACCTAGACTGTTGTGCACAACAGAGAAAGGCAGGAGAAAGTTTACCTACCTGTCAGTGCATGAAAGAAGCCATTTTGAGAAGAGCACAGACTACATGATTCCAGTTATACCGTCTTCTGGCAAGAAACAAAACTATGGAAATAATAAAAAGTTTAAAAGCTAGCAACTGTTAGGGAAAATAAGAAATGACTGGGTGAAGCTGCTCCATATACACTGCACCATGTCAGCAAAGAATAGTGTCATAGAAACTAACAGGGAATCCTGGGAAAACGTTGAGCTTTGTGAAATTGGTCTCAGTTTCAATGGCGGGAATGACAGCTGATAACGTCACACTTGGTTTTAAAGTCATAATAGAAATTTAATGACTGAAAAGAAAGTTGTATTAAGTTGGCATGTAATATGACATATACGTGGGGTCAGGAAGAGCCCAGCAATCCTTCCAGGACAGCTAGTGGCATGGGATGTACTATGAAGGTTGTATGAAAGAGACTAAATCTACGGGCTCAACTTCTCCTTCAGATTCTTGTATCCACATAGAGTGTCCTTATGTCCAGTCTCCCACAGGCATTCCCATGGGCAAACCTGATCTGTATCATTCCTTCTACACATTCTCTTCCCAGGTGACTATGGATTCTGTTAAGATAAAATTTAAAAGTATCCACCACCTAGTTAAGCTGCCTTGTAAATATTTATATTTATGTCCATAGACCTTGGCAAGAGAACCCCCCCAACCCCGGTGTCATGATGGTGAACGTGTTGAGAATAAGTGACTGTGAGTGATCATCCCTAAATGGTACATTTTTAGGGCTTCCTACCAAGGCACAGGGAACATTGTAGAAGAGAGGCAGAAAGAATGTAAGTGCTACGAATGAGAAGGCATGTTGCGAAATGCTGTCTTCTAGACAGGACACAGACATTTCACTCATAAACTGCAGCTACAGCTACATATACAGAACCAAGCTATCCACAGTTCCAGCATGAATGGAGGACTAGCTAATGAGACCCAACCTTAAACGAGGATCTGTTGACAGTTGGTAATAATCATTCTCCTTTGGTATTTGGTTTTGATTTTTTTCTTTTTCTTTTTGTACTTTATTTTTTATTTTTTTTACATACACATTTATATCATTACACATTTATATAACAAACTACCTACAGCACAAAGAACCATGAAACAATCAGGAATTATATAAATGTTACATTCATGGTGTTTTGGCTATGGCTCACTCATAGACTTCCCATGTTGCGCATATAGGCAGCAGGAATTGGACTTAGAATTTTTCTTTAATGGTATGAAGTTGGGAGGGGGAAATGTTCAGGGACATCTCCAGGGAATTGGAGAGGAAAATGGCTGTAGATATCATCAAATTTTATTTTATACATATATGAATTTCTCAAAGCATAAATTTCTAAAAAGCAATTTGTAGAGTAATTAAAAAAAAATCTAATGTCAAACTCTGTCCTCTACACATACATGCATGTGCGCACGCATGCGCGCACACACACACACACACACACACACACATTGTCAAGAGACTTCAGATAGTATGTATAAATGGTTTATCCAAAGCATCAATATAACTAGGAAAAGATTCTTACTCTTGTGAGTTACCACAAAGTGCAACTTAAAATTACAGCAAGTTATTGACAATATGAGGGTCAAAAATGTGACATAAAAGCTACTCTCTTACATTTTTTTTAAAAAGTCAATTAAATTACTTTGGTCTGAAGTGTGCATCTGGCACCACCATTAAATGTCATAGTTTACAATGTTCATCCACTTATGCTGGATGCATAATTTTCATTATGCTTCATAAAACAAATGCAATACAACAGCAAAAATGAGTATGACTGAACCATAGCTAAATATAACCATCTGAATATTGAACATAGTTTAATGGACATTACTGAACTAATAGATCATCACACAAATAATACATACTGTGTGGCCACTCCTACTGTATTGAAAAATAGAGCTAAACTATAATGCTTAAGAATACAGAAGGCCTGCAGGGAGAAGAGAAACTGTGGGTGGGGGCACCTCTGTGATAAGCTGGAGGCCTAAGTCAGAATCGGCCTCTAGGTGGCTTTGAGGAGAACTATAGATGAGACTCCTAGCAATGGGGACCATAGAGACTGAAGAGGATACCCTCTTACCAGACAAGACTCCTAATGGAGGGAGGAGAACACCAACCCACCCACAAAAACTTTAATCCAAAGCTTACCCTCTGTACAAGGTGTGCAGGGATAAAGATAGAACAGACAGAGCAGAGATTGAGGGAATGTCCAACCAAATCCTGCCCAACCAAAGTCCCACCCCATGTAAAAGCGCTAACTCCAAATACTATTAACAGTACTCTGCTATGCTTGCAGATGGGAGGCTAGCAGAGTTGTCCTCTAAGAGGGTCCACCCAGCAACGGTTCAAAACAGATACTTAGACTCACATCCAAACATCGGGTGAAGCATAGAGGGTCTAATGGAAAAGTGGAGGGAAGGATAAAAGATACTAGAAGTGACTGGAGATCCACAAGAAGACCAACAGAGGCAACTAACCAGGGCCCAGAGAGGCCTGTGGAGTCTGAAGTACCAACCAATGGACTAGAACTAGGTCCTATACATAGATGTAGCCAATGGGTATCTCAGGCTTGATAGTAAGGGGAGCACGGGAACTATCTCTGACATGGACTCTCTTGTCTGCTTTTTCATTACCTCCCCATGACAGGGGTCTCACCAGGCCAGAGGAGTAGAGGACAAACTCAGTCCTGATGCAATTTGATAAGCTGGGGTGGGTGAATAGGGGAAGCTCCCTTTTTCTGAGTGATGGAGGCAGGCAGGGACCAAAGGGGAGTGGAGCTGGAGGAGAAGGGAGAAGGTGCTACAACCAGGATGTAAGGTGAATAAATAATAATAATAATAATAATAATAATAATAATAATAATAATAATAATAATAATAATAATAAAGAATATGTTTTTAAATAAAAAAAGAATTTTTATACCAAAAAGGTATAAAATATAAGGACAAGTAGGAAAGTAGTTCCTATAAAAACCATTGCCTTACTTTAATTTTCCTGATGTGATAAAATATACCTACAATAGAGACTTAATGGAAAGAAGGGTTTGCTTTAGCTCACAGTTTAAGGCAACGTCCACTGGGGAAAGAGAATCAAGGCAGTGGGAGGTTGAAGCAACTGGTCACACTATGTCCACTGTCAGAAGCGAGTAATGACTGCATTCTCTTCAGCTCCCTGTCCCCATTACATGTTCCAGGATCCCACTGAAGGGTGCCAGGCACAGTGAGTAGGTCTTCCTACTTCAAAGATGGTCAAATTAATCTCCACTGGCATGCCCGAAGCCCCATCTCCAAGGTAATTCTAAATTCTGTCAAATTAGCAACACTAATCATCAAAGTCATCAGGTGGCCTCCTCTGTAAAGAAGCATCTAGAGGAGACAGGAAGGTAAGTGGAACTATGCTAACCTTATGTTCTCCACCAGGGAACGTTCGCCTGGACAGCATCTTAGTTTTGCGTACTTCTCTGTATGCAAAATGTGTTTTACAACAAAAATAAGTGTGGAAACAAGACATTTAAACTTTCAAAGAGGAAAACTATGGCACTGTGGGTCTTTAAAAAACATCATTCTCCATAAACCCTCTGGGTCATAGGGGAATGGAAGAACCCAGAGGGTGCAGGAGCCCCACAAGAAGACCATCAAGGCAGGCAGATCTGGACCCAGGGGGCCCTACACAAACCATTGCACCAACCAAGGACAATGCATGCAGTAAACTTAGATGACCCCTGTTCAGATCTAGCCAATGAACAGCTCGTTCTCCAGGTTTGTGGGGAGAGTGGGGACTGCCTTTGACATGAACTTTAGTTGCCCCAATTTATCACTTCCCTATGGTGGGGAGGCCCAGTTGGCAGAAGATGGGGAAGCTGACTATCTCGGTAAGGCCCGATAGGCTGTGGTCATATGGTAGGGGAGGAGGTCCCCTTCTGTCAGTGGTCTAGGGGAGGAGAATAGGGTGGAAGAGGGAGGGAGGGTGGGAATGTGAAGACACAAGAGAGGGGATAACAATTGGGGTGTAATCTGATTAAATTGTAATAATTTTTTTTAATTTAAAGAAAAAAGCGTTCTCCAAAATTCAATTTATATTTTGGCTACATTTTTCTAGGTCACCACAGCTATAGTCTGAAGCTAAAATTTTTATGCCCATGGAACTAGAATGTTTAGATAATCACATATGCATCTAAAATTTCTCTCTCTCTCTCTCTCTCTCTCTCTCTCTCTCTCTCTCTCTCTCTCTCTCTCTCTCTCTCTCTCTCTCTCTCTCTCTCTCTCTCTCTCTCTGTCTCTCTCTCTGTCTCTCTGTCTCTCTCTCTGTCTCTCTGTCTCTCTGTCTCTCTCTCTCTCTCTCTCTCTTTCTCTCCCCTTAGAATCTTTAAGCACTTCAGACTTGGTAGCCACAGTACTAAAATGTGACCATGTGCCCTGTCTATTACAGTTACCAACTCGTAGCTAAATTGAAGAGGGAGCTATACGTAAGAGTGCCCGGTGCACAAGCTTGAAGCCGTGAGCTTACGTCTCCAGCATCTAGGTGACAAGCCAGGCATTGCTGGACTTCCTCTTGTATTCCCAGCACTGTAGAAGATTCAGACTGGAGAAGAGCTGGGCTTGCTGCCTTCTCGTGTAACTTCACATTCAGTAGGAAACCTTTTCTCAAGGGTGTAGAGGGGATATGTAATAGACTACTAGGCTTCCTCCTCTCCCCTCCACATGCAGACATCTGTACACACATGTGTTCATATGACATACACACACAACACACATATCAAGGTCCTCAGAGAAAGATCCACGCAGTATAAAAGAAGAAAATGTTCTTTAAGCAACAGCCCCCACAGGTAAGTATTCACAAATAAATGACTGTATTCAATGATAAACTAATTGAATTATACTAGTATCTTCTACAAGTTTGACAACTAATTCATACACAGTTCAACCAATGAATATTACATGATCATTATTATCTCTGCTACAGTATCAGGTACCCATAAAATAAAACCAAAACACAGTCCTCTGATGAGACCTTTAGACATATTTTCTGGGTGCAAGGAAATGCATTATCAGTATTCCATGTGTAAATAAGTTCAATTAACAACGAATTATAATTGCATAGGGAGATGAAAATTAGTTTAAACAAGTCAATTAAATCATAAACATTTCAGAAATAAGAGGATGTGTTAGTAATCCAATTAGTGTGTTAATATACTAATAAATTTGCTGATTTGAATAGTATCTTAATTGTATAGTAGGGCACCAGAAGAAAGGGGGGAAAACAGTATATCTTAATTGTCATAAAGGGAGCTTGGGCTGCAGTGTGACTCCATAAGTTTGGAAAAAATTATCCATGTTAATGAGATCAAAATGCTTCTATCTGGAATAATAAATAAGGTTACTTGATAGTTCACCTAATAAAAAATGCATCTATGGGACAGAGAAAAGGGGTAAACATAGTGTTGTCTGCCAGATACTAATTATACTAAGTTCCTGATGGGAGAGAATGGGATATTTTATATCGTGACAAAAAAAAAAAAAAAAGAGAGAGAGAGAAAAAAAAAAGAAAGAAAAAAAAAACCTTCGTAGTTTAAACACTCAGATAATCATGGGAATAAAATATTCCAGGGATAATTCTTTATTGCTACTGCAATTACCACAAATTAAGCTGATATTAATATACTTTACTGCTGCCTTAAGTGAAATCAGCTGCTCTCCACTGATGTCTCCGGGGAATAAGGCTCTCTCCCATTTCTGCGTTATTAACCGTAATTTATGGAGCACAGAGAGACCTGTGCAGTCTCATCAAGGTCACAAAAAAGAAGGTTGGATTGCATTGTTTTCAATGGCCATCTGTGTTCTGGACTGAGGTTACCACCTCCTCAATTTGCACGAGAGGAAGGGACCCCCACTTTGGCTCAGGGGTTTCCATGCTGAGTTATCAGGCCAAGGGGCTGGAGCGTCCTGAGATTTATACACAGTGTGAATTTTAATGATTACATGACACCCTGATTAAAATGCTGAAATAGATAAATAATGGTTTTTAGTACTAATTGCAACAATTTAAATCAATTGGAAAGCCTGCAAAGAATATTCACGACCCACTCTGGTTGCATTCCAATTTACTTCTGCAGTCCTGGAAGGCTCCTCAAGCCTTCCACTCCAGTGTCGGAGACAGCTGCAACAGCACAACATCATACTTGGAACTCAGCTCAGCCTAATCGTTAGGGCCCTGAAAATCACCCAAAGCCACTGTTACTCCACTAATATTTCTTAATTCTCATCTCAATAAGACTTACTGCAATAATTTCCCATACTTCTTTTTTGTCTTTTAAATCAAGAAGGAAAAAAATGGGGAAATGACATACAAAGTAAATCACTAAACTGAACTGCGAAAGGGGAGTAAAATTTTGCAAGACAAAATCAGGAAATCAAGATAGATGATAATATCATTTTAATTATTTTAGCAATCCATGGTGACTATTTGCTGTATACTGGGCACCAGAACACATGTTACTTAGTCCTTCAGGATTGATGACTCCAAGTATATCATTTGGAAAGCAAACTATAAAGAAATCCAAATTAAATATGGATATGGCAATAAATGAGAATTGAGAATTGAGCTTGATAATGAAAAAAAGGAAAGCAGTGGGGGGAAATGATTGGAATTTATTTAGTGGTCAAACAAAAGGCCTAGCTAATAAAAAATGTCAGAGAATGGATAAGAGGAGGCCACAACACTGCAAGCGTAAAACCCCTTAAGACAGAAGGAAATACATAGGAAGCTGGGTGATGAAGGGGAGATGTGTTCCGTGAGATTGAGGAAATTGTCAAGTTTGCTAAGCATACAGAAAGTTCTAGGCATGATTTGAGAGTGCAAAAGAGATGGGTACACAAAGGTGCTATAAGCTAACATAAGAAAATTACTTTGTTTTGACTGATGTTGCCATGTAATGTCACCGAAAGCCAAGGAAATTGTTCTGATTTGATATGTTGTAAAGGAATCATTGTGGTTGCTGAATTGTAAATGGTCTGTTATCATATGGCATAGCAGAGAAAACAGCTATGAGGATGATGCCCTGGCCAGCTGAAAAGACCCAGGAAAAGAGCAACAAGCTAGTTAGAAAATACAAAGTCTGTGTGAGTATGTGTGGTCGAGTGTGTCTCTCTGTTACTCTGATTCTTATTATTTCTCTCTCTCTCTCTCTCTCTCTCTCTCTCTCTCTCTCTCTCTCTCTCTCTCTCTCGCTGTGACTGTCTCTCTGTCATCTCTCTATATGTCTATCTCTGTCTCTGTCTCTCTCTGTCTCTCTGTCTCTGTTTCTCTGTCTCTCTCTCTCTGTCTCTGTTTCTCTGTCTCTCTCTCTCTGTCTCTGTCTCTCTCTGTCTCTGTCTCTCTCTCTCTGTCTCTCTCTCTCTGTCTCTGTCTCTCTCTGTCTCTCTCTCTCTGTCTCTCTCTCTGTCTCTGTCTCTCTCTGTCTCTCTCTCTCTATCTCTCTCTCTCTCTGTCTCTCTCTCTCTCTCTCTCTGTGTGTGTGTGTGTGTGTGTGTGTGTGTGTGTGTGTGTGTTCAAAGTAAAACCTGAATGGATTTTTCTCATGTATTGGAGATACAAAAAAAATAGTTGGGTATAAACAGTAAGAATAATACAATTGTTTTCTACTAAATTTGTGAGGAAAAATTGCATTTTATTTCTTTTATTTTTTTATGTCTGTGGATATTTTGGCTGAATGTATATCTGTGTACAATGTGAGCGCAGTGTCCTTTGAAACCATAAAAGGATGTCAGTTCAGGTTGGAGAGATGGCTCAGAGGTTAAGAACACTGACTGCTCTTTCAGAGGTCCTGAGTTCAATTCCCAGCAACATGGTGGCACACAACTATCTACACTATAATCTAATGCCCTCCTCTGGCATGCAGGGATACACACAGGTAGAACACTGGGCCTGGTTACAGACTATTGTGTGCCACCTTGTGGGTGCTTGGAATTGAAACTAGTCCTCTGGAAGACCAATCAGTGCTCTTAACACTGAGACCAACTCTCTAGACCCAAGAAATAAGTTAAGATAGAGGGAAGAATTGGAGTTTAAACTGCAGAAATATTAGGTTTGAGATGCTAATTTGTCCCCCCAAATGGAACGATTGAGTTAACAGTAAGATAGGAGTCCATATTTGCCCAAGCTGGAGACATATTTTTAGGAGCCATCAATTTTTAAGTGGTTTTAAGTTGTGTATATAAGAGATTGTGCTCAAATAGCAGTAAATAAAGGAGTAAATAAAAGCTCTAAAGATAGAAACAGGGGTGTGAGGAAGCCCTGGCAAAGAAAATGAAGATGTATCTAGTATCCTGAGAGAAAAACATCATGCTGGGATGCAAATGCTAAACTGAGCTCAAGAGACATTGGGACTTAGATCTGATGATTCAGTTCATGAGTTTATTGTAGTTGTTAGCAATAGAAAAGTGAGAATAAATACTGCTTTGAAGATGTCTCAAAATATATTAAACTAAGCAAGCAGTCAGTGCTTCCAAAGAGAGTTCCTAAAAAGAGAAGCACAAAAGGAGAACAAAAGTAGAAAGGAAGAATGAAATCAGAAACTATTTCTATGGAAGATTTGCATGATTACAATATTAAAGCAAAAAAAGGAGAAAGAGTGGAAAAGAAAAGACAATGCTATTTGGGGGTGTCGATGGCCTTGGAGAAAAACATAAATACCTTATTCTTACACAATAAAAGAATGGTAAGATATACAGTAGAGCTTCAGCTAGACTGTCTGGTTTTAAAGAAGCACCTACCTTCTCACTGAAGCAGGAAGCAATGTTATCAGCTAAAAATAAAGAATATGTCTAAAGTTTGATGAAAAAGAGGTAAAAACCAAATGACCATCTAAGAGAGGATAAAATCTGGGCTAGAGAATTTATGTTGGACTGCTTGGCAGTAAAGGGTTCTACTGGAAGGCAATTAATTGCCTTTGGTTTTGAGGGGGACTACTCAACACAGCTTAGACTCTCTGCAGCTATGTGTAACCACCAGGCTCAGAGGCAAAATAAGTAGAGCAAGAAACAACCAAGGCTGAGCATCAAGAAATACAATGAAGGAATAAGAAGAAAGTCCACTTGTCCTATTGAAGACATCTACAAGAAAAAAGATTGAAATGATTGCTAGAGGACTGGAAATTCCTGAGCCGGTTTTATTCATTTTCTAGGTAAGAGAAAGGCCATTTACTCTGAATGAACAGTGAGTTCCTCAAATTATGAAGTCTGAGGCTAGCTATAAAGCAAGAAGCAAAAAAAAATCTATACAAATGGAATAAGATTCTGAAAGAAATATTTTGATTGTACACAAAGATTATAAAACTCTTTCTTAAGGTTCCTCATTATGTCAAAAATAACTAGTCTTTTCTGCAGGAGGAGAGTAAGACTCAGCTTTAGACATATGGGGTAAAGCAATTTAACATGCGACTAATTTCATATTACAAGTGGTGCAGTCCTTGAGAGCAAGTGCAAGGTTGCAGCAGACTTTGGGTCATGCGACAGTCAAACTCTGATGTGACAAAATAATATATGAACAGAAATATTTTATAGTTAGATCAGACAGTCCAAGGTAAATTGTATGTGAGGAAGACACTAACATTGAAAATGGCAATAAAAAATTCGAGAGCGTGAGAAAATGGCTGTTACGTGAACTGTAGAGTGAGCTGAAAAGATAAGAGCTGAGAGTTGAAGAGTGAGATGTTTGCGCTCATGATTAAGGAGGAGATAAAATGTCTGGAAGGTCTGTCAAAGGATATACATAGAAAATGAAGGTAGAGGAAGAAGTTCTTACTGAACCTTGGGAACCACGGAGTCACAGTTGTAGGTGAATTATTAACATGGAACGTGAAATCAATCACAATAATGGAAAATTAGGGAAAGTGACAGCAAGGTAGTAGCCAGAATCTGTAAGGAAGTAGGAAATGGTGTGTCTAAAGAATACTGTAAAAAAAAAAAAAAAGAAGAAGAAGAAGAAGGAAGAAGTAACCTGACCCTTTAAATTTAGAGATTTTGAACTTTTGCTGAAAAGACAAAGGCACTGATCACTAATTCACAGAACTAAAGACAATAACTCATCTTTAGATGAAGTAGAATGAGCAGAAGAAGGAAATGAATAGAAAAGATGGGGTTTTATGAACATAAGATATAACCCAGAAAATCAAAAGCATGATGGATTCTTCCTATTAGATGCCAAGTCATATTGCCAAGTATATGTGGAAAAATAAGAAAACTGGACTTTTGCCAGGAGCACACTAAGCGCTAGACTCTATTCTGTCCCTCAACTAATGTTTCCTTCTTTATCAGTTGTGCAAAAATTATTTTACTTTGTTAAAAGTTCCCATAGGTTTTTTTTTACTACTGTCTTTTATTCAAGAAAACCTTTGTGTAAGACATCAATGCTTTCTCTACAGTTAGACACTGTATATCTTCAGTGAATAAAGTGGTCACACATCACTATACCCTAAGCCTATAATATACTTATTATTAGTATGTGCTATACACAGGAGCAGGATGTAGAGGTTAACTAAAAGCTGATCTGCAGCTTCAAGTCCTCTGCCTTTCCCTTAATCAGTATTCAATCAGTGCTCAAACAAACTTCCCATTTTATTTCTGTGTTTTAAACCTTGTTCCCCAATTTATCACCTCTATGTATTGTTTCACTCTTTCAACAGTAAGTTATCAAGCACGTATTATACCCTGTGGTACAAGGGATGAACAGATGGATAAAATGCAATTCCTGCCCTGGAGGAGCTTAGAGCCTTGGGTGAGAAGCAAACATGCAAACACAGAACATCACACTTTGTGGAATATGGCATACTAGGGAGGTATACAAAGCCAAGTGTTGTGTCCAGATGAAACTCCGTTTTAGAGTTGATAATGAGAGTTTTATACCTTCCTTTAGTCTCTTGGACACTTCTTAGTTGCTTTGCAAAAATGGTTTTGCTCTTTGTTTTATTCAAAGATTTGCTTAACTAAAACTTGAATTCAGAGCTCCAACTTTACACATTTGCTTTCCAAGACAATTACCATCTACCCTACACTTTAACAAAAGCTTGATTGTGTACAGAGTGCAAACAGAATGGAAATCAGATACCTGGGCTTTAAAAGAAGCATTGTTTCATATGGTATACCATTCACTGCTTCCTATTCTCTTTTGTGTATTTTTGAACATAAGTACCAGTTAAGCAGGGTGCTGACTGAGAACAAATCAGAAGACAGGGGTACATAATTCACATGATGTACTGGTCTCTATATAAGCCACAAATATAATAGGCAAAAAGTGGAACTGAATCATTTTGTGCTTCATTCAAAGATCAAGAAATTTGAGAAAATGATGCATTAATGTCCTAAAGATCTTTCTTTGGTTTAGCCTGCAGACTCCATAAGGAGCCTTTTCTTCTGGCCAGGTGCTCTTGCTTCTACACAGTTGGTGTATATCTTCTGCTAGGGCTCCTCTCTGTAGCAGGGTGGGGGGGTGGGGGGGGGTCACAAATTCCATGAGGCCATGGAATCTTGCATTGTGCTTGAGCCAGTCATTTGGAAGACATACAGATTGGAGGTTAACTCAGAGCAAATAAGCCATGATTAGCTGTCTGTGTATATTCCTTCCTCTTGAATGAAGAACAAATGTATCTCTTAATATAGAATATGCAGAGAGTGTCAGTGTGTTGCTATCATGGGTAAAAGGACATTTGGAGAGGTGTAAAATTTTGTCAACTTAATAATTCAGAGAAGAAAGAAATAGATATAAGAATCTATATTTTTAAATGAAAATACTCTTTTCTTTAGTCAGTCTAGATATAAGGCATCCTTTCAAAAAAGAGCTCAAGGAGAGAGTTTTTCCTTGTCTAATCCTGAGATCACATACACAGTTATGTATGCTCCTCCACACACATGCACACTTATGCACGTCCCAAAAACATACACACATATGCCACTCATTGCGTCTCTGTGTCTCTGTCTCTCTCTCTGTCTCTCTCTCTGTCATACACACACACACACACACACGTACACATGTAGCCACACATATACAGTATTTTAAAATGTCATCAGTCTCTTCTAGTAAAGAAGCATGGATTATGCTGTATTCTTAGCTTACGGGTAAAGAAATACAGTGTGATCCCACTGGATAATTTCAACTCTAGCCATTTATGCTTCTAGAAGTTTTATTGTAAATCTTCAGTTCTTCAAAGTGGTATGTGAGTTAAACCTATAATGAAGTATCAATACATATGCTCTAGAAGGATCACAATTACAAAAGCAAGCCAAGTGCTGCACTGTCAGTGAGCAGCATGACCTGCTGGGAGTTCTATAGGAAGTCACAATGATCTAGAGTCAAAGAAAACAGAAGCAACCGTTGTTGGGAGACAGAGATGAGCAGAGGGGAAGGAGGACGCTTTACGTGAGTGGGCATGATGAGTCGGGTTCCAGTAAACGCGTGACAGACAGAACCCTGAAAAACTGTATGCAAATACAAAGGAGTGTTCCAGTTTCACCGACATGAAGAGCGACGGGAAGTCCCAGTCTCTGAATGGTAGGATAATGATTGTCTTGCCCACTCTGAACAGCCATAACAAAGAAGCTCTCTGGAAATCTTTATGTAAGTACACTAACTATTCTTAAGAGTGCTAACCTAGAAAAGACTTGATACCCTATGAGCATATACAGGGGGAGGTAATCCCCCTCAGGAACAGTCATAGGGGAGGGGAATAAGGGGAAAATGGGAGGGAGGGAAGAATGGGAGGATACAAGGGATGGGATAACCATTGAGATGTAACAAGAATAAATTAATAATAATAAAAAAAGAGTGCTAACCTCATAACCTACCCATCTCCCTAGTCCCACCACACACTCTTTGGTATTATGTGCTTGTGGAATAGATCACAGTAATGACTTTGGGAAGACACAAATGCTCAAACCACAGCACCAATGCACTTTATTGCAATTTTACATAGACAATGAATTCTTAACAAATTTCATTGGTCCTTTTATCACAATTAAATGCTGAGTGCACTGCATCTCAATTCTATTCTCCCTGATAATTTTATTTTCACCAAGTTTATTTTTATTACATCTGAGTTAGATCCTTTCTCATTCTCTAACAGATTCACTATGTATTGTGCATCTAACTTGATCATGAAAAACAAGCCTGCCAGTGCAGAGGACACATGTTCACTTCCCAGCACCCATATAGTGGCTCAAGAGCTCCGGAAACTCCAGCTCCAGGAGCTCTGCTGCCCTCTGCTGGCCTCCAGTGTATTGTATCCACAGACACACTCATATTCCCTTAATTAAAAATAAAAATCTTTTTCCAAAAATAACTGCTTTGTATGATGAAACATAAAGCAGTTTTCAAATGTAAAAAAAAAGTATAGCCTTAAATAGCCTCAATTCCTTTTGAAATGATGAAGTAATAGCTATAGACTTAATGAAATACAGTATTCCTGTTTTTTCCCCCCCTAGGTCACTCATGACCAGAAGAGGAACAGGAAAAAACAAAAACAAACAAACAAAAACCTGGCCAAGCTCTAATCTATAGTTAGTGGTCAGCTGCCAAAATGTAACGCTCTTCCATGACACATCTCGGGTTACTAGCATGATGTCACTGAGTCCATACCATTATTCCAAAGTTCCTCAGTTCAAGTAAAACCTTGCGAAGAACCCCAAAACCATAGCAGTAAATAACGAGGCTTTTGAGCGTGTTTCATTCTAATGTAACTTATTGAATTCCAATATCACACAACTTTTCAATAATGACTGTGCTTAACAGCCACCCAGAGTTCCTGATAATTAAACTGTCAGATATTACAAGCCAAGTGTTAGCACCCCTCTCGATATTTTCTGGGTATTGACTGGGATGTTGGTTAGAGGAGTTTAGTATGCATATATCGAGATGACTAATGGATGGCTCTTATTGGGGTGAAGTTAAACTTTAAGAGGAAGGACAGCAGGTTACCAAGAAGAGACTTGATACCCTATGAACATATACAGGGGGAGGTAATCCCCATCAGGAACAGTCATAGGGGAGGGGAATAAGGGGAAAATGGAAGGGAGGGAAGAATGGGAGGATACAAGGGATGGGATAACCATTGAGATGTAACAAGAATAAATTAATAAAGGAGAAAAAAAGGTAAAAAGAAGAAGAAGAAAGAAAGAAAGAAAAGTAGATTTAAAACAGTTGGGGTTCCTAAGAATTCTGTCTGCCCTAGACGCATTTTCTAGTGTAGGCCAGCTTATATCCAATGTTTTCAATTAATGTCTCTATCTTCAAAGATATTTCAAAATCAAAACACCTAAAACCACACTCACCATCAAAAATCCCCTCGTGTGTTTTTCACTAATTGATATATTTAATCACTTTACATCTGATCATAGTCCCCCTCCATACTCTCCTCCTAGTCCTGCTCGCACAACACCTCCCCACATTTCATGCTCCCCTTCTCTAACGGGAGGTACCATGGGTACCAACCCACCCTGGTACATCACGTCACAGCAGGACTAAGCACATCCTCTCCTACTGAGGCTCTCCGGACACCTGGTACCCACTGTCATTCCCTCTCCAGCCCACTCCCCTCCATCCATCTATTTCAGGTGGTCTATTTTACGTCCCCTTCTGAGTGAGATCCAGGCATCCTCTCTTGGGCCTTCCTCGTTACTTAGCTTCCTTGGGTCTATGGATTTTAGTATGGTTATCCTTTATGGCTACTATCCACTTATAAATGAGTACATACTGTAGATGTCTTTCTAGATCTGAGTTACTTCACTCAAGATGATCTTTTCTAGTTCCATCCATTTGCCTGCAAATTGCGTGATGTCTTTGTTTTTAATAATTGAGCTCTGTTCTTTATTCATTCTTCAGCTGAGGAACATCTGGATTGTTTCCAGTTTCTGGCTATTATGAATAAAGCTGCTATGAACATAGCTGAACACATGTCCTTGTGGTATGGTGGAGCATCTTTGCGGTATATGCTCAGGAGTGGTAGAGCTGAATCTTGTGGTAGAACTATTCCCAATTTTCTGAGAAACCACCACATTGTTTTCCCTTCTATTTTTGATTTTTGGTTATTGTTCCTCACTTCAGAAACTACCATAACACTTCCACTCACCAAATTTCATAAGCAAAAATATTGGTATGAAATATAGATCTGGTCTGTGTTCCCCTCCCCCGGTCCTATATCTTTGGTCAATCAACAGCTATCAGTTTTATCCCTGGGTATATTACATATTTGGTAGGTCCTTGTTTTCTTTGTTCCTCAGACGGCAGCTAACTCCTACCTGTAATTACCACCAAACACACTAGTAATCTCCCAGTGTTTAGCCCTGACCTCACAGAATACTCTGTGAACTATGCAAAGATAAGTTTATGTAAATATGGGTTTCCATTGGATTCTGATATTATATAGATCACGTGTGCCAGCATTATCAAATCTTATAAATATGGCCATATACTAAATTCTGATATTGTATGGCTTACAAGTAACTGCATGGTTAAATCTAATAAATATGGGAACACTACAAATTCTGATATTGTATAACTCATGGTACCTGCATGATCAAACCTTCACTACTCAACTGTAGATCCTTGTCTCTCACCCCTTAAATTTTGCACTTCAACCTCATTGAAATAGCTTACATCTTCTATACAAAATATCCCTTTCTCCTTTTATTCATCTGTTTCCTACTGGGGGAAGATTTCCCTGATCTATCAGGTTTGGGTAATACACACACAAACACACACACACACACACACACACACCATACACATACACATGTGTATCTGTATGTGTCTGGTGTATGTGTGCTAAATTTATGTATGTGTGTATATATATTGTATTATAGATTGTGTATTATATATGTATGTATATGTTCTTATATCCTACATATTAATGCCCATGTAATTTTCTGTCTTCTACGCCGGATTGAATGATGCTATGACCATTTTAGTGAGCTAACCACTGGAACATCAGGCCTTTGTAATGTATCTAAAAAACAGTAGTTCACTATTGAATATTAACTGAGTCTTGTCAATACTGCTGACAAAATTTTTGTCAATGGCCACTAATTCTCTCCTGTCTTATACCCATCAGCTTTCCATGTGTATGTTCTAAAACAGTTCTGAAAATTTCTTGACTGTTTTAGGATACTAAAATAAATCACTTTAATTAATTACATTGATTAAATAAATAAAATGTAAAAATACACATAACAATGCATATACAAACTGAAACAGCTTATAAATAGTACCTCATAAGAACGTATAATTTCATGTATTTTTAAAAAGTCTTGTAGGCGTCAAATAGCACCCTAAGCATGATTCACTAAAAGCCTGATCAATTACATGATTTCCTACCTTTTTTTAAGCCTCAAAATTATTTCTAAATTCCTCAGGTAGGCACAGAAGACTTCATCTAACAAAGTATGCAAGATACATCTTGTCAATTCAGACTTTGTGTTGCGTTTTTCACCTATTTTCAAGTTTTCCTTCCTCCTCTTCTCCTACCTCTTTCAACTATTCTCATCCTGCGGTCAGTGTCTCTAGTGTCTACATCTTGTACAATGAGTTGCTTATGTAATTTTTAACTGCCCCTTCCAGGTCTTGAATTTCTTATGAAGAGTCCCTTCCCCTGCCTTAGAAATTGTTTTCCCATGCTATCTCTGTTCCCAGAATAGGAGTAAGTCTTAAGAAAATGTACTTAAGACATATTTTCTTTTTTTACATATACATTTATATTATTACACATATAGACAATAAACTACCTACAGCAAGAAGGACCGCAAAGTAATCAGGAATTATATAAATGTTACAGTCTTTCCTATCTTGGTACATCTAAAATTCTGAAATAAATCAATATCTATCGTATCTCATCTTTTTTTTCCTTTTTTTATTAATTTATTCTTGTTACATCTCAATGGTTATCCCATCACTTGTATCCTCCTATTCTTCCCTCCCTCCCATTTTCCCCTTATTCCCCTCCCCTATGACTGTTCCTGAGGGGGATTACTTCCCCCTGTATATGTTCATAGGGTATCAAGTCTCTTCTTGGTAACCTGCTGTCCTTTCTCTGAGTGCCACCAGGTCTCCCCCTCCGGGGGACATGGTCAAAGGTGAGGCACCAAAGTATCTTTATCAATTTAAAACATCTATCTAGACCTAAAAATATCTTAACCTCTAAACAACTAAGCTTACTTGTAAAACTGAAGTATCTGGTCTTCAACCCCATCAGAGACTTGAGAAGGAATAAAATTAATTATCTGAGTAGACAGGAAGTGCAGGTTAGCAGATTCCCAAATGAGAAGGTGATAGAGACAGTGTGCTGCCTGAACGGTCACCCTAAACTCTATAACATTGGAGCATTATCTTCAGCTTTCTGGCCCAGTATGTCTGACAAACACATTTGTGAGGCAAAATCTATTGAGGAGTTGCTTACCCTGTCTTGGCAGAGGTTGGCCATCAACTCTGCCTGCATCCAAGCTTGCCCATTTTTTAGGTGGAATTCTGTCTGTGGTAGGCATGAGGATGTTTTGCCCAGTGGCTAGTTTGCCACATTTGAAGCCATCTCCATAAGGAGGTTCACTGATGCTCATCATCTTTTTTGAGGTGGGTTGGGTGTTGCCGGGAGTTAACCTGTCTTTTTGTCAAGAAATCTTAAAGTAATAAAAACATCTTTAAATGTTGTATTCTGTATATCTCTGAGGCTTTTGAAGACCTTATCTAACTATTTTACCTTATCTATAGAATCATATCTACCTGTTAAACCTTGGGTGTATACTTTTGTAGTAAAAATAGACTAGTAATTAACATAACTATGATTTGATCAACTAACAATTAACTTGTTAATTGTTAACTTAATTGTCCTAAGCAGCCTGTAATACCACTTTCAAAGTGTTGGAAGTAAATCTCGTATTGTAGTTGACATATTTTCAATTATATAAGAGCTTGTGCATACTAGGGGATAGGAATGGCTTATTAGCCATTTAGGGCACTGAGTTTAAATATGTAGCTGTAATAAACTAATAGTATGTATATAATATATGTGACATTATACATAATATAGTTATATTATATATAATATATATAATATATTGTATGTTTGATGTAATTATATGATATCACATGTAATATAATATATATGATATAGTATGATATGATATGATGCCAATACTATTGAAGAGAAGGAAGCATTTATGGACTAAATATGGGTGATAGAAAAAATGTAAAAATTCATTTCTAAAAAGTATTTTACCCTCTTTATTGCATTCCTGTAATACAGCAGCATATCATATCACTTTCGTTCTAGAACATTCCTTGGCTAATATTCTGTGAGCGTACAGAATAACTCATTCAATGCTTATAATTCTATGAGAATGGTGTAGGGACTGGGACAGTCAGCACTTTATATCTCAGGAAGTGAGGCACTGAACGTAGATTCACGCTGCTAACCTCTATGTGGCAGATCTAAATCATTGTTGAGTGGTAAAAGATAAACTAGCAGCAAAGCAACTGAGGAATATGAGTCAGATCAATCTTAGGAGATGCAAAGCAAATTGTTTGCAAGCATTTGTGACTTTTATACATTTAGGCCCTAAGGAAAGGCAAACCATATACCAACTTGTGATGCACAAATGAAAACCAGAGCTGCTAACTTTGGGCTCCAATATGTTCACACATCAACGTAGGGTTTTTTGGGTTTGTCCTGTTTTGTTTTGTTTGCTTTGCTTTTCTGTTGTCTGACATTGTTTTGTTTGAGTTGGATTTGGTCATGTGTTTGTAAATTTTCTAAGACAAGGAATAAGAGGTAATATCACATTCTCTGTTTCTTTGGGAAATAAGCCCCGACAGGAGACATTATGAAGAATTTTGTTAGGAGAAAAATCTTGGCTTCATATTTCTGTATAGATACTGAGGCAGCCAGGCCAGCCCATAATGCCCTACCAAGGTAGGGCTGCCGTCCAGCTGCCCTTGTGGTGCTTCTCATGCTGTTTGCATGAAAGACAAGCTTGAAATAAAATTTACTCTTTGCTCTCAGCAAGAACTAATACTTATCAAATGCCCTGGTCAAACACAATAAAATCATACTGTGTAAGGAAATTGCCTTTGTAATTGATTTACGAGTTTTCATAGAGGAAAAAGCATTACAGTAGCATTTTCATTAAATTACTTGTCTACAACGACCAAAAAATATCTAGTTTTCAGGTTTTAAAGACCCAACATCTCTGTTCTTTAGGTTGGTTTTTTTAAGTAAATAGTAAATAAAAGATCTATATGTGTGCTTTTTTTTATACAGAAGCCGAGGGTCTCCGATTATTTATAGGGATGACAGTGCTTTTGTGTTTATTATAGAGTTGGGAAACAGAAAGAAGGAAAGAAAGAAAGAAAGAAAGAAAGAAAGAAAGAAAGAAAGAAGAGTGAGAGAGGAATAATACTGCTTTGTTTATATTGGGTGAGGGAGAGAGGGCACTTGCCTTCCCCTTCTGCTTAGAGGGGGAGCATCAAAGCTGTGTCCAACAAGCACAAACAGAACCAGCTGCCCAGGCTCCTCTGGCCAGTGACTACTCTGTTGTTCCAGGCCACTTGGGAAGCCCATAACTGCCTATGGAAAGATTTTACCTCTTAAAATGGTCCCTTGTCTGGCCTCAGTGGAAGAGGACGCACTTAGTCCTGATGCTACTTGATATGCCTCGTGGGCTGGTACAGGGTGGATGGGATCCCCATTTCTGGCAAGAAGAGGAGGGGGAAAGACAGAAGAGGGGGGAGGGGACTGCAACTGGGATGTAAAGGGAATAAATAAATTAATTAATGAGAAAAAGAAAAGGTTCTTGGTTCAAAAATGACCAAAGTAAGGCAGCATCTAACTTTGTTTTCATTAGTTTTAACACAAAAGCCAAACCACCAAATCGTTTGCTCAGTGTTTAGCCATTTCCGCATCGAGCACCACCAAATGCCTCTATGTGTACAACTACAGCCTAGAGCCAAACCCACCACATACAGTGCTTGAATAGGCAAATTGATCTGACTATCTCCCTTTATAAAATGGAAAGTGCCTTTAAATGGGTGTCAAAATAACACCTTTCATTATCTTTTCAAAGTTGTATTTTTAAAAAGGTTTCTACATGCTCCCACTTTTGATCTCTGATTTTGAGAGTACATCAAAGAAAAACAGTCAGCAAGTTGGGGAAATGAACAGTCAACTTAAAGGAATACACAGTAAATGCAATCTCAGTCTGGATCCCGAATGGCAGTCTCTAGTTTGCCTATGTACATCTAAGTTCATACCTACACACTGCTGATTAAACTATGGCCACATTTAATGGGCATTGTCAAATAAAATATTTTCCTTTGAACAATCTAGAGCATTCCAAGAAACTCATTTGACCTGCTGATACAAGTAAAAACATTCATTTATCCTACAAAGATTCCATGAAAGCCACCATTTGCTAAAATGGTGCTTGGCCCTATGCATCCAACAATGAACCTGTGATATACAGCTGAGAACTTTCTTAAGATCACGGGAAATTGAAGACTGCATTTAGGCCCTTGCTCTGTGAGAAGGAAAATATTTGAACATTGACATAGTCTGCAAGCAATTTCAGGGAAGTTGTAGACTGCTAAAGCCAATTCACAAGGTGTGTGTGTGTGTGTTTGTGTATGAGAGAGAGAGAAAGAGAGAAAGAAAGAAAGACAGACAGAGACAGAGAGAAAGACAGAGACAGGGAGAGACAGACTGAGAGACTGAGAGAATTCTATCAATTTCATTGTCCTCTGCCAAAGCCAATTCACAAGGTCGTGTGTGGGGGTGGGGGAGACAGAGACACAGAGAGAGACAGAGACAAACAGACACAGAGACAGAGAGAAACAGAGACAAAGAGAGTCAGACTGAGAGAAAGACCAAGAGAATTCTATTTCATTGTCCTCTGCCAAAGCCAATTCACAAGGTGTGTGTGTGTGTGTGTGTGTGTGTGTGTGTGTGTGTGTGTGTGTGTAAAACAATTCTACCAATTTCATTGCCCTCTGCCCAAACATTGAGCTAACAAACTGCTGCATTTCATTTCTTCCTATTTCAATTAAATTCAGGTAACTGTCTAGATGGACTCTGGATTTGAACAGGTACAGAAGGAATTTCCCAGAAGCAGAGCAGCAGGTGGTCTCACTCAGCCCCTCCTTGGCTTTACAGAGCTTTCTGAAGAAGCTCACAGAAATCAGCAAATGATGTTAATATGGCTTTTTAGAAAGCTTCCCTAACCAGATTAATCAACTTGTAGCAGTTTATATTTAAAGGGTTTTACTCTCTTAAAATATTTTTCAGTTCAGCCTGTGAATAATGAATAAGAAAGAGAAACTTTAGGAAAAACACAGTTGATGTGTCTAGTCCCACAAAGAAGGGAATGCCAAGATGACAATTAAAATACTTGTTTGTATAATGTATACTTTGTTTTTTAATTCATTATCCTGCTGTTGTTGACTTTATGTATTATAATTTACGGATTACTGAGTTCATAATTGAATAATATGTAGATGTCACCTCAGAGCGCTAAACCAATTCACCTCCTTGGAATTGCCTGTCTAAGTAAGAATGACACTCGCTTCAGCATTTTCTCTCTGATTAGAGACACTATGGATTTGCAGTCACCTCTACGTAACATAAATCAATAAAGAATAATTTTCCAGGCAGTAAATCAATTGTCAGTTCACAGACCCTAATACCCCTGGGCAGGATTTATTGGAAAAAATGAATGGCAGTCTTGTTAGGAGATGTATGCACGCTTTATGGGTACATAATAGTGTAAACCTCAAACTATTACATACACTGCACAAAAGAACTCAACAAAAACAACTCTTTTGTTTCCATGCAACATAAACCCAAATAGATTTTCCAATGAAGAAATGAAAATTTTACAAGATAACAGTAAGATGTGCTGTCTTTGAATAGGGAATTTTGGGAACAACATAGCTAATCCCTTTGCTAGGAGATTTCTCTACCTGAGGTGAGGTGGTTATGACAAGTTAGTGAGATGCCAAATCTTGTCCACCTAACAAGGGCATCTATTGGTACAGGGGACTATTGAATATTTGCACTGAAGTTCATCAGAACTGAGATGTGCCTAAGGACAAAATAGAGACTGATTTCAAAGATTTGGTATATCACCAAATATACAAAGTTACTCATTAAAATTTCACATGTATTAATTTTAGAAATGGAACACTGTAGCTATGTGACTAGATAAAATGCAGGTTAAATTAATTACAAGAACCAGTGAGGCAGCTGAGCAGTTACAAGCATTTGCCGCCTGGACTGATAATCTAAGCTTAGGCCCTGGGACCCACGTGGTGAAGGGGAGAGACTGATTATCACAAGCTCTACTCTGACCTCCATGAGCACATGGTGGCATGTGTAATCCTCACAGAGGCCCTCCTCTCTTCCTCCCTCTCTTCCTTCCTTCCTCCCTCTCTTCCTTCCTCCCGCCCTCCCTCCCTCCTTCTCTTCCCCCTCTCTCACATACACAAATAAATGAATTAATTAATATTAATTTCAACTGTTGTTTCTATCTTTATCCTGCGCTATATCAGAAAACTGGGAATAGGGCTTCCTCAAGACCCAGATATTCCACTCCTTGGAATATACCCAGAAGATGCTCCAGCACACAACAAGAACATTTGCTCAACCATGTTCATAGCAGTCTTATTCATAATAGCCAGAACATGGAAACAGCCTAAGTGTCCCACAGTAGATGAATGGATAAAGAAACTGTGGTACATTTACACTATGGAATACTACTCAGCTATTAAAAACAACGAATTCCCAAAATTTGCGGACAATGGATTGAACTAGAAATGATCATAATGAGTGAGTTAACCCAGAAGCAGAAAGAGACAAATGGTATATACTCACTTATATCTGGACACTAACCCAAGGGATATGTCCCATGAAAGTCTTCACTTACCAGGAAAGTGGGACAGAGGGGAAGATATTCTATTGGGACTCTAGGTGAGAGAAGCATGGGAGAATGGGGAAATAGAAGGATCCAGAGGGTCCTAGAAACCTACAAGAAGAACATTATAATGGGCAGATCTGGGCCCAAGGGTCCTGCTCAAACTATGGTACCAGCCAAGGACAATACGTGCAGTAAACTTTGGACCCCTACCCAGATCTACCCAATGGACAGGACATTTTCCACAATTGAGTGGAGAGTGGGGTCTGACTTTCACATGAACTCTGGTGGCCCATATTTGACCATGTCCCCTGGATGGGGAGACCTGGTGGCACTCAGAGGAAGGATAGCAGGCTACCAAGAAGAGATTTGATACCCTATGAGCATATACAGGGGGAGGAGGTCCACCTCAGTCACAGTAATAGGGGAGGAGTAAGGGGAAAATGGGAGGGAGGGAGGAATGGGAGGATACAAGGGATGGGATAACAATTGATATGTAATATAAATAAATTAATAAAATATAGGTTTTTTTAAAGAAGGAAAAGGAAAGTAAGAAAGTTAGCATCTGAACCTTGAATTCTGAATAGAAATGCAAGACTTGTAAATTAATTAGAAAGTTACACTAGTCTATATTATAAATTATATGGAAGAAATTGACAAACAGGATAGTACTTCAGTCTAATAGATTAACAGCAAGAAGATGATGGCATATAAACTTCATCAAATTGTAAGCAGTAAATTCTGCCCACAAATGGCATGCAATGGGTGGCATGTACTGGGTAAAACCATAGACCTTACAACAACCTACATACGATACCCAGAAGGGCTTCCTGCAGCAAAGGTTATTTGTGGCAAAGGTGAAAAGGTTAAGAAACACTAATCTAAGCTGAGTGTGGTGGTCCATGTCCTTAATCCCAGCACTCAGGGAGGCGGAGGTGGGTGGATCTCTGTGAGTTTGAGGCCAGACTCATCTACAGAGTGAGTCCAGGACAGGCAAAGCCACACAGAAAAACCTTGTCTCAAAAAAAAAAAAAAAGGAGGAGGAGGAGGAGGAGAGGAAGAGGAAGAAGAAGAAGAAGAAGAAGAAGAAGAAGAAGAAGAAGAAGAACAACAACAACAACAACAACAACAACAACAACAACAACAACAACAAAAACAAGAAACACTAATTTAGAATGATACATAAAGTTTTTATAGAAACCACTGGAGTGGGGGAAGAATACTACAAAAATTTCAGAGCATTTCACCAGTAGGAAAAATGTATATAGTTTGTGCAAAGCTTAAGCTTCAAAGAATGAAATAATATCTAAACTCATTATTTGCCTCTGGTTTTCCTCCCTCAACATCCTTCCAGAAACATTGCTAGAATTCTTAAGAAATCATCGTGTCTGAGAAAATGAGAAAAATAATTCAAATTCATATGGGAGGTATATGTGCATTTTATGCAGAGGAAATAAAAATTATGCCTTATTCTATTATGAATAAAAAGACTTGTCATAAATTTAAACTGGGCTCATTTCTTTATGCTTAATAAAGCTTTCACACAAGCACCTGAAAAGAAACCAGAAAGAAAATGTACCCATTAAAGTATTTACCCTTCAAGTAACCTAAAATAGTAAGAAATATAGGCTTAATTATCTATTGCGAGCTTGGCCACTACTTGAAATTTCAGTACTACTACAGTTGGAAAACGTAGAATGCATTCGACAGCAAATTTAAATGTACTGACTTAAAAATACCTTCCTTTGGGCTGCAAGCCATAATCAAGTACTCTATATCACCCTGAGCTTTAGTACATTAGCATGATATAAAATATATTTTAAAGGTATATTCCTGATTTATAATAATTACAACTCTCAGAAACTAATAGCTCGAAGCATTTGACTTTTCTCTCCTGATACTCTTACTCAAATCCAGATAAAATCCCATTCTAATCAGCAGAAGAGCATTTATAGTAGAGATATTAGCAACAATCATCACTTTTTAAAGACCTTTGAAATTATGGTTAAAAATTAATAGCTTAGTGTGTTATCTTCTTCAGTAACATATTTTCATTTTGATAGCAATCTATTAAAAGATGCTTTAATAGAATTCTCATGATGACATTTCCAAAGACCCAAAGTTGAAAGCATTGTATGTATAGAAATGACAAGGAGAAAGGTGAAGGGCGAACAACTTTATAATTCCTCAGTAGATTAGCTCCTGAGGCAACTATGAAAAAAAAAAGTTTACACAGGGTTCATTTGAAATAATAGAATTTTCCTCTGGAACAACAATTGGAACCAAAGGTTTGAAGTCAGCATGCCAATTAAAGTCCTTCCTTCTAAGCACCCCTAGGATAAAACCTGCCCCACACTTCTGTCATGGCTTCTGATGGTGGCCAGTGAACTTTCCCAGTGTTTGGCCTCTGCCTGTCTTCATATGGCCCTCTCTATAACACTGTCTTTGTATTGATTGTCTTCTCTTTGAACAGTACTGGAGATCAGGTTTAGAACACACACACACAATAGCCAAGATGGTTTCATTTCTAGATCTATAATAACTTAACAGCTAAAGTGAGCGCACTTGCGTATAGAATCACATCTCAAAGTCCTAAACTGATATGTATTCCTGGGAAGACCATTACCTCAGCACACTGTACTAATCATACCTGTGGTCAAATATGAATTCTGTTTAACTAAGTCTCCTGCATACTCTTCCTCCCATTCCCATTTTGCTCATGACTCTAAGACTGGAGATAACATCGGAAGATGTTAACATGAACATGTCGGTGAAAGAGCTCAAGCCGGGGTGGGATAAAGTAGGCAACACCACTTTGGATAGTTTTCAAAACCTGGTTGAGGGCAATGTAGTAAATGAATGAATTCCCTTCTCAATGTTTGCATTAACTGAAAGGTGAGATGAACTACCCAAAATATAGGCACTTGGATTTGAATATGATCTCATCTCTTGAATAATAACTCATCTGTCAATGGAAGGTCTAGACTTTTTTGGATCGTGTTTCTTAAGTGTAAAGCCAGAATAAAGTAGATCTTTTAAAAAAAATAATAAAAACATTCTAATTATGAATATACATACCACTTTAAATCCATGAATAAAGAACTGACCCATTTTGCTTGGCCAGCAGGATAGAAGTTAGTTTTCATTTTACCTTAAATACTGTAGACAGGACAAGCACTCTTCAATTTGCCATAGGCACAGCTCTAATTGTCTTGAACTGAGTTTATCTCTCCTGAGATTTATGTTTGTGACTATAATCTGAATTCACAAGAAATGTTCGATAAATGAGAATGATATCAGAAACCTCATACCCTAATACTGATAATCCACATAGGAATATGGAATTTGCCATGTAAAAGGGAAAGCTTATACCATTAAATGTTTTTTCCTAATTTCATGTTTTGTTGAATCCTTCATTCTGTTGCCCAAATGGTATTCACTGGCCTTATCTTTTAGCGCTAAGACAACAGTAAATAAATCTCACTTTGCATCTAGTCAACTGTGTTTCACATACATATCTTGTGACTCCCAAAGCATGAAGTCACTCCAATGATATCAAAGTCAAAGCTGTGGTGACTTTATAGCATTGAACCATTCAGCTCACTGCTGTCAAATACTGCCCTAGGAAATTCTCATTTCATGAAATAATTATATTGCAAGCTAATAAGCAATCAGCCCTCTTACTTTTTTGATTTTGTAAGGGATGATAGAAAAACCCTAATTAGTCGTCCCAATGTTTATAGAAATAGGGACAGAAATATAGCCTTGTAAAAATTTTACAAGGGCTTTTCTTATCTACTTTCCTTGAGAACTGTATCAAAAAATCAGATTAAGTGGCAATTTTCTTTCATATAAAAAAACAAGTTTTAAACCAATTTTAACATTTAGATTTTATATTCGGAGATTAAAACATTCTCTATAGCATCAAGACCATATTTCTGGTTCTTGGGACCCTATGGAAATGATTGAAACTTGGCCACATTGAAAATGGTAACAAGGAAATATTGACGAATGGTTAAATGTCAAGAGTCAGGGAAGTGGACAGAGGCTCTGGACCAGGCCCAGGTACTACTGGTATTTAGAACACAAGAGAGAGAGAGAGAGAGAGATACCAATCACCTTGGACAGTGACTTCATGTGCTAGGCTATAATTGCCAAGTGACCAGATGTCAATATAGTCAGCTCTCTGAAATGACTATAGGAATTCCATGGGGTCTGGAATGCTGAGATACTTGCTTATCTTGCTGAGGGCAAAATAAACTACCTTGGTAATGAGGCTCTGTAGAAGCTAATTCTCTTTAAAGAGATAGTGATCCACAGCTCTGTGTGAAATAACTAGAGCTAAAAGAAAAGAGAAGAATGCCATCACAGCAATCCACAAGCATGCAAGTTTCTCTCCTTTTATGCAGATTTACCATAGTAACATTATTCAAATAACCCTTTGATAAATTAAGTCGCTACATTTATAATTTTCTAAAGCAAAAAAAAAATCTTTGAAATGAGCTGAATTCCTCTAATGCAGGTCATTAGGATGTAGAAGAGATTCTGATATAGCAAAGGGCACGCCTAACTTATAAATTAATTGTTTTCAGAACCCACTACTGTGCATTGTAACAAGCTGCTGCCTGATGCTCTGGCTTTTGCTCTGGAGACCATATATTAACTCATGTAAAAATCCTAGTAATAATAACTTTCCCCTTTCTTTGAGATGATATTAAAAGTGGGTGCGGAAATGCACCTTTTTATGTTTATTTGACAGATAATCTTCTTGTGGAATTATACAAACATTTCAAGTTGAATTTGCATTACTAAAAGCTCAGACACTTTCTCATCAGCCAAGCTAAATATTTGCTGTAGATATTTTTCCTCCTGTAGATATTTTTTTCTTCCTGAGGAGAGCTAACCTTCCTATTAGCTGCTCAGCATACTGCTCCTCCAACTCGTAAGTGTAAATTTGGAGGAAATTTGAGAAAATATTCACTATCACTAGGCAGCACAATTGCTTCATGCAGTATGTGTGCCCTCAGAGAAATCAGGTGCCCCATGCACTGCTGAAATTTATGTTAAAGAACACCAGCTTATGAGAGGCAAACATGTAACCGAAATTTATCTCCCAGTGACAAGTTCAGAATCTGAAAGTTTCCAAGTTCTTCCCTGGCGAATTACTCAAAACTGCTGTTTTTCAAGTCAAGAACACCTGTTTAGTGTTTTCCTCCTCGCCCTCCTGGTAAAATGGAGCCACTAGGAACACAGGAGCTAAAGGTTTTTAATGAATGAAAGGCACAAAGTATTGACAGATTTCAACATATTATGCCACCCTTACCCTTTCCCCCTAATGAGGTAAGATGAAAAAGAAAGGAAACAGTTGTGATATTGGGCTCTGGAGTTTGTTTTCAAAGCGCTGCAAATGAGCTCGGATCGAGGATCACTCTTCTCAGTACAGTCATAAGCAATTTTCACATTGCTATGAGATGCCACATACAGACAACAGCTTTGGTAAGTGAACAACTAAAGGCTTCATGTTCAGCATCAGGCACCCTGCCAAATAACTTTCCATCTCCATACACCACTCAAAGAATCAAAACTCTACTTGTGCCATTTCTGCTGGGTCAGATGTAAACTACAAAATAAAAACTGAACTAAAACTAAAATAGCAACAAAGCCTAAGCCAGTGTTGAAACTTATTTGAACTCAGTACGTAGTATTAAGCCTGGAGTCTGTACAGTATCTAGGCTGCAAAGAACTGAAACGTTTGTTATGACCACGTGAAAATGGAGGCTTGGGGATGGTTTCGGAGTAAGACAGCCGTCATTCACTAATAAGGACTTACGCAGCAGCCACTTTGTGCTACTCACAGACCCAGGTGCCAAGAGGCAATATTTACTTGACAATAAGTAAAGCTATGACAGTCCCTGTGTGTCTTTAAGGATCACAGTGTCATCAAGGAGACAAACGAGAAGATCAACAAATATCGTGATACGTAATGCAGGTTAAGAAAAGAACAACAAAGGAAGTGAGCAGAAGGTTTTTCATTCAACCAGTGCTTGCGGTGCACACGCACTCATAGATGTCCTGGCTGTTGAAGGTTTGGTTGGAACCAGATAAGGTGAAGTGGTGAAAGAGGGGATAGCGAGCATGAGGAAGAAAAATGCAAGATAGAAACTTGTCATCAAACACAAGCCAGAGATCTTAGGAGTCTTTTCCCTCTACACAAAATACACAATTACTCTCTAATATAGAGTTCGAAAAATTAAACACATAATAAGGGACCCACTGAAGGTAAGAAAAATATAGTCTCTTGGGATTTTGCATCTTTCACGCTTGCTTATCTTTCCAACAGGAGGGTTGGGGAGTGTATTGTTGAACCTATGGATTTTAGGATCAGTCATAGGTTAGTCACAGTAGCCTAGATAACTTACCAGTGGCTACTGAAGAAAATTTCTGTCCTCCTTCCCCTCGCCAAAAAAAAAAAAAAAATTAACTGCTTAAAGATCCTTAGAGGAAGGGCACCTCCTCCATGAAGGAATGTTGACAGGGCCAAATTTGTGCAGTTCTTATTCGGTTAATCACAGCTGTTCAGAAGCTCAGTGTTACGCCCAGAAGACACGGTTGTACCACACTAAACCATACTCAAATTCTCACATTCTTTCAGCATGTTCTTCAACCATGATCCCGTGAAGGGACAGAGAGCCATTAGCATTCAATGGTCATTTATTCTGAGCACTTTGACCAACTGTTAGTCAGGAAGAGTATTTTAAAACATCCATTTACTTTTTAATTTATTTTTGTTTATTCTTCTCTCATATATATATAAAACCATATATTATATAATTATATATATATAATTCCCCTCCCACCCCTCTTCTCAGTCCTCCCACTTCCTTTCTTCCCCAGGTCTATTCCTCCTCTGATTCCCTTCGGAAACAAGCAGGCCTCCTAGGGATATCAATCAAACATGGCATAACAAGTTACAATGAGACTAGTCACCTTCCCTCATATTAAATCTGGACAAGGAAAACCAGTAGGAGAAAAGGGGGTCCCAAGAATAGACAAAATAGCTAGAAACACTCCCTCTCTCACTGTTAGGAGTCCCATAAGAACATACTTTGTAAAAAAAAAAAAAAAAAAAAAAAGATTTATAGCTGGGTGTGGTGGAGGACAGCACTCAGGAGGCAGAGGTGGAGGAATCTCTGTGACTTCGAGGTTATCCTGGTCTACAAAGTGAACCCAGAACAGCCAGGGCTACATGAAGAAACCCTGTCTTGAAAAAAAAATAAAAATAAAATAATAAATACATTTTTATTTATTCATTTTTTATTTATTATGGGTACAGCTGCTCTGCCTATATGTACACCTGTAGACCAGAAGAGGGCATTAGGTCACATTATTGATGGTTATGAGCCCCCATGTAGTTACTGGAAATTGAACTCAGGACCTTTGGAAGAACAGTTGGTGCTCTTAACCTCTGAGTCATCTCTACAACCCCAAGAACATATTTTTAAGATTATAAGTTAATTACACATCTTCCTTTCTTTCCTCCTCCCATGCACTCCTCTCCACTCTCCTTCAAATTCAGGTCGCCTTTTTCATTGTTATTGTATGCATATTTGTATTTTATATACATATATTCCTAAATACAAGCTTATGAGTTCATTTATCGTCTGAATGTTTTCAGGGAATGAATGTTTAACACTGGACAACCAATTGGTGTGTTCTTCAGCAGGGATGAATAACTCTCCCTTTTCCAGATTTACTCAGCAGTCTACAGTCCTTTGTGCAGGGTTGAAACCTTGCAGACTTTTCCCCATCCAGTTTGGCATGTTCATTGGTATCTGCTTGTTTGGCTCATATTTGGTTAGCCATGATGGTGAGACTTTACAGGGATGTTTCTGATGTCCCTAGGAGACAATCTCTCAGCCACGTCCCGGATTCTCTGGCTCTTAGGATATTTTCACAGTCATCTCTGACTGATGCGAAGAGAAAATTCCGCTTTTTAACTAAGTGTTTTAATACAAAAATTAGCATGCCTTCTTAATTCAATCTGAATGTTACATGGACCTGAATCACCAGAGATAAAACACAAAACCTTTTGAATGAAAGTGTTTGGCTTCATTTCCAGGGCTTTTCTAGCTGCCCTGAGGTATGGCGCTGTTTGTTCTGAATAAAGTCTACAGGTAGAATTCTTAAAATACATTGCATCGTACTGCATCATCAAAAATGTTTATAAATTATTTCAAGAGAGAATGTCTAGAATAGTTGTTGAATTACTTAACTACAAATGAGTTATGAACATAGGTGTTATAGGGAAAATGTCAAAATTATAGGTCTCTTCTATAATATTAAAAATATTACAAATGCCTTATTTATCCCTTTGGGTGAGTAAAAATTTTAGTAACTTAGAAAGGAATAACTTCCAGAAGATGTAAACACCTATTGGCAAACCATATACAATATGATTCAAGAAATCTTCACATTGAAATAGTTCTATTTTTTTAAAATGATGAAATTATTGTAATGGTTTGAATAAGAGATGGTCCTTGCTGGATCATGTGTCAGTACACTTGGTCCCTAGATGGTGGCTTTTTTTGAAGCCTATGGAAGCTTTAGGTGGTGGTGCCTGGATGGCATAAGTGAGTTACCATGGGTTTTGAGGCTTACCCCTTCCCATCCGTTCTCTGCCACTTCACTGCAGACACAATGTCACCAGCTAGTTCAGTATTCTACCACTGTGCGCCCCACCCTCATGAACGGTATCTCTTATCAAACACTAAGCAAAATGAAAACCTTTCCCACGTTAATTGTTTCTTGTTATGTATTTGGGTATAGCTATGTCAAAGTAACTAAAATGCTTATTATATAACGCATATATGTATATATTCAACACATTTTCATATGAAAATAGAATTTTCTATTACCTATAGAAATATAAAGAATTACAGACAGCTATGACTCCCAACAATATGAAAATTATTAATTTTAAGATAAATTATATATGTGTATATATACATGTTTATATATGTTTATATTTATGTGTACATAATGTATATATATTTATATGAGAGAGAGAGAAAAAGGTAAGAACAATCAAACCCTTACCAGAAACTTTACAATCTTGTGGACAAATGCAACTTCATCTTCAGTCCAAAAAATATACACATTCATGCTACCAGTGAGAAGGCTCAGAAGGTAAAGGAAATTTGCCATCCAGTCTGGTGAACTCCGTTTGACCTCCAGGGCTCATAAAGTAGAATGTGAAAACCAATTTCAGCAAGCTGTCCTCTGACTTTCACATGTCCCCCCCTGCAACAAACACACACTAAATCAAATTAAATGTAATAATTATTCCTAAATCTATAAAGCTATAATTGTCCCCTAAATAATGGATCAGTCCTACTGAGAGCAAAGCAGCACATTATTTGTCTCCTAATGACAATACACACAAATGTCCTGGGCAGGTGTGCCCATGTCAATTCCTTTACTGTGGTACCCAAGTCATCTGGTACGTATCCCTTTCTTCACCCCATGCCATCTGCTCACCATTTTGGGAAGAACAGAGAAAATTAGGAGGAGGGGTGGAGACAGAACTGTAAAGATGACCATACAAACTTGCTCATACTCCTGTATCACCATAGCAACAGATATAAGTCCTCATGTTTAAAGTAGTTGGGACTCCACCTGCTAAACCTTTCCACCATCTTATCCTACCCACTCGCCCATTAATAGAGTTGTTTCTGTCTAAAGCCATACCATCCTGAATGTACCCGCTCTCATCTGATCTCGGAAGCTAAGCAGGGCCGGGCCTGGTTAGTACTTGGATGGGAGACCAGAGTTGTCTCCTTGGTCGCCACCAAATTCTGGTTGACTTTTAGCAGACCTATTAGAACTGATCACTGGTTATACATTCATTGCTGTCTTCAAATGGGAATGGTATCCTTGTTTAGAATCTAGCTGTGGGTGCTGAAAAGACGTTCAGTTTCCTCTTATTTATGAAAATGGGGGCGGGGAGGTGGAAGGTTGGGAAGGCAAATAAAGTGGGTGTTGGTGAGCATCCCACCACAATTAGGGAAGCTTCTTTCAGAATTCCCACCTGAAACAAATGTCAACAGGCACCTGCAGTTTTCTCCCACTGAGCTTGTCTTGGTAGGCCAGCGTTCTAACAGCACTTTGGCTTTCCCCCCTTTCACAGTGAAAGCCAGCATGTTTGCCTCACTTCCTCCAAACCATTTAAATTCCCACCAGTGTGTCCTTTTTCTTTGCCACACTTGGATACTCCAAAGAGGAAGGAGAATCTGAGAGGAGAATCAGAATTTTCAGAAAGCTACGCACCGGGCTGCCAATCATTTTGACTCCTTTGTACTCCGAGCACTAAGGAAACGCCCCCGTTACCTCAGAACCCATCAGTACGCTCTGGTTTGATTAAAATCTTTTTCTCTTTCATTAAAATAAAAAGCTTCTGAAAAGCTACAGTTACACATTTTTTGCAACCCACAATTTATGAGTGCAACCTTCAAAAGCTTTTAAAAATAGTATCGGGTCTATTATTCCATATTATGGTAATTGTGGTAAAGATTTAAGAGCCACTTTAAGACTTTTTAGCTCAACAGTATATTACTGTTCCAATTCCTTGCCTGGGCATTTGGGAAAGAAGCCTTATTTAAAAGCTTCGCCCTCTGCCCCCTGATATACGGCTTCCCTCTTAACTACAGTAGCCAGACCTCACCGTACAATTAGGGAAGCAAGGTCTCCAATTAGAGCTCAGAAAAAACAGGGGGCAGAGCACATCTTTCCAGAAGCTCATTCCATTTATACGCACCTGACAATAATCAAAATTTCTCTCATGCGCCAAGTACCTTTGACCCCTTTGTTATGCCTCACACTCCCTTGTTAACTCCCCACCCCTCCGCCTCTCCCATAGGAAATCAGCGCACATAATCACAAGATTAAATAACTCCAATGCCACAGCATAAACGTTCAAGGCCATTAATATAACAAACGCCCAAAGGGCCACAGGGATTTATGTAGTATTGAAATTAAACTGACCTCACCCTATCTTCGACATAGATCTGTTCTCTCTAGTTAACCTGTGTTTTTCTCATGTTGCCCAGTCTAGGCAATTCAAACACACACACACACACACACACACACACACACACACACACACACAAACAAACAAGCAGCAGCTAATAGAATTTCCACTACTGTGAGCATGCACAAACCCCCAATCTAATAGTTGACCTGGTGTTGTCCTTTGTATTCAATGCAACAATTGAGATGAGCATTGTAGCCCCCACCTGACACACACACACACGCGCACACACACACGCACACGCACACACACCATATTGCTAAAGCATTTTTCTTGGGCACACACCATATGGAAAAAATCCCCCATTCACTGCTCCTTTGCTTTCTCCCTCTAGGAGTTCAGTAGCATCTGGATGTCCCTAACAGTCCAGACTCTGCAAAAAGGACAAGAGCTTCCTGGCTTCCCTTCCTGACTAGAGCTTGCCTGCCGCAGAACCATGATCTTTTATTGTCAACACACATCAGCTGGGGAGCTTTCGCAGGCCCTCCCTCACTGTGCACATTTTCCTCTACTCTTAGATTTCTTCCGAAGCAAAGGATTGCTCTGTTCCTTCCACGCCCGCGGTAAATAATCTGAAGTGTTTCTGCTTTGTTTTGCTTTGTTCTGAATTTCTACATGCATTTTAGAATAGTAAACACACAGAGATTCCTGCCCACTGGTATTTTATGATTTTAATTTGCTCAAAAGCTCCGAATTTCATTATATTTTCCCATTTGGTGCATGGGATTTTTACAGTTAACAGATGTTCACTTAATAGAGCCTCCTAGTGAGCAAATCAGATTTTTTCCCTCTGGTATTCCTGTAACTTTCAGTCCTGCAGTAGCTGTTGTTGGTGCCTGCCAAGATAGCTGGCAGCCAAGCTCAAATCGAAAAGCACAGCCTCACTTTGCAAATGTACATTCGCCTTCCTTCAGACCCACTCCTTCCCACTTAACTCCTCCCTCATTAACGCCATGTGGGAATGCCCGCAGGTGGAAGAAACACCAACTTCAGAAGCCAGGAGGGTTTCACTCGCGGATGAGAAGACATCCTGCACCCCATAAATACATTCTTAGCCTCCGGCCACAGCAAATGCCAAAATTTTTAATGCATCCAGAAAAAAAAAAAAAAAACACTAAACTAAAAGAAGACTTTCCCAAACAACTGTGCCAAGCCAACTTGCAAGTAATGAGTCTTTTGGAGTGTTGTGCTCGAATACATCTCAGGACATTAAACCAACTCCTAACTGGTCGGGGGTTCCTGTCCCAACAATCATAACTTCTTACAGGGGTCTCTGTTGCTGTCCTTGAAGTTATTTTGTTTTAGGGGACTTGTTTTTTCCTTTGAGACAGGGTGTTGGGGTCTCAGTAGACAGCCCAAACTGGTTCTGAACTCATAATCTAAAACTGGGATTACTGGATTACAGACACGTGTCACCATACCCAGGTTCCTTACCTAAATAGGGAAGGGTCTGTGGGAATCTGTGGGGGCCAGGTGGCATCTTCTGTGGCTTACAAACTCCACTTAAATGTTTTAATAGCCAGCAATCCCCAATACTCATGGTCATGCAGAACACAAAACAACGTGTCTCTTGAGAGGCCATTGGACCCAAGTTATAGGAAAGGAAAGGAGGCTCAAGGAGATGTGTTTAAGAAAAAATGGGAGATCCCAGCCTGCTGCAAGTCCAGGAATCTTCCACCCTCGCCCCCTCCCCTCCTTCCGTGTGTGTGTGTGTGTGTGTGTGTGTGTGTGTGTGTGTGTGTGTGAGAGAGAGAGAGAGAGAGAGAGAGAGAGAGAGAGAGAGAGAGAGAGAGAGAGAGAGAGAGAAGGAGACAGAGACAGAGACAGAGACAGAGACAGACAGAGAGAGGATTACATGCATTCCAAGGAATGGAAACTGAGGTGTTGAACTTTCCAGGAATAATGCAACCACTGAACTCCACCTCTCAGATTTTTTTTTCTTTCAGTCAACAGACAAAGCAATAGGTTTCTTCATGGCACCGACAAGCTATTGATGGCATTTCTAAAAACAGTTTGTGGCAGTTAAAAATTTTTTTAAAAATAAAAAATGAAAAAGCCTAGGAAGAACCTCCCATCCTAGTGTCATCGAATCAATTTCTCTACTCATTAGAGACTACTACACAAACACATGGAGGAGATTTGGCCCTGTTTGCTTCCTAGAAGAAGTTCTTTGCCTTTCCAATGTCTAATTAATAAATTAATTTAGAACCATTGTACCCTGACCTAAGCTGACAGGTACCCACGGCCTCAAGTTATTATTCCTCAGAAATCAGATGAATGCCTGTCCCCTCCCCCAACCCCCTGCCTCTCCATGCACCCGCTATGGACCTGTCCCTCAGTGACTCACCTAATTCCCGTGCATCTTATTAGACCTGAGAAATACTTTCCAAATGTTTTTATTTAATCATTAGAAAAGCTGCAGCTAGTAGCACTAGAGATGTCACCTGATATCTGGTAGGCCAAACAAAACAGGTCATCTGAAAAGGGAGCCTGTGTGTGCTATCCCTGTGTGGTCCAGGGCTGCGAAACAGCATTGAAACGTATACCACGGAGTAAGAGCAGTCAGGCCACATTTAGCAGTTTAAGAAAGTTGGGATGCGAGTTGAGACATTAATACATTCCAACCCCAGCACTGTGTAGTAGGTCCAGCTTCCCATGACCTCCGGCCATCCTATCTTCAGTTCCACGCAAGAGTTTTCTTAGAGTGTGAGCACTGAACCGGAAGTGATACTGAATGAACAGTCTCACTCTGTCCACATGGGAAGACTCCCCCTGCGTGAGTTTCCAGACCCTTCGGATTTGAAGTTCATAAAAGTCTCTTTTATCCCGCATGGGCTAGAAAGGGAGACCCATCATGGAGTCCCCCATCGTGACCCTCCGTGGAGTCAATAGCCGTAAAGGGTCTCATCTTAAATAACATGAGATACTGAGCCACAGCCACGGAATTCGACTCAGCTGAACCCAAACCATTGCTTTATCATTCACACACTGTGCCACCCCATGGGAAGTAAATGTACATCGCAGAAATAGCTTTTCCCGTGGATAAAATGGAAAGAAAAACAGAATCCGTCATACAGGCTTGTTAGTGAGACTAAATTAGATCGGTTATATAAGAAATGGTACATTACCCAGCACAGTTCAAATATTTAATAAATATTAGAAAAGATAACGCTGAGAGATGTTCACAAAAGCTTCCCAGTGTCCTGCCGTAACTTTCGGGAGCTTTGTGGTGACGAAGTGTTAAAAGTTGGCAATCACGAGCCAGCAACTCGGCAACAGACCTTCCGTACTTACTAATACTGTGGGACCATTTAGATGCCTTAGCTCTTAATTGGCAACAAGTTAGGAATCCAAGAATCATAAAGAATTCTATTTAGCTGTCTCCAGCTGATCAATATACACTCAGCATGCTTCGGCTCCTAATGTCTCAGAGGAATAAAATAAATTGTCAGTCAGAGGCACAATTTTGTTGTGATGGTGGTGGCATCTTTTTTTTTTTTTTTGCTAAATTATTCACCTTCTTGAAAAGAAATGTGATAAATGTTTATTTCTTCATAATGCATTCCAACAATCACTGATTTGTGACCCTTGCCGTGAAGTGAATTTAAACTGAGGGGAGGTGGAGGCATCAGGACAACATTGAGACAGGACCACAGAGGAGCTGTGGGCTGGTGGTGTCTTTCTTGCTTTCTGAGAGGGAGCTAGTCTCCCCACAGCACAAGAGCACTAATTGAATTTAAGAGACATAATGAATGAGAAGCACACACAAGCACGACCTGCCCTGTGAGTGATGATGCCTTAGGCCCAGCGGGGGGGGGGGGGGGGGGGGGGGGAAGGGGGGCAGGTGCTAGGTGGAAGCTGCTTATCCCTGGCAGAAAGACCAAGACATGTGTTGTGCTGCTCAGTGATATCTGTGCAGGGAGACAGGTGAAGCTGGAAGAAGGTAAAAAGAAAAATCGCAGTATGTTCCGGCTTCGCAAGGCTTTTGTGACCAGAATATCCTCATAAGAGGGGATGCGGAGGTGGCACAGGGAGTGAGGCATTTGTCATGCAAGGACAGATTCACATAAATGCTGAGCAGGGATGTCGGACCACGTGTAATCCCCAGGGGCTCAGAAGACTGAGACACAGCATTCACAGACTAAGATGAGCCTTGGGTTCAACTCAGGGACTGTGTGCCCCCTAAATAAAATGGGGGAGATACTCATGAAGACATCCAACAACAACCTCTAGCCTCCACACAGACACACCTACGCACCTGACACACTTGCGAACACAAATGCACACGTGCACACGAGGCTCACAAATTCTTGTGTTTAAAGGCACAATATCACACACACACACACACACACACACACACACACACACACACACACAGTGTTATCTTCTTGCTGATTCTACTGAACAGCAGCCTCACCACGGAGGGGACCCTGCAAGTACCCAGGCAGGAAAGTGTACCTGCTTGAACATGACTGTCTGTGTGGCAATCAGGGTGGGCAGAGGCCAGGCAACTAGAAAAAGGCCCAGAAATGGCAAGAAGGGATGTTTTATGAGAGGGATGAAGGAGGTACTAGAATACATGTGGTAAGAAAGTTTAATGGAGAAGAATAGCACAGTGAGTGGGGGGATGGGGAGGGCAGAAATATAGGGAAGATGAACAGGAATTAGGTGGAGAAGTAAGCAAAACTAGGTACATATAAAAGTACCATACCATAAAAAAAAAAAAAAAAAAAAAAAAAAAACCTATTTTGTGTGCTGGAGAGATGGCTGAAGAGTTAGTAAATGGATACTGCACTACCAGAGGGCCAGAAGTCAGTTCTGAGCACCCGTATCACACAGTTCACAATTGTCTATAACTCTAGCTCCAAGGAATTTGAAACCTCCTTGGGCACCTGCACTCACATGTATACACACACATACACACACACACACACACACACACACACACACACACACACACACACGATTAAAAATAATAATCTAAAAATATCAATTAATTAATTTAAAATACAACTGAAAAAAAAAAGAAACTAGAAAAACCCCACCTTACTCCTGGCTGTGATCCTCCCTATATCCATGAAAACCCAAGTCCTTAGCTTTAAGTTGATGGTGGAGTTTGAATCAGTGATAAACTATCTCCATTTTCTGATATAGAACATTCCAGAAAAAGACTTAAGCCAAAGTTTTCAATTCTACTGGCTGGCGAGCAGTAAGACTTTGCTTTATACAGCTGGTGTTTTTGCACAACTTTTCAAGTGCTTTGGTTGAATTATCACTGAGGCAAGTCCTAGAGTGACATTCAGTGACAGCTCAGAGCCTCTGGTGGCCCACATGTTAGATGAGAGATGTACTTTGGTTTGTATATTTTGGAGTGTGTTCCCACCACACTTCCCACAAGTGTGTTCCCACTGTGATGTGACCCATCAAAAAGGGCACTCAGCGAAGATGAGCCAATGCCTCCAAGCCATGTTCTAAATGAACATCATCTCATGAAGTTGATCTGCCCTGTATACTTCATTTTAGTAACAGTAAACAGTCTAATGCAGTCTGTAAACTTGTATACCTCCAGAGAGTTAAACAGACCGAAGGATGAATGAAATCAGTTGTATTGAGAACATTGCAGGTGATGGTGAGAACGGTAACAACCTGAGCCTTGTACACAGCAAGCTACACACCTCCAGAAAACAGCCTTCACTGGGAAAGAAGAATCCGCTCTGCAAGTTCTTCCTGATTGCCAGACAATGACAAGGTCTTCTCCTGTCGTTTCTTTTCTTTCTTTCTTTTTTTTTTTTTTAAGACTTACCTTTTAAATTTTATATGGATGGATGGATGAATTTGTGTGCACCAAGTGAATACAGATGCCCAAGGAGGCCAGACAGCATCAGATCCCTTGGAACTGAAATTACCTGATGCAGATGTTAAGACCTGAGCCCAGGTCCTCTGCAAAAGAAGACAAATGGATTTTTGTTTGTTTATTTGGTTGGTTGGTTTTGGTTTTTCAAGCCAGGGTTTTTCTGTGTCACCTTGGCTGTTCTGGAGCAGCTTTGTAGACCAGGCTGGCCTTGAACTTGAATAGAGATACGCCTGCCTCTGCCTCCCAAAGAGCTAGGGTAACAGTCCTATGCCACCACACCCAACTGTAGCAAGTGTTCTTAACTACTGAGCAATCTCAACAGTCTAACTCTTTTCAGTGGTTTTTTAAAGGTAGAAATATAAATTCTTCACAAATAAGTCAATTGGCAATAAGTTGAATAAAGATTGAATAAACACAGTTTTTACCTCAAAAAAATTCATTAAAAAAAAAAACACTTTACCTTGGTCATAGAATGCCACGATAGCCAATCACATTAGGTGAACATGATGCAATTCAACACAGCATCATACTGTTCCTCACTTGTGTGACCGTCGGTGGTGGTTCCATATCAGCAGGGCTGAGTCAGGAGGGAGGGGGCATGGGGAGCAAGGGAGTTCCATCTCTGTAGAGTCATCCAGGGAGCCAGGCCAATGCTAACTTCTTTGGCACCCACGGGACAGTGCAGCACTGCTGCAGAACAGATGACCATGCTTCTGAGAACACTGACTTGGGGAAGTGCACCAGCTTCGCAAAAACCAGACACACAACACCCTGAGCTAAAGCCTGAGTGAGCGGGATGATTGCTTAAGTACAGACTTGACAGCCAGACACATAGCCAATATCTCCAAACACCCGTGACAGAGTCATTGACAGTGCTGTCTCCTTCCGACTCCCTCCCCCTCCCCATTGCCGTACTGCTTATGTACTCTCCACTCTACCAACACGTGCCTAATATTTATACCCCTTGGTGTTTGGTTAATCAGGGTTGTCAACTTGACTAGTTCTAGAATTGGCTAAGGGATTCATCTCTAGGTAGATCCATTAGCACATTTCCAGGAAGATTTAACTTAAAGAAGAATGTCCGTCCTCAGAGTGGGTGGTACCTTCTGGAAGCATCCCAGACATAAATAGGACTTGTTTACCGTTGAGTACATCTATTATGTTGCCATCATAGTCAAACATCAGAAGCCAGCTCTATTGACCTTCCACTATAGAATGAAGTCTCGCTGCTCTCTGGAGAGGCCTTCAGTGCTGGGTTGGGAATGCTTAAGCCTCTTGCCTGGTGGACTGAGCAGCTACTGGGTTTCCAGCCTCTTCAGCATGCAGACACTCATTTTGGACTACTTAACCTGTCTAGTACAAGTCAACCTAATAAACCTCATTCAGTAATATATATTCATCCTATCTATGCTGTTCTTCTAGAAAATTCTAATGCGCCTATCCAACTGCAAAGGAATAAAGACACCAATTAGTGCCAAAGAGTATCTCAGCCTTGTGGTTCCACTTGCATTTCTTTGGCTTTTAACACAGCTTTGAGCATTTTCATTAAATCTCTGAGCATTTCTTTTTCTCATCTGTAATTTGGAACTAAGTATTTGCTCCGCCAGGCTGTTGTCATAGTGACTGGCATATAGAGAGCAAGGACTAAGTGACAGTTCTTTCTTTCCCACCACTGTCCCTATTCCACCTCCTGGTCCAGCGTTGAAGTCTGTCTGAGTCCTCATTGCCACTAATTATCTTTGGTATTCATGGAGCTGGAGCTGAGGGTTTTCATACATCAACACAATCCCTGCCTTTCTTTCTTTATACCTTAGAAGGTCCAAATCAGGACCTTCAAGTCCCATTCCATCCCACAGGAAAGAGTTGACCTAGAACTGTAAAATCAGCTATCGATACGTTTAGCAGGGATGTGACACCATGGTCAGTGAAGAAATGGAAAAAGCGCATGGCTAACATTAGATAATGACTAGAGAGAAGAGGGAATAAGCAACAGTACTTTTTAAACACCCAGATCAAGCAACAAAGAGGTTCAGGAACCGACTGCACTACTGTTTGTTTGTATTTAAATATTACAAACACTACCCCAAAGCTCCTGGTGACTTACGCACTTACTTGCTTTCTCTAATAAAAAATATGAAGGTACACTATAATTAAATTTTGTTCATATCAAAAATGTCTTTATTAGCGGGGCATAGTGGCACACACCTTTAATCCCAGCACTCAGGAAGCAGAGGCAGCCAGATCTCTGTGAGTTCGAGGCCAGCCTGGTCTACAAAGTGAGTCCAGGACAGCTGTGGCTACACAGAGAAACCCTGTCTCAAAAAACTCAAAAAAAATGTCTTTATGACGACAGCTACACAGCTAAGGAGTCTAAAGACTTCCATCAAACCTGTTGACCTGAGTTACATTTCTGTACCCACATGTTGGAGGCAGAGAAAACTCTCACAAGTTGTTCTCTGACTGCACACACACACACACACACACACACACACACACACACACACACACACACACACACTAAATTAATATAATAATTTTTTAAATTTACCTCTCATTGTGTGTCTTCCATTAAGCTTATCTCTGATCCTTCTGAAGCTTATGTTTGGATAGTGATGCACTATAGACCTCATGATAAAAAAATGTTCAAACATAGTAAAGGGTACACACCCTTATTGTTGCACCTACTGCCTTAGTTTTTTCTTTCTACTCATTTAATTGAAGCCCAAACTGATTGCTAAGGTCTTCTGTCATTTTTGCCTTTTGTCACATTCTCTTCTTTTGGCTCAGAATAACCTCAATTTAGTTTTCTTTTATCTATAGTATTCCTGCTAACCCACTTTAATGTATATGTCATTGCCTCCAGGAAGTCCCCTTCAACCTTTCACAAAAGAGGCAGGCACCTAGGAGACAGCACCCCACCCCCCACGCTGGTCATTCTGCCAGACACTCCCTTAGCACCTAGTACTTTAATCAATGTCTCCTGTAGGAGCTTCCATTTGTTTCCCTTGGCTTCTATAGAACTTAGAACTCTTCAAGACTGAAAAATCTCAAGTTGGGATTGTCCTATGCCTAGCAGGCCTTCGAACACACAAGATGTACTCAAACTGTGCATCTCAGAAGGAGGAGGAGCTAAGGATGGTAGCGCAGATTTCAAGGATGTGATGAATTTAAAACTCCAGTCAGGAAAAAAGATAATCTAAACACAAAGTTCATGGATCTATTCCTGTATCCATCTATATATCTTTGTTTCAGTAATAGCAGTGCTACATTGATTGCAATCAAATGTCTGCCTCATAAAAAAAAAAATGCCCAGTGGCTCTTCACCATGCCTGCGTCACAATTCTCTACCTGATTCTTTGCGTTGTTCCAACTTGCCGCCTTTCATGCCTTCCTCTTGCCTCTTCTCTATACCCTTGCAAGACCTTGGGATAAGTAATCCTACCAAATAAGCCTTAGTTTTATTTTTATATCTCTGCCTTTCCTCATCTCTAATTTTTTCCAGAATGTCTTTTCTATTTCCTGAACTGGTAAATTCATCTCTTGGTGTCAAGTTCAAACTCTTACCCCTTTTGTGAAGCCATTTTCATCCTCTCCAAAGACGACCTTAATTCTCACAATCCCATTTCCCCACAGTTGTACGGATTCAAATACTTTCTGAACATCTCTACTTTCACCGAGTGTCAGCAGGCCCTGTTTATAGGACCAAGGGTCTCCATTCCAATATGTGATGAAAAATTGGCTGAAGAGTTGGCATTTCTGAGGTCTTTTATAAGTTGTTAAACTTGCAAAGATTAGGATTCGATGCATTCTCCAAATTTATGTGATCATGACATTCTTGAAGCCAGGAACCCCTCACTTCACAGAATAAAATGTAGCACTAGTGTTCTACAAAATATCTTTGAAAATTTTGGCTTATTTAGGTATTATTTGCATGTCAGCTTTCCCAAAGCACCTATGTATTCCTTCAAAATAGTACTCTTTCTTCAAATTTCTTTGTAACCTCAATTGTCTCTACTCCATATGTTGTGAAAATCTCTCTGAAGTCATTTACATAAAAAAGAAGGCGAATGCTAGAGGGAGGTGGCAGAGATGGCCAGCCCTGTGCCTCTCATGACTGAATGAAGCACACACATCTACACACATCCCCCCTTTCATTGTAACTCACTGAAGCCCAAGTCAACCCAACCATGACAGAACAGAAACAGTACAGACAATATAACTAGTTCCAGAGTGGGTAACCGATGAAAATGCTGCAAGCTGAGGACCTAGCATAGAAAATTGGGTAACTCTGTGCTACTGAGATCCAATCTTCTGTACCACCTTCTATCATTAAAAGAATGTTTCTTCTTGCACTTATGTCTGATTTGTTTTGTATGCCAACATAGTAGTTTTATTTATTCTGTAGAACTTCATACATGCAAACAAAGCATTTTAATCATATTCATTTCTCTCTCTACAACTCCCTCGCAGCTTCATGTCCCCTTCTTTTCATATATTTAATATTTTTTCATTCTATATGCTTAGATGTTGTTTTTGTTTTACAATTTCACACATGTATGCTTTGCCTACTGGCCACTCTCACGTCCCATGACCCTACCACCCCTGCCTAGCCTCTTCACTTCCGGGGAAATCTCTCTTGCATTTGATCTCTATTAATTTTGTTTTGTTCCACCAAGATTAACCAGGGCTGTCTGCGTGGCCTCTACCAGAATCTAATACTAGTTAATTGTTTTAGTGCGAACCCCTTCCCCATCCTCGACCGATTGCGGGTAGAGCTGGTATTGTTTGGGCCCCGTGAAGGTAACTAGAGAAATGATGAGTAGCGTAGTTGATTAGAGTCTAGGAAATGATGCTTTGTAGCCCTTCATGCTATCTTCTGCTTCCTATAGACGTCTCATTCCATCTTCTGCACTGTGCCCTGTGCCTTAGAATGGGTGGTAGAGGTGACTGGTTTAGGGTTGAGTCTACAGCCATTGCTTATTTACTACATCTTGAGAATCCCTGAAGATCTGCATTTGCCTCCCTTCATCTTGAGGAAATGCTTCTCTGGCTCGCGGGGAACAGCTGTTGTCGATGGGTATAAGCATAGGTGTTTAGAAGGCAGTTTGCTGCTATGTCAGTTTAGCTAGCCCTCTGTAATATGTTTCCCAAGCTATGGACATGATGCATCAGGTAAAAGCACTTTCTATTCTTCCAGGGGACCTAAATTTAGTTTCAAGCACCCATATCAATCATCTCACAATCACCAGCTCTGGGCAATCTACTGCCGCTCCTGGATTCTCTAGGCGCCCTCACATGTGTAACATCCACCAACACAGACACAAACATACGGTCACAAGTAAATAAAATTAAATAAATCTTTAAAAACAATAAAAATAAATATGTTCCCCACTTGAGCCTGTTATGTCTCTATATCGAGGTTGCTAGCGAGGCTTGCAGTACCACGTCTTGGCCCCTGTTTCTCATGGAGTGGGTTTTATTCAAAGGGCAGCTGGATATCTCCATATAGATCAGCCAAGCTTCCATTGCATAAGCAGGCTTTCCAGTTGCTTTTCAAACGGTTTCTTTACAGTTCCCTTAATGCCAGCTAATACCCCCCCCATACCTCACTCTTCCTCTCTCCTCTCCCCCTTCCATCTGCACTATCTCTCCTCTTTTGAGATTAACAGCGATTAGTCAGGACAGAAAATAGATGATACATGGTTGGATCAAGTACAGGTCTTTGCATAGGTCTCGAGCCCTTCCTTAGGATCAATTGCTATTGTGATTGAGAAGGGTTTGTCTGTAGTTCCAGCCATAACTATATTAAGGGGTCAAGGTGACGTATACAATAAAGTACATGGGCAGACCACTCACTCCAGTTAGGTAACCAAGCTCTTAAATGGGGGGGGAAAAAAGGCTGTACAGACATTTCACCTTGTTGACACAGAAAAATAGCATTTCCTTGTTGTGGCAGTGGAGAGAGCTGTGTCTTGATTTCTGTTTGGCTTCAAGCATCTCTCTCCCACTGTGAAGGAAGAGCCTTTCAACAAGCAAAGCAAAGCCGCACAGGGAACATACTTACTTAGCTTACTGAAGTGGAAAGATGCTGAGCTTGTCCTTAAAATGCAAATATATGAAGTCTTTTAAACATCCTGGGAGCTTGGTAACAAGAGAAACACCTGTCTGATAGGTTAACCATATAGAGTGATGTCTTAAATCCATATTTTTTAATTCTGTTCAGAATAAACACAATTCAGTCTCACATTGCTTATAAAACTGGATTAAGAGCAGAGGAGAGTTATATACAAGGCTTAAGAACTACACCAATCCAACAATCATACTTATCTTTTCCACCATGCAAAGAAAAATCTGGAAGAATCATTCACATTCCACTTTCCTGAGGTATCTAAAGGTTTCTAGTGATCAGTGGAGCAGAGTTTAATTTTTTGATAGATAAAAAGAAAAACAAAGAATTAAGATTGTAACTAGAAAAATTGCTTCAATTACTATTGCACTTCAAGATGCTTGAATGGATGGGCTAAATAAGTTCAGGCATCCATTAGTTTCTAAATTGAATTAAAATATATTGAGTGCTAATTTCAAAAATCTAAAGGCAGCCATCTGGAAGAGAACCAGAATCATTTGGGTCTAAAAGGGTAGTGCACACAACACAAAACAACACAAAAAGATTATGCCATTCTCAATGACCTGAAAGAACACAAACAAGAAATCTTAAAATCCACTGATGATTTATTATAGCCCATTATACTAATACTGTTGTTTACTCTAAGCTACATAATGGGAGTCTCTTTTTATTCCACATATCAGAATAGTCTTTCTAACCATCTTATATTGTCTCCCACAGGAAGCCCTTTTTCCTCTGCCATTTGCCGTATCCATCAGAGATGACCTGTGGCAATTAATGACAACATTTTCACCCATTACTTTTTTTAAGCATATGTAATTTCCTTTTCATATTGCCGCATCCTTTTCCCACCCTGCTGAGACAATGAACTCTAGTAATCGTGCTAGTAACATTTAGACAGAGATCAAGTAATACAGCCCATTGTATCATAGCTTTTGACTTTTAGCTATATGCTTATGGGGGTGCACATATTACGATTTAAGAAAATGAAAATAGGTTTGTTTGTTTTTAATCACTAATAAAAACAGCTTTGGGTCTGGAGTAAGGCAGGCAAAGTTGTCCTGAGCTTCAAAAACTGTGTGTGTGTGTGTGTGTGTGTGTGTGTGTGTGTGTGTGTGTGTGTGCGCGTGCGTGCATGCATGTGTATGTATATATGTATGTATGTGGGTGTATATAGTATATATATAAATTTATATGTATATACAGTATATATGTTGTATATATTGTATTACATGATTTTATTATAGGATATGTGTGTCTTCGATGAAAAACCTTTCAGAAGAAGTGAGTGCTTTTCTCTGGCATATTTTTAAAATAATCATTAATATGGTTTTGAACAAATAATCCTAGTTTTTGAGACTATCCATCTAACATTCTTTTTGAGAGCTGGGATCCCACACTATACTGGAAATTAGCTTTAAAAAAAAAGCCTCACTATGCAACCTAGGCTGACCGCAGACTCATGGCAGTCTTCCTAACAGGCATATATCCCTGCTTGCAGACCATATGTTCTGAATCTTTAAAGTAGTTCTTAGAAGGATGGAAAGGCATAAAGGGATTGCATAGATTACCTCAACTGCAAATAGCTCAAAACAGCCAGGTGTTTCACTTGTGGATTCTGTGGCTCAGAAATGCAAACAGCTGTCAGACACAGGATACACAGGGATGGCTTGTGACTGCTCCTGTTAGCTGTAGCCTCTGGAAAGACCTGAAAGCTGAAGTCTGAAGCTTCTGAGAGGCATTGTTGGCCTCTGGCTGCAGAGCATGGCCAACATAGTATCAGCTGGAATAGATTATCTATGCACGCAGTACTGTTTTGTCAGGACTTGACATCCTCACAGGGATAACTTAGAACCAATATGATGATGTCATCCAAGATGAGGTCAGTGGAAGATAAAGGACACTCACATCGCTTTGGAGGCTACCGAAGGAGGAGAATATGTCATATAAGCTAAGGCCACATTTCACATCATGTCTTTCTAAGAAAAATTGATGTGAAAGACAGAGGAAGAAAGGGAAGGAAATGAGGCAGAGAGGTGGAGGATACAGGTAGGGAATGGAGGTAAGTCAGAGAAATGAGAAAATACTTGTAAAGTTACTTAACTTTGAACTGAAAGAATATTTACCAAAAGAAGATAGGGTTTTTTTTTCATTATTTGTATTCATTTTTATGCATACGAGTGAATGCTATGTGCACGTAGCTACCCACAGAAGCCAGAGTAGAGCTGCGGCTCTTCCAGAGACCTGGAGTGACAGAACATTGTAAGTCACCAAATATGGGTGCTAGGAACCAAGCTCAGGTACCCTAGGAGGTCAGCAGACAGTCTTAGCCACTGAACCATCTCTCTAACTCCAAGGAGATCATTTTACACCTTAAGGAGTTTAAATATTTTTTGTTACCCAACCAAAATAAGAATCAAAGAACAAGTTGTAAATTACTTCAAATGTAATAAAGAAAGCCAGTTTATCATTGTGTTTGAGTCATGCATACATCTTTGATCCTAATAAATTAGAAACCTTTCCATATATTAAGAAGTAGCTTCTCCCTTAAGCCACACACTACTTGAATTTCTGAACTATGCAGCTCTTTTCACACAGTTGATTAACTATTGAATTCCTGTTGAATATACAGTATGAGCAAAGTACTCTAAAGTAGTTACTAAAAATATAGAAATAAATGACATTGTTTCTATGTTCAAGAAGTTCAGATATACAGAACAGAAAGAAAAGGATTACGTACACAGGAAATCTCAGTAGGTCCATCGAAACAGTGGGGAATATGGCACCTGGAGTAGCCACTTCCTATAGCCAGGTGGGACTTCCAATGGAGGGAGGGGGACAACAACCTACCCATAAAACCTTTGACTCAAAATTTCTCTTGCAAAGAAATATAGGGATGGAGGCTCTAAGATGGAGGTGCCAACCATGCACTGTGTCTGATCAGCAAGGCTGAGCCGAGGGACCGGGCTGGGAGCTACAAACCACAAGAGCTGGAGTGTCCTACAAGCTGCATCTGGGCTCTACATCTCGGACTCTGTGTCTCAAATTGAACTGTGGGCTACAGAGTACCAGAAATAAATCCACACACCTACAGAAACTTGATTTTTTACAAAGAAGCCAAATCCATACAATGAAAAAAAATAGCATCTTCAACAGATGGTTCCGGTCTAACTGGAGATCTACATGTAGAAAATGCAAGTAGATCTATAGTTACCACTGTGCACAATATCAAGTCCAAGTGAATTAAAGACCTCACATAAAACCAGAGACACTAAATCTGTTAGAAGAAAAGTGGGGAAGAGCCATGAACTTAGTGGCACAGGACACAACTTCCAGCTCAGACTCTAAGATCAACAATTAATAAACGGGACTTCATGAAACTGAAAAACTTCTATAAAGTAAAGGACACTGTCAACAGAAGAAAACTACAGTCTACAGATTGGGAAACAATCTTTACCAACCCTGCATCAGACAAAGGGCTCATACCCAAAATATATGAAGACTTGAAAAAATTAAACACTTACACCCATCAGAATGGCTAAGATCAAAAACTCAAGTCACAGCACATGTTGCTGAAGATGTGGAGGAAGGGGAATACTCCTTCATTTGAGGAAAACTTGTACAACCACTTTGGAAATCAATCTGGTGCTTTCTGAGAAAATTGGGAATAGTGCTACCTAAATAGCCAGCTATACCACTCCTGAGCATATACCTGAAAGACATTCCACCACACAACAAGGACATTTCAACTATGTTCACAGCAGCCTTATGCTTAATAGCCAGAATCTGGAAACAATCTAGATGCCCCTCAACTAAAAAATGGATAAAGAAACGTGGTACATTTACACAATGAAATACTGCTCAGCTATTAAAAACAAGGAAATCTTGACATTTTCAGGCAAATGGATGGAACTAGAAATTATCATCCTGAGCGAGGTAACCCAGACCCAGAAAGCCACACATGGTATATACTCACTTATAAGTGGATGTTAGCCCAACATACATGTCCTTTGAGAGTCTCCACTCTCAGTGGGGCATCAGGACAGATGCTTGGACTCGCTGCTGGATTCTAGGTAAGAGTAGTATGGAAGAATGAGGGGGGAAGAAAAACCCAGAGGGCCCAGGAGCTCCACAAAACCATCAAGGCTGGAAAATCTGGACCCAGGGGGGCCCTGGATCAGCTACTGTACCAACGTAGGACAATGCATGCAGTAAACCTATATGCCTGTTTAAATCTAGCCAATGGACAGCTCATTCTCCACAGTGTAGAGAGGAGGTGGGGGACTATCACTAACATGAACTCTGGTGCCTCAAATTTGATTACTTCCCCTTGATGGGGAGGCCTAGTGGCACACAGAGGGGAAGCAGCTATTAGGATGAGACCTGATAGGCTGTGGTCATATGGCGAGGAAGGAAGTCCCCTCTGTCAGGGGTCTAGGGGAGGAGAATAGGGCAAAAGTGGGAAGGAGGCGGGGGGGGGGGTCAATAAAATACACGTGAGGGAATGACAATCAGTATGTAATCTGAGTAAATTATAATTTCAAAAAGAAGAAGAAGAAGAAATGTAGGGATAAAGATAGAACAGAAATTGAGGGAATGACCCACCAGTGACTGGCCCAACTTGAGACCCATCTCATGGGAGAAAGCCAACCCCTGACACTGTTAATAATACTTTGCTATGCTTGCAAACAGGAGCCTATTGTAACTGTCTTCTGGTACACTTCATCCAGCAACTGATGGAAACAGATTCAGAGACCCAAGCCCTAACATTAGGTGGAACTTTGTCGCTCATCATCTGGCAGTGGCCTGCCTTCTGAGTCTGGTGGCCTGATCCTGGCACTGCTTGCTTCTGGATGAGAACAGGCAGACCTTAAGATCAAAGGGTCTGCTTCTCATTCAGAGGTGGCTTAGTGTGCTCAGGATGGGGCCTGTTCACTAGGCTGGGTGTGGAGTTTTCCACTGAGTGTTACAGGTTAGCTCTTTTAGAATGAAATTGCTGGTATCAGAGAGCAGTGGAAACTCTCAGGCATTCCAAAGGCCTGTGATGATACCACAGTGCTGCAGCTCTTTTGGTTAAGCTGCTATACTAAAGAGCAGAGATGTGGGCAGATGCCCCAGGAAGGCAGGTCTGGTGAGACATAGGCCCACTAGTTGCTTCACCATAGTCAGCACGAAGCTAGCAGTGATGGAGTGGGCTTCATTCATCGCTGCCCCAGGCATCCGGTAGTGATTCTCCAAGGAGGAGGGGAACCCTTCCTTCCCCAGAATAAATAGAGTCTCACATGGTCATGGTGGAAGAATGTTGCATGCATAAGAGAAAGCAAGCCGGCCAGCCTTTACTCATAAATCAGGCATTTATAAACTCTTGGACAATGGGGAGGAGTTTATGGGTGAATGTGTCTGATTCACTAGGGCTAGAGATGCCAGGAAACTTTATTTACATGCAGTGGCTCAGTACCTCACTTACATGCAGTAGCATGGGTTCCTATCACAAGAAAGAGAACATAGTACTTCGTTATCCTACGGGTAAGGGAAGAATTTCCAGGTGTCAATGTTACTTGTTGAAGGCTAGAATCTTCTTGGCATAGGATGTGGTATTTCCAGAAATCCCCAGGTACTTGCTGAACAGGGTCCATCATGAAAGGGTGGGGTCTGGGATTTTCCCTGAGAGATATATGATGCTCCTTACAAGATCTGGGGTACCCTAGATCATGTGAAGAGAGAACCCTGCTGAGAAAAGGAGTCAGTCCTAATAGACCATTCTCAGTTGGCTATCCTGAAAGGCAGACTTCGACCTTAAAAAGCAGGATTCCACAGAACTTGTAAGAGTGGAAAGAAGTATTGAAGGAACCATAGGGACAGGGATAAAGACCACCACAAGAAGACCTGGGCCCATTGGGGGCTCACAGAGACTGAACCACCTACCCTAGGTCACCTACACATAGGTAGCAGAAGAGCAGCTTGTTTTTCATGTGGATCCCCTAACCATGAGAGTAGGACCTGTCTTTGACTCTGTTGACTGCCTTTGCATCCCTTTTCAGTAGCTGGACTGCCTTGCCTGTCCTCAGTGGGAGAGGATGTGCTTAGCCCTGCTGTAATTTGATTGCAAGGGTGGGTTGGTACCCATGGGAGTTGGGGGGGACCTTTCTTTCTCAGAGAAGAAGAGGAGAGGGGAAGGTATCATAAGGGTGAGACTGGGAGGAGAGGAGGGAGGGGGTCTGGAATCTGGCTGTAAAGTGATTAAATAAATAAATAAATGGAAAAATAAATAAATTGGGGGGGGAGGGAAGAAAAGAAAAAAGCAGGAAGTCCATTGAATTGGTTAGTTTTCTCATGGCAGTGAGCATATACTTGACAAGAAGCAAATTACCGGAAGAGGGGTTTGTCCTAGCTTATAGAAGGAGATGCATCCCCTTGTCATGGCCAAAATATTACAGCAGGAGCAGGAAGGGCTGATCCTAACATACCTACAGTCAGTAGGCAAAGAATGAACAGGAAACGAGGGTAGACTATAAAACTTCATGCCCTACCCCAGTAACCCACTTTCTCTGTTGGAGCTCCACCCGCTAAAAGTTCCACAACTTTCCCAAATAACATAACCAACTGACGACCAAGTGTTTTAAAACAAGAACCTATGCACGCATATCACACTCAAACCACTATACCCTCCTATTGTTTCAAGAGATCTAGCCAATTGACAGGACATTCTCCACAGTTGTGTGGAGAGCAAGACTGACCCTGACATGAACTCTGGTACCCCATATTTGACCACTTCCCCTTGGTGGGGAGGCCAGGTGGCACTTGAAAGAATAAGCAGGCTACAAAGATGAGACTTGATAGATAGCCTATGACCATATAGTGGGGCAGGGGGTGCCCCTTGGTCATAGACCTAAGGGAGGGGGATAGGGTGAAAGCGGGAGAGAGGGAGGAATGGGAAGGTACAAGTGATGGGATAACAATTTAGTCATAATCTGAATCAATTAAATAAATTTTTTTAAATTAAAAAGAGTTTAAGAATCATTAAAGTTTCATAAAAACTAAGAAATTATACCAAATCTACCTATAATCCATTGTGATTGGCTTAACTCAACTGTTTAGTATAAACCAAAGTCAGAGTAGATTTCTTTGAGGCTGAAATAGCTCCCCAAACAGATGAACTATGCCTGCACTGTAAGTATAGTCCTACTTTTGATTGGTCATTATCTTTGAAATGCACAAATAGAAGTAGGCGAGATTCCCAAGTTCAAATGTGAGGCCTCCATCCTCACTGTAAAATATCACCTTAATGCTGGTTAATTCCTGACTGGTTCTTTTTCACCAGCTCATTATGACACTGAGGATACAGGAAAGATGTCAATTTGAGACATGTTGGAGTCCAGAACATAGCAAAGTTCACTAAATCGTGAGAGCATCAGTTGTAAAATATCCCATTATCTTATTTATTACTGTACAATAAAAAAAAACTCCAAGAAGATACTCCCCTGTCCTAAGGCATTCATAATTGTGTGTCACATTCCAAACATGATTGAAAATTATAGAAATAGCTCTGTCTTATAAGCAAAGAAACGTAGTATCACAGCTAGCATGATCCTTAGACATGGTGGCATCTCAAGCTCTGCTGAAAAGTCCTGAAGAGGAGTGGTCAGTGAGTGAACATGGTCTTCCATGGGTTTGGAATAAAAGGTTAGTCCACCATGGTCTACAGAACCATAGTCAATCTGACTTACAGCAGTCACTCTGGCTCTTCAGGATCACCAACCCCTCCTCACTCACCACATTCCAACCCCTGGTCTTCCAGCGTCTGCTATGAGCACAGTAAATTCTGTCCTATCTTGGTATTACACATTCTCCTTCTGACGGTCCTAAGCTTTTACATAAAGCAATATTTAATTTCTTACAGGTTTATGGTCAAATATTATTTCTTGTTTTTTTAATAAACTTTATTGTTCCCTACGACTTTGTAGTTAACATTTGTAGTTGCCAAAAGTATATTATTTCCTTTCTCATTTACTTTCTAATTTTACCACTGATAGAAATACTTCATTAGGGCAGGGAAATCATTTCTTCTCATTGTTAATATAATTCTTGGCAAGTAATAGGCATAGAGTGAATCTATTTGAATAAATTACAAAGTTTTCTAATAGTACAAAGTGTAAAGATGTTTAGCCTATTCTTAGATTTTGTACTATTAATCGGGAAAATAATTTAAAACATGAAATTGTATAATTCTATTTGAGTGACCCTCCAATAAAGCCTCAACAAAAATAAATCTTAAGGTTTTCAACATCGTGGAAACTTAGAAACTGGAAAAAATCAATAGGCTTGTGGATATTGGTCTTAATTCTTAGCTTGACAAAATCTAGAACTATCTGAAAATGGATTGCTTGATATATTTGTGTGACATTACCTTGATTGCTTTAAGTGAGGACCAAAGCCCACGCACTGTGTGTGGTGCAATTCCTTAGGCCAATGAATAGTAGAGAAGGCAAGTGGAGCACTAGTATGGAACACTAGTGAATTCATAGCTCTCTTCTTATGAGCATGGGGTGAAGGTAGCCAGATCCTTCGAGCCCCTGCTGCCTTGATCTCCTGCCAATAATGGTCCTTGACTGAGAGATGAAATGAGCCCTTCCTCCCTTAGGTTGCTCTGGTCAAGTGTTTTTGTCACAATAGCATGAAAAGGAGCTAAGACAGAGGGTAACAAAGAAATTTGTGTTGGGGAGCTAATTAAAGACTATTGTTTGTCAGTGGGCCATTTATCTTGTCCACAGTTCAGGGAAGTCAATGCCATTGCTTTGGGGAATTAATGACATTACTACAGATTAAATACAAGGAAGATTAACACAACCAAGTGATAACATTCAATTTCAGAAGAATGACAATAATCATGTGAGATTTGAAGAAAAAAACAAAACTAAAGAAAGAAAATGAATAAATTTAAAAATCCCCTAAAATGCCAAAACTGTGCATATTAAGTACAACCATCTTCTAATGCTCATGGTTATAGGCATGAGAGGAGCCACATAGTAATCAGTAGGGCTTTATACTAACCATTTCCAGCTCTGTCCATTATTTCCCTTAGCTCATCCAAATTGTCTAATAAAATCAAACAGCTTTTAATCTCAAGAACTCAAAGAAAAAGAGGCAGAGATCCCATTTATCTTGGTATCTTAAAATAAAAAAGGAAAGAAAAACAAAAGTGCAAAACAAAAACAAAACAAAACAAAAAGTGAAATCCATCTCCAGAATCCTTTTGCCTATTCTTGCATTGTCAATGCTGAAAGCTGACCATTGGGTGGATGAGGCTGATGTTTCACCTGAAGCTATGGCTTCAAAATAAAAGACTTAATTCATTTTATTTTTCTTCTATAAAAACCTTTATGTGGGTAGCCTGGAGCCTGGACCCTGGATCTGCTGAACAGAGACTCTGATGTGCGTTTTCACAAGATGATCAGTGAATTCCTAATAAGGAGACTTGGTCAACACAGACATTTTCCAGAGGTCAGGAATCAGTTTGCTGCTGGTCTTAGAAATAGCATCAAAGGTAGACTTGGCAAAGTTGCCCAGGGTGGCAGTGCAGCACCTGGCTAATGTGCAGCAGTCACTCAAACTGGCCAGCAGCAGCAGGTTCTTGAGCACAGGACCAGAGCAGTGCCAGTTCCTGTGGGGCAGGGGTGAGATCTGCCTGCATGGCACCATAGTGGCCCATCACCCCTCAAGGATCAGTGTAGGACTCACCAGTCTTTTCCCCCAGTAGTCTCTGCATGTAGGGACAACAGGAAGTTTGGCCAAGATGATGACCCATTGGATGGCAGAGGATACCTCCTGGAGCAATTAACACCAAGACCAACATAACCACTGTAGTCCCCAATTTGCGACAAAAGCCTTGAACCTGATTGGCTCCTGTCCTGGCATGATCTTCTCATCCCTAGTAGAGATCTCTGGACTTGAGTAGGGCATTGAAATTTTCTAAATTTTTTAACAGGTTTAGAATCTATCTAGAGTTTGATACATTTAAGGGATCTCTCTTTCTTCCAACTTAAATTTACCTAGTCAGAGTCCTTCACTTTGGTGCCTCACTCTAAGGATAATGTGTCAGAAAGAATTCAGAAGTGTTTTTATGATCCATACTAAATTATCAGCCATCAGCACTGTCTCTGCTTTGAAGATGAGGCCATGTCACCAGGCCCACCCAAGTAGTAAGTACCAAAGCCCAAACTCCATGTACCTGTGGGCCTTACCCTGAGCTGCCATCTCAAGGGAATATATATCAGCTGATTGAGGATCAAAGGAGCAAACAGGGAACACCTGGAGTCTGTGACATCATGTGCTAGGTATCTGAACACACATAGCAACTCAAAGCAAGTTGGAGGGAAGAAAAGAACTTAGAAGATAGATTTCTGCCTTGGATAGACTCTAAATATCTCAATCCATTGCAAACTGGACACCAGAGTCTTTGCCCAAAAGCTTCATGATCTGCCCTAGAGAAAGAATAGAAATGAGCTTTAAGCCTCATTATCCAAATTTACACCATCAGTCTGAGGAGAAAGATATTGTCACTAAAACAGAATAATTAGGAAGCTTACAGACCAAAATAAATATTCTTTTTTTGTAGATGGAAAAGAGAGGGGGAACTGAGAAGCCACTTCCGTTCTTCATGTTATGTATCTCCATGTTTCAACTTTTGAGATTGAACAAGCATCACTTCATATTTTCAGGAAACCACAGGACTTTAATTCCTTTGATCTCCGCAGGACAAAAAAAAATCAACAACAAAAAATGTTCAAAATGTGAAAGCCATTTTAAAAAATTAGAGCTTGCAAACATTTAAAAATAGAAGTAGAAGCTTTTGAGTGAAGGGAAAAGAAGTTGTATTTTAATTACCATTGCTTTCTCATCTTTCATTTTCAAAAAAAAAAAACACTAGGTAACATACAGCATGAAGGGCATGAGAGGAAAGCAGCCACATTCTTATGGCAGAAGAAGATTCACAAAGAATAAAGGCGCTCACTGACAGGTGTAGCAGTAGACATGTTATTAGAAGGAAAAAAGTGAATTCAGAATCATAGGCATTCATTTTATCTTCTGCACATCCTCCCTTATTGAGGCATAGTGAATTTGCAAGCAGCTGCTAAATAAGAGTGGCCAAGCAAAGTAGAGAGAGGGAACAGGGCCCATTATCCCCACTAGGAGCACAGTCAATTAAATGCAGCCTGCAAGGAATCTAATCTAATATCAAAGATGCTGTCAAGGGATCAGTTCCCCAGAGTGTAGGGTTAATGATGTAAAGCATGGCAGCCTGGCCAAAAGCAAGGGGAAAGAAATCTTACCAAGATCAGGTGTGACTAGAAGAAGACTAAAATAAAATAATAAAATAAAATAAAATAAGTGTTTCCCAGAATAATAGAGGGCCTTGGGCAAAATCTTCCATAGACAAGTTACAATGCCCTCTCCTTGCAGCAATCATCCAGGGATTGGGTCCTCTAACCTTTAGCATGTTTTATGGTAAATCATATAATCATAATCAGCATTGAGGATTATCAGAGTTTTAATATGGCTGACTCCAAAGTAAGACCCAACCAGAGTGCAACCAGGTACACCATATTGCATCTGAAATAGGTGGTACAAGAGCTCACTGTTATAAAGGTCGCTGGTAAAACTCACCCAGGTACCGAGTGTCAGTTTATCGCCTACCAAACTATCCCACATGTGCATGAAAACCCAGAGAGCAAAGCAAATGGAGGCAAGGCCAAGAACAAAATGTGAGGCCTTCACAGGCAGGAGTCAGAAGAGCTGTCATCCGGAAGTGCTCTGAATTTGTGAGAAGACTCTCCTGTTATATCAGGAGAAGTGTGAGAAAAACTTATAACTGCCACACACTTACCTGAACAGGCAGACAGGCTGTAGTACATGTCTAGTACTTAACCTTTGAAAATTACAAAAACTAGGCTGGTGAAAACGGTTAGCCGTGTAAAGGCACTTGACACCAAGCCTGATGGCCTGAATTTGTTCTCCAGGACCCATGAAGAAGAGAAAACTGACGACGGCAAATTGTCTTCTGATCCACACACATGTACCATGACACACATACACACACATGCACGCACTCTCTCATGCACGTGCACGCACACACACGCACACACACACATACACACACACACACACACACACACACACACACACACACACACACACTAAATAAATGAAGCTTATTTTAGTACAAAAGCTTACAAGCAACTGACCTTGTCTCAATTTTCCAAACTTAATTTTCAGCAATCTGACAAACAAGATAGCCTGAAACTTTCTTCCACTTGAAGAACAGTTTCTCTTCTTTCTCCTCCTTGTTTCTTGCAGTCCTGAAGTTGGTTTGATAATTAGCACTTCTCTCTGCTGTGTACAATGCCAAAATAAAAGGACCATCATGCCTTTTGGGATTCTGCGTGATGCTGTTCTATTCGTTTACCTCTCTTGTTAAACTCTTTCATTATATAGCTCTTTATGATCAGTAGATCTTAAATCGGATAAAAAAAATATATGAGAAATAGAAAGACCTGTGGTAACATTTGCTTGAATTATTCTCTTTGACAGAAATCAAAGAAAAAACAACTCAATAACAGGGCTGCAATAAGCACTTTGGGGAAAGACTAAGAAATAGCCTATTCCTCAAAGATGTCTGTCATGGAAACCTGTCCATTACTTAAAACTTCATGGGTCTTAAAATACTGGTCAGATACAATCAGATACAATTGAACTGTTTTCCTCTTTTAGAAAAAAAAAAAGTTTAACTCTTCTAGGACATAATTCAGAAAGCCCAGTGAACCAGTTCACTCAATGGTGCATTGGTGGCCTCTGAAAAATTAATGCACCTTTTGGAGGTTGATATTTACCACCTGATACTGAGATCTGGGAGTAGCTATTGTTGAAGGTATTTTTAAAAGTAAGGGTATAAAAATATAATACCCATACGGGCAAGTTTAAAGTGAGTATAGAATATTCTAAAATCAACTAAACAGAATGAAATACTCCTTTGTTGTGGATTGGATAGTATCCCCCAAAATTCTATGTGGAAGTCCATTATTTCTAGACAGAATGTAATTTAATTCTGTCTAGAAATAGGGTAGTGACAGATGGTATTAAGTTGAGATGAGGTCCTACACTAGGAGGTGACCTGTAAACCTAGTGTATTTGCTGTGCTTCCAAAGAAGAAAAGACATCAAGAAATATAACCATGGCCTCACCATATCAGAGGATAGAGTTGAGCTGTGGCCAATAGTTGAATTCCTGGAACTAGGAGATATTAGGAAGAGGCCAAACATACTTTTCCTGGATACTTCTGAAGGAATGTGGCCCTGACAGCATGTTGATTTCTGTGTGCCCCCCAGCAAGTGGAGTGGGAACTGTCCCTGACATGGACATGTCTCTGACATTTGCCTACATTTAGATCACTTGCCCCTAGCTGGGCTGCCTTGTCTGGGCTCAGTCCTGATGTGACCAGATGTGCCACAGTGGGTTGGTGGGGGGGCTCCCTTTTTTTGAGAAGAAGGGGGTGGTGGAAAGGAGAAGAAAGTAGGAGGGTGGGATTGGGAGGAGAGGAGGGAAGGTGCATTCAGGATGTAAAGTGAGTAAATATTATATTTTAAAATCTGTTCTCCAGAACCTCAACAGAGCTGGGCGTGGTGGCGCATGCCTATAATCCCAGCACTCGAGAGGGAGGCAGAGGCAGGTGGATCGCTGTGAGTTCGAGGCCAGCCTAGTCTACAAAGTGGGTCCAGGACAGCCAAGGCTACACAGAGGAACCCTGTCTCGGAAAAAACAAAACAAAACAAAACAAAACAAAAACAGAACCTCAACAGAGAGCATTTGTTACTTAAAACTATCCCCTGTGAAAACAGTACATATGAGTTTCTTGGTAGCCTATTAGCTAATTTAGGACTCAAGATAGCGTAATTGGGTGGCATTTATTTAACAGCAGACTTACGGCTCGTCTTACCATCATTTGTGGACTTAATACTCACAAAAACCCTGGGAGATAACTATCACTGTTATTTCCAAGACACAGAAGAAACCAGAGCCTTTAAGATTAAAAAATCTGCTGCCGCAAATCCTCACATAGGAAATCTTATAAGAAAAAGAGGGGGAATGACACAACGAGAACAGTAAACGGCCTTTGTTTCTGGACAGCTGCCTAGAGCCTAGTAACTCCTGTGTCTTTCAAAAGGGTCAAATGGAACTCAGAAACGCATACGCTAGCAACACAGGACATTGGGAACACAGTGATTTCAACCACAGCACCCATAATAAGCCACAAATAGCAATGGAGAAACTTCACGCTCCACAAGCAGTTATGATCAATACCATCGAGTGGACATTACAAAACGATATTTATGTAACACTCCAAATCACAGGCCCACAGGACTATAACCTAACCAGTTTGGGAGATGGTGATAATACAGGATGTGATTAATCTGAAATAAGTTGCCAGAGGCATGCCCTTCTCACTTGACAATACATGTTGTAAGTTCAACAATAACTGAAGCTCAAAGATCTGTCGAGTTCCTTCGGTGTTTAGTAGAATCCCTCTTCAGATCTAACACTCATAAGAGCTGCTTAAATTTTCTTGCAGTTCCAATCACCCAATGTCCTTAGCCTAGGTGAAGTTATGAATCAAATGTCAGTGAACTCCTTAATACTGATCATTCCTAAGAAAGGACTGGTAGCAAGTCATGTACTACCTTAGCTAGAGAAGCTGTATATGACAACTGAAATTCATCGAGTCTGCATATATGCATACGCATGGCTGAGAAGTGATAGACTTCTTCCTGATGATAATTTACATCTATACAAACAACATGCCAAATCAAGTTGTCTGCTTACGGTGCCATCAGCAGAAAAAGATCTCAACTCCCCTAGGCAGATGAACAGATTATTATGCAAAGGCATCCCATAAAGCTTACCTTTCCTTGGAAAGCATAAAAAGACATCATCAAAATGTATAAAGTCATTAGCATATACAAACTAACAGCCTAACTAAATTTCAAAATCTAATACAGAAACACTTCTACAAATAATTAAGCATATAATAAATAAAAGCCTTATTTCACACTAGATAATTACACTTCAGAAAGTCATTACTTCCTCCCAACCTAAAAAAAAAAAAGAAAAAAGGATGAATCTAGTTAAAATAATAGGTCAATAAACATATAAGGAAAATTTCAAATGGTTATTACTCAAAGTTGAGATCAGTCAAGAAAATTAAATAGGTCCATCTATTATCTGAGCTTCCCAAGCAATAAAAGCTGTAGCCTATAAAGATTGTGGTCTGATACACTAAAGCAATTGCTTTCTATGTCTTAATGTTTTCTCAATGATAAGAAGCTATTTTCCCAATACGTGTTAATTCTTTGTCATTAAATTCATTTATTTTTAACTTGTTCATATTGCATCCCTATTGTAGTCCCCTCCCTCATCTCCTCCTGGTCCCATCCTCCCTCCATCCCTCACCTTCCCTAGTCCTCCTCTACCATCTGACCCCAGCCTATGAAGTCTCATCTGGACTGTCTATGTCCTCTTCCTTTGTGGCCTGGCAAGCCTGCCCTGCCAGGGAGAAGTGATAATTGAATGGGCAAACAGAGACCATGTCAAGGCAGCCCAAGTCAAATCTTAGTCAAGCAGTTATAACAGCAAGTGCATAAGAACATTTCAAAACTTAGTCCACAGCAAAACAAGATTTGGGATTACCTACTTCATATTAAGAATTATGTTGCTGCTGCTGCTGGTGCTGCTGCTGTTGTTGTTGCTGTTGTTTTTGTTGTTGTTGTTCTTATTATTGTTGTTGTTGTTGTTGTTGGGGAGTCATCATGAAATGGATGCAAATTCTTGCTCTTTTTTCTACTTCTTCCCACTCCAGACAATCTGCCTGTAATTATTATTAAATGCCTGCTCTGCTAAAGATCTTCATCATACTGGGAAACTGTCTATCTGGTTGATTATCTTGCTAGGCAACTTTCTACCATCAGCTTTATCATTGGTTTGGCCAGAATAACAGGAGTGCCACAGCTGGCTCTGAGTTCTTGGCAAGACTGTTGAATGCCAAGCCTGGCTTGTGCTCAACAGATAAACGCTAGCTCCTTTTCCTTTCTAACCAGAGTAAAGAATTATAAGCAGGATGAGTAGTACAGAACCTCTTCCATATATATCATGAAAACATGTTTCTCAGAACATTTGATGGGCTACAAATTCAAATAAAACTGAAGTTAAGAAAAGTTAGTAATGGCTATGAGGTTACCTGTTAGACATGACATAACTGAACAAATAACTTAGCACTTTTCTACGACATCCAGCAGGGTTTCCTTATGTTAATTATATTTATGCAAACTAATATATATATATATATATATATATATATATATATATATATATATATATAGAGAGAGAGAGAGAGAGAGAGAGAGAGAGAGAGAGAGAGAGAGAGTAGCTGCTTCCCAAATGATTTGAAGACATTGCTTTATAAAGGTCTTATCCAATGTCAGATACCAGAAGTTCCGGTGCCTTTTCATGCTTCTTCCTATAGTGTTCACTCAGTACACAGTTCTCTGAGATCCAAGAAGCAGCCCCAAATAGCTGCCTCTGCACTGAAAGCAGAGCGATGTTGGTGTGGGTTTGGGCTTGCCTAGGAGTGAGGCAGGCAGCCTTCTGGGGCTCACCCTGATGAAGTGTGGCCACTATGCTCCTGAGTTCAGGGATACCTTGATTGACAAATATTATTCCCACAACCCTGTGCCAGAACTCACTGAAAACCAAAATATGACCAGGAGCTCAAGAATTCCTAGTTCATCGAATCTGCCTCAGCAACCGAACCAGACTGTGTTTGCAGAATATACCATCAGCGAATTGCCCCAGTGATGATGAAAGGAGGAAACAAAGTACCAGCCAGATACCTCACAGCCCAGACTCTGGAAGCTAAGAAAAGGAACCAGTTTGGAAAGTATGGTGTTGCTGCTGCTGCTGCTGCTGCTGCTGAGAAACAAACCACCACCAGCTGCAGCCCTTACAGGATCTTCCACCAGGCTCTGAAAAACTGTGACAATGCCATCCGGCTAGTGCCCATCCTCAAGGGAGCCATTTCAACCAGGTCTCTTGGCCTCTAGCTGACCGACTTCACTGCTTCCTGCGGATGCGCTTACTGTCAGAGTACTGACAATACGCGACAGAGGATGCTGATGCGGAAAGAGCTGTCGCATGAGCTGCTGGCTTTTCTTTTCGGGGGAGGGGGCCTGCGATCAAGAAGAAGCAAGACATGAATAAGATGGCAGAGGCAATGCACTCGCCCATTACTGCTGGTGGAAGCAGCAAGACGCAGTGGGAAAAGTCCAGAACACAAAGTGCCAGGAGGAGCCACTTGAGCTAAAAAAATCTCTGTTAAAAAGGTCCTACCTGTCCCTAGAAGCGTATGACGCGCCGCAGGTATGACTTCTGTGTCACATGTAAGTCAGTGGGTGGCAGAGGGGAAGAGAGGCTATGTTTACACCAGTCTTTTTACTTATGAACATCGGAATGATTCATAGTCGAACACTCCTTGTAGAAAGCGAGGCCCAGAGGACCACCGGTCAGGTACCACACAAGCCCCTATGGTTACCAGGACTAGGAGCAAGTCAGAGACTAGAAGAATCCAGCCTTGGACTGAGGGCTCTAGGAGGCATGAACCATAGAAGAAGATCTTCGCATGGGGTCACTCGGGCAGGCCAGGAGAGGTGCGAGCTGAGATTACAAGACTGGCACCATGGTGCATGGACAAGAGGAAGAGGCTAGCCTGAGAGGACCACCAGTGAGGAGCCTCACAGGCCTGGGAAGGCAGACCATACCCAGGATGACCCCTGCCCAGACCCATAATGCACCAGTAGGGCATAGCACTTCTGAGACCTCTCTTGAGATGATCCCTGAGACACACGGAGACCCCGGGCCCCACAAAAAGGATCGAGTAAGTGGTAGAGAAATGAAAGAGAGCAAAGTGGGCAAAATGAAGAGAGGCGGAACTGGAAACTCGAGGGTAGTGAGGAACAGCCTGATGTGAGTAGCTGGTGATGGCTGAGACCGTGATGGGGTTCTAGTACGTGCTGCCACTGGGGGCCACGTCTGAGTCCATGTCCCTGTATCAAGAAGGGTCTGGCTGTTTCCACCAAAGACTAGGCTGATGTTCCTGGTCTGGACTGCCACCCAAGGGACATGTTTGATGTCTGAGGAATTTGCAGAACTGGCCTCACCTCTCACCTGGCCATTCTGGGAGAGCTGGCCCTAGGGGCATAAGAGCCGAGAGCTGCCCCTATCCAGCTGCAGTATTCAGGAGAGGGGCACGCACATTGTGGGAGTTGTGAGTAAGGCCCTACCACTCATCTCCCATGAGACGGCATGGACAAGGGAGTGATATGCTCCTCCCCCCTAGCCCCTTACCACCTGCAGCCAGAGACCTGGCCTTGGGGATGGATATGCATCAGGAGAGATGCCCCTGCCTCTCACCAACTGCAGCTCCTGGCAGAGCAGGCCCTGCACCTCACCTGAGCAGCACAGTAGAGATGACCATGATGGCAGAGGTGCGAGCGAGCCGGCTCTGATGGTATGAGCATGGGAGATCTGGCCCCCACCACTTGTCTCCTTTGCGGTGACATGGATGATGGAGAGATACCTCCTCTGCTCCCTTGGCCCTCTCCATCTATGATTGGAAGGAGAGCTGGCCTCTGGGTCAGGAGAGTGGGAGAACTGGCCATGAACCTCACCAACTGCAAACCAGACAGAGAGGACTGTGCACCTCACCTGGGCAGCTGGGTACTCATTGGCACAGGAGACAACTTCCTGAACAGAACTCCAAAAGCCCAGACCTTAAGGTCAACAATTAATAAACGGGAACTCGTGAAAAGCTTCTGTGAGGCAGGACACACTGTCAACCGAACAAAGCGACAGCCTACAGACTGGGAAAAGATCTTCACCAGCCCTACATCTGACAAAGGTCTAATATCCAAAATATATAAAGAGCTCAATAAATTAAACACCACCAATACAAATAACTCTATTAAGAAATGGGGCTCAGAATTAAACTGAGAATTTTCAGCAGAGTAATACCGAATAGCTGAGAAACACTTAAAGAAATGTTCAACGTCCTTAGTCATCAGAGAAATGCAAATCAAAACGACACTGAGATTCCATCTTACACCCATCAGAATGGCTAAGATCAAGAACTCAAGTGACACCACATGCTGGCGAGGATGTGGAGAAAGGGGAACACTCCTTCATTGCTGGTGGGAATGGAAACTAGTACAGCCACTTTGGAAATCAAACTGGCATTTCCTCAGAAAACTGGGAATAGGGCTTCCTCAAGACCCAGTTATTCCACTCCTTAGAATATACCCAGCAGATGCTCTACCACACAACAAGCTCAGATGCTCAACCATGTTCATAGCAGCCTTATTCGTAATAGCCAGAACCTGGAAACAACCTAAGTGTCTCTCGGTTGAAGAATGGATAAAGAAACTGAGGTACATTTACACTATGGAATACTACTCAGCTATTAAAAACAAGGAAATCCTGAAATTTATGGGCAAATGGATGGAACTAGAAATGATCACCCTGAGTGAGTTAACCCAGACCCAGAAAGACTCACATGGTATATACTCACTTAGAATGGACACTAGCCCAAAAGGGATGTCCAATGAAATTCTTCACTTACCAGGAGATCGGGATAGATGTGGGGACTTCCTATTGGGACTTTAGGTGAGGGAAATATGGGAGAGTAGGAAAATAGAAGGATCCAGAGGGTCCTAGAAACCCACAAGAAGAACATCATGACTGGTGGATCTGAACTCGGGGGGTGGGGGGTGGGGGGTCTTCTCAACCTACTGCACCAACCAAGGACAGTACATGCAGTAAATATTGAATCCCTATTCTGATTTATCCAATGCACAGGACATTCTCCACAGTTGTGTGAGAGCTGGGACTGACTCTGACATGAACTCTGGTAACCCATATTTGATCACTTCCCCCTGGTGGGGAGGGCAGGTGCCACTCAGAGAACGGATAAGCAGACTAGCAGAATGGGATTGATAGGCTATGACCATGTGGTGGCGAAGGAAGTCCCCTTCTGTCACAGACCTGGGGGAGGGGGAAAGAGTGAAAGAAGGAGGGAGGGAGGAACGGGAAGATAAAAGTGAGGGGATGACAACTGAGATGTAACCTGAGTAAATTAATGAAATAAAAATTTAAAAACACAGTAAAGAGTTCACTGCTAAATTTTAAACCCAGATGTCCAAAGTCAGCTCCTATTTCAATGATCACTACCCTGTGGTAGCATTACTATACTATGGGCATCTTGACAGTTACTCGGGTGTTTAACAATTGATTAGAGTTTTACAAACTGTTTTGCCTACCAAATGGACTAACTGTTAGTACATGTTCAAGTTTTTATGCAGTTTAATTTTTTAAGAGTGGATTTGTGCTACACAGAATATATGACCAATAATCTTTTATTCACTTAACAAATAGTTATTTTTGTAAGAACTCTATGCAAAGAGTCTCTGGCTGTTTCTCTGGTTGATGTTTCTAGACCACTTGGAAATCCTGATAAAATGCATAGTTCAGTATATAAGATTGAAGCCACTGCTAACCACAGTTGAAGAAACCAAGTATTGTGCACAGTCTGGAAGCTCAATTAAAGAATTTCACCTATCCTCTTAAACAAAAATGTTACAAATATTATTAATACATATTTTAAAAAATATTTTAACTTGAGTGCAAAATAAAATTTTTGTAAACAATGAAGGACTTACTACTTAAACTCTTAAAAACTCAATTGTCATACATCAAATTAGTCACTTCAAATTGTCTACATTTTATCTTATTTCAAAGAAATATTTTTCAAATATACATATATAATATGGCCCTTATTTAAACATATACTTTTGGTTGTGAGCCTAGGCTTTGATGGGCTAAGCCATCTCTCCAGACCTCAAACAAAGAATGGATAAAGAAATCAAGGTACATTTACACAATGGAAATCTATTTGGCTATTAAAAACAAGGGCATCATTAATTTTTTAAAAATTAATTAATTAGTTAATTAATAAACAAAAAAGTACCCAAATCTATCATTAGTAACCATGGTATAAAAACTTCCTATACCTCTCATAGCTTTATAAAGGTATTCAGCGGATATAGAAATGAGACACAGATGTGTACAGGGGACGGGTAGGTGAACACGGACAGTTGGATGAAGAAAAAGAAGGCAAGAAGGGAAGCAGATATGCTACTCTGACCATCATCAAATGTGTGTCCTCTGGATCAGAAAACTGGACAGGGGTAACAGCTGGGGTGATTTTGAAACTGTTCTGCGGATATACTGGAACTGAGCAATTAGGTAAATGGGTACCAGATGGCAGAAGGCAGGTTTTACACTGCTGGAGTGGCAGTTTACAAACACGGAGAAGCAACTAGAGTGAACATGTGGTAATGGACTCAACTTGGAGCGATCAGTAATAACCTATGCTCAGTTTGCTACAGATAGATATGGGCACGCGGACCAATATTTATGGATGGGGCGTTACATGGTCACTGTGCACATATGTATTTCCCTAGGACCAGTGGCACCCATGTAGCAACAAGCAAGTCAAAAACTGGACCTTTGCTTCACCAAATCCTCCCATCACCAGGTCAGCAAGGGATGCACATACACACGGGCAAGCATACACTCATACACGCAAAGAGAAACCTTTAAAAAGCGCACCCACTTTGGCTTGTTATTTATTTACCGGCTGCTTTTCCCAATGGATTAGAGAAAAGAGAAAACAATTATTTCTGTTATCCTCCAAGAAAAATAAGTAGATCCTAGAGAAATGCTGATTCTAGGGTTGGTTTGGAAACACGAGGTGATTTGAGGTGTCCTACAGCGCAAGAAAACAAACAAACGGAGAGAATCATGATGGGTGTATTAGAAGGATAAAGAATCAACTTGGAAGAACTCCAAACGGCCAAAGAGGAAACCATTTGAACAACAAAGTAAAGCAGAGTAAAACAACAACAACAACAACAACAACAAAAAAAAACCTGACAATTTTGATGTGCTCCAAATAACATACTTGTGATTTCAAATAACTTATGTAGACTCTCCGTCTTCACTCATAATGCTTGTGCGCAGACAGAGTTTAATTACTACCTTGCATGGTGCAGTACAGAAGAGAGAGACAGGAAACAACCTCACGGTGAAGAAACTATCAAAGAAGATTTGAGCTACATGATCAGTTTGTACCAGCACAGACACTCCTGTTGATGGAAGGCGTCCTTGATTTGACACGCTGAGGACAAAACTTTCTCTACTCTTCCTCGCCAGACGCTCATAATCACAAAGAAAATATCAGGAAGCTACCAATCAAAAGGCAATCTACAAAATGCCATTATCAGTCTTCCTCGAAAGTGCCAAGGTCACAAACAGCAGGAAAACTCTGAGAAATGTCGCATGACAGCTACACAGGACAAGGAATCCCAGGGGGCATACTAAGATAGAAAGAAAAGCACCTTACATAAAAACTAAGGGTGTAAATTATTGGTCTGCTCATTTTCTATGTCCTAAAATGTAAACGCTATTTTAAAAACTCCACCAGGGGCGCTCTTCCCCACCCCCGCCCCCCCCCACAAATCTATAATCTCCATACAATTTAAAACAAAAATTAAAGGTGTACCCTGCTTACTATGGCCATGAACTCATCATTTCAAACAACATTTTTTTTTTCTTTCTAGCTATTTGGACCTCTCTCCTTCTTCAATGTCTATTGAATTAACAGGTTAAATATTTTGTATCTCACCTTTTTTTATCTTCGTTGCACTGTTACACTTGTAATTATTGTTTAATATTTGATGTGCTATGATATGCTTCTGCAGGAACCCACCTTCCTCATTACCTGAACTCTTAGTGTCGGCTGCAGTGTTCTCCGCTAGTATGCACTGGTAAACGCCATATTTATTATGTCTCCTTTGAGATTTTTTTCAACGGTTTTAATGTGACTAAACATACACAAAGATATACATTTCTTTATTTCTTACTCTCTAATCCTAATAAAATTCTTGAAGTAATTTGATTCTTTTTTAGGAGCCACACAGTCTCATAAATGGAGTAAAAGATAAAGGTTTTAACTATAATTCTCAGTCTATGTCATACTCAGTGACAGAAGATTTTATGCAAAAATATTTATAATTTGGTTTATTAAAAAGAAAAAAAGCAAGAAAATGTCTGTCAGTCACCTTTGAGAAACCTGGCTAAACACCTCAGTAAATGTTCCCATTAATCCAGCCACAGGGAGTATTAAATATTTAGGACTGTGGTGCCAACTACTTTGTCAGAACAGCTCCATTTAAATTCTCTCCCCTGTTACCAATTGTAGCTGATGATTTAATTAGGTGGATGGAGTTACTTACAATGATCATTAATAAGCTGTGTTAATGTCATGAAAATTCCTATTCTCCAGAGTTGAAGAGCCACACAAAAAGAAACCCACCTAGTGAGAAAGATAGACTGTTTCTCACAAAATTCATTCTGCTTTTTCCCACTCTGGTAATTAGTCTTGTTTTGTTTGGTGTGTTCATGCTAATTACAGAAACAGTCCTACTTTGCTTTGTATAACAGATTCCTTCATTTGATTGCATTCTCAGAAAGCTGGCATAAAGCAAAACCCTGAGTTTGTACCAAGAGCTGACAGACAGCTCCAAGAGTCCCTGATTTTATGTTACAAAGAAAGAAGAGAGGCCTATATAGCTAGGTGCGCTATGACCCACTGTGACCTCCATGGCTCCATGGGGCACCCACAAGTAGAAAAGAGAGTCACTTCTAAGTTGAAATTGATCTCAGAAGTCTACTTCTAACTCCAGTTAGCCAAATGACAAACTAGATGATCTTTTTCTCACAGGGACAAGAGGAAAAATGGAAATAAAGCTAGTCTTATATATAAGAAGACCTGCTGCTATAAAAGATACTTTAAAAAAAAAAAAAAGACGCCCACTTAAATCCCTTTAAACCTGACAAGAAGTTCCCATAGGGGATTCATTATTTAGAGGAACCTCTGCATTGAGATGGATTAAGACTTTCTTGCCCTGGGAGAAAGGAACATTAGACAACTAATTCAATAGAAAGGATTAGTTTATCTCTTAGACCAATTAAAGCCACAAACTACAATGTGAGACTGGTCATTTTTTATCTGGAAGGAGGAGGGGCAGCCTCACAAAAAAATCTCATCCTAACATAACAATAGCCGGACACAGTAGAGTCAGCCAAAGAGAGATCCAAGGGAGACTCATTCACTTTTTCATTTTTATTTCATTCCCTTTTAACTAAATGATCTATCTATACAAAGGTTTCCATGTGTGATACCGGTAGGAGGAGCCTGGGAAGCACGGGATGGGAATCACTTTCCTGCCAGCTGATACACCTGAGTACTGCATTTCTGTTGTCCCAGCTCTATGAGTCAGAATGCCTTCTTCACCTTGTAGATAAGGAACCAAAACCACAGAGCACAGAATTCAAGCTGTCACCCCTACTACACAGCAATTGCAGATCTACACATCCCTGTGATGATCCAGTGCCCTCTGCTGGTTGCTGTTGGAAGTCTAATGACATTCACTACCCTCCTGAAGTTGAGTCCTTACAAGGAATAGAGGCAGAGATAAATATCACTAAAATATATATTTCTATGCAATATATATATATATATATATATATATATATATATATATATATATAGGGAACAGTAATACAAACAAGTTTAAGCACTGAAAAGTGAACATGGTATAATTTAAACTGGGCCTGAGGTAGATTTGGACATGTGACTTATGAAGGAAGCATCACAGAAAGAAAACAAAAGCACTAAAAAGAAACAGAGACTAGATAGATAAATATATATAAGATAGATTAGATAGATAGATAGATAGATAAATCAATAGATAGATAGGTAGGTAGATAGATAGATAGATAGATAGATAGATGATAGACAGATAGATAGATAGAAAATAGGTGGCTCACTGAGTAAAGCATTTGTCACATTAGCACAAAGACCTCAGCTCAGGACCTCAGAAGCTACATGAAGGCAGACATTGTAATACGTGCCCATAGTAATGTGTGTGAGAGACAGAAGGTGGAGAGAGAAGAATCTCTAGAAACCTACAGACTAGCTAATCTGGCATATCCAGCAGTAAACAAGAGACCTTATTTAAAACAATTTAGAAAGCCAGGATTGAATTAACACTCAGGATTATCCCCCAATTTCCACACTCACATCATAACATATGATACTTTAGACAGACAGACAGACAGACAGATAGATGTGCACACATATCGTAACCAGAAAAGAAAAAGAAAAACCAAGTCCAGACACACTAAATTTTGATTTTATGATGTATATACTTCTCCAGGATCAGGTTTTTGGTTTTGCTCTGTTTTGTTTATCGAGAAACAAGTATAAAGACAGAAACAAGAAGATCCACTTATGTTAAGGCTAAATAAAAGCATTTCCTTGCAGAATACAAAAGCTGGAATTAAAAGATTTAGAATGCACATTAATAAAGAATGCTTAACAGGCTTAAAGAACTGAGAAGAATTAAAAGCATGAAAAAGGAAGGAAAAAAAGATTGAGAAATCTTCTGAAACATCCATGGCAGATGGCTCATGCCTGTAATCCCAGCCCTTTAAAGGCAGAGGGAAGAGGTCACAAGTTCAAGACCAGCCTAGTCTTTGAGGGTCTATTTTTTTTTTAACTGTCGGAAAACTTTGATAAACTTTTTTTTAAAATCAAAGTTTTGGATCCACAAAATACAACAATATATAAGGCTAACATATTAAGTTAAACAGAATGAAACCTGGCCAAAACATTAATGTGAAAAGATGTCACAGGAGCAAAGACAGAAACTCAATAATCTCTGCAGATGACCAGCTGATGGGCAGTAGTAAACTAGAGCCAGGGTGCAGCACCTCAGTATTACACAAATTTACATTAGAGACCTTCTTCAGTAGTTACACCTGAGAAATCGGCACACCTTAAGTCTCTACTGCTCCCAGATCCAAAAGTCAGTTGTTAAAAATTCATTACTACACTACTATGACATATACAAAAATCATGATAGATTTATTACTGATCACCCTGGGACCACTATCAGATACGATAAACCCTAAATATGATTAGCAGGCTCAAGATAGCCACTTCCAGTATTTAAGATCACCAAAGGATTAAACATAATAATATTCAAAGAATACTCATGAAATGTCTGCAGCAAAACCCAGAAATCCATAAGTTAAATTAGCAAGTTGATCTCAATTTTACTTTAATTGTTATGAAATATATTCCTAAATATAAAACCGCAGCTACTTGTATCCTTGTATGTCTCTGATTTCAGCATTAAAGTTTCTAGGGATCCTAATCAATGACTGTGCTCCTATTGAACACTAAGTGTAATTGCATCTTACCACCCACAATCACCCCCAAAGAGACATATGTAAAGACTGTGTTTGAAGCATTGTATCTTGTGCCAAGATTCCAAAGACTGCAAGAGTTTCTATCACTGAAGCAATGGGCAAGTAAAATGTAATGCATGCTGATGAAAACATGGAATGATGATGCATTCACATCGACAGAGCGAATGGACAATGAGTTGTAGAGAATAATGAAATTTATACATATTAAAGACTCGCATGAAAAAGAATACCATGTTGGTGAAAGGCGTGTCCTAAGTATATGAGCACCTGATGAGAAAGACATATTCTGAGCTCAGTGAAGAGGATGCCTATAGTCAGTCTATAATGACTGTGATGATTGAACATAAAGGAAGAAAACCATCGTAAAAGAAAATGAAAGGATAATAAGGAGGTCACTTGAGTTAAGTAAGACTGAGCTCTGAGCTCTGGCATGACACATTCATATTAGGAAAAGGATAATGGGCTCTGAGTTCACATACAAGTGCACATTCACCATCTTAAGAGGGAAATCGCCATACATGTCATGCAACTAAATGTCACTTGACAGAGTCTATAGTGCCCAGTCCATTCTCTACGGTGAAACAGCCTAATGTTCAAATGATAAAGTTGCACACTAATTCAAGGGCACATGCATCCCCTTTCCCCTGCTCACTCTCACCAAAGAAATCAGCAAAGCATTGGCATGGGATGTCGCTGTCTCCTCCCCACAGTACCAGCCTGTACAAACTTGACTTTATTATACCCGCTCTTGTGCAAATTCCCAAATCCCTGAAGATAAATGACTCAAAATCTCAGATTCAATGAATAGATAAGCTTAAAATAGAAGTAAAATGAGGTATAGTTTGTCTAGATATTTTTCCTTTGGAAAACATGAACTATTCTAGGCAATTATATAGAGAAATGAAACTGCTACAGATGGCTTCCTAAGACTATTAATACCATAAGACTATTATATGCAATTTTGTCATTAATTGCAAAGATCCCATTGATTGTAATCTACAAAAGTAACAAATCCAACACACACAATAATTGCTTGTATTTTTAAACCCTAAGAGATTAGACATTTTTTAATCTTCCTGTCTCTGCTCTTAAATAGGGAATTAAATATTAAGAAATAAATCTGAAAATTCTACCTTTGGGATGAAAATACAAATTCTGTCAAGACTTACACAAAAATACATCAGTCCCATTAGCACTACTTACCTCATTCTAGGGTTCCTCTGAAAGATGTGCTAGAAAACTAAGCCTTAGTACAATTTATTGTCCTTGAATCAAACATTTTAAAAAACCGGGTCACAGCTCAAGTTACATTAAAATAGTCTCAAATATTTTATTAAAAAATTTTTCTCAATCATGATTAAAAGTATGTGTATTTATTTATGAGCATGTTTGTCTTCACTTGTATTCTAAGAATAAACTTTGAAATGAATAAGTTGAATAATAAGTACATTTTATTATATTTCAGCAACAAACACAAAAATTGTAATAATGCTTTAGAACATTCTATTTGTTTGCTGTTAAAGAATAGTAAGGAATGGGGTCAAAATGGAAATATTAAAGACTAATGCATAAAACTAAGCTAGTGTGCTTTTTCCCCCTTAACATCACATTTAATTTTAATAAACAAATAGAAACAAAACCTCACAATATGGCTATGTCTAGAAAGCATATCTGTGAAAAAAATTTAATTTAGCCTTCATGCTTTTCTATATTTTTCAATTATTCCTTGGATCTATACTTTTTTACTAGAAAAAAATGCAGCCCAGATTTAAAAAACAAAACAAAACAAAACAAAAAACTATGTGCACCATCTGCAGTGTGGTCAGCTAGGTATCTAGATTTTAGATGAAGAACAAATCATTGAAATTTTGATTAAGAATATGTTTTTAAGAAACTACATTAGGAGCCTAGAAAAGGGAAAAACTGGACTGCAGTTGGGCGAGAGATAACATTGGTAGCACAGTGCTAAAGCCTTGTGAAAGCTCATCAGTGTGTTCGTGAGAGCTAGAGTTGGTGGCTCAGGCAGTAAAGGGCTTGCTTCACGAGCATGAGGACTGAAGCACTATATTCAGCATGCGTGTAAGGACATGGGCTGTGGTGGCATGTGTCTATGGTCCCAGCTCCCGGCAGTTGGAGAAGAGAAGATCCCTGGAGCTCACTGACCATCCAGAATGGCCTACATGGTAAGTTGAAGGCCAGTAAGAAAGCTTGTCTCAGAAATTAAGTGGATGGTAACCGAGGAACAACAACTGATTCTTCCTTTAATCTCCACTGGCAAGTGTGGACATGGGCATCTGCACATGTGTGTATGTATACCCCTACACAGAGCTGCACCTGCACACACGTTAACATGTGCACATAGGCACCTACACAAAGAAATCAAGATGTTGCTTCGTTTGAAGTTTAAAGTTAAATGTGTCTGATAAACTTCAACATTTTATTATAAGCTCTTAAAAAGTAGAGAGTATGTCTTTCTGTTAAGTTTTAATTAGTTTTTGTATCGTCTCAGGAACTATCAGGATGTAGAACTGCCACTACCTATCGATGAGGAAATTATGCAGTAGACTGCAGAGTGCTGAGACAGCGGTTTGTCCATATGGAAAAATAAGAATCAAGCCGAATTCCTACTGTACATCAAAAAAAAAAAAAATCAATTCTGTGCCAACAGAACCACAGTGAGCTAGTACAGCAGACATACTCAAATTTTGAAAATCAGTAAGACTGATGATAACATGAATGAGATTGTAGAAATGATAGACTTTCAGAAAGGACTGAGAGAAATGTAAACACACACACACACACACACACACACACACACACACACACACACACACACAAAACCACTGTGGGGAAGATTTGGTTATATTTTTTTAAAAAATTAGATTCCTAGGTACTATCCCAAGAAGCCAAGAACATATATTTATACAATTATAACACATAGGTTCATCTCAACATTCCCATAGTAGTCAAAAGTACTTCAAATAATGCCTATTTAACAGGTAAGAACACCTACTGTGGAGTATCTATAATACATGTAGCAACATTCAGAAAAGGAGAAAAATAAATGTAAAACAGCAATCAAAGACAAAAGTAATGCTCATCACCACTGTGGTGAGTAAAAGAAAACACACGTGCAAAGCAATACACACCACTTGGCCCAATTTACATACAGTTGTTGAGCAGACAAGAGATCATGGCTTGGATCATCAGGGCCTGCTGAGTTGGTGGACTGACTACAGAGGCACAGGAGATTACCAATATGACTAAAACATCCCCAGCTGTCCAGTGGTGGTTACACGTGAACAGGTTTGTCAAAACCTGTATGGTCCCCTTTAAAAGGCTGGATTGCTCTGCATGAAAAGCCCTCACTTAAATATATATGTTGTACTTACGTTATATGTTATCTACTTAGATATATGCATACATTAATAACTTTCATATAGATTAAAAGCTTAAATATTGAAGACAAAATCCTAAGCATGTTTTTAATAAAGAAACATGTTTCCGATGTAAAGAAATTTTCAAATACATCATACAAAAAAATTTCATAAGTAAGATTGGATTAAAGTTATAAGCTTATTTCTTTAATGTATTAGCAATGGTTATTATAAAATTATAAGTACTGAAAAGATGTCAGAAACATAGCACAGGGCCAGGGAAGTGGCTCCAGTGGTAAAAGCACTTGCTATGCAAACCTGATGACCAGAGCTTGACCCCTGGAACCCATTGGAAGGTGGAAGGAGGACAGAGACTCTTGAAAGATGTACTCTGACCTCCATGTGCATATTCTGAAAGCTATGTACACCTACACTCATTACATACGCATGCACACACACTGTAAATAAATGAATGAATAGATAAAAGCATCTTCAAGATACTGTCTTTCTTCTCACTTTTTAAATAAAAGAAGCATAAGAATTTCAAAGTATGAGGGATGTTCCCAAATAATCAAGAACAATAGAAATAAGCAATTCACTTCAGTGCAAATATGATGAACTAATAAATGCCTAAGTATATGAACTGGTTGCTCAACTTCATTGTTAATATGCAAATGAAGGCCACAACTGGATATTACGTTACATATAATAGGTTTATTTTTTTAAAAATGAAGTGTTTAGCCGAGTTGGGTACAAAGAATTCAAATCTCCATAGACTCTCGGTGGGAATACTAACTGGGGCAAGTATTTATGAAACTACTTACCCTGTAAAGTTAATATGTCGACACTCTGTGGCTTGGTTATTCTACCTGAGCATGAAATGACATAAGTAATAAAAAAAGTTGGGTAATAATGTAAGCTGACCTTCTTTAGATCAGTGGTTCTAGAGTCTTGGCCCATCTCAGCATTATTATTAAACCAAGAACCTATAACAAGAGAGGTCATTGGCCCTACGGAGAACCTACTACTATTTTTTTTTTTTTATACTGGACATAGCATTAAAGCCTTAAGGGTTTCTCACAACACAGACTTCTGCACCCAAAAGTATCTGATCCAGAAGTCTTTAGTAGGCCACCAGGATTGGCGTTTATTTTTGTTAACTCACTTTACATCTGGGTTGTAGCCTCCTCCCTCCTCTCCTCCCAGTTCCACCCTCCTTTCCACACCCCCATCCCCTTTTCCCCTTACCCGCCAACCCCAGCTTGTCGAGTGTCATCAGGACTGAGTTCATCCTGTTCCCCTGTGGCCTGGCAAGGCACTCGCATGAGGGAGAAATGATTGAAAAGCAGACAACAGAGTCCACGTCAGAGACAGTCCTGCTTCCCCTACTAGTGGACACACATGAAGTCTGAGCTGGCCCCTCAGTTACATCTATGTAGAGGACCTAGCTCCAGTCCACTCATGGTTCCTTAGATTCCCCCAGTCCCCTCTGAGCCCTGGTTAGTTGACTCTGTTGGTCATCTTATGGATTCTCTAGTTACCTCTAGAACCTTTTCTTCTTCCCCCCAACTTTTCAACAAGATTCCCTATGCTTGGTTAAATGTTTGGCTATGAATCTCAGCATCTGTTCAGAATTGCTGCTGGGTGGAGACTCAGAGGACAACTCTGCTTGTCTCCGATCTGCAAGCATAGCAAAGTATTATTGATAGTGTCAGGGGTTAGGTCTCTCCCATGGTCTGGGGTCTTGGGTTGGACCAGGCATTGGTTGGCTAGTTCTTCAACTTCTGTTCTATCTGTTCTATATTTTCCCTGCATGTCTTGTAGGCAGGGTAAGTTTTGAATCAAAGTTTTTGTGGGTGGGTTGGTGTTCTCCTCCCTCCACTACAAGTTTTGTCTAGTTAGAGAGTGTCCTCTTTAGTCTCCATGGCCCTTGCTACTAAGAGTCTCATCTATAGTTCCCCCTCATACACTCCCAGAGGCCTATTCTAACTTAGGTCTCCAGATTGTCACAGAGATGCCCCAACCCATAGTTTTTCTTTTCTCTACAACTGTTCCATCCTCCACCTACCACACTCTCCCCAGATCTGATCTCCATCCTTATTTCCCTCTGTTCTCCCTCTCCGGTCTTGTTCTCACTCTTCACCCACTACCTCTGTCTATTATATTTCCCCTTCTGGGTGAGATTTTAAGCATCCTCCCTTGGGTACTCTTTGTTATGTATCTTCTTTGGGTGTGTGCATTGTAGTATGATTATCGTGTGCTAAATGGCTAATTTCTGCTTAAAGTGAATACATACCATGTGTGTCTTTCTGGGCCTGGGTTACCTCACTCAGGATGATCTTTTCTAGTTCCATCCATTTGCCTGCAAATTTCTTGATTTCCTTGTTTCAAATGACTGGATAATATTCCATTGCTTAAATGTACCACAGTTTCTTTACCCATCCTTCAGTTGAGGTTAGAACTGGCATTTCTACCAGTACATCAAATGGTACTGATGCTGTTGCCTTGAAAGCACAACAGTGAAATGCACTGGTCCACAGTAATGAACCAACTTAGATTCCCATCTCTGTGTAAAAGTAGACTGAGAATGCTCCTGTGACCTTTCCAAGAGCAACACTCCTGAGGTACACTAAAGAAATGGAGCACATCATTTAATGAATTAGACTCAAAGGAACTGGCTGGCTCCTCCTTGATTTTAACACACTGGACACTCAGAGACACATTATGTAGTTTCTGTCCAATAATCTGAAAATATGAAGCTAACACTTTATCAGCCACAACAAATTAATCAATCATTTTCTAATTGGAACCCTTTCCCGTCAGCATTTCTACTTTCTCACTCGTCTGTGAACTGCTTTTTATAGAAAACTGAGTAAATTATGCAAGAGATCTAATTATACCTATTTTTTCAGAAGACAAGATGAGTAAACTACAGACTTAAGTAGCAAGAAATGAACATCTGATTTTAATTTACCTGTTCTCAACATCAGGAAAAAGAAGAAAATTCCAATTACAGGTTACATTCACAGTGTCTCAGAGCCTGACAACCTCTAAGCAATTCATTTTGAAAACAATTGTTTTGCAATTCCCAAAGATGTCGCCCCTAGGGCTTTCCATGACAGGTTTTAAATCATAAAATTAGACAAAAAATTGTGCAGGGTATAGAGGTTAGAGGTTAAATTTGCCATTTTCTGTCTTGGTGTCATCAAGCAATGTCAGTATAACCCATCACCTTCTATAGCTAACAAAAGGAAATAAATGGTTATATAAAAGGTTCGAATCTTCAGGAAGGATTGTTTTACTCAAAACAAGAAAGTTGTCATGTAGGAAATTTTCACAAGTCAATGCAAGTAAATTCATTTCTGTGGGAAGCTACATAATCAGTTATAAACATTAAAATAATAATTAGCTATTGGAAATTCCCACTAAAAAGATATGTACACTTATGTGAGATTCCACGAATGAGCAGCAGCTGTCATAATTTTTAGTAGTATCATAATATAGGAAGTCAAGTCACTCTGTCAAATCAGTGAGGAAGGAAACAGCCCAAGGTACATTGTATGAGATTTAATAAACAACTAATAAGGAGACAAAAATCTGAAGAAAAATCTCAAGGAATTGTACATCCAAAGGACATGTTTCCATGGACCTAACCAATGTATCATTTGACCTAAGTTGGCCCTGGAAGCAAAGATGTGCCTTGTGCTAGAGACCTTACCTTCTTTCTAGTGCTGAAGTTCTTGTAAGATACAATGGGAGCAATTCACTAGGCTGCTTATCCTGGCTGATGCTCACCACAAAGGCAACTGGGTCAGCAGATCAGAGAACATCAGACCTCCTCCCTTCTGGACTCAGCTGTCTCCTTTATCCACGCCAGATGCCTTTCTCTTAGGCACTGTGTTCTAGCTGCAGCCTGTTGGTAACTCACCCTAATGTTTTGAGCATTAAAAGAAGGTCAAAAGCTAGCACATGATAATCACTTCATAAATGCTGGCTACTTTATAAAGTAATCTGTCTTTAGTTAAATGTGAGAGTCGTGGATGGGGACAAAAATAGATGACAGAAAGCTTACCTAACATTCATGAGACCCTGGGTTCCATCTTACGTCAAAATAACAGTCTGAGTTTTGTGCTATGAAAATGTCATAAAAGAGATAACTCTTTTAAGATCCCCAGTTTGAAGATTTAATCTGTATCCTTAAGTGCATGTGGTGAACATTAAAGCATACAGGTTAAAGCTGACTTTTTAAGTAAAATATACCTGCTGAAGGGGTTTGTGGCTTTAATTTTTATTTGAAGTTTATTTTTGCTGCTTTCTTATTTGCTTCGGTTTTGCTTCATAATTTGGTTTGGGAGTTCTGTGGAGTGTCTCGCTGTGTGGGACTGTTGTTTTGGTTTGACTTTTTCTTTTTGTTCATTCTGGTGGGTTTTGTCTGGCTCAGAGACAACTATAGTATCTGTCATTGTCTGCTCTTGCTTCCACAAGCAACACTATTAAGGCAGAACAGTCTATGACTTATAGGACAAAGCATTTTTGTAAATACAAAACTCAGAGGGAAGTTTCTCACTTGTGGCTTTGTGTGTAGCCGATCCAGTGCTACAGGGCTGGGTATTTACTGCCGCGCCCAACATCCCTCCCTTCTAGAAGCAACATATTTGAGAGGCTTTCCTACAGAGTGTAAATTAGGCATTTAAACAAAGCTCTCTAAATGTTTTTCTGATTCAGAAGCTCTGTTCAAATCAACAAGTTGTTTGTTTCATTTTAACATAAATAAGTGAACCATTTATCCTAGCCCTGCAGCTATGCATGAGCTTTGTGTAGAAATGAAGGCAACACATGTGCATTGTTTCCTGTGAACTACAGTAGAAGCTGGCTCGACACCAGCTAGTTCTAACTACAGTTACCTTCCCAGGAACTTTCAAGTACCTTATCCGCTACAAACTGATGTGTGCTGAGCTGAGCATGCCGTGGTGCTGGTGTAACATCTCATGATTACCATTTGGGATGTTTGAGATGTTTAGATGTGTGTCTAAGCATAGAGACAGAATTTGTTATAAAGAGGGAAAGGTCAAAGCTGGACACCCGCAGGCCATTCCTAGCTTTGTATTTGCCCCATCTTCTACTTTCGCCATCCTCGTGATCTATCTTGTGGCTCCTGTCCAGTAAAACTCTTCTGTGACAACTCATATTGAATTAATTCCCCTTCTCTAAAACCAGGATGATGTACAAAACAGTCGTGTGTTTTAATCATCTCAGTTTACTTTTTCAAATGAGATTCCACCTCACTATATGGCACAAAGTGCCAGGCACAGAGCACACTTTGAGAAGCATGCATCTCTGAAACTACTGCTTTTTATCACTTGCTCTCATGCATTGGAAACTAAATTTAACCCTTTTGTGTATGGTGTGAAATCTTCTGTTTTAAAGCCAACCATGGTGACTCGAACCTATAATCCTAGATCTTCAGAATCTAAGGCAGGGGATTTCTCTAAACTCAAGGCCAGCATAAGCTACACAGAGTGAGGACCTGTGTCAAAGTAAATATGTAAATCTTAGTAATCCACTTGTAAGGCTCAGGGGGCATTGTAGATGAGTGGACCAAGAATACAAGAGGGAGAAGGACAGCAAAATCTCGTCCTTTAAACAGGAAGGACACAGGCAATATAATCACAAACCCACAGCTGTTGTGGCTTTTTGCATTGGGCCAGCAAGGGTCAGGTCCTTGCAAATGTAGACATGGATGGAGAGGGGCTGACAGGACCCTATTCCTTTTTGCTGAACTATTGGCTACTGATAAGTTCTGGGAGAAGGGAAGCCATTATTCTTGGTTGGTGCCCACTGGTGATTCCACTACGTTCCAATAAATAGTTCCAATTCCTTGAGCACACATAAGGCACTAGCCAAACCCAGAGGGACACAAACAATACAAATAGAAGTGAAGGTGGGAAATAAATTAGTAATGAATGTAGGGGAGTGGTAAGTAAACAAGAAAAAGAAGGAAATGAGATACGGTGGGAAATAGAACAATCAAAATGCATAATGTCCATACATGAAAATGTCAAAGGACAAATGTAATTAATGGAAATATCTCTCTTTTATTTAATTTTTTTACTTTTAATCTGTTCACTTTGCATCTCAATTGTATGCCCCTCGCTCCTCTCCTCCTGGTCCGACCCTCCCTTCCTCATCTCCCCTTCTCCCCTCCTCTAGTCCTCAGAAATGGGGAACCCTCCCCTCCCCCCACCCCCCACCCCCCCCACCCCCCGTCATCTAACCTCAGCCTATCAAGTCTCTTCTGGACTGCCTGAATTCTCTTCTTCTGTGGCCTGGCAAGGCTGCCCCACTAGCGCAGGTGATCAATGAGTAGGGGCCAGAGATGAAAACATGCCTTATTTGCTAAATAAAGCAATGAGTTTCCTTGGACTTGTGACTAACATGTTACATATACCCCCGTGTACTTTTTCACTACCTCAAGAACTTTAAAATTACAACCATATTCATTTCTGAAGCTCCATATTTCCGCGATGCATATGGCTGTGCTCTGCAACATAAGAATATGCTGAAGCTACATAAAAAAATAAGGAAAGTTTCCTAAATCTCTGCCCTCCGCATACCTGTCTAGAGACAGAGCTATAGAAATAGAATTATTCCATCATTATGAGGAAGGTCATGTCCTCACTAAAGCACAAGAGACACAAAACTATTGGCTGCTAACAAGTTGAAATCAACCTAATGGGTTAGATTGTATGATCCCTTGGATACCTTCAGTCCTTGAAACTTACACCAATTTATCATAAAATACAATTACACTTAAATTGCTAAAGAGGGCTAGAACATGAAAACATATTTCTGGATATTTAAAGTGATAATGGCGACTCATTTAGTAGTCGGGTCAAGATTTCTGCATTGATGATACTATAATCAATTTCGCTGCAAGAACTCAAATGTCAGACCACGTCCAAAGCCTGTAAGTATTTAGTGGGGGGAAAGTGAACCCAGCGGATGTGGTCCAGTATGAACAACTACTGCACCCCTTCGTATGAAATCATAACTGCTCAAAAACAGAACCAGCAGCTTCTCAGACACTTATATGAGGGGTTTTCTTTCTCCTTAACTTTAATCGCCCTTTCCTCTTCCTTGCTTGTTCCTCATCCCTGTTCCTTCCTGTAGAATGAGAACTCAGAGCTATTTCTTCTCTGAGAAAGCTGAGAAGTGACCACTGTCGTTCCTGCTTCTCTCCTTTGCTTTTCACTCAACACCACTAAACTATCCTTCACTCTCCAATGAAAGTTGGCTCTTTATCCACCTGCCTTTGGGTCCCATCATCCAAGTCTTCTGCTTCCTGCTTGCCAGACTCCCTCCTTCTTTTCACCACCCATGGTAAAAGGAACTTTTATTCTCCAGATGTAAATGTCATTTCAGAGGCTTACTGCCTCTGTCTGCCGACCTAGGCCTAGTCCTGGAAGCTTCTGGCCTCCATACAATCTAGTGTAGACCTAGAACGTTTTCAGACTCTGAGACTTACTGCTGAATAAGCTCACCCTTTCTAGTTTTTTATGAACTAGAACTAGTTCTTTATGTCTGGCTGGTTCAACTTGATTGTCTGGCTCAAATCTCCTCTCCAAACCAATGGATTCAAACTGGCATCTCTTGGCTTCTGACTGAATTGCTCTGCTTGGTGTCATACTGACTTTGGGAATATGGTCTAATCTGACTCCTTCTCATTCTCCAGCTCGTACCCTGTGTCTAGCTTTGTTTCTCCTCAACCTGTCTCTGTAAAAACCCTCCTGGTATAACTGCCTCTAAATTCCATGAACTGAACTTCCCCAAACTCAACCCCACTGCGCTACCTCTCAACTCACTGACTCAACGAGTTGCCTGAACAGAACTGAGAAAAACTCAAGAGATTTGTTTGCCTCTGTCTCCTGGGATTAAAGGTGTTTCTGAATTCCAGCTAGAGTAGAAATGCTGCTGGGTCAAAATTCCTTTACAATACAAGATCTTGAATGAATAATTCATTTTGCTCCTGTCCCTGAGCTGCTCACTCCCTGTCTATCCTCAGTAAAATATACCTTTTGCAGTGTCTGAACCATCTCTAATGGACACCTTGTCACTGCATTACAAGGCTGTTTCTCAGCCTTGTTCTTGTTCCCCATGCTGCCTTCCAGCATCCTACCACTTATCCTTCTGAGCATCCTCATCCCATAGGGCCATTATTTTCTCATATGCCTAAGGTCCCTTGCTGCTGCTGCCCAAGCATGGGTAGCACCACAATCCTTTTTCTGAATTTTCTGACTTCCTACTGAATTACCTCACCTTCCTTCTTTGTAGTCCTGGGACTTCAGACTAGGGTCATAGAACACTAACTAACTATCACCACAGAAGTTTCTCACACGGGTGATCTATATCTCACTCCCTTCTTCACAGCTCAGACTGTCTCTTGTTCAACTTTTAACCATTCAGGCTTTATATATTCTGTCAAGTTGTAGGGATGAGAAAGAAATAGAGTCAAGAATTTTACTTCCATTGACTTCTATAAACATAATTACAAAACCAAATTCATTCTTATATATACTACACAGGTAAACCAGTCTAAAGATGCCATCCTCTGCAGCCCCGACCTGTCACCTTTTCCCAACACCCCACCAGAAAACTCTTTCTCTGTCTCTGTTCATAATTTTGAAAAAAAATAATTCACTCCCACCTCCTCCTACTTAGACTTAATTTTGGAATCCACCCCTCTCCTCTACTCCCAGGAGAGCTGGATTCAGGTCACTGCTATTTCAGGGAGGCTGTGCCCCAATTCTGCATCCCACAGAGGAGCTGATGTGGGAAAGCAACAGAAAGAAACTCAGAGGTTCAGATGGGGCAATAGTCATGACCAGTTTGATTTCTGGAAGTACAGGGCAAAGAGCAAGAGGGTAGGTAGAGCCGATAGGTATAAGAATAGGACTCTAATGAGGGGAACAAAGGAAAGTGCTTTAACTGCTGTTCTATTCGCCAATAAATATGGGCACACATGAAAAGGAAGATAGAAAGGAGTGCACTTGTACTGCTGCTTGAGGCTCAGTATGAAAGAGTGTTCATGTCAGTTTTGTTTTAACACTAACAATATTTGCATTTTACTATGATCTCTCTCCCCAGAACCAAATACACATGTAACATAAATAACTGCTGGCTGAATATTAACAAGCGATTAGTATTCATTATGTATCTATCAAGTAGCATGCACAGAGCACATGCTTTAAGTATGTTCAAATTTTTAATGTTATTCAGAGACGAAAAATAAATTCATGGTGTTTGAAATATTTTGGATGGCATCCACAATTTATGGATGATTGTGTTAGAAGTAAAGCGGTTTGGTCTCCATGTGGGTCCTTTAACAACAGGAGTAGGGGCTGTCTTTGATGCTGTTGCCTGCCTGTGGATCCTTTTCCCCCTAGCTGGGCTGCATTATCTGGCCTTAGTGGAAGAGGATGCCTTTAGTCCTGCCATAACTTGAAGTCGTACCCCCTTGGGGACCTCCCCTTCTCTGAAAAGAAGGAGACTAGGGAACGGGGAAGGGATGTGTGGGCGGGACTGGGAGGAGGCAGGAGGCTGGGATCAGGCTGTAAAGTGATTAAATAAGTAAATAAATAAATAAATAAATGTAAAGCCCAATTCTATCCAACAAGGAAGTGCCCACTCTGTTCGTGTTATCATAGTGAATACATCTTGAAAGATTTTTTTTTAATAAAGTGTTTGAGATATTCTTAAAGACCCGGCCCATGTTCTGATGCATTTATGAGATATCTTTGTGGAAAGTAGACTCAGAATTAAATTTAAGTTATTTTTGTTTGTTTGGAAGGAATGGGTCGAGGGCTTTATAAATGTATGGGGAAAACAAGGCAGGACAGTATTCAGAGATAGGACCATCCAAGGTTCCCAGCTAGCTCATCATGTTGTTCAGTATTGCCCAAGGCCAGTATTATTATCTTGTATCATTATCTCCAAATATCTAAGAAATAAGATTTATTTCCAAAACTCAACAAAGTTCATTAAATATAAATGACTGGGAAAGAGAAAATCTGAGACTAGAGCAATCCAACTCCTATCTGCCCAAGGCAAAATCTTTTTTTTGTTTTGTTTTGTTTTTTGTTTGTTTGTTTTGTTTTTTATGTTATATTTATTTTTTTTACTTTTTTCTCCTTTATTAATTTATTCTTGTTACATCTCAATGGTTATCCCATCCCTTGTATCCTCCCATTCTTCCCTCCCTCCCATTTTCCCCTTATTCCCCTCCCCTATGACTGTTCCTGAGGGGGATTACCTCCCCTGGTAAACCTTAAACCCCTACCCAGATCTAGCCAATGGACAGAACACTCTCCACAGTAGAGCGGAGAGTGGGATATGACTTTCTCACATACTCTGGTGCCTCACCTTTGACCATGTCCCCTGGAGGGGGAGACCTGGTGGCACTCAGAGGAAGGACAGCAGGTTACCAAGAAGAGACTTGATACCAAGGCAAAATCTTAAATGAAAATAATATGTAGTACAATAAGTTTTATTCCTCTGACTTGTGACATAATTTTGGAAATATGCATTTTGGTTCCCATAGAGTTAAGGGCAATATATTGACTTGTGTTGTTCTAAGTAGCTGGTGTGAATTATTCAAATCCAGGAGACCCTTTGTGTTCAATATTGCACACACAAAACAGAGCTAAGCCTAAACATAGTAGATCTCTTCTGCCTAATGACTCACCATGCACCAATGTACCAACTATGTAATGGTATCACTTGTTCTTCCTTTGTGTTAATTTTATTAATAAGAGTCTTGGAAATAAATGGGAATGTTCAGAGCACTTGTAAAAAAAAAACTTCCTGGAACAAGGCAAATGCCCAAATGCTAAGTATCATTAGCCTCTACCCTAGAAACTTCCATGAGGACAGAAATGGTAGTCGGGTTTACACATCACCCTATCCCCTTGAGGCCATAAAGTGCTAAAGGAGGTTCCAGAGTGTTGTTCAGTAAGTGAATTGATAAAAAACATGAAACAAAACATTTTTGCCTGTTATTTCTAATGATATAGGCAAAAGGTAAGTTGTATTGTATTTTAGTCAAATGCTTCTATTCTCATTCTGTTAGATGCCTAAGCACATCTTTAAAGTCCTCTGGTGAAGCAATTCTCTGCTTTCATGTCAAGAAGTGTTTAAGGCAGCTTTGGCCCACCTCTTCATTTTCGCTCTTGGGGGTTCTCTTTCCCATCTGTTCATCAAGTTGATGATCATCAGTTATAACCTCTAGGGAATGAAAACACCTCTTTCATTCAGACCTCTGATTTTTATGAGGAGAATACTGGAAGTGGTGCAATAACATCAGGTAATGAAGATGAAATTGTCATCATTACGTGCACAATGAATCCCTCTCTTCCTGACTTTCCCGGTGTCTGACAGACACATACTCTACTACTCAAACCTCTCCTGTTGAGAAACTCCTATGATGAATGCCAATATGGCTTTTCCTGCCTTGTGTGGTAATACAGCAACCAATTAACAAATGTTGGCAATGTTGTCGGGGGAAGATCATGGTCCTGTATAAATATTACAAGTTATCACATCATGGAGCCTAAAAATCATTATCAACTCTGAGATGCGTCCATTGACAAAGAAACAAAAGCCTTCTTTTTAAAACAAGCCTGCTTTCAGAGGAATGACACAAACAGAAGCAAAAACTGTGGTTGATCAATAAATATCAGGCCTGTTAGCCTTCACCCATGTACACTTGCAAATTGAAGCTAGGAAGCAACTATGTGGCTAGATGTTATGTACTGTATATTGTGGTTTGAAAGTTATATATATAATGAAATATAAATATATAGATGATAAATGGATAGATAGATGTTACATAGATGATATATAGATGAATGGATACATGATGATAGATAGATAGATAGATAGATAGATACATACATACATACATACATACATACATACATACATACATGATAGATAGATAGATACATAGATACATAGATACATGACAGATAGATAGATAGATAGATAGATAGATAGATAGACAGACAAATATTCCCAATCTAGTATTTAAGCCCTGATAAAATTTGAGAGATGTTTAGAACTGGGATGTCTAGGGTACCACAAATACAATTTTCATAGAGTTCCCAAGCAACATAGTCTAGAAGGAAAGGGTCATTATTAAACAAAGCTTTGACTGATCTCAAACATTTCCTTCCAATTTGACTCAGTCATTCCTTGTTCTCTGATTATTGCCGTAATGTGGACATCAAAGTGGCATGTAAGTATAATTATGACCAAAACCACATTTCTCATCCTCTTCCAAAAACTGTTTCTATGCCTCTAGCCACCAAACCCTATAATCTTTAACCTGAAACTGCATCATTCAAGTTGCATATGCCAAGAGCCTGGATCCATCCTTACTGTGTTCTTTCTTTGTCTTATAGCCCTCCAACTCAACAGTAGAATCTTTGGCCCTGTTTTCTAAACACCCAGGATTAGATGGCATCTCACCACCTTTGCTGATACTATGCTAACCCAAATTGCCACCAGTGCTTGCCTGTTACATTGAAAAAGTGAACACAATTGAGTTAACTCATTTGTCTTTTCTCCATCTTTAGTGTATTCTCAGAAAACAAATGCATAACATTCCTGCGGACACTGCCCTGAAACAACTGCATGACTGACTGCTCCAAAAGCCAGACTCTTACAACACACACCACAGTTTTTCCTACTTTCTATCCTCAGTGGCCTCTCCGCCTCATCAGCAGTGATGCCCTCCTTCATGGTGCTAGGCCTTGCTGTTCTAATTGCTGACGATATTGAAATTAGCACAGTTCCTTACCAGCTTCCCAATAGCAGCCTAGCAAGATCTTTCCAAGCCTTCTCTTTTCAAACCTTAGAGCCACCCTGTCTATCTCTTTATTTCTTCTCTGCAATTTTTCTTCTTAGCACTCACCGCCATGTGCTATCAGCTTATGTGTCCACTTTTGAACATAATATAGAAGAGGAGAGTCACTGGTATCTGTTTCTTTTCTGGTTTTTTATCTGGTCATTTTTGGACATATGACATATGACAAGCATGGAATACGTACTTCACTGTCTTCCATCTCACTGGTCCATGAGATCCCTAGTTATTCAAAGAGCTACATGGTTTTTTTAAAAAGCTGTCTTTATCTCAAACACTTGAATATGCAACTTTCAAGCATGAAGATATTAAAGAGGAAAGCTGGAATTTGATTTTACACTAATTATTAATATTGAACATCAGTCTTCTAGTTATCAAATACAGGGCTGATTTGCACTGGAGATCCCGGCTGCGGGGGAAGAAATCAAACCAAAAATGTGCACTTCATACTCTGACTTTGTCCCTTGGATATAAGAGACAGTTTTGTTCAACAGCTAAAACAATGTTTTTAATGTGTAAATTTGAAAAGGAAATTAAAACTGGCAGCTACTTGATGTTTAGGAAGAAAAGAACCTCCTGTGTAGCAATCATGAAGATCTAGAGCTATCGTAATTCCCGCTAATAAAAAATAATTTATGATGTTCTCAGAGCTGAGAAGATGTCAGTGCACCTGAACTTTTAGTTTATAAAACATGCATTTCCAGGATTTTTTCAAACTGCATTTTATTTCAGTTTTAAAGTTCTTCAGTCAATGTCAATCATTAGAGAAAGCCTTTACAAGCCAGCCATAGTCTAAATTGCAGAGGAAATGAGTAGACCTAAGAACTTGTCTTGGAAGACCCTCAAGTGAGACACAGAGACATTCTCTGACCATCAGACCAGGATTTCTAAATCATCTCACCTTAACTGTTAGCATGAAAGCATCCTATTTGAATTTCATTATGACTGCTGTCAGAAAATACCCTTACTTGGGGAAAGAGGGTTGATTTTAGCTCAAATTTTCATCTTCAGTCTTATAGATTGTGGGGAATCGAAGCAGCAGGCACTAGTCCCATCACATCAACAGCCAAGAGCAGATAGAGACTGGATGCATGCATGCTTACTTGTGCTCAAGCCCATCCCTACGTTTACATAGTCCAGAACCTTAACCCAAGGAATGGTGCCACCCAGAGTGGAAGGGTCTTCCCGAGATGAGTTATCAATTAAATTGACAGGCTCGGAACACATTGGCACAGGAGACAACTTCCTGAACAGAACACCAACAGCCCACGCCTTAAGGTCAACAATTAATAAATGGGACCTCATGAGGCTGAGAAGCTTCTGTAAGGCAGGAGACACTGTCAAAAGAACAAAGCGACAGCCTACAGACTGGGAAATAATCTTCACCAACCCTGCATCTGACAAAGGTCTAATATTCAAACTTTATAAAGAACTCAAGAAATTAAACGCCACCAAACCAAATAACCCAATTGAGAAATGGGGCTCAGAATTAAACAGAGAATTCTCAACAGAGGAATATCAAATGGCTGAGACACACTTAAAGAAATGCTCAACATCTCTAGTCATCAGAGAAATGCAAATCAAAACAACCCTGAGATTCCATCTTACACCCATCAGAATGGCTAAAATCAAACATTCAAGTGACAACACATGCTGGTGAGGATGTGGAGAGAGAGGAACTCTCCTTCATTGCTGGTGGGAATGCAAACTAGTACATCCACTTTGGAAACCTATCTGGTGCTATCTCAGAAAAATGGGAATAGGGCTTCCTCAAGACCCAGCTATTCCACTCCTAGGAATATACCCAGAAGATGCTCCAGCACACAACAAGAAAATTTGCTCAACCATGTTCATAGCAGCCTTATTCATAATCACCAGAACATGGAAACAGCCTAAGTGCCCCTTAGTAGAAGAATGGATAAAGAAACTGTGGTACATTTACACTATGGAATACTACTCAGCTATTAAAAACAAGAAATCCCCAAAATTTGTGTGGACAAATGGATTGAACTAGAAATGATCATAATGAGTGAGCTAACCCAGAAGCAGAAAGACTCAAATGGTATATACTCACTTATAACTGGACACTAGCCCAAGGGACAGGTCCCATGAAAGTCTGCACCTACCAGGAAACTGGAATAGAGGTGAGGACATCCTATTGAGACTCTAGGTCGGAAAAATATAGGGGATAGGGAAGTAGGTGGATCCAGAGGGTCCTAGAAACCTACAAGAGGAACATCATGATGGGTAGATCTGAGCCCAGGGGTTCTGCTTGATCTAAGGCACCAACCAAGGACAAAATGTGCAGTCATCATCAAACCCCTACCTAGATCTAGCCAAGGGACAGAACATTCTCCACAGTTAAGTGGAGACTGGGGACTGACTCTCACAGGATCTCTGGTGCCCCATATTTGGCCATGTCCCTTTGTTGGGGAGGCCCAATGGCACTCGGAGGAAGAATAGCGGACTACCAAGAAGAGACTTGATACCCTAGCACCATATTCAGGGGGAGGAGGTCCCCCACAGCCACAGTCATAGGGAAGGAGGATTGGGGTGAAAGTGGGAGGGAGGGAGGAATGGGAGGATACATGGGATGGGATAGAAAATGAGATGTAATATGAATTATTTTATTTTTCAATAAAAATGTGTTATTAATAAATAAATAAATAAATAAATTGACAGGCTCCCCCAAATAAGCTCACAGGCCAACTTGGTCTAGAGAATGCTTCACTGAGACTCTTTCCCCCAGGTGATTCTAGATTATATCAAGTTGGCATTTAAAATTAACCACTGTACACCCCTTTTCTGTTATATATTATCTGTTTCTAGGAACACCCAAAGACAAGAATCTACTGACTTGTCAACGACCCTATAAGTGGCTAGACTAACAGCCAGCAAAATAAAGAGGGGTGACTACAAATTTGTTGAAAGTATGAATGCACTGAACATCTTTCTCCTTGCGCTTTGTCAAAGGAGGAGGTAGGATTTCAAACTTTTGGCAACTAGTGAATTAAACTGAACAGCTAGTATTGAAGGCATGATTTTTGCAAAGTGTACATTGTCCATATAAAAATCTCTGCCATATAAAAGAGTTCTGTTTAGTATAAGCCCATCCCTGCTGCCCTCCCCAGCTCCCAGTACAATAAATGAAATGTACATTTCTGTTGGCTTCTATTTGCTGGATGACATTTAGTTTTAATTCGAACTGGTCTTCATAAATTCTGGCACTGTGCACAACATCTTAAATGGCTCTATTCTTTATTCAAAATCATCCCTCTCACTCCCAGAATTGCAGTAAATAGATCTTCTAAAGGGGAAATAAAACTATTTCAACAACAGGCCTATTTCAGCAGTTTTTTAAAAGGTATTTCTTTCATTCCCTTGGCTAGACTTTTCGTTTTATGCTTGGAAAGTTGTGTTATATATACATGTATTTTAGTCCAAATGGATGTGGTATTTTTTTTTTGTTGTCGCTATTGTTGATTTTGGTTTTTCTATTTTCCACTTCAGTATGTTTGCAAAAGCAAAACTATGTGTTTCTTTTATACTTCCATTTGTGAGTCTCCATTATTGAACCTGTCTTCCCCTTAAAAGAAAGAATACTCTGGGCACTCTGATTCATATTTTCCCCCAATGGAAAAAAATCAAACTTATAGATCAGAATATTTATACCACACAAAGATCTCAAACAATTATTCATTTTTCTGCACACTTTTAGGAGTACCATAAGTGTAAGCTTTTTCCTAACTTTTTCTTTCTATGAGCCCTAATACCAAGCAGGAGCATCAGAATTATAGCCTGTCCAGAGACAGTCCTGTGCCATCTCCCTAAAACAGGGGCCATTACTGGAAGTGGGGAGGGCTCTTCAAGGGCGGGGGGTTTGTTCTCTAATAAGCATATTCAGTGTCACTAATCCCACTCTCAAGCTTCAGAGTAACATCTAAACTTCAGAGAAATTATAAGTAATTTGAACTAAAGCTAAGGAAATAAACCATATACAAAATTAATACACAGATGGTTTTATCACAATGTTGTTATATTATCCAGCAAATATATACATAAATATGTACTGAAATCGGAGAATAAGAACACAGGCAAAATAAAACAAAAATTGGTAGTATCTCTGAATGAAGTACTTACTGATTATTCTTGCCTCCCATTTTTGAAGACAAGTTCTAGCTATGTAGTCTAGGCTGGTCTTGGAATTCAGGTCCATCTGACTCAATTTCCCAAGTGCTAGGATTACAGGCATGCACCATCCACATGTCTCTATGTTCTTTCCATTTATAATTTTCCCAATGTTGTGTACGTTACATTTTGTTTCCAAATGTATAAGAAAAATCTTTTCGCCAATAAAAATTTGAACCCTATGATTCATGCTTACTTGTCATTGTATATCTGCCCCCTCTGGTTGTAGGATTAGCAAAATAGAATACCAATTCACTATGTATTGAAGAACTGAGTGTCACATGCTGACACATGTGGACATAAACAGTAGGAATAAAAGGAATCAGAAGATAGTCATTCCTCATTGCTAAGGGACTTGTCTTTTTATGAGCCCACCACTGTTTCTCCTTTCCCCTTACAAGACTACAAAGTAATATGTATTCTCTGGATGATTACATTCATCACACAGCATAATCGACAACTTTTTTCAAGCAAACCTTTTGTTAAATAAATACCAACTCCCAACATTATAGAAACATTATTCAATTTTGATTTATTTTTTTACTAAAATACATAGGTAATTTTATCAACGACTTCATTAGTCGCTTTCATTCCTTTTTCCCAACCCTATCCTACATTCCTACTTCAAATTGTTGTAAACGTGTTAAAGACTTTGCATTCAATCTTTTCATTTAATTTTTTACAAGCAAGATTCTCATTTGAAATAATTGTGTGATTTTTTAACTCAAAGAAGAGTTTGAAGTCTGGACTAGAGATAGCGCTCCACTGTGGCACAAATTCTAAAAGTAAATAAAGCGATTAAAATTAATTACACCAAATTGCCTGAGCAAGGTAAACAAGCCAGGGCCAAGTACTAAAAACTTGAGAGAGTCGCTTATCAAACTATCTCATAAAAGGCTCCAAAAATCGATAATCCTCCAGCCTTACTTTTATGATGACATTAGAAGTAGCATTTAACTTTTTTATATAAAGAGCAATCACACAGAAAGCTGGCCTATGCTAATCCTTTAAACCTATTACTAACAGTTTATGCATTATAATCCTAAGTAAACCAGTGTGTGTGTGTGTGTGTGTGTGTGTGTGTGTGTGTGTGTGTATACATAAAATTTTCCCAACAATAATTCTTCTGCAAAGGGTCCCTGCTAGGCAGCCACCCATCTATTCACTGAACGTTGCATGGGGATTATCCATGTATGACTCATATTAACACAGATGGGAGTTTCACAGTCACATCCAAGGTCTCTGAAATAAATGAAATAATCCAGTATTGGCTGTTCTCTCATACATATTTAAGAAGAGGAAGAAGAAGGAGGAGGAGGAGGAGGAGGAGGAGGAGGAGGAGGAGGAGGAGGAGAAGGAGAAGGAGAAGGAGAGAATTTGGTCTGCGTATCCATTACTCATTTGCCAAACATTTGGAGGTTCATATTTTTTTCCTTTTTAGTTTTTCATTTATTTACTTTACAGCCTGGTCCCAGTCCTCTCCTCCTCCCCTCCTAGTCTCACCCTCAAGAACCCCTTCCCCCATTACCTCCTCTTCTTCATCTCAGAGAAGGGGAAACCATCAATGGGTACCAACCCACCCTAAGGTTCACATTTTTAAAGTTGGTTCATCCTTTGGATTCAGGTATCATTTTTCTAAGGAGTTCAAAAGTAAAAAAAAAAAAATCTACAACTCTAGCCATTTTTATTATAGCATTTCTTGATTGATTATTTTTATCATTTCTTCATTTTATTGGCATAAGTATAAATACAACAAATAAATTTAATCTTCAGATAACCATGTTGCAGAGGCTTTGCTGTTGCACTCCAGTAACAGCAAGTATGGCATATGCTCACACAACCGAGGGTGACTGCTCTAGGAGACATCTGTTAATGCACTTTCCTGATCTTACTGTTACTCACCAAATACCAGTACCTACTCAGGGCTATGCAAGCAATTAAATCAAAGACAACTGTCTAATATCTTGTAGGAAATGATTGAATAAACCATACCTGGTCCATACCAGGAGACAAGTCTTCATTATTCAATATGGTGGCCATGTGTCAGTTTATTGTTCAGTGAAAGGTCCTCAGGAAAAATTATCAAGTAAAAAAATAAACACTCAACTGATCAATGCTAATTTTGTTCCAACAGATATCTGTGTTATAGTGAGGCAATGAAGAGCACAAGACAAGCACTTTTTAAAAACATGTAAACTACCAAGAATAAGCAGGCTACCAAGATGAGACTTGATAACCTATGGCCATACAGTGGGGGAGGAGGTCCCCCTCAGTCATAGACCTAGGGGAGGGGAATAGGGTGAAAGCGGGAGGGAAGGAGGAACGGGAGGATACAAGTGATGGGATAACAATTGAGTTGTAATCTGAAAAAATTAATAAAATGAAATAAAATATATTTGTTTATTTAGCGTGTTGTGCCCTGAGTGTATCTAGGTGCACCATATGACGGCAGTGGCTGTGGTGATCAGGAAAGCATGTCAGATCTCCTGGAACTGGAGTGACAGGTGGTTCTAAGCTACCGTGTAGGTGCTAGGAACCAAATGTGGGTCTTCTGCAAGAGCCACAAGTGTTCTTAGTGCTGAGCCGTCCCCACAGCCCCACAAGGCAAACTGTCATCTGCACTAACCTCTAGATGTGAAACTGCAAAGGACATTATACCTTTGCTTTTACCCTGTCAATGTCTTGTGCAATGCCGAATACAAGTTTATTAGCCAAAAGACTCAGGAAACATGATTTCAAGAGACAGGAAGTTTGTGATTTGGAGGCAAGTGAAGAGATACAAGTCTGTTTGCCTTACAGTTTCTCAGACACACACATGAAATTTTACAGAACTGACAACATCATTGTTTTGAATTAAAAGTCCAGAATTCAACCATCGGCTTGTGACTTCCAGGATACAGATGGTTAAACCATAGAAAACCAGGGTGTCTCTGCTGTTCTTTGTCCTGTGCGGCAGACTAGTTCAATTTCCTTACCCACATGTCCTCCATTAATTGCCTTTGCAATGGATTGCTAATAAGTTTTTGATGTTAAGCAAACATCAATGCTCCCATTAAAGTGAGACCAAACACTGTGACTATTTGTTTAATAACACAGTCTGAATGAAGGACGAAGTTCAATTAGCACTGGAGCTGATACAGCCTTCATTAGGAAGGAGAGGCAATTAAAAAGTGGAAGGCTGCGGGAGGCACTGATGTGCACATCATGCGGCAGGCAGAAAAGGACAAGCAACACCAAGTTCCCTTTGAAAAAGCTGGAACATGAAGACTTCAGACAGAAAGAAGGATCATTAGCTCGGAATTAAGCACTCTAACAGGGTGATCCTTACTTCGCTAGCTCCCGAAGAAATATGAGGCTAAATCATGTAATCTAAATAAACTGTGGGGTGTCAGGACAATTGGAAGGGGCAGGATCATTCCAGCAGGTAGACCTTTCATTTAGTACATGGCTGTGTCCACAGCCACACTTCTGTAGATACTACTGAGCACTGTTTGGGGAGTCAGAGGACCCACCTGTATCATTAGCTCACTGTGTGACCTTGAAGCAGCATCCAACTTCAGGAGGCTTATTTCCCTGTCCACAGAAGATTATAAGAGAAATAAATGAGTTTTACAAGTTAAAACTCTTGACAATGAGTTGGGTTTTTTTTTTTCATTTCCCAATAAAATGAGAAATGGAGAAATGAGTTAGGAGTGTAAAGAGGTGAGAGGTGAGCTCAGAGGTTCCTAGTCAGTGTGAAATTGAAATCCACAGAACTGTTTACCCCATCACTGTTGCCCTAGTGGTGCTGGGCATGATGAAAATCACAAATTACCTAACAGTGGATGTCTAATTGTCTGAAAGGAGTATGATAAGGAGTATGGGTGGCAGTTTTACAGCATGACTAAAACTCTAGAATTTAATAATCATCTTGCAGCTTCCATGATACAGTTAAAGCACAGAAAACCAGAATGTCTTTGCGCTTCTTTGCGTGGTTGTTCTGTCCCGGTTTCTATATATGCCCCAGACATTTTAAACCAACATGATAAATGTGATTTTTTTTAATCAAAAAAAAATCCTCTCTTATTGTAGTACGTGTTTATAACTTGGTGCCAGATATTTAGAGATAATAAATGGAACTAAAATATGAAGAGGCAAATTCTTTCATCTATTACATTGTTTAATGACAACTCGGTCGCTCTCCAAGGTCATTCTTGACATCACTGCCTTGTGAAGTGGCCCACTGGGATCAGACCAGCTGCCTAGAGTCTGTTTTGCCTGCAGAGCTCCCACGAGGGAGAGAAAGCTGGCCAGCATTCCAGAGTCAAACAGCAGACAGGAGCACAGAGCAATGTTGAAGAGGAGAAGGAGAATATTGCAATAAAAACAAGAAAGAAAGGAGGTGTGGGGGGGGGGCAAAAGCACAGGGTTTGAAAAGGAAGATCATTTTATTCAAGCGCAAACGGCAGCAGCACACTTGCTTCTGGAAATGTATTCTCCAAAAGTATTTCTTTGGTGTATTTGTTCAACAGCCATTTAGCAAATAAACTACAGCAGCGTAGGACTAGAGAGCTACAGGAGAAATGAAGAAAGGAGTCAGGTGTGTAGGGAGGTGAGGTGTGAGCTCAAAGGCGCCTAGCCAGTGTGAAATTGAGATTCACAGACCCTAATGAAAACGTGTTTATTCAAATGATAGCAAATATTTTAATGTGAGTCATCTAAGGGGAGTGTAGTGGGGCAAATAAAAAGCCACACGGCACTGGTTCATGGCGAATCAGAGACTATGGCGCACACTTTGACTTCAGTGGGTTGTATGCGGGCCAGGAAACTCACTGAAAGTCTTTCAGCGCAGCTTATCTAATTTAAAAGTTTAAACATCACTTGGCTTCTACTAAAAGCTTAGGAATATAAGCTGCAGCTCAAAGACGATAACTCAGAAAGAGTGATGGCTTGGGCAGTGTGATGGTGAGAAAATGTGCTGAGCAACGGCCGGTCCTGGCTTTGACTTTAAAAAGTCTATTTCAATTGGACTGTAGATTAGATGTTGAGCGTTAGAGAAAGAAAGACCGTAAACAAAGGCAAACAAACAAAAAGAACAATGGCAAGGATTCAAGGCTGAATTGAAATGATTAGGTTGATGTTTACAACACAGAGAAGACTTCATGGGTTGAACTTGTGTAGCATATCTCTCCAGGATTACAAGGTAAATATCTATGAACAGTAGATAGCCATACGAATATTGGTAAACCCAGCTATGGAATCAGAAAATCAAGACAGGACTGCATGTCTTCTCATAGAAAAGCATGTATGCCACAATTAAATTGGTCCCAAGCTATAGAATATTTTATTGTGGTATTGTTAATATGTATTTCATATCTGTGTCTACATAATAGGATACAATAAAATTTCAATAACAACTATTTCTAAATCCTGACAATTGAAATAGAGATTTTCATTGCCAATTTACATTTACAATTATTTGAAGTTTTACATATTTAGGATATTTTATTGCTGACAAATATTTAGCACATATTTCTGCTGTAATTTTTAAAAGAAGTTTTTTTTTGTTAAGTAAGTAAAAATGACATGGCCTGTGCAGAGCAGGAATATGAGACTGTGGTTAAGAGGTTAGCTTTTGAAACCAGGCTCTAGTTCAAGTCCTGGCTCTACTGCATTCTGATTGTGTGACCCAGAGAAAAGTGCTCCAACGCTCTGTGCTTTACTAGTTCTCCTGCCAAATGAAATGAGTGTCTATATAAGAAGCGTACTGTCCAACTTGATCAGAGTGGGTAACCAAAAGCTTCTCAAAGGTGCCTGGTACATAGGATAAACACAAACGAACTATGAATAAAAATCAACTGCAGGCTGAAGAAGTAGCTTAGCCACTAAATGTGCACACTTCTTTTCTTTTTGAGGTTGGTTCATAGACTGCACAAGGAAGACTGCCTCTCCAGCTTCCATGTTAGGACTGAGGCGATGGATCATGGATAAAATACGTTGTATCGCTCTTGTAAAAGACAGGAGCTTGGTTCCCAACTTCTGGCCTGTAAGCACCTCTTAATTTAGAGCACTACACTCACACATGCAAACACATACATACACATATGCTTGCAAACAAACATATAAACACACACACATGCACAAACACACAATTAAAGTAAAATTTTTAACTCTACTGGAAGATGAAACAACACACAATTTAGAGCATTTGGGGGTTTATTGTTGTACAGCAGAGTGAAGATATTTACTGGACATGTTTAGATTTGGTGTGTCACAACAAAAAAGGCTGCTCATGCAGGAAGTTTTCATTTGGTAGTATAAAGATCAATAGAATGAAATATTCTTGAGTTGAGTGAAAAAGTTCTTATAAAAACAAAAGATATACATGAAGTACATCAAAATGCCAGACTCCAGGCCATGTGGTGCATGCCTTTAATCCCAGCGCTCGGGAGGAAGAGGCAAGTGGATCTCTGTGAGTTCGGGGCCAGACTGGACTTCAGAGCTAGTTCCAAGACAGCCAGAGCTACACAGAGAAACCAAGTGTTGAAAGAAAAAAAGGCCAGACTCAGTATTTGAAAGAGACCTGATTTTTGTTTAATGGATCCCTGATATTACTGTGGCTGATTTTTAAGCATTCTTAGTCACATACAGCAGAATACAAAGTAGCCCCCAAAACAAGCCAAACCCTCCATGTTATCTATAAGAGGCTAAAATTACTTAAAAGGTCAACTTCCACTTCTAAAGGTTTAGTTAGAGGCAAAAGAGATAATTTTATATTCTGGCATGTTAAGAGCAAGTACCAGAATGCTGAAGCATCTTCCTTCTGGTTGGGTCAATTGCTAACACGCTTAGTTTCATGGACCAGATCTCATGTCTTAAATCACTACGTAACTGAGGAAGCCCCTGAACTCACAGCCCTTCTGCCTCCTCTTCTCAGGTGCTGCTGTCATCTGTGTCTGCCACTAGGCCTGAGTCTAATCCACCTTCCTCAAGTGCTCTCATAGTCCTTGAAATAACTTTACTTAAAGTATTCATATGCAGCTTCATTCGGATGTCATTATCCTCGCTGGAGCTACACTTTGAGACTGCTAACGGTTTTCTGGAGCTCACTGGGATCACTTCTAACTTGCCTGCGCTGGTGTGTGCTACAGTTGGTAGCAGTATCATTCATGGCTCAAGGACTTCTCAGCATTACATGTGGGCACCTACTCTTCTCACCATCTACTGAAGGAGATTTCTCATCTCTTCAGCCCAAACACAGGCGTTTGCTTTGTAAAGGTCCCTTTTCTAAATCAGCCCCATCAACGGGTTATTTGGCTATCCATAGCTGGCTCCATTTACTTATTTTTTGTGTTTCCTGGGATCAAATTTGGGGTTTTAATTATGCTTGGCAAATGCCTCCCATCAAGCTACACCTCCGGCCCTCCTCCTCCGGATACTATTTAAGCATTTTGTTTACAGTGGTATGAGATGCTTCACACCATCAGGTAAACTCTCCAAAAAGGATCAACAAGTATCTGTCAAGTTTCGTAGTGTTTATTTAACTTACCATGACATATGATCTTTTTAAGTTGCCAAAATAGGCATTGCCTGAGGTCATTTGGACATAGGTGTGCATGCTTAGCACAAACTATGGTACTATTTTACCGTGCACCTCTAAGAAAGGTTACATGCAGCTCCATACCACACTAGGCAGCTGCAGTGAGCCACAGCTCCCAGAGAGCAACGCCATCAGAAGGAGAGATAGCCATGGATGTATGAGGTTAAGTCTATTAGTCAGATGGAATGTATTTTTCACCTCACAACACTTTATTTTACCAGTACCTTATTGCAAGGCAACCCCACTGCAAATGGAAGAACAGCCATAATGTTTTATGATCCTCAGCATCTGTGTGTTTTTAATGTATAATTTTGTTGGCATATATTCAAATACATAGTAATGTGTTTCATACAGATATTTTCATACAAAACTACCATATACTTTGATCTATTCCTACACAATCTACTCTTCCTTTTACTTCCTGTTACTCTCTTACTATTCTTTTTATTTCTCTGGAAAGCTCCCCTTCTACTTTTCGGTGTGTGTGTGTGTGTGTGTGTGTGTGTGTGTGTGTGTGTGTGTGTGTGTGTTTCTATGTACCTAAATAAAACCTACGATCCTTGAGTGAGTGAATGTTGTGACATTTCTGTGTTGAGTCTGCTTTATTTCACATACATGGTCCCATATGAGGAAGCAACTAGAGAACACCAAGGTCACAGAGGTGATGAACAGGCTGGGACTGTGGCTCAGAACCTTGTGCTTCAGTCTTCCTGGACATGGAGCTGTCAGTCAAGGCCTTGGGAAAAGAAGAAACTAACAAAAACAGGGAAGGCTACAAAGAAAGCTGTATCTCACTGTTGTGTAAAGAATTTTACAATGTGAGGGAAGGGGTCCAAACTGTAGAGTTTTGTTTGTTTGTTTTTTAGTGCTATAGCCACATGTGTGGGGTCCACATTCCTGTGTCTAACTCTAGTGAAACCTACTGTATTGAAAACCAAAAAAGGATAGTAATGTAAAGAAAGACTATTTTAGAAAAAGAAGGGGATCAGCAGCAATGCAAAGGGGACAAGAGAGGATAATGGGAGGGCAAATTTGATCAAAATACAGTGCACATATGAAGGAAAATGCCATTAAGTAAAGCCATGATTATGTATAATTAATATATGTTAATAACATTTTTAATTGTCATTTTTTATTAAGGATAATTATAAATCTGCCTGGACTAAAGAGAAAGAAGCCTTTTGGAGTCAGAGACACAGCTATTTCAAGACATTTTTCTACAGAGGATTTTACAGAACCATAAAAAAGTTCAGTGGGATTTTCCTTAAATTGCATATTGTTAAAGCCCAAGAACTCTAATGTTGAACTCTTAGAGCTAATCCTTTCTAGACACAAAGGGTTGAGAAGAGGAAGTGTGCTCGGGAAGTGAGCGGGACTTCTATTGAATGTCAGGCTCCGACATCAGTGGATGGAAAATGCCTGTTGGACAGTCAGCTGTGTGGGAAGAAAAGGGGAAAGCAACATTCAGCCTTTGAGGCAAAAGAATATGGTTCAGTCATCTTGTTTAAGCCATACACTTGTAGACTACAATGGCTTCTTCAACAAATGTCTTTTGACTATTTGTTGACAAAGGGGTGTGTGTGTGTGTGTGTGTGTGTGTGTGTGTGTGTGTGTGTGCGCGCGCGCGTGCACTCGCATGTGATGTGTGCAAGTGAACTGTGAAATATTATTTCTGATTCTCTTTTAAAATCTATTTAGCACCTTTGTTTTATTTTTGTCTGTGCATAATGTATATGTGTGTGTGTGTGCATTTGTACATGTATGTGCAGGTGCATGCTCACATGCAAATAAGCATATGGAGGCCAGAGGACAATCTCAGGGGTTGATGTCATTCCTCAAGTATCTTTATGTTAAGACAAGGTGTCTCAGTGGCCTACAACTCACTAAGCAGGCTGTGTTAGCTGCCCGGAAGCTCCAAGCATTGCCCACCTTGTCCCCTACCACAAAGACTGTAAGCATGGGCCACCGCATCCAGCTATGGGTTCTAAGGATCAAATACAAATCCGGCCCCTACAAGGCAAATTTTACAGACAGCTTTCATTTCAGCCCTAACTAGGACTTTGTTAAGCTTTTTACATTTATAAAAATGAGTCAGCCATAGTTTTAATCTCAGCATTCAGGAGGCAGAGGCAGGTGGATCTCTGTGAGTTTCGGGCCATCCTGGTCTACATAGCAAGTTCCAGGGTAGCAGATCTGTATAGTGAGATCCTGTCTCAGGAAGAAAATATTATAAATAATGGTCTTTGTCTTTATTCTGTTTAAAATTTAAGTATAGTTCTTTTGGAATGGTGAAATTACATTGATTTTATTCTCTTGCGGATGGCATTTTCTAGCTAAATCAGCATAGGGAAATTAATCTCTCTGTGGCTCTATTTCCTCACCTCTGATGTGGAAATAATAATATCTATTTCACCGAGTTCATACAAAGAATAGATGAAATAAGACACAGTAGATGTTTTCAGTAAATAATAGCTATTATTACATTTTTATTATTATTTTTAAAACTATCTTATTTTTATGGGACCTTTGAAATCCAATTGTGCTGCAAGAACAGTACAATTCTTAGCTGATATTAAACAGTTCTGGCTTAGCTAATTCATTGCAATGACAAAGCAATATGTAATTAACTGTTGCGTGTATGTCAAATTGAACCATGAATACAGGGTGAGATCACTTTGCCTAGACTGATCAAAAATACCTTAACAGAAGCTCCAAGCTGCCATGAATGAAAAGAAAGTGACCAGGGGTCGGGGGAGGAAGCACAGGTAGCCAGTATTAGCAGTCAGCAAATTGTAACTTCAAGTCGTAGAAATTGGGGTCGGAAGGAGTCATGGGGAGGAAGTTGACAGTAAATAGCATTGAGTGTGCCTTAGTCAACCCCAAGGCCACCAAAGCCTTTAAAAATCCTTCAGCTATTTTCCCATTCCAATGTTCCAACATCTATTTTGGTTTTTTGATGAGCAAAGAGCCATTTTCTCTCCTCCATGGCTCATGTCCTATCTCTTCTTTCCCTGTCTCACTACTCCTTTAAGCCTTCAAGAATTACAACTGCAGAATGACAAGCAACCATGTCTATTGGAGGAAGACACATGAAGATACTTGTCTATAAAGGAACTTTGTGTTCCTCTGTTGTGATTTAAATCAAATACAGGATTTGTGCATGGCAGGCAAGCACTCTGCCACTGAGCAGCATCTTCAACCCTTACAAGAGACTTTAAGTACTTCCTCTAACCCATCTACAGACTCAAAGCTACCCACTCTAATTTAACTACTATCATGTTTTAGTAAGCATATACCATTTCTCTCATGAAGGAAGGGCTCATAAGCCTCTGAAATATTTTATCATGGGTATAAACTTCAACTCAAAATGCAAGCTTTTCCTCTTTGGTATACTATGCTAAATGGGTCTAATTGTAGTTGACTTCATTCAGTTTTGCATTCATTGATGAATTTTTTTCACATAATGAAGAACAATGTATGGATCAGAATCCATGTTGGATCCAACGGTATAAGCATGGGCAAAATAGGCACAGCCTTTGCCCCTCCCTGAATTACAATCTAACGGAACCATGTATCATTCAGTGAGGGGGATGGCCAAGAAGTCAGTCACAGAACCTCTGTGGCACAGCAAGAAGAGCCTTGCCTCTATCCTGATTTTACCTTATAGCTGTCAGATGAACTAGGATCTCAGGAGTCACTGTACTTCCAGATGAGGACAATAATGAAACTCAGGAATTAGTTCTTCTTTCTAATAGACTTGTAAGTTTTTATGAAAAACAACAAAGTGACTATGATGTAGATGTTTATGGCAGAGTCTTGACCAGACCAATTCTTGATTTTCTAATTTTTTTGTTCTCCTTTAATTCTCCTGTATTAAGGATTATCTACTTGGCCAAGCTTTATTCCAGTGAGCATGCATGTGGTATATACACATACACTCAGGCACTTGCACATACACATAAAATTAATAAACAAAAGATTTATTTTATTAAAAGCCCAGTTTGTGTCAAATTACAGGAGTGAGGAGACTACAGAGAGATTACCTCAGCAGTTGAGAATACATACTGCTCTTCAGGTGGACTGGAGCTCAGGTACCAGCACCCATGGCAGGCAGTTCATGTAACTCCAGCTCCACGGGATCTAACACTCCTGGCTTCCATGGACACCCACACTCTTACATATAGCTGCACAGAGCCATGCATATACACATTATTATAAAGAAATAGCCAGGCGTGGTGGCGCACGCCTTTAATCCCAGCCATGGAGAGGCAGAGGCAGGTGGATCGCTGTGAGTTCGAGGCCAGCCTGGTGTACACATAAGTGTACACAAACGTATGTAAGAGACCAGGACAGCCAAGATAATATAGAGAAACCCTGTCTCTGAAAAAAAAAAAGAAAAGAAAACAAAGAAATAAAATCTTTAAAAGAGTACAAAGGTGAACAGCTCAGATGGCTTCTTCAGGACACAGCGTTCTGGTTCCATGCAAACACGTGACTCAGTAAAATCTACCAAAGGCAGAAGAACAACCAGTCCCTCAAGGGGCTGAGACAATGAGCTCGGATATTGCATTCACAGCATCACTGTGAGGAACCAAAAGCACAAGAGAGGCTTCTAAACTCTCTAACACTAAGAGATCAGTGTGAGAGGTGGAGAGGTTGCTCCGTGGTTAAAAGCTGGCTGCTCTTCTAGAGGACGGGAGTTCAGTTCCCAGCACCCACGTGATAGCTCGCCACCATCTGTCCCACTAGTTCCATCCCTATCTTCTGGGCCCTGAAGATCACAAGCATGGTACACAGACATCCATGCAGACAAAACACTAGTGGCAACTTTTTTTTTTTTAAGTTTACAGTGAACTGCCATCTACAGAGTTCTCACTGCTACCTATTTGCAGCCTAGAAATGAGCTCAGCTAGAATACATGCACAACGGTTAGATGAAAACCTTTACAAGTAGCAAAATGAGGTTGACAAAATTATGTGAGCAGGATACAATAACATACACCAGTAGCTCAACTACCCAAGAGCAGAGGCAAGAGGTTCAATCAAAGCCAGGAGTAAGACTCCCATACCAAATGGGTGGATGGGTGGATGGATGGATGGATTCATGGATGCACGGATGCATGGATGCATAGATGGATGGATGCATGAATGGAAGGATAGATGAAAAGTTATGTGGCTATAGGACAACACAAAGCTAAAGTCTAGAATAAGAAGAGACTTCTTTTTTATTTTATTAATTATTCACTTTACATCCCAGTCGTTGCTCCCTCCTTCCTCTCCTTCTGGTCCCACCCTCTCTCCACGTTTCCCCTATCTGCCCCCTGCACCCAGCATATCAAGTCACATCAAGACTAAGCGTATATTCTTCCCCTGTGGCCTGGCAAGGCAGCCCCGCCAAGGAAAAGTCATTGAAAAGCAGACAACAGAATCCATGTCAGAGTCAGCCCACATTCCCCTTACTAGGGCACCCATACGAAGACCAAGGTGCCCATCAGTTACATCTATATAGGGGGTCTAGTTCAAATCCATGAATGGTCTTTGCTTGGAGTTTCAATCTCCACAGGCACCCCTGAACCTTGCTTAGTTGGCTTTGGCTTTGTTGGTCTTCTTGTGGAGCTCCTGGGACTTCTAAGTATTATTCCGGAGTTCTCCGTGTGAATAAATTACACATACTGAGTGCCACTCCCTTATTGAGCATGATGAAGATCTTGGAATGGTCTGGATTCACTCAGTAGCCTCTTTCATGACACCAATTAAATACCTAGGGTTTCTCTTATATTCTTTCCTAGACACATGGTCTGTACTAGATTTCATCTGGGATAGACGAAATCCATTTAGGGCTACAGATCCCTTGTATGTAGGACAAACATTTTAGAATCAGATAGCTCTTAATATCTTGTGTAAATTTTATTCATGACAAGAACAGGTCTTTCTCTTGGCACTTCTTTAAATGTTCTGACTAAGCATTAGGTACCTGGGTCAACCTTCAAGCCAAACAGGGAGCGAGCAGCATTTCCCCTCATTGCTCAATGTTCAAAATGGTCAATAAGCTTTGCAAGTCAGACTGACATTGGGTTAGTGGATTTTTTTTTAATCTCCGAGATGATCTGAACTAGAAAGATGCCTCAGGAGCAAGCCAATACTGAATCAATTTCCTTTACAATGTGCATTTCATGTCTCTGGTCATTCTTGATTTTCAATGACTGTAACCTCACTTTAACTAGAGCATCAACTTGCCATCCCTACACCAACCCTTGGCAAGCCTTAGGCACATGTTCAAACACGAAGAAAAGGAAGAGCGGAAGAGACTAATCAAATCAATGGGTGCAAGTAACCTGGGTTGCTCGCTGACCTCCAGGCTCCCAAATCCTGAAAGTCAAGAATTGTGCTTTCTTTCTCCTTTGAACTTATACTCCAGACTGATCTGCAGCTATAGCCAGGATGACCCCACCTTTGTTTGAACACAGACAGATACACAAAACAATAAATTTAGAAAAACATGGAATAAAATATAAAATAGATACACTTAGCATCATCCTTTGGGAGAAACACACCTTAGCCTCATATTGACTAGAGTTGGACTTTCCCATCCTAGGCAGGGCTCAGGATGGCATTGATCACACCCCATTGTCTTACCTTGCATATCTCCTATAAAAGTGGTACCTGAGTCTCTCCAGGACCCACTAACCTTTTGGGAATACTGTTTCCTGACCTAGTGTAGTCAGTTACTCAATGGAAGTTTATATCATATTAGACTAACACTTTGATCAACACACAAATCTCATGAAGCATTTGCAGAAATGTGGATCTCTGAGCCTTTTCCTGGTAACTCAGAGTCCACTATCTAGAAGAAGATGCTGAAAGCACTTTTACCAAGCCGACTATTCCATTGATGGGGCCAGACAGCAAGCCTGACATGCCATGTTTCATTTACTGCATGAAACAGTTTTGTTTTGCAGACACCCAAGTGCAAAGTGAAATCTGAAATGGTAGCATCTTACTCCTGGTGGCATTCCCTAACACCCAAAATACAAATATCCGAGACCACTACACTCAAAACAACTAAGATTTTAGTAGACACAGAGGGAAGGCCATAGATTCACAGAAAGGGAAGGTAAGGAACAAAGTCAGGAGTGATCTGGTTTTGGCAAGCATCTGCTTTACCAAGGGCCAAGTCTACTCATGGGAAGGCCAGCAGAAGTTTATCGCCATGAACAAGGTGATGCAACTTCTATAAGTGTGTGGGGGTGGAGGGGCAGGGAATGGAAGCTTTACATACAATTAATTGCAAAGACAGTTCTTAATGGCAGCCTCCTCTTGCCTTTCCAAATTAATGAGTCAGAAAAGCACTGCTCTCAATCGCATCTTTAGAAGTGGGCAAGCCCCCCTCCTGAGCTCCCATTAAACAGAGCACAAGGACCTTCAACTAAACACTGCAGTGTCCTCCATTTCAGAAAGTCCTGTCCAAACTGTGAAAACGCATGCATGGATTCTTCTCTGGAATCCCGTCTGGCTTCTGATGAGAAAAGATAAGGTAGTGGATGAGGTAGTGGAAAAGATAAAGATTTATTATTTGAGGAAAAGTGTTTTACAACACTGCATGTAACTCATTTGAAAGGTATGTTGTTCTTTGGAGAGAAAACGTCCCCTTTATTGATGACTAAAAGCGTATGCAAGCACGAGGCAAACTCAAAACTGAATAAATCATATGAAAGCTGGACCTATTGTTTGTAAGGATTGTATTCTTAACAAAAGTTCTTCCTGACCAGTATTGCTGGAGGGATGTGTGTGTGTGTGTGTGTGTGTGTGTGTGTGTGTGTGTGTGTGTGTGTGTGTGTGTGTAACCTACTATTAGAGAAGAACTGCTTAGTTTCTATAAAATCCCATCTATGAATAGACCAAGCCTAATGGTCTCAAGCTACCCCAAAATTAAACTTCAAGGCCAGGGTAGCTACCTGGGGGTTTGCATTCTGCAAAGCCTTGCCTTTTAAATGAACCAACAAGGGCCCACCTGTGCTTGTTACATGTCCCTTGGATAATTAATGCTGGTAATAACACCTAAGTGTTAGCACACAAAGCACCTGGAATGTGACTTGCTGTACACATTCTAATCACACCGCCACCGAACTCTCCAAATGACCTTCTTCAAAACAATGACTGTCTTTGAAACCACAGAAAGCCAACCGAGGAGGAAGCAGCTTCCCAGCAATTGGCTGTGGCTGAGTGGTTCCTAAAGCCAGAGTGGCACCAAGCGGCTGCAAGTGGAATTAGGCTGCCACTGTGTCTTCAAATCCCCAGCCTGATCGTGTTTGAAAAATCAGCCTGGCTGTTTCCAGGCAGCTGGGATGCCAGCCCAGTTCCACCAAGAGGGTACCACACCCAGGGACGAGGGGCAATGGAGGCACTCTCACATCGTAAATATGATTTTCTGAAACCCTGTATGCCTGAAACTCTCTAAAATTGTAAGAAGATCTATACTTTAGCCAACAACAGAGAAAGAAACAAAGGTAGGGTGGGGGGAACCTCACTTCCCATATTTTTGTTTACAGTACTTGCATAGAGGTCCCTTTTCTTCGCAAGGTTTGTGTCATAGTGTATACATACACAAAAATGGTAAGAAACACTGTCTCTATATTATAGAGTAGAAAGGAAGGTAAAATCGGGAAAATAATAGGAAGCCTGTCTGTCCACAGGTATGGATTCTATGACTTTACATCCCCTTTTTAAACTGCTAAGCCAATATCTCCCACTGTCTTTTAGCTCTTCACTATTCCAAACATCTTGCTTATCTCTTACATACACCTATCTCATGTATAGTGTCCCCTAAACTGGTCCCCCTACTACATACTCTGATTTTCCTCTTTTTAAAAAATATTTTTCTTACTTTTCTTCTTTCTATTTCTCCTCCCCTCCCCCACCCCCCGCAATGGTTCAGACTCAAATAACTTGGGTGGCTTCAAAGAACAGTATCAGAAATGGCTTCTCCCTCCTGCGGCTTCCTATAATTATAGACATATCATTTTCCCACAATGCTTCAGCATCGTTAATCACTTCAAATACAGAGAAAGCCGGGCAAGCTTTCCTGTGAACAGAGAGCTCTGGGTCCCATTTCAATTTGTGATTATATCAATAATCTGGAGACTGTCTTCAGTGAACTAACCCATTTCTAGAGGAACCAGAAGGAAGCTGCTGAAATCTTAGAGGCATACCCTTGCTGACACAGAGAATATCTGTTTGTAGGATAGGAAATTCCACATGACATTTGTCAGCTGCTTTGTCCTGCATTTCTAAGTGGGGGGGAAAAAAGGCAAATTTGTCTTCCCTGTCAGGACATTCATAGGGAGACCTGTGAGAGACTCTATCATTAAAAGCATGAATTATTTGTGGATCTCTCTTGCACACAGCAGAGGCCAGTATGAATCTAAACTGCTTATAGATCAAAACAAAACAACAACAAATTAATCCTGCCGTCTTTTTCTATAATACTCTAGTGTAATTTTCCTGCTGCAGCCCCTATACCCTGAGACCACAGGCAAATCTTGTAGCAATTTTACAGATAATCTATGGCAGATTGGAACTATTAGAGGGAGCAAATTTTCTAAAGAACTCATTTCATATGGGGGGTGAGCTTAACATAAACATTGTCATTTGTATTGATCATTTCTAGTGAATGCAGCTTTAATCAGAGGATGCCGAAGCACAGAACAATCATCACACAGTGTCCAAAGAGAAAAATACCTCCAGTGTTTCAACTGAAGATAACAAAAGAGGAGCAACCCACAGCAGCTGTGGTCTGGCAGTACACTAGCAAGACTGCCGGAGGCTTTTGAAATACAGAGGGCCTATAAAAATAAATGCATTGATTTATTGAAATAAACGTTCATTAGGCACACACACACATGATGTACAATCCTCATGCTGACAAATAAGGCCTTTTCCCTCATGAGGTTACACGGGAGTAGGACTGTAGAATTATGTCCTGTGAGAATAATAATTTGGCATAATGTCCTATCAGGTAAGGATGAGTGCTGTGAAGCAATAATAAATCTGCCGAAGAACTACACGCTGATGACAGGTAGGACTGCCTAGGGTAGGTGAATGAAAACCAGAACGGAGTAAAGAATCCAAACATAAGCGTATCCACAGAAGCAACATTCGGGGCAAATAGAGCTGAGCTTCAAGATCTTTAGGAAGGCAAGTGTTCAGTTTACCCAGCAAGAGGCGGGACGATCATTAGGCAGAAAGGTTGTAGGCAAAGTGAGGAGTAACAGCTTAGCTCACAGAGAAAATTCCTAAGCACATGATGGAAAGACTTACACAGGCTCTGTTGGAAGCTATGGCTCCTTTTCTAAATGTAATAGGAAAGTGTTGGAGGGAGATGAGAGAAAGCCAAATGTTCTTATTTGTGTGTTTGGATGGTTGGTGGTGTTGTTTGGTGTTTGGAAGACTGACTATGGAAGGGTTAAAACAAGGCAAGCTGTGGGATGAACATGAAAATCCAGGAGAAAGAGAAAGACAATCTTAGTAAGGCAGCATTTGTAAAGGAATAGGAAACTTTTCATTTTCAAAGATTCGTTTGCTGAAATTTCCATGGTGTTAGTTTTTCTTTCAAAAGGAGGAGAAATAACCAACAGGTAAAAATTGTATTCAAGTTCACAGCTGTACCAAAGGGAAGGCCATTGCACCATCTCCTGAGCTTCTATCACATCAACCCAATACAGTGGTGGGGCACCATATCATCTTTGCCAATGGTCATCAAATTGGAATAATGAAGAGGTAAGTGGAAAATAAGACAGAAGTGTTTTGTCTACTGTAGTTCAGGGAGAAAGTGAATCATTCTCCGCTGACTTGATGGATTAGTCATACTGAGGCAGAAGTCCCATCATTGCTGATTTCGTTTAATTACACCTGTAGCTGCCAAACTCAGCTGTATTGAGTCATAATGTTTTTCCTACAAAGATGGTTGTTATCCAACTGATCTACCATATTTTAACACCTTGCACTTTAATTTGCCTCTTACTGAAATCACTGGGGTAGTGTTGAGTTTTCAAGGGCTCCCAGCTGCTCCTATCTGTAGTCATGGTCCAAATGAGGAAGCCATTTGCCAATGATGCCCTTTTATCTATTAAACCACAGCATGGAATATGTCACAAACAGCTGAATGAAAACTAAAACCATAAACCCTCAGGCATCTGTGGCATCATGATCCAAATCCTGGGAGTATATTAAGTTTTAGAACAGTTTACTTTGCTGTATTTTCTATTCAGATATTTACTTCATACTGTAGGTATATTACTTCACTCAGTTTATTTTTACAATCTGCTCATATATTCACGTTTGTGCCTACCGATGATCAACTATCTTTCATGAACATCAAATGCTGGGGAAAATACAGCTCCATTCAAAACTTTACACAGCTAAATATTCATTATTATTAAGGTGTTATGCCCAAAGCATTATGTACTGGAAATATGGTGGTAAACAAACAAACAAATAAAACCACCAAAAGATGACTACGATTTAAAATAATGTGAATGAAGCTACTGGATTCATTCATTCCATCTACAAATGCTTCTTGAGTGTCTATTGGGTGTGAAATACTATGCAAGATGCCAGGGTGTGATAGCAAACACAATAGACAAGGCCTTGCTTACTTTATATCTGGTTTTCTGTGAAAGGAGTCACAGATCAACACACATACTCAGAAGAACAGTGTGTGTATAAGTAGCTCATGATGTTGATTTTCCTATATAACAGAGGAGCCAGAGGTTAAGAAAATATGGTGGAAAGAATAGTTAAGCTCTAAGGTGAAAACTGAAAGACGAGTAGCTAGGACCTCAGGAAAATAGGGGCAACTTAGCTAAAAGGTTCAGAGCAAGGAGAGTTTACAATTAGCTGTGCATTTTTAGGTTTTGTCACCCATATCAGCCAACAGGGAGAGCTAATATCAGCAAAGAATAAAGTTATCCCAATAGCTGGGGACACCATGGACTCCATATGGAAGACAGGAGCATTAGCTGCTCATGAATCACAAATCTCGAAGGCCAGTTCCTTCACTTCCTAGAATCTAGGAGCACATCCAGACCCTTGTACTTTGACACAGTAAAAGCAAAAAGGGCCATGAAGATATACCACCTTTGGCATTTCACAGGGCTGGAATTAACTGCCATGGGGCAACAGCATCAAATTTTAAGTTTATAACAAATGTTAGCTTCACATCAGTTATGCAAATAGAGATTTAAATATATGTAGATTTATGACCAGATCCTTAAATGTAATGTATTTTTTTAACTTCCAAAGGAATTGTAACATAAAATAAAAATGAGAAAAAGGCAAACAACGGCCTTCCATAGGGGTTTTATATAAACACAGCAATGAAGCTTGTTCCGATAGCAGTAATAATGTAAGCCCACTGATTTCTTCCACGTAGCTCATTTTACTGAGCTTTTGCATGTATCAGAAGGCAAAAGCAGCTGGCAATCTGGAGACACAAAGATTTGGTCTCACTTTGCATATGCAAGCCTCACGCTGTGGAATTAACAACTTTTAGATTGTTCTACTGCAACCATTGAGCTGTTGCATTTGGATATGATGTATACTTTTTTATTTTAAATAAACCACATTTTATATTGATTTCTTTTCATCCATATTCAGTATGCCATCCAAACTACAAAATCTATTGATGAAAACCCCCTTTCCAGAGTCAAAAAAACTTCTTCTCTGACTGTGGGTTTCATTTATTCTTCATACGAATTTGCCATCCCAGAATGCCACAGTGTTCTCCAGTTCAATCAATAACTATCGATAATTTTAACATAAAATGTTGTACTCTAGATACTAACCAAGCATATTATAAAATGTGCGTTTTGAGATTCAATAAAGATATACAATTAATTCATCAGATACATGCCTAATAAATCAGTAATGTATTGGTGTGTTGCCAAAGTAACAAACCTGCTAAGACATAATCCCCTGTGTTAATGAACATCCTGAGCATAATCAAAAGTGTTCAGAGGAGCCTTTTTCTGGCCACGGTAAACTTGAAAGGAAACATCCTGAAAATGTTTTCATTGTCTGTAGCACTGGGACCAGGCAAACAGTATATCAAGTAAAAGCTCTTGCCAGGCAACCCTCTTGACTTGAGTCTATTCACAAAAACCATGATGGAAGGAGAACCAACTCCTGAAAGTTGTTTTTCCCCCTCCACAAGCATGCATTGGCACCTCTGTGCCCATACTTTTACATACCCACTATAAACACACACACACACACACATGCACACACACACCTACACACCAATATTAAATATAATTAAAAAGATCAACAGCCCTGGAAAGGAGCAAGAATTGTTTTAGAATCATCAAAATAGCTACATAGTAATTGTTTATAGAATTCTATATAATCGTATCTCAGAGAAAGCAAGAGTACAAATCTCTGTTTACCACCATTGTTGTTGGATAGTTTTACTTGGTATGGTCATATTCCATGCAGTCTTTGAATGGGGAAAAACAATTAGAACATTTTTAATCATTTACCCCCACTGGATAGTCAAAAACAATGTTTGAGGCTTCCAGTTTGGTCTGAGCACAAGAAATGATGCTTGAACCCTAGCACACAGCTGTAGTTACCTTTGGAGTGCTAGGTGAACACAAGTGAAAATTTTTATGAACATGCAGAAAAATCCAATCCTATAGGACAGAGAAAGAAGAAACACTCACTTTAAAATGAATCTCACAAAAAATTTATAATTTCCTGACAGATCTTCTCCTGTTATCTTCAAAGGCTCTCAGGGAAAGTTTTATTTTCATCATTTTTTAAGCAAAAAAAAAAAAAAGTCCTTAATCATTATCAAAAGGATTTAAATTTGAGATACCCATCTGTTGCAAGTTTTAGAAGCTCCAAACACCCTCACAGAGAGAAACCTCAGTTTTGAACTTCACTGATTAAACAGTGGTCTCCAGTGTACAATCTGCTTATACTGCTGTTAGGTAGCAAGTAGTTTAATGCCAACCTTCAGTCAAGAGCCTCTTGTCCTACAAGACACTCATTATTCAAAAAAAAAAAATCTACATTTAAAAAATGAGCGAATCTGTGCTCCTGTAAGTGTTTTGTATTTTTAAATCTCCAATTCAGAGACTTTACAATCTCACCAGAATTGTTTTCCTCTCTGAGATAATAAAGAAACCGCTTAATTATCATCTCATGGCCATCTTTCTTTCTATGTGCAGACGGAAAAGTCCAATAACAACTCGTATGAAAGCATTCCTTCTTGGCCACAACCCTTCCTACCTGGACTGTAGCTTTCAGAAGATGATTATATGCTTGTTATCAGAAGGTCACCAGACGAGGCCAAAGTCACCAACCAGATGCTTGAATTCTTCCTAAGTACTGCGCTAACACAATGCAAAATAATGGGCTCTGAATGGGAGAGACAGCTAATAAAAGGGCCGTTTTTAAATGCCCATTAATGGTTTGAAAGATAATCTTTAAATAAGCATGACAATACAATGAGATCTAAGCAATAGACTGATTCTTCCAACATGTTAACTGGCTTGCAATCTCAATAAAAAAATAATCATAAAAAGTAGACAAAGCTAATGTTTTACAGCAAGGTTCACCAAAGTAATTGAGATAGTGCTTAAATGGGAGGAATTTCTAGGAAAAATATAGAACCCTACCACGTCAATTTGCTATAAATGACAGCATATGTTGTGTTTTATTTTGAATTTTCTGATAAATGAATGTTTATCCTGGGATCAATGGATCTGGGTGAATGGCAGATTGCAGTAGCAATTGCTTTCTTACCAAGAGAATTATCTTAAATCAGATCTTCTTTGTTTGATGAAACCTAAATTGCAGGGGGAATATTTAAGCGTCTAAGGAGAAAATCCATAGATAAGCCAACACATGGCTCCAAGATGCATTTAGCAGAACTAATTGTCTCTATTATTCTTTTATTCTAGGAGCCACAGATAGAGCGTATAAGTCAAATAACAAAATACCCTATCATTATACCTTCTTGATCAAGGACTGTAGGCCATCAAAGTGGTATATTTACTTCAAGTGAAATGGGAGGACTGGATCAAATGAGACAATTACATCTGTGGCAAACCCGGCTAAATAACAAAATTAAGAGTAATGACACATTCCACGTGCTGTACTCTTATGTATAAGGCCAATGGGATGGTGGCAGCCATCTCTCCTGTACATTTGTCAGTGGCCACAAGTACACTCAAGGCTCAAACATCCTGATAGGGGTGGCAGTTTGCAAATGAATCCACACCCACGCCCTGAGAAGCTGGTGGATACAGCAACCGTGGTTAGGATCTGCCCCTCAGAGGAGACAGCACATACGTGAACCCTGTGTCTACCACACACTGACTATAGGATCTCATTAAACCTTAACTCTGGTACCTGGAAAATAAATTTTAAAATGCATCAAGTATTCAAAAGCTCTCTCCTTGCCACTTTCCTGTCTGTCATACCTACTCATGTGCCTCCTCTCTTCAATAACTATAAGTGCAATGTCACCACCGCCCCAGGTCTGTATGTGTGGTCCCTCATTGTCGCGACTACATCTGACTTCATGCTTCCATTCTCCCTTTCCCTTCACTCCTTCCCTCACACTGAAGGCTGACACTGAAGAGTGTGGGCAGAGACGAACCTTTTTTTTTTTTTTTTTTTCCTTAGACCTTCACTCTTTGTCCTCTGAGGTTTTTTTTCTACTGTGAATTTCTCTTTGAATCACCTTGTAAGATCAGAGGTTTTATGCAAATAGAAGACAGAGCCACCCTAAAACAAGCTAAACTGTGCTCCCCGACATTCAGCAATAAGTACACCCCCCCCCCCCGCATGCGCCATGATTTTTAAATTTTGGTTAACAGACAAGCTGTTCATCAATCACGGAAGGACAAAGGAAGGAAACATGAAAGACCAGGGCTCACTCGGATCCACTCGGAAGCCCATTCACCAATTAAGTGGCGCCCTGGAGGTTCGCTCAGGTCAGAGGCAGGAATCAGAGGTTGCCCTTGCATTTTGAAAAAGCTGGCTTAGAGCCCCAGGCCTGAGATCTTCTTCGTCCTTTAAGAGACTTATTTAAAATAAATAGCCGAGGCTTTGTCTCTTTGCCACAGCCTCGCCTGGTATGAGCAGAGGTCAGGACAAATTGCTCCTGTCCCCTACATACGGCTAAGAGTGAAATGGCTCCTCTGAGGGATCGAGAAATCACACAATCCTCTCAGCGAAGGACAAATGGAGTTTGCAGTGCGCCACCGGCTCAAACAGGTATCAACAGGGCTTGGACTGGAGCCGGTTATGTTTCAGTTTTGCCCCGGGTCTTTGCAACTCTCTTTTGAAGAGATCACTCCAACACTCCAGCACCAGGCTGCACCCAGGTAGAGAGACTCGTTACCATCTCACTACAGATTCACCACGGCTGTCAGGGACGTTCCCTAAGACAAAGACTGACAAATTGCACTCCTTCCATTAATTTTCAAGTAGGTTTTTAAAGCGCAGGCCTCTGATGAAGTATTTTGAATAGTGCTGTGGATGTCAAGGACACGTTTTAAATATCTCACTCATAATTTTTGAAAATCTTCCTCATTCAAAATTGTCACAGCTTGACAGCTTAGCTCTGTTTTGAGTGTGTCATTTTACAATGCACTACAAACTGATTGAGGAGATGACTTATCTGACTCCACCCAAACAAGGATCTTCAAGTCTATCTGATTGAAAGGAATGTTTAATGAAAAATGCATATGCAGATGTCCTGAGTAGCATTCTGCTGGTGGGAGGGGGGGGGGGGTAGTGAGGCGAACTACATAATTAATACCTTTGCTGAAAATACACCTCTACCAATGTCCCTTCAAGAACACCCACACTCCTTTTAAGATAAAATGTGGCAGCTATTGGAAACCAGTTTGATTGAATATTCATATACTTCTTTGTCTAAAGAAAAATTCAGGATTTTATTACACACACACACACACACACACACACACACACACACACACACCTTTAAACAAAGTTTAATATGATATCTCACTTAGCCATTCTTTGACTCCAATGATTGATCTTTTCTTGTACAAATGGCTCTTAATAAGTTAAGTATAAGACAGAAATAGGATTGTTCTAGTTCACCTAACCCAGGCTAGAAAATTAACCTTAAGATTTAATACTGAAGAAAAGAGGGGGGGGGCAAGGAAGATGAGGAAGAAAAAGATGAGATGGGAGTGAGGAAGGAGGAAGGGGAGAAAGAGGAGGAGGAAATGAAGGAAGAGGAGGAATGTGGAGGAGAGAAGGAGTTAAGCCAATCATGTGACACAGAGGAGACCCTATAGGTTGTTCTTCGCAACCTGAGGTCAAGGGCACCATTGCTGAAGAAAGTACCTACACAATTCATTCAACATGGGGAGGTCGAGCTTGTGTCTACCTAGAGCTTCCTCCCTGTGTTGTAATGTCCCCACAGGAAGGTACTCTGCAGGTTACCAAAGAAGAAATAGAAACACCAGTCCACCTACAAACCCTTAGAAATGTAATGGTGTCCTGCCTACTAGGTATTCCAGGACAATTGTGGCACAAAGCTCTTGAGAGTAACCAACAAATCTCCAATTGACTTAAGGCCCACTCCACTAGATTGAATCCATACCCAATGATGTTTGGGAGACCAAATAGCCTAGGGAAATAGAATAAAATCAAGTACATCTGCTCTACTAAAAAACATAGGAACAAAACGACTCTTAATGACATTCTGCTACACTCATAGGTCAGTGCTTATTCATCCATCATCAGTGAAGCATCTTCCTGCAGCAGAAAGGAATAAATAAAGAGACCCACAGCCAGACAATAGGCAGAGAGTAAGAGACCTTGGAACACTCAGTCCTAAAAGAAATGTCTTCATCAAACCCTTCACCTCATGGCTTAGTCAATGCTGTGGAAGAGGAGACAGAATGTAAAATCCAAAGAGAATGGAGGACACCAAGAAAATACAGCCATCTAAATCAACAGGATTTATACACATATAAGCTCACCCAGACTGACACAGTGTGCACAGGGCCTGCATGGGCCTTCACCAGATGAGGTCCTAGAGCTGAAAGGAGTGGACACACACTCCATTCCCAATCCAGAAGCTATCTCCAATTGATAACTACTTGCAAATGAAAATTTAATTTGCTCCAAAGGAGTCTTACTAGGGAACTAAACTACTCTTAAGGATGGAGTGAACGCACACCAGTAGATGGCCATTGGAAAACAAACTCAGTGCCACCCTTGGAGGATCCTTGTCTCATAATGTCATATTGAGGCTTTTTAAATTTTATTTTTATTTTTTATTTTACTTACATTTTTCTTCTCTTGTTTACCCTACAGGTTCCTTGCATATATGTTACAGCTTTCAATTTGGTGTTTTTATGGGACTCCTGAGTGTACAAATGAATGGGCATATGTATATTTGTTTCTTGTGTCTTTTCCTGGGCTCTTTCCCTTCTGTTTGTTTGTTTTACCCTAGTCTTGTTTATTAGCTTTTGTTCTATTATATTATATTACACTATTTTCCTTTAGAAGGCTGTTGGTTTTCTAATGAGAGACAGAAAGGGTTAGATCTGACGAGAGGGGAGGAACTGGAAGGAGTAGAGGGAGGGGAAATCATCATCAAGATATATTACAAAAAGAAAAAGCTCTAGTTTCAAGAAAAGGGAAATAAAAAGGATCTACATGTAATAAATATGCTACCCACACTTCTCTACCCCAACAAGCTAACCTATGAAAACCCACTGACAGCAGAAGAGAATCCTTCTGAAAAAAGAGCTATGTAGAAAGGTTACAGAGAAAAAAAAAATGATTTGCCAAAAATTTATCTTATTCTGTATATCTTTTCTTACACCACTAAGAAACAAGGAGGATCAAAGGCTTGGTTGAGAGATTGTGTCTTTTTGTAATATCAGAAGCTGTAACCATAAAGTTTTACTTACATGACCATCCAAATGTGAGCTGAACAAGGATGACAGCAATGGACATGCCAGACATATAAGACTGAAATGGTCACATTTAGAAATATATGTGCACACACATACACATATACCCATGCAATAACAACTAGTGAGTAAAGAGTCCATACATTATTTGTAAAAGGATAGAGAGGGGTGGATGGGAAGGTTTGGAGGGGAAAAGGGGAAAGGGAAGTGTTCTAACTATATTATAATCTCAAAATTAAATTTAAAACCCCATGTAATGGGTAATTTTCAAAAAGAAGAGGAAAAAGAAAGAAAGAAAAAGAACAAGCCACACATAGAGAGGGAAACTTCTACCAGAGAAGATGAAGTTGAGTGCTGCCTAGAACTGGGAGTGAGGTAAGGATGAAAAGAAAGAGCAGTGTGAGTGTAACCTTGGGACTTTGAACTTAATAAGTTCTTTGAACTTAAAAAAGATAATCCCAACACTAGACACCGATGTACATGATCCCTTCTCTAGGCTCTCTTCACAGGTAATTTCCAGTTGTGACAAGCTGACAATTACAGCTTACCATCATACTCCTTCTCCTGGGAGCAGCTGAGGGGTCAGAGAACACCTTAAGGGAGACACTGTACTCTACGTGCCACAGGAAAAAAGCAGTACCACATCATGCTCTCTGGACCAGACAGATGTACACACCAGGCCTCCCCATGAGTTTTCCAGAAGCTAATTCTCCTCTGAGTCTCTCTGGGAACAGCTCCAGTGATATGGATATGATACGTCCTTTCTCTATTTCTCCAGTGTCCTATTCTGTACAGATTTTTCACCACTGGAAGGTCTTAATTAGAGCCTGAAATAGTTCTAACCGAAGCTCTTGTGTGACACAGAATTCATACGGTGTCTCCGTGGCTAGTAGTGAAAGCACAGTTTCCTAAATTCAGTTTTGCAGCAATGCTGTCCATCTTTATTAAGACTCCCTGACACACTCGATATGAACGAGACCCCAAAGCCGTGGTGACGCCACACGCAGTGTTTCCTAGCAGTTCTTTTGCAGGCACCAGTGTTTAACCAGGCCTTCTATAAAGACTCTCCCAACCCATTTTATTGTTTACAGGAACAGAGAGAAACTGGACAACTATACTACAATGGAAATAAGGAAAGATAGCAGCTTCCTTCTGTTGAAAAACTTAATACAACAATGTTTTGTGATTGATTTAATGAAAGATTACAACCGTCCAAAGTAGGACTACTGATGCCACAGACCACTCAGAGGTCATCATACCAGGAAAAGAACTATCGCCCCCACCTCTCCTCTCTCTCGTCTCGCCATCCCATCTCTCACACACACACTAATGTGCTTATTGACAGCAAGAGGACTATGGCCTGGGCAAGCAGCTTGATAGAAATACTAGATATGAGCCATAACCATTTTCCGAGACAAAAACTATAATTGTCAGAATTTCATCATTGTATCTTTTTTTCTTTTGTTATGACATATCTCTATGTGTGTCTCCTCTTTCCTATTACTTTGGAAATAACATTGATGTACTGATCTTGTGTCAGAATTTAAATTTCATCAACATTATATCACAATAGTTAAGCTAAATAAATTAAGGAGAAGGGCTGGGGATATGATTCAGACTACAAAATACTATGTAAGCATAAGGACCTGAGTTTGGATCCCCAAAACCCACTTCTTTAAAAGCCAGGTGCAGAAGCTCATGCATTAATCTCAGTGTTGTACAATCAAAGAGAAAAGTGTCCCGGGGTGGGAGAGCGGGGGAGGGTGCCATGCACTATAGCTAATAAATAAGGTCCAGGCCCACCTAGAGATCCTATCAAACAAAATAAGGTGGAAAAGCAAAATGAGACACCCAATGTCAAACACTGGCCTTCACACACACACACACACACACACACACACACACACACACACACATGCACACACTCATGCATGCATGCATGCATACATACATATGTATATGCACTCACACATATATGTATACATATAAGCACATAAAACAAACAAACAAAGGCTAGAAGACTGGTAAGAGCTCTTGCTGTTCTTGCAGAGAACCAGACTTTGGTTTCCAGTACATCACACACAGCAGTTCAAAATGTAACTCAAGTTTCAGGGGATTCAACAGTCTCATAGCCTCTATGGATTCCTGTCCTCCTGTGCCCATCATACATACACAAAGACAGACATATACACATTTTTAGAAAACACTGTCTTTACAAAATCTTTGATTCTTTGAAAGAAAGAAAGAAAGAAAGAAAGAAAGAAAGAAAGAAAGAAAGAAAGAAAGAAAGAAAGATCAAGCAAATATAGTTTCAGCACTCAGGAAACAGGGGCAGGAATATTTGAATGCTCTAGGTCAGTCAGAGCCATGTAGCAAATTCTAGACTAGCCAGGACTATATAACAAGACCCTGCTTCAAACAAAGTAATGAAAAAGGAGGAGAAAGAGGAGGAGGAGGAGGAGAAGGAGAAGGAGGAGGAGGAACAGCAGTAAATGTCATCCAAGATCCTTGTATCCTTACATCCTTGCCTGAGAAAGCAAGATAGTGCACTTTGAATAGATACGAAAATAATTTGGTAAAACTGTAACTACGTTATTGCCCTTGATACTTGATGTATTATGTAAGGCGTTACACCTAGGTGCCAGGTTGGCAAAGACTGCATGACAGTTAGTGTCATCTGTCAGGCTAATCCAGGACCCAGATATTTGAGCTTACGCAAAAATAACTTAAGGAAGAAAGATTTAATTTGGCTAAGTATTGCAGAGTTTGTGTCCGTGGGCACTTGACTCTGCTGTATCTGGGTAGGGAATGAGACAGAACATCAGTGTAGAAGGAGGTGGCAGGGAAAGCATCTCTGCCCTTAACCGACAGGAGGCAGGCAGGAAGATGAGGGAACCAGGGACAAGTATGCCTTTCCAAGGATACTCATCAGTGTTCCATTTGTTCCATCTAGGCTCTGCTCTCCTAGTCCCCACTACTTCACGGTAGTGTCAGCAGATCCTGACTCCATTAGTAACCTAATCCAGTGATTTTTGTCAGTGCCTTCCCAATCCAATCATTTCTCCAAAGCCCCACCTGTGAACATCGCATTGGGTTGAGGCAAACGCTCAACACATGATGAGCCTTCTGGGGGAAATGTTCACATCCAAATCATAACATCTCTGTGAAGCTGCTTGTTGGGAGAGATTCACATGTAAACAAATGAACTTTGAATAAAATAAATTAGAATTGATTTCTGACATCAGTTGAATGTCTCAGTAACACAAAACACCGCCCTTCTCCAGGCAAGGGGAATCTCCAATAGACTGTCTTTGGACTTTATCTGTAACATTGGCTCTTTCTGATTCCAGTCGACTAATTTTGGAACTAAATTCAAACACTTCCCTGCTATCTTCGGCCATTATACTTTAGAGTCAACATACATTCTATGACACAGTAATCAGTTCCTTAAATTTTCCCAATCTCTGTCTGTCTGTCTGTCCATCCATCTGCCTCTCTCTCTCTCTCTCTCTCTCTCTCTCTCTCTCTCTCTCACACACACACACACACACACACACACACACACACACACACACACACACACAGAGTGAATTATGCTTTTTGGAAAACTATCTAGTTATAGATCTAGAATAATGTTCTCAAAAGAAAATCTGTTCACGAAATTCACTCTTGTCTGTATTCTTACCCCATTCACAATGCTGACTGATGGTTTCATTCATCTTCTCTTAAATATGCTGCCTTTCATTTTGATTCCTTACTTGGTTGAAACGCATATGTTATGTATTTTACCACCATTTTTTTTTACTATGTGAACTGAAAGGGCAAAGGGCAGAAGATAAGACTCTGGGCAAGGAGACCTTGAAAAGGAAGGAACTCAAAATTAATACCAACAACTCAGTCTGCAGTGAGATGTACCAGGTGTCAGTCTCCCTGTGAGAACCACATCCTCAAATGACACTCTAGGGTTCCTTCAAGGACAAAGTAGCCTTAAGAGGGAGGGAACATCCGCTCTGTACCCACAGAAGACTGTTTTAAACTAAAGAAGCTCCAGCTCACACAAGGAGATGTTTATTTTGTTTAAAATTTTGTTTTCTCCCACCAGAGGGAATAGTTAAAAGAAAGTACTTGCCATCAATATTAAATTGATATTAGAAAACGACATTAGATGTTTGTTCACGATACTATGTAAGTCATAATGGCAATTTTGTCTCTTCTAGTGTTATTTTGTGTCAAGAACTTTGAGTAACTGTAGACTGATGTTCCTTGACTATTAAAAAATACCATAGTAAAAATCAAGGATACACACATCCTGGATTCTGACAGAATGTGGGAAAAGATTTCATCATCCAGGGCGACAGAAGCTTCAAGTGGAATTAAAGTGACCCACTGACCAAAACCCAAACTTTCCCATTGGTCTCCTCTGGGATCATCTGTAAATGTTAAAATCCCTGGGAAGAACAAAATAAAAGGAAATGTCAGAACTCTAATGTCATTATAACTGTATTTTTTGTGGTGCATGAGTAAATAACATTCATAAATGCAGTACATATAAAATATTCATTTCATATTCTTAGGAGAAGGAGGTCATAAAATTCATCTATTTCTTGATATTAATAGTTGTATACAATGATAGGCACTGGAAATTGACATTTTGAACACTGTCTTTGAGCAATCAAAATGAACAACAGAGTATACTGGCTAGAATCATATATTCTAAAGGTTTAAAATAAACCAATTATAACTAATATGACTTTAGAAAAAGTATGCAACCTCTCCATATCCCTTTTCATTATATGTACAAGGTGACTAATCTCATACAGGATGATAGGAAAATTAATGAAAAGATAAAGAATCTATCAAGCTGTTAGAATAATGTCTTGCACATGGCAAATTCTCCATAATGATTTCTTAAATACAAACAAGGTAGTAATAGACATCAACATACACATATATGTATTTATATGTCTACATATGTATATGTTGATGCATATATGTACATGTGTATATTGTATGTATATATATATGTATATATATATATATATATATATATATATATATACACAATTAAAGCAGTTCTGGTGCTTCTTGAAAATTTTTAATTAGCATTGTAAGAAAGGAAATGTAGAATAAGGGAGAGAAAATTGACACTTACAAAGAAAAGGACAAGTATCAGTATTTCATCAGGAAAGTATCAAAATAAACCAGAGCTTTGAAATATAAAGTGCCATCATTTTGCAAAAATCTTACAGTATTTGTAAAGCAAGGTTCTCAGAATTCTTGGTATCACTTTCAACCGGCTGGTATTTGATCTGAGCTTTTATCTGTCTTCTCGTCTACCAATGGAAATTGATAAATTGGAATGAGTTTTCCTGAAGAATTCTAAAACAGGTAACTAAAATTCAATCTGATCAGCTTAATGGCAGGAGAATGAACTCAAGTATTATTAAAGACTTTCAGGGACAGGTATTTCGGTAGACCCCTTGGGCTGAAGGAGAATTTGGTAGAATTCTTGGGCTGAACTAGCAGGATCAAGAGCTCAAGGCCAGCATAGGCTACAAGGACCCTCCTCCAATGACTCCCACTAGAGAGGCCTTACCTCCTACTAAATGGTCCACAGCACTCAAAAGCATTGCTACAGTTTTGGGAACAAAGCTTAAAAACAGGAGCTTGTTAAGGTATGGGGTAGCAGGAGAGCATTTCAGATACAAATTATAAACATACTCTGCCTCAGTAACCAAATACTTCAATTATCTGGAACATTTCATTCTTAAATAATTTGAATTCATACATGTTTTCTATATTCTGATTCGACTTCGGATGTATAACACCACATTTATAGTTTCAATCTTTTGTGCTGTCAAAAAAAATCATTTGAATACATAATTTGACAATGTGCTTGTTAACAATGAAGACTATTTCTGCAACTGCTAATATACACAAAAATAACTACTCAAACACATCACCAATTTGAAATAAAGCATCTAGTTTCCTAAGCAAGCTAGACCAGAACTGAGCTATGGGGAAGTAGACTTAAGATAATGGCCACTTACCAAAAGCATTTAATGTATTCAAAACCACAGTGTGTATGAGCAAGTTACACGCGCACCTGGCTGGGAAGGGTTGGAGTACACAATCACTACTGCTAGCAAGCTCTGCCATCTCCAAGTATCATTTACACAACCGAAACCTCAGATCATTGAATACTATCAATATCAACACTCTCTGTTCCTGGAGACATAGAAATGGTGTGTGTGTGTGTGTGTGTGTGTGTGTGTGTGTGTGTGTGTGTGTGTGTGTGTGTTTAGGGTTTCCTATTTAAGAAACTGGGGGGGGCTATAATTTTTCTTCTTGAAGAACCTAGATAGAGACTAAATGCTCTGGACATTTTTGTCTCACTTAGCTTTTGTTCACAAAGGTCAGTGTCTACCCTTTGCTACACAATATCTGCTCTGAGACACAGACGGGAAGTTCTCCTATAAGTATGGTAAAGGTAATTTTAGTGATAAGTGCCAGATAATATTCAGTCTGTTTCTATCTTCTCTCTCAACCCTACCTCATCTTTTTCTCACTCCAGGGTCTCATTATGTAGTCCTGGCTGGCCTGGAATTCAAAGAAGTCTACTTGCTTCTGCCTCCAGAGTGTAGGAATTAAAGACATGTAACGCCACACCCAGATTACAAAAGCTTTTTTTTTTTGTACCCGGGCAATCTCCAACCATCACTTCCTGTCACCCCAACCCCATGTTCTATGTGTGAGTCTAGCAAATGGACAGCTTTGGTAGCAAGGGTAAATAGTATTTTCTCTTCCTTCTCTTCAGCTTATGTGATACAGAGAAAAATCAACGATTAAAGTGGTACCGAATAGCTTGAGTAAGAAGATTAGACTCCGGAATCAATATCTGTTTGATTTTTCATAAAATCCTTAGCCTCGTTTCCTCCTCTGTCAAATTGGATAACAGCAGTACCTACTTCTCTGACTGTACTCAGAATACCAAATGAGATCCATTTGCTCACTCATAGCCACTCCTTCTTGAGGACCTATTGGGCGCATGAATGACCCCAGACATGGACAATGGCACAAGAAAGAAGGCTGTCAGAATTCACGCGTAACTGAATTTCATTCCAACTGGGGAAATAAACAAACAAGCAAATGTGTGCCCTTGATAGCGAAGCAACGCAGAAAACCATGCTGGAGAAACACAGCCAAGTCCAGAGGTAACCAAGCATCATGTGGGAAAACAGGGGTCAAATGCACTCTCTTTGGAAATGATCTTAAGAGTATTAGATGACAGAACACGCATGCACGGGCTTGGAGAAAAAGAACCAGGGAATGATGAAGAGTGTGTGAGAAAATAGTAAGTTTGGGTCCTTACATTGCAATAAAGAAGTCCTGATGAGGGGAGTACCGAAGAAAATGAGACCGAAGAAGAAGAAAGGTGTAAACACAGCTTAACACAAGCCTAGAACAATTAATTATTCAACAAGGCAGCTATCTGTCACCATCTCCTCCCTGCACTAAAGCAGGCTGTGATTAGATGGCTTCCTTTAACACTGTCAACAAATCCTCTTCCAGAGAAAAAACCTTGAGCATCCTTTCATCCCACCCTCTCCCTCTCTGTCCCAGTGTGGTGCCGGGTTTGCACTGACCCCGGGCTTGCCTGCCTTAAGAGGCAATTGCTTCCTCCCTACCAAAGGCCCTGCTTGTCCTAATGAAGATGCATCACTGGCAATTGTTTGCTGTATGGCTGGGAAAGAGCAAGGGAACCAAAAGTTCCGGTCCAGATGGAGGAGCTCAGCTGAACATCTGCCTCGCCTGTCTGTCACTCCCTACCTCCTGCTGCTGTGCTAGCTGCCAGCCACTGCAGCAGCTCCTGAGTCAAAGGTCCCTCTCTTCTGGTGTTTCCTTGGAGCTTTGACTAATTATCTGCATCGTCATGCCCAACAGCATCATGCTGTCATTCTACAAACTACGGGAAGATCCTATTGGAAATCTGAGTCCTTGAAAAGATTATACTATTACTTGATTCTAAAATGAGGCCCATTAAACCATATATACATGACAGCAAACTATGCATCAGTTGACACCAGACAGCTGATAACGTTCCATCTGTTGCATGGATGATGATCTACAATGCTCCACAGGACACAGAAGATAGAAGACAGCTATTGACAGCAAATTCACTCTGCTCCGGCTCCACTATCAATACTGTAGTACAAACCACTCCCTTCTTTGCCTAAAATGTTACAATAGTTTTCTAACTCATTAGTCTAAGACATTTTAGTCGAAATTGTTACTTACCTGACTATTAATCTCCCAGAAGGTCTTCTGTTACTCCAACGACTTTGTACCAGCTGATTTTGCACAGTTGGGCATAACGGGTAATGACATCTTTGAAACCAAATTTAAAAATCTGAATTATGTCCAGACTTTCTGTGGCTTCTCAAAGTGCTGGGGCTTATCTTTTACAGATAGATAGAGGTGCACCTTGGCCTCTTTAAACTGAAAGATGTGAGTGGCTTTTCCTATCTCTTATCAAGCATCCCCCCCCCAACACGCTCTTTCATGTGGCCCTTTTTTCTCTTCTCCTATTTCACACCTTAAGGCTGTTGGTAATACTGTTTCCTCTGACTTAAAAACCTCCTGAACCTCATATCACCTCATGAGTAAACTCACACTGCTCAGATGCACGCAAACACTCCTTGAAAAGACCCTCTCTGCAAAACCCAGACACTCTGTTAGTCTTCTCCGGACAATTGTTCCCCCACTCTGATTCTGGGGTTCCTACAACTTGTAACTGCAGGTCACAGTGGTTATTCAATTTCTATCTCCTTATTCCATGATGAATTCAGTAGCTACTAAACAATTGTGTCCACTTGTCTCACAACATGAGCCCCAGTGTTTCTGCAGTTCCAAAGCTGGCATTAATGCTACTGCTTTCTGGCTATGTTTGTCAAAAAATAAAAGATCACTTAAATCAAAAAGGCTCTCAAGTAAAAACTGCTATTAAAAATCTATATCCTTGATTTGTCTTATAAAGTAAATAAACAGAAGGCACTATAGCATCTGTAAGTACACACATGAGTTTTAAGGTAAGGACTAAACTAATGGTTGAGGCATCATATCTTGTTAAGGTAACACTGTGAAACCAGGTACTTTTTTGTACCCTTTCTTCCTATTGGAGGCATATGCAAAATCCTCAAATTAGTGCATAAGCATCAAGGTATTATTGGAATCAGATGACCTTCTGCTTCTGTGATCTCATCCAATTTGTTCAAGGACAATGACATTTACTTCCTTAGTTCTGAAGGATCCTATTTGCTTTCTATGCTCCAAATTTCATATTTTAAGTGAATTAAGTGTCTATTGTAACATCATTCTTCCTTTCAAAAACAAACTTTTGCATCAATAATTTTAGCAATGGCTTAAAATGACCTTTTCTTATTTTTCCAAGCAGTTTCTCTGTGTAGCCCAGGCTGTCTTGGAACTCACTCTACAGTCCAGAATGTCCTCAGACTCAGGGATGTGCCTGCCTTTGCCTCCTGGGTGCTAGGATTAAAGGCATGTGCCACCACCCCTCGCTTTAAATAGATTTTAGAAAAAAATTAAAAATTAGTACTTTGTCCTGATTATAAATTTCTATGAACTATAACAAAAAAGGAAAGACAAAAAGACCTAGAAATAAAGGCTCCATTAATAAAGGAGCATAATTATTAGTCTTACAATTAGGGACCTTTTTCTAATGTAAGATCACTGTTCTAAAACTAATCACTACGTTAGTAAAACTCATAAAACAATAAATTTTTACAGTCAGATACCATACTATCTGAAAAAATGCTGAGTAGCAACCTAACTTAACTTCTTTTACACAGCCTATAAATACATATTGACCAATACACCAGACACTGGGATCCATCCTCAATATACCTGGATGTCTACTGCTTTTATATTTAGGTATACGTATGTGCCGATAATCAATGAACAATAAATATCAATATTTTATATAATGTGTTAGAATAAGGTAAATGCTATGGGGGGGAAAGAAAAATGGAAAGTAAATTGTACATTCCAGAATGGGAACTAGTGTCATTTAAGCAGGTTGAAGACAAAAAGCTTCATTAAGGATGAAACATGGGAGAAAAATCTGAAAGACGTCCGAGAGGCGGCTATGGGAATATTTGAAGAAACTGCATTTTAGGCAGAGGTAAAGTATATCTGAAATGTCCTAAGAATAGTGAAGATACATGTATGGTGAGTGTAAAATAAATGAGCCCGGGTAGTGTAGAGGAGTTCAGAAAAGTTCTCAGCCATGCCTTCGGAGCTCTCTCATGTAATGGAGTTTCTTTTCTTTTTTTTAATCTCTTTTGGGGTTTTATATTATAATATAATTACATGTTTTTCCTTTTCTTTTTCTCCCTCCCAACATTTCCATGTACCCCTCTTTGTTCCTTTCAAATTCATAGCCTCTTTTTTCATTACTTATTATTGTATGCCTACATATATGTATGTGTGTGTGTATATATATATATATATATATATATATATATATATATATATATGCATTTCTTTTTTTTTACTACCAGAACATCACACAAGTTTATTTCAGATATAACAGCAATGTTAAAATTGACAAGTTTAATTCTTAACTGCACCAAGTAACTGTAGCCACTTAAGTATCTTCAAAGTTATTCCCTCCAAAAACTGAGGGAGTTTTTCTTTTCCACCACCACACACCATGCTTCCCAATAGTTCTCTTTTTGGAGGACTTTCAATTAATGAGTGACCTGCTTTGGAGACACTTAGGAACTCCTTTCCCCAGATGAAAATTAATCTTGACAAACTATGTATTGCATAGATTTCTCTACAGATTCTTTTACTTTGGAACCTAAGCTCAAATAACATACAGAATAGTTTTAACTTATTTACCCCACAGTAAAAACAATGTCCTGAAAAATGGTGGAGGCAGCCATTATCTTCCAGTTACTAGTTATACTTTACCTCAAAGGTCATTTTTATCATATAAATATGTATTTCTAAATATAAATTGTTTAATGTGTACAATGTTATTTGTATGTTTTCAGGGCTGATGGCTGGGTATTGGATAACCATTTGGTGTGCACTTCCCTGGAGAAGACTATTTCTCCCCTCTCAGCATTCGTCAGTCCTGTAGTTCTTTATGTAGGGTGAGGCCTCCTGAACTTTCCCCCTGTCTATTTTTTTCTACCCATTTCTTTCTAAGACAGGGTTTTTTGTGTACCCTGGCTGTCCTGGAACTCAGTTTGTAGACAAGGCTGGCCTTGCATACACAGAGAGCCTACTGCCTCTACCTTCTGAGTGCTAGATTAAAGGGGTATACCACCACAATCCAGCATGATTTTTTTCTTACAATGTATCTTGACTGTGTTTTTTTCCCTCTTCTAATTCCAATCCTTCTCAGATCCTCCCTACCTTCCTACTCACCCAACTTCATGTTCTTTCTCTTTCTTCCTCTCTCTCTCTATAGCAACAAAAAAGGAAATGCACACACACACACACACACACACACACACACACACACACACACAAATAAAAATAAACAAGCAAAAGACCCATAAGACAAAAATGCCCACACTAAGAAAAATGAGAACAAATAGGGGGAAAAGAGACAAAAATAGCCTTGACTTGTTTTGTGTTTGCCCAAGTGTTCCTAGGGTGTGGTCTGCCCTGCAAATGTAGTTATTATACCCAGTAAGAATCCACGGGAGAAACTAATTGTTTTTCTTTGCTTTCAGGTATCCATTGTAGATAGCTTTTTGGTCAGGAGTGGGAGCCTGTATCCTTTACCCCCTCTCACTTCTGAGATCCCATCTGGCTTGAATCTGTGCAGACCCTGCACATGTTGCCACAGTCTATGTGAGTTTATTTATGCCTCAGGTCTGTTGTATCTGGAAGATGCTGTTTCTTCGGAGTCATCCATGCCCTCTGGTCTTTCTGTCTCCTCTTCTGCATAGCTCCCTGAACCACGAGGGAAGGAATTTTAAAAAGACATGCCATTAGGACTTAGTGTCCCTAAGTCTCCCATTCCCTGTACATTGTCCAGTTGTGGGTCTCTGTCACACCTCTGCACTTTGATTGGTTATAATGGTCTCCATCTTTTGTAATGAGAAGTTCCCTTGATGGCGGGTGAGGACTACACTCACTCATCTGTGGGTATAAGGACAAGTATTTACAATGTAGTTAGGGAATACGTTAATTGAGTAGAGTGGCAGTTGTACTTCCTCCTCCAACATCTTTTGACTTCACAGCCATGGGTAGTTTGCTGGGTTTCCAGTACTAGGATAGATTTCCCTCTTACTGAGCAAGTCTAGCGCAAAATCAAATGTCAGTTCTACTCTTTCCAAATTGGTGGTTATAGTTTGCATTCTCACTGTTAAGTTTCAAACATTATTTATACATTTTGGAATCAAAGACTTTGTTGGACTCATACTTGGAAAACGTTTTTTCTCAGTATTATAGATAGTCCTTTCATTCTGAAAAGAGTATTCTGATATGGAAAATGTTTTCAATTTCTGTGACTGAAATTTATAAACTTCTCAATTTATAAACTTCTTTTATTATTTATGGTTCAAGAGTTCCATCTAAGAACTATTTGTTTAAATCTAGGTCATAGAGATTTTTTTTTCAAAATGGATAATTTTATTATGAAATCTATGATCACCTTTTGAGTTTTTACAACAGATGTAAGAATAAGAATGAGGTTCATGTTTTTAAAATTGACATTCAAAGTATTGGAAGTACACCTTGTATTATAATTGAGTTATATGGGTACAATACTTCATATTAAAGTAGAAATATATATACATATATATAATGTGTGTGAAGAATAAACTTACGTTTGAATTCTGTACCACTGTATCAAGAATTAAACTTATTTTGCATCTATCTACAAAATTCTATACGAATGAATTAAAAATAATCTTGTGAGTGACAACTGAGGCATTAAGTTGAAGAGTAGATTCACTAATCTATTTTTTGTTCTATATTCCCTATATATGTCTATATTCCCCCTTCTTTCTGTTCAACCCTTGGTTGAAGACCAGGAAGCCTCCTTTACAATGAAGATCAGCTGTTTAGAGGTTAAGATGTTTTTAGGTCTAGAGAGATGTTTTAGGTTGATAATGACAAGATATGATGGAGATTGATTTACATTCGGAATTTTAGATGCGCCAAGACAGGAAAGATGTTTTCTTCAAGGCTGTCAAATACAAATAGCCAAAACACTAAGAATGGAACACTGATATAGTTACTGATTGTGTCACAGTTCTTCTTGCTTTAGGCAGTTTATTGTGTATATGTGTAATAATATGAATGTATATGTAAAATATAAAAAATGTTTTTAAAAAACATAAAAAAATTGACATTCGGTGGTTTCAATACTGTTAACCATTCTTTCTCCACATAATTGCTTATAACTGTTTGTAAAACTCAAAAGGAGACATAAAAGAAAATCAGCAATAAGAATAAACAAGCTACCAAGCTATGCAAAATAAACATGGCTGGGTCGTCACCAAATATTTTGAAATGAAGGAAGCCAGTCTAAAACTGCTATACACTACCTGATCCCATTGTGTAGCATTCTGGAAAAGGCAAAATGGCAAAAAGACCAAAACTTATCAGGCTACTAAGCATTCCTCATAAACTGGTTCATCAAAGAACAGAGTATTGCTTTATGGTGATGAAACTATCCTGTATGGTTTGAAACTGTTGCTATACACACTATGTTTCTATCAAAACTTGATCTTTGCACTATCAGGCAGTAGAGATTACATATTCAAATTCTTAAAAATAGAACTGAAGAAAGTGACAAAGACATCAAACTGCTTTTTCAATGTAAAACAACCTGACTGAAATGAGGGGAGAACTCTTGTTGACCTAAGAAATCTGGGAATAAGTGGTAGCTGCATAATTCAGGATGGAATAAACTTCACTTAAACACTGGGCTAGAGCTAGCAAAGTTGTTTCCATTATTAACACAGCCAAACCCTCAACCATGCATGTGTACTGGAATTAAACAATTAAGAAAATGATAGTAGTTGGTGGGACCCAGTATATTCACAGTCACAATGCAAATTAAAAAAAAAAAAAAGTCAAGGGAAGGAGCTACAGTTACATAAATACCACTACAATTAGTGGTAGAGGCATGAGAAACAGCTCATGCATTGCTAACTATGGATACAAATGGAAATGGTGAAGACAAGTGTGTGTGTGTGTGTGTGTGTGTGTGTGTGTGTGTGTGTGTGTGTGTGTTTTCAGTTTTAAAAACTCAGATGCCATTTTTTGACCAATGAGGGGGTCGATGTAATGACATGCCAGCAGCTGTAAACATGTATAACGTGAAGGTCTTGGCTTCAGATGTTTTCCAAGAAAAAAAAGTAGGAGACTCCTTAGGATGATTTCAGGATGAGAAATATGGTCGTGCTGGAGTTGAAGACAACCAAATGCTCGGAGCAAAATAAGGAGAGCATATAGAAATGGGAAAACAATCAATTGAAATAGTTCACAGTGTTCAAACCGAAAAAACTTGAACAACAAAATTAGATAGTGTTGAATTAAAACAAAGTATAGCCAGGCGTGGTGGCGCACACCTTTAATCCCAGCACTCGGGAGGCAGAGGCGGGTGAATCGCTGTGAGTTCGAGGCCAGCCTAGTCTACAAAGTGAGTCCAGGACAGCCAAGGCTACACAGAGAGACCCTGTCCCAAAAAACCAAAAAAAAAAAAAAAAACAAAGTATAAATAAGTATTCACGGTCCATAACAAGAGAAAAACATCAGCAAATAAATATGTAATGAGGAAAAACAATAAATTTTCCATCTGCAAATATCCCAAATAATTTCTTTGCACAGTTTGTCCTTAAAAAATAGACATATCCTCCCTTTTCCATGAGAAGTACATTCCTAAACTCTAAAAGAAATTTTGAATGTTTCTACTGAAAGAAGTGATGGATGACTTCAGACATATGAACCTGATTTAAGGATAACACAATGTATATGGTATCTAAACAAAACAGTGCCTCATTAGTGTGTATAAATGTGTTAAAGTTTATTTTTTGGAAACTGTTTTTGTTTCGCAGTTTCTTTCTTATCCTGGCTATCACACAAATAATTGAGACTCTTTTTTTTTTTTTAAGTAATAAGCTTCACAACACAATAACTGAGCAGTTATTTCTCTATTTTTTAACCCTCTAAACTAATCTGATTTCCTCCCAGCTTACATCCCAGAAATACTTGCTCTTGGTAGCTTTCTCTGCTCCAGCTCTCTCTCCTGATATCTCCTGTACCTCTCCAGTGGCTCAATTCCCTTACTTTCTCCCCTAACTCCTCCTCCGCCGGCTGGTCCAGCCCTATTTTCTCCCCTGCTCAGCTTTATTGGCGGATCAAGGGACAAACGGAAAGCAGTGCTTATGTAACATTGAGACAGGAGATTCTCATAACAATGATTACTACCAGATATAGGGGGTACAGAAATCAGCATTTTATTTGCACAATAATTGTATGCCTAGAGTTCTATGTATCAGTTAGGTGAAATAATTATAAGTGTCCAGTGATCAGAACACTCTCCACAGTAGAGTGGAGAGTGGGATATTACTTTCTCACATACTCTGGTGCCTCACCTTTGACCATGTCCCATGGAGGGGGAGACCTGGTGGCACTCAGAGGAAGGACAGCAGGTTACCAAGAAGAGACTTGATACCCTATGAACATATACAGGGGGAGGTAATCCCCCTCAGGAACAGTCATAGGGGAGGGGAGTAAGGGGAAAATGGGAGGGAGGGAAGAATGGGAGGATACAAGGGATGGGATAACCATTGAGATGTAACAAGAATAAATTAATAAAGGAGAAAAAAGAATAATAAAACAAAAATAAATAAATAAATAAATAAATAAATAAATAAAACATAAAAAAAAAAATAAGTGTCCAGTGATCAATGAAGTCACTTAAAGAGCAAGGGGGCAGAAAGGGAAAGCAAAGGAAAATTACTTTATAAAGGAGAAACTCTGGCAAACACTACAGCCAACAGATGATTCAAACCAGCATCAACAGTGGCAGGTCATGTTCCTAGAATGTGCCATTGGTATGATGTGCAAAATAAATTTCAGGTCTGTCTGTAGAAACATGCTACTCAGACTTTTTTTTTTTTTAATTTCTTAAAACTACAGATACATTTGGGAAAAAGTTAATTCTGACTCTGTCGAGTTTCTCACCCATGAACGTATCACGTATCTTCATTTGTTTCAACCATCTGGGATTTCTCTTTCAGCAGCACTTGTAACTTCAGCATGCAGCTCCTGAGCATATTTCATTAGATTATTCATAAGTACTTCATCAGGTAACATTTTAATGATAGTTTTGTTATTTTTTCATTTCAGTTTCCAATTACATCTTGTTAATGTCATAGGAAAAAAAATGTTTTGTATGACGTCTTACTGTCTTGTGACCTTGAAAACCAAACTCACCAATTCCAGGAGTTTCTGTTTGTTTCAGGTAGTTCGGCTGGTTGCTGTTCAGTGGGAGTTGTTTTCCGTGTAGATACTTACACCATCCGTAAGTAGAGGTGCCCTTGTGGTCTCCTTAAATCCATACCTGTGATTCCCTTCATCACCTATGTTATACCAGGTGGGGTATAATCTTCCACAAAAACAAAGTTAAATGATTATAACTTGATATAGAGCATAGGAGTATCTTGCTCGCTCCATCTATTATCTATCTATCTATTATCTATCTATCTATCTATCTATCTATCTATCTATCTATCTATCTACTATCTCCATGTCTTTCTCTATCTCTATCTTCCTCTGATGTATATGTTACCAGATTAATAAAATTCTCTTATATTCCTATTTTTTTAAAGTATTATGAACAAATAGCACATGTCAGCTACAGTTTCTTGCATCACCTTGTTGTTGTGTAAGTTTTCTTCTTTTATGTGTTAAGACAACACACTACCATAACTTATACTTAGACATTAAGCCAGCCCTACATTCCCACAATAAAACATATATATATATGGTGATATTGTTTTATACTTTTTAGAGACTGTGCATTCTACTTCCATATATTTTGTGGAGGATTTCTGCTTTGGTTTACATGATAAATATCATTTTAATCTTTTCATTTCTTTTATAATATGTTATAATACATTTATCTCATGATTATGCTGTTTTTGTACTGTGTGTTATAAGTATTCATTATTTTCTGGGAGAAATTATGCAAATTCTATATTAATTCTTTAAACATTTGCTAAATGTCACTGATGAGCCACCTAGGCTTATACATGTCATTTATGGAATGTTTTTTTATAATACATACTCAATTTTTTAACAGAAAACTATTGTAATTTTCTACCTTATTTTGTTAGTTTGGATAATTTGTGGGTTTTTTAAGAATTAGCATGTTTTATTTGTGGTTGAATTTATGTACATAGAATAATTTATAAAATTTATTCACAATCATTTTAATGTCTGTGAAACCTGTAGTGATATCCACTTTTGTCTTTTTCTTTTATCTATTTTTATAATTTGTTTAGTCTAATTGACATGGGAATACTTTTTTCAAAATTTTATAAAAATACTCTTGTTGTATAACTAGAAAAATGTTAAAAATAAAAGTTTTAGTGGCATTTTAATTTTAAATTTATCTCTGCATTTAAAGTGTTGGGGATAAATACTGACAACATAGACGTGACACATGCATTAAAACACATACTGCACATAAAATGATTGTACTATCTGTATTCATCTGCTAGCAACTATGATTATAAGATCAGCAAAATAAATGTTTCTATAATTGAATTACAAAAAAAATTGGGTTTGTTTTTTTTTTTTTTTTTTTTTTGGCAATGAACAATGGCAAATTTTGTAATGTGATTTGGGGAGTTTAGGAAACAGGTCTAAATTTTAAAACCTGTTTTCTCACAACATTTTTAATAAGATTATCTACAATTAGACATGAAATATTCATCTACTTTGAAATTTTAATCACTTCTAAAAAATCATTAATCGCTACTAAAAATTCAAAATTGTTGTAAACAGTTATAAAGAGCAGAGGAAAGGTGGGCAATTGCGTCACGTTTTTTTGCAGCGCCTTATGCAATTCTTTGAAGACCAGTCACCCACATGGAATCATAGAATACAGTTTGTTGATTTACAGTCTTAAGATCTTTGAGTGTATCACCTGAGGGCCTAGAAGATGCATGCCAACTTGTCCTAAATTTCAAACTAATCAAAACATAGTTCAGAGAAGGATGCTCTGGAAAGAGATGGGTCCATTTTCACACTTCTACAGCCCTCTTTATGCTAGTTTGGAGTCTATGAGGAGAAAGAATAGTAAAGGAAGGAATGTCATTGTCCCTGAAAGCACTTAAAATGAGCTGCCACAGCATAAGCCCGTTTGCCATCTCCGTTCCTCGGAAAGAACTGCTGGATTCTCTCCCTCTGAGCACACAACACTCCACCTGACATTTGGAAGATGCCCCTTTATGGAGATGGTGATTCCTAAATATTGAGCTCTCGGAGTTCCGGGAAAGGCAAACAGGAAGGAGGCCTGGGCAATAACATGGTGGGGGGGGGGGGTAAAAAAAAAACTCCAATTGTAGGAGAAAGAAGAGCATCAGACGAAACCAACACATTTAACCGTGATTTATGCGATGCTGAAGTGTACTAACTCTCAAGCCAGCAGCTTTCTTGCAGGCTATATGCAACCATCAGATCACCATAAATTATGTTCAGGCAAAAAAAAAAAAATAAGGCCATAAAATGGACATTTTACAGTGGCTATTGACTACAACGTTCAGTTTGCATTAAATCTTTTGAAACGTTGTTACTTCATCAACTGAATTGGTAATCGGTGCCTTCTTGGGAGGGAAATATATAAGGTTTCCAAGTCCATATATATTACTCACCACAATTAAAGCCACTCGCTGTAAGAAGACACTATCTATATGTATCAGACTAATTATTTTGTGCTTTCTCACTAAGATAATGGGGTAGTGCTGCCAGTGGGCAAACCTCGATCATACATTATATCACTCTGCCTGGCAATCTTGAAAACCACAGGTGGAGACAGATCATAATAGGAACATCTAATTGAAATTCCTCTCCACTTTGCTTCAGATGGAAGACATGCTGCTAGAGCCCCCCAAACATATTCAATTTCATTCAAATTGGATGCAGATTTTTTTTTCAGGCAAAACTCCATTCAAAAACTGTATGCTTCAAGGGGTCTTGGAAAAGAGACATGGGACAATCATACATGGTGACCACTTGGGTTTCTCGGAGCTGGTGCTGTCTAAAGGAGGAGGGCCATTACCACTGGCATTCCACTCACTGCCAGGTGGCAACTCCTGTTACTCACAAAGGCTATGAGGAGGAGCACTGTGAAGTCCTTTAGAACTTCCTAGAATCTTACGATTGGTCTTACACTGGTGTGTAGCTGTTTTCTATGCCATTCTGTGTCTCAGTTCTGGCACCGTATCTGTCTTCGGTAGGATTTTATTGCAGTGAAGAGACATCATGACCATGGCAACTTTAATAAAGGAGAACACTTCATTGGAGCTGGCTTACAGTTCAGAGGTTTTTGTCCACTATTATCATGGCGGAAGCATGGTGGCATGCAGGCAGACATGGTGCTGGAGAGATAGCCAAGAGTTCTACATTTGTATCCAAAGGCAGCAGGAAGAAAGGGTGAGTCACGTATATAATATGTTACATGTTATTGGGTGTAAATATGTACACCATCTTCACATTTGTTCACTGCTGATAAAGTCGATAAATCATTTTTAAAGATTAAATATTCAAAAATTTTTCTCCTAAATTGCAAATTATAAACAGCCACATTGAAACTTCACGGAGGAGATGTTTACCAGCACATGCAAGGCTCTGGGATTCAAAGCCCATAATACATACACAAGATGCACACACACACACACACACACACACACACACACACACACACACACAGTTTGAAAGCATCAAGTGTTTTTAATTATTTTTGCTAGCCAATAAAGAATATAAAGACTTCACTATTACTCCATTCTATCCTTCATTCAAATAATGTTTGAATGATCAGTGACTGTGTGTCAAGTGTTTAGATAAAACAAATACCAGAGAGGGCATGGCAACATGTGGAACAGTCGTAGCCTTTAGCAAACTTCTCTCCTTAGTAGGAGACAAAGGTGTAAATGTGTCAGATACTTGCCACAGATATGCGCCATGAGAGGAAAAGGGAATGCAGGTGGGGAAAGACTCATGGTAGCTGATTAACATATAGTAATCATGAAAAAGCCTCTCGTGGGGTCTTATTTTGACAAAAATCTGAATGAAATGAGACAGCTGGAGATGTCACTGGGAGGAAAAAAAAAACATTCTAGGCAGAAGGGATGGAATGCACAAAGACTAGGATGCAGAGGCATAGTGTTGCTGAGCCGTGCTGAAAATGGGGGGAACTGAAAGATGAGGTCAGCGAGAACAAGGTGCACTATAATAATTCTGCCTTAACCATTCTGGCATTGCTTCCCAGTCAGACGGGAGACCCTCAGAGGGTTCTGAGCAGAGGAGCAGCAATGATCTGGTCAGGTTTTGCAGAGGGATTTCTCTTGATGCAGAGTAGAAGGAGAATGGAGAGAAGCAAGAGGGCATGGTGGTACCCTGCCCAGGGCACTGCAGGGAAGGAGAGGGAAGGAGTCAGAAGCAGGATGTACACTGAAGGCGAGATGACAATGAGAACTGCTAAGGGAATTCTGTGTAGTGGGAGAAGATAATCACTCCAACTCCATTGATTCTGCCCGAACAACTGGAAAAAACAAAGTAGATATGGAAAACCTAAGAAACAGCAAGTGTCCAAATAATAGTGATAAATAAATGTGATACATTTTTTTGTGTGAGAAATGATCACAATCAAATACTTGTTATCTAGGACAAGATAAGAATATTAGCTCGGGGTGTGTGTGTGTGTGTGTGTGTGTGTGTGTGTGTGTGTGTGTGTGTGTGTGTGTGTAAAATAAGTTCCAGACCTGCCAGGGGGTACACAGTAAGACCCTGTCTCATAACAAAAAATGAGGAAACGGAATACAAGCCTATGTCTTTCTTGGCTAGGTGTGACTTTAGATGTCAAGAAAATTATTCTTTTTAGGGGACAAGAAGGTTCTGAGTTGGTGAGCAAATTCTAATTTTCTTTATTTTAGTACATTTTATTATCAGCTGTATCAAGACAAAGTTAATAATCTCCATCATCTGTTCCTCCTTGTTGACGTCAACATGCCTATAAAGTTTTTATCTTTTCTTAGCTCAGACAGACCTATGGAAGCACCCCATGCTCCATAATTTTCTGTTTGGTTACATTTTCTGCATATGGATGTGTGCCTGTGCATCCACACATACCCTCCTGCCTCTCTGTCTGTCTGTCTCTGTCTCTGTCTGTCTGTCTGTCTGTCTGTCTGTCTGTATCTCCCCCCCCCATGTGTGTGTGTGTGTGTGTATGTGTGTGTGTGTGTGTGTGTATGTATGTGTGTGTGTGTGTGTATGTGTGTGTGTGGGTATGTGTGTGTGTGTATGTGTGTGTGTGTGTGTATGTGTGTGTGTGTGTGTGTGTGTGTGTGTGTGTGTGTGTGTGTGTCCCAGGCACATGTGTATCCATCCTACCATGTCCTAAGATATTTCTCTTAGCTAGAATGGGAAAAAGATCCCTATGTCATGGAAATCATCGGAAACAAACATCAAACTACGTGTGTTCAAAAGGTTGTAAAAAGCGTCAAGAAAATCAACATGTCATTGTACTGTGGAGAGTATGGAATGGAGGTGTCTAGTGTACACGAAGCAATCATGAAGGCCTATAAACATATTTTAGAAAGTGGTGATGAAAGCCCATCTTTGGAAGGGTTAAGCAACTAAAATTTCTCCTTCTTGTTTCCTAGACAAAGTTCAGAACAAAGACCCCGAGTCCAGAAGAGCTTGTTAGTTCTACAAGAAAGAAAAATACAGCTGGGATGAAGATGGTGGCAGAGAGCAGAGAAAAATGAAGGAATTTGGGAGTTATCCTAGCTGTAGAACCAACCTTGCTGGCTGATGAAGTCAAAGCCACAAAGAAAGCACTCAAAGAACCAGGGTGGAAGATAGCACTGCGTACTATGAGGGAAATGCCCTGGGCAAGAACAAAGGGAGTGAGTGGGCGGAGGGAACCTTAGTTCTAAAGTTCTGAGCAGCAGAGTCTTGAAAAACCTAGACTTTGTGAAGAATGGGAAGCCGGAAAACCCTTATGATTGACACCTTGAAGATGTAAGGAATATGATTAAAAGTTGAAGACATATGGTGTATGTAATATAGAGACAGGAATTTTTAAAAAGGGACCAGGAGCCCTGGCAAGGCAGGAAGCACCAAGACAACACCGCAGAGCAGGTAGGATGGGAAGTAACCAAGTAGGTGGTGAGTGACGGAAGAGGAAGAAGCAAGCAAATAGGTGATGGGGAAATGGAAGAGGAAGAGAAGCCAAGCAGTTTGTGCACTCTGAAGAGAGGTAGAACTGTAGTTGCAGAGGTGGTTGCTATTCTTGCTCCTTAGGAAATGGTGAATTACACTGCCCATCAATAGAGCCAGTAACAAATGCAAATACCAATGGGTCTATGCCTTCTTCATTTAAGAGAACTGACCACTGTGAGAGTGGCTGGGACTCCCAGAGCTGCATCCTAGCCCAGGAAGAAGAGCAGACCTGCAGAGTGAAGACCCACAGCTGACTGGGCATGCCCTGCTCTGTTTATCTTATTTTCTAATCTCTCTACTTGCTTGGATTGGCAGTTCCACCATGACACTGTATGACCATATGTTGAATTGCAATTTTATTCTGTTATGTTTGTTTGTGGGTGGGTGTGGTGAGGAGAGCTGTGTTTAACTTTTATCAGGGATTTTTTTCCCCTTTGGAATCTTTGGGTTGGACAAGCATTTAACCATTCTAGCTTTTAAAAGATGTCAGGCAAACCAACTCAGCTACCACCCAGGCCCAGGCTCAGGACTTTTGAGTTAATCTACCCCAACATCTGCCGTATTTATGAACTGCTAGAGCATGTGGTGGGGGTCAGTCTTGCAGAACTAAAGCTTCAGGGTCTCAATGACGTGAGGCAACAACAGGATATCCTAGAGGAGTCCTGATGAGGATCCAGTATTGAAAGTGCAGCAAGAGCCAGAGGTCTCGAACCAGATCAATGACTCACTCATTGCACTGAACACTTACTTGTGAAGCTGTTAGGGTAAAGGAGTACACTGTGTAACACAATCTGACACAGTGCAATTTCCACAGCAAGATGTTTTTATTGTTATTGTTTGTTTGTTGTTTTTTGTTTGTTTGTTTCGTGTGTGTGTGTGTGTGTGTGTGTGTGTGTGTGTGTGTTGTTTGGTTTTGTTCATTTTCTTTATGGAGGAGGTTACAAGGGGAGAGGATGGATATGAAGGGATGGAGGAGATGGATGAGATCGGGGTGCATGATGGGAAATTTACAAAGAATCAATTTTAAAAAGAACTAAAAAGAAAAAAATTAGAGACATGGCAATAATGCCTTGAGCAACTCAAAGCAAAAATAAGTTAGGCTAACATGCATTTTCTTTAGTCTGTTTTGTCATAAGCATTTTATAAGCATAAATACACATATTTAGTTCTTAAACACTCTCAGAAAATTGGTTCCACTGAAGCATAAGTGAGCAGAAGTATTTCAGTCCAAATCCAAAAGCATCCCCGACTTCATCAAACTTTTCTGGGAACCCATCTGACATGGAATGTAGTTCTTCTGTAAGGGATCAGAGATTTTTTTCAAAGGGGAAAGAAAGGCTGAAGGACACTGTTGTCATGATAATCATTATTTTGCCTTCTATATCCCATGACCTGATCTAGACCGCAATGTTGTTAACACTCGGTTTTCCACATGGGAATTAGAACAAGTGAGAATAGCTCACACTCACTGACAACATGTGAGACACCAAGCTCCTCGCCTGCATTCCCATTTATTCATTATTTCATATCCATGAGAGGGGAACTGTGACCCTTCCCTTTCCGCTGTGAGAAAAAGGTTATACACAGAGTTGACTAGCAAGCCCAACTTGTGAGTGGGAGAGTCAAAACTCAGACTCCAATGATGCTTCCCCCAGTCTCCCTTCTTACGAACCATGCAAGCTTCCTACTGTGAGGACCAGGTCTCAGTGTCTCTCCCAAACACAGACACATGATTTGGTAAATGTCTGATAATGTTAAACTAAGTCAGAGCTGTCAGTAGCCACCAGGAAGACTTCTCTGCAAGGGGAGGGAGCTGAAGCCTGAAAGAATCTATAGATAGATGGCCTCCAAGGATTTCATAAATATCTTCATATAGAGTCTATTAGTGACCTAATTTAAGATGGTTCAAATCTTTAATCATAACCTACCAATATTCAAATCAACCCAATCCTTCTGATGTGGAGTAACAATTATAAATAACCATTAAAGGTATACTTTAAATGCATTGAAAAAATGCCTACAGGAACATCAAAACAATGCCAGCTCCATGTATGAGCAATGCAGCTTCTTTAAAGAGACTTTGAGAACTGCCAACGTGAAGCCCATGTTGGTTACAAATGTAAATACTATCCTAGAAAGTATAAACTCATAGATACAGAATGATAGGACCATAGTTACTTAGAAGGAATAAAGAGTCTATCCTCCAGATAGGTCCCTGAATTTGGAGTTGAAGACCAGGCAGACAGACAATCACAATCTAAAATGCGTCCTTGTAGCCTATGCCAGAGACAGAATATAAAGTAACCGAACTATGGCCATAATACAGAATGGTAGTTGTAGAAGATGTCACCATTGTTACTTGAGAGTCTACGGTCTTCCTAATGAAACCTTAGAGGCTATTCCACACTGAAAACAGAGACCGATATGTAGAACAGAAGAGGTGCATGTCTTCTGACCTCAAAATATGTAACTAGAAAATATGATCTACACCAATATGCATAAGACATTTCTCATTTGCTCCTTCAGTCTCGCTCTCTCATGCCTGGTTCCTTCTGGGTGTCTGAGAGTCTGACCGCGGTGCACTGCTCCAACCATGCACCCTGGTCCTGTGAATTTGTCCAATGAAAATCAGCCAGAGATCACAGATCAATGAAGAAAGAGGTTGGTTCACTGGTTTCTCCATTCTTCTTATTGCTGAGCTACCTAATGATGGTGGCAGTGCATGGCTCCTGTACTGGAGGCCTTTTCTTATACCTAGGAGTCTCCAAAGGGACTGGTAATTTCTCCTTCTCCTCCTACCTGTTTCTGACTGCTGCTAGCTCAGAGTGTCTCACCAACTTTGAATAACTCATATTAAACCTGTGAACACCTTTGTAAACAAACAGTGTCTGTTCCACTCCCTGTTGCTGAGAGAAAATAATCAGACAAATGCAACTCAAAGGTGGAAGCATGTATTTATGCTCACACTTTAGGCATACAGATCTCCATGGCTGAGAAAGTGTGACAACAAGAGAAAGAGGTCACTGGCTACATTGTGTCTACAGCCAGGAAGCAGAAAGATGAATGCTGGTACTCAGCAACCTTTATCCTTTGGATTCAATCCAAGACTCCAGATACCAGTCACAGTCAGTATGCGTCTTCCTTCTCCAGTTATTCTTCCTGAGAATATCCCCCATTGCACACATCAAAAAGTATGTGTTCTCGATAACTCCAAATCAAATCAGGGTGAGAATGAAGCTAACCATTGCATAAGTTATGCAAGCCCCAAGTAAAATTTCCCCAACAGTGCTGGGGCTAAAGCTCAGTGGCAGGGTGCTTGTCTTGAAGACAGGCCATACCAGTATTACCCTGAAAATATCCTCTACAGTTCTTATGGCTGTTTAAATAGGAATGGCCCACATACATCCATGTGTTTGAATGCTTGGCTTTGAGAGAGTGGCACTATCAGGAGCTGTGACCTTGTTGGAGTAGGCGTGTCACTGTGGGGCTGGGCTTTGTGGTCTTCTATTCTTCAGCTATGCACAGTTGGAGCACAGTTTCCTTCTGATGCCTGAGAATTAAGATGGAGAACTCTCAGCATCTCCAGCCCCATGTCTGACTGCACACCGCCATGCTTCTGCCCGTGGCATTATCATCTAGCCCATGATGACAGTGGACTAAACCTCAAAGCTGTAAGCCAGCATGAAGTAAATATTTTCCTTTATAGGAGTTGCCGTGGTCATGGTGTCTCTTCCCAGCAATAGAAGCCCTAACTAAGACAACTGTATTGAACTTATTTTTTTTGTTTCCTGATTGCCAGCTTATACACAGTGATATCAAAGTTCCCTCATAATCACTGTGGAATTCTGCAGAAACACAGATTTGCATATCCTATCCAATGCCTAATGACTGCATCTCTAGGCAATGAACTAAGGAATCTACAAGTAACAAACAACCCAGGTAGTTGTAATGCATCCAACCCGGCTATCAGCCCCAGACAAGGATTTGGGAACCCCCCTTCTTGCAGAGCCCATCAAGTCAAGCCAAAATGTTTGAAAGCATACATTACACCATCAGCTCCACCTCCAAGAATAACACAGCAGTTCTCAGATAAAGCAGTGAGTTCCCCACTGGGGACCTCCAAAAAGGAGGAAAAGAAGCATACGGTCTGCACTGGGAAGAGATGCTCCTGAGCACACGAAGTAAATATTCAACTACCCCTTTCACATTTGATTAGGTCTTCAATCGGAAAACACTTTTCAGCCATTTCACAGGAAGCAAAATCCATTTCCACCTCCATCTGGTGCCAAAATTAACAAACCGAAAAACGCCAACCAGCTCAAGCCTGCCCAACTTTAGCTTAGAATGGGCACTGGAGCACCCCGAATATTTCACCACTGAAAGGAGAAGGCTTGTTTCCTCCTGAACACCAGAGGCTTGGGTAAGTCCTGCGGATAAACATAATCAAGGGTCCAACCTGGTCCAATCTCTGAGGGTCCACTCTCCATTCAGAAGCCGAAGGCATTGGGAGATGGGCTGAGCTGACCATCTGTTCTTCTCTCCAATAATATGTAATTAAGTAATTTATTTATTCAGCACTTGAACCTCCTCCTCCCTCCTCCCATTAGTCAGGGATGATTATGCCAGACCCAGCTGTAGTTAACATATTGCACACTCAGGCAAGCACTGTTGCTACAAAGCACTCTGCTAGCCTCCTGGCTATGGCCACCTCTCAGACCCAACCATAGGAGTGCCGGCATGAGGCTTGCCGCTCCGCTGGCTCTACTTTCTTCCCCAACGATTAGGCAGCATCCTCCTGCTGTGCATTAAACCATTTACTCTGTGCATTTCATTCATTTGTTCAAAGATTAATTTACCCACATCCTCTGATCATTTCCACCAGGCCAGCTGACTGGCTGGGCAGCCCTGATGGATTTTTCCCATCTGGTGAATTTTATCTATGATATAAACAAACACAAATGTACACAGAGTCTGACATACAGCTACAGAGCAAGGAAATTGATTCCACAAGCCTCAGGCAAAACATGGAGCTAAAACTATGACTGCATACAGCATATGTGATGTTTAGCATATTACATATAATGTTTTACACATCACATCTGTTATTGTGACCAGCCCATCAAATATTTTTCTTTCTTCTGATAACGGTTTCTTTCATGTTTGGAAGAAACCATCACGTCTCTCACTCCGTGTCCGTGCAGTTTAAGTGACACCAGTCTGATCTAACAAGGAGTTTTTACCCTTGGTCATCTCACTTTTGTTGAAGAGACAACATTATATCCAGGATCTTCTGGTAGATTCTTTGCCTTCTAAGCATTAGCTTGTTGAGTGAAAGAACAGGCAATGACTGGGAAGTGGAGACACAGTGTCCTGAGAAACCAAGGATCTTGGTGAAGAAACAGGTACTTCTTGTCTTCCTGTTTTGAGAGCTAGAATGTCCCTGTCTCTGTGTAAGTCATTCAGTGCTAGTGTTTTGATTTTTGACTTTTAGAAATGCTTTTTTTTTTAGTTTATTTTACTTTTAATTGTGTGTTTGACTGCTGTTGCCAACAGGGGCTGTAAAAGGGTGTCGAATTCCTTCAAGCTGGTGTTACAGGCATGTATGAGCTGCCTCGCATGGGTGCTGGAAACCAAATCAAGGTCCTCTGCAAGAGCAGCATGTGCTCTTAACCACCGAGCCATCTCTCCAGCCTGGAAATATTAACATTTTTATTAATGTCCTTTCCATGAGTTAAATGTGCTAAGATATTCATTGGAACACCTCAATAGCCATTGGAGCATGGGCTGAGATAGACTCCCTGGAATTTAGCACATTCCTACAGATCGATCAATCAGCCAAGTGGAATGTAAACAAATGCAAAGTAAACTACCAAAAAAAAAAAAAATCAAAGCAATCACTCCAGAAGCACAAGTAATTGAGATTAGGAAAGAGAAGTTAAGATTGTTATAGTGTGGCAAAGTAGCCAGGACATAGCTTCTCCAAAAATGATGCTACTCAAAGGTGCGGAGGGGAAGAGGAAATCCTGCTCAGATGTTGTAGCCATAGCATATACTAATGTGCCATGTACGAAAGCCACCGTGACTGAATGAGTAATAGATCCAGAAGGATGGCCACATCTTTATTACTATAGTGTTAGACAAAAATAAAGAATGAAAGTGCTACCCAATAACCTCAAATTATGGATTATGAGAAATGAAGATTGTTTTAATAATAAAGATGAGGCCTCAAAGCAAGAGTTATACAAAGTGGACAGGTGAGTACAAATAGTAAAGAAAAGGCCCTTGACCACAAAAGCAGAGAACAGAGTGATATGCCACAATCTAGGAGATGCCAGTCATCACCAAAACCTAGAATAAGCCAGGATCACACTTCACTGAAAACCTTAAGACAAAACACTCCTGCTGACGCCTTGATTCTGAACCCCAGAAACTGTTATCAGGCATCTATCTGTCCTCTAGAACTGAGAGAACTCTTGTTTTAAACTGCCAAGCTACCAAGTAGTTTGGGTTAATGTGCAGTAGCAAGTTGCAAGCTAGCTTTGTCTTCTCTGCCAAGCATCTCAAGGAGGGAAAAAAGCAACTGAACCCAGAATGTGGAGAAGAAACAACAGTGAAGAGTTGGTTTGACATACAAAATTCAACATATCAACAATCATGATATTAATGAAATAAACTATGAAAATGATATGGCCATTTAGAGATACCTAGAAACTGTTAACAAAGTCTACCATTCTCAAGGTGTAGTGGGTGATGTAGTGTCTCTCCACATAAACCTGGCTGTGCTGGACCCTCATATATAGACCATGCTAGCCTTAGGATCCACCTGCCTCTTCCTTCTGAGCAATGGGATTAAAAGATTGGGTAATAAACATGGCAAACTTGACCATTGTTTCATGCTGAAACTAAAAGTTACATAGCTGAATTATTTTTCTTAAGATTAACAAAATTGACAAGACAATTAGATAAAGGAGGTAAAAAGAAAACAATAGCTCAAATCATTATAATCAGGAATTAAGGAGGAGTATATTAATAGCTGGCAGACAGAAAAATATTATAAGATACACTGTATTTGCTAGAAAGTTAAGGAAATTATATGAAAAGGAGAAATGTCTAGAAAAGCACAAGCTACCAATGCTGCTTTAAAAATAAACAGAAGGCCTTGAGAGGTGGCTCAGTGCTTTTGAAGAGGCTCTGAGTTCAGTTCCCAGCACACATATCAAGCAGTCCACAACCACCTCTAGCCCCAGGGAATGCAACACCCTATTCTTGCTTCCTACTTTCACATGTGCACAAACACTCATGCAAGACACCTTATACAAAAATAAATAAAATAAATCTTTTTTAAATAATTAAATATAACTGTCATTTTATTTGTTTTTTAAAAATTTTTATTAATTTATTCTTGTTACATCTCAATGGTAATCCCATCCCTTGTATCCTCCCATTCTTCCTTCCCTCCCATTTTCCCCTTATTCCCCTGCCCTATGACTGTTCCTGAGGGGGATTTCCTCCCCCTGTATATGCTCATAGGGTATCAAGTCTCCTCTTGGTAACCTGCTATTCTTCCTCTGAGTGCCACCAGGTCTCCTAAAATGAATCTTTTAAAAAATACTTCCAACTGAGTCTTACAACATACTTGAACAGGTAGAATGGAGAATTGTTTTGCTATACAAAATTCAACTTATTAATGTTCATAATATTATTAAAATAAACTATGAAGATGATATGGCTATTTAGAGATACTTGGAAACTGTTGACAAAAATCTATCATTTTCAAGATGTGTAAGACAGGTCTCTCTACATAGCCCTGGCTGTCCTAGAACTTTATATGTAGACCAGGCTGGCCTCTTGAGTGCTAGGATTAAAGGAGAGGACACTACACATGGTAAATCCAACCATGCTCTCATGCTGAAACATTAACAACCTACAAACAAAAGGAAACATCATCACCATGATGAAAGGCACACACAGAAAGCCTAAAACCAGTATCATTTAGTGTTAAAACATTTCACTATTTCTCTGAAATGTGATGATGATGGCCACTCTTACTACTTCATTCTGCATTGTACTGAGGAGTCTTGCTATGTAGCTCTACATGTCTGGAATTCGCTGTGTAGACCAGGCTAGCCTCAAACTCTCAGATATCTGCCTGCCTCTCCCTCCTGGGTGCTGGCATTAAAGCCTCCTGGCTTGAGGGCAAATATAATTTGAGTTTTTCCTTTTTTTTATATATAGTTGTTTTCTTCTTCTTTTTTTCCTTGATGAAACTTAGCTAGAATCTCTTTTTGTTCTGTTGACAGTGTCCATTGCCTTACAGAAGCTTTTCAGTTTCTATTTATTAATTGTTGATCTTAGAGCCTGAGCTATTGGTGTTCTGTTCAGGAAGTTGTCTCCTGTGCCAATGAGTTCGAGGTTCTTCCCTCACTTTCTCTTCTAACAGATTTAATGTGTCTGGTTTTATACTGCGATCTTTAACATATTTGGACTTGAGTTTTGTGCAGGGTTATAAACATGGATCTATTTCCATTTTTCTTCATGTAGACATCCAGTTAGACCAGCACTATCTGATGAAGATGCTATCTTTTTTCCATTCTATGGTTTTGGATTCTTTGTCAAAAATCAAGTGTTTATAGGTGTGTGGGTTTATTTCTGGGCCTTCGATTCTATTCCATTGATCAACCAGCCTATTTCTATGCAGTACCATGCTGGTTTTTTGTTTGTTTGTTTGTTTTTGCTGTTGCTTTATAGTACAGCTTGAGATCAGGGATGGAGATTCCTCTGGAAGATCTTTTATTGTACATGATTGTTTTAGTTATTCTGGGTTTTTTGTTTTTCCATATACATTTGAGAATTTACCTATATATGTCTGTAAAGAACTGTGTAGGTATTTAGATAGGGTTGCATTGAATCTATAGATTGCTTTTGATAATATGGCCATTTTTTTTACCATATCAATCTTCCTGGTTCCTGAACATGGGAGATCTCTTACAGACTGGGAAAAGATTTTAGCCAACCCTACATCTGACAAATGGTTAATATCCAAAATATATAAAGAACACAAGAAATTAAACACTGCCAAACCAAATAACTCAATTTAAAAATGGTACAGAGCTAAACAAAGAATTCTCAACAGAAGAATGTTGAATAGCTAAGAAACACTTAAAGAAATGTTCAATGTCCTTAGTCATCAGGGAAATGGAAATCAAAATAAGATTCCATCTTACACCTATCAGAATCACTAAGATAAAAAACTGAAGTGACAGCACATGGTAGCAAGGATGTAGAGAAATGGAAACACTCCTCATTGCTGGTGGAAGTGCAAACTTATACAACCACTTTGGAAATCAACCTGGCACTTTCTCAGGACATTGGGAATAGTGCTATCTCAAGACAGCTATACCACTCCTGGGCATATACACAAAAGATATTCCACCATCCAACAAGGATACTTGCTCAACTATGTTCATAGCAGCCTTATTCGTAATAGCCAGAATCTGGAAACAACCTCTATGTCCCTCAACTGAAGAATGGATAAAGAAACTTCGGTACATTTACACAATGGAATACTACTCTGCGATTAAAAACAAGGAAATCTTGAAAATTTCAGGCAAATGGATGGAACTAGGCATGATCAACCTCAGTAGGGTAACCCAGACCCAGAAAGACATGCATGGTATATACTCACGTATAAGTGGATATTAACCCAACATAGAGACTCCACCCAGTGTGGGATCAGGACAGATACTGGGACTCACTGCTGAGAGTGGTATGGAAGAATGGGGAGATGGAAGGATCCAGAGGGTTCAGAAGCCTCACAAGGAGAGCATCAATGCTGGTGGATCTGGACCCAGCCTTGGGGCCTGCACAAACTGTTGTACCAACCAAGGACAATGCATGCAGTAAACCTAGAGCCCCTGTTCAGATCTAGCCATTGGATATCTCATGATCCACAGTTGTGGGGAGAGCGGTGACTGCCTCTGACATGAACTCTGGTGCATCAGATTTGATCACCTCTTCTTAGTAGGGAAGCCTGGTGGCACTCAGAGGAAGGGGAAGCAGGCCATATGTGTGAGAACTGATAGCTGTCGCCATATGGTGGGGAAGGAGGTCCCCTTCTGTCAAAGGTCTAGGAAAGGGGAATAGGCCAGAAGAGGGTGGGAGGGTGAGGAAGGGAAGATACAAGTGAGGGGACAACATTCCGTAGGTAGTCTGAATAAATTATAATAAATTAAAATTTTAAAAAATAAAATAAAATCAAACATATGAAAATGAAAAAAAGACCCTGTCTCAAAAAAAAAGGAAAATTATAAATGTTCTCAGATAAAATAATCAACCACACAGAAAATTTTAAGGAATTTACTAAAGACTATGTGATGTAATAAATGAGTAAGAAAGTCTATAAGACACCAAATATACAGACACAGAAAAGGACAATTGTACCTTTTGATATAATTAAATTGAAAGACAGCCATTATATTCAACAACTCAGACATGTTGTGATAGGAAAGCCCAAAATTATATTTATAAATTAGCATTCCTTATGACTGTGTAAGCCTCATCTTTCTTTTTTTTATTTTGATAATGTCATATATATACATATGTGAATATATACTGAATTTTAGTAATTTTACCCCCATTGCCCTCTACCATCCCCCTACCTCTCCCTCTGATACACTTCTATGTCCTAAGAAGTCCTTGCTCTGCTTTCCCATCTTGGTCTGTGTGATCCACCTGGTTACCGGTAGGGATGTCTGTGTGAGCAGAGACAGGAAGTTATTTGTTGAAGAATGGACAACATTTCAGTGGCTAAACCACTGAAGAAAGTGACAGTCTTTCCCCCAGATAAAATTAGCTGTCAACAGTCCATGTGGGACCAGGGAGGCCACATGAGGTCTTCCCATCCTGTGCTGAAATGTTGATGGGCCAATCTTGTGTGAGTCTTGTGAAGGTAACCAGAGCTGCATTGTGTTCAGGAGTGCAGCAACCATGCCGTGGCGGGAAGACATTTTTGCCACACACTTCCAACTCATCAGGCTCTTTTATTCTTTCTGTCACCTCTTTTGTCATGTTCCCTGAGCCCTGGATGGACTGAAGCAGATGTGCTATTTAAGACTGAACATATTAAGGCTAACTTTCACTTTTTGTGTAAATATAGAGAACCTACTCTAAAATCCATTCAAAAATCCAAGATACACAGAACTGTAAAAAGGAATCTTTATTTGCCCAACTCAATTGTTGTCTCAGATCATTACCTCAGTCTGCTAACCTAGGCCTAGTCCTGGAAGCTTCTAGCCTTTGTACAACCCAACCTACAATGTCTCCCTTTCTGTTTAAATTTTACGAAAGAAAAAATTATCAAGCCCACAAACGTCCTTGTGAAGATCCACTCAGCCATTGATGAAATTATCCTCCATAATTGCATGCCTGATCATCTGTCCTTCAACAACAATCCATTTCAGCGTCAAGTTTTCCAGTCTGCTAGTTCGATGAACTATCTGTCCCTCTTCAGCTAATTTGTTAAGCTGCCTCCATGCAGGGTGATCTGCTTCCTGTGTCCACTGCACTGCTGTCTTCCTGTGTCTCTTCTTTGACTTGTACCTTTTATTTGAAAGCTTCTGTTATTCCGATTGAATCTTTATCAATTTTGATGCAACCCATAGTCCTCCGTCACTTATGGGAATATAGGCAAAACCTCTTCCGCAATGTAACATTTTCCCTGAGATCCATTCGATGTTAAAGCATCTTTAAAGTATACAGGCTAATCTTATTCAGTATTTTTTTTCCACCATCCAGTGTCTTTCTGCTAATTTTATTCCCCCTTTCTGTTTATCAAGGTATAATTATATCTTCATGAATCCACATATAAACTGGACACTTAGGCACTCTCATGTAAGTACCACATGCTAAGCGATTGCACCACTGGAGCTCCTGTTTAGGGACTCTCGTTTTATGCCCAGCTCCATGCCAATGACCTGGGCTCCACTCTAGCGAGCCATATTTCTTATTTTTTCCATTTTTAAATTTATTATAATTTATTCTTATTACATCCCAATTATTATCCGCTAATTTTTATCTTCCTCTTCCCACCCTCCCTCCCTCCCTCCCTGCCACACTCCCTCCCTCCCTCCTTCCCTCTTCTGCCCTAGACCTCTGACAGAAGAGGACTTCTTCCCCCACTGCATGACCACAGCCTATCAGGTCTCTTCAGGATAGCCTGCTTCCCCTTCCTCTGTGGGATGCTGGGCCTCTCTACCAAGGGGAAATAATCAAATCAAGGGCACCAGAGGTCATGTCAGAGGCCATCCCTGCTCTCCCAACAACCATGGAGAATGACCTGTCCTTTGTCTAGATCTGAACAGGGGGTCCAGGTTTACCGCATGCACTGTCCTTGGTTGGTGCTGTGGTACATTTACAGAATAGAATATGACTCAGCTATTAAAAACAAGGAAAGCTTGGGATTTGCAGGCAAAGGGGTGGAACTAGACATGATCATCCTGAGTGAGGTAACCCAGACTCAGAAAGACAGGCATAGTACATCCTCACTTATAAGTGGATATTAGTCCAACATAGATGTCCTCTGAGAGACTCCACCCAGCATGAGATCAGGACAGATGCTGGGAATCACTGCTAGACTCTGGTAAGAGTGGTATAGAGCAATGGGGATGGAGGGACCTGGAGGGCTCAGGAGCCCCACAAGGAGATCATCAAGGCCAGTGGATCTGGACTCGGAGGGGGCGGGGCCTGCAGTCCATATTTCTCACTCTTTATCAGTGTACTATCTACCTTGATCCTCAACTTTATTATGTATCATAGGTTCACAATTAAGCATTTTCTGTTTTCTTAGTTCTTCTGTCTCTTGTCTCTCAAGCTTTTATATTTCATAGCTAATTTTTCTTGTACAGCTATTTTTTAAACCTTTTTTAGAGGAAAAATATAAGGATTGCAATTGACAGTCGAGAGGGGTTTACACCAGTGGGCATAATTGCATACACGTCAAACTGACAGTCCAAGATTTAGCCTTTACCTGGTGGCACTCAGAGGAAGGATAGCAGGCTACCAAGAAGAAAGAGACTTGATACCCTATGAGCATATACAGGGGGAGGAGGTCCCCCTCAGTCACAGTCATAGCGGAGGAGAATAAGGGGAAAATGGGAGGGAGGGAAGAATGGGAGGATACAAGGAATGGGATAACCATTGAGATGTAATATGAATAAATTAATAAAATATATTTTTAAAAAGATTTAGCCTTTACATTGATGACTAATAGGAAGATACCAAGACAACTCAGTCTGAGAGAAAAAAAGACTATGAATAAGTGATGTTGAAACAACTGGAATCCAAATGCATAACACTAAAGTTGCACTCTACCTCAGACTGTATTTAAAACATCTACAAAGGAATCAAAGACCTAAGTATAGGAGCTAAATTGTAAACTCTTAAATGAAAACACAGATTTGCTAAGCATGGCTTTGGACTAAGCAATGATTTCTTGGGTAAGACACTAAACTAAAGTAAAAGTAAGAAAATATTTGAATCACATATCAACAGTAAAGTTTTTTGCATTTCAAAATATATCATTCAAAAAGTAAAAAAGAAAACCCTTGGGATTTGATAATATTTTCACATCACAAATTCAACAAACATTTTTATACATTATATGAAACATACACACACACACACACACACACACACACACACACACACACAAGAAACCCCTCTTACAATCCAATTTCTCCAAACAAGATACACAGTGGCAAGCAAAAAGAGTCTCATTAAGGAGAGATTTCCATCAAGAAAATTAAAACCAAAGCGCAATAAGAGAACAATCCACTCAGGTGGCCATGATAAAAGGGGAGCAAACAATAAGAAGAACTGGTGAGGATCTAGAGAAAAGGGAGCCCTCGAGCACTGCCAGTGCGGTTACACAACTGAGACGCTGCGCTAGCCAGCTTCCCAAGAAATTGAATAAGTCCAAGCATGGTGCTCACACCTGGAATCTCTGCCCTTAGCGGATGAAGTAGGTGGATCACAAGTTGGAAGCCAGCCAAATTCAAGGCCAGCCAAGGACACATAGCGAACCCTTATATTTAAAACATTCAATTTTACTCAAACCCAAGATAAATGAAAACATATCCACAAATGTATAGTAGATCGCTATTAAAATATTTACATTATTGTTACACATACAAACAAAAATGTACAGTAACATCTATGTCATTTTTATTCGGAATAGACATGAATGTGTGCAGCCTAATTTCCATTGACAAATGAATGGACAAATACATCATGTGTAATACATCATGCAATGAAATAGGCTTCGTCTTAAACCATAAAAAGTGAGGTGCCGACACATGCTATAAAATGAGTGGACCTTGAAACTGTTATGCTAAGTTTAAAAGTCTGTCACAAGATCCATATATATTATGATTCCGCGTGTGTGACCTATCCAGAGGATGAAAATGCATAATAGAGAGAGTAGCCTATCGGTTGTCAGGAAAAGAGCGAGAAGCAGGGAATGGAGTGTGCCTGCTCATGAATATGGATTTCTTGCAGAATCTGAGAGTGGTGATGGTTGCACACAGTTGTGAATGAACTTAAAACCAATGAACTGTATGCTTTAAAAGGATAAAATTTATAGCATAAATTACATCTCAATAAAGCTATTAATAAGAAAAATTATAGCCTTCCCCAAGTTGCCACCTTTTACTCTGCTTCCTCAATAAATCCCTTTAACCAAGAGTAGAGATAAATGTCAAGAAATTGAGGAAAAGAGAGTTTCAAAGGGCATGAAGATGAAGGAAGTGAAAGTAAATATTCCAAGACAAGAAAATTCCAGGAATAGTTCATAGGGAATAACGTGTGCATGGGATAATTAGAGAATGGAAGAGACAGGTAGACAAGGCATATCCTAAACCATCATCGTTACTCTAGGAAACCTCAGGCCTCGAGGGTGAGCTTTATTTTACACTGGTATTATTTTCTTAGAAAATTTGAGCCAGGCAGTGGTGGTGCATGCCTTTAATCCCAGCACTCGCGAGGAAGAGGCAGGCAGATCTCTGTGAGTTTGAGGACAGCCTGGTCTAGAGTGAGTTTGAGGACAGCCTGGTCTAGAGTGAGTTCTAGAATAGCAAGGGCTACACAAAGACAGAGCTACCCCGTCTCAGGAAAAAAAAAGAAGAAGAATTGGTTAAAATAAATGTATTCCAAAACACATCAGTGTGACATCCTAAAGAACACTAGAAAGGAAATAGGTATCGTGTAAGTAATGTGGAGGGGTTAAAAATAAAAGATAGATCCAAAAAATTAGAAATCAGAACAGATGGAGTGTTCTACACAATCTTAGAATCTGAAAGACAATTGAGCCCAGGGGGAAGAAGTCCCCCTCAGTCACAGTCATAGGGGAGGGGAGTAAGGGGAAAATGGGAGGGAGGAAGGAATGGGAGGATACAAGGGATGGGATAACCACTGAGATGTAATATGAATAAATTAACAAAAAAAAATAGGCCCTGTAAAAAAATCTCCAGGCAAATCATCATCAAGTGCTTTTTAATTTAATGTACAAGATTAAACATAATTTCAACTATGAGATTTCAACTCTTTCTCTCCTATGTGCTCTTTCACAAGACAATCCCAGCATGCACCCCCTCGAAAAGAGGCAGTAAAGAAAGAACAAAATGAGGGGTGGCAGAAAAGATACAAAGAGATAAGACCAGAGATTAAAGGGCTCAGAGAATCGTAGCAGAGGAGGGGACAGAGGAGAGCATACAGCAGAAACAGAGGAAGACTAGTCAAGGTTACAGAAGGTCAGATCACTCAGGGATAGTTTCCTTATACAGATTTAACACACAAACTATCCAGGGCATCTAAAGACACTGAAAAGATGCTGAGATAATTTATGAAGAGTATAAGATTGAAGTTGTGTGTGTGTGTGTGTGTGTGTTAAACCTAAGCAACAAAAAATAAATGTGTGATCATTATTAACTCTGGGGGAAGAAGAGAAGAATCCAAGAAAGTGTACCCTTGTGATATAAATGAGAATGATTCACTGAAGGCCATAATGGAGTAGACAGCCAGCAGAAAATTACTCGCGTGACAAACTCCGGCTAGTTCTAGCAGGAGAAATAAGACCATGGCTGCTTAGAGGTAGGGACTGAAGTGAAGTGAAGTTCCTTGCCCTCCACATTTGAAACTGCACAGATTACCCACGCAGTTGGGAAATAAAGAAGTCATAATACAAAGTGCCTGATAGTAACTTCCAAAATAATCAGTTAAATGTAACTTAGAGTGACTTGTCTGCTCGGGCAAAATAGGAAGGGGAGTGGGGAGAATTAGGGGTGGGGGAATAAAAAGAAATACATGACTTCGCTTTTGTGTTTGTTTGTTTGTTTGTTTTATGGTTATTTAGTTGTTCACTTTGTATACTGATTGTAGCCCCTTCACTCCTGTCCTCCTGGCCTCACCCTCTTTCCCTTCCCCCATCCCTCCCGCCTTGTCCCTCAGAGAAGGGGAGCCCCCTCAACACAGCCAATTGCATCAAGTCACATCATAACTGAGCTCTTCCTCTTGCCGTCTGGCTTGGTGAGGAAGCTGGCAACAGAGTCCATGTCAGAGACAGCCCCCACTGCTCCTACTTAGGGACCCACATGAAACCTGAGCTGCCTATCTACTACATCTGTGCAGGGTGCCTAGGTCCAGTCCGTGCATGGTCCTTGGTTGGTGCTTCACTCTCTGCAAGCCCCTGTGAGCCCTGGTTAGTTGGCTCTGTTGGTCTTGTGGAGCTCCTGTCCCTTCCAGGTACTTCTATCCTTTCCCTTACTTTTCTACAAAATTCCCTGTGTTCAGCCCAGCATGTGGCTGTGAGTCTCAGTATCTGTTTCAATGCATTGTGGGCTGGGCCTCTCAGAAGACAGCAAAGCTTGGCTCCTGTCTGCAAGCACAGCAGAGAATGGTTAATAGTGTCCACGGTTGCCTCTCTCCCATGGGGTTGGTCTCAGGTTGGGCCAGACATTAATCGCTCCTCTATTTTTAATCCCTGAACCTCCTGAAGACATAGTAAATTTTAGGTCAAAGGTTTTGTGAGTGGTTTGGTGTTCCCCTCCCCCAACTAGGAGTCCTATCTAGTCAGAGGGTGTCCTCTTCAATCTCCATGACCCTTGCTTGATATTAGGAGTCTCAGATAAAGTCACCGCCATATATTTCTAGGAGTCTGCTTTATCAAAGGTCTCCAGCTTGTCACAAAGATATCCCTACCCGTGGTTTCTCTTCTCTCAGCAAGTGCTCTGTCCTCCCGTCCCTGCTCTCTTATTTCTTTCTGAGCTACCTCTCCTACCCTGTTCCCTCTATTCAACCACTACCTCTGTCTATGCTATTTCCCCTTCTGAATGAGATTTAAGCATCCTCCCTTGGGTCCTCCTTGTTACTTATCTTCTTAGGGTCTGTGGATTGTAACATGGTTGTCCTGTGCTATATGGCTAAAATCCACTTATAAGTAAATACATACCATTGTCTAGGTCTGGGCTACCTCACTCAGGATAATCATTCCTAGTTCCATCCATTTGCTGCAACTTTCAAGACATCCTTGTTTTTAATAGCTGAGTAGTATTCCATTGTGTAAATGGACCACAGATTTTTTTTTTATCCATTCTTTGGATGAGACACATCTGGGTCGCTTCCAGAAGATACTATTTTTTTTTTTAAAGCATGGAAATCTGGAAACTCAGGACACAGGAACTATCCTGCAGAAGAAAAGTAGGCATGCTTGAAAGGCAGGGCACAACTGTTGGAGAGTAGACAACTGAGCATTTGCAGAGTCTTGGAAGACATTTTCTTATGTGGGAATCATGCAGGCTCTGTCCAAGCTACCTTACAAGGAGGAAGCCAGACTTCTAGACATCATACCCTTATATGTCACTGCTTTCTAAAGTATAGGGAAAGACAACAAAATAAACAGAGTTCTTTGCAGAGGCAGATGTAGGGATGAAGCAGAGATTGTTGCGATCACCCTATTTTTTCTATTATCAAGAGTGAAATAGGAACTCTAGAAAGCACTGAAGTAGACGACAACTCTTCAGTCTGATGACATGAGACCAGACAACAATAAATGTAAAGAACCAAGACCAAAACCAAAAGACTACCCTTGTTGTCTCCGACAGCAGCAGCCTCGTTTTACTCACAGTGGACAAGGGGCAAATAATACCAAAATAATCCATGACTATGTGTCATGTCATTTGTGAGTGCACTGGTGTAAAATATTCAGAAAACAGCTTATAGTTTAGGACATTGTTCAGTTAGGACACTGTTCAGATGACAACCCAGAAAGTGATTGTGCTGCTGACATGAGGTTCCAGAACAACCTACCAAGTAGGATATGGAAGCTACTAAGCATCATTATTCATCATCCTTCTCCAGTAGCCAGGGAACAAGCTCTTATCAGAAAGTCACCCATAAACATTTTGCATACAAGTAAAACTAGTAATTACATTTTTTTTTACAATCTTGACAGGCAGTGTTTTCCATCAGTCAGAGTTACACTTGCTTAATGGAAAAGATCTGCAGTTCTTGAAAATTATTCTTTATTATAGCAGATATGACTTCACACTGAGACCCAAACTCTGCCACAGAACCATTTTAACTTTCACGTTTATTATTATTAAATTGCTGCAACACAAAAATAAAAAAAACTGTAATGTCTCATATTGTTCAGTTATAAGTTCTTTTGTTAAGAAATCTTGACTTTAAAAAAAGAAAGAAAGAAATATTGACTTAGCTAGGACTGCCAAGAAGTGTCCACTTAAGAGACCATCTATAGAATTCTCTCAGCTACTCAGATATCAGGAACTCAAGCACTAATTACAGATGAGGTCCAGCTAGAGAAAACTGCCTAAGACAGCTGTGTCGCCACAGATTGGTGAAAGCTAATTCACCTCATAAAATTTGTTTCTCCACTTTGGGCAAAAAAAAAAAAAAAAAAAAAAAAAAGAGGAATAATTTTATTTCTCAACAGAGAATTGGGAAAATGAATGTGGCAGTATGATTGGCTGATTTTTTTTTTACCAATTCAGACATTCAACATAATCATAAATTTAATGTGCTTCTGAGTGACCATTGTGTACAATAAAAGGGACAGTGGAGGAGAAAACACTGGAAGCCTCTCTTTACAGAGTTCAGAAGCTAAAAGAGGGAAGAATTGTCAAAGAATAGCTCGGCAGAAGAACCATGAAGTAAGTGAATGAACTAAGACGGCAGGTGATTTGGCAAGTATCGCTGTGGCTATTTGAATAAGCATCCATAGCCCTTTTCCTTCCCCTTCCCTTCCGTCTAGACTGCTGCTGGCAAGTGAGGTGGAGTCTTAAGTGAAGGCTTCACTTAAAGCGCAGAAAGTACACAGCAGTCTTCACAGATGCATGCGCCGCACCCCCAGCCGTGCCCTCTACAAAGAAAAAGAGCAGCCAGTACTGCTGTGTTCAGATGGGTCATCATGGCGGACTGTGGAATAGCATCTAAAAGTCTGTACCTAGAATCTGAATATGTTTGCGGAAAGGGAGGGGAGACAAATTTTTAAGAAGCATCTTATTTTTCTAGTGGGACTCACGCTTCATCTCCAACACAAATGTGCTATTAGGTGAATCTGAAATAACTGATACAAATCTCTCCACTGAGCCAGTGGGAAATTCCAACCTTTATAAGTGCTAAACCAGCAACCTTTTAGAAAACAGAATCTATCTTTTTGAGCTGTTTCTGGGGAATTGCATTTAAAGCATTCTGAAAACAAAAATGTTTCCTTATACTTCCAAGATCTGTTGTGCAAGCTTGATACAAGGCTACCCAGGACAGACATTGTCAGGGCTCAAAATGTTTTCAAAATTATATTCACAGTTAAAATGTTTTCCCCAATATGGCATTTGAAAATCAAAATCAAAAACAGTCTTTGAGGAGAATTTAGAGAAAAAAAAAAGAAGAAAAAAGTACTTCCTAATTTTTAATCCCTATGAAATGTGTAAAGGAATCTATTTTTGCTACCAACATTCCTATCATTTAATAACTTGACAGTCTCTTTCTGGAGAATGTCTTTGGGAGATTTGCATTTAGAAGAACTTGGCATGTTTTGATTGACCACACTAAGCTACAAGGTGACATGTCCTGATTGATTTCAGACAGGAGAGGGAAACCATATGCTAAATGTTTCTGTCTTCTTCTGGGTGAGAAGAATGATTATTGGTCAAGTCCTAGGGGGTTTCAAATTGCTTAAGCACCCAAGACTCACTTTCTAGTTAAACCTTTGAGCCATTCCTCTGATGATTAATTCAGCTTTCTATCTGACTTGGAATAAGAAGTCAAGGGCAAAATCTAGACTTAAATTCTTTGACCTTCTGTTTTGACAAAACTACCCAAACATGAGATATAAACAGTGGAAGGAAGGAAGAATTTATCCACGAGAATTTTATACACTAAAACGCATACCCTAGAAACCTAAGAAAGAATATAACAAAAGAGTTGAGAATATTTGAGTAGATTTCTTCTGCTTGTGGGCTGTGATGAATGGGACGTTTGTGTCATTCTCCACTCCAAATTCACATGGAAAAGACCCAACCCTCATTGGGAAGGAAGAGCTGTAAAAGTGTTCTTTGGAAAGTAATTGAAAAGAAGACTTACCAAGCATGTGGAAGAGCCCAGATTTAATTTCCAGTACCACACAATTATTACAAAATAAGGGAGCTAAGTTAGATGAGGCTCCTTTGATAGGACCTTATGATAGCATTAATTGTCCAGATGAGAATACCAGAGAATCTCTCTCTTCCCCTGCTCTTTCTCCTGCTCCTGTTTCCCCCTTTTCTCTGCTCCTGTCTCCCAAACACAGGCGCAATCCTCCGTTAGCTTGAGCTATGCCTTCTGACACCTTGAAACTGAACACCTTTGACCAAGCCTCCTAGAAGAGATCTTCATCCTTTTTTCAGTTTCTTCATTAAAATGAGAAGACAAGCCATCCACCAAATGCACGCTGTCCTTGATCAGGAAGCCCCTGGTGTGCAGAAACTACAGCCATTGGAAGACAGAGTGATCTTCCTCCCTGGATTCTCCGGTACACAGTTCAGAACCCCTCAGAACCAGTTAGCACTTCAAAACTGCTGAGGACAAACAGGCACGCCTGCCCCAAGAACTATAAAGAATGCTACCTAGCCCCACGCTGTGAGTTACTGTTGTTATAATTATTCCTAATCAATTTTAATCAGGAAACAACGCACCCATTTAAATAAATCAAAATAAAATCCCCAGGAAGAGAACCAAAGTCTGATTCCCAGAAAACCTGAAGATTTCAGCCTTTACAAAGTCTAATTCTGCCAAAATTTAATACATTTTACATTTAATTTTGCTCTGATTTCTGACTAAATTTCCTGGGTACCAATGGTATATAAAAAAAAACCATTAACTCTGTGGAGGCAATTGTTAGTTTTTGTAATAAAAAATGCATACTGCTTATACCATTATTGCTTAGGAAATTAAGGAACGCAGCACCTAATACCCTGTGCGTGGAATACTGTAGCAAACCACTTAACTTGCAATAATAGAGTATTGACTGGGTACAGTGATATGTGAGACTCAGTCGCAGCCAGACTAAGCCACCATCACACTGTGCTCGATAGAGCGATAGAGGCAGTCTCACAATACATTTATTCCACCTCAGCCGAAGAATTCCAAACAGATTAGCTAGGAAAAGACCTGAGGATATCCAGCTGCAAAATATACACTCATTTCCTTTTGTTTTTGAAGACCTCATTTAAATGCTTATTTTTATTCCCATATGAGAATGATCTTCAGAACTCAGTAATACTATGCATTGACTTAGACTGTATCTACACTAATAAGAGGTATTTCCAGGGCTAATCTCATGTTGAACCGTTAAAATAACCATCCTTGTAAAAAGCTTAAGCTATAGTGTTTGCAGGTCTGGAAAGTATGGCAAACCAAATCTAAGAGATTTAAAAGGATCCTCCAAGTGAGATGTATGTTGGGGGTGGCAGGGGTGGGGAGGTAGAGGACTGCACAGTGACCGGGCATGGTACAGTATCCCTTGGTCCCTGTCACTGTTCTTTAATGGACACTGTAACACTCAGACAGAACTACTCCCTTTGTTTTTTTAACTAAAGCACATTAGAATTAGATACAGGTCTGGTGAGATGGCTCAGACCTTAAGAGTACTGGCTATTCACCCAGAGGACCATGGTTCCCTTGCCAACATCTACATGGTAGCTCACAAACTTCTGTAAGTCCAGTTCCAGGGAATCCAACACCCTCTCTGGCCTCTTTGAGAACCAGGCACATATATGGTACACAGATTTATATGCAGGCAAAACACTAACATACCTAATACTTTTGAATAAAAAGAGTTAATAGAGAAACTCTAAGTAGTTAAATCAGAAGAGCTCAAAGAAAAAAGAAGAAACAATACTCAGGAAAACACACCTAATTACAGACCACTGGAATAAAAGTCTACGTAAATATAACTACCACAACAGATAGCTAGCATGTCCTTAAAATATTGCTTCTGGGTTTCTGTAGTTGATATTACTCTACTGACTTCAACCTTATCTATCTGCCAGTAGTTAGAAAATCATGATGCTTGGGAATATGTTGAAGGGTAACTCTTCATGAGTCTCAAAATTCTACAAGTCATTGGGGGGTAGAGACATTGCTAGATAACTTTCTGAGCTGTCATCAAAAATGACATTCTTGAAGGACAGAGATAATGGCCTTCTGGAGTAAAGAGTAAGCTTGTTTCCTAGCTGGTGTATGAAACGTAACATCTCTCTCTGAAGCAAAGGTTAGGGCTTCCTGAGCTTGAACAACCTCAACTACAACACAAACCCATCACCTGTGAAATACTCACTGTAGCCCTCCTCTGAAGCCATCGTGAGACTATGGTGGCAGGGGAACCAATGTGAAGTTCTTGCTGCCCGATGAGTCATAAATGATAAACCCCTTTGTCTCGGACATGGAAATCTCAGGTCTTCTGCCAACATATGTGAAACTATCACCAGACGACCTATTAGCTTGTAACTAGAATAAAATTTCAACCCTCAGCCTTCGAAACATCAATCTCCAGGCATGGCAGTAACATACCTTAAATAACCAACTCGTTCTTCTTTCATAGGAAAGGCAAATTGCTTGACTCCTGAGTTTTGATGATTCTAAGTAAGAGGCATTTGAAATGTTTCCCTGTCACACATGCTCCTAGACTATCATATCAGCTACTGCTCCCAAGCAAAATTGCATACTCTCCTCTCTTTAGTCCCAGGATCCCTTGAGCCCAGCCTATCAAGCTGCTCCAGGAATGCCAGTAGCCATGGAAAGCAGTGTCTGTGGATAGCACTCCAATCGTCCCCTCTTCAATTCACTGTGAACTCTGACATGAAGGACTTGGAACTAGTCTGAGAGGAAGCGAAAAGGGGGCCCAGATCCTCCTTGTAATGCATTTATAACCAAGCTTGTCCCTCCAGTTCAAATTGAAGACACAAGGTTTTATATCAGAGATTACAAACAGATTATGAGCGAGATATATCCGATCTGGATTGTTTGGTAGTAAGGATAAACTCATAAAACATCCCCTTAATGGGGTCCTGCTCAAACTAAGGCACCAGCCAAGGACAATACAGGCGGTAAACCTTAAACCCCTACCCAGATCTAGCCAATGGGCAGAACACTCTCCACAGTAGAGTGGAGAGTGAGATATTACTTTCTCACATACTCTGGTGCCTCACCTTTGACCATGTCCCATGGAGGGGGAGACCTGGTGGCACTCAGAGGAAGGACAGCAGGTTACCAAGAAGAGACTTGATACCCTATGAACATATACAGGGGGAGGTAATCCCCCTCAGGAACAGTCATAGGGGAGGGGAATAAGGGGAAAATGGGAGGGAGGGAAGAATGGGAGGATACAAGGAATGGGATAACCATTGAGATGTAACAAGAATAAATTAATAAAGTAAAAAAATAAATAAATAAATAAATAAATAAATAAATAAATGAATATCTACAAACCAGAAAACAAACAGCTAGTGTTCTTGTTCTCTTCCTCCCTCTCTCTCTCTCTCTCTCTCTCTCTCTCTCTCTCTCTCTCTCACACACACACACACACACACACACACACACACACACACACACCACACACATACACACTTACACACACACACACAGAAAACAAGTCGAATAAATATATAGGAAAAACAGTGAGAAAAGAGAAAAAATAAATGCCATGGACTTTAAAGGCATGAGACAGATGTGACTAGATACTGATCCAGCTCCTGGCAGAAAGGGCGAGAGTGTCAAGGTTGCTATCAGCCTTGAACACGTCTGTCTAGGGCAATGATTCTTTGAAAATGGTTCCCAGGCTTTGAAACTGGTCACGCTTCTACCCAGGTGGCAAGACCCACTTGTATATCCAAATATGCAAACTGGTAATTATGGAAATCAGGACGTGTAAAACATGGGTGGAACGGATTGACTGCTCAACATGAAGCAATCTAAAAGCTGAGTTTTGCTCTCCCTCGTTTTTCTGTTTTCCTCCTTTAAAAAAGAAGAAGACACAGAGATGAGGGGAACCGGGAAACCATCTGGGTCACAGTGGCTCCAAGTTTCACATTCAGGCCTGCCATCCAAGTGAGGATTTAGAAGCACTTCTCTTAAACCAATAACTGAGTGGTGCGTGCCAATTTCTCCCAGAACTTGGCTTTTCTTTACAAGCCATTCCACTGCCTTTATCCTTTTTGTCCTTCATAGTGAGGATAAGAGAAAATGATGAATTGTACATAGTCACCAGGGATCTTATAGGGGTAATGGATGCAAAGTGAATTGGATACAACAGAAAGAGGGGGTAGGGTAGGCTTTTCAAGACACTGGAGCTTCTGAGAAAAGCATACACTTTGCAAATTTAAAAAAAAAACTAAGTAACATTTAGAAAAGCTTAACAAATTGGCCTAAAAAAATAACAGTGATTAAGTTGTTTTACTAGCCTAGAAATTGGTAGTTATGCCTATATTTACAGGAAACTGATAGATTTATAAAATATAGACAGGACCAGCTTCTTCATAAAAATTATTAATAAAAAATAAGAAAAAAGAACTGTGTTAGTTCAAGAGAACAAACTAACAATGGATGCTTTGTTTTCTTGACTGGAGTTTCTCAGAGTGGTGTTACCATTGCTCGGGCCTCTGAATATCTTTCAGCTGCCAAAGAAATATCATTTCCACAGCTATAAGTTTGATCCAAATTTTTTCACTGAAATAATATTCTGATAAGGCACCATCTAAAAGGAAATTGTCCCCTGGACACATGATCCTGAAAGAGGAGTTTTGGAAAAAAAAAACTGTCTCATCTTCGTGAAACAAGTTCTCAAAGCTGCATCAACTCCCTGAACGTGAAAGTAATTTAAGCAACTTTGAGAGGGTTCAACGCTCTGAGGGACTGCATATATCTCATGGTCCACATCATGGGTTTAGGGGAGGCAAGTCACCAAGCATAAGGTTTGAACTGCACAGCTTCTAGGAGTCTATTAAAGCAAAGTAGGAAAGAGGCATATTCCACATGTCCACAATTCTACCAAATCAAACACTCAAAATGATCCAAGAAGAACTGTGAGTCCAGTTAGCTTTCTGCTGGAGAAGGCCACCTTGTATCCCAGTGAGCTCATGCCTTACTTGGCAATAAAGGTTTGGATCCATGGGCTGGGCATCCAGGTGACCCCCATTTCCGTGTAAATGCTTCAGCTGGTGCCAAGGGCTGCATGCAGCTTGGAACTGGTAAGGAGGAGATTAAACTGAAGGCATAAACACCTGCCTCAAAGCCTGTGGGGAGCTCTAGCCGTTCTGACAGGCCGTTGGTGGTAATTGTCTTGTCTCATCCAATAAACCGGCTATTCCAGCACCGAGAGGTTGATGCCTCCTGTCAGTTGACCGTAATTCCAATCACCTCCATCCCACATATATGTTTTATTTGCATCACACCTGTACCCGCCACAGAGCAGGAGAGACCAATTAAACTATGATTAGCACATATGCTGCCCAAATCTGACAAATGACTGTTCTCAATGAAACCAAAGAACTGTGTAGAGGAAGCCAGATGACCATATAGGTGTTGGAGGATGGGGCATGGTGACATTGAACAGATGAGATGCATGAAAGCAGATTTAAAAGAACTAGGTTCTATTGTTTGTATATTCAATTGCTACTGATGGATGAGGAACGTTGATAGTGCATTTTCAGACAAGGAGGAATGTTTTGTTTTAAACAGTCACTAGCACATGAAGTAGCAAAGGGATATAGATGGGATCATGTGCCTTGACTCAACTAAGTTTAGACTGCAAGGACATCTGGACATTAGCATCTGGAAGAAACATCATCTGGGCTATTGAAACTCAAGCACAAATACAGACAAGGTCGTTGCAGTGATGATGCATCATCTCAACTTGTCTCTGTGTCTATATTAGTTAGGACCATGCCAGCTGCTCTTAAAAATAAAACTTGTATCCAGTAACAACAGGCCTAGTAATCAGGCCCTATTCCTCCATGTGGACATTGAGGAGAGAGGCAGAAACCTCCCATCTGTGTTTCTGTCGATTCTTAGACTCCTAGCGTCTTCTCTTTCCAGGTAACAGGGGAAAAGATAGTACAACAACTATTGACTTCTATTCTTCTTGTCTTGGAGGAGGAAAGAACTCAGAGGCCACATTCCTCTGTGAGGCAGCTAATGTTACAAGGGGCCACAGAGACATTATTTATAGTGGTATAGCTACTTGTAAGGTGTCCATGCCCCTACTCATGCTCCTATAATCAACTCTAATGAAACTCAATGACACACACACACACACACACACACACACACACATACACACACACACACACACATACACAAATACACGAAAGTAGAAGAATAATGAGATCGGTGTGTGTGGAAAAGAGATAAGGGTGAGCAGTGGGGAGTGAACATAATCAAAATACATCGGGGACATGTTTGAAATATCATAGTGAGCCCCTGCTATAATAAAATTTATTTTAAAAGAAAGAGATTTGATTCTTAAAAACTCAGATCAAGTAAATAATATTCGTGCCCCTTTAAAAGAATGGCCAGGGACACAGCCACACCTAGATGGAAAGGAAATCTGTCTATGTTCTGCCAAAGGTGACCTTACATCGTGGAAATAGCAGCCTTAAATTTGGAGGACAGTCTCTTCTACACTGAAATATTCTCTTGTCGTGAAAGTGGCTACCCAGGAGTTGCTTTGAGATGCCAATCATTTCAGCTTTTTCTTTCCTGTTGACTTGGATTATTATGTCACATTGCCCTGCTTCCCCATCACTAGTAATTTCATGTGATTGTTCTTCAAGCTGCTGGAAGAAATCTGACCAGATAATGAAGACGTCTCATAATGTACTGTTGGGAGAAGAAATAGGACACAATCACTTTTCTGCTAAAGAAAGAGAGTGTTGCCATTTACAACCTTCCCTTCAGCTTTGGTCCTAGTTCTGTAACAGTGGTTGGTGTCTGATTCTGTCACAGAAACTTGGAATTCAGCCCCCACATAAAAAGCTGGGTATGGCTGGCTGCATGCATGCTGAGGAAGGCAGAGACAAGAGGGATGCTGAGACTTGCTGGTAGACAACTTAGCTCTAATTCCACAGAAGGATGGCTTCAAAAGAATAAGATGGAGAAAGACACCAAGCAGAGCACTCAGCATCTTCCTCTGGCCTCCATGCTTGCATGCATGTACACAGGCATCCATATTGGCACGCATGAGTAAGCCACACACACATGCATAGAAGAAAAGACTTGTCTGATAGACACCAGGTAGAAGTTTCTGTCATTCAAGTAGGGAAGATAAAGTGAAGTGATATTCATACCAGGGGCAGAGGGGTGGATTCAAATAGTTTAACCACGAGTTAGAAAAATTCCCAGAGTCTATTCAAAAGGAAATCGGATAACGCTTGCTTTCGCAAAATGTACTATCTGTATCATAAAACTGAGTTTGTGAGATCCAGCTTTTGTCCAGATTAGTAATTCATTAAGGATCCAGGCTGGAGTTTCAACTTGTAAAATGCATGATGGAAAGCTCAGTTGATTATGGAGTCTTATTTCCTAGTCAGCATCCACCAAAAGCAGCAACTGAAAGTGCCTCCGCCGCACAGTTCTGCTGACTTATGATCCCCACTTTGCCAATGCTCATCTGCTCCTAGGCACAGCTGTTTTCAAATGGAACAGTGCTTTATGCAGACAGTGCCAGCCTGCCTGGCCTCGGAGCAAGAGAAGAGGATTTGGGCATTTGTTATCTTTTATAGTTGGAGCCAAGATTCTGGGCCATCACCTGCAAATTCAGATTCCCGTGAACTGCTCCTTGCTGAAATGCGCAACCGACAATAGCAAGCCGGTCTTAGAGAAATGCTATGACAACCCAAATCTCTAGGTCTTTGATGACTTCTTTGAGCCTGTCAGAAAGATTAACAAAATGAAGGATAATGAAGAAGACTGTGGCATGTACAGTACTTTTGCCACCTTTGCCCAGGCTGGAAGAGAAAAACTACACCCAAGTTGACAATTACAGGATTTGAATCTGCGTGGATTGGTTATAGCTGTCTTGTTATAGAGTTCAGCAATGCAGGGCATATGCTTTAAGCATTTGGGTTTTCTTCTATGCAGAAGACAGGAAAGGGTTGTCTGATTCCGTGGACTTGGAGCTACAGGTGGTTGTGAGCCTGTCCAATGTGGATGCCAGGAACTGAGCTTAGACCCTCTGCAAAACCAGCAAGTTGTCTTAGCCACTGAGCCATCACTCCAGACCCAGAGTATATTTTTTAAAGTAATTATGTAGTCATAGTGAATTGACTCTGTAGACTACTTGGAACATAATGCAATAGCAGAGCCAGTGATACAGGCATTAATGAGAGTAAGACCTGTCTGTGAAGGGTCCCATGCCCCATAGGACTTCGCAGTGTTTCACAGTATCTCTTCCTGATGGACAGCAACTGCTACAGTTCTACATCCCTCTGGACTTTCTAAAGCTAGGATTTGATGCCAAAAGCCAGGTATAAGTTGTGTTTCAAAGCCATGGCTCTGGAAGGAGTACACTATACACTATTACCACTTACCATATACCAGAAAGTTATTCTATTGTATGTTATCTCTTAAGCCTAATTCGCCAAAGGACAAAATTTTAAAACATAAATGTGCACGTGTGTGTGCAAGCACATGTGTGTACAAGTGCGCGTGCACCACACGTGTGGTGGGTAGAGGACAATCTTAGGTATCATCCTTGAGAACACTCTCTGGTTTCCTCAAGAGAGAGCCTCCAATCGTCTTGGAGCTCTGCAGTTGTGTAGGTTGGATGGCTACTGACCTCCAGGGCTCCATCTGTTTTCACCTTACCAACACTGGACTCACAAGTGCTACCACACTCACATTTTGTGCATTGGGCTCGGGGATTCGAACTCAGGTCCCATGTGCTTCTGGGGCAAGCACTTTACTGACTAAGCTTCTTATGCAACCCCCACTTCTTCTTTTAAAGAGAGTTTTAAATTCTGTGTGTGAGCGCGTGCACACTTACGAGTACGCACTCACACCTGCATTTGAACATTGGTACTAGTTAGTGTGTGTTCATGTGGAGGCCAGAGGTTGAAGTTGGGTGTCTGCTTTCAATTGCTTTCTTTATGAGGTGGGCTCTCTCCCTGATCCTGAAGGGGATTGATTTGATTGGCCTGGCTGTTCATTGAGCTTCACAGGTCCTCATGTCTCTGGCTCAAACCCATGTCAGCACTGGAGTTGTAGGCTCACATTACTGAGATCCACTTTTTATATGGGTTACAGAGGTACAAACTCAGCTTTTTTTTTCTTTTTTTTTTTTTCTTTTCTTTTTTTTTTTTGGTTTGTTTGTTTGTTTGCTTGCTTTACAACTTTACAAGCTGTGCTGTCTTCCCAGCAAAATGTACACCCTTTGAAACTTAGTAGGGCTTGGATGTGACACTAAGCATCGGGTTATTTCTATTTGTCTTCATGGTAAGCATATATTATTACTGTACTAGGAATACAATTGCATACATTATACAACATACCTAAGAGGATTAAAGTAACAGTTTTAGTGGAGTGATTCTCGGTGGATCCAAACAATAGTTAGAGCCAAACAATTTTCCTCTAAATATTAAAAATATAACCAAATGTAGTGTAAAATACAGTTAATAAGCTTATTTTTAAATACAGTTGTAGTGTAAAATAATTAAAATATATAGTCCACTTCCCATGCCCCATGCAGTCATTTGATTCCACTCCTTCAGGCCTTCACAGTCTGGTGGCTGGCTCCTTCAAAGAGCCAGATAACCTTCTGAATCAGATTCCATGCTGTTACCAAGATATGTTCCTCTTTGGTTTGCCACAGACCGTCCCTCTCCTGGAATGTTCTTAAACAAGTTATCGAACCGCAGAAAGGACATTGCTTTCCAAGCTGTAGTCTAATCCAAGAGCCCTGTTGGGATTCTTGGCTCATTCTGTCGAAGCCCGACACAAAACCAGCAGACAGGGCCAGTCCCACTTTGTGATGGCTCCCTGGGCAGAGAGTACATCAGCCAGCCCACTTATTAAGAAAGTTCTTAGAAACAAAAACCCCACGGCACAAGACTGACAGTAACTCCAAACAAACTGAGAAGCCCTCAGCTCCAGGCAGACGAAAGCTAAAGACAGCAGAACCCCCAGACAAAGTCAAGTTTCTGGGACAGTGGGAATATTCTGGTGACCCCACAAAACTGGGAGGTTACCAGTAAGAAAATCGATGAAGTACTGGAGGACAACTGGTTTGCCCTCCACGTTCAAAGCAATTGCAATATATTTTTAAAGGCAGAGCTTAAATGTATGCCTGTAAATAAAATAAGAGATAGTCCCCGAAGGCAATTTACATGGGTACTGGAACATGGCAAAGGTTGTGTGAGACTCCTAGCTTCCCACAGTCAGTTCCTGAATTCATGGCATAGAAACCTACACAGCTGAGCCCACCTCTGAGAATTTGCAGGAGAGTATTTTCCCAAAGTTTAAGTGAATGGAGAACGCACACCCTGAAGCTCTATGGCACCATTTTATGAGATACAGTCCTCAAAAAATCTAAAAGGAGAAAGCCCTCACTGAGGGCTAGATTTCATGGTACCAAAAAATATCATGCAAGCCTGTAAAGGGAGAAGAGCAAACAATAGTCCTACCCAGCTCTGGTGCCTATGAACTCACAACAGCAACCAGGATGCCACAGTAACCCTAAGGGTACAATAGTGACACTCACGTTCTGGCGGTAACCAACAGCTCTCTAATTGGACTTAAGGCCTGCTCAACAAGAGAAAGCTTATGTCTGCAACTAGAGACCTAGACAGCTACCCAAGGATAGTGAAGTAGTAGATCTTGGAGAAAAAAACTACAGCCACGGACTTTACCAGACCAGTGTAATTCCTATCTGCATTCTGAATATTTATCTTAGCCTCACAGAGAAGTGCAGCTTTTGCACCTCAACAAAGTACCTTCTCCTTCTAACAGACAAAGACCATTACATTAAACTATGACGGATCAAACTGCAGGAACATGTGGTTACGTGGCACGCATCTCCAACTGATTCATCTATAACACAATTCCTATATCTATAGGCCAGAAATCTTCACAAAAAAAGGCACAAAAAGAATGTAAGATCCAATGTTGGGCAGGGTGGCCCATGCATGTAATCTCAGCACTTGGGAGGCAGAGGCAGTCAGATCTCTGTGAGTTCAAGGCCAGCCTGGTCTACAAAGTGAGTCCAGGACAGCCAAGGCTACACAGAGAAACTCTGTCTTGGGGGAAAAAAAAAAAAAGAAATGTAAGATCCAGAGGAACAGGAGTTTTGCTATGAGATTGTGTCTCTTGGAAATGTCAGGGAAGCTGCACCTACCTACAAAGCCTCTGTAACATGGCTCCCTAATCAAGGATGACAACAACACACATGCTAACACAGAAAGGAGAAATCTCATGGGTCCCTAACCCCAAACAAGAACTACAGACAACTAAGGAATGCGGAGGAAAAGAGAAAATAGTCTTCCCAATGGAAAGTCCCCCAACTGGTTTATCCAATACCAAGTTGTCAGTCCGGAAGTCATACACATACAAATAAAATCATACAAACTGAGAAAAAATATGTTTATGTATTTATATCAACAATTAAAGAAGAAGAGGCCAAGAGGCCATGCATGAGAAAGTGAGAGGAGTGTACACCAGTAAAGTTGGAGAGAAGAAAGACAAAGGGGAAATGATGTAATCACATTTTAATTTCAGAAAACTAGTTTTAAAGGAGAAAGGAAGTAAAGGAGCAACTGTGAGTGCAATGTGACCTGCTGCCTCACACTCCCAATACCATGCCTTCCCTGACACAACGGGCTGTAACCTCAAACTGTAATCCAAACCACTCACGGCATTTTTGCTGGAATTGTGTTACAACAATGCGGACAGCACCTAATGCAGGCAGGATGAACAGTAGCTGGCAGACGCAGCCATAGCCACTTGGTCTTATTGGGGCAGTGGCTGATTTTGTTGTGCATGACAAAATAGTTGTAACAGAGGCTAAGGAAGTATAAAGCCAAAAGCATTGATTTCTGATCCAGCTACAGAAAATGTTTTCCAAATCCTGGCTAAGAATTTTTAAAGACTGATGACATATGTGTTGATGATGACAGGAAGCAAGTAAAATCTCAGGCATTGCCAGTTGGGAGTGTAGATTGTCAAAAGCACTCTTCAGAACTATTTGACAGTTACTAATAAAGTTAAATGATATTTCCCTATTCATCCAGAAAGCCCATATCTACATCTATTTCTAAATTACATATGTATATATCCCAACAAAACACGTGCAAGCAGTTATATTCATCACAACAAAGAATAAGCAAATTGTTCTATATTCATATAATGAAAAAAAAATTAAAAATATGAAAGAACAAACCACCATCATCTGCACCACCTGAATGTAATTCTAAACCATAATGATAAATAATGACAGACAGAAAAGAGAAATTACAATGTGTTTTTACTTGTAAGGAGGTCAAAAAACAATTTTAAAAATTAGCTTACAACAATAAAAACATAGAAATTGTGGGTGTTTCGATGTGTAGAGACTGTGGAGGGCATGAGGAAGACTCCCGGGGTGCCAAATACTCTGTAACTCCACAGTGATGCTGATTACAGAGGAAAACACATCTTCAAAATCTCATCCAACTGTGTGCTTAAATTTATGTAGTCTTGTATTGTTGTAACTACATGAAACGGTTTTAAAAGAAGAAGTGGGGCATGGATAGCTCAGTCAGGAAAGTGCTTGTCTCAGAAGCACATGGGACCTGAGTTCAAATCCCAAAGGCCATGAACAAATGCAGGTGTACTAGCACCTGTGAGTCCAGTGTTGGTAAAGTGGAAACAGATGGGGCCCTGGAGGTCAGTAGCCATCCAACCTACACAACTGCAGAGCTCCAAGCCAATGGGAAGCTCTATCTTGAAGAAACCAGAGAGTGTTCTCAAAGATGATGCCTAAGATCATTCTCTACCCAACACACACACACACACACACACACACACACACACACACACACACACACACGTATTCTTTTAAAAAGGAGTTGGGGGCAGTCAACAAGATGACTCAGTAGGTAAAGGTACTCACCCTGCAAGGCTGACAACCTGAGTTCAAACTCCGAACTCACAGAGGAAAAAAAGAAATAGCTCCTGAAATTTATCCTCGGAGCTCCACATACTCACTGTAGCTCACATTTATACCCACCCCACACATATGATAACAAATACCTTTTTAAAAGCACAGGTAGCCAGGCATGGTAACGCACACCTTAAATCCCAGCATTCAGGAGGTAGAGGCAACCAGGTATCTGTGAGTTCGAGGTTAGCATGAACTACATAATAAGTTCCAGGACAGCCACAGATACACAGACAAACTCTGTCTCCAGAAAAACAAACAAATAAATAAATAAATAAATAAATAAATAAATAAACAGTAAAGAATAAAAATCATAGATCGTCCCCAAAACCAATATTTTAATAATCGTTACCATTTGGGGGTCATAGCCAGACTTTAGGATCAAAAGTATTTGCTGAAAATGTAGAACTTAAAAAATACAACCAACTTTGACCACGTTCCCTGAATGAGGAGGCCTGGTGGCACTCAGAGGAAGGATAGCAGGCTACCAAGAAGAGAATTGATACCCTATGAGCATATACAGGGGGAGGAGGTCCCCCTCAGTCACAGTCATAGGGGAGGGGAATAAGGGGAAAACGGGAGGGAGGGAGGAATGGGAGGATACAAGGGATGGGATAACAATTTAGATGTAATATGAATAAATTAATAAAATATATTTTTAAAATACAACCAACTTGAACAATAGATAAACACTTCTCAATAATAAATGAAAATAAGTCAATTTCAGTAATATTCAAAAAACTGCCTAGCAAAACAGCTAAGACACCCAAAACGCACACATTGTAATTCTATTCATATAAACTTTGAAACTAGACAGATTTAAAGCATTGTTATTAGAAACACATCCTTAGATGGTAGGAAAGCCTGAATAAGAACAAAAGAAAGTTCCTTCCTTTAAGTTGGGAGAGTAGCCACCTTCCATGGTAATATAGCCAAGATAAAGAAGTGGCGGGATGCTTCTGCCACATGAAAATATTATATCTCAATCAGCTTGATGATTGTGCTCATGTTCATTTTAATCTAATTTATGCCTTAAAAGACTCAATATTTGCTTGATTTCAAATAATATGAAAAATGTACTAAAGATACGGAGGACTTGAAAGCCACTCTGGATTTATTATTTTACATGTGTTCTCTCTTCATATATGTATGTAAATCTGAAAGGTGACATTTACACAGGTACACTTATAGATTTAGTGTGTAACATTTCATATCTGAATTTGTGTATGTACAGATACAGAAGCAGCATTCTATTAAAATTCCCATAACAGTTTTTTCTAAAAGTCTGTTCTGGGCTGGAGACATGTCATCCTTGCAATGGATCAACGACCCCTGTAGATCCCTCGTGTTTTCATTTTCTAGATGGGGTTTGTCTATGGGATCACTGTGTCATTGTCTACTGTGCATATGGCGTAATGACTCATCATTCATCCTATATGTTGTAAATCAGACAGAATCACATCCAGCCACATCAAGCAGAGAAACACACATCACCCACGAAGCCTGAGCTTTGACTCGGATGCTAACTGGATAGGACTCAGGGGCTGCATTTCTCCAGGATCAGTATAAGAAAGGCACACCGGTCTATTAGGCAACTAAAGCAACTGGCTAGGATAAGGGTTAATAGTTTGTGAAAACCTGCTCATTTCTCCCTTAGGGTAGCACGATCCTGGGTGATGACTCAATATATCCTTCACTTCTCCGTAGATATCACCACTACTTGTTGGTCATGTAATACTGGTCATTCAACAGGACATGAGCAGAACAGAAGACCGCCACCTCCAGGTCAGCTGCATAAACCTCCTACACAGAACTCCCTCTTTATATTCTTTATACCTTAACAGCTATCTAAAAGGAAGATTAGCCCCTAAAGTAGTCTTAGATTTTTGTTGAAGGTAGAAAAGTTTTCTTTGGCTCAGGAGTCCAAATAACTGAACAGGTGCAACCGCACCTCCACCCCCACTTTGCAGTCTTTACATTGACAAAATCCTATTCTGTGAGCAAGGAAGAAGCAAATGGTAGTGTTATCTGCCGCCATTTCTTTTTCAACCTCTCCTGTCAGAGCAGTTGACCTACACTGATGCAGCCAGTGGTGCTGGATGGCCATATGTAGTGGGCATGAAACGAGACCAAGCGAGGAGGAAGTTTAGCACAGTGTATCCTGCTTTTTTTTTTTTTAAGCGCTGAGTGTGTAGCTTAGTAAGAATCCAGGAAACCGCTGCAAACTTTAGAGTCTTCAAAATGATTCGGTTTCAAGAGATGAGCTCTTAAAAAGAAAGGGAAGTGATTGATGGCAGTCTGCTCAGTCCATTTCTTCCTGCTAATCACTCCTTCCTCTGAAGAATCCACTGGGTTTGGTTATATGAGTTGCACAGTGGGCTACCAAAGCACAATTGAGCAATAACGCTGTGAAACAAGCTCAATACGCTAACCATCAGGGACAATGATGGACCAGCTGGAGACTCGGAGACGAGTCCTCCACATCAGCACATGGAGAGTGGGAAATCATACTGAAATATGTATATTAAAGGTTGTCATTTTTCCTCTGCTTTAATCCTTATGTGGCAAGTGCATTTGTGCGAGAACACACACTCACACACACAGACACAAAGCATACTAACACACGCATACGCTGACACGCAGATAGATTGCTGCACTGCAAAGTGTATTGGTGATTTTATTGATGAATCTCTCAAATCATCAGGCAAACAAAATAAGCTGTTCACTTCACAGCTGGAGTCAAATGGAGTGAAGACAGTTCTCTCCCCCTTCTCCAATGATAAATGAGCCTTCCCCTGCTTATTCGGGTCCTTGACCGAAATTCACAGCTATTCCAGTGACCCAGAGAGACCTTTGAGAAGAAAAAAAGCCACACTCACAAATGCCTAATGAAGCTTGTCTGGGCCATTACTATTGTACCCTGTCGCTCTAACTATAATTGATTTGCTAAACTAACTTTTTTTCATAATCAGCCCAGCAGACAAAAACACCTGACAGAAAACGAAGCATCTTGTCCTCTCCAGCTCTTCCAATATCCATGGCCCTTGAATCTCATGTCTGTTTAAAACTTTCAGTGAAATTTCATATTCTTTTATGATGGATATAAGCAAATGAGTACCTGGTCTCTTAGAGAGTCTTTAAAACAGATCTGAGGATCACATAAAGAGAGTATTTTGAGGCCGGGCGGTGGTGGCGCACGCCTTTAATCTCAGCACTTGGGAGGCAGAGGCAGGTGGATCACTGTGAGTTCGAGGCCAGCCTGGTCTACAAAGTGAGTCTAGGACAGCCAAGGCTACACAGAGAGACCCTGTCTCGAAAAACCAAAAAAGAGAGTATTTTGCCCACCACACAATCGTTTTCATTGAATCAGAAATCCCAATTGATGAAAAAGAGACTTCCTAGACCATTGTTACATTGTTTTAGGTGTCACCTCAGGGCCTAAGTGGACAGACTATCATAATCAAATACCAATGTCAAATGTGACATATTAGAAGTTATTACTTGTACTTATCTACCCTGGGAGTCAAGGTAGAATGATACATCGGAAATTCCAAAAAGCAATACATCTAGTTTCTTGTAGAGGCAGAGACATTTAATACCTCCGCCCTCCAAAGACACAACTACTTTTCAAAGCGCTTGCCTTAAAAATGTGCTTGGTGACTCCTTACAAACATTTCCTTTAGACTCTTCACAAAGGTAAAAATTAAACAACTTTCTGGGGAAGGAAATGAAAAAGCAAAACAGCTCTTAGACGAAAGAGCCTGAGGTTTCTGTGTTCCTTTCACAGAGCCAGCTCCCCACGAGCTCCTGGGGCCTGAGTTTCCACTGGACGCCATGCACTTTGTAGCGGGTAGGCATCTTTCTTCCACAACGGGGAGGTGCGTGTTAACAGCCTGTAGTGACAAGACTCCCATTATTTCCAGAACATAGCATCTCAGAAGGACTCCCGGCCACCCAGAGGCTGCCGAGAGTTCCATTCAGCCATCTGTGTGAACCTGGAGTACCTGAGACAAGATGAAAGCCTAGGAGCCGGCCCTGGGGAGGAAAGGGCTTTTTCTCTTTCAAGTTTCTGAACTTTTCTAGGTCTATGGAGGTCCAAGCCACAGAACCAAGAAAGCTCAAAAGGAAGGCAACAAAAGAAGTTACAAATCAAAGAGCCTTCTCCACTGCCCAGATCCTGCTGTTAAGCTTTCATTGCGCACCAGTGTCCCTCGAATGGATGGCAGCCCTTCTGCGTTTCTGCACAAAGCGGAACACATTGTGTCAAGGAGTGTGTACAACTCGCAGAGAAGCTCGCCGGCTGCCTGTGGACTGCTCTGGTCCTCCGTAACCTCCCTCTACCCATAGTCTTATTTATGTTTACAGGGCTGGGACCTGGGGTGTTTCCTTTGTCCTGTAATCATGGGATTTCTCAGAACTCCTTATATCAATTCGCTGCATATGCACTCACCCACCACACATGTGGCCATGCTCTCCACTGTTGTGTGGCTTTCTCTAGGGAGAAGAGCTGAAACACCTAGTCACCCCAGGTAAGGTAGTGTATCAGTAGGACAAAGAAACAGTTCTTTTCATGTCCAGCTTGGTGAACCAGTGACCTTGCTGGGGTTGCTTATAAGACCATGGGTGAAGGGTTGCTCAGAGGAGCACAGGTTAAATACAGCTCCATCACCAAAATGCCCCATGCCAGCATGGTTAACAACTGACAAATCCTGAGTCACGGCATAGCATGTTGGCAAGAGGAGCCTCCTGCCCATCGGTGTTTAATTTGGCTCATAGATCCTACGTGAGGCACGTTGCGAGTTTTATGAGCTGACCCTTATGAAATAGCTACATGGAGCCCAGAGAGCTGTTTCACACCTGTGACCTGTCTATGCCCACCTGACATATAGTCCTCTTTCCCCTCCCTGATGAGTCACATGCTTCACTAATTTCCGTAAAGGAAATTTTACGTAAAAATTCCGTAAAAAACTCTCTTATTTGTGGGTAACAAAAATGAAGGACCATTCCGAGATCATACAGCTAGGTTAGCACGACCTAGGAAAGAAGAGCAGAGACAAAACCAAGCTCAGTGGAATTTGAAGATTAGGTGATGGTGGTACTAATGGGGAGTGAGTCTCCCATTTCAAGCATAAAATAATGTCAGAAAGGGGACACACATTAAGAATAAGAAATTGCAGCATTTTGCAACAAGAAAATAACAACAAAATAATCCTAATAAATAGCACAAAAATCCAGAAAAACTATCCTAACATATTTGTTAATTAACTGGCTGACTGGTACAACTTCTGAAATACATTTCTCTTACTTCTTTCATCTATTTGCTCTTTGATTGCCCCTACAGATGACAATAACTTGTAATGCAATTTTTCGTAGGAAGATAAATAGTTCAGTCTCCCTTCTAATTCGATGGATCAAAATCTGTTACTGAGGAGCTGAAAATGTAGCCCAGTTGGTAGAGTACTTGCCTAACATGGATTAAGCTGAGGTTTTGATCTGCAGTATTGCATAAACTGGGTGTGGTATTACACACCTGTAATCCCAGCATTCAGATAAGTAAGGCAGGAAGGTCAAAATTTTAAGGTTAGCCTTGGCTACATAGTGAGCCCAAGGCCAGCCTGAGATACATGAGATCCTGTCAAGAAAACATTTACTTCTACGTCTGGGGTACAAAACACACAGACTTACCCACTGTAGTATTATCAGTGGGGCCATTAAAGTGGGAACTGGCAAATTTGTATTTTATATCAATCATCTCAAAAGAAAAATATGTACTGTATAATAAGACATGTTTCTCAATTCTTTCCTTTAAAATAGCAGATTTCTGATGATTAAATATACAAACCACCCACAAATATTCTCCCAGTTCCACTGAAACATGCATTTTATACAGGAGCCAAAAGACATGCCCAAACATGAACCACATCACATTTCTCCATGATTTTCTGTAGGAAACAATTAGCCTCTGGGGTGGGAGTGAGGGCTATAGATGAGGAGAGACCAATTCTAAGGCTCGTTTGGTTTTCTGTGTGAACACAACAGTGATGTAAACTGAGGCACTCACTGTAGAGAGCGAGAAAGAGGTAGAGTGAGACATAATCAAAGAAAGACCCAAAGTGACCAGCAAGCTGATGTAAGAGGCAAATAAATAAGTTCAGAGTGCTATGTAAACAGTTACATATTTGCAGAGGATCATTCTCTGTGCTTAGGTCCAGCATGGGGCCTGAAACAACACTATCCCAAGGAATACCCATTGAGGAGCTGGAAAGAGAGTTCAGCATGAAGAGAATAAGCTTTGGAAGAGAAACCTGGTCCACTTGCCAACACCAGTATTAGGTGACTCACAACCTCCCAAAACTCCAACTCTAAGGGTATCTGAAGCTTTTGACCTGAAGTCACATGCACACACTCACAGTCACACTAAAACACGATTGAAAATAATAAAATAGGCTGGGTAGTGAGCGCATACGTTTAATCCCAGCACTAAGGAGCCAGAGGCAGGTGGATCTCTGTGAGTTCAAGGCCAGCCTGGTCTATAAATACAAATTGAGTCCATGACAGCCAAAGCTTGTTACATGGAAAAATCTTGTATCAAAAAACCAACAACAACAACAACAATAATAATAATAATAATAATTGTCCTTAAAGAAATATTAGTTGTCCTGGGGTTTTTGTTTTCTTTCATATCTAGAAAAAACATCATATGAAAGCATCCAAATTTTGTTACTATTATGATGTCAGCAAATATTTCTGAAAATGTGTCCTGCCATCCCCTGAAAAACCAGCTGAGGTCAGAGTAGACATCCGGTCATCGCATAAGCTTTGGCCCCTCCCTTCTTCCAACTTCCCTGTTACTTCCCTCCTTTCTTTCATCTTAAGTGCAGGGTAACTTGCCCAACCTTCCAGGGAGCCAGGTGCAAGCCTTCAGAACTGACATCGAGAAGACTGAGCCTTGTGCTCTGTAGGAAAGCATTACATTAGTATTTACTGTAAAATGGGAATGTTTCCTTACATAAGATAGCAAATAATGTGGTTGACCCACTCAACACATTTTCATTTGCTCTGCCTTCACTGCCTGCCCTGTGTGGTCAAAAAGAGACTTAAAAAGAAAATTCACTATTTCAGAGACCATTGTAACTAGGGTGAGAGATGTGACACATTTCTATTCAACGAGGAGAAAATATCTCTTAGGAATTTCTAAGGAAAAAAAAATCTGTCCCTTTCTGTTCATCCTTGCCCAGGATGGAAGTATAAACTGCTGCAGTGGTGCAGTTATCTCGAGATATTAAGTGGGGGAAATTAAGAGACTCAGACAAACTACAGGCTTTCCATCCACGCACAGCCATTCATTGGTAAGGCTCACAGTATCCCAGCACTTTTGAATAAAAAGCTTAGCTTTATGTATTCACTCTGCTATCAGTTCACCTTGACGCTGCAGGCAGACACAATTCCACCCAGTCCCATAGGTGGTTCTGTAAAAAGATTTACCTCTTTTAACTAAATCACAATTAACTTCTCATTTGTAAATTAGCTATTTTCTCTTGCTACCACAATTTAGGAAAACGTTTAATAAAAATGACCAGCAGGGAGTGGTGACTCACGCCGTTAGTCCCAACACTTGGGAGGCAGAGGCAGGAGGATTGCTGTGAGTTCAAGGCCAGCCTGGTCTACAGAGTCTAGGAGAGCCAAAGCTACACAGAGAAACCCTGTCTCGAAAAACAAACAAACAAATAAATAAATAAGAATTGCCTAAGAGTTCTAGATAGCAGAAAGTATCAACCAAAAACAAAAACAATCATACCAATTTTATAAATACAATATAACTAACACACAATAAACTTGTGAAATACAGAGATCCAAAAGTAGAAGATAAAAATCCCAAAGTTGAGTTTGATAAATAGCAACTTGATAAATGTTCCTTATGGCCAACAGTCTTTATCTTGGAAAGCCCCAAGCTCTTTCCTGATCTCTATCAACCAACCAGCTTTGCTACACTAGACCTGCCTGTGTGTGCAGAACTTGAAAATACCGCTAAGTTCCTCCCCAGAAATCTTTCATCCTGTCTAGAGACACAGGAGAAGCCACACATCCCAAACGAACAGCATGCAGGAGCTATGGAGGCCATGAAAAGGTAATGGGCAGAAGACAATCTCACCAAGATTACATTCCATAAAGCAGAATTGGCAACATCTGCTCAATCTACTGTAGATAAACAGTGAACTATTTTCCATCTCATTAACCGAGAGGATGAGATATTAAATAAACCCCAGGGGCCTTGTGCTTTGTTATCACATTTAAGCCTTGGCCCAGACTTGCTGTGTTGGCTAATCTCAGTGGTGGTTTATAGTCTAAAATTCTCTCCCTCCCTCACCCCCTTCTCTGTCTCTCCATCATTCTCTCTCTCTCTCTCTCTCTCTCTCTCTCTCTCTCTCTCTCTCTCTCTCTCACACACACACACACACACACACACACACACACACACACACACTTTCCAAATGGCTTAAGACCAAAAGTCCCTGCTTAATTTGACTATTTCTCTAATTACTAGACACTTAGCTTAAATTATTAACCATGTCTTCAGCTGTGACATATGATACCTGTAGGTCTCCAAACAGGATTCTAATAGAATTATCTAATTCTATTAAACTGCAAACAACTGTCCATTAAATATTTATTAGCCAGCTTGCATTCACTGAAGATAGATTGGCGTGTCAGCAAACCTCTGGCTCCCCTTTCTCAGAGGCAAGTGGCATGAGGGCTCAGCCAAGGCAACTCATCAGAACTATGTATATTGATCACCTGCCAATTACCTGCTTAATCAAAATCAATGGAAACAAAAAGAGTTTAGAAGAACTTACAAGGTGTGGTATGGATTTTTTTTAATACTTGGTTAAATAAGTTAATTGGTTAAATTCTAGCTAAGTTAATCGTAAACACTGAAGATTTATTTTACCATGGGAGAAACTGCTGGCACATAAATATTTAGATTTTTCTTTTCCAGACTGCCCAATTGTATTTTTAATAAAGAGTTAAAGAACTGTCAGGTTTAGTCATCTGGGAGAAAGGCTCTTTGATGTCAAGATTTGGGGCTGAAATACCTACTTCTTCAGAGCCATATGAAAGATAACCTGACACCTTTGGCAGGCAACCCTTCTTCAGATGGCAAGCATGTGGGCAGTTTTAGACAATCAGATTATGCAAGATGGCACATATTCTCTCACTAAAAATGCAAGAACCATCTGGATTCTCGCAGAGGATCTGGGAAGAATGAACAGGGAATATCAGTGCTCCAGAAAAAATCTACTGAACAAAAATTGTTCAAATGTGAAACTCTAAATCAAGTCCTGCCGAAAGACCAGAATAGAGAAGAAAAGGGAAGGGCAGCCATGTCATCTGACTTTTGTTCAACCGATTTCTCAATAATCAGAGAAAATCAGGCTGGAAAGGAAAGGCATTGCTATAGCGTAAGAGCAGTAGTGACAGGAACTGCTCACTTCCATTGGTTAAACCAATAGGGTCAACCCCCACCTCAGCCTTTAAGTTTGGTTTCAAGAAAACGCAACTGCACAGAGTAAAGTAGTTAGGATAAACATGACAGATAACCACACTATAATACACAGACTAAAGAAACTAAATAAAAAAGAAGGCCCTACAGAGAATGTTTAATTCTCATTCAGAAGGACAAATAGAACAGACAGCAGAAGCAGTTGAAGAGAAGGGACAGGAAGAGAGCCCACCATAGATATCCTCTGAAAGACTCCACCAAGCAGGGGATCCAAGCAGATGCTGAGACTCACAGCCAAACTCCATGGTGGAACATAGGGAGTCTTATGGAAGAGTTGGGGGACAGAAGGACTAAAGCGGTCAGAAGCTCCACAAGGAGACCAGTGGAACCAACAGATCTGGGCAGAGGAAGGGGGTGCTGCAGAGACGGATGCACCAACCAAGGACCACGCATGATGAAGACCTAGACCCTCTGCTCAGATATAGCAGATAGGCAGTGCAGTATCCTCGCGGAGGGCCTACTTCTGACATGGACTCTGCCTCCCACAAGTTGATCACTTCCCCCCTATCAAGGCGGCCTAGCCAGGACAAAGAGGAAGAAGACACAGGTAGTCCAGATGAGACTTGATAGGCTGAGGTCAGATGTTAGGGGAGGAGATCTCCCCTTTCTGAGCACTAGGTAAGGGAAGAGGAGGGTATGAGGGAGGGAGGGTAGGACTGGGAGGCAACGAGGGAAGGAGCAACAATCGGGATGTAAAGAGAACAAATTAAAAATAAAAGTATATAAAGTAAATAAAATAAAAAAAATACGATAAACCAACCAAATTAAAACCACCAGCTAGTGCAATCCTCAAAATTAATTTCATAAACTTTGTATGGAATGAAACCATACCCAAATAAATTGGTACTCTGTGTAATTGTTTATTTAAAAAAAAACTCAAAGCCAGGAATCCTTGTTCTATTTTTCAGCGGGATCGTGGCTGCCTTTGGTAAGGAGGGAGCATGTAATGACTAGAGAAGTGGTAGCAGGAATGCCTTAGATGTGGGTTGGTAGCAAGCCCAGCTTGAAGCTGGGTACAAGGAACTAATGTACTTCAAGGGTGTTTTTTTTTTTTCCACTTTCTGGATGTATATGATTTTTTCCAATACAACGTTCACTGCCTGAAAAGTGAAACAACAGAGCAATTTATTTGAACGGCCTCTGGCAAGTCACTTATCTCTGGACTTCAGAGTTCCCACCATGTGTAAAATAAAGCAGTTGAACAAGATGATCTTCAGATTTCTGTGGCAGAAATGTTCTGATGCTACAAAGATCATGAGTCTCTCAAGAACAAAATGGATCAATAAATCTGTTCTGCCATCAATCCCATGTTGGCTTCCAATATCACATTTTACACCTTCATTCTTTTCTCTTTGGTAAACAGGGAAAAGAATTCTAGAAGGCTTTGACATATCTATAGAAAGGGAATTACCCCTCTGGCTGGATTAAATAGGTAGGAAGATAGATAAATTAGTAGATACATACAGAGATGACGATAGATAGATAGATAGATAGATAGATAGATAGATAGATAGATAGATGATAGATAGATAGACAGATAGATAGAGAACAATAATAAATAGATAGATGATAGATACATAAATAGGTAGATAGATGACACATAGATGAGGAGAGAAAGCGAGACACACACACACAGACACACACACACACACACACAGAGAGAGAGAGAGAGAGAGAGAGAGAGAGAGAGAGAGAGAGAGAGAGACTGAGATTACAGATGATACATAGAAGAATATTCAGTAATAGATACATAAAAAGCTAGTGTTAGAAAATCAGACAAAACCTTTCAGGAAATAGATGTAACTGTAGACTATCACATTGCATGAAATAAAGCTCAGGAAAATATATAGTGCATCATTTCTCTCACATATTGAACTTCAAGAGGAGAGAGAGGGAGGGACGGAAGGAGTGACGAAAGGAGGAAGGGAAGGGAGGAGAGAGAAAGAGAGAGAGAAATCACATGAACATAAAAGGGAGGCTATTTTGGAAAGTAGGACTCAAAGAAGTATGGAGGAGACAAGAGGAGGTAACAGACGTGAACATGGTCAAGTACATGGCTGTCATTATGAGACCACTTCACCTTGTATCATAAATATATGGTGATAAGTTTATGCTTTGGTTTGTTGAGACAGCATTTTACATAGTCCAGGCCATCCTGAAACTTGATGTGCAGCCAACAGCTAGCCTTGAACTCCTGGTCCTTCTGCCTTCACTTCCCAAGAACTCACATTTCAGCACTGTGCCACTGCACCCACAAAAAAATATTTTTTAAAGAAAGAAATTCAGATGAAATGAAAGAAGGAAGACACTGCACAGATAATTGCAGCCCACTAAATTTGCTGCTCTCTTTTTCAGGTTTCAACTCTTCCTTAATCTCAAGAACTTGCCTCTGAACGTTCTTTCTGTTTCCCATCTACATGGAAATAGCTCATCTTTTGAGACATTTGGTGCCTAGAGTTCATGGTTCTTAGTTCTGAAATTAGTCAGGGTGGGCTTCTAAAAAATGCTGAAACAAAATAGTACATCCCCCTGCTTTCCTCTCTGGTTGGCAAATGTTTCCTTCTTTAGAGAACACTCCAAGATGAAGGCAATTAGGTAGATAACAAGCTTTATCCACAGTGAAGACAACACTAGAAAAATCATGAGCTTGGTGCATTTTCAGAGGAGGCAATACTGACACATCTCCTGATCAGCCAGGGACCAAAAAAAAGAGAGAAAGGAGTGAGTAAGTGAAGGCTGGGTGCTCACTGATCCTTCCCCACTCAGCACCAACTTATTGCTAATTCTTGTATTTCTATGAGAAAACGGTTTTATGGATTTTGCCATACAAACGAGAAAATAAGATTCCACCAATGACCTCCTTTGCCTAAGTAACCATAAGTTATAGTGAAGAGTTCCGTTTCTCAACTATTAGTTACCCATGGAGCTGTGCAGAAGCACTGTCGAGATTTCCATTCATCTGTGGTAGGAAGCAGAGCAGAGATCTCTCTGCTCGTAGAACTTTATTAGGACATGTTGGAGATTCATTGGGGAATGAGTAAATGTCACCAATTCATAGCCAAAATAATGGACAGATAGAACCTAAACCCCTCACGTATGAAATATTACAACTTTTAAATTCCCTAGTAGTGCATCTCTTAAAAGGACAAAATAAAGTACAAATCAAGAATTGTTCTTTGGAGGAATATTCCTAGATCATGTTGTCAGGGAACGAATAATATGTCATTCCTCCTTAGCTTCCTGGGAGAGTCGAAGTGTCAGGAGAATATGCAATGAGCAAGCTACCTGCTGTTATGTGTTAGGAATCTTAAACAGAGACCAGAAGCAGGTGGATTGCTTTTCCTTAACAAGGCACAAGCATCTCTGGAGACCACAGCCTCCCCAGGCAACAAGCTGCCTTTCTAAATGTCTCTGTTTGATTCTATCCAAACTAGGGCTGAGGTTCTGCTCTCTGCAGAACAATATTTTGAATACACAGTTAGCCCTCCTTATCCAGAGGCTCCACATCTTCCGACACAACTAACCACAGACCAAAATATTCAAAAAACAAAACAAAACAAAAAAAACCTGCATATGTCCTGCATATATACAAGCATTTTTACAGTCATTTCACCTTAAGCAATACATCATAGCAGCTATTGATGTAGCATTTGCACTGTGTTAGAAATTGTAGGTAATATAGAGATGGTGTATTGGGGACGGTGTGGATTATACACAAATACCACAGCATTTTACATGAGAGATTTGATCACAGATGAATTTTAATAGACCACACAGTTCCCTACGGATATGAAGGAACAATTATATATGTTTAGATGTCAATCCTCTTTACTCACTGTTGAAAAAAAGCAATTGTTCAAATGTTATTAACCTATAACATGTGTAATTAATTTAAGCCCATTAAAGAAAGGGTCTATGATTGAACAGCCTTTCCTGCCCTCGGGAAGTGGAAAGGAGTCCGTAGAGGAGACAGAAATACAAACAAGAGACTCCATGAGGAAACAGTAACACACTGTTGCAGCCATAACTATCCCATAAGGATGAGGGCTACACAAATGCTGACCTTCACAATGCTCCAAGTCAATCCTCAGGTCAGCTCTCAACCTCTACTGGGCCTGACACTTCTAATGAGTCTCTCCATACTTATTTGTCATAGTAATAGAAGTTTTATCTGCACGTATAGTTGCTAGGTTAGACTCCATTTACCAAGCTTCCTTAAACATAGGTATGGCTGTGTAATAAGTCTGGGAGAAATAGGAGCATAAATGACTTGCCCAACTTCCTGGTCATGTCTGAAGAACAAGGCACATACAATCCCATTATTCTGTTTCCTTCCCACTTCCTTGAACCCAGACATGTTTAAAGGAGCTAAAGATCCATCCCAGACCAACAGAAAGAAGTCACGTGGTAAAGAAAGAAAGAGTAGAGAGACTAGAGAGATGGCTTGTCGTTAACAGTGCTTGCAGGCCCAAAGTAAGGCCGATCCCATGGGAGAGAGCCAACCCGTGACACTTAATGATACTCTGCTATGCTTTCAGACAGGAGACTAGCATAACCGACATCTGAGATATTTCATCCAGTAGCTGGTGGAAACAGATGTAGATACCCACAGCCAAACATTCGGGGGAGCTTAGGTAGCCTTGCAGAAGAGTGGGAGGATAGACTGAGAGAACCTGAGGGGTCAAGGGCACCACAAGAAGACCTACAGAGTGAACTAACCTGGGTCCATGAGGCCTCACAGAGACTGAACCACACCAACCAAAGACTGGGCTAGACCTAGGCATCCTACACATGTGTAGCAGACATGCAGCTTAGTCTTCATGTGGGCCCCCTAACAATGAGAGTAGGGCCTTTGGATCCCTTTTCCCTAACTGTGCTGCCTTGTCTGGCCTCAGTGAGAGAGGATGTGCTTAGTCCTGCTGCAACTTGATGTGCCAAGGTGGGTTGGTACCCAAGGGGGGAGGGGTCCCTTTCTCAGAGAAGGGGAGGGAATGCAAGGGTAAGACTTAGAGGAGAAGAGAGATGGAGCTGTGGTCAGGCTGTAAAGTGATTAAATAAGTTAATTAATAGGGAAAATTTATGCTTTTTTTGCTGCACATGTGGGTGTGGTGGCACATGCCTTTAATTCCAGGAGTCAGGAGGCCCAGGCGGGTGGATCTCTGTGAGCATGAGGCCAGTCTTGTCTACAGAGCAAGTTCCTAGACAGCCAGAGCTACACGGAGAAACCCTACCTCAAAAAAGAGAGGGAGGGGGCTTGCTGCTCTTATGGAGAACCTAAGTTCAGTTCAAAGCATCCACATAGGAAAGCTCATAGCCACCTGTCACTTAAGCTCCAGAAGATCTAATTCCTTCTTCTGGCCTCTGTAGGAATCTGCACACAGGTGACATTCACTCACATAGACCCACATATATAAATAAAAAAAATGAAAATGAAATCAATTTTAATAGAAGAGATAAGTAACAACAAAGAAGGGCCTGAGGCCACATAACAAAGCCCTAAACTGGTAATACTCAACAGCCAGGCCTCTATTCTATCTCTAACAGCCACCAGTCCTGTCGTCACCATCGGGTGTGCTGTTTGGAGAGATGATTTTCTCTACTCCTCGCTTTGTGAGGCATCTCCATTAAGCACAGATGGTGCCTCATCTAACAGCTTCGCCCAACCCTCCACCATCACTACCAAAACCAGACAGTAATGCATATAAACAACTTGTAGAATCCTGGTCGTCTATATCACAAGAACTGTCCAATCAAAGTGGAACCATAATGAATCATTGGAAGAAAAGAAAAAAAAAAAAACACCCACGGATGCCCTTCTCTCCAGCAAAGAAAACTTAAGAGGCACGCCTGAAGAGGAGAGCCTAAATATATTACAACCACCGTAATCTGGTAACTGAATAAATATGTTCGCAGGGAATGGGAAGGGGGCGTGGCTGGGCCTAAAATAAACTTAACAGGCTGCCTCCTCTTTGTGTTCTGCTTTTGATCGGTTGGTTTCCAGGCCTGGCTTTGCAGAGGAGGAGATGTGACTCACAAGCACATTTGCCAGAGACAGATGCTTGTTGCTTTTTTTTTTTTTTTAATTCTATCAGACAGGGATCTGCAAGAAATTTGGATGAGGAAAAAGGCCAATGGTAAACATGCTTGGAATTAAGACAAAGTTTCTGAGGAAACTGTGCAGGATTCTTTTTCCCCCTTTTCTTTTATGAGCTCAGAGTTGCTAACACTTCTTTTCAAAGACAAAACTAAAGCACGAAGGTGAAGAGTTTAAAGACACTGACATAAAATACTCAGAGGCAATTCAGTTCAACCCTGTCTTCCTAAACCAACACTATGGCAGATAAGACAAAGTGGACAAGCGTATGTATTGTTGCAGTTGAACAAACAATTATTATCTGACCAGCAAAGAAAAGGGATGAGGACCTGAGGACCTGAGGACCTTGCCCAAAATCATAGAGAATTCAGGAAAGTTGAGTTGACCTAACCCCAGACCCAGCACATTTACTAGGCTACCTTTTCTCATTGGGTGACATAATGTCTCATTTTTTAAATTGGCATAAAAATCAATGCCTTCACTTTCATGTTTCCAGGGTTTCTATCAATTGGGATATTTCCAGATTTAGGTAACAGAAAACTATCAAAGGGGGAGAGGGGCTAAAATGATGAGATGCCTAGGATTACCTCACAAAAGAACCACCTGTACAGGTCCTGACTCAATATCATGCTTTCTGTTGGCCATGCTTACTGACTGCTTTCACCACTGGGAATGTTTCTCCACATTTTCCAAAGCATTGTAGGCCCTATGTTGATTTTATGAAAGCACCAAAATAGAAGGATCAAAAAGATAGGGACCTCAATGACTTCCACCCTATGCTAGCTAGTGTAGTTGTCTGTTTGTTCAAAGTCTTCCATGTAGCTCTGACTGGTCTTCAACTCAAGGGCGTCCTTTCTCAGAATCCTGATGGCTAGTATAACAGGAATTCACTACCACACCTGTTAATAAAAAACAAAATATTTCCCAAAGCCTTTGTACTTTTGATGTTGTCTCATTGGGCAACATTTCATCATGTGCAGACTCCTAAGCCAACCCCTGGCAAGGATAAGAATAAGATTGTAATGAAGGACTTAAATCAATGTTGATTCACCTACTAATGCTTGATACAAGGCCAATTCCACACACAAACACACACACAAATGTATTAACAAAGATGAAGAGTAAAAAGTGGCTATTTGTAGCCAGAACATGGAAACAGCCTAAGTGTCCCTCAGTAGAAGAATGGATAAAGAAACTGTGGTACATATACACTATGGAATACTACTCAGCTATTAAAAACAAGAAATTCCTGAAATTTGTGGACAAATGGATTGAGCTAGAAATGATCATAATGAGTGAGTTAACCTAGAAGCAGAATGAGTTAAATGGTATATACTCACTTATATCTGCATATTAGCCCAAGGGGCATGTCCCATGAAAGTCTTCACTAACCAGGAAACTGGGACAGAGGGAAGGACATCCTATTGGGACTCTAGATGAGATAAGCATGGGAGAATGGCAAAGTTGAAGGATCCAGAGGATCCTAGAAACCTACAAGAAGAAAATTATGATAAGCAGATTTGGGCCTAGGGGTCCCACTCAAACTATGGCACCAGCCAAGGACAATACAGGCCATAAACTTCAAACCCCTACCCAGATCTAGCCAATGGACAGGACATTCTCCACAGTTGAGTGGAGAGTGGGGTCTGACTTTCACACATACTCTAGTGCCTCATATTTGACCACATGCCCTGAATGGGGAGACCTGGTGGCACTCAGAGGAAGGATAGCAGGCTACCAAGAAGAGACTTGATACCCTATGAGCATATACAGGGGAGGGGAAGTCCCCCTCAGTCCCAGTCATAGGGGAGGGGAGTAAGGGGAAAATGGGAGGATACAAGGGAGGGGATAACCATTGAGATGTAATATGAATTAATTAATAAAGTAAATTTTTTAAGTGGCTATTTGAAGTCACCTGTGAGATTCTACCACACATCTGGATTGTTTTAAGTCCTCTGCTTCCCAAGATTAAGAATAACCTATTGATACAGTGTAGTACCTAAATCACCCAGATCGCAAAACCCCACCTCCCTGAAAAGACCACCAGGAATTGAATAATGTAACACAGGGTCCTGTATTACAGGCTCCTGGAGCTCAGACCACAATCCTTCCTGATGCAACAGGATAGAAGAGTGTTGCAGAGTTTCAAGGGCAATGGGTCTACAAAAGGAAAAAAACATAAGCAGGGGTTGTGGGTCACAGGAATGTCGAACTCCAGGTAGGTTGTGTGGAAACTGGATCTCAAGGGGAAGTTGTGGGTCACAGGAATATTGACCCATAGGCAGATTGGTTAGAAGCTGCACCTCAAGGGGAAGTTTTTTGTTTGTTTGTTTGTTTGTTTGTTTGTTTGTTTTTTATCTCAGAGGAACATTGGATGCTGATTATGTCTAATCCCTCTGGTGGAGCTTCTGGAGACTGCTGGCAGGTGCAGTCCACAGCAGTAGGTGGTCATTCCGTGAACGCAGAGAGCAGTAAGGGTCACCTAGAGGACGAGTTCTCATAGAACATACAGACTATAGCATTAGATACAGAACATGACATCAGTTTGGTCCTTGCAACAGAACCCCCGCAACAATAGACATGAGAGAAGTTCGGCTCAACAAATATTTGTGAAGCACTGTGCCTTTAAAATTATTATTTGTTCTTCAAGAATTTCTACAATGTCTCTTGATAATATTCATCCCAACTCCTCAGTTCTCTCCAGATCTCTCTCTCTCTCTCTCTCTCTCTCTCTCTCTCTCTCTCTCTCTCTCTCTCTCTCTCTCTCCATCCCTCCCTCCCTCCCTCCCTCCCTCCCTCTCTCTTTCCTCGTCAACTGTAAATTGTGCTTCCCACAGTCTTAGATGTGTGGCCTTCTACTAAAAAGTGGTCAACTCACTGGGGGCTACAGTCTTAAAGAAAACTGACTGTCCCAGAAGCTACCACTTAACTGATAGCCCTGTGGTTAGGAGAGGGGACTTCATGCCCACCGTCCCTCTCCATGCTAGTCTGGCTTGTGCTTACACGGTTCTTGTGCATGCCTTCCCAACTGCTTTGAGTCCACATGGGTAACTGCCAGCTGTGACACTATTTCCTTGTAGTTGTCCACTAATACCTCTGGTTCTTATACTATTCCCCTCATCCCCTTCAGCAATTATCTCTGAGCCTCAGAAGGAAGGGATGTGATATAGATGTCCCTTTTGGAGCTGAGATTTTTTTGCTCGTGGTTTTGTGCGTGTGTGTGTGTGTGTGTGTGTGTGTGTGTGTGTGTGTGTCTAGCCTTTTACAGTTGAGACATCTCTCCAGCCCTCCAGCCTGGAGCTGAGCATTTTTGCAATCTTTGAACCTTCATCATCTGTGGGTACCTGTGTTAACTGCCATCTACTATACACAAGAGATTCTATAATAGTGCTTGAGAGATGCATTAATCTGCGGGTATAACAAGAAGTCACTGTGGATCAGTTTAATATAGGGTGCATTTAGCAGAATAACAGCAGTGGGATCTTCCCTGGGGCCTAACACAACTGTCTAGCAACAAAGATCTTGGCGTGATAAGGTTTCAGCTTGTGGGATGGGTCTGAAATACAATCAGAAAGTAACTGGTTACTACCATGACGTTGTATGAAGCACTCTCTGTGTACTGGGTCTTCACAAAGCACTGGCAGCTAAAACAACAATAGAGCAATGCTTTTTTTTTTTAATCTTCAAAAAATTCACTATACAATGGCAAATGAAGAAGACAAAATACATTACAACACAATATGTTGTACACATATTCTTACGAAGAAACCACATAGAACCATGGGATTTTACAAAGGACATCGGCAAGCTGGATATGGATGGTCATGCAAGACTCCAAAGTCAGCTAATACCTCCAGAAGCTAGCATACAGATGCAATGGAGCAAGCAGGCTATGTTACAGATAGAAGACAAGCAGGGGGCAAGTACAAAGGGACTAGTGTCTGAAGGCTGAAAATTCAGTATGACTACAACACAGAACATAAGGCAGAGAGATCAATGGTGATTAGAGAGCTAAGAGCTGGAATATGAAATAGCTTGGAAACACTGGTAGCTGACTTTACGTTTTTGACAATTTGATGAAGGATCCACCAACACAGCTGTAGGCGGATCCACACGTGTGAAAACAACTAAAGGCAGCAGACAGAGGCAACCTCCTCAAGACACTCTACTTGGTGGCTTGCAATTCCCTTTGCCAATTTTCTGTTCTACTGGGGCTATTACAGGCCAGGCTGAAAATAATGCACCAGTTCAGTGTGTCAACAGCTTCCCAGCAGAAGGGCTAGTGTGGGTAATGAGTGTACCCTGACAGCCCAAGGTCAGATATTTAACAATATTACAGAGCATAAGTATGATACACTGAGTGCTGTCTTACAGCCTTAACTTGAAAGGCTCGCAGCTGCTAATATTTACAGAAATAGGAAGCAATTACAGTTCGCTGCCACAGGAGGAACTTAAATAATTTAAGACTCATAATGCCTCTGATTCTTTTCAAGCCATCTTTTTCTCCAGAACCAGCTGCTTCTAGCTCTCAGAGAGGCCTCTCTTCAGAAGGCAGAGTCGACCTGATGTGAGGCGCTACTTTCATTCTCCCAAAAACTCAAGCACACAGCTTTTTGGCAGCTACTCCACTTCTCCCACACTTGTACTTCGTCTCTGGAAAGGACCCCTTTTTCTCACCAGCAACGAAACCCCACAGCCATCTGCCTGGGCTAATCTGGGCAAACTGGCATGAACAGAGAGAACTGTAATGTAATTTCAGAAATTAAACTAATTTATTTTATTCGCCATTTTCATGACATAGATGTGGCAGCAAGAATGGAGAAGAAAGGGAAATGGGGGGGGGCGAGAATTGAATGTGTTAAGTGCTCAGAAGAAAGGCAACAAAAGTCAAGTTTAAAGTGCCTCATCAAACTTTCTGTGTAAATAACCATGGAAACCTCTTTGTATAATTCAGTTATGGTTCCCAGCTCCCCACCCACCGGCAACAGTAGGAAACAAACTGGTGAATGGGGCAATGGAAAGTAGAGAATAGTACATTTGGAATTTAGTTGATTTGTCTCTAGTATCACTCTATAATTTTTATAGAAATAGTCGAATGGTGAGTTATCTGTTTCCACTATAAAGTTTCAGCAAGCACTAACTCTCTGGCTAAAATTGACTCAGGCCCACAGGAGCCACCCTTTGCATACTGGATATTGTACAATATCTGGCTTCCACAATCATTTATTTCTCATAATTTGTTTTCATGATATGGCCTCACACTAGAAGGGAGTAAAGTTATTCTCTGGCACCTACAAAGCTTTCAGATCCCACTATAGCATGTCTATGGCTCCAGAGGCTGATCCCCAGTTTCTACGTCTAAAACATAGAGATACACTCACAAGCAAGTTTTGGTAAAAATTAAATACTGTAAGTTAAAGAGTTTGACATAACACTGTCCCCTTTCCCTCTGTCATGCCATATCTTCTCTTTTTTAACATTTTTTAATATACATTTATATTATATTATATTATATTATATATATATATATATTATATATATATGATAAACTACCTAATAGCAAGAGGAACCATGACACAATCAGGAATTATATAAACATTACAGTCTTAGTGTTTTGGCTATTTGTATTTGACAGCCTTGAAGAAAACATCTTTCCTGTCTTGGCACACCTAATATTCTGAATGTAAATCAATCTCCATCTTGTCATTATCAACTTAAAACATCTATCTAGACCTAAAAACATCTTACCCCCTAAACTGTCGATGCCGCCCCCGACCAGCAGGAAAGACACCAACACCAGGAACTCTTCTCGCAGTAGTTTTTTCAGGAACCTTGACTACCGGAGTGACCTCGGGAAAAGCTCCCACAGAACCTTTATAGTATGCCTGGTCCTATCAGAGACTGCCACGTTGTCGCTCTTGGTTGGTGCGTTCGGATCACGCCACCTCACGCTATGCCTTCAGGCATGCGCATAAGGGGCTCGCTCAAAGGCGCATTGCGCATGCGCATAAGGGGCGCATTGCGCCGGGGAAGCAGCAGGGGGTGCTGCTATCTGTGGCTCTCCACACTAAACAACTAAGCTTCATTGCAAAACTAAGCTACCTGATCTTCAACTCCATCAGAGACTTGAGAAGGAATAAACTTGATTACTTGAGTATGCCAGGAGTGGAAAACTGTCTCTGTCATATTCTCATTTGGAAAGCCAGATCTTTTAACATTCATTTTATTAATATTTTTCAGGATATCATACCAGCTCTATAATTTACATCTAGTAAACTGTGTACTCTCTAAATTTAGTACATTGGAGGAGCATGCTCATCAATCACCTTTTCTTCTTTTCATGTTGAAAGAATATATAAGCATATTTTCTTAAGTTTTGTTATATAAAGTGTCTCTCTTACAATAGGCTGTTGTGCTGAAGGCTGATGGATCCAATCACTGGGAAGTGGTTAGAGCATGGGGGTTTGACTAATCGAATGAGTGAGTGTATTGGAGGATGTGTGGTATGATGGCGTTGTGTGGGGGCCGTGAAAATCAAAAGGTAAGGCTGGTTGGAGGAAGTAGGTCACTATGGGGATGAGGGCAAGGTTGAAAGATGTGTCATGCCCTGGCTACTTCCTGTAAACCTCTCTGCTTCCTAGCTGCCACAAGGCAAACTGCTCTGATCCAACACATTCTTTTCCCATGATACCCTGCCTCATCACTGGCCCAGAGAATAATGTATCAGGCTAACCATAGACTGTCACCATTGAACCCTGAGCAAAAATAAACTCTTCATCCATTGAGGTTGTTTCTCACATACTTAGTCATACCAACAAAGTGCCTAACATGGGACTTCTTATGAGCTGTATCCCACAATATCCATCCACCGCAGTCTTAATTCACACTCCATTAGGGCATAGTTTAATGTAGAAATAGAGTTCTTGCAGATACTATCAGTCACAATAAGGTCATGTAGAATGTCAAGTAGAGGTGAAGCAGAATGGAGTAGCTTCCCAATATAATATGGCATGTGTCCTAATAAGAAAGGGATATTTAGCCATAAATAGTCACACAGGGAGACTGATGTGTGGTACGTGGGTAGAAATCAGTATAACACAGTGGATTCCTAGTCAAACTCCAAATTTAGAGAGAAGCACAGACTGGGTTATCCTTCACAGTCATTAAGAATACAAGCCCAGTGACAACTCAATATCATTTATCTAGTCTCTAGAACTGATTGATAACATCCATCTAGTTTAAAGGATTATGTTACAGCATCCCTAGAAAACAAAGGCGGATCCACTGCTGTTTGTATTTGGTGTTCCATTGCAGCGCTTTTTGTAAACTCCCAATGACTGTGAGCGATTTGGTTGCAAATCCAATCATACGCTATATAAATATCATGGCTGACATAGACAGATTTAGCTTGGTGAAAACATCAACCACTCTTCATTGTCTCTTCAGTCTCAGAGTACTTTACCTCAGAATGCTCACTGGGCATGATGTGTTATGTCCCTACTTTCAGCACTCAGAAGGCTGGGGCAGGAGAATTTTCATGAATCCAAGGCTACATGGTGTGTTAAAGGCCAACCTGGGCTACCAAAGGAGGACTTGCTGAAAAAAGAAGGGGGGATAATTCTCACTGATTCTATTTATTATCCAGTTTTCCACTCGATTTCAAGCTTCCTTGGAATTCCCAGCATTAAAAACAGGAATCATTATATCATCTTTTGAATGCCTGATTTCTTCCAAAGACTATGATAATTACTTTGAAATTAGAATCTATGAATTGCCCTTGAGGTCTATCATATGCCAAGCAGGTCATCCTTTCATTGCCCTTCAAAATGTCCTGGGATCAATTTGCACCACTTGCGACACTCACCACTCCAAAGTGGCTTGCTGATGACTGTGGTAGGTACTTTGGATTTAGATTCTACAAACTAATCCTTATGGCTGACTTGTGCACGACACATACCCTTGACTCTAAGAGGAAGGCAACAGTATTCTATTTCACAACAGAGGGAATTGGGCTGCTAACATTAAGATGACATCTTTTTAATCTGTTGATTTCAAGAACAAAAAGAAAAAAAAGAACAAAACCAAAGTGGAAGCATCCTTGGATTATGGATTTAGTAAGGGCAAGAAGTGTGAGAGATGAGTAACTGGGATATATCCTTCCCCAAATCATCTGTAAGTATACCTCAGACTACATCGCTAAGGAAAGACATAGTTCCAACCCTGATCACATAGATGTAAAATCTAGAATGCCATTATTCTTGAAAGGAAGTCTGACCCAAAGCAACTATTTCCCTTCTAAGTCATTCAAGTAATGTGTTAATTGACCCTAACCCTAAAATTATGACCTAAAATGCCAAGTTAAAATCGTAACTTTCTTTTGCCTCTTCAACACAGCAATGTGAAGCAGATAACTATTTCAAAACAAAAACTAAATCAAATGAATATGTATAGGTATAAATTAAGGAGAGAGAATTTATGCACCTTTGAAACTTTGAAAGGATCTTGGCATAGATTCCTTTAAATGAACTCATTTTTTTTTTTATTTATAACCTGGTATTTTGAGTATCATGATTTTTTATTCCCAGCAGATATATTTGCTATCACAAATAAGAGGCGGCCCAAGAATGGCGGCTAAGGAGCATAAACAGCCCCTGATAGTTGCTTTTCAAAATAGCCTAGAACAAACCTGGACCATCGGAGTGCCTAGCCATCCAGTGAGCACTTTCTGAGTTTGGAATTTCTTGTGTCAAGTTCACTGCTTAGAAGGTATTTTCCTTTCCTGCCAACCGCCTCTTGGAGGTGAGGGAGACTATTCCAAAAAAAAAAAAAAAAGAAGAAGAAGAAGAAGAAGAAGAAGAAGAAGAAGAAGAAGAAGAAGAAGAAGAAGAAACCCAGAGCAGAATCACAAACTTCTTAGAAACATCGCCCCATACCAGGATTTTGAAAATGAGCGCTTCAGCTCTTACCCACAAGTTTCCAAATTCACTTTAGACAGCTCAAGGAAAAAAAAAATCTCAACTGTGGATATTCACGGAGAATTACTGCTGAATCAACAGCCAACTGGATGCTTAATGATTAACTACATTGCCTTGTTAAAATATTCACTACAACCTTGCCTAGCAATTACATCTTGTTTTAGAGCACTTCTCGGGAGTAATGGTGAAGGATAACCAATTTACAATCTTTCTTCTATAAATAAAAACACACATACGCAGTGAAACTCCATATCCACAGCAGATTTTCATCCAAAGCAAGGAGGTAACTCCCTGGGGACAGGCATTACTTATAAATACCAGTATTGAACACCCACCGTGCTGTTTGGCACACTATTTGCTACTAGTAGATATTGAGTAAGTAGCAAGGAATGTGCTGAGGTGTCTATGTATGGAGGATTATGATTAATATCAAGTGAACAGAAGCGATCAGTAAATGCATATTCACATATCAATTCTGCAAAATAGTAGAAAGGTTTAAATTTTATTTTATGTGTATGAGTGTTTTTGCCTACATGTCTCTCTGAATACTGTGTTCTCCCTCCCCAATTTTGTGAGCCTCAAGCACTGGATTATTATAGTCTGTGAAATATTGGCACAGGATCTTGAGACCACCGAAAGCTAAACCTGTGACCCACAAATCATCCACGAGGCCTACTTTAAGGAAAAGTAACTTCCCATGAACGTTTTCCAGAATGAACCTGTTTTAGGTTACAGAAAGAGCAATTGTTTTTATGTTGGTTCTGCATCCAACATGGATAAATGAGAGCATTTGGAGGTTTCCGTTCCAAGGACGGAGGTAATTTCACTGTCTGAGATGAAAGTGCAGGATATCAAATTGCTGTTTACTCACACTTTCTAGGACTTTTTTTCCCATCCTTCCCATGGCATATCAAGTTGCCATAAGACGAGGCACCTCCCCTCGTATTGAAGCTGGATGACCGAACCCAGTAGAAGGAAAAAGATCCCAGAAGCAGGCAAAAGATTCAGAGACACCCCTGCTCCCTCTGTTAGGAGTCCCACAAGAAAACCAACCTACACAGCTGTAACAGACATGGAGAGGGCCGAGGTCAGTTCCATGCAGGCTCCCCGTTTGTTGGTTCAGTCTATGTGAGGCCCTCTGAGCACAGGTTAGTTGGTTCTTTGTGTTTCCTTGTGGTGTCCCTGACCCTTCTGGCTTCTACAACCCTTCTTCCCCTCTTCTGCAAGATTCTCCAAGCTCTGCCTAATGTTTAGCTATGGATCTCTGCTGAAGCCTCTCTAGGCTAGGCACCAATGTATGAGTAGTGCAGATATCATTAGAAATCGTTTTCCATCCTAGGTCTCTGAGTGAATCAGCCTCTGAGTGCTGGCCCTCCAGGCAGCATCAGGGATGGGCTCCCTCTCACGGTATGGATCTGAAACTGGACCAGTCATAGGTTGACCTCTTTTGCCCCACCCTTGAGACTTGGACATATATCTAAGGTGGTTCTACTAGATAATTATAAGGTGGTTTTGGAGGGGGGGGGGTTTCATATATGTTCCCTGACTTAAAGCTTCTCAGTGTGGATAGAACGTTTTGTTCATCTTGTATTCTCAAAGGCACTGGTGTTTGACACATGGGAGAGCCAGAAACAAATATTAGCTGAATTAATCAATGAGGGGGAAAGTTCTTAAAAATTCAGCTGAAAACTAAACACTGATCAATAGAATCATGGTTAACTGCTCTAAGGAAATATGCTTGTCTAAAACCATAAGAAAAAAATCAAGGACCAGATAAAATGATGGCAAGTCAATAAAAAAGCAAGCTTGTGTTCGAATCTTAGCTGTTCCTCTTGTAAGCATTTGGCCAAGTTCTTGGACCTCACAGACCCTCTGCACTATCTTTAGGTAGGAATAAAACAGCTGCCTCATAAGGTCAACAGGAAGCCTTTCAATATAAGCAATCCACCCTTTTTTTTTTTTCAAGACCGGGTTTCTCTGTGTAGCCTTGGCTGTCCTGGACTCACTTTGTAGACCAGGCTGGCCTCAAACTCACAGAGATCTGCCTGCCTCTACCTCAGTAAGTGCTGGGATTAAAGGCACGTACCACCATGCTCAGCTTCCATTGAATTTTTATCAGCAATTATGTTGTAAATTTAACTTTTACTTCATAAATTGATAGGCTAAATTTGGACCTTCTGAAATGTCACATCACATCATCACAGTGGTAATATTTTTATTCCTTGTCCTATTTCAGTGTTCTCAGTTACCCAGACATATACCATCTATGTCCACTGTATACCAACACAAACAAACAAAAAAAAAACCCCACTACACTCATGGATATGTGTACTACTGAGAAGCACTCGCTTTAGGAAAACTGCTTCTGCTCAAAACACTAATTTTAATATTACTTCGTAAAAGGAAGAACAGTAGTCCTGCCCTGAGATTCTGGAAACTCAGGATTGGACTTATCACAAAGAATTCTAATGAACCCTTCAACTCCACATAGATAGAGAAGACAGAGTGCAAGCAAGAGAAGAGGGTGGCAAAGTTAAAGTGCTGGTGGGACAACTCAGTTGTACAGTGTTTGCCTGATGTGTAGAGGTCTGGCTTAATCCTCAGCATTTTGGAGAAGTGAAAATAATTCTCATCTCTTCTGTTAATTTGAATAAATTAACTTTACCCTAATAATGGAACTCTTTCATGATCACTTGGCTGAAAAAGAAAATGTATTCTTTTTTTTTTTTTTTTTTTTTTTTTGCCAATCACATAGTCATTGTACATAAATGTCAAAGTTGTCAGATGATTCTACGCCTTCCTAAAGAAAGAGCATAAATTACTCATGAACTGCAACCATGTGTTCAGGTCTAGCAGGGAAGTTAAAAGGGGAGACATGGTAAGGACTGACAGCTTCTGATTTCACAAATCGAGGTCACTGATATTTTATTCCTAGTCACTTATCTCACCCAGCTTATCCCTGAGTTCCGCCCCCCTGAGTCCCCCTTTGTTCTTAGCACACAAATAGAGAGAACAAGTAGAGTACAGTAACAATGTCACTGCCAATGTCCCCATTCATAAAGAAGAAGTTGAATTAATTCTAACCAAAGTCTCAAGATCTACTAGACAGATTTGTATCATCCTTAGATGTCTTGCTGCTCTTGAAGCCCTAAAACCCTAATTTTCATAGGACTATATTGGTAGAGGAATTGAAACCCAGAAAATGTAAGTGCGGCCAAAGAGAGTCAATTTCTGTGTGGAAGAAGTAGCATTGTATGCTGTGCACAGTGAAGACACAGGTGTCATTAAAATGAGAAAACACATAGTCCTCTCTCAGCTGAGGAGTGAACAGATTGCTTTTGTCACATTACAAGGACGTGAGCAGGAATGATGAGCTGATAGCCGTATTTGAAAAAAATTGCCTATCTAGAACTACAGTAGTGTGGCCATTAACAAATGTCTCCAGTGTAGGACTTAAGTCCAAAACATGCGGCTTTATTTAAAATATAACATACAAAAGAGTCAGTGTATCGACACTGCATTCTGGAATTTAATCAAAATAAGAATAACAGTTGTTCTGTCTTTAAGAAAAAAAAAGAAGGAGCAGTGTGTAATATTTTTAATATATGGATGGCTGGGTAGAGTAAATGACTGTGGCACAGAAGGTTTATCTGTAAACACTGCAGCAAGTCTGGGGTTTTTAAACACAATAAATGACTGGTTTCAATCAGATGCAGCTAGCAGGAAATCCATGGCCCATAGGAGCAATTACCCATCTCTTGACTGAAGCACAGGGCAATTACAAGCTAGAGAAGTACACTCACGATACCAGAGCACTTGACTGCGTGATGCTAATGGAACTGGGACAAGAAACAGCGGTTTGTGGCTTCATTTCTCAGCTTCAACCCTTCCGCAATCTCTGTCATGTTCCTCTTACCACTCAGGACAGCAGCTTAGACAGAGAAATTGTGTCTGTAAAAGCATTATCATCTCTAAGCAAAGCCCAAGCATCAGGATTTTCTCTGCCCCACACCCTGCTGCAGCACCTTAGAGAAGTTACATTCACCCCAATTTTTGTTAACTGTATCGTGCCATGCTCAGTTATAGGGCTAGCAAATTCTTATCCGAGCATTCACGACTAACACAATTAGCCAAATCAACATTTCTAGTGTTAAGGAAATGAAAGGAAACTGTCATGGGAACAAATTAGAAAGTGGTCTCTTAGTTCACTGTGAAAAATAGCTCAACCTTATCTTTGGAGAATTAACCTTAAAGAAAGAAAAATTAAGATATAGTAAGTGCTCTATCAAATTAATTTTCCATCCTCAGTACTTTTATTTTTAATATTTAAAACTTCCAGAATACCTTGCTTGGCAAGAATTAAATGCTGTAATACATGGATACCTCTGTGAGTTTGAAGCCAACTTGGTCTAGATAGTAAGTTCAAGGACAAACAGGCCTACATAAACAGACCCTCCCCTAAAACATAAATAAATGCATACATACATATCTAAAAATAACTTCTATGCTATAAATTTTCCAAAACCACTGTAAGTTTTTTTTAAAAACCCACAAAATATCCACTAATATCCCCACTGGAAGAATAAAATGACAGACCAGTAAGGTAAGTTCCTCAAGACACCATTGTTAAATGTGCTGTTGACTCAGGACTTTAATCGGGCTATGACTAATAAATATCATATCCTTTTGTCCCTGTTACTGAGTAACTCTGTGAGTCATAACTATTATGAATAATTGGCAAAGTTACAACATCATGATCCCATGACAGACATTAACAATCGATTCGAACATCATTTTTCATTCAGTGTTGACAGGACCACAGAATCACTCATCACAGTATTTTAAAAAGCTAAGAATCTTCAGCTCTTCCTCTTTCTCCTTTCTCTCTCTCTCTCTCTCTCTCTCTCTCTCTCTCTCTCTCTCTCTCTCTCTCTGTCCATTATAGGCTATGCCAACTTCCAACTAACTCATAATGGCTTTTTATTTCTTACTATGTAGACCAGACTGACCTTCAACACCTAGAGATCTGCTGGCCTCTGCCTCCTTTGTGATATGATCAAAGGCAAACATCATCTCACCCAAAAACCTGACAATCTTTCTGATTCAGTATCTCAAGTGGTTTTTTTACAGGCATGTGACACTATGCCCAACACGGCCTTCAACTCTTTCTTTTTTAAGGTTTATTTATTTATTTTACTTTTGAGCACTCTATCCACATATACACCTGCATGTCAGAAAAGGGCATCAGATCACATAATAGGTGGTTGTGAGCCACCATGTGGTTGCTGGGAATTGAACTCAGGACCTCTGGAAGACCAGACAATGCTCTTAACCACTGAGCCATCTCTCCTGCCCCCCAGCCTTCAATTTTTATGCAAATTCCAATTTTGAATTCTTCTATAAATGGTCTTGACAAGGTGCTTGATTGTAGATATTCAGTGACTATTAGAGTTTCAGGCATCACATATACGAAGAGCATTGATACATTTAGACCCAGATTGGAACTCTTCTATTTCCTAGCTACAAGCCACAAGCATGTTATCTACTTTCTAGATCTTTGTGACCTTATCTATAAAGTAAGGATGCTACTTCCAGCCTTGCAATGCTGTCTTGAGACTAAAATAAGATGGTATCTAGTCTTAAGAGGAACCTGACCTTTCAGAAATACCAAACCTCCTAATAAAATAATATTTTTTAAAAATCAGTTCTGTATGAAACTACTTGAATCTCCAAATACTAAAATAAATTCAGGAAACGTGCCTAAGAAGGAAGAGTGGAATTAGAAACAGCAGTGCAAGGTGACTACTGCCTGGAGCCAGATTAATGAAGACTGAATACAGTCTATATTCAGGGAGGACCCACTGTTAGAATTCTGCTTCAGTCGGCCTACTTGTGATGTCATTGCCTACCTGCCATGGGGGCGTGGCCCTGCCCAGTATAGAAAAGGACAGACTTACCTTGCCCCACCCCTCTCTCTTCCCCTCTATTCCTCTCTCTCTCTCTCTCTCTCTCTCTCTCTCTCTCTCTCTGGGGTACCCCACCTCCTTTTCCTTCTCTCCATATGTTCATTTAATAAACCTCATATAATAGAATATCTGCTTCCTGGTACCTTGTATCTTATCATCTTATTATTAATTATAAAGTTGGTGCCACGACTCAGATATGAAACCCAGAGGACCGTTCTGTTGTCTTCACAGTAAAATCCCATCTCCCTTTACTGTCTGCAACAAATACAACAGTTCCCACTGGATGAGAACTGACACAGTCGCCACCACCACTGCTTGGTCCCTGAAAATTCCTAATGCACTAGGTTCATGTCTGTGTCCCCAGGCCAACTCAGCTGCAGAGCTGCAGTTGTTTGGTCACTGTCCAGTACTGACAAGTCGACAGTCTGTGTGCCTGTTTTTTGAGTCATTCTCCATTCTGGGGGCACCCTAACAGATTACCGCCTTCACCTCCCTGGGAAATGTTCAGATGTCTGTTCCTCCTACATGCCTTTGAGAATTCTTTTTATTTTATTTTATTAATTTATTCTTATTACATCTCAATGGTTATCCCATCCCTTGTATCCTCCCATTCCTCCCTCCCTCCCATTTTCCTCTTACTCCCCTCCCCTATGACTGTGACTGAGAGGGGCTCCCCCTGTATATGCTCATAGGGTATCAAGTCTCTTCTTGGTAGATTGCTATCCTTCCTCTGAGTGCCACCAGGCCTCCCCTCCAGGGAACATGGTCAAAAATGAGGCACTAGAGTACGTGTGAAAGTCATACCCCACTTTCCACTCAACTGTGAAGAATGTCCTGTCCATTGGCTAGATCTGGGTAGGGGTTTGAAGTTTATGGCCTGTATTGTCCTTGGCTGGAGAATTCTTATAGAGAATCTCAAATCCCTGTGTCCACATTAAGGGCTTCTAAGCTTACACACCTCTGCAACCAAACTTGGACAGATCCAAAACTAAACCATTTAAATTATTGCCAGCAATCAGGTAAAATGGAAGGAAGTTCCCCATATTCAAATTTTTCTTTGCTCTCTCAAAATTTCCAAGCACTGTCAACATTGTCTCTTTCCTTATTTTCAAGCCTTTTCTCTTTGTTCTCCCAAAAATTTCAAGTGTACAGCTAAAGGAAAATTGTCTCCATAACATAATAACTTTGTCTTCTGCCCACATATATGTTCCAGTATCCTGCTAGACATCTTACCTCTGGGACATTGTCAAAGCAGCTACCAAGAAATGCTCCAGTCAAACCTCACAGATTGTGTCAGCTGAACCTACATTGCCCCTCCCAGCCGCAGATGTTCTCAGACTGTGGACAGCCAATGCAACAGCCTGTTCTTCCAGAACCTGGCCAACATTTCAGACTTTTACCCCCAATCGCCACCCTACTGTCAGAATGAAGTAGTTAAGATGATTACTTCATCCCTTATCCATTTACAAAAGGTTGAAGTTGTGTGCTCCAGGCGCAGGAAAAACAGCTCCAGGTTCTCCCAGCACTCCTTTGTCCCTATCTGCTGCAGGACATGGCTGCCATACCCTGCCCTCTACCTTGAATTTTCAGGTCAGAGCTTTTCCTTCCTCTTCACTATATAATCTGGACATTTTATTGCTATCACTTCTCTCTCTCTCTCTCTCTCTCTCTCTCTCTCTCTCTCTCTCTCTCTCTCTCTCTCTCTTTCTCTCCCCTTACATGACAGCCAAAGCTGCTTCTAATGAACCTACATTTATATACTTCAACTAACCTTATATAAAAACAATCCAACGTTCCTCATTTTTTAATTATAGGAAAAGGGAGGAATGATAAGAGTTCTGCTTCAGTCTGCCTACCTGTGATATCATTGCCTACCTGCCATGTGAGTGTGGCCCTGCCCAGTGTATAAAAAGACAGACCTGCCTCAACCCTCCACTCTCTCTTCCCTCTCTTCCTCTCTCCTCCTCTGTCTCTGTCTCTATCTCCCCCCCCCACAATCTATCTGTCTGTCTATCTATCTATCTATCTATCTATCTATCTATCTGGGGTACCACTCCCCCCTTTCCTTCTCTCCCCATGCTCATTTAGTAAACATATAACAGAATATCTGCAGCCTGGTACCTTATATCTTATAGTCTTATTATTAATTATAAAACCTACAGCATTAAATAACAGGAGAAACTGAGAAACTGCTTAGATCTTGCATTGAGATAGATAAATTTAAAAAGAGCTATTAAGGAATGGGTCAAGGGTTGGACTATGAAGGCTTGTGACTGAAAGAATGAAAACCTAAGTAAAATAATCTGCATTTTACTTCTGGGTCTTGGACGAGCTAATAGATTAAATCTTTGTTCATATCCCATTGACAACCTCTTAAGAGGCCATAATACTGTATAGCATGAACTTTGGAATTCATTTTAAATACCATTGTTCCTCTCTGGAATATTGGTGGCCCAGTGTTCCTGAGGATTAGACTTTATTAGGTCCAGCTTCATACTGAGAGAGCATCAGGCATCATATCTATCTCAAACAAAGTCATCAGTGTGGATTACATCTCACTCACCTTTTCCCAAAGAAAGAGGACCTCAGGGTCCTCCCCTCATGTAAGTTAATCATTTGTGCCTTTCAGTAACCAAGTTCTCATGCCTAGGATAGAAGCAACATTGGAAACAACCAAGTTTCCTAGCGTATAGAAGATTGGGACTCCAGTATGTCCCCTCTATATTTGATTTTTCTCTTGTATTGAGCAGTTTAAAAAGCACAGAAAATGTTCTCTAGTCAAATATTTTTTTATTATTATTATTATGTATACAGTGTTCTGTCTGCATGTAATGACTGCACACCAGAAGAGGACACCAGATCTCATTATAGATGGTTGTGAGCCATTGGGTGGTTGCTGGGAATTGAACTCATGACCTTTGGAAAAGCAGCCAGTGCTCTTAAACTCTGAGCCATCTCTCCAGCCTCTCTCTGGTCAAATCTTAATGGAGGTGGGTAGTACAATGATGGCTATTCCTGTCTGCTGTGGCCATATGCATTGGTGTGGTCCTGACCACACCAATGATGTGGTGTTGGCCTCTGGTGATGATGGTTGCAAACAAAAAAAAATTGACAAACACGAGTCATAAAAGAATTAATAGATGGGATACAGAGATGGCTCAGTGGTTAAGAGCACTGGCTGCTCTTGCAAAGGACCCAGGTTTGATTCCCAGCACCCATATGGCAGCTCCCAGTCATCTTTAATTCCAGTTTCAGGGAACTTGATGTTTTGGTTTTGTTTTTGTTTTGTTTTTTTGGCCTTCTAAGCCACTACATGAATGTGGTACACAGATATACATGCAGGCAGAATACTCATATACATAAAAATAAAGGCTTAAAAAGGACAGCAAATAGATTTACTTACACTCAAAAAGCATAATGACATAGATGAAGCAGAAGAACAGGGGATTGCAAGGAGTCCATAACTATTAGGTATATAGTAACACATAACAATCTATTCTTTTTCATTTCATTGCTTTGTGACTAAAGACACCCACTTATCTATTAGAAGGATGGTACCCTGTCATTTTGTAGCAATGAGTTGTCACAGATGCCTAAACCCCAAGTCCCTCCATGGACAATCCCTGTCTTATTGGTGTCCCCTACTTTTATTCCTAAAAGAAATATGCTATTGGTCAAAAATGTTTCATTATAGACAGTGAATGAAAGCCAGGCATGGTGGCACACACCTTTAATCCCAGAACTTGGGAGACCGAGGCAAGTGGATCACTGTGAGTTCAAGGCCAGCCTGGTCTACAAAGCGAGTCCAAGACAGTCAAGGCTAACACAGAGAGACCCTATCTCAAAAAAAAATGGAAAAAAAAGTGAATGAATGCAGATTTATGGAAATCTGATTATACTCATTCCTATATTTGTAAAGTGGTACTTCAAAAAAAAAAAGATTTGTGATCTTTAGGCCTCAGTTGTTAAAATAGTTTTAAAGTGATAGGAGCACTTGAGTTATTGACAACTAAATAGAAACATGTTATAGTAAGTCTCAAAGGACAAGTATCTTTGAGGATATTAGGTATTTCAAAACTGTGATGTTAGCCTCATTTTCATGACAAAAATGTGTTCATTATTCACTGCTCACCTAATAGACAGTCACTATATCCTTTGTTACTCCTTTACAAAGTGTGTGTGCCATGACATTCGTCTGGACTTCTTAGCCCCCTGGTTTCCACAACCCTTCCCATTGCCCTCCAAAAAAAAAAAAAAAAAAAAAAAAAGAGGCACAAAATTAAGAAGAAATATCCAGCTGAAAGGGCAAGGTTTTTGAGAAGAGGAAAAAGAGTGGGAAATGAATTATTTCCGACCAAAAGCAATTATATTTTGAAGGCAGAAGCAGACATCTTCTGGCACAACTGTCAAGATGTTACAAAAAGATTAAAGGAGGGTTTTTTTGTCATTTAAAATCTGTTTCTGGCTCGGAAAAAAAAGTGTGGCTGTTCAGTTTGTGATTTTTAATAAGATTTCTCAATAGACTCACTGCTTTAAAAAAAAAAAGTGTGAGGAAAAAAGAAGCAAAAAAATTGAAGGCCATGCAGCAAACACCGTGGCAACTTTGATACAGTATCATTCATTTTCACCATTCTCCAGGATTTAGACAAGATTTTTGTAGGTTATACCCCATACAATAACCTGTCAACAAAAACACTTTGTGCAGAGACGTCTTGGGATTTAGGCTTCTATGTGGTTAAAGTAGAAACATCAGATTGCTTCCTTTCCAAACACTGTGAGGTTGTTGCTTAAGCATGCAAAGGCTGGTATTTTACACTGTTAACAAAGTGCCAACATTTCCCTCATCCAGCCTCCAGTGGCTACATACTGTTTGTACCCATTCTTTACAATAACGGCTCCTTCAGTTCTGTCCAAAGAACTGAATATCAACCTTCTGCCTGGAAGGCACCTAAAGAAGACATTGTGAAGACCCAAACAAGGTTGTCCAGGCAAGGTGGACATGATTTTCAGAATATTCACTGCCCTCTCCCCGCCTTTGTGAAGTACACTCTGCTTTCGAACATATTCAGAATCCTAATTTTCTACAAGAAAAGTGATCAGCTTTCAAGGCGGTCTATCTTCTGTTTATCCCACTGGTTGTTGGAGTTCAGTGTTCACATGTGAAGCTTTCTTCTCTTCGCCCTTCCTGGAAAGCCCTTTCTCCTGGTGAGAACAGTGGGTCCAAGTCCCGGCCCTTGTGTGTCTTAACAAATTCAGAAACTGAAGAATACAGCAAGAGGAGATAGGTTGGTGAGTTCTCTCCTGTCTTTTTGTATCCAGTGTCCAAGACCTTATTTCTGCCTTAAGACTTAGGAAGGGTGAGTCTTAAAACTGTGCAAGGCCACATAAGTATATGAGGGAAGCCTTCCATGCAAATAGTTTATATTCCTACAAAAGAAGTAAGCTCTTTGCTTAGGAAACAAGTCAAAGACAGGGCGAGATGCTAATCAGGGCAGAGCTGGGGATGCTTTCAGCAAGATCTACTCCCAAGAAGCATACATGACCACTTGCAGTTACTTGTCTACGTTTACATCTCATCCTGGGAATACTTAGACATCAACTTTCTCTGAAAGAGTGAGCCTAGAAAATAGCCAAGTTCTCTTTTTCTCTCCTCTGGCTGAGTGGTAACCATCTTTCTTTTGTGTCATTCAAACCCCTATCAAAATTATCTTCCTCAACTGTTTCATTTCTTCAAATATACTCCAGGCTTTTCTAATATTGACATGCTTCAGCATGCCTTAACGTGATACTTGCACCACTTTCAAATAACATATGACAATCAATCCTTCAGCATTCAAGTTGGCAAACTAAAATGTTATCCTTTTTTTTTTTATTCTAATGTTCCCCAAATGGAAAATCTAAGAATCTAAAAAAGGATATTTTAGGTGAGGAAATACAATGACACTCCTAGGAATTTGGTATTAGAAAAATATCTAATTTCTCATTGAACTGAGATTTATGCCTTTGGCCAGTTACCTCCACTAGCTAGTAACATCAAAGAGGACAGATGATAACATTTAAGTTAGCATCTATTAATCCCTAGGATGTGTCTTTCAAAAAGAAAATTTGCTGGGAAAGAGATTGAAAGAAATGTGTTTTTCTTGACATTTTATAAAGTCCTCTCCATATTTCCTGAAGTCACATGGCAAAGAAAAAGAAAAAGAGAGAAAAATAAGGGGAGACAAAGGAAGCTTTTGTCTTTAAGACAGGGTTTCTCTGTATAACCTTGGCTGTCCTGGACTGGCTTTGTAGACCAGGCTGGCCTCGAACTCACAGAGGTCTGCCTGCCTGTGCTTCCCTGAGTGCTGAGATTACAGGTATGCGCTCCTGCTCCCAGCTGCAAAGGAGGCAGTTTAAAAGGCATAATTATTGTGCACACTGTCTCATAACCTCACTTAGATTTTCCCTATACATTGTCTTACCCAGTCCTCATAACAATATCCAAACACAGGCCAGTGATTGTTGTGCTATATGATTAGGCCACAACATATTTGGTATAAGGAGGCTTATTGGGGCGGGAAGGAGTTAGGGCCTCCAGAAGGACAGGTAGAGGCAGATGATTTGACGTGTGGATAGGCAGACAGACAGACAGACAGACAGACAGATCGACAGACACAGTGAGAGACAAAGACACACACCGAAAGAGACCGAGAGACACAGACAGACCAAGAGAGACAGAGACAGACCCAAGAGAGCTGGGTTAGCAGCAAGCAAGTCCTTTTTATCCCCAGACACACCTGGCACACCTGGCGTGGTGGCAGGTGACGATATAAGACACTGCTAGGACCCTGAAGGCAGGCCAGCTAAATTGCCTGTACACTAACAATGATCCTACTTGATGAAACACTAACAAAGAGATGAGGGAACTCAAGCAGTGTTATGAACTGAATGTTTGTGATCCCCTTCCCTAGATTCACATCCTAGGAGAGAGATGAGGCATAGAGGTGTTACTCGGTGGTAGAGAACACATGCCTAGCACCAATGAACCCTAAGCTTAATCCCTAGAATCTAAGGGAAAGACAGAGAGAGGCAGAGACAGACAGACAGAAGCAGGGACAGAGACAGAGCACTTCCTCCCCATCACCACCACTTGAGAATACAATAGGAAGACATCCTCCGCCGATGAGGAAGCACACCCTTTGGGGACACCGGATCTGCCAATGCCTAGACCTTGGACTTCCAAGCCTCCAGAACTATGAGAAATAAATGTCTGTCACTGAAGTTACCCAACCCACAGTAGTTTGTTATAGTAAACTCAAACCGGCTAACAGGTACAGAACTTGGAAGCTCAGGTAGCCAGACGATACAATGAACACAGAAGTACTTGATTTCTCTCCCCACCCCACCACCCCCCCCTCATTGCCTCTGAGGTCCCACTGCACATCCACAGACAGCAGCCCAATGGCCTGGACCATCAAAGAGAGTGAAAGCCGAGGCCACCAGGGTAGGCAGAGACCAGCAGGGAGAACCTAGGATCATCAATCAATCTCCAGTTCGGCGGTGAACCTCCTCACGACCCAGCAGCCATGTGGAAGATGGAATTCCGTACTCCAGCTCCCTGCCTTCAGAAGCCTGACCACAACAATCAAGAGATCATAATTCCCCAGGGCAAACCTACCCGCTCAGTGTATCTAATTGAGAGGAAGGGGTGACAAAGGTGCAAACAGAAGGGGGAAAGTGTGCTCCGAGAATTTTGTAGTCGTCAATGTGCAGGTGGCACCTCACTGACCCTTGCTGTTGAAATGGGATTGGCTGTGGGAGGAGAGGGCTCCGGCAAAGCAGGGAGAGTGTGGAGGATAAAAGTGAGGCAGACAACTCCGAATTCTCCCCCTTTTGAATTTCAACCTGTTGGATAAAAACAATAGCAAATGAGGCACTGAATATGCATGAGGCAGGGAAGGTATTTTAAGTTTTTCAGGAGACAGCTCGCTGAACGGAATTGCTAATTATGTCTCACATTGCTTTGTCCAATTCAGTTAGCTTGATTATGGCTGAGTTGTCAGCTTCCCTGCTCTTGAGGTTCCATGGTTTCGGCCTGTTCTGAGGCTTAATACTAAATTAGAATTACATTTTTGAAGAAAAAAAAATGTTTTCCCTTATTGAAGTGCTAGCTTTAACCATTGTGACAAAATAACCTTTCTCAACAAAAATAAAATTAAAGCCGCCAAGGGTTCAGATTCAAGGGTTTCTGGAGTTGGTGGAATGTGAGGAATGTAATCGCAGCTGTGACAATTGCAAATTAAGATTGAACAATGAGCCAAATTAAAAGGGTGAGAAAGAGCAGAGCACCATATGGAAGGAACTCACTGCTACCCCCACAGGATATCTTTGATTTCTTAGGATGATCAGGATTAGTCAGCGGGAAGATGGACTAAACTGAGCCTGACCTCTCAATAGCCTGACCCACTGTCTCCATCAGGCCCATCCAGGAGCCTTCTTTTTTACTTAATCTCTTTGCTTTTAAAATGGAACCTCGCTTCAACTGAGGTACTGGTTCAAGAGAGGGATGGCAAATAAAGCAAAGCCCTCATGGGACAGTTAAGGCAGGTCTAAGGCCATCTAACTGCATTAGACTTGTCATCACTGTTAAAGAAGAGCTTAGAAAACAACTAAAGGAAGGATCTATTTTGCTTCCGGGTCAGAAGTTTTGGACCATGATAACAGAGAAGCTGTGATGGAGCAAGACTGCTTGCTTTATGGTAAACAGGAGGCAGAGAAAGGAGAAAAGACAGGACCAGGGAAGTGCCCCAGGCACCTACTTTTTCCAGCAGAGCCCCCTCTCCTACCTCTTATCACCTTCTAATCGCACTATCATATTAATTCATTAAGAAATTAATTTGATGATTGGATCAGAGCCCTTGAAATGGAATCACTAGCCAAAAACCCACCAGCTGTCTGTCAATAAGCTCTCAATTCATGAGCCTCTGGGAGACATTTTAGGATATCCAGGGATATTCGCCATAAATGTAAAGACAGTGGATACCCCGTCAAATGAGTAGTAATAGAGTAAGTCCATCCATCCCATACTGTCAAATCTGTTCTATTCTTGTCAAGCCTGCTTTGAACACATGAAGAACAATAGATCGTGGGGAAGAGGAGATAAAAAAGGGAGACACAAGAAACACTGCCCTAATGTCTCGGCCCAAGGGGAGGGTAGTGCTGTTCCCACCTCTGCAGAAGGAGATACTGCCTGAGAGACCGTGAAGTACATGAAGGAGCACTGGTCCAAAGCAAGGATGCAACCAGCTCCGCAAGGTATCTGCAATGGCAGCTCTACTGGAGTACACTGAGTGGCAGGCAAAGGCTGCAGCGGCTGGTGGAGCAGCAGCATTTCAAGAGGAAGGTCTTAGTTGAGACTGCTAAAAGCTATCTGGCAGAAGGTAGAGGTGAAGGAGCCGCACAGAGGGATGGAATTACACCACACAACAGATCCACTTACGGGGGTTTAATAAGGAGATACAGAAACCATCTCTGGAGACACACACGGGGAGGGAGGGAGGGAGAGAGAGAGAGAGAGAGAGAGAGAGAGAGAGAGAGAGAGAGAGAGAGAGAGAGTGAAAAGGGAAGAGAGAGAGAGGGAGAGAGAGAGAGAGCCATGAGGAGGGTGTCTTTTATATGGCCCAGGGCAGGGCCACGCCCCCATGGCAGGTAAGCAGTGACATCACAGGTAGGCAGACTAAAGCAGAATCCTAACAGAGACCATTTATTTATAACACATCCCCTAGAAATACATGAAACAGTCTGGGGAAGGGGGTGAAATATTTCTTAAGAGGGTTGAGCATTATGGTAGAGCTGGGAACTTATGGCCACGTTGTCCTATTTGGGAGCCGTGGAAAGAGATCTATGCCTCACTGGCCTAGAGTTCTGGCCAGTTGCGGAGATGATGACAACCAAGCTGCTCACCACATATATACCGGGGAGTTCAGCCTGCATTACATGGAACAGAGCTGGACCACCCACGCTGAGCTGTGCCCGAAGCAAAAGCATAAGTAATAAAGTGGTTATTTTATGATACTGCGCATGGTACTGGGTAACTGGTATAATCAGTACTAAATATATTACATTTATTCCTGGTCAACCTCACTTTCAAGTCAGGGGAAAAATAGATTTTGAAAGCAGTTCTAATTGTTCCCGAGCAGTGTCTGAGGCTGACCTTAATCAGCGCCACTAGAGCAGTAACAATCATCTTTCATACTAAAAATCCTAGTTTCAGCTACAGTGTGGCGTTCTGCCTGAGCAGAAAAGTCTCCAATAGCAACAGATTCCATGCCCACATCTGTCTTCCCTGAATAGCATCAGAAGAGTGTTGTGTGCTTGCGCTTCATCCTCAGAGATATACCAACCTCAAATGACTTTGGGGTTCAGGGTACCACTGCTTTCTGCAGGTTTGGATATTCGCTGTACTGGGTTGCTGGCAGAGCTGACCCCAAAACATCCCCATCTGGAAAAGAGAAAATCAAAGTCATATCTATAGGTAAAGCAGCCACGTGACAGAAGAAGGGAGAGAGAAGCCAGCTGTCCCCCCCCCCCCCAAAAAAAAAGCATAGCAAAGAAAGAACCCCATTCAATGCTACGATGGTAGATGCTATTTTCCAGTTTAGTGGGTAGCTATGTTACTCTGCCTGTCTCAAGAGTATGAACCAAAAAATATCTTAAGCAATATACAGGATTGTTTTCTCCTTTTGAAGCCTAAGGGGTTGGAGAAGTTGGAAGGCACCAATTTTTTAAAATCTGACATGTTTCTTATTTCTGCTTCATACCATGTCCCTCTGACATGAACTCGAGCATCCTTGTTGTGACAGAGATTGTTTTAAACAGAATCTCCCTCCTGAGGGAATCTTGTGTTCTCACACATCTCCACTGCTCCAGCTCTGTTAAGGTTCCATTAGCTCTAAAAGAGCTTACAATTTGAATTCTCGCAGGTCATGGAAATATAGATATATTTCTTATCTTCAATGATATCAGATTAGGCTGTCATCCTTAAGCAGCCAATGTGGAGAAATTAAAATCACATCATGAGATGCTGCAACTACTTATTCACTTGAACTCTTCCTCACAGAGGCTTTAGAGACAAGTACATCAAAATGCTGTTTATAATTAAGTAAAATTACCCCAAAAGTATATCCTGTTGCACATGATTTGTTATGTCTCTGGATACCTGTCTTTAAGGAGAGAGTAATTGGCTTTACTGCAATAGGTTTGACTGCTTGCTGTGATGATGTATGCCAGTTGGAAGGCTCAACTCTAAGTTGATGGTGTTTACAAGAAAAGTGTTCCCATGATTCTAGTCAAAAGGTTCAGCTTGCATACACACCCTTTTTTTCACTCTCAACAATATAACACACACAAAAAAAAACTAAGCTGAACTCCATTTCCCATATGTTAACACTGAGCTCCATCTCTGTAACTAAAGACAACATGACAGGAAAAGCTCAAACGAAGGCAAACCTAAGCCCTGGCAGAAACAAAGAATAAAAGCCTAAGGATATCAGGATAACCAAGGGGAAGAACTGGAAAGCCCGTCTCTGTCTTATGTCACTTAAGTCATATTCAAGTCACAGCCTCTGACTGGAAGAGAGGTCAGAGCCTCAAGAAGATGCTCCTGCAGCCGCCACAGATGTGAGCATTTATCGTGAATAGCTCCCGGTGAGAAGAAAGGGGCTTCCTTCCTCTCCCCTAATCCTCTTACCGTGCGGCCTGCTGGAGGCCTTTCCTTGATGTTTACTCCTTAAAGGGCTGTTTAACTACTGGAGTTCTGAAGGAAATTTTGTGAGATGTCTAGGAACAAATACCACACTATAAATTATAAAACCTAACTTTTTTTTTTCTTTTCCTTCCTAAAAGTTATAATGCCTACAATTTTAATACCTATATCAGGCAATGGCAAAAAAAAAGAAAAAAAAGAAAAAATGTTTGTGTCGTCTGTTTCTAACCATGAATGTGGCTCGGTCCACCCATTCCTCTGGGGAGCCATTGCTCCCATTCGTCAGTCACATGACAAGGGTATGAGAGACAGTCCTAGTGCCATGTGGTCAGGACTGGGCAACGTGATAAGGTTTAAATAACCAAGTTAATATTCATGGTACCACAGGATTGGTCTTTTGAATCAGCTAAAACATCACGATTTTGCGCATGTAAGTGCGTGTGTGTTCTCGAGCACACTTGCGCGTGCCCACCCTCCTATGCTTGTGCACTCTTGTGCTCAGAAGGTAGAAGACAGCATCAGATCTCCTGGAACTAGGGTTACAAAAAAGAGTTGGGTTGTGAGTTGCCCAACGTGGGTGCTAAGAACTCTGGAAGAGAAGTAAGCACTCTTAACCACCAAGGCACCCCTTCAACCCCACATCATGATTCCTTTAAATCAATGAAGTACTAATTTTTAAATTACAGAACCTGGTGGCAATAGAATACCATTATCCCCATCACAAACACAATCCCTGTTTGCACTAAATGATCGAGCCTAAAAGAAGCAAATAAAAGGAAGGAACAGATCAGTATGTGCATCTCTAGACAAGCCCCACACTGCTCCCTCCTGAGTGCACAGTTAGATTACATGCATACAGAGATGTCTGTGTGGACATGGATGCTGAAGTGGATCGGCTGCTATGCTCTCTTTTGCTTCAGCAAAAGTTGCTGACGTAACCAAAGAGCCCTGGTTATTGGCATGGATGTTATTGATGTTTTCTCGCCAAAGATGAAAAAAATGAAACACAGAGGAATTGAATACTTTTTCCAATCTCCTTTCACCCATCTCTCCCTCTCTCTCTCTCTCCTCTTTCTCTTTCCCTCCTCTTCCCCTGCTGCTCCCAATAAACCTGCATATATAGGTCCTTGGTCATTTAATCATCTCAATATATAACCTATTAGGCAACTCTATTATGTTAGCCATTTTCAAAGTAAAACCAGAAGTAAGAATGTTCTTTGAAAAACAGCTGTTACCAGGCATTGGTAGTGCACGCCTTTAATCTCAGCACTCAGAGGCAGAGGCAGGCAGATCTCTGAGAGTTTGAGGCCTGCCTGGTTTACAGAGCTAGTTCCAGGACAATCAAGGATGCACAAGAAACCATGTCTCGAAATTGCCTCAATTAAAAAAGGAAAGAAAAACAACAACAACAAAAATAGTTCAGAATAAGGTTGGACTCAGGGATGTCTCTCTTTTCCTTTATCTTCCATTCTTAGGTTTGGAGACAGGTATTGAAAAGAAAGAAGGGGAATATAGAATATATAGGGAAGAAAGAACAAAAAGTAAATTAGTGAATCTATTCCTCAACTTAATGCCCCAATTTTCACTCAAAAGGTTATTTTTAATTCACTGGTATAGAATTTTATATATAGAAGCAAAATAAGTCTAATTTTACATACAGTGGTATAGAAGTCAAATGTAACAGTATTTTCACATACATAATATATATATGTCTACTTTAATATGAGGTATTGTAACCATATAACTCAATTGTAATGCAAGGTTCCAATATTTTTAAAGTGCTATTGGGGCTGTTTAGGATGAGTAAGTTATAAAAGTTCATTGTTAGTTGATCAAATCATGGTCATATCAATTACTAATCTATTTTATCACATGAATATACATCTTATGTGCAACAAATAGATATGAGTCTATAGAGAGATAAGGTAAAATAGTTAGATAAGGTCTTCCAAAGCCTCAGAGACATACAGAATGTGGCATTTAAAAATGTTTTTATTACTTTAAAGATTCACTGACAATGAGACAGGTTAACTCCTGGCAACACCCAGCCTACCTCAATGATGATGATGAGCATCAAAGAACCTCCTTGTGGAGATGGATTCAAATGTGGCCAACAAGCTACTGGGAAAATGTCCTTGTTTCTACCACAGACAGAATTCTGCCTAAAAAAGATCAAACTTGGATGCAGGCAGAGTTAATGTCCAAACTCTGCCAAGACAAGGTAAGCAAGTCCTCAATGGTTCCTGCCTCACAAATATGTCTGTCAGATATATTGAAGATGATGCTCCAATATTATAGAGAGTTTTTGGATGACTATACAGGTAGCAAACTATGTCTGTCATCTTCTCATTTGGGAACCTACTAAATCTACACTCCTGGTATAATCAGGTAATCAATTTTATTCCTTCTCAAGTCTCTGATGGGGTTGAAGACGTGATAGTTTAGTTTTACAATTAAGCTTAGTTGTTTAGAGCTTAAGATGTTTTTAGATCTAGATTGATGTCTTAACTTGATAATGATAAGATATGATAGATATAGATGTCACATTCAGAATTTTAGACACACCAAGATAGGAAAGATGTTTTCTTCAAGGCTGCCAAATACAAATAGCCAAAACACTAAGAATGTAACATTTACATAATTCCTGATTATGTCATGGTTCTTATTGCTGTAGGTAGCATAATATATATGTATATATATATATATGTGTGTGTGTGTGTGTGTATAATTATATAAATGTATATGTAAAATTAAAAACAGAAATAATAAAAACAAACAAAGAAAGAAACAAACAAAAATAGTTCTGTAAGAGAAATAGGAAAAGGATGCACAGTGTAAAGGATCCTAGGCTGATATTATGTAAACAGCTGCACTGGTGAATTTTTAGTGTCAACTTGATATAACCTACAGTCATCTGAGAAGAGGGAAGGAACTTCCACAAAAAATTTGCCTCATCAAATTGGTCTATGGCCATATATATGAGAGACTGTCTTGACTGGTGATGAATATGGGAGGGCTCAGCCCACTGTGGGCAGCACTATCCTTATGCAGTTGATCCTGGGCTGTATAAGAAAGCTATCTGAGCATGAGTTAGACAGAAAGTAACATCCTTCCTGGTTTCTGTTTCAGGCCCTTCTTGACTTCTCCCAGTGACACATTGTGATCTGGAAATATGAGGCAAATAAGCCCTTTCCTCTTCCAAGTTACTTTTGGCTGTGACATTTATTACAGCAGCAGAAAACAAACTAGAACAGTGACCTTCTTCAAAAATACATTCTGCTTGGAATTATTTGATTTATTCTTCAGAAGCACTCCGTGGAGTACATAGTGCAAGGATTTTGCTAACCAGTTTGTAGGTAAGGAGAGTATTTCCCAATATGACTCTGGGATGAAATGAAACCTAGTTTGGACAGTTTCCTTCTAAGTCCAAGCCAGTTCCTATCTCTTCAATATACTAATTATTGCCATTTAAGTATGGAAAGAACTATTGTGACATTTAGAAAAAAATAAAGTTCAGAGAGCAAGAATTTAAATCTCCCACTCAGTGTTGAATCACTTGGGAAATTTCTGATGAAAATATCTACCCAAAACTTCAACAGTAAGGATTTTTTTGTCCATAATGATTCTTAAACTCATACACATTTCAATATATTTGAATTGAAACAGAATTATATCTCTTGTCTCTTCCTCCCTCTAGTCTCTTGCCAGATACCCTCCCTCAAACTCTTTCCTTGTCTCCCATTTTCTCAAGTTGATAGCATATTTCTTTGTTTTATGGTTTGTTTGTTTGTTTGTTTGTTTGGGGTATTGTTGTTGTTGTTGTTTATACAAATTGGTTGTCCAGGAGCTCCAATGGTTTAATCATTTAGCTCTCAGTACTTATACAAATTGGTTTTCCAATGCAGACTAGTCATCCTTGAAACTATATGCACACTAACTCATGTACATGTGTGTGCTGTGTATTTTCTTCAAATTCTTTTATATCTTTTAGTTTTGACTTAAAACTATTTTGAAGCAAGGTGTTATATGAAAGCAGATTTCCTCTCTCTATGAAACTAACCATTCATAGCATGTATTATAGAATAATGTAATTATTTACTTTATATATATATATAAACAAATTCTCCTTGTTTTTTTCTGAACTATGTTTCTCTAAATTTAGTATAGGAAATTATAAATATAAAAGATGAAGAACAACAAGATTGCTGGGCATAGTGGCGCAGGCCTTTAATCCTAGCACTTGGGAGGCAGAGGCAAGTGGATCACTGTGAGTTCAAGGCCAGCCTGGTCTCCAATGCAAGTCTAAGACAGCCAAGGTGACACAGAGAAACCCTGTCCCAAAAGAATTTTTAAAAACCAACAAAACAACGACAAAAACAACAAAGTTTTCCCTGTTTATTCTTGAAAATACACAACATATCAACTTATTTAAAAATAATGTAGGCTTATGAACTAGAAATATGCATATCTGTACTTGTACTTGGATCATTGAGCAAAACTCTTAATTTTCAGAATTTTTACAAATACTAAAAAAACATGTGTTACATATACTGAAAGAAAAATGGGATAGGGACTATTAGTAAGAGTAATTTATGAAAAATCACAGAAACTTATGAAAAAACAAACTATGACTTCACTGGTGACATGGGGAAATGATCACATTTATCTTCTGCTACAAACTCTCCAATAATTGGCACCATTGAGAACGTCAGGAAGGATCTAAAAGATGGATGTATACTGCCTATTGATTCTCACCCTATGAACCTCCCTAAAGAAACAAAGATGTGGGAAAGCTATTTCAATTCAGGCTCATCAGGGTACTTCAATAGCCAACAAGCAATTGCAATGTTAAACAATAGCTGACTATATTAGTTACTTTTCTTGTTGCTGTGACATCGCACCTGGCAGAAGCAATTGAAGAATGGAGAGGTTGGCTTTGACTCACAATTTAGGGGGTTTGGGGCATCATGATGAGAAAGCGTAACAATTGAAGCTGCTCAGTCTACGATGGTAGGAGTTTGCTGTGTCTCTGATTCACAGCTCAGCAAACAGGAAGCAGAGCACTCAGTCCAAAAGTAGGCTCATACTATAAACTTCAAAACCCAATTCCCTGTATATGCTCATGGGGTATCAAGTCTCTTCTTGGTAACCTGCTATCCTTCCTCTGAGTGCCACCAGGTCCCCCCCTCCAGGGGACATGGTCAAATATGAGGCACCAGAGTTCGTATTAAAGTCATGAGCATATACAGGAGGAGGAAATTCCTGTCAGGAACAGTCATAGGGGAGGGGAATAAGGGGGAAATGGGAGAGAGGGAAGAATGGGAGGATACAAGGGATGGGATAACCATTGAGATGTAACAAGAATAAAATTAATAAAAAAAATTAAAAATAAAACAATTCTCAGCAATGTTCTTCCTCCTTCCTGACTCTTCCGCCTTAAGGTTCCAGCAATACCAGCCTGCCCCCCCCCCACCCTCGCCAAAAACAAAACAAAAAAAACTGCACCACCAACAGGGACCAAGTGTTCAAATACATGAGCCTACAGTGGACATTTGGCATTCAAACCATAATAGTGACCAAGCAATAGTTTATACTTGCAATGGAATATCTTACAGGCCTGCAAACATACATCAAAAAGAAGCATTATGTGTCAAGCATCATGCTAAGCATTGGTTAACACAGTATAACACTGGCTCTACCATTATGCAATTCATGAACTAGTGGGAAAACTAAAAAAAAAAAAAAAAAAGACACAGAAATGAAAAGACATAATGGTGACCCACATCTAGAAGAATTCTACTAAACCCTGAACTCCTCCATCAGGTAACATATAAGTCTGGGAAGTCAGAAGAGACTCCCGAGAGTCAATTGATTCTAAACTGAGGCATGAAAAAGAATCTCATAGTTTGGATCTTAAATGTTCCTCCATTGACCCAAGCCTCATTCACTAGTGTGGCATTGAGGGAGAATGATGGAAACTTTGGGGGTGGCGCCTCATGGGAGGTCTGCAAATCATTGGCATCACAACATCAAAAATGGTGGGCTCCCCCAGGCACTTTCTTTTCCTCTCTCTTTCTAAGGTGAGCAGTGTAGACATCACTACGTCATAGGCTCCCAGCCTATCTGCCCTGTCCCAGCAATGAGTCCGCTTGAGCATATACTGATTCCTCCAAAATCATGAATAAAGACTTTCTTCCTTGTAAGTTGACTATATCACTATTTTTCATAGGGAGGGAAAGCTCACTGACACAGAGAAGGAGAGTCCTGGGTAACTGAGGGGCATTCCAGTAAAGGACCCAAACTCATAAAACTTGACTACTGACAAGTTTTTGCATACTGTGTATGCAAACGGTGTATTGCTGAAGGAAGTATATGGCTGCCAAAAATAAAAGAATGACCAGGGGGGAACAGAGCAGAAATCGGGATATTTGCTTACGGATACGACCCGCCTGTATATGGGATGTTGTACTTTAAATTGCCTTAACTAGAGAAGAAGTTAAGAAAAACTACAAACCCCAGAGTGAGCTGTGCTTCCACACTTGCATATTGTTAGTTACAAATGACTATTTACCTGTCAGTTGGGCTAAGAACACCATCGGTTTGCCTTTGAAGTGAACCTCTCAGATTTAAAGAGAGTTTTTTTTTTTTTAAAGCTGTTGAAGGCTTACTTGATCTAAGTCTCAGGCACGTTTGAAGTTGTGACTTAATGGAAGATTATTTTTACTCACAGTGATCAAGCAGTTAATGAGATAAAGTAGTGAGGAGACAAGCTTAATAGAATATGTGGTTGCACCGCATGTTAATCTTTATAAAAGGCAGAATGAAAATAACAGGAAACCAGCAAGAAATTGGGACAGATGGCTGAACAGCTCAAAGACAGGAAAAACAACTCTTTCCTACACCGGCTTTTCAAAAGCAAACCCTTCTCATGTTCGGTTCAGTACATAAAACGGCATCAAAGAATGCGGAGACGGAAAACTAAGACGGAAGCCTTCCCAGCGGCTGTTCCCTTCCAACCTTCATCTAACCCTCATCCCTTCGCTGCCACTCCTCGGGCAAACTACGTCTGGAGCCGTGACTACAGGTTTTCAATAAAGAACGAAGACAGGTAGGATAGGAAGTCACCCTCTGTGTCATACCCCATCATGTACCACCTTGACTTCCGTGAATTAAAAAAGATAAGGGGGACTCTCCGACCCCCCCTCCCCCAGATTCAGCAACCACACTCTGGGGAGGCCACTGAAGCAGGAGGCAGAAGAGGAAAGAGAATGCCAGCTCCGTTTACTAAACCTCCATGTTAGTCCAGTCGCAACGTTCTTTGGTGGTGGAAGTGGTGAGAGGGAATTGCTCTGCTTTGTTTCTTTTTCTATCCAGACAGAACAGACCAAAAAAAAAAAAAAAAAAAAAAAAAAAAAAAAAGTCAAGCTACTTCATTTTCAGTTTAAATCAGAAAACATGAAACTGAGATAGTCACAGAGAAGATAAAGGAAATCCTTGTTAGCAGGTATCTGTTTGATAAATAGGTTTAACTTACTGATGTGGAGATAAAAACCAATATTGGACAAGTATTTAGCTAATTTTGAGAATACGGCAAAGCTGAATTTCCCAATGATCCTCTAATAGGCCCTGAATCATACTCCTTCCTGATATGTGCTAAAGATCCCTGGCCAGGCATAGTGGTACACACCTAGCACTCAGGAGGCAGAAACAGGTGGATCTCTGTGATTCAGAGGCCAGATTGGTCTACATAGTGAGTTCCAGGACAGCCAAGGCTACACAGAGAAACCTTAACTCAAAAACAAAAACCACTAACAACAACAACAACAAAAAACATAATCCATGTTCTTGATCCCGCAACCTCAACTTTTTCCAATTTTTGGAGTAAAGATACAACATGAGAATTAGGGGTTTTCAAACATTTTGACTAGGCTTCCTTTCTATAGCCTTCACTCTCAGCGTCTACAGCCACAGGAAGGTTGTATTTCTGCTGCAGCTTATGTGATTGAGAACTGGAGCCAGTGACATCAGGGACCGATACCTGGAACCCCAGGGACACGAGTGGAGATGACAGCCCTTAAAGGAAATATGTCCTGGCTTTTGCCCTCTATGCCTCAGTTCCACTAAGCCAGGTAAGTAGAGTTAGTTCCAGGGCTTGTGCCTTTGCAGAGGACCCCCACCGTGGGCACCTTCAAACCTTCCAGCTTCAAATGCAGGACTCAGCTTATCCCCTAAAGCAGTAAGCAGTTTGGTCTTAGCACTGTTACCTGCCTATAGCACTGTGTCATTGCTCTCCATCTCTGATTCCAACCATAGGAATTTCCCTTTATTGTCCATGAGTTCAGTCCTTCAGTTACAGTGACTGTGCCTATACTTTATCTACGATTTCTAGAAGTTATGGAGTGGAAAAGGTATTAAGGCTTTGGTGCTTTATGGTTTGCTGGAAATAGACTTTTTAAGGAAGCACCACAAGTGATTCTTATGCACACACTAAGCTTGGGAATGTTATAGCCTTCAGCAAGCAGTGAGACTTGCTCATGGCATAATATAGCAAGGTATAAAACACTTCCGTTCACTTCATTTCATCCTTATAACAAGCTTGCAAAATAAGTAGCGCTTGTACTGCCGTTATAATTTTTCCTGACAAAGCTTAGTCCGACGTTTTTGCCCAAAGATATGAAGATAATTTGAAAAACAGGGCTGGTGAGATGACTTAGTGGTTAAGGGCACTGCCTGTTCTTGCAAAGGTCCTGAGTTCTGTTCCCAGCAACCACATGGTGGTTCACAACCATCTGTAATGTGATCTGATGCCCTCTTCTGGCCTGCAGGTGTACATGCAAGCAGAACACTGTATACATAATAATAAAGAAATATTTTTTTAAAACAAACAAACACAAAATAGACCTCAGCAGGAGCAGAAGAGCAGGCCCTGCCCTGAGGACAAGGGAGTGGGTGAGCCAGCCCTACCCTGATGACATGGGAGCAGGAGAGCTGGCCCAGCCCTGAGGACAAAGGAGCAGGCCCTGATCCAGGCCTCTGAGTGGACCTCACCCCAACATCTACCCCATGTATGACCTGCTGGAACATATGAAGGGGCCGGACCTGCAGATTCAAAGATTAAAAAATCTCCTTGACAGAAGTCCCAGTGAGAATCCGGTAACGATAGTGTAGGCCTAAACCAGACCCATGACTAGTAGCAATGAACATTTGAAAGTAAACATATATGGGCAAAAGGCTATACTGCATGATATACTACAGCTTCTGTGGCAAGATATTTTTTGTTTCTTTGTTTTATTTTATTGGGGGGAAGAGAGGGATTTTGGTTCATGACGTGTAAATCACAGGCATTCAATAAAAGTTTAAAAAAAAAAAAAGAGGGCTTCTCATGCCTCATGTTGTGATCTTGTCAGGTAGTCTTTGGCTCTTGGAGGGAGTGTTGCCAGCCCAGAGGGGAACATTTCACTTAAACTATATACGTATATTTATATACCAACTTATATGTATTATATGTGTTTTAACTGTATAGTTAATAGTGTGATTCTTTATGACTTTCTCAGACATTCTTACAGTCATGTTACCCTCCTCTCTCTTCGTTATGCATTTATCTTCCTCTCCCTCCATAATTAGAGTTTGCCGGTTTTTTCATTTTGTATGAACACTAGTCCCATTCATGAAGGACTCCCACTCATAACCTAGTCACTTCCTAAAGAGCCCATCACCAAATACTGTCACATTAGTGATTAGGGACACCAAAAGTTCCCTGTTGGGACAGTGGGAAAATGTATGCCTAGCACACAGGCCCAGGTTTGATTCCCAGCATTGAAAAAGAGCCTGTTACTTGTTGTTCTGTTTCTGATTTCTATTGCTTCAATAAATACCATGACCAATACCAAACAAACAAACAAAAAAAAAAAATAGACCTCAGGTCTCCTGATAACTGGCCCATTGCATTTTATGTTATTATTCTCACAGCTGCAAATTAGCTTTCCAGGACAGCATTATCTGTCAGGAGATGCCAAACCAATTTGAAAGGAGTTAGGTAAGCTTTATCCGAAGGCTAGACATCTATCATTTTCTCTTCTGTGCATGTTGGACACTGACATCCTGGTACTCAGCCACATAACTTCTCCAGTCCTAGTAAGGTACCATAGATGTTTAATCTCAGCCACTTGGGAGGCTGAAAAACAAAAATTGCTGTTAAAAGCCAACTTGAGCAGCATATTGACACCTGTCTCAAAAGAAAGAAAGAAAGAAAGAAAGAAAGAAAGAAAGAAAAGAGGGAAGAAGGGAAGGACTGGAAAGGAGGGAGGAAGGGAGGGAAAGAGGGAAGAAGGAAGGAAGGAAGGAAGAAAAGAAAGAAAGAAGGAAGGAAGGATGGAAGAAAGGAAGGAAGGAACAAAGGATTAAAGAAACACAGAAAGAAACAAAAAAGAAGAAATTTTGAATATTTTAGAAATAATTTCTCTAAGTAAAATACCCACTTTTACTAAATGAGGGGGTTCACACCTGTAAACCAGAGCACTCAAGAAGCTAAAAATCTTTAGGAGCTTGGGGCTCACCTAGAGTACATTACAAGTTGAGGCCAACCCTGACTACATACATAGCAAGACCTATCTGGAAAATAAGCAAACAAACAGAAAAATTACAATAACCATGAGAAATATACGGAATTTAATTTTAAAATTCTCTCCATATGGGCTGACAAAGAGTACTAACATATGCCTGGCTTTTCGTGATCAACCACTCTTCAGGGTCTATGCTCCTAGCAGAGCTGATCTGTTCAAGAACTCAGCCCCTCCTCTACCTCCTGCTTAGCACATGACCACGCCCAGCTACATATATCCACAAACACATACTGTATGCCTGGAGACAACTAGAGATTTCCTCTTTTTCAGCCTACCTCTTGAAGTCCTGTGAGGAAATTTACAATGGAATTAACATTAACAGTCGTTCTCAACATCCCTAAATTAAATGTTGCACCTTTAATGCAATTCTTCATGTTGTGGTGACCCCCAACCATAAAATTATTTTTGTTGCTACTTCATAACTGTAATTTTGCTACTGTTATGATTCATAATGTAACTATTTTTTGGAGCTAGCGGTTTGTTGATAGGGGTCACGCTGCCACATGTTGGGAATCCCTGCATTAGAGAGTTGAGCTTGCTCCAAGGGGCCTTTTAGCATGTCATGAAACTACAACGCTTTTCTGCTCTGCCCAGGGTAAACAGCACTCCCCTTTTCTCTTTACAGGTCTCTCTTTTTCCTCTTAACTTTAGAGTTCACAGTGAATGCATGTCTTTCCTGTAGAAGACATGCCAAGAATTTTCACACATGATCAAATTGCCATGAAAACTTAAAAGAATTTGTTTAAAGGGGAGTTAATTAATTTTATTTTAGTATTGTTGTTCAAGTGCCTTTGAAACTGCTGCCTCTGTTTTTTCCTTCAGGGCCAAGCTGGCTCCCTTTAGTCCCTTCAGCACAGGGTAATTTGCATGAACGTAAAAACATTTTATCTGCATTAACATTCAGAACATGATTAGTCTATATAGTTAGGCTCAGATCAGTCAGGAAAACTAAGCATCCCCCAGCATAAAGGCAGATATTGTTTATTCCTTCAACCTAACACTCAACTGCCATCCCAGAATGAGGTGGCTTTTCATTGTCAGTGCCCACAGCAGAAGACCAAGTTATAGCATTAAGTGAATAAAGTTAAGCAGAATATTAAACACAAGCCTGGAGGTATAGGTCAGTTGGGAGAAAGAAGGCTAGCCTAGCATTCATGAAAGCCCAGAACCATACAAACCAGGTGAAGCCTTTAATCCTAGCACTCAGGAGGTAGAGGCAGAAGGATCAGAAATTTTAGGCAACCCGGGTCACACAAGACCCTAAGGCAGTGTTTCTCAGCCTTGGGATTCAAGCCCCACCAAGATTGCATATCAGATATCCTGCATATCAGATATTTACATTATGGTTGAAAATAGTAACAAAGTTATGGTTATGAAATAGCAATGAAATAATTTTATGGCTAGGAGCCACCGTAGCATGAGGAGCTGAGTTAAAAGGTCATAACATTGGGAAGGTTGAGAACCACTGCGGAAAGGAAAGGAAAGGAAAGGAATGGAAAGGAAAGGAAAGGAAAGGAAAGGAAAGGAAAGGAAAGGAAAGGAAAGGAAAGGAAAGAAGAAAAGAGGCCCAGACAGACCTGGTGGTGCACTCTTGTAACCCCATCACTTGGGAGGTGGAAACAGAAGCTCAGGAGTTAAAGGCTAGTATTTGCTACATTGGCCAGCCTGGACTGCATGACACCTTGTCTTAAAACAAACAAACAAACAAAATCAAACAAACCAAAAACAGAAAGCAATGAGGAAGCAGAGAAAGGAAGGGAGAAGTGGAAAGGAGGGAAGGAGAGGAGATGCACAAAGTTTGGCAAGAGTTATTTTTTAAAAAATACTTAGAATCATCTGCTGGTAAATACAGAGGAGAATCAAAGAGTCACAAAGCTCTCACTTTTCAATTCAGAAATACAGGAGTACATGAAAACATCTGAAAGCATTTTTAAGCAGATATTATTTCTAGATAGCAAGGGTAGCTTAAGCCCTCCTAGGCTTGAATACAGTGGCTTAAAAATAACTGTTTTAAAAAAAAATCATTGTCCACAAGCTACAGAGTCCCTAAGTGAATGTCAGCTGTACTGACTGTCCACAGTACCTCTGATCTCTGAGGATGAGAAAAGCCCCAATGAGAAAAAAGTTGCATCCTCTCTAGAAACAAAATGTAACTTCTATCTGGTGGAAGATTCTAGAACTCAAAAGGGTTTCGGACAGCTGTGTTAGTGCACAATGTTATAGAAGGTACAGCTATAGCAACAGCTTGACAGCATCCATGTAAATGTACATGGGGTGCGTAATTGCACTTGACTAACTTGTAATTGCTCTCCCATTGGGGGATCCTGAAACAAAACTGGTAGAGGATGAGCCTGGTTTTGTTTGTTAGTGTCTGCCCACGGAAGGTGGATGATGATGGCCGTGTACATGTTACAAACCATGTTGGCGTGGCATCACCAACGGGAAGAGCCCACTGAAACATCACTAACTAATATGTCACAGCCATAACAAATTGCTATAAAAGTCTCTAAATACAGTATTGAATTTCTTTTCTCTTGATCTCAACAGAAAACACATACTGTTGAACCACAGGACATATTTTGAATACCCCCCGATTAAAAAAAAAAAGCATAGAGATGGGCTCAGCAGTTAAAAGCAGCCATCACTCTGGCAGAAATGCAGAGTTCAGTTCCCAGTACCCACAAGGGGCAACGGACATGCTTGTAACTCCAGCTCCAAGAGATCTGATATCCTCTTCTGGCCTCTGTGGACACTGTACTCCTATGTAAACTCACACAGAGACATAATTAAAAATAAAAATAAAATCATTTTTAAAGGATAATGGTCTCATCTTCGTTATTAGTTATAAAGGTAACAAATTTAACACTGACCAAAAGCAGATAATTAAAGGAAATAAATGTTGCACTATGCCTCTTGTTAACTTTTTGATCAGTTTCTTTGATACCTATCTTGACACAGAAAGATAATCTTATTTTAGAAATGTTTGTACATACAGATTTTTCAGTTCTAGTTTTCTTAATTTATAAATTCAAATTTTCATTAACAAACATGTTAACACTGACTTGTTTTTAATCTCAAATGCAACATAATGTTGCATTGTACTGTAAAAATAAAGCATCAGTTTGAGCAGATGCCCTTGCCCCCAGGCCTTGATCCACCTGTTACAATGTTCTTCTTGTAAGTTGCTAAGGTGCCCCATACTCGACAACCTCCCCTTGGTGGGGAGGCCTGGTGGCACTCAAAGAAAGAATAAGCAGGCTACCAAGATGAGACTTGATAGCCTATGGACATAAAGTAGAGTAGGAGGTCCCTCTCAGTCATGGACCTAGGGAAGGGGAATACAGTGAAAGGGGGAGGGAGGAAGGAACAGGAGGATACAAGTGATGGGATAAGAGTTGAGTTGTGATCTGAATAAATTAATTAAATCAAAATAAAATAAATAAAACATCTATTTTATGATAGACATACTGTTATAACTTATTGTATAACCAATTAAAGAATTAAGATCTATTCATTCAGTAAAAGTTTTCAATTAAATATGCTTTTAAACATTGCAACTAAAGTAGCAAGATGACTTAGAAATCTTAGTGGTGTGATTTGATCATTCTACATTGTATTGGAAATTATAACATCAAGGGTAGGTGTGGTGGGGCACACCTCTGTTCCCAGGTCTCAGACAGGTCAAGTCTGAAGCTGCACAGGAAGTGCCAGGCCAGCCTGAACTGCTCTAGACCTTGTCTTAAAAGAAAAAAAAAATCAAACCCTTTGAAGCCCCAAAATTCAGCTATGAGTTTCCAATATGCAAAAAAATAATAAAAAATAAAACACAAGCTATAAATGGAGAAGCGAAAGGCACTTCCTTCACCTGATAAATAATTTCGAAACAGAAACTTACAGCAAACAGAATACATAAGGAATAAAAGCAGAATGTTTCCTTTCAAGTCAGAAGCCAGCCCTGACTCAACAATGCAGAGCCCAAACTAGAAAGAGACAAGTCCATAGGAGGGCCAATGCATGCAAACTATAAGACGGAAGAATTGTCAGGATTTACTGATTTACTGAATGTCCTATAGAAAGCCAGTTAAAACTAACACGAAGACTCAGAAAGGGTGTTAGAAGTATGATCAATTGCTTCTTATCTTTATCACATATATTTAGCGAGAGGGGAATGTGTGTCCATGCACATCCCAGCATGCAGATGTGGAGGACAGAGAACACCTTGGGGAAGTCAGCTCTCTCCTTCCACCACATGGGTTCCTAAACTCAGTCCTCAAGCTTGGTAGCAAGAGCAGCCCTTATCCCTGAGTCAGCACACCAGGTGTAGAATCATTTTTTTCTCCTTTAAGATCACATTCTAATATAGCAACAAGTTGAGAATGTTGAGAGGACATATACTGGTTTCCTCCTAACCTGCCCTTAAAAGTGACATTGGAACTGCAACCAGCTAGAGAAAACTCTTAAAAGTCCTGGAAATACAAAACAAAACTCTAGCTTTTCTTTTTCTGAGGACAATACCTTGAGCCTCTGCTATTTTTGACATGGACTACCCCCTAATGGACCATATATTAAAGGCTTGGTCTCCAGCTTGGCCCTATCTGGAGCCGTGAAGAGGCAGGTTCAGTAGAAATCTTTAGCCTATAGAGGGGATGTCATTATAAAAGATTGTGAGACTTCACTCTCCTCCTCTTTCCCCATGAGGCTGCTTTACTGGCAAGAGCCCAATCGACTTCCTCCACACCATGCATCAGCAGAGGACCAGAAGCAACAAGGCCAACCAAAACACAGACTGAGAAACCTCTGAAGCGCTAACTGAAACAAGCCTTTCTTCCTTGCAAGTTGGTTATATCACATATTTTGTCACAGTGACAGGAAACTGACACACACAAGTCTATATGCGTTCCGGAGGCTCACTCTAGCTGCAGCGGATTGGCAAGAGAAGTGCAGGCTACAAAACCCAATCTGAGCTATGGCAGCACTTTTCAATTTGCGAGTGTGTCCTAAAGACGGGGGCTGTCTAAACAATAGCCAGCTTACCCCAAAAGGACAAAAATTCCATTAACATAAGTCAAATCCTGCCTTTTGATTCACGAAGGGATTGATACAAATATGAGACAGCAGCCTAATAAGAGTTTATGAAATACAGATGTGAGGCGACTGATGGATAGGCACCCACAGTGGGTGACAGCTATTAGAAAAGCTATTAGGAGATTATAAATTGCAATAACAGCCACAAGATGAAAAAAAAAGTCTCCTGGCCTCTGCAATATCCTGGTAGGCTATAATGTCCTATTCCCTGTGTTAGACCCTTCAGCCACATTTTAAGAGGTGACTTTAGACATTATCATCAGGAGGCCTTGTAGCAGAGGGCCAGGTGGCTATAAATCCTTTTACTGCTCTTGGTCATCCAAACCCTATCCCTTCCCTTCTCATCTGAGTGGGTTCTATGACAGCTCTGATCAATAAAGTGCAGCTGACTCTCCAACAGCCTCTAGGCTGAGAACTGAATGTATCGGCAGCCTCCACTTCTCTCTTAGAGTAGTTACCTACCGTACAAAAGGTCCAGCTTCAGAGACTACAATACTGTAACGGAGCCAAACCACATAAAGAAGACGCAAAGAAAAGAAGATCCCTATCTGCCACAGGTGATTCCAAACTCTGTGTATTCAAATCATCCCTGCCCAGGGACCAGAGATATTGAGTGATGAAGCCATCTTGGAAAGCAAGTCCAAGCCATATTAGACCCACTCTCAATCTTACAGTGAACCCATAAAAGGCTCAAGCAAGAACCACTCAACTGAATCCAGTCGGCCTATAGATTTGCAAGCCATAATTATTTGTGTTACCATTCCACATATCATCATAACATCTATAACAACACATGTAATAATAAGTTGTTGGAGGCAGCAGGTAATGGGGCTTGCCACCAAGTCCACTGACAATATAAATTTGATCTCTGGAATCTACATGGTAGATGGAAAGACCCAACTTTTGCAAATTGTACTCTGACCTCCATATACACACCATGGAGCATACACACACACACACACACACACACACACACACACACACACAGAAACAAATAAATAAAAACTTAAATACCTTTTTAAGCTGAGACTCTTGTGTACATGAGGCAAGCACCTCCACCACAGGCCATTAGGTTTATTACGCTGCAAGAGATAACCAGAACATGAGGTTCTTGCTTCCAGACTGTTACCAGGCACATAAGGAAAAGTTGCGGGAACAGCATATGTTCAGCCTAGAAGGAAACATTCCAGAAAGGGTAATAACCATCTTAAAATATTTAAAACATTTGTCTGTGGGATAAAGAAGACTTTTCTTTTCCAATAGACAGAACTGGGTCCAAGTCCATGTTAATAGTGAAGAAGACACCATTGGATCCAAAAGAAGTCTGTGCAAATGATAAATGGTCCAGAAAGGCCAAGTATGTCTTCACTTCCTCTTTGTATGTTGGAGTGTATGCAGGAGAGATCTGGTCAATTGGTGTATTAAAAAAGGAGCTGGAAGAGTCTAGAGGTTGTGAGTAGAGGACTATGATATTTATTTATTTTTTTCTCCTTTATTAATTTATTCTTGTTACCTCTCAATGGTTATCCCATCCCTTGTATCCTCCCATTCTTCCCTCCCTCCCATTTTCCCCTTATTCTCCTCCCCTATGACTGTTCCTGAGGGGGATTACCTCCCCCTGTATGTGTTCATAGGGTATCAAGTCTCTTAAAGTTTGTCTAAACTAAAAATACTTTTGCTCAATTTCTACTTATTTAAAATACTGGCTCGATGGCTGGGTAGATGGTTCAGTCAGTAAAGTATTTATGATGCAGTCAAGAGGACCTGAGTTCAAATCCTCAGAACCCACATTAAAAGCCTGATACAGCAGGATCCTTATAAGCTCAGCACTGGGGATCCTTAGGCTCAGTGACCATTCAACCTACAATCTAGCCAACAACAAGCTCAAGGTTTAGTGGAAGACTCTGTCTCAAAAAGTAAAGACAGTAAGTATTGGCCATGGCCAGGCAAACACACACACACACACACACACACACACACGCATACAGACACACACACACACACACACACACAAGGTGTGGGGGGAAGTAGAGAAAATAAAATACAGACTTGAGAACAAATTCGTGACCTGACTTCAGCTAATAGTGTATTTAAAGAACAGATGTTTCTTAGAAATTATATACGTATTGTACTTTGAAGATGCTCGTGGAAATGGCTCTCACACACCCTGGTTTTTTTTTTTTTTAGTGTTTATATAGATAATTACATGAAAATGTTTTAAGATGCAGAGGGATGACCTTCACCTCCACGCTAACTACCCACCTCCTTCTGTTGGATAACTCACTATGGTCCAAAGATGATGCTAATTAATTCACAGTATTCTCTCTTGTTTGCACCACATGAAATCGGATAAAGTCTTATGTTTCATTATATCCTAAAGTTTACGTTCCTATTTTATAGATGAAGAAACTGTGGCATAGAAAGGTTGACTAAACTGCTCAAATATGCAGGCAGGGAACTCCTACCCCACTGCTCTGCCACCTAGGCAGATGGAGAAAACCTTGCTAAATGCAATGACTTGACTTAAGAAGTTCTGGGCAGCTTGTTTCTTTGTTCCCAGGAATCCTTTTTTATTTCAATTTCAGATGGCAATTGATGGAGTTAAGAAAGACAAAAAGAAGTAGACTGAGAACAAAGATCTCTCCTCACGCAGAGATGGCAGCTCTGAGGATGGGTGTCCTAGGTAGAGAGGGATTATAAGATTGTACACAACCCCGCCCAGTTCCCCCACCCCACCAAAATCAGACAAATAGTCTGTGACATAGCGCACCTCGACTAAAGCTAGGAAATAAATTGCACTGACCCAAAGATAACAAGTGTTAAGCAATGCCATTCATTATTATTCCTTTCCATTAAGAACTACAGCGACAACAAAAAAGAACTTAAAAGAACTTGCCCTAAAATCAAACAAAAGACACACTTGTTGTACGTAAGAATCGGTTCACCAAAAAGTTTCTACGTATCTATCAGGAATAAAAATGAAAGTCCATTCATTTCAGGACCCAGCTTGGATTTGTTATCGTAACGGCCTTGCTATTGTGAAGAACTCAGAGCAATCAACTGACTCTTGAGATGTGCAAGCTTATGAGGCTCCTTTGGATCTTCTGGAGGACACAGCTATTTGTGGAGGTGTTTCCTGTGGGGCTTTGGGAGAAAAAGACCTTTCAAGGTGGCCTAGTGTCTTTCACCTGCAGGGCTCTTTGTATACTCCATCTCAGACCAGACGAGCTTGACGAACCACAGAAGTTGGGATGAACGCCAGATGCATCCCACACAACTCTGTGGTCCTCCTGCCTTCTGGCAAACTCCAGGACCAGATTGGAAAATCTGTGCCCTGTTTGGGGGCCAAGTTTGGTGTGATCCGGGGATGATTTATAAGGCTCTGGGTAGAGTCCACATGATAAGTGCTCCTTTGGCCAAGTTTAGCTTTGGAGTTTCCGACTCGTTTGAAGGAACATGTATTAGGTGGGGACAGATGGGCTCCTTCGCCGGGACCAGAGGAGTCTCCTCCAAATCCTATGAGACCCAAGAGCAACTGATTTTTCCACCTCTTTATTCAAAAGTCTAAAAAACATGCAACACACGTGGTGTGGAGAAGAAGTTGGACGTACAAGCGCTTTCTAGGATTTGCCAGAAGTAAAAATAAATTGCTTTTAATTTCTGAAGGGAGAAAGGCTGGATTGACTCCACAGGCTCGCGTCTAAACAGCAATTGGCATGCTGCAACTGTAAAGCTGAGGGTAAAATATCCCTTCCTGGTGATTTGAAATCCGTTGATTAATTTCAAGTTGATGACCTTGTTCCCCTACAACAATAGAACTTTGATTCATCTCACTCCAGCTGCCTCTAACTAGTTTCCAACAATCACTAAACAAGCAGCAAGTCATGGCTATCCGATGGATGGAATCCCTATTAATAAATACAAATTAAATGAAGCATATCAAAAGAACCTGATCCTCATACCAAACTAAGTAAGGTTTTTCCTCTGCATTTAAAAGAGAAAAATACATCCCCGGCTGAAAGAATCTCAGGCATTCTAAATGTTGCTCCACAGAAATGCAATGGAAGTCACATATATAATCACATAATTCCGATAGGTGCATTAAAATGTAAAAGCTCATGAAATCAATTTTTAAAATATTCTTTTATTTAATCCAATAGATCCAAAATATTGTTATTTCGACATACAACCAGTATACAACTTTGATGAGACTTTTATTTTTCACTTTTTTTTTTTTTGCATAATAGTCTTTGAAATCTGGTGTGTATTTTCTTTACCTTTAACAGTATTTCGATTTGCAATTGCCACATTTCAAATCCTCAGTAGACTTGTGTTCCGATTGGCTATCATTAGCAGACAGTGAGACTTTAAAGTAATAGCCATACTGCATATATTTCAGGAAGGAAATTTTACCCAGACGTGAGTCACAAGAATACAAGGGGTGGGCGAAGGGATGTGGCTCCATAGGGAGAGTGATAGCAAAGCATAAGGGCCTGAGCTTGCTCTTAAACACCACATAACCAAGCTGGGTGGTACATACCTGTAATCCAAGACTTGGGGGGACAGAAGCAGGAATATGAGAAAGTCAAGGCCATTTTCAGCTATATGAGTTTGATATCAGGCTGGACTCTCAGAACTTGTCTCAAAAAATATTTTGTTAAAAATACAAGGAGTTCTTTTGACCTCACCAAAATGATAATATTTAAAAACAGTTTACCACAAAAGTGCCAAGATTCAGCTGGGTGTGTTGGCACATGTCTTTAATCTCAGCACTCAGGAGGTAGAGGCAGGGGCAAGCAGATCTCTGTGAGTTCGATGCCAGCCTGGTCTACAAAGTGAGTCCAGGACAGCCAAGGTTACACAGAGAGAAACCCTATCTTGAAAAAAAATCAAACAAAACAGAAGTGCCAAGATTCCGAGAACAACTTTTTCAAACCTTCACCACCAGGTGCCTCGGTTTCCCCAACTGCTACATAAAGGTAAGAGTAAGTCTTCCCGATATCTTTCAGGGCTAAGTGAATTAAATAAGTAAATAAAATCCAAGTGTTTCAAACAGCACCCAGAATATCCTTATAATCAACAAGCCCTAGCCAAAAATAGGGGCAGGGGGATCTGATTAGAATGTCTTGTAAGTAAGATTGTCACTGGAGAGATGGCGCAGTGGGTTAAAACACTGGCTGACCTTCCAGAGGAACTAAGTTCAATTCCTAGCAACTACACGGCAGCTTACAACTGTCTGTAACTCTAGTTCCAGAGTTTCTGACACTCTCACAAAAACACAGGTGCAGGCAAAACACCAATGAACATAAAAATTATATATATATATATATATATATATATATATATATATATATATTTCACAATAAAGACTTTGTCTAAAGATGATCAGGGTGGTGGGCACCTTAGAAATAAAGGGCTTCTGGGAATGTTGCCTACCAGTAGGCCTTAAAACACCCCTTTTGGAGGGTGGTCTTTAGAGGTGTCATGATCAAGCAAACCTAAGTCAAAATTACCATGAAATGCCATCGTGCCCCAGTTAGAATGGGTATTAATGAGTTGAAAGAATGATGACGATGATGATGATGATGATGATGATGACGACGATGACAAGGATGTGGAGAAAGGGGGATTCATATCTGTGGTTCCTGAATAATGTAAAGTAGTACTACATGGTGCTCAATAGCATGGAGGGTCTTCATACAACCAGAAACATAACTACCATAGAGTTGAATGATCCCACTAGCACATAAATACCCAAGGGCAATTAAATCAGTCTGAAGGGGCTTCTGTGCATGTAGGCTTACTGCGGGACTACTCACAAAAGACAAGGTGTGGAATCAACAGGTATCCAGCCAATCCAGATCAGTATACAGAGAACATGTAGTTCAGAAAAACAACAGAATACTACTCATCCATAGAAATGAACGGAATCCTGTCATTGGGATTGGGAGGACATTTGTGTTTAGTTGAATAAGTGAGTCAGAGAAAGGCAAATACTGTAGGTTTTCCACTCAGTGTAGAAGCTTAAAGAGTAGGTCTCAAAGTGGTAGAGTCACATAGTGGGTTACCAGAGACTTGAGAGACAATGGCAAAGAAGGAGAGAGAGAGAGAGAGAGAGAGAGAGAGAGAGAGAGAGAGTAATTAATAGCACTGGGAGTGAAGTTAGTATTGTGTAAAAGTGGGGAAATTACGGATAGCAAACAGTCATTGAATGTTTCAAAAACCGGCGCAAACAAACAGTCTGAACGTCTGAATTGACAGGCCTGCCAGCTTCCCTCACCTAATCATGCCTGTGTATGTATCACAATGTACCCCATGAATATTCACTGTGAGTTAAAAATGTAAAAATAATGATGGGTGCCTTACAAAGTCCCCTTTCCCTCAGGCAGTTAGTTTACTCTCTTGGCTTGAGTGTAACATCCCACACAAGTTTGTGTGTTTCGACACTTGGCTGAACGCTGATGGCACCGTTATTGTAAGGCTGAAAAAACCAAGAGAAATCTGTGGGAGGATTTAAGCCACCAGGTATGGGCTTGATATCCGTGTTCCACTATCTCTATGCTCTCTGTGAATGTCATGTGACTGGAGCCTCCATACCTTCGCCCCCATTGATAAACCCTGTCCCTTATTAAGCTCTAACCCTAACCAAACCCCTCCTCCTTTAAGTTGCCTCTTGTGGAATAGTTTGTTACAGTGATGAGAAAAGTAGTTGATAAACTTCATACAATACCGACAAGTTCTCCCTTTCTCAAAGAAGACGGATTGGGAAGGGCCACTTCGGGTCCTCAGCTCTGCAGCCTCGTGTGCATCTCCTGGGGCGTGCATGCTGTCTCAACTTCTCCCTCACAGCCCAGTTTCCCTTCCCTTCTTATCTACTGGCCCTGAGTCTCAATGCACTCCCCACTAAAGATCCTGCATGTTAATAAACAATCTACACAACCCACTTCTAATGAGGGAGCAGCTGTCTGTTGACATAAGAGTTAAGGGAGTGCACAGGCTGAATTGTGCACCTACCCAGAGCGGGGATCTGAGTTCCATTCATCCAAGAGAAAACTAGCTAGTAGTGAAGCTAATTTAGCAATTTTGCTTAGCAATTTGTATTGAGCAGGACAGGGCGGATGCTGCTGTATACCACACCTTATGGATCTCTCTCTCTCTCTCTCTCTCTCTCTCTCTCTCTCTCTCTCTCTCTCTCTCTCTCTCTCTCCCTGGCTTTCCTAACAGCATCTAATTTCTTTTCCAAGCTACACAACCGAGCACTGACAGAAGAAATGAGAACAGCTGTGAGCACTGAGATTCTTTCAAGAAAGCCTCTTTTCTTTTGGGTTATCCAAGACCACACGATACAACCAGATGTGTGCCGGCATGAGCCCAAACCACTGAATTCTCTCGCATCTCGGACTTTCAAAATCTTAAATTTGCCCTTTACTTAAAAAAGTCAATGATTTCACCAAGAAAGTTTGATTAGTTTCTTTTACTTTCTGTAATGAAGTGCCATCCTTTTTACACTTGAAAGGATCTTTGTAATAATGCAACATTGATCTTTTGAATACAGATGAGGTAACCTAGATAATAGGATTTAGAATGTGAAAAACTGGACTTGCAGTGATAGTTAAGGTTCCAGTGCCATCAAGAGGAATTATGGCACAAAACATCTGCCTTTGCAGACACTGTCTGAGTCTCCATAAATAAATGTAGAATCATGTTTCCTCCTGCAAACGTTTTTTATTTTACTCAGCATCCTAAGAGAAGTAACATGCCGTGTCCCTAGATATCAATCATCCAGTGTTGAGAGGGAGGGAAGTGGGGCATTTAGCTCACAGATCTGTCTTTTGACTTTAGTTTTGTGTCTCGAAGTTCTAAAAAGAAGACTCAGATCTAATACCAGAAAGCAGTTCTAATAATACAAAACAGAGAAATGTTCATGCAAACAGCCTACAACGGTCTCTAATAGAGGTTGGGGCTACACTGCAATCTCCCAAAGAGCTGGCAAGGGAAGGGGGAGAAGGAAGGGACTGGAAAATGAAGTAAGTTCTCCAGAGAGCAATAAAATGTAGTACTGAGTTGGCATCCCGCGTTCCTTGAAGGGGAAGTACTGAGTGGAGGCTTTTGTGCTCCCACCCTCCCTCCAAGAACGGCAGAGCGGAGAACTCTTTATATAAATCCTTACACACAGGAAGTAATTCATACTATCGGGGCCAATTCCATGCCACCCATTAGAGTTAACAATAGCCAGTGAGGTGGCCCAATGGGCAAAGGTGCTTGCCAAGTATTTATTATAAAATGGCGCAATTGGGATTTGAACTCATTTTTGTCTGGCCCCAAAGCCTGAAATCTCTGATAGCTAAGCCATACCAAATATGTGACAGGGTTAAGTTAGGTCAGCAAGGCATAGTACAAAAAAAAATGAATACTGGGACACCCAGATAGGCATAACAAGAAAGGCAAATTGAGAAAAAAAAAGATCCAGAGAGGTGTAAATAGTGCCTTGGGGGAAGACAAGTAATATGAAGTTCAGTTTGGAAATAGGGTCAGATGCCAGACCTTGCAATGACAAATCAGGCCAAAGAAATTAGGATAATGCAGAAGAGGACAAAGCAGGGATGTACTCTCTGGACTACCTCATAAAACAAGGTCTTTGGTACCAGGCAAGACAGCAACAGCACAAATCTAAATGCAAAATACAAGCTCTGCAGAGCAGTAGCTGGGATGACTGTTGCCCTCATCACAGCCAGACGAGGAATACAATTAGCCCCAGAGTCTGGCCTTCAGCGAATCCTGCTTATGAATTCAGTAACCTTAACTGTGATGGTCAGAGCTGCATCCACCAGAAAACATGCACTAAGGTATTCAAGTCCCATGAAATATTATTATTATTTTTTAAAGTAAAAAGATTCCAACTATATACAAGTTCACTGAGTGTTGTGAAATCTGGGCCTGACTAATTTGGATACGTAGTGTTTTTATTTATTGGTGAGGTTAAAAAAAAAAAAGATAATAAGGCTTATTTGAAAAGAAAAGTAAGAGAAGAGAAGAAATGGCTAGGGAAGACTGCACCATGGCTGATGTGTTTGCTGGGCAAGCATAAGAGCATGAGTTTGATTTGTAGCATCCACAAAAGCAACATATGGTTACAGCACCACTACTGAAGGCTGGTGGCACACAGGTCCTGAGGCAGGTTAGCCAAACTGCAGGCTTCAGGTCCAGGAAAAGACTGTGTCTCAGGGAAAACTAAAGCCATGGAAGCTTAACAATACGACTGCCTAACTAAGACCTGAAAAGGGAGTCATTAATTTGAGAAGAAGTGAGGGCAGAAAGACATGGGGAAGGTTAGAGGGATGGGAGGGAGGGGGAAACAATGTAATCATACTTTTTTTTTTTTTTTAATTACACATAAAAAAAATTTTTAAGACAGAAAAAAGAGAGAGGCCCTGCCTTGAAAACAAGATGGAGACATGAACACGAAATGACCTGTCAGTGTTAACCTCTGACCTCCATGTGTGCTACACAGCCAAGTGCACCCACACAAATATGGACACACAGACATACACAATTTCTAGGCCAGAAACTGGAGGGCTCTGTATGAAGCTATACCCTTCGAGAAAATAATGGCATACATTAGCATAAAACTCAATTTAAAGAGGTAACCTTTCCCAAGGTTTATTTGACTGCTGAACCCCACAGGGTACATTTTAAGAGAAATGCAGGCAGTGTGCTACATTTTGGAGGACAATAAAGAGAATTACAGAACACGTGGACAGCCTGCGAACAAAAGGCTTGAAGAAAAGCAAAAGTTAGAGGAATTAATAGTCAAGAAGAGTTGACGACTCAGTTTGAAAGAATTAGGTCCGGGTCACAAAACTGGAAAACCTGAATGGAAAAAGGACATTTTCTGAAGGAGGAATCATATCCCCAAGAGCCAAGATGGAATGTCCTACTCTACTAACTCAAAACCTGAGCCAAACCAGGATGATGGGGAGGGTGGGAGAGAAGGAGGTGGAGCTGTAAGCTGTGATTTCACTGGTGGTAACGTATATGGTGGACATTGGCAGGGCTCGGAAACCCGTTTCACTCAGGTAATGTCTCCTTTCATGCCAGCCCTATCGTTTTCTTCCTGTGTTACTGTAGGTAAGGATCTGGCCTTCTCCTCATCCCATTCCTAGCAGAAGGAGAAACTAAAATTTTAAAGAAGTCCTAACATACTCAACACTGCACTGAGAAAGCATCCTAGCTAGGACTCCACCAGAGGCACGGGTCCTTCCCGACCTGTGGCCTTCAAGTCCCCCTTCAATAAAGCTAGTCATCTACCCAATACCCATGATGCCCTTTGGCATGGATGGGTTCTCTGTTGTGTTCACAAAAAAAAAAAAAAAAAAAAAAAAAAAAAACACCTCTTTTGCCTCACTTCCCACACAGGAAAGCATTTACTGAACAGAGAGTGACAGAACATCTGTGCTATTATTTTTGAAATTCACCAAATTCCACTTTTAAGCAACATTACCTTTTATTCCAAATACTGGCAAACATCCTAGGTCTTAGATTTCAAGCTAACAGATCTGCTCCGTTAAGTATAATACTGGACATGGTACAGGTGACATTCAATGGCACCTCTTGAAGATATGTATCTTAAATGAGAGGCCTGCCTTAAGCACCTTTGGCTACTCAATTTCTACATACATACATACATACACATACATACATACATACATACATACATATATACATACATATATACGAATATATGTTTGCTGGGGCTTGCTTTTTGAAAACAGGGTCCAACTATGTGGGACAGACTGACTACTGTGACAATTCACAACAATCCTGTCTCAGTCTGTGCAGGACACTGGGGCTCAGTTTCTTTTTCTGGTCTCCTTGCTCTGCAGTAAGATATGATAGTACACTCCTGACTCACCAGATCTTAGGGGGTTTTGTTTATTTGTTTGTTTTTCCTTAAATCCCCCATTTCTCTCCATGGACGCTCAAAGTGAGCATCGTTGCTACACCTCCAGTGGAGTCTAGTCTCCAACCCAGGAGACTACAGCCTGAAGCCTGCAGCTGCAGCAAGTCTCTCCAGTAACAAAAGGCTAGAGGCTCTGCCTGTGGAACTGAAGGTGCTGAGAAAGCCCCAGTGAACCTAGGCTTTGACATGTAAACACGGGCTTTGAAAGAGCAAAGTTGTGAGTTTGTGTCCACTAAAGCAAACTTCCCGAGCTGTTTGACTTGGGCGTTTTGCCGATGTACACGCAGCCCCAGCCGAGAATGGATTTCCTGTCTGCCCCTCCAGCCGCTATAGACTGTGTTTGGCTCCGCAGCTACTGAAGCTGGAGAGCAGGCTTAGAGAGGCATCTGTGTCATAGGCCCGGAAGCCTCAGCTCTCTACCCCAGCTGCTCTTTTCTAACCTGCTCTTCTTCCTAAGCCTAGTGAGGCAGTGGTGACTCTGCAACATGCAGTTTCCGTGGGCCACCACTACCAACAGAAAAGTAAGAAAAAACTAGGGTGTGGCCGCCCTTCCAGTGAGTGCCCTCGCGCCTTGCTAAGCAGGGCACAGGGACAACAAAGTGAATGCATCATAAGCCTGGTGAGAGAGAAACTTCATGAGGCACTTCATGCTGGGTCCAACGCGAAACCTGACTGGCCAAAGACGGAGCTCTCCCTGGTGCTGAAATTCCCCAGCAGCGAGGTCAGCTTATTTCTCTTAGCCTTGACTTTCTTGAGATACGAATCTCTCCTTGCTTAAATTACCATTTTTCTTTGTTTGACAAAAAAAAAAACTTCAAATGTGATTACCGAGGCATTTCTCTTTGTTTCTGAAACAAAGCAGGGAAGGGGCTGTGTGGGTAGCGACTCTACACAGCCACAAAGAAGGTGACTGCCCCTGATAATCACAGCAACTGTTCAGGCTAGCGCTACTACACTGTCCAACGTTGCCAGAAATGCAAGAAATCTGGGTCTTTAATGAGAACCGTTTGCATTTAAGTGTTGACAGCTAATTTGAAGAGCCTGCACGGGCCAATACAGCATGACAAACCACATATGCCCAAGGCAAGAATCCTAAAACTGTCTACCTTTACAGCGCATGAATCTCTGCCTCATCACACCTTGCGAAGAGGGAGCTGATTAGCTTTGAGGTAAGAGCTTTGGAACCCAGAGGGAGGCAAGGACATTAGGAACCCAGCAGGATTCAGCCCATCTGTGAAAGGGACACTTCAGAGTTTCTATGATCATGGGGTTAAGAAAGGTCACACAACACCATTCACACAGAAAGCTTGCTGGATTGTAAGCTACTTAAAGGTACAGAGACAGATAAAACCCAAGGACATCCTGGGAACAACAGGACCTGAGAGGTACTGGAGGGCTCGAAGGTTGGGGATGAGTTTTGCATTAGCTTTGTGACATTTTCAATTAAATGTAAAATCAACAGCACATCTTCTGCAGGGTCGTAGTGATGGAGAACACTCACCTAAGCTTGTTCACCCACTAATCCCTCCAAACAGCAAAGAAAAGGAGGATAAATCATTGCCTTGGCTACCTTTATCAGCATAAACAAAGAGATAAAAATACAGTATAAAATTTTAACTATCTTTGCCTATCCTACCTGCAAATGTGAAATTCCCCTGTGCTTCAATAAAGGAAAAATGCATCCAATGAAGTCTAACAAATGTGCCATCTGTTCAGAAAGTGGGAGACAGGCGTTTTTTTACATGTGACACAATTGCCCTCTTGTGGTCAAAGAAAATAGTGCAGCTCTTTTCCAATAAAGGTTTTAAAGGTTATTCCTAAAAAAGTACCTTTGACAAACATAAATCATTTATGAATAGAGAAATATGTATAGAGACTTCCATTTTAAATAGCATGAATATTATTTATAATAAAATTTCTATTCAACTTAGGCCTTGGACTCTGAGTTTCCACTCGCATTGAGTTTTCTTATGGAAGGGAGAGGAAATCAAGAGGAAAACAAAATGTCATTAGAAGCACCTGGATGGCGAAGAGGGGCAGCTCTTGAAGCTAATGACAATATCAGTCACTACTTCCCCATAGTTTCCTTCCTGGATTCATGCCTCATGCTTCCTGATGACTTCAGCAAGGGGATACCATCCTGTCACTTCTGGCCTTCACTTACTGGCTCTTCACTATTCTCTTGAATTGCCACCTTTGCCTACATCATTTAAGCTCAACATGGCAAGATAATACCAGAAAGTATTCCTGAATAGACAGGAACTCACAGCCTGGACAAAGAATTAGAAGAAGTTCTCCAGTTAGAATGAAGAGAGTAAAACATCTGAAACTACAGAAACCACCCCTACCCTCACTATAAAATAATATGATCAATAAATAACAGCCATAACGTTCTCCATCTTAAATGTACACATGTAAATAAATGATTAAACATTTAGGACACATGTATCACCACGGTCTACCTTGTGAACATATTTTCAGAAGATTTCTATCAACCTTAATACTGACCCGCCTTTTGAGCACTTCATATTGCAGATCTGGGTTTGAACATTTCATGTAAGTGGATTCATAACTGTGTTCATAGGTGTCACATCAAACTGAATTTTGTTTACCTGCTATTTGTGCACTTTAGGCATCAAACTGGAAACAGATCAGGGACACTTACCTTTCCTCTCCTGCTCCCTAGATCTTCAAGACAACATCTGCCTTCCGGAAGTACCTCTGCATGCTCTCTACTAGAAAGATGTTGGACTTACCCTAAAGATTCAGCATTCAGCAAAAAATTAACATAGTACTCATCCTTGTTGCTTCACACAGATGTCTATTTTACCCAAGTAAATTTAAACTTAACAAGCTGATATGTTCTACTAAAGAGATGCAAGCTGGGTATGTTGGAACCTACCTGTAATTTCAGTGCTCAAAGACATAAGGAGGAAGATTATGAGTTTGAGGCCAGCCTATACCATTAAAAAAGACACTATTTAAAAAGGTATACAAGAAACTGGAACCATGTTTCAGCAGTTAACAGAGCTTGCTGTGCATTTCCAAGGATGAGAATTTAGATACCAGCATCTACAAAACAACCTGGGCCTCCTATGCATGCCTATAACCCCCAGAAACAGAGGAATTGTTAGGTAGGGCTTGCTGGCTTGCAGCATAGAGCTGAGAAAATGTGGGACCCAGTTAAGAGAAAGACCCTGCTTCAAAGGTGAAGGCAGAGGGTAGCAGAGGAAAACACTCAGCGCCATATTCTGGCCTCCACCTTCTGTGCTTATGCACCTATGTACATGCACATAGTGTACATATACACAAAAAATAAATAAACCTTCTTTTAACGTCCAGAGGGAAAATCTTTATATTAGTCTGAGAGAATTTACAGGCATTTATATTTGTCTATTACTAAGACACTTAGCACTGTAAAAGAATACCGTTTCTGGTCAAAATAATAATAAAAAATAATAAATTATTTCTCCTAAAATAAGGCACTATGGTATGTATTATAACTATTATAAAAAAAACTCCAACTCTCCTTATTGGAGAAATTGAGATGCTGGCTCAGAATTCATATGGAATGCACAGTTCTTTCAAATACCAAAAATAATTTTGAAAAGAGTAATGTAGTAGGGTAGGACTCATACTTTCCAATTTAAAAATTTACTACATAGTTCCACTAATGAAGAATAAGAATATAGATCAATGGCATAGAAGTCAATTAGTCATGTAAATGACTATTCAGAAGTCAATTCACATGTAAATACTCGTGTTTACAAATAATGCTGAGACAACCAGAGATCCATATGCAAAAGTGAAAAAAAATAAAGCTATAAAACACTTAGAAGAAGCCATATAAATCCTTGTCATTAAGCAATGAATGCTGAGATGTGACATGAAAAAAGCAAAAACATGAAGAGTGTGTGTGTGTGTGTGTGTGTGTATGTGTGTGTGTGTGTATGTGTGTGTGTCAGAGAGAAAGAAGAGAGAGAGAGAGAGAGAGAGAGAGAGAGAGAGAGAGAGAGAGAGAGGAAACTCAGTAATATAACAGTTGCCTAATGTGCCCTGGACTCTGTAGTCCACTAAAATATAAAAGCAAAAAAAAAAAAAAAAATGCAACTAAAGAAATACTAGACATGACTGGAAAAGTGGCTCATCAGTTAACAGCACTGGTTATTTTTCCACAAGTCCTGAGTTCAATTCCCAAAACTCACATGGCAGCTCACAAGCATCTATAACTGTAGACACATGGGATCTCTTCTGGTATGCAGACATACAAGCAGGCAAAATACTCATATACAAAAACAAAAGAATTTTTGAAAAACAAAAGACTAGATAAATTAGACCTCATCAAAAATATCTAAAATCTCCTTTTCTCTCAATGAATGTTTGAAGACATGATGGTTTTGAGCAGCAAGTGGGAGTCACCCTTGAAAATTCACCCATCATTTACTCAAACTGTCACGGTCTGATCCAGAAACACAACTGAATGTGCGCTGGCAGTGTTCCTGTCACTACTTGAAAGACAATAGGCCTCATCGAAGTGTACTAAGACACCTTTCTTGGCTGGATTTTTCAGGATAGCCTCTAGACATAAATATTTTATAATGTAAAACCTTCAAAAATTATTTAAGACATTTGGGTAACAAAGTTTCTACTTATCAAAAAGAAGATAAACAGACTATAAAATAGAAGACTATGGTTAAATGCCAGATGCCTGATAAAGGGCTAATATACATAATAAATAAAGAACTCAAAAACACTACAGCAAAAAGATAAACCAACCATTCTAAAAATGGTCATAAGAGTGAATATACATTTCTCAAAAATATACACAAATGATCAACAAGAATAAAAGATGCCATTACGCCTAGCAATATACAATTTCATTTTATATGAATAATCATAAGTTTTTAACTTTATTTCTATAGGATGATTATAATGAGAAATACAGAACCAATCCAGTAAATGATGTAGAGAATTACCTTCATGCAGTGATGACAGGGATGTAAAATGGAGCTAGCAACTATGGTCAATAATTTAGCAAACTCTTAAATATGAACACAAACTTAGCACATTGACTCGTGTACAATACTTCATGGTATATACTAAATAGAATGGAAAATATATGGTCATACAAAAATCGTATGTGAGTGTTCATAGCATCTTTTAAATAAAAATAGTCTAAATGTCCATGAATTAATTAATGATTAAACAAAATGTCATATGTTCCTACAATTGGAAATTAGTGAGCCCAGAAGACATAATGAAATAGTAAGATATACCACAATATGGATGAACCATGACAAAATTTTATAATGTGATAGAAAGTAAGCAAGGAAGATCTCATTTATTTAAAATGTCCAAAGAAAGAGAAAAATCACAGACACAGAACAGAGGTTAATGGTGGCCTAGAGCAGGAGCTAGGGAAGGTGAGGAGATTAAAAGTGATTACTCAAGGATATAGGATTTCTTCTGGGTCCGATGAAAGTATTCTGTTTAGACGGTAAGGCTGGTTGCACAACTCTGCAAGGCTACTACTGCAGATTGCTTTGAAAGGAAGAGCTCAAACAGACAGAAGACTAGGCAGCTTTGGCTCCGGGACTCGTTGGAAACGATGCAAAAGCAGGTGAAAAGCTGTGATAGATGTGTAGCCCTTGCTGTTAACCTTCCAACTGACAAGTCTACACCCAAAGTCTGCTTTGCAGTGCTCCTAACAGGAGTTCACACTTCACTGGAGGAAGACTGAAAGGCAGTCTCCTATCTTTTTCTGTCTCCTACTTGCTTGCTGTTCTTGTAAGCCTCAAGGTAACAATGGGTCCTAGAGCCCAGGTATGCAGCTAACTTTACCCTCAGCCTCCATTTTTTTTTAATCCTCCCCAACCATCCCTGCCATAGCAGGGACAGCAGGACAGCAAAACCATAGCACTACATCCCCACCAGAGGCCTGGCCTCCTCTGAGGCATTGATAAACTCTAACTGCGTCTCTTGCTTCCCACACTGAATGTCTCTGGGACATCTCAACAGTCAGCCCGTCTCCTCCTTTCAGTCTAACCTTGTAAGCACATTTCCATGCTAAGTTCCCCATATTAAAATGTTTCATTTCTTTTTTTTCCTTAATTGCACTCTAATAAAACCCATCACGTATATTATAGTCTTTTAACATCCTATTATTCATATGGTAAATCACCTACTATTTTTCTTCACACAATGACATAGTATGTCATAACATAACCTGTTTTATATTATGGACATCAGTATACTTCCACATTATTTTGTATACAGCCAATATATCCTTTTTATTGTAATTGGATCCGTTCCATCTTCTTGCATAATGGTGTTCATTGCTCTAAATTTGTCTAAAGTATACTGGTCTTCTGAGGAACTTTAATTGTCTGGATTCTAATTGAAGTCATTTATTTATTGAATGCATATTCTCTAAAAAACATTGTACTGGATATTTGAGGAATGCAGTAGGTAGTCAGCCTTGCACTGAAAGAGCTTGAATTTAGGATGGAGACAAAAGAAAGCAAGACTGTGTAACATGATTTTCCTAGACATTTCCAGTTTCAAGTAGCCTGACCTTTCCATGCAATAAGTCTTGAGCTCAAGGTTTGGTTTTTGAGGTCAATGTCACAGTAAACACAGACATGCTCTTCCTTGTTCTTAGGCAATTCTTTAACCTGCTCTTATCTGCACCATAAAAACAGGCATTCTAATCATAGTTCAATAATGATTTTGAGATTGGAAGAAATCCTGAGAGCACATCTGAATTTAATTGTTTCCAAGGAGAATGGTCACAGTTCTAAGGAGATAAAAAGATTCATCAAGCTAGAAAACAAATAGTAATAAAATTATACCCAATACTATACTAACATTCAGAGAATTATCTGAACTAGATTCAACTTTGACTCTATTGCAACATCAATAGACTTCCACTGGGGCTCCAAAAGACATTTTCTTAGACTTCCTAACAAGGTCATTTTTCTTGGTGAACATTTTACTCAAGGGTGAGATACCAATCCTACATTTCATTTACAAATGGGAGAAGCCCAAAGGCCCAGAACAATTTATTAAGGACATTTTCTTTAAATAAGTTCTCTTCATAAGCCCATAATATATTCAAAAGGGGGGAAAAGGGAAGTTGGGAATTAAATAAACTCATTGGTCATCACTGAAGAGCACCAACTCATTACTCTGAAAATTTGATAATGAAAAAAGATGGGGGAAGGAAGGTCAGCATATATGATGACTTTCTAGGTAAATAAATCTCAGTGCAAGGCAAATAGCCTCAGTGAGAGGGAAAAAGTTCTTCTGTTCAAATAATTCTAGCTGGTAAATGTAAAAAAAATAAATAAATAAATAAATATAATTCAGAAATCATCAACTCTTAGCCTTCAACAAGATAAGCAATATAGGAAATAGTCTTTCAGTTTCCTGGTACTAGTATTACAAATAACCTCAAACTTCGATTGCTTAAAATACCAGCAGTCTATTTTCTGAGAGGTCTGGAAGCAAGTGTGCCAGGGTCAAAATGACCACAGAGTTCCTTCTGCAGCCCTCAATGAAATCCTTCTTTGCGTCTTTCTCCTTTCTGGGTAGGCCATCCATCAACGGTATTTCTTCTGCATCATCCCAAAATCTGCATCTCTAGCTTCACGTGGCATTTTCTCGTTGTTAAGATGTAGTCATATTGCTTTTAGGTCCACCTGACTGACCTCACATCATGCAGATTGAGACCTTACTTCCAAGTAAGATTGCACTCTGTCTTTATGTATACATGCATACAGCTCTAAGAGCTGCCATAGTATAGTGGTTAGAGAGACCAAGAGAAGGCAGTGGTAGGCAGTAGAGAAGGACAGAATGCAAGTCAAAGGACACGTGCATTGTGAAATAAAGATAATTGTTTTCCTGGCTTCAATTCTGCTCTGGTATTTTTTTCCAGTGAGTAAGTCTACAGGAATGTAATTTAGAGAGGAAGTATTGTCATTGGGACTGTATCTACGTCACTGTAACACACAGAATTGGGGACTAGGGAAGTGTTTGAATTGCTGCCTTAATCTTGTTTTGTGATAGTTTAATTTCTGAGTTAATTATAATAAAGTAACTTTCATTAAAAAATAATAATCAGACAAAATTTAGAAATTGAGGTAATAAGAAGAATAGTGTTTATACTTAACAAATCGAAATCAAAACAATTTGAATATGCATAGGAGATTCTCAAGTATTTTGTGATACATTGATAGGACATGTACTATTAATTTTTTAATGCATGCTAGAGTAGGCATTTGTGGTAGTTTAAATGAGGATAGCTCCTATAGACATATATGATAATATATATATATATATATATATATATATATATATATATATATATATATATATATTTGGTTCCCAGTTGGTGTATGTTTGGGAAAGATTAGTAAGTGTGGCCTTGTTGGAGGAGGTGTGTCATTGAGGGTGGGATTTGAGGTTTCAAAAGCTAAAGCCAGGCTATCTATCTATCTATCTATCTATCTATCTATCTATCTATCTATCTCTTCTCTGTCTCTGTCTGTCTGTCTGAGACTTGTAGATCATGTAAGCTCTTAGCCATTGCTCCAGCACCATGCCTGCCTGTCTGACACCATGCTCTTCGCTATGATAATCATAGAGTCACACCCCAAAACTCTAGGCAAGCCACCAATTAAATGCTTCTTTTATAAGTTGCCTTGGCCCATGATCACTGTTTAGTCAGAACACTTTTTGTTACAGTTTCAGTCACTTCCCATTTTATGGGTGTCCTTAGGTATTTTACTTACATTTGGTATGAGCTTGGCAGCTTGAATAAATCAAGAAATACAAAAAAAAAAAAAAAGTTGCCTTGGCCATGATGCCTCTTCATAGCAATAGAATGGCAACTAGGACAATATTCTTCATTGAATAAATGAAGGAATAATAGCTATAGTGTCCCTCGCCTGATTGGCTCATCCTGTTTTGGATGTCAAATGACCATATTCAAGGGAGACCTAAAGTTTCTCTTTCACGGAAAGCCACAGCTCAGCACCAGTCTTAATTCCTACATATTACTTGAGTCAATATCTTCATTTGGTACGATGAGAAGCATAAAGCTAAAAGCAGCCACTTTCTGACCACCTGCTATGTGGCAGACAGCAGGGATGGCCAATAACCTCTACGGTCTCCACCAATCCTGAAACATTCATGTGAAACTAGTACCTCTTCAATCTTCCACTTATAAGTGAAGAAGTGTAGATTAGAGCGATGAAAAGAATGGCCCAGGATCATGGTGACAGTGTGGACAAATCTATTACTAGAATATAAATCTAGTATCTATCTCCCTCTCAAACTTGTAAGAATACTGCGGAAATATGGAAGAATGGTGGGGCAGAGGAAATTCTTACCATAGACTAAGACTCTATCACAGGGAAATTCATACAGAGCACATATACACTCTTCCTTGCAAAACCTGATTTTGTCAACGGTAAAGACATTTTAATAGAAAATTAAAATGAAATTTTGGGATCTAGAAAACCAAATACCTAATAATTAGGGTCTGAGATATAGCTCACTCAGTCAGAAGAATGCTTGCCTAGCAGGCATTAAGCCCTAGGTTTGATTCCCAAGTCTCCATAAACAAGGTATAGTAGTAAAAACACAAACCAAAACAAAAACTGTATTCTCAGCAGCTAGGAGGTGAAGGCATGAAGATCATAGATGCAAAGTCATCTTAGGCTTCATAAGGAACTTGAGGACAACATGGGTTACATAAAACCTTGTCAAAAATAAAAATAAACAAAAAACCCAGGCACTGAAGAGATGTCTCAATGGTTATTTAAGACAAAGGATACTACAAGTAGGGTAAAAATGAAAATACTTATATTTTTCCAAGTATATGATATTCTAGAAAAGGTGAAACCATGAAGAGAATAAGTAAATGGCCTCTGGGAGTTTGTATGGAGGGAGGTATAAAAAGGTCACAAAGGACTTTTGGAGCAGCAAAACTATTTTGTATGATGCCCCTCTGGTGAGTATACCCCATTGTGCATTTGTCAAAAATGTCAAGTAAAGCCAAGTGTGAACTATGGGCTTTCAGTGGCAATAATGCTCAATTGTGATGCAGACTGAAAATTGTCTTAAAACAATATATAGTTTTTCAAATGAGCAACTAACAATGACCAGACAAATAAGAACATTTTCTTCCAGGAAGAAAAAAGAAAAGAAGCAAACACACAAGATGTGCTCACACGCCCACAGACTCACAACACACCAGACTGAAAGAGTAAAGGAGACCAGAAGTTTCAGACAAAATATTTTAATTCATATATCTAGCAAGCTAATAAGAACTTATCATCCATGAACCAAAAACACTATTATTTTAATTTAAAATGACCAAATGGAGCCAGCTTAAAATGTGGTGTCAGAAATAAAAATCCAAACAGCTGAACTTAAAGATAAAATTCAGGAAGAGGTAGAAATGGAAATGATATAAATATTGTACTTATATATGACATTCCAAAAAAATTAAAATTAAGAAAACATTTTAAAATAAACAGAGAGGGGGCAGAGAAATAAAAAACAAAATGCAAATAGTAAAAATCAAAAGGCATTTCCAAAAGCAAACAAAAAATGTAAGTAATTCTTCCAAATAAAGTTATATAAGTTTACAAGTGATGGAGTATACAGGAAGTCAGGAAACAAGAAATGAGCCACTAAGGGTGGGTGCCTTGAGGAAGGAATGGTAAAACCCAGAGAAAAATGAAAATAGGCAAAGGAGATAGTAGAGGCTGCAGAGTTGACACAGAAGGGGAGGAAAATGGGGATACCAGGTGTTGGTAGAAGGCTTAACTTAATAAAGTGTGCGTGTATGATAAAGCTAGTTGGAAACCTACAATCACCCAACCCAAGAAAAAAGCCAATCACGTAGAACAGGAAAATACAGGTGAGTTTGGGTTTGTTGTTCTTATTCTTGGTGTTGTTTTCCTGCCTCTGCTGTTGTCGTGGTGCTGATGATAAACCTTGCAGTGAAAGAGAAAGGGGAAGGAAGGAAGGAAGGAAGGAAGGAAGGAAGGAAGGAAGGAAGGAAGGGGAAGCAAAGAGAAGAGGAAAGGAGAGGAGAGGAGAGGAGAGATGACATGAGATGAGACTAGTTTAAAATTCTTTCATCTTTGACAGCACCCACTCCGTAGAAGATGAAATCACGGATGCTGCCAAATTCAAGCAGTTTCTTCTGGACAGAATGAAAGTTAATAGGCAAGCTGTGAATCTTAGTAGTGGGATTGTTACCATCAAAATGACCAAGAGCAAAATCACTGTAACTTCCGAGATGCCTTTTTCCAAAAGGTGTGGAAATACACCTCACCAGCAATGATATTTGAAGAAGAATAAGGTGTATGATTGGTTATGCACTGTCACCAACAACAAAGAGACTTATGAATTACATTACTTCCATTAACCAGGAAGGTGAGGAAAATTCAGCTCATTTACCTGGATTCTTTACTATGAACTCATAAATAAAATTTTCCTTTTTTTTCCCCAAAGTATCTTTTGTTCCTTTAGTCAGTCTCACTATGTGACCCTAGCTAACCTGAAACTTAATCTGTTGACCAGGCTGGCCTTGGACTCACAGTGATCCACCTGCCTCTGCCTCCAAATTGCTGGGCTTAAAAGTGTGCACCACCATTTCTGGACAAGAATGTGTGAGTGGTGTGTGTGTGTGTGTGTGTGTGTGTGTGTGTGTGTGTGTGTGTTGCCTATGCATGCCAAGGTGTGTGTGGTTGTCATAAGACACTTCTCTTCATCCATCATGTAAGTTGTGGGAACCAAACTGAGGTTATCAGGCCTGGCAGTTAGTGCCTTAAGCTACTGAGCCATCTTGCCAGTATCAATATTTGTTTTGGTTTCTTGGGACAGGGTTTCTCTGTGTAGCCTTGGCTATCCTGAACTCATACTGTAGACCAGATTGACCTTGAACTCAGATATCTGCCTCCCTCTTCCCTTCAAGTGCTGGAATTAAAAGTATGTGCCACCACCACCACCATCTGGCTTTAATTTTTAAATATAAAGTATAAGCCAGGTACAATGGCACACATGTATAGGTGAAGGAATCAGAAGGCTGTGACAGGAAGATCCCTTGGGTTTTACAGCAGCCTGAACAACATAGTGAGACTTAAGACTCTCACAACAAGCAAAATAGGAGGTGTAGAGGCATAGGCCTTTAGCCCCAGTATTTAGAAGGCAGAGGCAAGTTTATCTCTGTAAATTCAAGACCAGTCTGGCTACATAATAATGAAATAAAAGAATACAGGTGACATGAAAGTAGTGAGATATACTCAAGTTACAGGATTAACTGGGACTGTTTGTTGCCTTCAGAAATGGGGAGGGCAGAGGGTGGCTTAGCCAAAGCTTAAAGATACATGAAAAAGTTTAGGGTACCCTGCATGGTTAGATAATAATGACCCAGAACACATTGGTTATTCAATGAATAAATATCAGTGTTAAGCACAAATTACCTCCTGACAAGTTATTGATCAGGAATGTCCCAGAGGTACCTGGGACAACAACACACACTGTTGTCAGTCTTCCTGCTTGCCTTTCATAAGCAGATGGCCATATCCTATTGCTTAAGGTAGCATTTACAGCTAAGGTACTATCTGTTAACGTATTTTGGATACAGGACAGAAAAATCAACCTTGAACTAATTAGAAAAAACTCTCCCTGTAGGCTAGCATACATTGTGTTAGAAGGGTCAGTGCAGCCTGCTGGGGGAGAAAATATGTGGTGGTCTTATCCAATCCGTGATAATCCATTCCACAGCACTCACTCACTAGCAAGATGGGCTCACTGGTGTAGTGGTGGCATAGAAGTTATTGGGATAACCAATTATTTTCTAGTTGGATAGAAAGCCTGCTCCCTAGAAGGAAAGCCATGCGTAGTTCTGTAAAACTAGTCAAAGGCTCGTGACTGAGGAGGTCAGAGGCCCAAACTGTGGAATCTAATGTTGTTTTTCTAAATGGTCATATCATCAAACTATATTATAAATATTTATGTTTATAACCATACATTTACACTGTTCTCAGAAAAACCTCTTTCCGTAGCAGGAGGTGCACACAGACTCATAACTGATCTGTGGATTAGTAATTGAGTGGATGGGTCATCTATGACAACCTCAACTATTAAGACACAGGGAAATTTGTGGAAGAGGAAGCAGAAAGCACATAAGAGCCGGGGGATGGAAAGGAGAGCTGTGGAATGACTGCCTGTGGACACGGTGTGGTAACCTGAAGCCTCACCCTCATATAGGCAGCACAAATTCGACTCGGAGTTACTAATAACCGAGCAAAGACAATATGAATCTAGAAGGAGCTGGGGAGGAGGGAACTAAGAAGTTGGAGGAGGTAGCAGCAGCTGGAAATTATCAATAGACACTGTATAAATGTATACACATTCCAAATAATAATAATAATAATAAATATTTTTGCCCAGCTCGGTAGCACACGCTTGTAATCCCAGCACTTGGGGAGGGGGGGCAGAGGCAGGTGGATCACTGTGAGCTCAAGGCCAGCCTGGTCTACAAAGTGAGTCCAGGACAGTCATGGCTAACACAGAGAAACCCTGTTTCTCAAAAGATCAATGTATTTATTTTTTATATATATATATTCTACATCCTGGTCATAGCCCCATCCTCCTCACATTCCAGTCCCACCCTCCCTCTCCCACATCCCCCTTCCCTCTGAACACCTCTTCCCATCCACCCCAGCTCATCAAGTCACATCAAGACTGAGCTCATCGTCTGCCCTGTGCCCTGGCAAGTCAGTTCCGCTAGGGGAAAGAGAGCCCATGTCAGAGAGAGCCCCAGCTCCCCTTACTAGGAGACCCAGATGAAGCCAGAGCTGCCCAATCAGCTACATCTTTGTAGGGGGCCTAGGTACAGTCCATGCAAGGTCCTGGGTTGATGCTTCAGGTCCCAACAGTTCCCTCTGGGACCACCTTAGTTGGCTCTATTGGTCTCCTTGTGAGGCTCCTGTCACCTCCAAGTCATTTTCTCCTGCCCCCCACCCCACTTTTCCACAAGGCTCTCTACACCTTGCCCAGTGTTTGGCTGTGAGTCTCAGCATTTGTTTTGAGGCCCAGCTGGATGGAGCCTCTCAGAGGACAACTCCGCTAGGCTCCTGTCTGCAAACACAGCAGAGTATCATTAAATAACGTCAGGAGCAGTTTTTCTCCCATGGGGTTGGTCTTGGGTTGGGCCAGGCATTGGTTGGACACTCCTCACGCTCTGCTATATCTGCTCTATCTTTATCCCTGAACATCTGATGGGTAGGGTGAATTTTGGGTCGAAGTTTTTGTGGGTGGGTTGGTGTTCCCCTTTCCCTACTAGGAGACGTGTCTAGTTAAAGGGTGTCTTCTTCAGTTTCTATGGGCCCTGCTACTAGAAATCTCTGCTAGAATCCCTCCCTTTCCCCCCAGGAGCCTCCCCTGACATAAGTCTCCAGCCTGTCATAGAGATGCTCCTGCCCAAAGTTTCTCTTTTCTCTACAGGCCTTTTGTCCTCCTGCCTCCATCTCTCCCTAGGTCGAATCTCTACCCTCATATCTCTCCATGTTTTCTCTCCTACTTGCTTCCCTCTCTTTAACCACTACATAAAACAAAACCTTCAATATGGGTGTGGTGGCGTAGGCCTTTAATCCCAGCACTCAGGGAGACAGAGACAGGCAGATCTCTGTGAGTTCCAGGCCAGTCTGGTCTACAAAGGGAGTCCAGGACAGCCAAGGCTACATAGAGAAACCTTGTCTCAAAAAACCAAAAAAACAAAACAAAACAAAAACAGAGACAGGCCTTGAAAGGTGGAGTCAGAAGGAAGAGAAATTCAAGAAAAAGAGTACAACACCCTCACCTGTCAAGCCTTCTTTCCAGCCCAGGGTCAGAAGTTCAAGGCCAGCCCATAGGAAATTTTAAAAGGAAGAAAGAAAGATATACATACAATGAAACATACATATACATATGTTTGTGTGTTTACATGTGTATATTTATATAAAGTGGTATACACACACATATGCTGAAATTTCTAAAAGAGCATAAGAAAAACACCTTAAAGCCTTGCAGAAGTCAGTCAGGAGATGTGCACTAAACCCTTTGTTCAGAATCATGCATTGATTGAAAATTAGCACAAAGGAAAGAGGGATGGGATCCTTCAGGATCATACCGGTTGTGGAGCCCTGCAGGATAAAGTCTGTCCACCTTGCCTTCTAAACTGAAAAAAGGATCAACCAGCTCCTGAGCAGGACCATGTGTTCTGTGTCAGCATTGATGAGCAAGTCTGGCTTATGGGAGGTCTTGTTTCTGCCTATAATTTCCCTCCCTGTATGTTGAAAGGATAGAGCCTTAAAAATGTTTGTACTTGAGCCAATTTCTTCCAGGAAGCACGCACGTGAACACACACACACACACATACACACATGCACACACACACGCACACACACAATTCCTTACAACTGAGCCAACTATTTTTTTTTTAACAGAGTGATCAAAATAGCCAAGTTTGGACCTTGTACCAACTCACACCTCTGCCTTGGAAAGGGCTGAAAAGATATCACCCTCAATCAAGGTGAGGAAGATCCTGATAGTTCTTACTTGATTGTGACTTTGCCGTGCCCAGGTGATGGTTATATAACAATCAAAATAACTCTTGAGGCCTCTTTCAGCAGTGGGTGGCATCAAAGCAGAGAGAATCATCACTCTTCAAAGTGTGGAGAGTAAGTGACTGCTGAGCATTCAGCCCCAAATGGGACATCTAAATCTCTGACTGATGCCAAAGTAATGTTTCAGAAAAGGGAGCAAGAGATCTAAGATGGCGGCAAGCAGCATGGACTGTGTTTAGAAGCTCCAGTAAACGATTCACGGAACTGCACGGAATTCTGAACCAGGAACACCCAGCTCCCCACCCACTACAGCGGGAATACTCCACAGTTCGAAAGGATCATAATACAGAAAACCTGCGTACCCCTGCACATGGGAGGAGCGCGGATATTCTCAGACCAGAGCGGCAGCGGCGGTGGCTGAGGTTTGCAGCTGGGAACCCTCCAGCAGAGGCGACTGGCATGGTAACCAGTGGGAATTGCTGTGGTAGAGGGGACTCTGTGCAAGATTTGGGCCCCGCGACCCTAGCTGAACTCGGAGCATTGTTTGGGCCTTGTGACCCAAGCTCGACTCGGTGTGCAGCTCGTGCCCTGAGACCCAAACTGGACTCGAGCACGGTTCGGCCCCTGAGACTCTAGCTGAGCTTGGCGTGCCGTTTGGGACCAGAGACTCTAGCTGAGCTTGGCGCGGGGTCCCAACCCTGCAACTTTGGCTGGACTCAGCTTGCAGTCTGTGGCCCAGAGTCCCTGGCTGAACTTGGGGAACAATTTGGGCCCAGAGAACCTAGCTGAGCTTGACGCACAGTCCCAGCCCTGAGACTTTGGCTGAATTCGGCCTGCGAACTGGGCCCAGAGTCCCTACCTGAATTCGGCGTGCAGTTTGGGTCCAGAGTCCCTGGCTGAGCTTGGTGGGAGGTGCAGGCTCTGAGACTCTAGCTGAGCTCCCCGAGACTCTAGCTGAACTCAGCGAGCTAAGTGTGCAGTTTGGGCCTGAGGCCCAGGTTGGACTCAGCACTAACTGTACTAAGTGCATGGATTAGGCTCAGAAACCCGTTTGGGTCCAGAGACATGAACTGGACCCAGTGTGTGTGCGGTTTGGGCCCCGTGACTCCAGCACACAACAAGAACATTTGCTCAACCATGTTCATAGCAGCCTTATTCATAATAGCCAGAACATAAGTGTCCCTCAGTAGAAGAATGGATAAAGAAACTGTGATACATTTACACTATGGAATACTACTCAGCTATTAAAAACAAGGAATTCCAGAAATTTGTGGACAAATGGATTGAACTAGAAACGATCATAATGAGTGAGTTCACCTAGAAACAGAAAGAGTCAAATAGTATATACTCACTTATATCTGGACGCTAGCCCAAGGGGCATGTCTCATGAAAGTCTTCACTTACCAGGAATGTGGCACAGAGGGGAGGACATCCTATTGGGACTCTAGGTGAGAGAAGCATGGGAGAATGGGGAAATAGAAGGATCCAGAGGGTCCTAGAAACCTATAAGAAGAACATTATGATGGGCAGATCTGGGCCCAGGGGTCCTGCTCAAACCATGGCACCAGCCAAGGACAATACATGCAGTAAACTTAGAACCCCTACACAGATCTATCCAATGGACAGGTCATTCTTCACAGTTGAGTGGAGAGTGGGGACTGACTTTCACAGGAACTCTGGTGCCCCATATTTGACCACGTCCCCTGGATGGGGAGGCCTGGTGGCACTCAGAGGAAGGATAACAGGCTACCAGGAAGAGACTTGATACCCTATGAGCATATACAGGGGGAGGAGGTCCCTCTCAGTCACAGTCATAGGAGAGGGGAGTAAGGGGAAAATAGGAAGGAGGAAGGAATGGGAGGATACAAGGGATGGGATAACAATTGAGATGTAATATGAATAAATTAATAAAATATAACAAAAAAAGAAAAGGGGGAAAAAAGGCTAGAAAAGCTACCGCATGGGGGGGGGGGGGTCCTGCAAAAAGCCGTCTTGTGAATATGACATGGACATTGCAATCGCAAACGCAAGGCAGCTGTGACCGCTTTCACAAGATTTACACACACTTAAAAAGAAAAGAAAAGAAAAGAAGTAGAGACTTGAAAGGAGAAGGGGAACTAGTTGGGGAGATGAAGGCATCAACAGGCATGAGAGTGGGATAACAGGTGGTAATAGGAGTGGAGAATATGATTATAATACTTTGCATGTTAGTAAGAGACTGGCATAAAATGAAATTAAGAAATAACTTGTTTTGATTAGCAGATGGATGTACATACTGCAACGGAAATATGCAAAGGTACATCTATATCAACCCCACAAGACACAGGGAAGATTGCAGACTAGGGGGATTTAAAAAAATAAATAAACAGTAGGAAATGGGAGGAGTGCTGTGAAATGTTGTCTTCTAGACATGACATGGCAGCTGCACTCAGAAACTCACAGGAGCTCTGGTTACCTGCACAAGACCTGAACAAGACCAAAGCAGTCAATAGGTCTCACGTGATGGGAAGGACTCATGAGGTTCCACCCCTGGCTGCTTGATGACTGTTTGGTATCATGTTTCTTTGGAACCTGCTGGTGCAATGCCGAAGTTCATGCAGACAACATGGATTGGACTCAGTGAGTTATTTTAAAAGAAAAAAATAGAGGTCATGAGAGTGAGAGGATTTTGTTAAGGCACCATAGGGCATGAGAAAGTAAAATTGGCGGTGGGTATTATCAAGATACATTTTATACGTGTCTGACAGTGTTTAAAAAATAAAAATATTTTAAAAGACAATATCCAGCCAGGCGTGGTAGTGCACGCCTTTAACCTCAGCACTTGGGAGGCAGAGGCAGATGGATCGCTGTGAGTTCGAGGCCAGCCTGGTCTACAAAGTGAGTCCAGGACAGCCAAGGCTACACAAAGAGACCCTGTCTTGAAAAACCAAAAAAAAGAGACAATATCCAAAAAAAAATCTGTGCCTATGAGTCAATCCTAGATTTCGCTCTTATTCTCTTTATGATTGCATAAGTTTGAATGACAAAAAAAGATGAGAAAATTCCCTTCAATGTTTATTCATGATACTTACAGACATGTAACGGGATCACAAAGATGTTGTCTCTAGCAGTAACAGAAAAGAATTTCCATTAGAAAGTAAAGATGCTCCAATGTTCTCTAAAATGATACAAAGTCACTCTAAAATTTACTGGTTCGAGAGCAGCACAGTTTCCCTGACCTAACAGGAGTCAGATTTCTGGTTAATATGATGCTCATCTTTGAACTGACAAAGAAATCCCAGCAAGAAGCTGCAGCTACTTTTTAGTCAAGTTTCTCTTTGCCCATTATCTGCAGAGCAGATATTATTGGGGTCTGTCCCTTTCCCATGAGACACAAAGGTCAAGAGTTTCTGCCACAATATGCACACAGTGAACCAGAGCCTGCTCAAGGGCAGGCTTTTGTTGGCCTCTTTTATTGATTTGCTTGACCCCAGGAGCACACAGTAAATAGAACTCTGTTCAACTTGAAAAGAGAAACTAGACTTCTGAACCCAGCCCATTCCAATAAGAACTCTTCATTGATTTAAAAACAGAGGAAAGAAGGGGTAACAGGGGGGAAAAATTAAAAAACAATGGACATCAAATCAAATCCATAGTAAACAAAATGATGAGCTTTGGAAAACAGGCACATTGCTCACTGATGAATTCAAAAGCTGCCACGCATCAAGCTGCAATCGGTCTCTTTATGGGGTAGGTCACGGTGACTAAAACACAAGAAAATAACATGTGCCGGGGTCCAGAGGCCCTTGAGCTCTCCTGCATAGACAACCTTGTGTGACCTCAGCCAGCTGCCCTATGTTTTTAATACGACATTTGTCCTTCACTCTAAGAGCCATATGCCTAGACCTATGTAAGTGATTCTTATATGCTTATTTCTACCTGTTTACTCCCCCAAGAGCTTCGACAGAATAAGTGCCATGAAAAACAGTACCTGAAACTCAGTCACCACCTTCATCTTGATATGTGCTCCTAAGTTAATGGTGAGCGAATTGCAAGGATTGAGATATTTGCCTTTGTTTTCATCTAGCCTATGAAATGAAGATGGCAGTGACCTGAAGGGATGTAAATGAACAAGATCTATAGTGGGAATGCCATTCCTCGGCTATTAGGCAAAAACTAAGAAAAGATTCAGAAACCTTGCCGGAAATCATGTATGGACACTACACCATCATTGACTTTATTTGTGAGCCATAACGTCAATACAGTGGGAAGCTGTGCATTATAGGCTCATATGAAAAGTCCCTATGGAACCCAGTACCACATACACTGAATATACACCAATAAAAATAAAGTAGTAATTAAAGATTTATCTATTTATTTTATATGTGAGTGCTCTGTGTTCAGGCACACCAGAAGAGAAGAAATTAGATCCCATTACAGATGGTTGTGAGCCTCTATGTGGGTGCTGGAAATTGAACTCGGGACTCTGGAAGGGCAGCCAGTGCTCTTAACCACAGAGCCATCCCTCCAACAGTAAAATAGTTTTTAAGTTAGAGGCTACAGAGATGGCTTAGTGGGTAAAGTACTTATTTTGTGGGCACAGGGACTTGAATTTAGATCTCCAATACACAAAAGCTGTGGCCCTGGTGCTTAGGGAATGTAGGGGCTCACTGGCCAGCCAGTGTAAACAGTCAAAGAAGTCCAGGTTCAGTGAGGGAGCTTTCCTCAAAAAAATAAGGGAGAGAAAGATAAAGATACCCCCACCCCCACTCAACCCCACGCCATGCCCTAGACATATTTTTGGGGCTCATTCCCCATTTTCTCTGTGTCCTGAGATAGCTTTGACATCCAAGCAAGTCAAGCCAGCGACAGTAACCCGGAGTGCTTCCCTGACACTCAGAAAAATGAAGGTTGTCATTAACACGCGCACTGAACAGGTTTCTAAGGTAATTCGGCTACACATGGTGCACTTGCTCGTACTCTAAAGCAGTGCCTTCAATGTTCCTGTAATTACGCAAAGCCGACAGTGAGGTTTAGGTTGATGTAATTCCCCAGTGCCGACAGTGAGGTCTACATTTAACTCCAGCTATGACTGAACTCAAGTCGGGAGGATTGGCGCTCCAGCTGGTTGTAAAAGAGTTGAAGTGGTAAAGCAGTTTTGCTCAGCATTTGGGATTTAAATCTCAATTTCTCCTTTTAGGGTTGCAAACTTCGGTCTCACCTGGGAACTTCAGACAGTGCTGTTTTACATTTACAGTTTGTTTTGCTCAGTAATTATTCACAAAGTGCTTTATAGGGTCTATTTGGTCTCCCCGGCTTGATCATAAACTCCTGAAGTAGTTAGAAAGCTTTTAAAAATTAAAGGAACATGGAGAGAAATTTTTCTCAGCACAATGTTGGTGTCTTAATTAGGGGCCTATTGCTAAGAAGAAACACCATAACCAAAAAGCAAGTTGGAGGGTAAAGAGTTTATTCTCCTTACACTTCCAAACTGCTGTTCACCACGAAAAGAAAGTCATGACACAAACTCAAACAGGGCAGGAATCTGGAGGCAGGAGCTGATGTAGAGGCCATGGAGGAGTGCTGCTTACTGGCTTGCTCAGCCTGCTTGCTTATAGAACCAAGGACCAGCAGACCAGGGATGGCCCCACCCACAATGGGCTGGTCTCTCACCCACCAATAACCAATTATGAAAATGCCTCACAGCCAGATCTTATGGCGGCATTTTCTCAATTAAAATTCCCTTCTTTCAGATACCCCTGGTTTGTGTGTCAAGTTGACATAAGACTAGCCAGCACAGTTGATTATAGAATTGTATCTAAGGTCATGGGTGTATTTTTTTTTTCTGCTGCCTCATCAAGCTCTGATCTGGAGAATGAATCCCTAAATTGCCTACATTTGAATCAACTTTTTTTTCTTTTAAGAAAACAGATTAGGCTGGGTTGCTCAGTGGTTCAGAACAGTTATTACTCTTACCATGCAGTTCTCAACATAAACATGGTGGCTCACAGCCATTTGTAACTCCAGTTCCTGAGGATCTAATGTGCTCTGCTGAACTCTGAGGGTATCAGGCATGCATACGGTGTGCATGCGTACATGCAGGCAAACTACTCATACACATAAAATATGTAAATTTTTAAAAATTTTAAAGCTATGTTAAAGTTAATCGATGTGTATTTTCTTCTCACTAAAAGAAAAAAAAACCCTAATTGTAAATATCAGGCATGCATTAATGTGAACACATTCCCTCATATATTTATATAAAATAAAGAAAAGCTACCCAAACTTAATAAAACATCTCTCTGCATTTTTTTTTTTTTTTTGAGATAGGGTTCTCTGTATAGCCTTCACTGTCCTGGACTCGCTTTGTAGACCAGGGTGGCCTCGAACTCACAGCGATACATCTGCCTCTGCCTCCATAGTGCCGGGATTAAAGGTATGTGCCACCACGTCCGGCTCTCTGCATTTTCTAACGTGCTTTGCCTCATTCCATCTCACAGAGTCTTCTAAATTCCCTGAGAGGAGGAAGAAGCACTTCATCTTTCTGTTTTATAACTGAAGATACTGAGCTCAGAAGTGGCCTGGCAAGTCACATGGGTACTAAGAGCTGCGTTTCTTCTGTCTTCCTCTTCCACCACCAAAGAACATTGCCTTCTTTTATAAAAAAAATAGACTGATCCCTCTGTTTTCCTCACTCAGCTTTCCAAGGCTTGGGGTCAGCATCACCTCACTGAGTTCCTTGCTAGAGTGTTTACGGTCGGTAGACTTTTTTTCTTCACTCACAAACTAACATCCTGCCATCCTATTACCCAGACGCATGGCTGCACCTGGCTTAACTGAAGTTGTAAATTGCATTAAATGGGACTAAGGGATGGAGTGACTGGAGAGCTCACTGCCGGTCAGACATAATTAAGAAAGGGGGTGGGGGGGATTTGCCTGCTCTGCTGGGGCATCAGCAAGAAAGGGGCCCAGTTGACCAATCTCCTGAAAACGCTTCAACTGCTACGCTGCGCGATGCGGTTTCCGCTCCGGCTTCTCTGGAGGGGCCCTGACGTTGCTCTGCTGACAGGGTGCATACTCTGCTCTTTCTTTAGAATCTTCATTTAGAGCGATGTTGCTCAGGACCCATCCATCAGTCGCCTGTCTGAGAAACATCTGGGTGTTTATTAAAAATTCAGATTCCTCGATCTCTTCCAGGCCCCACTGACTTAGTGTATTCTGGCATCCTCCTGGTGGTAGTGATGGGGCCATTATATCTGCAGTATCCAACAGCCTTCCTCTAAAATTGAACTATTGACTCTTTATCCTTTAATATGTAGGATTTCTGAAGTCACCTTTAAAAGACTGCACACGCCTGTACTTTCTGAAACAACTCTAGACACACCTTTGACTATCATCAATCAAATCATCAAAACTACAAAATCTTAAGAGTTGATGTCAGAAGTCAAGAGGGTTTGTCCCAGAAGGCTCTTCTCTCAAATGCAAATTCTCGGCCTCAGACAGAGACTCTAGAGGCCGGTGCTTTCCCATGAGTCTGATGCACGCTGAAACTCAAAGACCACTACTCCAGTCTCATACTGCTCAAACTTCAGTGAAAATTTGAATTTCATGAGGAACTTGTAAAAACCGTGAGTTGTAAATTTAGGAACTGTAACAACCTGTGTTGTACTGGTGCTGCTGATCTGTAGACCATACTTGGAGTAGCAAATCCCTGAATCTTTTCTTTTTTAAAATCTAACATCATGAGCACAAATTCATATTTAGAAATGAGAGTAGAGAGGTGCCTCAGTGGGTAAGAGCATCCACTGTGAAAGCAGTAAGGCCTGAGTTCAAATGCGCAGCGTTCGAATGAAAAGCTGAGCATGGTCCTATGTGCCTGGCACTCTGGCATTGGTGGGCAGAGACAGGCGGGTCCAAGGAGCTCACTGGCCTGCCAGTCTAGTGCAGATGATAAATGCGAGGATCAGTGATGCAGCCTGCATCAAAAAATAATGTGGCCGGGCAGTGGTGGCACACGCCTTCAATCCCAGCACTCGGGAGGCAAAGGCAGGTGGATCACTGTGAGTTCGAGGCCAGCCTGAGCTACAAAGCGAGTCCAGGACAGCGAAGGCTACACAGAGAAACCCTGTTTCAACAAAACAAAACAAAAACAAAAACAAACAAATAAATAAATAACATAATGTGAATAGCAAGAGAGGAAGACGTCTGACATCCTCCACATGAGCCTCTACACGCTGTTGCATGAGCCTGCACACCTACACCCGCCCCCAACATACACACCACAAAAGAACAAAAAGAATAAAGGAAGGGGATAAAACATAACAGTAACTTCTTTAAAAAGAGGTCACGAATTTGAGATGGAATTGTAGGGGACACGGGCAGAGTTGGGGAAAATAGATGAGGGATGGAAATAATGCCGATACAATACTTAGGTACGAGGTTCTAAAAATAATAATTAAAAATAAAAAGAATTGGAAGGTGGGGGGGAGGGGGGAGGGGGAAGGGGGAGGCGCGGTCTTAAGCCTGGTGTGATGTTCAGTCTTGATTGTCAGTTTGAATGGATTTAGAATCATATAGAAACACACCTCGAGGCATCTAGAAATTTATTTCCAGAGTTTGGCCACAGGGCTAATAAGGCTTATCGCATCCACATCTGGGCAACAAATGGACTGAGGGTTCATAGGGAATAGGAAGGGTAAAGCCAGGTGAGCACAACCACTCTTCTTCCTGACTGCAGGTGTCATGGTTGATCAGCTGCCTCCCAGGCCTTATCACCATGTTTCCCCTGTCATGGTGAACTATATCTTCTCAAACTGTAAGCCAAAACAAACCTTTAGTCAGGGGTGTGTTCAGAGCTATGAGAAAAATAACTAATGCACTTGGGCTGAAGTGGTTGTTGAACCAGTAGGCTATAGACATAGAAAGTGAGGTTGTTAGTATACCACTAGGTAGGTGTGTGTGTACGTGCATATGTGAGTACGTGCATGGGTACATAGGTGCGTGTGTGTGTGTGTGTGTGTGTGTGTGTGTGTGTGTGTGTGTGCTTGTGTACAGACACCAGAGGTTGACCGTAAGACACATGTCTTCTTCAATCACTCCTCCACTTTTTTTTTTTTTTTGAAGCAGACATGCTCATTAAACCTAGAGCATGCTAACTGGCTAGACAGGCTGGCCAGCATGCCCCAGGGATCCTCCTGTCTCTATCTCCCAGCACTGGGATGACAGGTCCATGCTACCATGCTCAGCTTTTCTTTTCCTTTCTAAAGATTTATTTATTTTCATATATGAGTGAAATGCTCTGTATCTGCATGCATGCCTGCAAGCCAGAAGAAGGCATCAGGTCCCACTATAGATATGGCTGCTGGGAATTGAACTCAGAACCTCTGGAAGAGCAGACAGTGCTTGTAACTTCTGAGCCATCTCCCCGGCGCCATGCTCAGCTTTTAGCATGAGTGTTTGCGTATCTGAACTCAAGTCATCATTCCTGCAAAGCAAGCACTTTATAGACTGGCCCAGCTCCCCAGCTCCCATCAGTTGGCTTTGAGTTTTAGAATTAAGCATGTGTTTTCCCTAACTGGTCCTTATGCCATTCTTCAAACCTCTGATCTCTGAGGGGAAGGAAACCAGAAATGGCTCAACGGGGATCAAACCGTCTTTTTGCCCACTGTACAAAGGAACAGGAAACCACTAAGCTGAAGAAGCTGATCAGTTGACTTAATCTGTCTATAGAGAGACGTATGTTCTGGGCACAACTCTAGTCTTGGACTCAGGGAGGGTCCTGCTTCCACTCCCTGCTCTGCCAACTAGAATGTTGACCATGACATCACATCATTTCAGTAGGGCTCCGATTTCCTCTCCTACTGCACGATTGTGTTTGCCTGATCTTAAAAGTCTTGGTCCTCCATTCTATTCAGTGCTTGGTGTGATCCCACTTTCTGTATTGCATCTGGCGCCTGAAGACAGCTACTCCTGCCCTTTGCATTTATGAGTTGCTGAAAGCTCAAGAGTTTTGCTCCTTTGAGTCAACTCCTGTTGCTGACTCCGGGATCACAAGCCTTGGCAACACGTGTAGGAATTTAGATGCTACATGCTTCCTGAGTTGTACTTTGCACCTTTACCTTGATATGTTTTAAATTATTCATCCTTGATGTTCCATCTCACTAAAATTACTAATTTGAAATATGGTCACATAACAGATTAGTGTGCCCGGCTGTCAGGGGTTTACTAAGTAGCTCGCATCCACTGAGATGAGGTATGTATAAATTAGAGAGGGAGGATTTGTTCATAATAGGGACCTTCCAGAATAATTTGTGCAATAAAGACTCTGAATAGCTAGTAGGTTTATAGAATTTCTCTAGTGTAATTAGGAGAGGCATTGTTGTGTAATGAAGAAAATTAATTAGAACTAAATGTTTAGGGAATGTGTGGCTAGGTAACCAAAGGCATATTTGCAGCCTAATTGTTTCTTGGCAGCTGGAGGCATTTTACACCCTTTCAGGATGTTTAGTTAATGGATATTTTAACATGACCTACTGTTTGCTTTCCCTTAAACCATTTCACTATAGAAGAACAGTTCATCAAAGGCTTAAGCCCAGTATATATCCCACTGGAGAAAAAAAAATGCCTGTTATCTAGTTTATTTGATCATACTGTCTGTCAAGTGTTAATTATTTCTAGAAGTCCAAATTGAGGCTAATTGGCATGGCCTCCTGCGCCGTATAATTACAGAGTTCTCCTGCATGCTTACAAGACGTAAGCAAGGAAATGATTTCTAAGGCTTTGCCTTCACTTTGCCTTATGTAAAGCCTACTTTTGGGTGTTGTGCTTGGAGTCCTTTATGGATCCAGGAAGAGTTTTTTAAAATATGATTGAGGGGCAGGAGCAATGGCTCAGTAGTAAGAGGTTGTGTGTCCAGAGAACCTGACCTCACAACCAGCTATAACTCCAGCCCCAGGGGATCCAGTGCCTCTTCTCAGGCACCAGCCACCCACATGGCGAACAGACATACATAAAGGCAAAAACGAAATCATTTTTTAAAGGTTTTTTTTGTTTGTTTCTTCCTTTCTTTTGGTTTTTCGAGTCAGAGTTTTTCTGTGTAGCCTTGGATGCCCTGGAACTTGCTTTGTAGACCAGGCTGGCCTCGAACTCACAGAGATCCACCTGCCTCTGCCTCTTCCTCTGCCTCTGCCTCTGCCTCCCAAGTACTGGGATTAAAGGCATGCACCATCACCACCGCCACCACTACCCAGCTTAAAAGTTTTTGTTGTTGTTAATATGGTTAATTTTAGAATCAAGGCCAGTCTGGCAAGTATAGGGACTTGCTACTAAAACAGCAAACAGGGGTTCTAGCTCTAATATCCATGTGTCAGAGGGAGCAAACTGAGTCCTACAGCTTGTCCTCTGACCTCACAAGTATATTGGGGCATTCACACAAATATATACACACACAAACACATATACACATACACCACACACACAGGCACACACACTGCATACACACACATACATACACATATACACACACATACATAGACACATACAGACACATATACATACAGACAGACACACACACACACATACCAAACATACATATACACACATGTAAACTCACATAGAGATACTCAAATAAAAAAAATAAATAAATCTATTTTATTTTAAATTTTTGTTAAAATATGCTTAATTTCAAAGTAAGAACAATTACTTATCTAGTTGCCTGATTGTTTCTATCTTATTAATAAAAATTTGAAGGCAGGCAAGCATAGAATCAAATGCCTGCTCTAGTATTTATTATGTGATCTTAAGTTATTTAAACATTCCAAGATTTAACTTCTAGAGCAGCAAGTGAGGATAATAAGCCGTACACAATAGGCTTGAAGTAAAACCTTCTAGAGAAGCACCTGTCCTTAATGAAGACATTTCTGAGTTTCAGGTGAAAGAAACCCAGCCTCAAATTGTTTACAGTAATATCAGGGAATAATATTTTTATTTGAAGTAATTTTATATTTCCAAAAAAAGAGAAAAATAATTTTAGATTTCAGAAATGGAAAAAATATCCTTCGTAGTGTCCAGGTGTGATTGTCTGAGACCCAGAGGCTTCTAACATAGACCACTCAGTAACTGCATGCAGTTAGGAAAGCCAAGCAGCTGACATTAGCAAAGGGCTCGACTCAAAGATTGGGCTGGAAATTTTGCAAGTGTCCTAGTAAGTCTGCTCTCTGGCCTAGATATTGCATTGAATTCCCTTAGTTCATATTCCCTTAGTTTCGTCAACATTGGACAATTGTCGAGTTTTGGGGTTTTGTTTTGTTTTTTCTCTTTCATTTTAAGCAGTGAGCTCCATCATTACATAGCTCCTGTGAGTCAGGACCCAAAATACCCTTGCTTCAGGGCCTCTGGTGGATTTGCAAACACAATGATCTGTCTTAGTTCCTTTTCTGCCGCCATGACAAAGCACCATGGCCAAGGCAACTTATTAAAGAAAGCTTTTATTTCATGGCTCACAGTTCCAGAGGGTTAGAGTCCGTGATCGTCACGGCTGGGAACATAACAGCAAATACTCAACTGGACAGGAATTCTGTATAGGACTACCCTCCAGCCCAAATTGCCACGGTCATAGTCAGGAATTCAGCCAGGCCTGCTCATCCCTCCAGGAAGTGTTGACTTTTCCCGTTCCCTCATAGAAAAAGGGCGCGAAGAGGTCAAGAGACCTTTACCTGACCTCCCAACTGCCCCTCCCAGCCAATTATTTACAATTCTACACTAGTTACAAGGGAGCTGGCTGAGGGCTGTAGTCTATGGATTGAGAATGACTAAGGAGGGGGCTCCACGTACACAGCTATAAGAAAGCTCTCATCCTTACTGACTAAGTGGTGGCGCACGTCTTTAAACCCAGCAGCACTCGAGAGTGAGGCAGGCAGATCTCTGTGAGTTCGAGGCCAGACTGCTCTACAGAGAAAGTTCGGGACAGCCAACGCTACTATGGAGGAACCCTGTTCCAAAAAGAAAAAAAAAAAAAAAAAAAAAAAGAATGCTAGAGAAACCATGTCTGCTTCTTATAGCCTCATTTCAGGAGGCACATACATGTCTGTATTATCTCATTTCTACCTACGCTTCCTTTGATCCACTCAACCAAGGTGGTACAGCAAGACTTCTTCACTGTCCGGCGGTCACTCTTTTTCATCATGTAAATATTGGCTATCTTTGTGGGCTGATGACTACAATGATATAAATATGCGATTTCTCTCCATGTTTTCAACCACTAAGTCCAGTAGCCTCAACGATGTTTGCCTTGTGGCAAGTGTTTCTGTGGTTAGCACGACCTAGAAGCTAGTTTCTAGCAACTGCTATTTATGGATTAGGATTCTAGACTAAGGAGGATCTGTCCCGCCTGTATGATTGCAAGGTTCGCTCATGATTCTATGAGCTCACTCATTGCTGTATCATTACTTTTTTTTTTTTTTTATTAAAGTTGCCCTCACGTGTTGCCATTGGGAGAATTTTTAAGTTAATTCCTGGGTCCTTTTGATATAATATTATATTTTCTGAGCATATCTTTCTTTTATCTAGTCTATGCTCCTTTTGTACTTCTGTCCCTGGAATGAGCCGTTTCCCTAAGGAAATTGGTGTCATTGGAAGTTCAAGGCACCAAAGCTGGCTTGGAAGCACAAGCCAGTCAGGGAGGGGATATCACTTACATGTCCACATTTTTCTCCCTTAATTCTTTTTCAATGCACGTAATTTTTTTTTATACATAATTATATTTTGGCCATGTTTTTCTCCTTCCAGGACTTCTCTCAGATCTATCCTACCCATCAAACCTTCTTTCTCTTTCAACCACCCACCAAAATGAAAATAAAAATAAACAGTAGGGCTGGGTGTGGTGGTGCACCCCTTTGATCTCAGCATTCTGGAGGCAGAGGCCTTTGGATCGTTGAGTTCCAGGCCAACCTGATGTATAGAGCTAGTTCCTGGACAGTCTGGGCAAACAGATAAACCCTGTCTCTGAAAACCTAAAAACAATAATACAAAACCAACAAACAATAAGATCAAGAAAAGCCAAAATAAACCAAAAAGCCCATTAGAAAAAAATATGGAATTCATGTTGTCTTGGCCCTCCCTGGAGTGCAGTTGATAAACCCAGTGACATCATTGGTGAGAACCGATGTTCCCTTTGCATCCAGTTTCAATTGCCAAACTTCTTGACTAGCGGTGGGACTTTGTGTCTACTTCTTTCTCCCAGTGCTGGGATCCTGGCTGGTTTGAACCTGTTTGGGTCTCCCGTCTTTGCCTCCCATCTCCCTGAAAAAGCACAGGGTTACAGATGTGTACTACTCAGCCCTGTTTTTATCTGAGTTCTGGGAGATAAAGCACAGATCATCCTGCTTGCACAGTGTGTCCTTTACCCACTGAGCCATCTCCCCAGGTCAGGAACAGTTTTCCTTTTTTCTCTCTTTTTCTTTCTTTCTTCCTGTCTGTTTTTAATTATACAATCACTTAAGAGAAGATAAATTTATTAACTTAGAGAATGACCATGGCGTATTGTTAAGTGAGAGAAAGAGAACTGCAAACATTGAAGCCTTGTGGAAAGAAATGTGAATTTCAGTATGCATGCATATGGGACTAGACATGAGGGCTGGTCTGCCTAATTTCAGTAGAGCTCTCACTAAAACTACAGTTAACTTCAAGAGCAGCTTTCTTTTTTTCTCTTTTAAAAAAGAGTGATTTATTTGTTATTTTTTGTGGGTTTTTTTGTTGGTTTTTTTGTTTTTGTTTTTGGTTTTTTTGTTTGTTTGTTTTGGTTTTTCGAGACAGGGTTTCTCTATGTAGCCTTGGCTGTCCTGGACTCACTTTGTAGACCAGGCTGGCCTCGAACTCACAGCTATCCGTCTGCCTCTGCCTCCCGAGTGCTGGGATTAAAGGCGTGCACTCTTTTGTAAAGAGTGTTCTGCCTGCATGTACACCTGCAGGCCAGAAGCAGGCACCAGCTCACGTTATAGCTGGCTGTGAGCCACCATGTGGTTGCTGGGAATTGAACTCAGGACCTCCAGAAGTGCAGTCCATGTGCTTAACCTCTCAGCCATCTCTCCAGGCCCTCAAAGAGCAGTTTTCAATCAACTAAAAGTTAGTTGTAGCCTCATCTACAAAAAACAGTTCCAGGACAGCCAAAGCTACAGAGAGAAATCCTGTCTCGAAAAACAAAACAAAACAACAACAAGGTTATTTAAATCCTAGACTGATGAGGTAAATGAATTTGATGTACTAGGTTGGAGCTAAAAACAGTAAAGCAAATCAGAACAAGAGACTTGTATCTGCAATCCAGACTCTTGGGAGGTGGAGGAAGAAGAAGCAGTAAGTCATAGTCACTTTTGCCTATATGTCGACTTCAAGGCGGGGCTACTCAAGACCCTGTCTCAAAAACAACCATAAGACAATGAAAAAAAGAGTCTAATGCGTTTTTATATAATAAGATGCCATAGACTTACTAAAAAACACCAGAACAAAGTACATTTGTAGCTATGAAATGATGTAAAATCATAGTGTCTGATGAAATAAGTCAAAGAACATAAATCATACACATTGTTCTTTCCACCCTTGTTTTAAAATGATACATATCATTTAACGTATGCACAAACCAGCTCTGGAAGTTTACCTAAATAAGTAATAATTTTTTGTTCTAAGAAATACATGTGTATGCGTATATATAATTTGTGCATGTTCAATATTTACCTTACATCAGAGTCAAGATCTTGAGAATAATAGACGCACTTTGTTTCCCTTGATATCTCTGTGCCCATTGAAAATTGCATATAGTAAGTAAATACTCATTAGATGTCTGGGAAATGACACCCCCACATTGACAGATGCTGAAGTAAAGGAGATGTAGAGAGCGATTCATCCAACTGGTCATGAATGTAATGGGAGTGTCCAACTTGACAAACTTTACACCCTTCCCCCTTACACACAGAGAAGCACAGCTGAAATCTGGGTGAGACCTTGCCATTTTAATTTCTGCTGTAGTTAAGTGTGACAGAACCGGATCAACCCTCCCTTTCACCCCTAGAAAATACACAATTCATCGTGTCTACCCAGCAGCCCAGTCCTTCACAGTGCCGTCTGCAGTTATAGGTGCCACTGTAAAACTAATAGACCGTGTGGCTCCCAGAAAAGGGAGCTTGAGAAGGGATCCTCCCACCACACGATGCGCACGATGCACACGATGCCCACTTCAGAACAGCTGACCCAGTAGGCAGGGAAGGAGGCTGACAGCTTCAGAAACATTGGCTGTGTGCTATCGCCCATCCTGGAGCACCAGGCCCACCCACCCACTCTTCCTGGGGTGACGGGAACCCATAGCAAGTGGATATTGCTACACTTCTTTATTCAAAACATCTGAGGCTCACATGAATGAGAAACAGAAAAGTTCTAGTCAAAAGTGTGTATGGTCAAGACAGTGTGCTCTTGTGATATTTCAGGGATGATACAGCCTTTGTCTTGGGGGCTTAGAGAGCTAGGATGTCCACCACCCCCAAACAGGTAAGATTTCCAAAGGGAACTCTGGACCAAACAAGATAATAAGCCATCTTTGTTATCAGCATACAACCTATCTGATTTCACTTACAAACCACAGAGTTAGGTAAGAGCACTGCAGATGAGTTCTTGGGGGCTTCATCAAAAGCCTACTATAGACCATGTTAGTTGCTTTGGTGTTACTATAACAAACAGAGCCACCGACATTACGGGTAGGTCTTCCCTCCCCCCAGTTAAACTTCCCTGGAATCACCCTAACAGACATGCCCAAAGGTTTGTCTCCTGAATGGTTCTAAACCATGATAAGGCTTATGATCAAGAAAGACCACTGCACCACCCAATGGCCTAATTTCTAAACCTCCCCTCTTAAAGGTGCAACCACTTCCCAATCAGACCACAAACTGGGAAGCAAACCTTTGACACATGTGTTTCAAGGACAATGTGTATCTGAACTATCTAAAGAACAGCAATGTTTATGGGCTTGCTTTTTTTTTCTTCTTCACAGATGTGTCATTTTCATAGCTGAGGAAATTACATCATTAAGAAGTTCCTCACTTTACCCAAGATCAGATATTTATGGTATTCATGTGTCAGCATCTGCATTTAAAACCACGTCCCTCAAACCCCATAACTTGCATTCGGGCCCGTGACATAGCTCAGAGGGTAAAAGGCACTTGTGGCCAACCCCAGCGACAGGAGTTTGAGAGCCAGTTTTTACATAGAACCAACTCACCACAAGCTGTCTTCTGACCTACACAATGAACATGTGGCATCCTCACCACACTACATACACACACATACATACATACACACACACACACACACACACACACACACACACACATAAGTGCATTTAAATTTTAAAGACAAAAACTGGGGGCCGGAGAGAAGGCTCAGAGGTTAATGACACTGACTGCTCCTCCAGAGGTCCTGAGTTCAATTCCCAACAACCAGCAACCACATGGTGCCTCACAACCATCTGTAATGTGATCTGCTGCCCTCTTCTGGCTTGTAGGTACACATGCAAAGCAGAGCACTGTATACATAAAATATTAAACACCACCGCTGGCACCACTAGCAGTACATATGGGGAGGCCTGGTCACGTGGGGCAAACCACTGTTCCACCACTCATAGCTGCAGACCTTGAGCTACACTTAGGATTCTCCTCTCTCAGATTCCTTGACGTATAAAATGGGCGCAATAATAGTAACTACCAATAGGCCACGTTAAGCAAAATCTAAATTATACATTAAAATACCTAGATAGGTACTTGGTAAGCAGTAGCAAAAAACAAACAACAACAACAACAACAAAATACACACAACAGCTCAAAGATTAAAAAGAAAATAGGGAGGAGTGGTTCAGGGTTTCAGAGTTTGTACTCAAGAGAACAAAGTAAAGAAGCTCGTCAGGAATATGGGCCAATGAGTGTGGGATAGAGCTGTAATGAAGGCAAACTTAGACATTGTTTGTTCTGTAAAAAAAAAAAAAAAAAAAAAAAAAAAAAAAAAAAACTATCCAGAAGTGTGTGCTCTGTGGTAGCTGTTTGCTAGTCTTTAAAGAAAAAAGACATGGCCTGGTGGGATCCTTTCCAAAGGGATTGTGCGAACTGTAAAATCTACACAGTCTGAACTCCTGACTAGGATTCATTCCACTTGCTCATCCCAGGCAGAGGCTTCAGGAAGCAAAACACTGCCTTTGCTTCCTCAATGAGCACCAGTCTGCGTGGCTCAGTCACTTAAAGCTTCCAGCATCATAGGGCCTGATAGTTGGCGCTGCACAGCTGGCCTCCGAGCCTGGGGCTCCCAGGGACTTTACAGAGAGCCTCATGATTGGTTTGTTTCCATGGGATTTGGATCAAGATGAAAAATGAACCCATGGTTATTTGGAAGCAGTTCGTAGTTAAAAGAAATTCAAGTACCCCCCAATAAAAAGCGATCTGGAAATACCTTATGATAGCGCTATAGTAACTCCCTACTTGCTAATGCTCGCCCTCGGGGTGAAGACTAGCGATGGGCAGACCCATGTTTCCAAAGTTAGAAAATCAACTGAAAATTCAAGCTGTTTGGAAGAGTTGCAGTTGGCATTTTCCTCAGAGGAGAAATAGCATCACGCAAGGGAAGGATATCACAGTTGAGTGTCCCAGCATTATGATCAAAGCGTTCTTCAGAGACTTTGATCAGCGCTCCCGAAGGCACCCTAACCTCCAATACCCCAACTCCAGTTCCCGCCCCAACAGGCTCCTTCTCCACAATCCACGCAGCCTGCGTTGCTCTGAGGTTACCTAGACAAGGTGATGCAAACTGAAAAGCACAAATGTATCGTTATTGCACAAAGGAGAGAGCGCAGTACAGCCATTGCAGGAGCACCTAACTACTAAAATGCCTTCCCAACTGCCATTCATCACCACCTTTTTTGTGTGTGGCATTTGTGTGAACCCTGCCCTTGCATTTTGGCCCGGAGCAAACCCTTCAGGACCTGCTTGGCCTTCACCAGCCAAATCAGCCGTTTTTCACTGCAGACCTGCTGACTGAACACTCACCATTTACAAAGGCAGCTTGTGATGCCATGAAGAGGCCAGACAGAAATGAAATAAACAATGTTTAAATTACATTTTGGACATTTAAAAAATGCTCTGGGCTCCATTTCATAAGACATTTGCATTTGTAATGAAAGAGAAAAAGATCCATGCCTGAGCTTCTAGTCGCAGGTTAACAGGCCTTTTTATGTCGTGAGGGTTTTTTTTTTTTTTTTTTGTAGGAGCAATTACAAATTGTACACAGATTCATTATTTCTTGAGCACTTTATCAGGACATTTCCCCATACATCTAATTTGTCCTGTCTGAAATGTAACTTGACATAAGGGATTTTCTTAATTGCTTTTGAAACTCTTCCAAGATAATCACTGCTTTTTGGAGCATGATAAAAGACAGTAGACAATATTGCCAGTCTGTCTCAGGATCATGCGCTCAAGTTTTGGGGTAAGAGATAACAACAACAACAACAACAACAAAAAGGCAATGTTTCATACTACTTATTATCTCCACTTTAATTTCCTTCCAATTTGAACAGCCTTGTCATGTATAAAAACAACAACAACAAAATTGCCCCATTTTTATCTGCCCCACCAAAAGGACTGTCATAGGCTGGGTGTGGTGGCACACGCCTTTAATCCCAGCACACGGGAGGCAGAGGCAGGCAAATCGCTGTGAGTTCCAGGCCAGCCTGGTCTACAAAGTGAATCTAGGACAGGCAAGGCTAAACAGGGAAACTGTGTCTCGAAAAAACAAAACAACAACAACAACAAAAAAGGACTGTCATTTTCATAATACATATTGTTAATAATATATACATGTATATGTATATATATATATATGTTTTGTTTTTGAGACAGGGTCTCTTTATGTAGCCCTGGCTGATCTGGAACTTATATATATACTAGGCCAGCCTGGAACTCATACGGATCCACTTCCTTCTGCCTCCCAAGTGTTGGGTTTTAATGGTGTATGTCACCACCTCAAGCCTTATTTTTTATTTGTTTGATTGGTTGGTTCTAAGCATTATCTTTATTATTCTTTGGAATCTTAACCAGAGGATTAAACTAAAAATAAAATAATCAAAGTGTGTGTGTGTGTGTGTGTGTGTGTGTGTGTGTGTGTGTGTGAAAACATTAAGGTCTGCTTCTGATGCATTGAAAGGGACACTATGCTCCATAAATATGCATAGCCAGTATGCATCAAGTAAAATAAATGTATGCATAAGTTAGTTGTGTTTCTACAACTGTCATTTACTACATTTAAGCAAATCAATAGTGTATTTGTTCACTTTAGGCAAAAATTTTTACCCTGAGTTTTAATGCCCCCAATTTTAATTTTTTTTTAAATTTTAGTTATGGATCAAAGTGTCTTCACCTCTACATTCCCGTAGCATGACGTGACAAAATGGACCTTGTAGTAGTGGTTTAGTTCACTGACGAGATGAAGATGCTAGATTCTTACAAGTTCCAAATCGAACCATATACACTGTTGAACTAACCCTTTCCTGCTATGCTCTGAGGTAGGTAAGACGGTACCATTGGAGAGAGTTGACATCGAGTCACCTTATGAAATGAAGGAAGGGAGCCACAAACCAAGGAATTATGTGGCTTCTGGCACCTGACATTAGCCCTCAATGTAAAACCAGGAAGAAAACAGACATCACTCCCACAGATACAAGGAACTGAAGACACCACCAACCCAGATACACATGGACTGTAATCACCAGCCTAGATGTGCTGGGGACAAATTCTCTGTAGAGGAACGTGAATTCAGAACATGGCTGCTCTGGCAAGAGATCACATCCAAAGATCTTCTAGGTCTGTGTGATCTGGCTGGAATACAAACACACCTTTAATCCAGGAGACAGAGGCAAACAGATCTGAGTTCAAGGCTAGCCTGGTATAGAGCAAGTATCAGGTAAAGAAAAGCTTAGGTCCAGGAGTACTAGTCCATGCCTTTAATCCCAAACAAAGGTAAAGTTAGTTTGTAGAAGGAAGCACCCCTATTTAAAAGTGATGTCTAACTGAGTGGCAGAAAAGGTGACAAATCAGAGAAGGTTTAACAGAATAGGATACGCCCAACTCTCATGAGAGGAGAGAGGAAAGGGAAGCTACTTCATGGAGCAATGCAGAGAGAGGGGGCACAGTTTTACCCGGACAGTAACAGAGAGATGGGTTGCACAGAGAGAACTCAGGTGAAGACTGAATGGGCCAGAAAATGACAAGAAGCCAGAAGATTAGAGCAGATTGCTGAGTTAGTTTGAAGCCAAGCAGAGCAATTCCAGGCTGAGAGAGAAGCCAGATAAAATAAGTCAGCTGGGAGAAGAGTTTGAGATAGAACAGCTGAGTTGAACCAACCAGCCCAGAGCCCGGAAAGAACAAGAAAGGGTAAGCTAATTAAGCAGTAAATCTCAGAGCCTGAAAACATTGTGGGCCTAGGATAGATTATACAGAGACTGGAAGCTTCCAGCACTAGGCCTAGGTGAGCAGGAGGCAGTAAGCCTCTCAGACAATAGTTGAACCAGGAGAATAAAATTAAGTTTACAATTCTCTCCTCACATAAACACACTTTGATGATAATCCAGAGAGACCTATGCTGAACTTCCACTCTACCAAACTTGAGAGGTAATGCATTAAAATTGCTCAAGCCACTATATCTCTGGTATTTCTTTGAAGCCACATAGAAAGCTACAGTGTGGCAACATCCTGTCTTTATAGCCTGATTATCCAAAAAGTGACCAAATGTAGAAGTTGTTATATTAATTTTAATGCATTTAGCATTTATGTCATCCTATCCTACATAGAATGCAAATACTCATTACTAAAATCAAATTAACCTGTACTTTATAAGTGGAAAAGATAGTCTGGTCTCATTTCAGAATGGGGCACTTATTATGAAACTTATTGGAACATGGAGTAAAGGTTGGGAATTAATAACTCTCAGAATAAGGTTAATATAGATCCCGACCCTTAATCATATTCCAAGAATTGCTCTTGGAAGCAATCAGAGAATTAGTTGTTTGCTAGTGTAAAGGTTAAGCTTCATACTCTATAATAAGAAATCCACCAAAGTTAAAAAAAATTTCATGTCTTTGCAACTATTTATTTCATAAATAATAGGAATAATGACTAATTTTAGCATCCATTTTCTTTTTTTTTCTTTTTCCAGTTTTTTTGTTTGTTTGTTTTTGCTTTTGTTTTTCAAGACACGGTTTCTCTGTGTAGCCTTGGCTGTCCTGGAATCGCTTTGTAGACCAGGCTGTCCTTGAACTCACAGCGATCCACCTGCCTCTGCCTCCCGAGTGCTAAGATTAAAGGTGTGCACCACCACTGCCTTTTAGCATCCATTTTCCAGGTGAAGGCCATCAGTATTAATGGGCAAAAGCAAAGTGGTTAGTGAAGCCCTTCATCTGAGTAAAACGATGGCCTTCTCTAACTCCCAGAATGTCCCAGTGGTCATTAATTAACTGTCCCAAAGGCATAATGACAAAGAGGCACAATTCAAGTGAGCCCAACGTTCACAAACAATTCTGTAAGGTACCAAGCTAAAGAAAACAAGACTTTAATCTCATAAGGCAGGTCAGAGGCATCCAGGCCCACAACACTCAATGTGAACAGTATACAACCGCTCCATATTAAGAAGCAGACTAGAAATACACATCATACTTCACTTAAAAATAATCCTCCTTGGAAAAAATAAGACATAAAATAATGAGGACGGAAAGAAGAAGAAAGGAGAGAGCCACACGGAAGTTTAGATACTAGAAAGCAAAGAGTCTAATGCCTAAGGATTTGCCTTACTCTCCCACATCTGCCCACGCTCAGTCCCTGAAAAAGCTGAATTTTAGACAGCAGTGTGAAAGCTTAGAAATAAACTAGCTGAGTCTGAAAACTCTTTAAAACATAGATCTGAGCCTGGCAGTGGTGGCGCATGCCTTTAATCCCAGAACTCGAGAGGCAGAGGCAGGCGGATCGATGGGAGTTCAAGGCCAGCCTGGTCTACAAAGTGAGTCCAGAACAGCCAAGGCTGACACAGAGAAGCCCTGTCTCGAAAAACCAAACCAAACCAAACAAAAAATAAAAAACAAACAAACAAACAAAAACCAAAAACACAAAAACATAGATCTGAATCTTGGGTAAGGGGAATGAATGTAGTTAAAAAGGGAACAAATTAATATTCTCACAAATTCCTCCAGCTTCAGGCTTTGGTAATTGTATCACATATTGTTGTTCTTGCTTGGCTAGTTTTTATTTATTCATTTTGTATTTAATTATTTTATGACTGTTTTGCTTACATATACATCTGTGCACCATGTGTGTGCTGTATGCCTGTGGAAGTTAAAGTTGGGAGTTGGATCCCTGAAGCTGGAGTTATGGGTCTTTTGCAAGAACAGCAAGTGTTCTTTTAATGATTTATTTACTTATGTATTATTATGTAAACAATGCACTGCCTGCATTTAGACCTGCATGCAATTACACCTGCATGCCAGAAGAGGGCAGCAGATCATATCATACATGGTTATAAGCCATCTTGTGGCTTCTGGGAATTGAACTCAGCGCCTCTTGGAGAACAGTCGGTGTTCTTAACCTCTGAACCATCTCTCCACTCCTGGCTAGTTTTTAATCCTAAGTATGTCAGAGGAGCTTGGCCCAGCCTGTTATTGTTCCTACTTTATTTTTTGTGCAGTAATAAACAAAATCACTAAGTAGCCTGATTTTACCGCTGAAGAATAGACTCAGAAATGTAAAGGTAGCAACAGCTACCTTAAAATCATACAACTCCAAGCAACGTAGTCCAACCTAGTCCCCCTTACGATACTAATCCTGGCCACACGATCCTTTCACTTGAAGAAGGTCCAGTTTTCCCAAGGGATCATTAGCATTCTCGCCCACTGAAGCCAAGGAACTCCAAACACTCTCAGAAAAGCTAGAGTTAGAAAATTCCATTAATCTCCTTGGAGCTGCCACTCAGCGGCAGAAACAGCATCTGCTTTCTCCTGCTGGGTGTCTGCTTATTATAGACTTCAAAACTAGATAACGTTAAGTTTCTAGTCCGGGACAAGCCGTTGAGGTGCCTACTTAATATATCAAAGCAGACCCAGCCATCAGGTTCTCCCAGCATCCGTCATTCCACACCTGTTACAGGGTCCACCTGGCTGCCATACCTGGCCCTCTACCCTGACCTCTGCAGCCATTGGTGCTTGGCTGCTCTTCCCTATTTAATGCAGCCATTTTGGCTATCTGTCCCTTTTGTTTATCTGATGTAATGGCTGTTGCACCTGGTTCCCGTTTATTCCCTTTCCCTTCCCCTCCCCCCTTTTCCCACATGGCTCAGGGTCATGAACCTTCTGGACTCTCCCAAATGGCTCTGACTATGCTCTTTCACAGAAATCTATACTAAGCCTCCTTCTGCACCATAGCTAGGAGCAGTCGTGTCCTTTCTTTTCCTTCCTTTTCTTCCAGCTTTAGGGATCCAGGAGCCTCTTCTGGACTCGGAGAGCACTAGTACTCACATATACACACACCAACACACATATAATTTTTTTTTAAAAATCAATCTTTAAAATAAACTAAAAATTATACAGTTGAAGACACACAGGTTACAAATATTTCTATAGATGCTAAAGATACTTGATACCAAAGTCAGAACCTCATCTCCTATGCACCAGGTTGCCCGCCAGGGACGGAGAGGGGGTAGCAAACGATGTTAAAGAAGCAGAGACATTGGAATTGTGGGCTCTCCCAGTGGGAGTGTAAAATGGTGCAGCTACTATGGAAAGCAATCTGATGGTCCTCCCACAACTAAAAATAGAATTACCCACCACACAGCCAGTGCAGCAACTCAAACCTCGGAGGATTTACGTAAGGGAATTGAAAGCAAGATCTCAGGGGAGTATCTGACATGCGCGTTTGCTACAACATCATTCAGAATAGCCAAGAGATAGAGGCCACCCAAACGCCCATCAACAGGTTAACAAAAAATGTGGTATATACAGAGGCCAGAAATATGATTTAGCGTTTGGAAGGAAATTCTGACACATGCTATGTGGATGACCCTTAGGGACATCATGATGCTAAGTAAAACAAACTGGTGGATTCAAATACTGTATGGTTTTACTTAAGTATGAGTCAAACTCAGGAATGGAAGGATGGTCGGGATGTGGAGAAGAGTGACGGAGAGCTGTCATGAACATAAAGGTTCAAGTTCTGGAAATAGGTTGCATAAAAGTGTGAATATACTTAACTGGACCAGAATATTCACTTTAAAACATCTAAAACGATGAAGGTTATCTTATATATACTTTCCCCGCCCACTCCCACCCCCCGAAGATTTATTTTCTTATTTTGTGTGCGATGTTGTACCTGCACTTGTGCCTGCCCGCCGGAAGAGGGCGCCAGGTCTCATTATAGATAACCACCTCAGAGCCACCAGAAGTTACCGGAAATTGAACTCAGGAACTTTGGAGGAAAAGCCAGTGCTCTTCACCTCTGAGCAATCTCTCCAGCACCTCCCCCGCCTCCGCCCCCTACCACCAAACACACACACACAAAAAAATGTTTTTAAGGTTAAACAGGGAAAAGGGCATAATGAACATCTGAGGATGTTGGCACTGTTGATGCTTAATTATATTTTATCTGACAACTTGGCTGGGATAATGGGTACCCAGATAATTTGGTCAAGCATTACTCTGGGTGTTTCTGTGTTAGTGTTTTGCATTGATGTTATTGGACTGAGAGTCAAGCATGTATCCCTTGATAATGTGGGTCTCATATAATCAGCTGAAAACTCGAGTAAAATGGGAAAAGTGGCTTTCCCCAGCCAAGAGACTTCTTTTTTCCCCCCAAGACAGGGTTTCTCTGTGTAACGGGCCTAGCTGTCCTGTACTAGCTTTGTAGACCAGGCTGGCCTGGAATTCAGAGATCCACTTACCTCTACCTCCCAAGTGCTGGGATTAAAGGCATACACAACCATTCCCCTCTTATTGTCGAAAATTGTAGTGTTTTTAATGAGTGGCTTTTATAGCCTCCTATGTGTGAATGCTTGGTTTCCAATTGGAATTGTTTGGGAAAGATTAGGTCTTCTGCAAAACTAAGGGGCTGGAGACATGGCTCTTGCAGAGGACCCAGGCTCTGTTCTCAGCACACACATAGCGCCTCTCAACAGTCGTTAACTGCTGTTCCAGAGGACCTGATGCTCTTATCCTCACCAGGCATCCGTGCAGCGCACTTACATGTAGGCAAAACACCACACACACGTGTTTTTTGTTTGTTTGTTTCCAAAATTCGAAAGTTCTCAATTTCACTTTTTGGTTTTGCAATGTAATCAAGGCTGGGCTTCAGCTGACAGAAACCCTTCTGCCTTAGCCTGAACATGACACAGTCCAGACGAGCTGTGCCCCTGCACACCCGCCTGCCAGCACAACCAACGTGGGAAAATGTGACAAGACATGGCGTGGTCCAAATCAGCTGGTACAAAAAGATAACGTAAAGCCCATTGATGTCCACTTCAGCTTCCCCTACACCATACAGCGTGATACTATATACTAGACATTGTAAGTATGTAACTTCAAAACTAAGAGAGTAAGTGGCTAACAGCCACCACACATACTTTATTTTCTTGAGACAGGTCTCAGTATGTAGCCCTGGCTTGCCTGATACTTGCTATTTAGACCAGGGTGGCCTTGAAGGCAGAGGTCTACCTCTTTCTGATGGGATTAATGACATATTCCACCACACCCAGCAGTCCTTACATTTAAAAAGAAGCAAATATAAAATAAACCAAAGTGTTACATGCCAGCAAGTATTTATTATTATTCATAAGTGGTCAAAAGACTTACAAGGCTATTATAACCACATGTATGAAATATCACTTAGTGACAGAGTGAAAGAGACAGATATATGTATTTGTATTAAAAAAATACACACAGGCACACACTCTCAAGTTTTGCCACATGGAGCTATGAAGGAGGCATCAGGCTATACAAGTTCTGATATACATAACACATTAAAGAATCAAGCATAAAAACCACACTTAAAGTTGCAAAAATAAAGTTTCCTTTTCTTCAAGCATTTGATCTGGGCTCAAGCAAAGCAAATAATAAACACCGATGATTTCCATATGATTCTACACACAGTGAAACTGTCAATACACAAAAGTCAACAAACAAAAGCAACAAAAGAGCACGTTATAGGAATGAACAATGCATTTCATCCAAAGTCTAACAGTCGGTTTCAGCCCAGCTCTTGGACATTAAAAATCATAATTTACATTACTTGAACAGCAAGGTAAGCCAGAACAAGATAATCAACAGAAAATCATGACTGCAAACAAGGTGTTGCTGCCCTCAGTCAGTCCAACATTCCCCTAGTGCAACAGCATCATTTACCTGAAGGATCATGAGTCACAATTAAGGAGTACTCATACAAAACTATTTCCTTTATTCTTGAAAAAGTGCCACAGACTATACTTTTCATTTAAAAAAATATACAACACATGAACTAATGAAAGACGGTCTGTCTCCATCTCTTGTCAATAAGGAAAGGCCAGAGTGACTCCTTGATTCCAATTCGAAATGGCGTCCGCTGGCCAATGCCCAAGGTCTCCAATTTGGAGCAGTCGAGCTGAGCATTTTTGGGGCGTTGTGCTCCTATGACAGGGCTGTCAGTAATCTGTAAAGAAAAAACAACTCATGAGTAAAGAAAGTAGCATCCTGAGGCTTGACAACTTTATTTCAACTTTCCCTTAGTGCAAAAAAAAAAAAAACCAATGAACCAACCAACCAACAAAAAACCCTCATCTTATCAGAGCTACAAAAAGTAAGCAAAACAATACCAAAAAGAAGAAAAAGGAGGAGGAGGAGGAAGAGAAGGAGAAGAAGAAGAAGCAGAAGAAGAAAAAAGAAAAAGAGGGCTGGAGAGATGGCTCCGAGGTTAAGAGCACCATCTCCTCTTCCAAAGGTCCTGAGTTCAATTCCCAGCAACCACATAGTGGCTCACAACCATCTTACAATGAGATCTGGTGCCCTCTTTAGGCATGCAGGCACACATGTGGGCCAAAATACTGTATAAATAATAAATGAAATAGTGTGTGTGTGTGTGTGTGTGTGTGTGTGTGTGTGTGTGTGTGTGTCCATGTGCACACTCACATGCGAGAATGAGGCTGTCAGGCTTTGCACAGGTTCCCTCCTCCAGCTAGCTCACCAGCCTCACCCGTACTTCTCTATAAATGTCACCAATACTCTGACTTCTTTAGAGATAACTTACAGCCAAATACTGTCAAGATCTAAACCAAGTTCACTCTGATCCAAAACAGAAGTGTTGTCAACAATACACAACAGCCTTAAGAAGTCAGAAGAGAGGTGTCTGGACTTACAGGTCGCAAGTGGCTGCTGGGAAGGTTGAAGGCATCTGCAATTGCACACGCCATTTCGTACTTGGTCATCTGCTCGTTGCCAGACCAGTGAAAGGTCCCCTTAATGGATGGATCCTACCAACAAAGGAAAAAAAATTTTTTTTCCCAAATTTCTGGTTCCAAATGGCTAAGATTTGACAAGAAAGTTAATTTTAAAGATCCAAAAATCAAAATGCAAACCTACCTTTTCTTCAATACCTAAAAACAAATGTCTACAAATTTTCCAATACTAGAAGTAATCCATAGAAATAAGACCTTATTTTGAAATAAGAATACAAAGAGCTCCAACTTATAGTGACTAACTTTAACAAACATTTTAAATTATTCTAAGCTAAAATGAAAGCTTAACATAGTTTTAAGACAGGATCTTCCGCAGCCAAGGCTGTCTGTCCCTTAAGGGAAAAGGGGGCTGGCACTCATCTCCAGCTTGTCTTTCTCCTCCCCACCTCTGTTGCCAGCTCGGGGCTTACAGGCTGCGCAGCTCCGTAACACGCACCGGTAACCCTAGCAGTTGTCAAGGCCACTCTGGGCAACAAAGTGAGGCTCTGTCTCAAGAAACCAGAAATAATGAACTAATTAAATATAAATACTCTTTTTGTTTGTTGTGGGGTTTTTTTTGTTGTTTTTTGTTTTTTGGTTTTTTTTGTTTTTGTTTTTTTTTGTTTTGTTTTGTTTTGAGACAGAGTTTCTCTGTGCAACAAAGCCCTGGCTGTCCTGGACTCCCTTCGTAGACCAGGATGGCCTTGAACTCACAGAGATCTGCCAGCCTCTGCTGGGATTAAAGGCTTGCATCACCACACCTGGCTAGCTAAAAACTAGCCCCCACCCCTAGCCCATACAGGGTTTCTCTGTGTAGCAGCACCAGCTGTGCTAGGCTCACTCTGTAGACCAGGCAGGCCTGGAATTCACCCTACCTGTGTCTGCCTCCCGAGTGCTGGGATTAAAGGCCTGTGCCACCACTGTCCGGCCATTCCTAATCAATTTAAAAATGAACCCTAGAATGGTGCATGGCTCATCAGAGGGGCCACGAATCTCAGCAACAGGGAGGCAATGGTAGGAGCTGTGTTTGAATTTATTTCTTGCATACTACAGACCTCATGAATACAGCCTCTACGCTGTACTTTTGTTTGGTTTCCTACTTTTCAAACACATGTAATTTTCAGTCTGTGATAATCTGTGTACACACATGGAAGTTCAAGCATGGAAGAGAAAAGCACAACTTTCACTAAGACAGAAGGCAGGCCTATCCTCGCAGGACTCACCAGCATCCTCTTCTCTGCCAGCTGCCGGCACACACTGGCTACGTCATTCACATGTGTGGGGAACCTCTGCTGCCAGTGGTCCATGTTCGCTGACTTGTTGCTGAACTGTACCTTGTCGAACATAACAGTCACAGCACTTTCCTCCAGCTTCTCCACTTCCCCATAGAGAACGGGAATTCTCAGGACAGCAGCTCCTAGGGACAATACATGTAGCTATTTTATGGCTGCCTCTTTCCCAACTTAGGGCGTAAAGAGATTGTGTAGATTTAAACAATGGGAAAGTAGAACCTTGGCTTTTAATAAAAGGGTTGTAGCTCATAATGGAATGAACTTAAAGGTGACCATGAATATTTTAAGCGTCTATTATCACATACAGAACTTTTTTTTTTATCTAATTTGTCATTATGCCCATTAAAAATAGATCTATCTAGACAACCAAATGAAATCAGCACTCTTGACTGAAGGTCAAATGAGGACAATAGCATTGAAGACAATTCAGGACCAACTGGGAAGCCATCTGCACATGCATGCGACAGCAAGACTACCACAGTGGAAGGGTTCCTGCTGACTGTGGTAACCATGCTGTGGTTATGGAAACAACACCACTGTCCCTAGAAGATATACAACCAAGTGTCTGGAGACTCTACTAATCATCAGTGGATGTGTCCAAGTACACACACACAAAAGTGCCAACCTGTATCAACTGAGGGCTAGGGTGGAGTGCTCTGCTTTTACAACCACGGACAAAGTCATGTTCAGTACTGCATTTTATGCTGGTCCCTGGTGAAGGCCTGATAGTCTTTGGATTATTATCACTTTAACAAGTAGACATGTATTTTCTTTTGTAATTACTAGACAAGTAAACACAGGTCTTGCAGTGATGTGAATGCTATACCCACTCCAAAAATATATATTGAATTCTATATTCCTAGTCCAACAGAGAGAGGGGGGAAGAGAGAGAGAAAACGTGTGTGAGAGTGTTTGTGTGTTTGGGCTGGGGCGGGCTTTGGGGCAATGTTTAGGTCATGAAAACACCACTATGAAAGAGTTTCATGGGGAGCCATCCGGTTTGGTTCTTTGAGCCCAAGCTAGAAGGGGGCCTTTACCATGTGCTGGCTCTTGGATGTCGGGATTCCCAAGCCTCCAGAATGGTTGAGTAAACTCCAGTTGTTTATAATATCCACTCTGTGTGTTGTTACAGCAATGTGAAGCAGAGGCAAGGGAGAGGATGGCGCTAGGGAGACTTGGCCATGACTGATGGTTCATTTACGATGTACTTTGGCAGTGCTGCAACTGTAACCTCGGGCCTTACACACGCTCTGCGAGCACTCTACCACTGAGCCAGAATAATGCATACCATTAAAAAAAAAAAGTTAAATGTCTACAATGAGGGCATCACAAGCGGGAGCCGGGTTTTCAGGGGGACCCTACACCTTAATCCATCATTACAGCTGAACACGGTGCTACCACAGACAGAAGTTAAGCTGAGCATGGTGCTCCCACAGGCAGGAAGAAGCCATGGCAGAACTGGCACCACATATAATGACATGCAAAGATGTGGGAAGAAAGTCAGATTATGAACCAAAATGAAATTACTTGAAAAAATTATACAAAAATACCTCTCTTAAGAACCTACATTTCAAACAAAACAAAAAAAGAACCTACATTTCATGCGTATCTTCCTGAGGAATCAGCATGTGGGAGAGATTTCATGCTCCCAGTTTTAAATTTATTTTTTACTTTTTTCAAATAAATTGTTTTTATGTATATACAGATGTATACATAAACACACATGGAAAAAGGAAAAGATCACAAAATAGAATACCTCAAAACATTTATTACATTTATTAATGGGCATGTGGGGGAGGAGGACATGTGTGACGGTCAGAGGACAACTTGTGAGTTCTTTAAATCTACCACACAGGTCTCAGTCAAGTCATCAGCTTGGTGGCAGGCACCTCTACCTACTGAGTTACCTCACTAGCCTGTATTCTCTAATTTTTAGTAACCCTTATTGCCTGTTTCCACTTTTCTTTCTTTAATTAGAGAATAATTAATGAGAGGATAGGACCTAACTTTATAGCTCAGGCTAGCCTAAAATTCACAATCCTCTTAACCTCAGCTTTCAAGTACTTGGAGTTCAGGTAGGTAACACTACCCCTCCCCCAACCTCCACCTCAATTCTGGATATTTTTATAAATATACTTTTTAAATACAAAAACCCAATCTCCTCATGAGCAACAAAGCACAGTCTTCAAAAACAATCAGGAGTCACAAATGCTGGACCTTACCTAAATTGTTCTCCAGGACCGCCTTTTCTCCATCTAATTTGGTTTTGCCATACAGATTCAGGGGACTCGGTATGTCTTCCTCTGTGTAAGGGGGATTGGTGCCATCAAACACATAATCTGAGCTAATATAGATGAGAAATGCTCCAATAGCAGCTACAAAAAGAAAAGGTAAATCCACTGCATTACTTTTGCATAGAATTTAGAATGTCCTGTGTAGTTTTGTTTAGATTTGTTTTTCCTGAGGTAAACAAAAACACTCATAAGACAGCTACAAAATTTTCAAGTTAAAAAACCCAGTGAAAGGGCTTGAGAGATAGCTCAGAGGTTAAGAGTGCTGCCTGCTCTTCCAACGGTCCTGAGTTCAATTCCCAGCAACCACATGGTGGCTCACAGCCATCTATAATGAAATCTTGTGCCCTTTTCTGGTGTTCATGCAAGCAAAAGACTGTGTGTATATGATAAAAAAAAAAAAAAGTGAAAGCGGCTGGGGGGATGGCTCAGCAGCTGAAAGCACTGGCCACTCTTCCAGGCGACCTGGGTTTGGTTCCTAACATGCACATGAATGTTCACAAGCACCTGTCATTTCAGTTTCAAGAAGTCTGAAGTTCCCTTTTGACCCCTCAAAGATACCAGGCACACATACGGTGCACAGACACACATGCAGGGAAAACATTCATAGACATAAAATAAATACGTTAAAAACAGCCACCACCCAGGGATAATGTAGCATTACCTGCCTCCTTTGCTAAGTTCCCAGAGGCACCCACATTCAGCTGGGAAGCAGCATCTGGCTGGCTCTCAACAACATCTGGTCTTCTCTCTGCAGCACAATGCACTATGACATGAGGCTGAAAGTTAAATACTGAGTTTTAATTCAAAATGGAAAGCAACAGAGAACTAAGGCTTCCTCAGAGTAACTTTAGGGCAAGAAATGGTTTTTTAAGTCAACATTCCTTCAATTAAAAAGAAGACACTTTAATATTTTTTTCTTGGTTTGGCTTTTCCTTTTGTACACAGTGTTCTGCCTGCATGACAGAAGAGGGCACCAGATCTCATTATAGATGGTTATGAGCTATTCTGTGGTTGCTGGGAATTGAACTCAAGATTACTTTTAGAAGAGCAGCCAGTGCTCTTAACCTCTGAGCCATCTCTCCAGCCCAATTAGTTTGGTTTTTCAAGACAGGGTTTTTTGTGTACAGCCCTAGTTGTCCTGAACTTGAACTCAGAGATCTGCCTGCCTCTGCCTGTTGAGTGCTGGACTACCTCCAGGCTCATTTAACTTAATACAGCTTTGTCATAATTCCTTAAGAAAGAAAAAAAAAGAAAGAAAGAAAGAAAGAAAGAAAGAAAGAAAGAAAGAAAGAAAAAGAAAAGAAACACATGCATGCTAGGCAGGTATGTAACTCCTGAGCTACAACTTAAACAGAAATATAAAAAAAACTACTAGTAACTGTATCTATAATCAAAGTAATCTGCTATCCCAAGGTGGCGGAAGAGTCGCCATGACTATTATGTCTGTTTGCTCCTAAGACCCCAGGCCCCACACAGACTGCTAAGTGCTCTGCCACTATGCTACACCCCAGCCCTAACATTTAATCAACTCAGGACAAAGACAAGTAGTACCAGTTGCAAGTTCAATTTATAAGGTCAAGTCTTTTCACCACTCATTTAGCAAGAATCAGCTATCTAAAGAAACCACATGTTCATCTGACCATAAATGTAGTAAACCACCATGGACCAAAAGCAACTTGGGGAAGAAAAGCTTTATTTCACTTACACACCGAAGTCCATCATTGAAGAAAGTCAAGGCAGAAGCTGGTACCAAGGCAATGGATGAACTGTCATGGGCTTGCTCCCCATGGCATATTTAGCCTGTTTTCACATGTAACTCAAGCCCACCCTACATCAGTTATATTAATAAAATAAAAAATAAAAAAAAAAGGAAAATGGAAAAAAAAAGAGAGAGAAAAAGAAAAATGTTCCACGGACCATTGTGTTAGAGGAATTTCCCAATTGAGATTCCCTCCTTGCAGATGACCCTAGCGCCTGTGAAGGTGACAGCTAACCAGGACACACCAGGAACAAGGTCTTTACATGTAAAGAGCCTGACGCATCAAAACAGAAGGATGCAGGAGCTCTTCTACAGAGAGAAGGCTTTTTTTAATGCAAGAGGAACAGAGAAAGAGCTAAACTGGTGTTAAAAGTTGGAGTGCTGGAGGCCAGAACTCACATGATGGCCAACAACTATTTATAACTCCAGGAGCTGCAGAGATGGCTCAGCGGTTAAGAGCACTGGCTGCTCATCCAGAGGACCTTGGTCCGATTCCCAGCACCCACATGGCAGCTCACAACTCTCTGTAACGCCACCTCCCGGGCATCTGACACCCTTTCTGGCCTCTGCAGGCCCTACCCGCATGTGTTGCATAGATACACATACAGGCAGGCAAACGCCCATACACAAAAATAAATAAAAATAAACCAGAGAGACGAGGGGTGGAGGTGGGGGCAGAGAATATGCCCACACAGTCAGTTTTCTCAACAGTTGCTCAAGAAGGCATCATCTTAAGAATTGTTTTCAAAGTTGAATGTGTAACATCTGGGATGCTTCAAATACAATATCCTGGCCAATCACAGACTTAATACATTACACTCTTTGGACACGCGGCCTGAAATCAGGTTTCCCCAGTGTTTCTAGTGCTCATGCTCCTAGGTGCACAGTAGAAAAACCAAAGATAAAATTCGATGACAAGGAAAACAAAATCTCCATTTTTCTCCAACATTTCTTGGATCATGGCAAACAGGTTACTGAAATTCCTCTGATCATACTTTTTCAGCATTAAAGTAGCAATATTTTTTTTTTCAGTCCCAGATAACACCCAAATATTTGATGGCAAGTATGACCACGAAAGCATTAAATAAACAGAAGCTGTGCCAAACTACAGGGCTGGAGGCCCAGGTTGGAACACATACCCAGCACCATTGCAAAAGAAATACACTCCGCATTGCTGGTGCTCAGTAGGCTACAGCTGTCCAGCACAACTTCGGGACAGCAAGCACACTTTCCATATAATCCGGACAACTAATAGAACACTCGTACAGTTCCAAACATACAAACCCATACCTGAAAATCATGAATGAGGTGATGAACTGCTTCAGCATCCAACAGGTTCACTTGTTCAAATTTTGGTCTTGCTCTTCGAAAGCCACTGCCAATGGCATGCCAGTTACTCTGCTGAAATTCTTTGTAAACTGCTCTGCCAAGAAGCCCAGTGGCGCCTGTAACTAGGACCCGACGGCTGGGGATGTTTACCTCCTCCTGGAAGTAGAAATGGGGAAAGCCACACTTTGAAAACAATTCTCCTAAAGAAATGAGTGCTGCCAATACTGTGTACCAAATACCTGAAATCTAAGTTTTTTTAAAATTAATGTCATATAGCTAAAAGTCAGTTTTAACTCTAGATTAATCAGTCAAACTACACCAACAAACTGCATGACTTAATGAGTTTGCTTGTAAATATTTTATTTTACACGTCTGAGTATTTTGCCTGCATGCATGTGTGTGCACTACCTCCGTTGCCCAGGGAGATCAGAAGAGGGTATAAAATCTCCCAGAACTGGAGTTACAGGGAGTGAGCCAGCAAGTAGGTGCTGGGACCTGAGCCCAGGTCCTCTGCAAATCAACAAGGTACTCTTACCCATAGAGCCATCATTCCAGCCCCCACTTAGCAAGTTTTAATACTCAGTGTCATTGGGGCTAGAGAGAATCTTTCATGGTTAAGAACACAAATTCCTTTTGCAGAAGATGGACATTGTGTGGCTTACAACTACCTCTAACTCAAACTCCAGATCTGATGCCCTCTTCTGGCCTGAGGGTACTGCATTTACATGTACACACCTACAGCTCCATATAAACACAATTTTAAAAAATAGCAGGCAGAAGAGATGGCTTAATGGTTAGGAACACCGGGTGCTCTTCCAGAGGACCTGGGTTTGACTCCTAGCACACATATGGCAGCTAACAACTGTCCATAACTCCTGTTTCAGAGGATTTAATATCCTCGTCTCGCCTCTGTGGGCACCAGGCATGTATGTGGTACACAGACACACAGGTGAAACATTCATGTATATTTTAAAAAGTTTACTTTATAATATATATATATATATATATATCCTTTTTGTTTTTGCAAAACAGAGTTCTCTGTGTAGCCTTGGCTGTCCTGGACTCCTTTTGTAGACCAGGCTGGCCTCAAATTCACATCGATCCCCCTGCCTCTGTCTCCCAAGTGCTGGGCTTAAAAGCATTCATCACCACTGCCTGGCAAAAATAAAATTTTCATAATCAAGAAAAGACGCCCAAGATAAGATCACAACGAACTTTCACATTTGATTTAGATTTCATTTTAATAATGGAAGTTATTTTTGCTTTTATGATGACTACATCACCCTGATGATTAGCCAACAGGAACTTCACATCTTCAAAGACACCATGAAAATGCACAAGGGTCAGATGTGATGTCACATATTGATAGGTTTGAAAATCTATCAGCATTTCAAAGGAGTTTATTTGGATAAAGTCAATTTAGTCCTTAGAACACATACATTCTAAATTTGAACAACCTAATATGTCTGCCTGTCAGCACTAAATTTACTTACACAGAATACTTATGACTAATAAGATACAGATAGCATAAAATCTGTGTTGCTATTAAAAATGCGTTTGCTGATTTTTTAAAAAGTTACTGCTTAATGAATAATTAGATGTCTGTAGACGTAAGACAAAGTTTAGAAAAATCCTTTCCTGCCAAATTCTCAAGTAAAGCCTACTTTTCCTTTTTTTAAATAGAACGTTTTCAGCTAGCAGGGTGTCACACACCTGTAAAGCCAACATGAACTCCGTGGCTGGAACTCTCATTAAATTTTATCACGAGGTGCTATTCCTGTTAGTCACCTAATTCTGAGCTGGCAAACAAAGCAATGCAATAGCCAAAGACATTTTTGAACTCTAACTTCAGGTAAATGATTTAGTAAACATACATACTTGACTTAAGAACACCAAAATCAAGTGCTTCTAGCAGATTCAAAAGCTGAAATCAAAAGGGGTGTACGTATGGAGGGGAGAGCTGTTTACTTTGAACTTTGGCAAGAAAATAACTCTCCAGGGCTGGAAAGAGGGCTGCTCCTCCAAAGGTCCTGAGTTCAATTCCCAGAAACCACAAGATGGTTCACAACCATCTATAATGAGATCTGGTGCCCTCTTCTGGCGTGCAGGCGTACATGCAGGCAAAAACTAAATACATAGTAAAAAAAATCCTTTAAAAAAAGAAAGAGAGTAACTGTCCAAAGGTGTAAGTGTAAAGCAGGTGTGCTGACGGCCTCTGTAATCCCTGCACTCAGGGGACAGAAGCAGGAGGATGTCAGCACACTAAGCAAAGCCCAGCCTACACAGAGAATTCCAGGCCACCCAGGCCCATAAAGCAAGACCATAAAACACAAAAACCATACTTGTACGAATACATAAATCTGAAATGAAAGGGGTCAAAACATACTAAGTCTTGAATAGACTCAGAAAATCCTATGCGTGTGATAAATAACATGAAGGTGCCTGGGAAGATACCATAAAAGAAAACTATGGAGAGGTGGCTCAGAGGTTAAGAGCACTGGCTACTCTTCTGGAGTATCCTGGTTTGAATCCTAACATGAACATGGCAGCTCACAATCATCTGTAACGCCAGTTCATGGGGAGACATCACTCTCTTTGGATCTCCAGGAGTATTGCATACATGTGGTAAACAAACATGCATATATACAGGCAAAACAACTATACATGTGAAAGTTTTAAATAAAAGTATATTGCTCTCGCAGATGATCAGAACCGAGTTGTCAGCATCCACACTAGGAAGCTCCCAGCTTCCTGTAAGGCCAGCTCTAATGGGATTGATGCCCTCTTTTGGCCTCAGTGGGTACTGGACACAAGGCACACAACTACACATCTAGCACGCACATAAAATGTTTTCTTAAAGAAACTGGAAAGTTCACATGTGTAGTGTGTTCCCAAAATTCCAGTGCTAGCACTGGTCATCTGATGCAGGAGGATCCTGAGTTTAAGACCAGCCCTGGGTATAGAGATCTGTCTAAAAAAAAAAAAAAAGAAGAAGAAGAAGAAGAAGAAGAAGGAGGAGGAGGAGGAGGAGGAAGAAGAAGAAAGAAGAAGAAGGAAGAAGAAGAAAGAAGAAGAAGAAAGAAGAAAAAGAAAAAGAAGAAGGAAGAAAAAGAAGAAGAAGAAGAAGAAGAAGAAGAAGAAGAAGAAGAAGAAGAAGAAGAAGAAGAAGAAAAGTTTTCCACACATTTTCTACCTCTGTAATATCCTTGTAATATCCTCAGAACCTTTGGACTGAACCAGGCACAGTGGCACATACCTGTAATCCCAGCACTCCGGAGACAGAGGCAGAGGGAGAGGCAGGAGGATCTCTGTGAGGCCAGGCCAACCAAGGCTACACTGAAAAACCCTGTTTTGAAAAACAGTAAAAAAAGAAAAAGAAAGAAAGAAGATATCCAGACTGCTTAGGTAGGAATTGGATTCAGATGGGAACAGGGTGACTGACTCCCAGTCTCCCCACTGTACCCACAGGCAGTATTCATAACAGGAACAAGTAAGGGCTGCCCCTCTGCCAAGTCTCAGCAAGCAGCAGGAGTGAATTTCACCTGCACAGGTTGAGAGAGCAGCAAGTGCAAGCAAATCATAGCTCTCTGTACCGTTTGTTGCAGTTTTGCTTTTTTTTTTTGAAACATGGTTTCACTATACAGCCTTGGCTTGCCTGGAAATCATCCTGCCTCAGCTTTGCAGTATGCACAAACCTTTGGGGCTAGCTAGATGGCTCAGAGGTTCAGAGCGGGTCTGTTCTTCCAAACGTCCTGAGTTCAGTTCCCAGCAACCATATGGTGGCTCACAACCATCTATAATGAGATCTGACGCCCTCTTCTGGTGTGCAGGCACACATGCAAGCAGAATACTGTATAAATAATAAATAAATCATTTTTAAAAATTACTGGGTGTGGTGACACCAGTAATCCCAGTCCACTGGAGGTGGAAGCAGGCAAATATGCAGATTTGAGGCCAGACCCTGTTTAAAAAACAAACAACAGCCGGGCGTGGTGGCGCAGGCCTTTAATCCCAGCACTCGGGAGGCAGAGGCAGGCGGATCACTGTGAGTTCGAGGCCAGCCTGGTCTACAAAGCGAGTCAAGGACAGCCAAGGCTACACAGAGAAACCCTATCTCAAAAAACCAACAAACAACAACAACAAAAACATCTTAAAAAGCCATCCTGAAGCCAGGTATGGTAGTGCACGCCTTTAATCCCCACTGGGGGAAGCAGAGGCAGGCATATCTCTGTGAGTTTGAGGCCAGCCTGGTCTATAAATCGACAGTGAGGACAGCCAACCCTACAGAGAAACCCTTTGTCGAAGAACCATAAGAGAAAATAAATTAAAAAAAAAAAAAAGAAGAAGAAGAAGCCACCCTGAAAAACTATCCACCACTTCCAACTCCCTGAGTGCTGAGATTATTGGCACATGAGTTAGTACACCTGGCATGCTTTACCACTTTCCACTTTTCTTTTACTGAACTGTGAAAACACATTAGGCTTACGTGCATACATGCATCTGTGCATGCACAAACAGTTAGCACATGTTGTCAGCACTGTGGAGCTGCAAATAAATCTGAACTTTATCTAATGTCCAGTCATTTGGAGGTCATATTGAATGTACACAACCCAAACATAATCATTTTGCATTAGTATCTGGACATGGTGGCCCACGCCTTTTAATCCCAGCACTCTGGGAGGCAGAAGCAGAGGGAATCTCTGTTGAGTCCAAGGCCAGCCTGGTCTACACAGTGAGTTCCAGGACAGAAAGGGCTGCATAGAGAATCTGTTCTAGTTAGGATTCCTATAGCTGTGATTAAATACCACGACCAGCTGCGCCTTTAATCCCAGCACTGGGGAGGCAGAGGCAGGTGGATCACTGTGAGTTTGAGGCCAGCCTGGTCTACAAAGAGAGTCCAGGACAGGCAGGGCTACACAGAAAAACCCTGTCTCAAAAAAACAAAAAACCACCATGACCAAAGCAAAGTTAGGAGTTAAGACTATCTGGTTTACATTTCCACATCAATGTTCATCACTGAAGGAAGTCAGGGCAGGAACCTACAGGCAGGAGCTGACATGGGGCACCGAGAACTGCTGCCTACAAGCTAGCTCAGCAGCTTGCTTTTCTTAAAAACAACCCAAGGTCAACGACCCGGATGGTCCCATACACAATGGGCTGGGGCCCCACGTCAATCACTAATTAAGAAAATGCTAACTAGGTGGTGGTGGTGTTCGCCTTTAATCCCAGCACTCAGAGAGGCAGAGGCGAGCGGATTTGAGTTTGGGGCCAGCCTGGTCTACAAAGCAAGTCTGGGACACCCAAGGCTACACAGGGAAACCCTGCCTGGGGGCGGGGAGGGGGCACACAAAAAAGACATTTTCTCAATTGAGATTCCCTCCTTTTCAGCGACGCTAGCTTGTACAAACAACATCATATTAGCAAGCACACATCCTGCCTAAACAACAACAACAACAACCAAACAACAACTGATCGTCTCCTATACTCTATATATTTTCAAGACACATTGGTTTGGGAATTAAGTCTTATCAACTGTGCCGAATACACTCAGTAGATCCCTAAGTGCTAAGAGGCTTGAAACTGGCACGGCGGACCGTATTTAGGAACAGGCAGGAGTAAGTTTACCAGATAGGCATCTTCCAAATTTCAGCCGGCTCCCAACCATACAAAATACAGTGGCTAAAAACACTTGGGGCCAAGGGAATTCCTGCGCAACTCTTACAGAATAAACGCGAGACAAACGCCTGACCCTCTCTATGCCTGTTTCCCCACCCGTGAGACTGAGCGTTAACAGCGTCCCATAGCTGGAAATACCGACATCTGTATAAAGTGCCTGAAGTAATAATGTGCCCCGTGAAAACTATGAATTCACCAAATTGACACCTCCGACATCATCGTTAGTGAAAAGCCACCCTCCCTTCCCCCTTAAAGATCCAGAAACACACACAAAAATGAATAGAGAACCCAAATGGAAACAAGCCCCCAGGGGCGGCGGGAGCCTCCACCCCACAGCTTCCTAGCTGCAGCGCCATCAGCGCAGCCCTGCTGGTAGCGAGGTAAACAAACTCCGAGGCGCCATCCGGGGCTCCACGCCCCGTAGCTCACCTCCACTAGCCGGCAGCTGCCGGGGACGAAGTGGATGGAGAGTTCCTTCTCCCGGCCCACCATGCCCGCCGTCTTGGCGCCGCCGCAGTTGCGGACTGCAGCCTCCTCCAGAGCAGCTCAGCCGGGGGCCGCAGCTCCCGCGCCCTTGGCCCTCCTCCCCCCCCTCCTAAGGCCAAGGCGGACTCCGCAGGCGCTTCCGGCTTCCGCTGCCATGGTCGTGCCTGCTGATTGGCCGTCTCCAGCCACGCATTCAGAAAGAGGCGGGACCTCAAGGGACGCTCTCAGCCCACGTGCCAGTTCTTAAAGACATAGAGCAAACGCAGACACTGCTGCCAAGCAATAAATGCAGGCTTCCTTGGGCTTAGGGAGTGCTGTCTTTTTTTAAATCTCTTCTTTTGCTTCTTCCTTCTTAGTGAAGGAGTAAAGGAATCGCAGACTGAGAAATGCCCAAGAATCGACTGCGCCTGTATTATATACAAAGTAGACTAAAACAGTAGAGGCAAGAGCTAAGGGTGGTCCCATAAGCACAGAGCCAAGATTCATATTGGTTGTTTTTAAGCAGTCTCAAGTTCAGGCTGGCCTTGTATTCAGAGAAAGTTCTTGAACTTCTGATCCTCCAGGGCTGGGATAACGAGTGGGCAACCAATTTAGGCAAGGTGTGGTTGGCAGTTTGTTTGTTAAAGCGAAGAAAAAGAATAAAAATAGGTTCTTGTCCTCTGAGTCATTAACACCTCTGACACGTCCCCCTCCACTCCCTGGAATGTTAAACAAAATGCTCTGAAATTAAAAAAAAAAAAAAAAAAAGCTTAAAAATAAAAAGGTGTGGGAGAGACTATTATCTGGGTACTTTCTAAAAGGCAGAGTCTTCGTTTGTTTGTTTTCAGAGTCGCAGAACGAGCAGCTCAACTGTGATAACAAGTCAAATCTACTTTTAAGTGGATTTAACAGGCGTCCTCACTGCCCGTTGCAAGTGCCACTTAGGAAAATGCCTCCAGAGGCTGCTAGAGCCAAGCCTTGTAGGAGCCGCACAAACTTCAAATGACGGAGCCAAGGAAGGCGGCCGGGCACTCTTCCAAACCTGTGGCTGTTTAGAAGTTAATCAGAAACGACAGCCCCTAGGGTCTGACTCAGCTCTCAACTGAATTAGCTGCAGGTTACAGCAACAAGCAAGCTTGCAAAACTTACTGAAGGGAAAAAAAAAAAAAGTCCGCACACACGACAGGACTCGCCCACTCTCTACCCAACAGTCTGTTCTTGTCCAGACACCCACATAAAGGATTTCAAAAACCTCCCCAAAACGTGACCGCTGCCTGGGTTTCCCCCAGAGGCCTCGTTTTTCAGAATCTTCCCGGTTTATTCTTAAACTGAAGATTAAGCTGCCCTTTATGAAAAGTTTTCTTCAGGTGATTTTACTTCCTCGCACAAACACATTGAAGAACTCACTCCCTCGCTCATGTAATTCTTTGGAAGAGAAAACAAAGGCAGCCTGAGGCCCCTCAAGTTTTGTTGTTTTGTTTGGGGGGGGGGATGTTTTGTTTTGTTTTTCCTAATCCAGGCCTTATGGTTACTAAAAGAAAGGGTTATCTATCCCAACGCTAAATTACAAAAATAATTAGAAAAAGCCCGAGGGGAGGGGAACAGATCCAAGATTCCACATCATCCTTATCAAAGTGAGAATGTTCCAAGTTTGGAGTTGGAATGTGTGTAGTCCCTCCCTAAAGGGGGCTATAAAACACACCCAAGAGGAAGACGAGTCAAGGAATTGTGCAGTTAACAGTTTGGTTGTCAGAGCAACCTCATGAGTGAGTGAGGAACTGTTTGCTTGCCTATATACAAGAATACGGTTTGACACTTGTCGGGCAAAAGTTGGGCATAGCTCTAGGAGCATATATTTAAGTGCACGTTTTAATCATTCCGCTTAAATAAGAGAAGATTCTACGTTTACAGTCAACGTCGGACTTCCGAACGGGGTCACACCTTAAAGAGTGCAAACTAGAACTGCAAGTCCCCGTTAGCAGATTCAAGCCCTTACAAGACAAAAGCCTGGCCATGCACCACGGGTTAAATCTTATACTATGCCACAGTTGCACTTAATGTGCAGAGTGAAAACTATCACTCGGCTTCACGTTTTATTTCTGTCAAACCGGGTTCGGATTTCCTGGATTAGAAACCCAAGATAGTTTATCCGGTGCCCGAGCTTAGGTTTCTTAAGGAAAGAAATGGCACCGGCTACTATTTTCTTTACACCCTTTCACCTCTTACCAGCCATTCCGGGTCGCTTTTAAAGCAAGGTTGAGCCGACATTGGGTCTTGAATTCCTAGCTCTTACCTGCTCCATTTCCTCCGGCATTTCAGGCATGATTCCAGAACTATTTTTGCGGAAAACGCGGCGAGAGGAACCTAGGCGTCTGGCTTCTCTGACCGGGTCTTTGTTCCCTCCGCCAGCACTGAGCGCAAGGACGCCAAAAAAAAAACCGTGAGGCGCAGCTCCGCTTGACCTTTTAAATTAGCATTTCCATTCCAATCCTGGAATCTCGTGCAGCTTTCCACAGTGCAGTAAGCTGGCAGCTGATTCCTCCTGCTAGTTTTAAAACTACCCAATGAGAAGTTGCATGTTTAATTGCAAGTCAAGCGAGGATCCATGGCTACGAGCCATGTCAGAACTAACTATAAAAACAAACCAAACTAGCCCTGCAATTCCCTGGGAGAACTTGTTGGCATTGTCTCTTGTATAGCGATAGTAGAGCGAACCAACGGTTGTCGATTCCTCTGGTGAAATATTCCATTCGTTTCCCACCTTACAGTAACAGAACCTTCAGTAAAATTCCTCAGTGCTTTTTTTTTTAATTTAACAATTTCAAATAGCAATTAAAAAAAAATCTAGTGGTAGCTGGGCGTGGTGTCTCACGCCTTTAATTCCTACACTGGGGAGGCAGAGACAGACGATCCTCATGAATGCAAGGCCAGCCTGGTCTACAAAGTGAGTCCAGCCAGGGCTATTACACAGAGAAACTTTGTCTTGAAAACGAACAAACACAAATAAATCACCCTCCCCCCAAAACAAACAAATCTAGTTATAACAACGAGATATGGTTATTTCCATTAACTTTGTTCTGCTTAAATTTAGCCAAGCATTAAATCCTGCTGATGAATACTACTCACACCTGCCTGTAATAATAGATCATTTTCTAGCAGTGAAGCACAGATAGCTATTTTTAACCGTTTCAAGAGCGATTCAGGTGTAACTCAGCTTTGAGACGCTTTTTGGGTTTGTGGCTTAGCACAGTTTTAACTATAAAAATCAACAGAAGCCGGTATTGAAATTGAGCTTTAAAATATCACCCACCCACCTGGGTGTGGTGGCCCATGCCTTTAATGCCAGCACACAGGAAGGCAGAGGCAGGCAGATCACTCTCAGTTCAAGGCCAGCCAGGTCTTAAAAAAAAAAAAAAAGTGACCAGGACAGCCAAGGCTACACAGAGACACCTATCTAGAAAAACAAAACAAAACATCATTGCTCAGCAGGGGAACAGTGGCTCATGCCTTTGAAGCCACCTGTTGGGAGGCAGAGGCAGGCAGATCTCTGTGAGTTCAAGGCCAGCCTGGCCTACAGAGCCGATTCCAGAACAATCAGGGTTACACAAAGGCTGTCTGCTGAGTGTAGGGAATCACTCAGTTTTATAGTCTACCCAGTGGGCATACCACACATGGCAAACCTGTAGGGGGCAGTCAGAGGATCCAGAGGCTCATGGATTTAAGAGAGGGATGCTGCATTTACATTTAAATACATGCCTTAAAGATTAGTCTCATCAAAAGGCAAAAGCTACAGAATCAAGGAAAATCTTCTCAGATACAGCATTGAAATTAAACCACCTGATTTTTTTAATTGGTGAATTGGAATTCCTCGAAGTGAAGCCCTCTTGCTTAGTCTGAGACTACTAATAAAATAAAACTCAAGTAAACTACAGATTGGAAAAATAATTTCAATACATATACCTGAAAAGACATATTCAGACTATTTAAAGAACTGTAACTCAGTAATATGAAAAGGCAATTCTTTTTTTTTTTTAATTGACAAAAATTTTACTGAACATCTCAGAAGAAAGCACAGGAACGGCTGTCTTAGTCAGCGCTCTACTGCTGTGAAGAAACACCATGACCACATTTAACTGGGGCTGGCTCATGGTTTCAGGGGTTGAGTCCTTTATCATCATGGCAGGAAACAGCATGGTAGACATGGTGCTGGAGAAGTAGCTTGAGAATTCGACAGCTAGATAGCAGGCAGCAGGAAGAGAGAGTGACCCTGGGCCTGGTGTAAGCTTCAGAAACCTCAAAGCTTACCCTCAGTCACACACTTCCTCCAATAAGGCAGTACCCACTCCAACAACTGCTCCACTAATGCCACCCACTCCCTACAAAAGCAAGTCCAGGATAGCCAGGGCTAGACGGAGAAACCCTATCTCAAAAACAAAAACAAAACAAAAAAATCAAAACAACAACAAAACAAAAACCAACCAACCCCCCCCAAAAAAAACCCATTTATTATTTTTTATAAGTGTGCATGTTCCTGTGGGGAAGGGATGTATGTATGCGTGTGTGTGTGTGTGTGTGTGTGTGTGTGTGTGTGTGTGTGTGTGTGTGTAAATTGGAGGTTAATTGTAGGAGCTGCTTCTCTCCTTCTGTTATGTAGTCTAGGTGAGGGGACTTGGGTCCTCAGGCTTGGTGGCAAGCACTGAGCCATCTCACAGGCACTGTCGCTTAGCTCAAAATGGCAGGAAACCTCAAATAAACCAAATAATTGTCAAGAGATGAATGGATAAACAAATTCTGGTTTACCCATACCAGCGAATATGACTTAAGAATACAAAGAAATAAACTACAGGGATGAATCTAAATCATTTCTCTGAGTGAATAACGCTAGGCACAGAGAATATGATTCAAAAACAGGTGAAAATTTAATCTTTATGAAAGGCATAATCTTGTTTTTTTGGAAGAAGAGTCGGGGTGGGGTGGGGGGAGAGGCAGGGACTTGAGGCATGGTTCAGTGGTTAAGAGCACTGTCTGCTTTCCCAGAGGTCCTGAGTTCAATTCCCAGCAAGCACATGGTGGCCTCACAGCCATCTATCCTGGGATCTAATGCCCTGTTCTGGCATCTAAGTACACATGCAGATAGAGCACTTACAGAGAAAAAGAGAGAACAGTAGAGATTGACAGGTGAAGCCTATCTCAGGGAATGAACCCGTTTGTATTGGTACAATGTTTATTTTACTTTATTTACTTTCTGTAGTTTATATCTAAGTTATTATTTTATAATGCAAGCCAAGCTGGCCATGAACTTACATCTTCCCGCCTCAGACTCCCAAGAGCTGGAATTACAGGTGTGCACAACATATATAGCTATACCTACATTTTAAAATAATAGTGTATTATATTTTGGATCCTTCAAGTCACAAGTGTAGATTCAGTCAATATTTTCTAGGATATTAGCCATTAGCCAAGTAATAAAATAAATAAACAATCAAATATCTAAACTCACTTCGTCCTAAAAACAGTGTCAAAATATGTTATCCTTTATAGGGTGTGTATATGTTTTGTAAGTTCAAAAGGTTATCTTTAAGGTACTATGATACTCTAAATCCAAAAACCAATGTCTTAATTTCTTCTTTTTACACTTTTTGTGCCTCACAAAGTTGTACAAGTGAAATGACTGAAATCTAACCATCTTCCCTTTGAATCTCCATACAGCATTGCTCACTTAAAAGCAAAGCAAGGGCTAGTGAGACAGACTCAGTGGGTAAAGGTGCTTTCCATCAATGTCCCATGAGTTAGACCTTGGAGAACCAACTCCTACAAATTATCCTCTGGCTTCCACCAAGTGTGCCGTGGCAAGTAAGCATGAGAGCACACCACACACACACACACACACACACACACACACACACCACTCGTAAATAAAAATAAAGCTGCTTTAGTGATCTTGCTACAAATATGCTGACTAGAGGTGTTCACTATTTGAATATGAGTCATGTTGAATGTGGCTGTTGCTGCTGGCAATTTTAGGTGTGTCCAAGAACAAAACTGATAAACCCAGAAGCTTAACTTGGGACTTTGGATTCTAGGACCTCATTTTGAATGTGTGTTATCCTATGCTTTAACCACAAGCAGCGCTGGTCCTTGGCACATTCTATAAATGACTTCAGCAATGGGCAGTGACAGCAGTGAGGAACAGCAACTAAAGAGCTTGGGGCTGGAACATGAAGGATGCAGCATCAACGTCAGCATCCAGCATGCTGAGAGGGATGAATGCTGTCACGTCTGATCTAGCCTCCGTGTGTAGTGGATGCAAACATGTTTTTGTTTTGATCCCAAGTATGGGATGGGCAACAGACTTGAGAGGACAGGTGATGTTTATCCACTTAGAAGAGGAACCCCTTTGTGGGGGCGGGGCCTTGGTTTTTGCCAGCTGAAACACATGCCAGTACAGCCTCTGAGAAGAGATAGATATGTGGACCCAAAACAGGAGGCTGGGTGTTTTTTGGGTCTTGGTATTGTCTGGCTGTTCATTGCTCCATTTCCAGATGCTCCAAGAGAGAACTGCTCCAGAGAAAGTTTCCAGGCTCTGGGTTTCAGCTGCTGTTCCAGGTTCCAGCAGCAACTTTGGTGGAATTGCTGGTCTACTGAAGCTCTGCCAATTATACTTTGTGAGAGAGCACAGAGACCCCTGAAACAGTAGGAAATAGCAAAGACTTTTGAAGATCAAAGCCCACCCCCAGTGACAAACCTCTTAATCTTTCCCTAAGAATTCCACCCTAGGGTCCTCAAAGGATTCCATTTCCCCCTCCATACCACAGACTTCAACACATCCTTTGGGACACTGGACACTTTAAGACCCAAATCATAATAGTATCCCACAGTCCTTTGCAGAGTTCCATGACTAATCTTCTTTGGAGGCCAGACAGATGTGAAATTGAGAGTGCTAGCCATTGGACCTGGGACCTTAAATGCAATGGTAAGAAAAGATCCCAGGATGCCAGGGCCCAGGGATAAAAATCAACTGCCAAAGGCAAGATTGGTTTTTCACAGAGGTCAGCAAAGCCAAAGAGCAATTGGAATAGTATGACTGCATAAAACCATATGCTTAGGTAGTTGGTTATGATTTGCTCATGAGTCAAGGACTGGAACTACTAAATTTTCACTTAAACTAAATTAAGTCTAAGAGTTCTGTTTAGTGTGGGTGTGTTCGGGGAGCGGGGAAAATCAAGTGGGACCCTCCATCACTCTCCATCTGTTCCTTTGCGGTAGGTCCCTTCCTGACCCTGGGCTTTGCTGTCTTTCCTGTCACATCTTGCCTTAGACCTGGGGTGTCAGGCATGTACCAGATCCTGGTTTGTTAACCAGTCCTCCTACCCATTGAGCTTCATCTTCAGCAGGCAGATGATTCTTTGTAGATATGGTCATTCTGAAGCATGGTCCACAAAAGATCTGAGTCCTGTGTTTCCCTGTGTATAGTTACTATGACTAAAAGCTATAAATCTCTATGGAATACCAGAAGAATGACTAGTATAGATTTTTCAATGTAAAAATAAGTATGTAGTCTTGGCTGGCCTAGGACTTGGTATGTAGACCAGGCTAGCCTCAACCTTATCCATCTACCTCTGCCTCCAGACTACTAGGATTAATGGCGTGTTCCACTACCCCTGGCATAAATAAATCTTTAAAAGAAGAAATAAAAGGTACTATTTATGAATCTGGGGACAAATTAGGGTGGAGGTAGATACAATTAAATACATCTTAGAAGCAATACTATAACTTCATTATATAAAAATTGAATCACTGGTTGGGTGTTTGAGTTTCTATATGACTTTATTTTATATTACACTTATATTACACACACATTAGGAGGATATGCAGATGACAAGTTCTTTCTCTTTCTTTTGTTTTTTGAGACAGGGTTTCCCTGTATAGCCTTTACTGTCCTGAACTCCTTTTGTAGACCTGGCTGGCCTCTAACTCACAAGATCTGCCTGCCTTTGCCTCGAGTGCTGGGATTTTTTGTTTTTTGGTGGTTTTTGTTGTTGTTGTTGTTTGTTTGTTTTTCAAGACTGGGTTTCTCTGTGTAGCCTTGGCTGTCCTGGACTTGCTTTGGAGACCAAGCTGGCCTCGAACTCACAGCGATCCACGTGCCTCTGCCTCCCAAGTTGTGGCGCTGCTGCGGTACCGAGTCGAGGGCAAGGGACTGCGGATTTAACTCATGCACGCACACACACATATACACACACACACTAACACAGCGGGTCCTTCGTGCTAAGAGAGCAGCAGCAGCAGCACGGCAGCGGTTTATTATTCTCCTTCTCCAGAGTTCCAAAGAGCCTTCTTATAGGTAGCAAAACAGGAATCCTCCTCCCAGGTGAAATCCCTCAAGAGGTGATTGCACACAAGAGGAAAAGTCTCGAGTAAGGGAGGGGCGCGTTCTCAGAGCAGTAAACATGACTAGCTAACCAAGATAGACACAGACATGGAAGCTGCTAGAAACAGGACATGAAACAGCAAGACAGGCAGGCAGTCCAGTTGGGCCTGGTTCCTACACAAGTGCTGGCATTAAAGGTGTGCACCACCACGCCTGGCTGAGTGCTGAGATTAAAGGTGTGCACCACCACACTGGGCTGACACATTCTCTAAAAATCTTTTTTGTAATGTTTTTCAGATTTCCTTGAGCCTGGGCATGGTGGTGCTTGCCTTTAATCCTAGCAATTGGGAGATGGGACAGGGAGATATCTTAATTTAAGGCCAGCCTACTCTACAGTGGGAGTTCTAGGACAGCCAGGGCTACACAGAGTAACCCTGTTTCAGACCCACCCCCCACAATTCATATTTCCAATGTATCTAAAAACTAACAGGCTAATCTTAAAAAAAAAAAAAAGGCTTATATGGCAAGCTACATGTTTTAGTTAGTACTGGGATAAAGCCAAGGAATTTGGAAATAATTAAAATAATCCAGTGATTTTGATTAAAAAACAAAAGCAAACCAAGATTACTGTGGAGATAAGGTGCTCTTATTTCTCTTTGAACTGAAAGGAGACGGATGACAGAAACCAGAGTGAACATGATCAGAAAATCAGCGCACAGACAAGAGCCAGCCAAAGCCTTCCCGCTCTTCACCAGAATAGAGAACTCGAGAATCAAGCTAAAATATTGAGAAAATACAGAATAAGGGGAAAATTTTAATACTGATTTTTAAAAAAAGTCAATTTGATTGTAGTGCAATGTAAGCTGCAAAGCAAATAAGGTGGTTCAGAATGAGAAGATAAAGGTCAAGATTACGGAGATAAACAATAGAAAATCAAAGGTCAAGACATTTTGATAACAAATGCTGAATGTCCTTTTGTATACCTAAGAATAGGCAGTTGAAATTAAATATATTATATAATATATACTATAAACATAATATCAGGAATAGTGAAGAGAGCAATCTTCCGGAGGTATTTCAGATGTATATTTCCATGATCCTTGATGTTGCATCTGAACTCAGCAGCAGTTTGTGTTGCCTGAAAAGACAAAGAGCTGTAAGTATTGTTTATTAACGATGAGCCAGGCTGTGGATGTAGCTCAGGTACAACACTTGCCTAACATGTTCAAGGGCATAGATTCAAATCCTTGAAAACCAAGCCAAATCAAATTCCTAAGTCATTATAAACTAAAACCAGACCTAACTTCTTAAAGACAGAAACAATGTGCCATAATTATAATATACAACACACACAACACACATATATATATGTATTTATACACATATAACATATACATATAATACACATATATTCACTATTTCAAGCAATTAGGATTTAATTGTAAGATATACAAAGATCCAAGAAAAGAAAAGAGTTTCTCTAAAATTGAAATGTAAAAAATTATTATGGATCTAAGACATCACAGAGGGTGTAAGGAGAAGGGCTGCTGTTAGGAGCAATAAAAGACTTTAAGGAAGATGAATCTGAATGGAGCTTGAAGGACAGGAGATCTGGATATACAGAAGCAGAGTAGGGGAGGAGGAAATAGCATTGCATACATCAACTCACTAAGAGTTTCTTCTTTATTAGAAGATATCAACAGTTTCATAGTTAATAAAAATAAAAAAAGTTAAGTCACCAACTGCTGTGAAGGGGGGGAAGGAGGGGGGACAGAGAATGACAGATGGATAAATACACTTTAAAAATATTACCTTCTTTTAATGGGGTCTTGACAGGAAAATTCTCTTTAGATTCATGATGAAAAGCCTTGGAAGGGTCAAAGTGTTTGATGCCCAGAGCTTTATTCAATTCTCCCTGGAGTCTGAGCTCATTTTGTTTCCTCTTAATAAGCTGAGATCGGAGTTTTGACACCTCCTAAGTAAGAAGAGTCAAATCACTAAAGTGTACAGTGGTAAAATGTGTTACTATTGTTGGAGACATATTCTACAAAGTGCATCAAAGCTAATGGCAAAAATAACTACTACACATTCACTAAGACCGATTTGAAACTGCTGTGGCAAAGTAAACAAAGTATTTTAACCTTTCTTGTGCTTCTATAGTTATGAGTATAGTATTCTGATCAAAATTGAGATAAAAATAAGTTGCCCACAAATCATCTTTTGATTTGGCTGCATTAAAGTCTGCAGGCAGGCTTCCTAGACAGTATAAAAAGGTAAGCAATTCTGTTCTTCCTCTGGAAATGGTCCTAAAAGCACCAAAGCAAAAGAAGAAAAAGCTATCAATGAAGACTCACAAACTGTCTGGAGTTGGAAAGCAAAGAGCTTCCTCCCTGCCCATGAGAAACCGCACAGTCAAGAACACAGGCTTTCCTTTTCCACAACTAACTCCCAAGGACTCCTATACAGGGAGAGCCCATTTTGCCAGTAGCTCATACTTGCTGAGGTGATGTCCGTGGGCAAATTTATTAAGAGTACAAGATCTCTTTTGCTCAGCTGCACTTTTGCAGTGCTGGAAACACTGGGCACTTGCTCATCCTTGACCTAGTTCTTAACGATAACTCTAAAGAGATACAAAGGTTAGAGAAACAGAGGCTATTTCTCACCCTCTTTCCCTGCAAGCTGTTAAGAACCGCAGCGCCAAGGGCGGAGATGGCACTAAGAGATGATTCCCTGCCCTCAGTTTCTGTGGCAGAATACTAGCTTAGAGTCTGCCCAAGGGTAAGACAGATGAGAATAGCTTCCTGGGATCACAACAACTCTCCAGGGAGGCCAAGTACATCACTGAACCTTCAGAGTCCTCAGACTGCAGAACTGAACTCAGAGAGGAAGCTCCAGAGATGCATTACTCACTGATCTTAGGCTCATTGCTACCTTCCCTATCACTTCACTGAGCTGAGCCTTCTACTGCCTGTACTATGGCTTGTGGGCAATTTCTTCCCAGGGCTGTCTCACATCCTTGCAACAGTGTGGCAGGCTAAATTCAGGTGCCCCGACCTGTGATTATTTCCTATTCTCAGGCCTCCATGGCAGCTTAGTCTTAAATAATAGATTTCTTCCCAAGACGGCTCCTACCCACTGTCCTCTCAATTGTATAGTGACAAAATGGATTTCCTTTTTGCTGACCTGTCCGCCAGTGGAACTGCCTTCTCATCAAATCTCAAAACTTGATTTGTGATTTGTGAGGGCCATGGCTTATCCTGAAGGTAGGACTGCCAGCCTTATTCACCAACCTATGCAAGTCCATATCAAAGTTCTTTAAAAATTCAAGTGAAGTTGGGCGGTGGTGGCGTACGCCTTTAATCCCAGCACTTGGGAGGCAGAGGCAGGTGGATCCCTGTGAGTTCGTGGACAGCCTGGTCTACAATGCAAGTCCGGGACAGCCAAGGCCACACAGAGAAACCTTGTCTTGGGAACAAAACAAAACCCTCAAGTAAAAACTACTACATGAGGTTGGAGAGATGGCTGAGAGGTTCAGTGCACTGACTGCTCTTCCAGAGGTCCTGAGTTCAATTCCCAGCAACTACATGGTTGCTTACAACCATTTACAATGTGATCTCATGACCTCTTCTGGCCTGCAGGTGTATTGTAAACATAATAAAAAGTAAATAAATCTTTAAAAAAATTACTATATGATCTATCTTATAGCTTCTGGATATATACCAGGAAGAATCAAAATCAACATACAATAGATACTCATATGGTCAGGTAATGTAGCCCATTGTTTAGTATGCCAAAATAAAATATACATTAACCTTCTAGAAGAAAAAAAATAAATAAAATTCTCTATAAACTGCTTAATTTTTGGGTTTTTATTACATCTGAATACAAGTGTTACTTTACAAACCGATTTGAGTTGGCTGTTTTCATCTTTCAATTTCACAACATGCTTGATTTTTTGCTTTAGATTCTGGTGACCCAGTAGCTCTGCATATGAGTCTCTTATTTTATTTAGCTGTTCCTGAGTTGCACCACGTTCATTCAATAATGCCTGCTTCTCTGCTTCAAATGCATCCAGTTGTTGCTGGAAAAGAGAAATGTGCATATATTTCTACTGCCTCACATTGGTATTATAAGCATTTGTGACCATACCTGGCCAATACTTTTAAGTCTTACTAATTTCATATAAAGCATAAAAATAATACATACAGTATTCTTACTCTTCTTTAAGGCTCTATCAATTCTCTAAGAAAATCTTTTAAGCCTTGCATTTCTCACCTTAAGTATCATAGCCATTGAGAAAAGCAATAAAGAGCCAGCCATCTTTTTTGTTGTTGTTGTTGTTGTTGTTATTGGTTTGTAGGCTTGTTTGTTTTCAGATAAGGTCTCCTTATGTTGTCCTGGCTATCCTCAAACTCAAGAGATCTGTCTGCCTTTGCCTCCTGAGTGCTGAGATTAAAGGTCCGTGCCATTGCTCCTGGCACCTTTTTCTTAAAAAAAGATCAGGGTTTTCTCATGTGTAATGGTCTATGGCCATGATTTCAGTATTCAGAAGGCAAAAGCAGGAGGATCAGGAACTCAAGGCCATCCTTAGCCTCACAGAGTTTCAAGCCGACCTGGGGTCACAAGGAACCAGTCAGGAAGGCATAGAAGCTGATATTCATAATGCTAGAATGTGGGAAGCAGGAGAAGGAGGGCTTCAGATTCCAGGCCAGACTGCTTGGCACAGTGAGTACCAATCCAGCTTGGGTAATAATACCCCATCCTAAAACCAAAGGACAAACTATAACACAAAATTCAGCATAGTAACTTGAGAAATACTGTGATAGATCATATCAAAGTAATAGGTAATTGATTGATGTTCCTATCAGGAGAGCCTTCAAGACTACTAAGTTTAAGAAAGTAGAAAGCGTTTTATTTTTTATATTTGGGTTTTCAAGACAGGTGTTCTCTGTTTAGCCTTGGCTCTCCTAGACTCCCTTTGTAGACCAGGCTGGCCTCAAACTCACAGCGCTCTGCCTGCCTCTGCTGGGATTATAGGCGTGTACTACCATACCTGGCATAGAAAGCATTTTAAAAATACAACTACACTAAAATTTTATGTACACTAAACTTGTCAGTTGGTTGGAGAAATTACAAGCAGTAATATAAATTGCACATTTTCGTCACTTTACTTTTGGTTTTGTGTTGTACTGGGCATTGAAGCTTGGGCCTTGTACACGTCAAGCACACTCTACCACTGAGCTCATTACCAGATAGAAAACGGCTGTAAGCATGAATGTATAGTGAAGAGCTACTGAGGAAGCACCAAGTCATAGTCAAGACTAACAGGGAAGAAATACATCCTTAAAATAGATGGAACTGAGTTTAATTTAAATTTATTTTACGTGATGTGTATGGATGTTTTGCCTGCATGTATGTCTGTGTACAACCATGCCCACAGGACCTGAAAAGGGTGTTGGATAGCCTGGAACTGGAGTTACACCCAGTTGGGGAGTACCATGCTGGTGCTGGGAATTGAACCTGGGCTCTCTGGAAGGGCAGGTAATGGCTTAACCACAGGGCCATCTCTCCAGTCCACAAGTAAGTTTAATTATAAGCAACAAACCTGGAAAGGTTTAGTTTTGTTATACAGTTCTTCATACATTAGGCGCCATTTATCATTTTCCATGGTTAACTCTGTCACTGTATTCTCTTTCTCTGCTTTTCTGCATGGGAAAATTAAATTTAAAAAATTGAATTATCCTTTTTCAATTTGTTAGAAAAACCAATGCCTTACATGGCACCCAAGGTCAAGGCTGACTTACCTTGCTTCTTCATCTTCCAGTTGCTTCCTAAAGTCTTCATCTTGCTGTCTGAGCTGATTTTGCAAATCTGTTATTTTCTCAAGAAACGAAGATGTGATTTCTTTAATTTCTGCTTCTTTCAATGTTGATCTGTTCTGTAAATCTAGAAGCATCCTTGGATTTGAAAGAAAAATCCACTAAACATCTGACAGTCATTTTAAGTTTTACCCTTTTCTTTTTGAAAATAAACAAATCAACCAACCACCACGAAGCAACAGAAGAAATTATTAAAAGTTGTAATTCTAATGGGGTCTGGGAACTGATTGGCCTTTAATAGCAACAGAGGGGAGAGGATCTCCATTTGAGGCCAGCCTGTTCTACACAGAAGGTTCCAGCCAAGACTACAGAGTAAGACTCTGTTTCAAAATAAATAAATAAACACTGTAATTCTTTTCTAACTAGTGCGGCGTTTGTGGCGCTCACCTTGCATAGTCCTGATTTGTGCTCTCGGCTGTCAGTATCTGCTGTTCAACATCTTCTACACGTTTTTCAGCCACGGCTACTTTTTCTTGTAGAGTCAAGTTCTCCAGCTTCAGATCTTCTATTTCTTTAAGGGTTGACGATTTATAGCTTATTGAAGAGAGAAACAGTTAACAAACACTTTCTTCTTACTACTATATACATGACAAAGCTTGATTTTATATCCTTCTTGACAGCTGAGAATTCAGCACCTTGGGTAATGTGCTTACGTGACAGTGTCTGTTTATGAGTGTCTTGCGTGCATGTATGTCTATGAAACACATGTGTGTAGTGCCTGAAATCCAGAAGGTAACATCTGATATCTTGGAACTGGAGGTATGGAGGTAGATGCCTCAGCCACCATGTGGGTGCTGGAAACTGAACCTGGGTCCTTTGGAATAATACTTAAGATTCTTTTTTGGGTGGATGGGGGGGTTTCTGAGACAGGTTTTTTTTCTATGTAGCTTTGGCTGTCCTAGACTCACTTTCTAGACCAGTCTGGCCTCAAACTTACAGAGATTGATCTGCTTCTGCCTCCCAAGTACTGGGATTAAAGGCGTGTGCCACCATGCTAGGCTGCTCTCAGGGTTCTTAAAACTCCAAGAAAGCCACCTCTCCAGATCCTTGACATTTTATTTTTAAAAAAGGAAAATAGGGCTGGGTGTGGCACACACCTTTAATCCTAGCACTTGGGAGGCAAAGGCAGGCAGATCTCTGTGAATTCAAGGCCAGCTTTGTCTACATAGGGAATTCCAGAACAGCTAGGGCTACAAAGAGAGACCCTGTCTCAAAACAAAACAAAAAAGGCACAATAGGAAGTCGATCGGACAGGAGTTGAGGGAAGTGCTTATAATATGAAAACTAGCTATTCTTCCCAGACAACGAGAGGAACAGAACTTTGGATTAAGAAGGTGCTGGGAATGGCTAGAATAGCTAAAGAAGGAAGTAAAGTACATGGAATTGTGTCCTCGTTTGTTTTTTGAGACAGGGTTTTCTGTGTAGCCTTGGCTGGGGACTTACTTTGTAGACCAGGCTGGCCTTGAACTCACAGAGATCCACCTGCCTCCGCCTCCTGAGTGCTAGGATTACAGGTGTGCACCACCATGCCTGGCTCTTTGTTTTCTTTTTAAATTATTCATTTAAAAAATGACTGTGGTACAGCCACACAATGGAATACTACTCAGATACTAAAAACAAGGACATCATGAAATTTGTAGGCAAATGGATGGAGCTGGAAAAGATCATACAGGCATGGTATATACTGTCTTATAAGCAGATATTAGTAATATAATATAAGACAACCATACTATAATCCACAGACCTAAAGAAGCTAAGTACCAAGGAGGACCCTAGGGAAGATGCTTAATTCTCATTCAGAACAGCAAATAGAACAGACACTGGAAGTGATTGGAGAAAGGGACCAGGACGGACGCCTACCATAGATGTCCTCTAGAAGACCCCACCCAAAGGGGATTGAAGCAGATGCTGAGACTCACATACAAACTTTGGGCAGAGGGCAGGGAGTCTTATGAAAGAGTGTGTGTGTGTGGAGGGGGGGGGGGCGGGGGGAACAGAAGGACCCGGAGAGGACAAGAACTCCACAAGATCAACAGAGCCAACAAATCTGGGCCCAGGGGGTCTGTAGAAACTGATGCACCAAGAACCATGCATGGAGAGGACCTAGGCCTCTGCTCAGATGTAGCTGACAGGCATCTCAGTCTCCATGTGAGTCCCCTAGTAAGGGGTACAGGAGCTGTGTAGGCCATGGATTCTCTGTTGCCTGCTCTTTGATCACTTCCCCCTAGTGGGGTGGCTTTGCCAGGCCACAGAGGAAGAAGATAAAGGCAGGCCTGATGAGACTTGATAGGCTGGGGTCAATTGGTAAGGGAAAAGAGCTCCCCATTTCTGAGGACTAGGGGGACAAGACGGGGGATAACAAGGGAGGGAGGGAGGAAACCGGGAGGAGACGAGGGAGGGGGTTACGATCAGGATGTAAAGTGAATACATTTAAAAAAATAAATTTAATAAAAAAATGACTGTAGATCAATACATATTCATATTGACTGAAAACGTTACTAATTTTCTCTTTTGCATTCGGAGACAGGATCATACTCTGTAAAGCCACGTTGAACTTGAAATAGCTTTCTTTGTAGGGCTGGAGAGATGATTAAGAGGTTAAGAGCACTGGCTGCTTTTCCAAAGGTCCTGAGTTTTTCCCAGCAACCACATTGTGGATCACAACTACCCACAATGAGATCTGGCATCCTCCTCCGGCGTGCAGTGTACATGCAGGCAGAGCACTGTATACATAATAAATCACTACATAGTTCTGTCTGGCCTCAAACTTACTGTAATTCTGCTTTAAATATCCATGTGAAGGGTATGCAGGTGTGAGTCACCAACCCTATCCAAGAATAACTACAAGAGACAAGGAACAAATGACACAGCTTCAGTGGTGACTGAAGGCTTTAAAAGACTAAAATATTAGCTTCCATACACAGTGGAGCATTCCTGTAACACCAGCAGTGCTCTCATGGCAAAAAATATCTAAGAAAGTGGGGGGCGAGGAGGGCAGGGGAAAGTAGCAAAGAACAGAAAACTAAGAAATTATCAAGCTAGGTACGGTGGGGCACACCTGTCATCCTAGCACTTGGGGAAGCAGGGGCAGGTGGATGTCCGTGAGTTTGAGGCCAGCCTGGTCTACAAAGTGAGTCCAGGACAGCCATGGGTACAGAGAGAAACCCTGTCTCAACAAAATAAAACAAAAATTATTGAATAGGCAAATAAAGTGGCCTAAATTAGTTGAAAATATAAAAGCCTTTGAATTTTTTAAAAAATGATGCTATCAGGAAAGTAAGATGGTGGTACCAAAGGTTACCATGAGGTGTGAACTTGATGGTAGGAAAGGAAACACCTATATACGTATAGGAAGATTAGTAGATGACACCAAGTGCCCATTTACAGCCGGACATTATAGAATTTAAGGTTAATAGTGTCATCCTCCATTGGATTGCTCCGTTCATAGATTTCTGTAGGTAACCACTTCTCCCATTCGCATATCCAATAGAGAAATACCTTTCCAACTGAGCAGTAACGTCTCTAAGATTTTGCACTGTATCGTTATATTTCTCCTGCATGATCAAGGTGGCGTGGCCGTGAGCAGCGTTACTTTTCTCCAGTTCAGCTTCTTTCCTAAGAACAGGGAAAAATTATTAAAGACCAGAAACAAATATCTTGTGTGACCCTATTAATAAACTGTTGTATAGTTTAAAATATACATTTATGCTCTTTCCAGCCAGCGCCGAGCGATGGGCATCTCTCGGGACAACTGGCACAAGCGCCGCAAGACCGGGGGTAAGAGAAAGCCCTACCACAAGAAGCGGAAGTATGAGCTAGGCCGGCCTGGGGCCAACACCAAGATTGGCCCGCGTCGCATACACACAGGCATACACACAGGCATCGAGGAGGCAATAAGAAGTACCGTGCCCTGCGACCGGATGTGGGCAACTTCTCCTGGGGCTCTGAGTGCTGTACTCGTAAAACAAGGATCATTGATGTTGTCTACAATGCATCCAATAACGAGCTTGTGCGCACCAAGACCCTGGTGAAGAACTGCATCGTGCTCATTGACAGCACCCCGTACCGACAGTGGTACGAGTCCCACTACGCACTGCCCCTGGGCCGCAAGAAGGGGGCCAAGCTGACTCCTGAGGAGGAAGAGATTTTAAACAAAAAACGATCAAAGAAAATTCAGAAGAAATACGACGAGAGGAAAAAGAACGCCAAAATCAGCAGTCTTCTGGAGGAGCAGTTCCAGCAGGGCAAGCTTCTTGCCTGTATTGCCTCAAGACCAGGCCAGTGTGGCAGAGCGGACAGCTATGTGCTAGAGGGCAAGGAGCTGGAGTTCTACCTGAGGAAGATCAAAGCCCGGAAAGGCAAATAAACCATTCCTAGCTCATGTAATAAAGGTGTTTATTGTTCTATTAAAAAAAATATATATATATACATTTATGACATAATCTCATGGTTTTAGTAACTTGTTCACTGGTTTCATCTATATTTACTTTCCACTGAATTTCTTTTCATGTCACCTGCAGTATGTAGCTAATTCAACAAAAACCCATTTAACAACCTATAAAGACAATCTACCGAGTAGTCTGAAGACTGAATGCAATGCCAGCTAAAATCACCTAGATTTTATGAAATTTAATCCCATATACTGAAACACACTATTGAAACTACACATAAAGACACTTCACATTAAAAGCTCCTTTGAAAGGTTGTTAAAGTAAGTATTATGTTTATTTCTGATTATATGAATAAGCCACTTATGCTGTTATTATTTACTTTTTTTCTTTTTGAGATAAGATCTTGCTATTTAGCCCAAGCTGGCCTTGAACTGGGGGGGGGGGTGTCCCTTCCCCCAAATCTCAGCCTACAAGTGAAAGGATTGAGGATTCTTCTTTTTTTTTTTTTTGGTTTTTCGAGACAGGGTTTCTCTGTGTAGCCTTGGCTGTCCTAGATTCACTTTGTAGACCAGGCTGGCCTCGAACTCACAGCGATCCGCCTGTCTCTGCCTCCCAAGTGCTGGGATTAAAGGCGTGCGCCACCACCGCCCGGCGGATTGAGGATTCTTAACCTTAACAAAATCTTGAACAGTTTTGTATAGTAACAGGATAGGTTTTAAGTCACTTTTCTAAATGTATACTACAAATCTAAAATATTGCATATTATTAAAATGCTATAATGTGTATGGGTGGGCATATGAGCTGATGAAAGGTCTCTAAAAGAGTATGGTGAAGCAAAAATTAAACTGTGCACAATTCTTTTTTGTCTTTTGTTTGGTTTTTGATTTTTTTTAGAGAGGTTTCTCCATCTATCCTTGGCTGTCCTGGAACTCACTCGGTAGACCAGACTGACCTTGAACTCAGAGATCCGCCTGCCTCTGCCTCCTGACTACTGGGATTAAAGGTGTGTACCACCATGCTGCTTCACTGTGCACAGTTCTAAGTGCCCAAATCAAATGAGATGAACCATGGGTCAAATTCACTGCACAACAGGATGACCACAGCAAAAACAATGCAATGCTACTAAACGGTTTATAATAAAAAATATTTTCCTTGTCCCTTGAGTGACTGTCAGTTCTTGTTTTTTCATCTGAGCCTAAGATATCTAGCCTTGGAAGGACCTAAGACATCTCATACAGCACCTAATGAAACAGAAGGCCTCAAACCCATTTTCCTTGGAGTCATCACACAGCTAACTAGGGAACCTAACAAAGATCTCGTGTGATCAGAACTGCTTTTGCTAGAGTAAGTGACTCTCAACCTCCCTTTAGGAAATGGGTTACCTGCTCAACTTCTTCATGTTCCTCTTCCCCCAAATCAGTTGCAATTAAGAAAAATCCCTATAATAACACCTTTGTACTGCTCCCCCCAAACTGGGGTACACAAAACCTTGGTGGCTTCCATGTCATGAATCGAAAAAAAAAACCAAAATAGATCATTAAGTCCTCAACAGGGGCAGGAATGAAACACATAATAATATCTCAGGCTCATATCCCATCCACAGTAGCTTGCTTCCTTGATGAAATTCCAGGAACTTAAATGATAAACTTATTTGTAGCTTAAACTCCAGAATCAAATTGCCAGGCCTAGATAAGAGACTTTGCTCTCCAGCCTTGTTGATCTGTGTCTAATATCTGAAACCCATGGTAGAGGACTGATTCCTGATCTCTACCTGTGCCTGTACTCACACATACACACCTCATATACTCACCCACAACAATAGTATATATATATACTGTGTGCGCGCGCGCGCGCGCGTGCGCCTGTTTCAAAACATGGTTACTTCGCTGGCCTCAAGCTCACTGTAGTCTTGCCTCAGCCTCTGAAGTTCTGTGAATCCATGTACAAGCCACTCTAACCTGCTTTCTGATTGTCATTGCTGAAGTAAGACTGCTGACAGGGTAAAGGCACTTTGTTCTTTTTTTTTTGTTTTTTGAGTCAGGGTTTCTCTTGTAGTCCTGGCTATCCTAGACTTACTTTGTAGACCAGGCTGGCCTCAAACTCACAAAGATCCGTCTGCCTCTGCCTCCCGAGTACTGGGATTAAAGGTGTGTGCCACCACGCCCGGCTCAGTAAAGGTACTTATTAACCTTGAGTAAAGGTACTTATTAACCTTGGTGATGAGTTACAGTCTGAGGATCCCACGTGGTGACAAGAGAAGCAACTCCTCAAAGTTGTCCTGAGACCTTCACATGCATGTCACACACACACACACACACACACACACACACACTAATGAAGTGTTTGTATTTTCTCAAAAAAGCTACTTTAGAAAATCAAAAGGCTTAGATGTTTTAAAATATAAAACAGACTCTTTGGCTTTAGAAAAAAAGGGCTTTTTGCTTTTGAGACCAAGTCTCACTATTACAGCCTAGGATGTCTTGAGTTCAGTTTGGAATCCAGACTAACTTTAAACTCATCCTCATCCTGCCTTAAGCTTTTGGGTCTTGGGATTAAACGTATGCCAGGCAACACCTTTTACTTTGACTGTCATACATGTTTACATACACATGTGTGTACCTATGTGAGTGTATGCATATTCTTACCATGTCCTTCTCTGTACCTTACCTTCTAAGATAATGCAATGTCTATGCATGTACATGGTGACATGAAATTCAAAGAGAACATGCTATATAAAAGGTTATATTTCAAGTCCCATCAATACACACTCTCTCAGCTGTTCCTGTAGCCGCTGGAGCAGGTCCGCGGTTGACTTGGTTTCCTCCTCCAGCTGTTTGACCAGCCGGTCGTTCCGTTCCTCCTTCTGCTGCACCGCATCCAGCTCGTCCAGGGCAAGCTGCAACTCCTTCGCAAAGACGCTCTTCTCTGCCGTCATTTCCTCTTGAATAGAGCAGAGCTGCTGCTGAAGGCTCGCAGACAGCTCCTGCATTCAGACAAGTGACCACAGCATTACTAGGCATGGCGCCAACAACCTTCACAGAGACAAGAACTGCAATACAGACAATCAAGTATGGAAACTAAATCAGGAGGAAGCTTAAAGGAAATGCAAAAATATAAATACCATACTCAATTTCTCCTGATTCCATGTTATAATTTAACACTGTAGAAAGTGTAATTTCTACCTTCTTTATAACTGCTTTGTAATTGGCTTTTTTATATACTTCAATATACTCTATTCAGATACGATAAAAAGGTATATTATGATCTCGATATTACACAAAATATTTATGTTGTAAGATACACACACTCAAAGTTTTATAATAAGACATGTTCGAGGAAAAAAATTATAGATTTTAAGTATTAGTTTTCACTAGTCCTTATCCCAGTCTCAGTTTTCCTTTTCAGAGATAACTTTTGGTTTAGAGAACATATTGCCCATATAGTTTCATACATATATACATTTTTGGGAGGCAATGCCATATATTCTGTATGTAGAAAGATTTTTAAATTCATAAAAATAGTTGAGATCTTTTTAGGTCAGTAAATATATGACTACTAACCTTTATTAAATGTTGCTCCAAAATATATATGAATGCATGGCCATTCCTACCAATTCAGCCTTCACTAGAGTGTCACAATGAAATGGCTTAGTTTCTGGATATCTTGTTATGGAAAGTCTGTACTCCGTTGATTGCTATGGGGAGATCCTCTTTCATGTTTATGAGTTATCTAAGCATCGTGTCCTGTTAGAATTGTCTACCTCTATTGTGTGACCATGACTTTTTGCTTGTATTTTTTAGTAGGCTTTTTCTATCACTGATATACAAGATGTTCTTCATGTAACCCGTATTTTCTTTTATAAAAATATTGTTTATTTTTATTTTATATGTATTGGTGTTTTGCTTGCATATATATCTGTGTAAGTGTGCCAGATCCCATGGAACTGGAGTTACAGACAGTTGTGAGCAGCCATGAGAGTGCTGGGAATTGAACCCAGGCCCTCTGAAAGAATAGCCAGTGTGTGCTCTTAACCACTGAGCCATGTCTCCAGCCTCAGTGACCTGTATTTTCAAATTTGTATTTTTTTTTGCCTATTGTTAGACACTCTTCTTAAGATAATTATAAATATCTATGTCATCTACTTAATACAAACGTTTACCAATATCTGTGGCTAAACACTCAAAGGATATACGTAAAGGTTTTTTGCCATTAAGAAAAATGATAGAAATAAATTGTTTTGTTTTGTTTTTTAAACAAAAATAAACGTAGTTAGCTACCTTCTCCTGCTGCAGAAGTGACTGGCTTTGTGACTCTTTTTGTTGCAGCTTTTCATTTTCTTGCTTTTCCAGAAGCAGCTTCTCTGTTACCACCTGTAGCTCAGCACTGAGACGTGCAGCCCTTTCGCTGTCCTTGCTGACAAGGTCATCTGTAAGAGGAAAGCACCAAACAGCCACCACTAAACACTAACGCTAAGGAGCTTGGTCCCTGGAGTAGCTCGTCCCTCCGCGTTAGCATACTGTACAGATCAAGCATTTCCCAAGGCTGGAGATGACTACAGCCATTATTACATATGCCACACAGAGAAGCTAGCTCTGAGTTAGCGCCAACTGTAAACGGCCACCTAGAGTAGAAGTCATCAACTAATACAACTCTTTGTTTTTAATCAAAGAATACAATGTGTTGAAATAAACAGAAAACAAACATCATATAACTTCTTAAATATGCACATGGGGTTTTTTTTTGGTTATTCACACGATTACGCAAAATGTTGTTTTCACACAGCCATGCATTTTAGAGATAGTATCTTTGCCTTTACCGTGAAGGGATATAAACAGCACAGTACCTCTTTCTGTCTGCAGCAGCTGACATTTCACAGTCAGCTCTTCTATTTGTTTAGAAAATGTAACGTTTTCCTCAAGAGATTGCTTAAGATGTGAAATCTCATGATCCTTCTCTTTCAAATCTTCTTCTAACTGGGCAATATCAAGTTTGTATTTTTCCACTTGATCAGCTGCACAGCTGCATTAAAAAAAAAAAATTGAAGAGAATTCCTTTTAAGGTAGTGGAAAAACATGTTCAACAAAGTTGATATTGAGGGCTTCCCATATGCCAGGCAAGTGCTCTACCAACAAAGTTATATCTCCAACCAGTAAAGTTCATTTTAATAATTTTTTATTGCAATTATTTATTTATTCCACGTGTATGAGTGTTTTGCCTGCCTGCATGTCTGTGCACCACATATATGTAGTGCTCACAGAGGCCAGAGATGGCATCAGATAGATTCCCTTGGGAACTGGAGTTACAGATGGTTGTGAGCCACCATGTGGGTGCTGGTAATTGAAATGGGTTTTCTGGAAGAGCAGGCAGTGCTATTAACTGCTGAGCCATCTCTCTAGCCTGAAAGTTAATTTTAAAGTTACTATTTATATTACCTAATTTCTTCAATGTATTCTAAAAGTTTTTCTGTTTCAGATTTTTCATCGATCTTTTCTTTCTCTATGGAAACACTGAAAAGAAAAGAAAAAGAAAAAGAAGTAAATACTTAACTACCATACTTAGTACTTACTAGATATTAAATACTATTATATCAGGTAAGGTAACTGTAGAGGTCAAGTTCTTACATATAATTCCTTTCTTTTTTAAACAAATAATCTTATCATTATTAGAAATTAATTCAATGTACATATTAATGAGATGAGTTTGCTTATTTAATATTAACATAAATAAATACTGACCGAATGTTTGGTAATGCAGGAAGTAGAGCATCTTTAATATTTTTACATCTGAACAATATTTTGATTTTATGATCATCGATTTCAGAAAAAATTTTATATAACACAATGGCCTAAGTGTATTTAGGACTGTTTCAGAAACTAGAAATTTTGATGTAATCCCAAACCAAAATTAATTGAACATTTACATGAACTTCAAATCAACAACTCAAATAATAATTTTTAAAATCAAGTATTCTAGCACAGTATAATACAAAGATATATTAGTTTTACACTTGTACTATGACATCTGATGATCTTACCTATCATTTCATGTGATTTTTTTTTTGGGGGGGGGTTAGCAACTTAGATCAACACAGTAGATTACATTTTATTTACAAGAAAAGCTTTCCAGACACACTCTATTGAAAGAGCTATGCCGAGAACTGCAATATAAGTTAGAACCAGTCTTCTTTGGCAGCTTTCCTAGTTTCCTCACCAACCCTAAGGACACTCTGTGTGCCAAGAGGCTTTTGTTCCAGGCTGTATGGTGCCCAACTGCTTATGTGATTTAGACTCCTCAAGAGGATCTAGTTTAAGGGATGAAGTAGATTTAAATAATTTCATAATAAAAGACACGTAAGGTCTATAAACTCACATAACAGCATTGAACATTAACAAGAAGTTAAAGTAATAAATTATTGCCAAGTTGTATGGTGCAGGCTTGTTAATCCTAGCAGGAGGTTCTGGACTCTGAAGACTTTTGGGGCTACTTGGGACCCAGGACCCTGTTTCAAACAGGATCAATAAAAACAAACGAGAAATTAGCACACCGTATCATTAGGAAGGCTGAAATAGACCAGCAATATCAAACACCCTGAGCACAGAACAACTCCAAGGACCACACTTTGCTGCACGGCTATACAGAAGCACAGCTGTGTGCACGTGGTACGTATGTGGGAGTTTGTGTGTAAGTGGTGTGAGACTTGTTTATGTATGCAGGTACACACGACCATGTGTGTGCTGATGGAGGCCGGAAGTCAACATCAAACGGCCTCTTCTGCTGCACTTGACCTTCTTTTCAGAGACAGGGTCTCTCCGTGTAGAGCTCATTGTCTGGCTAAATAAGCTGGCAGCCAGCATCTGCCTATATCAGCTCATCTTGACGGTACAGACACATGCCCGTGGGCACTAAGGATCAAAACTCAGGTCATCTCGTTTGTACAGGAGGCACTGTACAACCCCAGCCCTTATCTCTGAGCCTAAAAAACTGTTTCATACGTAATATTCTGGTCTGAGAACCCCCACTTTCATATGCTTGCTAAAGATATATAAAGATGCATGTTCACAAAGACATACAGCATGCTCATAGCTGTCTTATTCAGTTGTCAAAAACAACAACAAATATCACAAAAAATGATCAAGAACAGTAAGAAATTGAGAAATAGTCATTAGTGAAATTAAACTAACCAATTAAAATAAAAATTATAATACACATGACAGTATATATGAATTATGGTGACTCAGTCTTGTACTCTGAATAGTGATAAACTTTCCCTAAACATAAATTTATAAGAGGCAGAAAACAGTGTAGGGATGGGGAACGTTATAAGATTACAGAGGCACCCTTCTGAGGGGGAGGAAATGCTCTCAATTTGGTTAATGCTTTCACAACTGTGTATGGCTGTGAGTCATCAATCTGAAAACTTGTGCAGCATTTTTTTTTTTTTTTTTGTGAGACAGGGTTTCTCTGTGTAGCCTTGGCTGTCCTGGACTCACTTTGTAGACCAGGCCTGCCTCTGCCTCCCGAGTGCTGGGATTAAAGGCGTGCGCCACCACGCCCGGCAGCGCAGTAATTTTTTACAGAGCTCTAATTGGACATTAATCCTATCTTCCAATACCAGTGTTTCAGTTTGAGTTAGACAACTAACTCAATATGATGATGCGAAGAATGATTTTTAAGGTCTTTCCTGCTCATCAAAACTGACGATGCATAAGAGTAGTAAAAGGTAACATTCATAATACTTGAGAACGATTAGCTTTAACTGCCATCTAAGAGGTTACGGAAGGCAATGAAGAAAGTATTGAGGAAATAGTAAATACAGCCTTCAGAGAAAGGTAAAGAAGTAACTGGTTCATAACCTACTGCAGTTTTAACTTAATAAAAGGAAATAATACAAATCAGAGCAGAAATGAATAAAATGAAGTCAAGATTGACTTTGACCTCTTACGTTCCTGCCTCCACCTCAGAAAGCAGCATTACTATATTTGGCTCTTTTAGTTGCTCCCTTGTGATATTTTTGTTTGCTTTAGAGTTTCCAAGGACCCCACCCACAGGGCCTACGTCCTCTGCTCTGCCCAACCTCCTCAAGTTTCCACAGCTTCCCAATAGCACGACCAACTAGGAACAGGTTGAAAACATGAGCTTGTATGGGTCATGTGCCACTCAAACCACAACAGAGGTGATCATTTCCTATAAGGAAAATTACATAATAATGATATAAAAATTTAAAGAGGATGAGTAACTTCATGTTTATAGATATAAAAATCAATATCGTTACAATGTTCATGCTTCTCAAGTAACCTACAAATTCAATGCAAGCTCTAACAAGACAGCAAAGACATTTTTCACAAAGAAAGAAAGAAATCTACAATTTGTATGAAGATACAAAATGAAATACCATATAACCAAAAGACACCTTGAGGAAACAAAGCAACTCAGGAGGTATCATACTACATGATTTTATATACTACAAAGCTCCTGTAATGAAGATACCATGTTAGAACAAAAACAAGACTACTGGGTATATTAACAGCATAGAGCCAAGAAGGCAATAAGCACATCTACAGCACCCGCACTGGAGACCAGAGAACCCTCACGGATGGTGCTGGGAGCACTGTGGATCCGCGTGACGGAACAATGAGAGTAGGCCCCTACCACCATCAGCTTCCAGAGTCAACTCAGATTGGACAACGTACTTAGCACTCAAGTCAACTCTACTACCAGCACACACCCAAGGCTAATGTTTCAGGACACCGGAAAGGGAACGGGCAACTGGTGTGCGTGGGTGCGTGAAAACCCCCAAAGCAAGAAAAGTAAAAGCAAAACCAGATAAATGTAACTCTATCAAACTAAAATCATTCTAAAAGCAACGATCTGTATGAGACCACCTACAGAATTGGAGAAAATATCTGCAAAGTATATCTTTAATAAAGTTCCAATACTGTGGTGGCTTGAATAGTAATGGCCTCACAGGTCATATGTTTGAATACTTGGCCGACAGGCAGTAGTCTTTTTAGCAATGGTCTTGATGGAGGAAGTGTGTCACTATAGAGGTGGGCTTTGAGGTCTTATAAGCTCAAGTGAGGCCTAGTGTGGCAGTCTTCTGCTGCTGCTTGTGGATCTAGACGTAGAACTCTCAGCTCCTTTACACACACACACACACACACACACACACACACACACACACACACCCCACAACCAACAAGAGACTCTTGCAAAGGACCTAGGTTGGATTTCTAGGATCTACATGATGGATCCCAATCATATGTAACTATAATTCTAGGGGAGCCAATGTCCTTTTTTGACCCTCATTGGCACCAGGCATACATATGGTACAAATATAGGTAAAATACTTACACACAAATAAGTCTTTTTGTTTGTTTGTTTTTTCAAGACAGGGCCTATCTGTGTAGCCTTGGCTGTCCTGGACTGGCTTTGTAGATCAGGTTGGCCTTGAACTCACCGAGATCCACCCGCCTCTGCCTCGGCCCTAACTTCAGTCTTTTTAAAAAAGATTTATTTGTGCCGGGTGTGGTAGCACACACTTTAATCCCAGCATTTGGGAGGCAGAGGCAGGCAGATCTCTGTGAGTTTGGGGCCAGCCTGGTCTACAAAGCGAGTCTAGGACAGCCAGAGCTGTTACACAGAGAAACCCAGTCTGGAAAAATCAACAACAACAACAACAACAACAACAACAACAACAACAAAAAGACTGAAGTTAACAAGTACTGGTAAGGATGTGCAGGAAAAGGAACCCTTGAGCACTGGTGGTAGGCAAGTAATTTGACATATTTATGGAAAAAGAATGTAAGTTTTTCATAAAAGAAAATGAAGCTGAAAATAAATCACCATTAAGATCAACAATCCCATTTGTGGGTATAGATCCAAAGGAAATGAACTCCTACACAGAAGGAATGGCTACTCTCCCATGCTAGCCATGCAACAGAAGCCATGGACATCTATTCAAGAGATGAATGAATACGGAAAACATCTCAAAGATATACAATGAAATAGTATTTAAGCATGTAAAAAGTGAAATTTATGACATGGAAATTTATGACAACATAGAGTTCATTGTGTCTAGTGAAATAAGGGAGACACAGAAAGACAAATATCATACCATCTCACAAAATCTTGGAAGTAGTAAATTGATTATCATTGAACACTGGCTACTGAAGCTGGGACAAACAGGGGGAAGCCAGGATGGAACGGTCGGCCGAGGGCAACTGTAGGCCAGTGAGTTCTAATGTAGAAATTGGTGTGCTACAGAGAGATGAGTTCAGACGGAGCTTTGTAGAACTCTAAAGCTTAGGCTGTCTCACTATAAGGAAATGAAGAGATTCGCCTGTTTCCTCATTAGGCAATGTGTATGCACAATGAAACATCAAATAGAACAGTTAAGTAAAGAAAACAGATTAAGAAAAGGTCACATCTCCCAGTCGTTTCCACTTACAGTTTTCCCTCCAGCTGCTCTATTTTCCCCTGAGACTCTGCGAGGTCCCTCTGCGTGGCCTGCAGCTTCAGCTCCATGCCTTCGTGCTTCGCCATCACACTCTGAACAGCAGACAGAGCGGAAGTTAGGAAATGAGAAATCCTTCGGCCCCAGGGCCAGCGGACAGTGCCCACGCCAAACGAGCACTCACCCTCATCCTTGTTTCTCTCTTGTTTCTAAGCTTCATCAATTCCAGGCTTAGCGTTCTCATATTCTTTTGGTGGCCGTCTTCAGAAAACTACAATAAACATATAAAAATTCAGATGTTTTCTGCCAAATCATACATATTATTAGTTAAGGCTGGTGAGGCATAAGATGCTTATAATCTCAGCATTTGAGGCAGAGGCAAGATGAACAAGGCCACGATCAGGGCCAGACCTTGTCTCCAACAAAACAAAAAGCAGGAAAAGAACTACTTAAATACCACCTCACGTGTGGGTCATAGAACTATTAACTGTGTCCAGTGTAGTCTGGCAGAGAGAACAGCTTCAGCCACAACAAGTACCTACTCTATGCCAGCACTTTTCTCCTTTCTTCCTGGATTTTCTCGTTTATTTTGAAGCAGTCTAAGTGGTCACTTACTGTTATATGTTAGAAAGGCCACTGCAAGGTCTAAGTAAACCCCAAAAAGAGCTGGGGAAATATGTTTTCTAAACTAGTCTCAGCTACCTGGGACCCCTGAGGTATGCAGGATGTGGGGCCCAGTCTGGGCCTTTTAGGTCAGAATCTCCCTTGGGCTCTAGTACACTTTTGACTCCCTAAAGAGGATGTACTCTGTCTGCACATAAAAGCCTATCACAGACCCTGAATAGATGATGATGTCAACTCAACAGTGACTTGTCGTCTCTTCCCTCTATTTCTGCAACTGGTTAATGGAATCATGTGTTCTTTAGGATCTATTAGTACATTATTTACTTATACACACAATTTATATATTAAGCTCTTTCAGTTCCTTATTTATTTCCTACTGCATTCCTCAAAAACCCTTAGAAGAATGTTTTTTGTTTGTTTTGTTTTATTTTTTAAGATTTATTTACTTAGTGCGAATGGGTGTTTTGCCTGTATGTATACCTATGAGGGTGTTGGATCCCCTAGAACTGGAGCTTCAGACAGTTGTGAGCTGCCATGTGGGTGCTGGCGAGCTGAACCCAGATTCTCTGGAACAGCAGCCAGTGCTCCTAACCACTGAGCCATCTCTCTAGCCACCCTCTCCCCTCCCCCCCATCTTTTCTTTTGGAGACATGATTTTGCCATGTAGCATAGGCTGGCCTCACACCTGTAATCCTCCTGCCCCAGCTTGAGTGTAGTATTACATGTATGTGACACTACTTTCCCCTCTCAGTTTCAGTTTAAGATTTCTTTAAAAGTTATTTCAAAATGTAAATTCTATAATATTCTTGGATGGTTTGCGAAGGGGTGAGAAAATATCGGACATCAAAATAGAAAGCTGTATGCCAAGCCTTTTAGTAATGATTTTTTTTATTCTTTATTTTTTATTTTCTGCTTTGTTGAGACAGGGTTTCTCTGTGTAGCCTTGGCTGTCCTGGACTTGCTTGGTAAACCAGGCTGGCCTTGAACTCACAGTGATCCGCCTGCCTTTGCCTCCCTAGTGCTGGGATTAAAGGCACGCCACCATGCCCAGCTAATAATAATTTTTTAAAAGGCAAAAATAATCCTACAGAAATTGGCTAATATTTAAAGCAATCATTTCAATAGTCACAGCAAGACTAATGGTTTGCCACTGCCAACTTCATTCTACTTGGAACCGTTCCTGCCTGACCAGTGAAAGCAAAAGCTCCTCCACCTATGCTGAAGGTGAGTAAACAGTCTCAACTGCACTTGTAGGTTTCACAAGCTTAAACCACCGAAGAACTTGAATGTGAAGGTAGTTTTTGGTTGGTTTGTTTGTTGTTTTGAGACAGGGTTTCTCTTGTATTCCTGGCTGCCTTGGACTCACTTTATAGACCAGGCTGGCCTTGACCTCAAGAGATCTGCCTGCTTCTGCCTTCTGAGTGCTGGGATTAAAGGTGTGCGCTACTACACCCAGCTGTGAAGGTGCTTATTAACATATAAGCATATAACATATAACAATTTTGATGTTGTCTTGAGGGTCAACTGGTACCTTAGATTTTAGTAGCTCATTGGCTCTGGTTAGCTCCAGAAGCCGTTTTTCTAGGGAAGCATGACTTGCAGAGAGACATGTTTTCTCTCTGACTGATGCGTTTAGCTTTGCTTCTATCTTCTCCAACTCAGATTCCATATCCCGGATCCGTTTGTCCTGAGCACCTCGCTCTTGCAAAAGAACACGAATCTGGAAGAAAATAAGAGGATAGACAAATGATTGACCAGACCTACATTTTGATAAGGTGCTCAGATAGTCTTATTTTACTTGCTACTTGAATAATCATATTTACTTTATGACACTTCTTAAAGATATACAATTTAAATAAAGAGTGGTTAGGTTTTGAGAGGCGAAAGCAGGTAGATCTCTAATTTTCAGGCCAAGCTGGTCTACCAGGCTTGGAGCTACATACTGAGACCCTGTCTCAAACATGTACATAGACATAGACACATAGACACAGAATCACCACCAACAAAACACAGTGATTTTTAACTTCCACAAACTTACAAGTGTAAGTTATATTTAGTCGCTTAAAACTGTAAGAATTCTTGCTTTCTCTAGTCCTAACTACACAAATTTAAATTCTAGCTTGAAGTTCTCAGTGTTTCTTATTTCAAGAAAACAGTCCTCAGTAGAATGTAATAGGCAGCAGTGAGCCATCGGTTTTGTTGTTTCCACTGGGTAAACGGTACAGCAAAAGAAGCTAATATTTGTCAACAATAGACAAACACAATGACACAACATATTGAACATGTTTGGGGATGGCATGAGAGCTGACTCTGTGGGCAAAGGGCTTGCTACTAAACACGAGGACCAGAGAGCCCCAGGACCCACATAAATGCCAGTAAGGTGCTGTAGCCTGCTTTTAATCCCAGCACTTCAGGTAGACCAGAAGCTCCTCTGGAGCAAGCTAGCTGGGCAGACTAGTTGCAATGCTGAGTTCTGGTTCTCTGAAGCTCTAGTTCAATACTTGAAGGTGGGAGAGCAATTTAAAACACACTGGCTTCCTATTTATGTGCATGTGAACATGCATATATAGAAATATGTACGTAGCCGGGCGTGGTAGTGCACGCCTTTAATCCTAGCACTCAGGAGGCAGAAGCAGAGGCAGGTGGGTCTCTGTGAGTTCGAGGCCAGCGTGGCCTACAAACTTAAGTGTAGGAGAGCCAAGGCTACACAGAGAAACCCTGTCTCAAAAAAACAAAACCAAACAAATAAACAAAAATTTAAAAAGTATGTATATATACCACACATTCATGCCTCCCCGCCACCCCCAAAAAAAGTCTGGGTAAAGCTTGCCAACCTAAAATCTGATGCAAATCATTAGTCCTAATCTTGGCAGTGCCACTCATCAGCAATGTCACTAAGCAAATCACTACACGAGTCAGTATCAACCAGAGCACCCTCCATAGCGACAGTCAATCTTAAAATAAGTGAGAGATCAGTGACTAAACGAAGGGACCACCTCCAAAGGCTCTGATATGAATGACATGTTTACCTCACTCTAAAACTGCTTATTTGCTATAGAGTCTTAGCCTGCAAAGCTATGCAGTTCTCTTTCCATTATGCAGTGTTTATTTTCCAGTAAGTTGAAAGGATGGCTTACCTCTTTTTCTAATCTCTTCATATCTTTATCATTCTTCTGGGGCTCCTTCTGTTTAAAAGTCAAAGAATAACTATGAACTTACATGCCACAAACATCACAGCCCAGTCTGGTATATAACTATTTATTTTTTGTCCTGTTCCAAATTTAAAAGGAATTCATGTGTATGAGTATTTGCCTACATGTATGTCTGTGGACCGTGTGCATTTCTGTGACCTGGAATTCTCTGGAACTGGAGTTCTAAGCTGCTATGAGAGGCTAAGTGGGTCCTGTGAAAGAGCAACCACTGAGCCATTTCTCTAGCCTCTAATTTTTAGTCTTTTGAGACATCTCACTTGGTAGTACACACTGGCCTTGAAGTCACAATCCAACTTTCAAGTGCTGGGTTTGAAATCCCACACTAATAAACCCATTTTCATGTCTATTTTAAACACTGTAGAGTGTCACGAAATATTTAAGAAGTCCCCTCGCCACTCTTTTCAGGTGCTGGGACCTGAAGCCAGGTCTTCTCAAGAGCAGTGAGTGCTCTTGTCCAGCTAATCTCTAGTCCTAGCTTACTTATAAATGTGATTACACACGGCCATTTTAATCAAATATAGGATCTTGCAGGTATGTAGTCAGTGACATAACGAATGCAGCAACTGTCTTACAAATGTTTCTCACCTTTGACACCAATGTCTTTGTTTTTTTAGCTGAAGCAAGCAAGGTAGAATCCTTGTCAACGTTAAGATTTTGCTGAGATTCTGCAAAACAATACGACCATTGATGTTAAATGTTTAACCAAATACAATAAAACTTCCAAACATCTCACTGCAGACAGTAATTGAAGCATAGTCAGCTTCCCTTTGGATTGCACATTTCAAATTTGTTATAGACCCAAATCCTTCCTTACATTTTTTATTTTCAAAAGAATTAATTTGTCTGTGTCTGTTTGGGGGTTTGTGTGCTTGGAGTGCTGGTACCCAAACTCAGGTCCTCTGCAGGCGCAGTATGTGCCCTTAAGTGCTGGGTTAGCTCTCCATTCCCCTTCTTGAGAGTCCCCATATCCTGACAGAAAGGTAAGCAATTATCAAAAGAGAAACTACCTCTGAACATCTTGCTTAATTACTCTCGTTATCTAGAGTGTAACTAGAAATATCATTCTGTACTTGATTCCTTCATAAATATATCAAATAAAGGTATTAAAATATACTTCTGCCTGGCGTGGTCTACAAAGGGAGTCCAGGACAGCCAGGGCTACACAGAGATACCCTGTCTCGAAAGGCACATCCTTCTGACCATGAAACTCTTGAAGTACAAATGCATTTTAGGATTTCAATAGCGTTGCCAATAATGTTAGGTTATAAGGCTGTTTTTAAAAAATATTTATTTATTATTATATATACAGTGCTGTCTGCATGTACTCCTATAGGCCAGAAGGGGGAATCATCTCGCATTATAGATGGTTGGGAGCCACCATGTGGTTGCTGGGAATTGAACTCAGGACCTCTGGATGAACAGTCAGTGCTCTTAACCTTTGAGCCATCTCTCCAGCTCGGTTATAAGGCTGTTTAATCATTGTTTGTTTGACGTTACCTCTTTGGTTTTTAAATCTTTGTGATTTCTGAAAAGACACCGGTCCTTTAGATACCTCTGAAGTTTTAACATCATAAGCACCTGGAGATGGAGCACAACCTACAGAAAACACAAAATAGCAATTTATCACTTCATGTTATTTATTCTATTACTATATTAGCACATTAGCAATACCTATAATAGGTATCTATGATCTTAAGTTAAACTAGTGGTTCTCAACCTTCCTAACACAAGCCTTTAATATGGTTGCTCACGTTGTGGTGACCCCAATCATACATTATTTTCATTGCAACTTCATAACTGTAATTGTGCTACTGTCATGATTTGTGATGCCAATATATGATATGTGTCCCCTGTAAAAGGGTTACTTGGCCTAAATGGAGTTGAGACTCACAAGTTGAGAACCACTTGGTTACCTACACAGGAAGAAGAAATCCCAATTAAGGAAGTGTTTCCCTCAGACGGGCCTGTGGGTAGTCCTCCCCTGGGCAGGTAGGTGGTCCTGGGTAGTGTAACAAAGCATGCCATGGAAAGCAAGCCAGGAAGCAGAACTCCATCTGCGCTTCATTCAGTTCCTGCTGTGCTTTGCCTTGAGAATAGACTGTAATCTGCAAGCAAAACAAACCCTTCCACTCCGCCCCACGCACGTGGCAAAGACTGGCAGTCTGACTCTGTGGTCAGTCATTGTTGATGAGTTAATATAAACTGCTCCAGAAAACATTTTTCCCCAAGATACACCGATAACCTATGATGCCTTTACTTAACATTCTGTCTTCCCTGGCCTCGAGCTCCCTTCACAGAGCTCCACTATGTGACTGCGGCTCACCCGGCACACACAGTACACTCTAGAATCCCTGATCCTCGCCCTCCAGCTTTCCAGGGTGCTTTAGTTACTTGCAGCATGATGCCTAGCTTCACCATACATCTCTTTTCTTAGCACTTTGTCCTCTTTCAATGTATGGTCCAGGTGAATAGATTAGGATACTAGGACTCAATATGCTTCAAAAGAGTTTTACTTTTTTTTGGTTTTTTTTTTGGCTGCTTGCCAAATCAAAAACAGTATAACTCAAGCTTTTCCACAGAAGCATCTCTTAGAAGCCGAGGGCAAAGGAGGATAACCCTAGTTTGAATATTCAGAATGGCAAACAGTAGTATGAATAAGAGCTTGTCAGTGCAGTAAAAGCTGGGGCGGAGGGAGGGGGGTATGTCAGAGACACACACTCACATTTCATGTTAGTCACAAGGAAAGAGGCAGATGGGAGGAACACAATTTTGGCCTTCATAATTTTGTCATTTTATAAAGTAAGCACAATAAATTATCTGCTTTATATAAATAAAGTTCATGGCTTTCTTATGCATATAAACCTAGCCCTGAGGGCTGGGCGTGGTGGCGCACGCCTTTAATCCCAGCACTCGGGAGGCAGAGGCGGGCGGATCGCTGTGAGTTCCGAGGCCAGCCTGGTCTACAAAGTGAGTCCAGGACAGCCAAGGCTACACAGAGAGACCCTGTCTCGAAAAAACAAACAAACAAACAAATAATAAATAAATAAACCTAGCCCTGAACACTGAAAATCAGCCAGGTTATAACACAGCTGGAGCTAAGGAATGGAGACCATTGTGTCTGAAGGGACTTTTAAATGTGCCTATTTCATCTCTTTGGTGTCCACATAAGACGGTCCCACTTGTTTGAATATCTTAGACATAAATTTGTTTCTCACTTAAAAATATCAAATCACCTAATAAAGTAATGAGTGGTACCGGGCATGGTGGCGCACACTTTTAATGCCAGCACTCGAGGAGGCAGAGGCAAGTGGATCAATGTGAGTTTGAGGCCAGCCTGGTCGACAAAGTGAGTCTAGGACAGCTAAGGCGACACAGAGAAACCCTGTCTCAAAGAACCAAAAAAACAAAGAAACAAACAAAAACAAAACAAAACAACCAACCAACCAAAAAACCACAACAAAACAATCAAACAGCAGCTGAGCCATGTGTGGTGATGCAGGTCTCTAAGTCAGCAGCTGGAGTTCAAAGCTAGCCTGTGCTTGTATCCCTATCTCAAAACATAAAAAGTCTGCCCTACTCTGCAGAACCTAAACTGTTTGAAACCCTTGGAGGCGGTGCAGCCCTTGAACTGGATTAATCTAATCACTCACTTGACCTTGTGCTGGCAGAAACCACAGACTTAATACTGACTATTAAACAGTAGATGTTACAGAGGAGATCAGCTCTATCACTAACTTGCTGGCTGAACAACACAGAAACTCCCACAATCTTCCCATTTGTAAAGCGTACAGCTTTGCTACTTTGCTCACCTGGCTACTCAAAGGAACAAATTCCAGATCTTATGACAGTACCATTGCATGGTTAGCATCTATCACATCATACCTAAGGCTCCTAAGTTATTGTGTGTAGATGCCACAGTGGTTAGGAGCACAGGGTGTATCTATGGGAGTCTGGGTTCACAGGCCAATTCTGAGCAGATTTCAGTCTCACTTCTGTTTATTTGTTAGAAGGGGTGGGTCACTGACAGACTTTCTATCGGCACAGGCCACTAAGTTCCTGGAAACACCTATTTCTTTTTTTTTTTAAGTATATTTTATTAATGTATTCATATTACATCTCAATTGTTATCCCATCCCTTGTATCCTCCCATTCCTCCCTCCCTCCCATTTTTCCTTTACTCCCCTCCCCTATGACTGTGACTGAGGGGGCCCTCCTCCCCCTGTACATGCTTATAGGGTATCAAGTCTCTTCTTGGTAGCCTGCTATCCTTCCTCTGAGTGCCACCAGGCCTCCCCATCCAGGGGACATGGGCAAATATGGGGCATCAGAGTTCGTATTTCTTTCTTTCATTCTTTTGCTGGTTTTTTCAAGGCAGGGTTTCTCTGTATGTAGCCCTGGCTGTCCTGGATCTCCCTTTGTAGACCAGGCTGGCACTCACAGAGATCTGCCTGCCTCTGCCTTTAAGTGCTGGGATTAAAGGCTTGCGCCACCACACTCAGCAGAAACATTTATTTATTTCTTACAGGACAAAACATTAAAAATTACTTTATCCTAACTTTTTGGGCACTACCACCATCTCCACTCAAATTACTGTGCCAATTACACATCAAGTGCCATCAATGCTGAATACTATTTAAGGATTATTTCAGCGGAGAGTTGAAAAAAAAAAGAACCTGAGGCAGCTGTTATTACTTAACTGACTTCTCAGTCTTCATGCTTTTACATTCCATATAATGTCAAAAAGAAAGTTATAACTTAAAACAAACAAAAGTTCGTAATACCTGCCAGCTCCTAATCCTCTTCAACCAGCTGTAGTTTTCTCTATGGCGTTGATGGCTTATTGGTAGAATTTCACGCATGAAGGCTCGCTGTGTGGGGTCAGGACCCCACTTCACTTGGGAGCCTCCTCTCTAGCATCCTATACAACGCTTGCTAAGAGTTTACTGCGTGAGTTTTAAGAAAAAACACATACCACCCGGCCCTACGCTGCCTTCCGGACGACTGAGGGACGAAGAGGGCACTCCCTTCCCATCCCTGCTCCCGCACCCGTACGCACCCGAAGGGTCATTGAATCTTTTCAGGGGCGCCTTCGGAAAAGACATTCTGACAGCTGAGTCCAGACGTGAAAGCAACCAAACGCCTTGGCAACTGTCTGCTCGCCTGAATTCAAATTTTCCTCACCTTCCCGAGCCAGCCAATCAGAAAACCTACACCTAGCTGACCAATCCTGAATGGGTCATGGCGCATGGACGCTAGATTTCTGCAGTGCTCAAACGGGAGGGCTGTGAGTTTAAGCTTGTAGCCAATAAGGGACTGTGTCTTTTCGCCGCAGCGCCGTCCAATCACGTCAGGTGTTACTCAATTTTTACTAGGGGGCAGCACATTTCGCGCAGGCGCACTTCACAGGCAGCCAGTAGGAGAGTTCCTATTTTGGCGTCATACTGGCACAAAAGGTTGTGGGCTCCTCACTCCTTTGTTCCAGCGTCGTCGTTCTTGGGATGTCAACACCTCTGGGCTTCGGTTCTTTCACACTAAGTCTCGCGAGCGTCCTGAATGGGCTCTGAAAGGGAAAACAATTTGCCCACCGGGACACACCAGTTTGGACTCTTGCGCATGTGCGGTGACCCCAAGACGCCGAAGGCAAACTCTTGAGTCGCATCCCGCCTGTGCTGTTGGCTCTCGGAGCGGTGTCCCTCGGCGGCATCTGGAGGAGGAGGAGAATGTCTGCCCCGTTTGAGGAGCGTAGTGGGGTGGTTCCGTGCGGGACGCCGTGGGGACAGTGGTACCAGACACTGGAGGAGGTGTTCATTGAAGTCCAGGTGCCCCCGGGCACTCGCGCACAGGACATCCAGTGCGGCCTGCAGAGCCGGCACGTGGCTCTGTCCGTGGGTGGCCGCGAGATCCTCAAGGTAGCAAGCCAGGGCGTGTCCCGAGTTCCTTCTTCTGGCCTCCTTGCATCCTGAGTCCTAAAATTGCACGGTTTCAGAGGGATAGCTGCTGGGAGGCAAGGTTAGTTCCTGGCGGGCAGAAAGAAAGCGGTAAATTGATGGGAGCCAGGAGTCTGAAGGTAGCACCTACCCCCCCCCCCCCCCCAGCAGATCTTGCGGGAGCAGAAATGTAGATCTCTTCCCCCCCCCCCCTTTGTTTCTAAAACACACTTGGGGTTCTTCTCATTCCTCTGGGGTTCCTATGCTAACAGAAGGCTAACTAGGTCAAAGAGTCCCAGATACTAGGCAAAAGGTTTCTAAACCGTATTCATGATGTGTAGGCAAATGCAGGAAATTACAAACAAGGATAGGGTGATGGAATGAGGATTCAAAGATGTCGGATTGGCTTTCTAAATTACAAGTTTCTTGCATATTCATGATGGTCATCAAGATAATGAAAAGTATCCCTTTTATTTGATTTCACCGAATCTGGCCATACCTGGGTTTTTTGTTTGTTTGTTTTTTGTTTTAGATAAGAATTAATTTATTAACATTCACATAATAATCAGTATATTCCACCCCTAGAACAGAGGCGTAGCCTGTTTGCTGGCCGTGTAATATAGTGGGGAAGGGAGACAGGGTGCCCTGTTTGCAACTTTGGGCAGGAGGAGATGAATAATTAGTCACATCTAATTTGACATCAAATCTGCAATATGTAGCTCTCTATAAGAAATTGTCATTGTCTAGAGCCAGCTCCTCAAAAGAGATTGAACTGGCTTTAATAACATTGACTTTAAAAGGTAGCGTTTTTAAGGCGGGCATAGTGCCTCACACCTTTCTTTGATCGCAGCATTTGGGAACCAGAGGCAGGTGGATCTCCTCCAATTTGAGGCCAGCCAACCAGATCTCCTTAGCTAGCTCCAGGGCTACAAAGACCAGTGTGGTTCTCAACCTTCCTCATGCTGCCACACTATAATAAAGTTTCTTAATGTTGTGATGATCCCCGACCATAAAACTATTTTCGTCGCTACTTCATAACTGATTTTGCTGTTATGAAACTGTAATGTAAGTATCTGATATACAGGGTATCTGATATGTGACCCACAGGTTGAGAACTGCTGACAGACTCTCCTGCAAGAAAAACAGTCACCAGGTGGTGGTTGTTCACTGCCTTTCATAACAGCACTTACGAGGCAGATACAGGTGGATCTCTGTTGAGTTTGAGGCCAGCCTGGTCTATAGAGCAATTTCTGTGACTTCCTCAATAGGAGATCCCCTCCAAGTGCTGGGATTACAGGCATGCATCACCTTGCCTGGCGCCTTGTTCACTTTAATTGGTAAAGCATTTTACACATAAATTTCACATTTTCTCTATCAGTAAGGAGTAGTATAGCTTTATCTGTTTTTGTTTAGAGGGCCTTGTGTTTTTTTGATTTTTTTTCGTTTTTTTTTTTTTTTTTTCCCCCAGAGTTTCTCTTATAGTCCTGGCTGTCATGGACTCACTTTGTAGACCAAGCTGCCTTGAACTCAGAGAGATCCTCCTGCCTCTGCCTCCCAAGTGCTGGGATTATAGGCCTGTGCCACCATGCCCTGCCCAAGCCAAATCGACCCCCCCCTTTTTTTTATTTAGTTAATTTATTCAGATTACAACTAATTTTTTATTCCATCACCAAGCCAAATCTTAATGATAAGAATTTATAAAACTTAATGTTGTAATTTTAGAACCTTGTATTTATTTTCCAGGGGAAATTGTTTGATTCTACAATCGCTGATGAAGGAACATGGACTTTGGGTAAGAATAGTCTGTTATAATTCATAAACTTTTAAAAATTGGATCGAGGAGCATGGCATGGCGGTGCATGCCTCTAATCTGAGCACCAGTGGGAGGCAGAGGCTGCTGGATCTCTGTGTTTGAGGTCTGCCTGGTCTACAAAGTGAGTCCAGGACAGACAGCCAAGGCTACATAGAGAAACCCTGTTTTGAAAAAGGAAACCAAAACAAAACAAAAGTTGGATCATGGTATTGTTTTTTCCTTTGTATTATTTTCTTCTCTTTGTAGCTGTGAGAAATGGAGAAAAATGTTGGGAACAACTGTATATCCCACTTACCTAACAGCCTTTGGAAAATACAAGGTTTAACAAGGAACTAATTTCTCTGTCATTTGTTTCTTTTATTTTAGAGGATAGAAAAATGGTGCGCATTGTCCTGACAAAGACCAAGAGAGATGCCGCAAACTGTTGGACTTCCCTTCTGGAGTCTGAGTATGCAGCCGATCCCTGGGTGCAAGACCAAATGCAGAGAAAACTTACCTTAGAGCGATTCCAGAAAGAAGTAAGTCAGATGCGTGTGAGTGTGTGCAGTCACATGATCCAAGTGCCTGTATTTGTGAGGTGGGATACGCAGTTGGAAAAACCTTTTGGGTGAATTTTAAAGTGAATGGCTAGAAAATAGTCTATTGTATGGGCCTTAAATTTCACAAATAAATGCGTTGCTGTGAGATTTAAGATTACTGAATGGCACATCACACCTTTAATCCCAGCACTCGGGAGGCAGAGGCATGCAGGTCTCTGAGTTTGAGGCCAGCCTGGTCTACAAAGGACAGCCAGGGCTACACAGAGAAACCATGTCTAGTAAAACCAAAAAAAAAAAAAAAAAGGCAAGGTCCCTTCATTTGATTTCCCCCGCCCTGCCCCCCCCAACCTCATGCCTCTGCCTTTTTGTCTGATTGATTTTTAATGTCTCTCATTTGCATGTAGAATTTTTATTTAGCTATTTCCCTTTGATATTGTCTTATTATCCTGTTTTTCTCTATTTCAAACAAACCTGTCCCTTCCCCTCTGAAAGTGTATGAACATTCCAAGGTGGATATTTGGTAGAGGAAGGAACTAACCACTGTACTTTGAGAACTTCAGTGGATAATTTCCACCTGTTTCATGCTCACTTCAGTGTCTGTAACCAGGACTGTTCCTTGTAAGTTTTCAGCTTGCATTTCTAGTTACTTACTGAACAGATCCATTTATCTGTCTGTAAGACTTTAAATGTCCAACATGAACAGCTAATTTCATAGCCAATTTTTTTTTCCTAATTTTCATATTAGTTAATGGAAACTAGTTGTTCATAATTAAGAATTATGGGTGGGGTGGTCAGAGACGGCCCAGTGGATGTGGCACCTGCCATGCAAAGCTGGGCAGTGAGGTGGCTGCCTTTGATCCCAGCACTCCTGAAGCAGAGGAATAGGGTCTCTTGGGTAAGCTGGCTGTCTAGACCACCTAGAATTCGGAAGCTTCTGGGTTACTGAGAAACTCTTCCTCAGAAAATGAAGTAGAGGGAGCCCTTGGAGAAGACACCTGATGGCAACGTTAGTCCTACACGCTGGCTTCACACCCACTGGGCAACCTCTTAGGAAATCTTGTTATCACTGGCTTCACTTCACACTGCCCAGTCTATAGTGTTCTCGTCTGGATTACTTCAGTGAGTTCCTTTTATATTTTTTGGTTGTGAGCCTAGCCTTTAACAGCTGAGCCATCGCTCCAGCCCTTCAGTGAGTTTCTAACTAGCCTCCTGACTCTTGCCCAAGCAGTCATCTCAAAGTAGCAATTAAAGAAGTCATTTATAGTGTAAGTCAGAGTAGTGCATTTTTCTACTCAGAATTCCCCAAGTTCTTCCTTTTGTTTTTTTTTTTTTTTTGTGATATACAATGAGATTAAAAAAGAATTTATATGCCTTAACTTTTTCCCATTTATTTATTTAATCACTTTATAGCTTGATCATAGTCCCGTCTCTTTTCTCCCCCTAGTCCCATCCTTCCCCCTCTTTTTTATCAGAGAAGGAGAGGTCTCTCCCATGAATACCAACCCACCCTGACATACCAAGTCTCACCAGGGCTAAGTGCATCCTCTCCCACTGAGGCCTGGCAAGGCACCCAACCTAGGGGAAAAGATCCAAAAGGTAGGCAACAGGGTCGCTGACAAGCCCTTAGTCCCATTGTTAGGGGACCTATGTGATGACCAAGCTGCACATCTGCTGCATATGTGTACGGGACTAGGCCCGGTCCATGTATGCTTTGGTTGGTGGTTCAGTCTCTGTGAGCCATCATGGGCCTACTTTAGTTTACTTTATAGATCTTGTGGTGTTCTCCCACTCTTCTACAAGAATCCCAGAGCTCAGCCTATTGTCTGGCTGTGGGTCTCTGCATCTGTCACTCCACTGCTGAATGAAGTCTCTCAGAAGACAGTTACAGTAGTCTCCTGTCTGCAAGCATAGCAGAGAATTAGTTTCAGGAGTTGGCTATCTCCCATGGGGTGGATCTTAAGTTAATTAAGCCAGGCATTGGTTTGCCATTCCCTCAATCTTTGTTCCCTTTTTATCTCTATACTTAATGGGTAGTTTCTCTCTCTCTCTCTCTCTCTCTCTCTCTCTCTCTCTCTCTCTCTCTCTCTCTCTCTCTCTCTGTTTTTACGAGACAGGGTTTCTCTGTGTAGACTTGACTGTCCTGGGCTTGCTTTGTAGACCAGGCTGGTCTCAAACTCACAGCGATCTGCCTGCCTCTGCCTCCCAAGTGCTGGATTAAAGGCGTGCGCCACCAATGCCCGGAGATGAGTTACTTTCCTACCTACCTCTCCTACCTTGTTTTGTTTTGTTTCTCTCCTGATTGTTTGTGACTGTACAGCTCTGGCTGGGCTGGAACTTGCTATATAATAGATCAGGTTGGGCTTGAACTCAAAGAGGTCGGCCTCCCAAGTACGGGGATTAAAGGTGTAAAGGTGTGTGCCAGGATGCCTGGCTCTCTGCTGATGCTGGCTGACTGGAGTGGTAGCTTTCAGCTCATTGCTCAGTAAATCATATTTTGACTATCCCATTAAAGTCTATCATTTTCCGTCCTATTTTTATTTATCTTTTTTATAGCACTTACAAGCCTTAACACACTAAATCAGAGGTTGACAAAATGAGAGTCAGGGAAATTCAGCCTGCTGCATGTCTTTGCGGGTAAAGTTTTGTCTTACATAGAGCAATTTCTTGTAATTGAGTAATTATGACAGAGGTCATGTCTGCAAAGTCTAAAGTTTACTTCTTGACTTTGTACAAGTCAAACTTATTAAGCTCTGTGACTGGCACTTAATGGTTTGTGATTTGTGTTTTCCTACTACAATGTAAGGTTCTCTATAGCAGTGGTCTTTAATTTGTTTACTTTTGAAATCCACATGTGTTTAAATGGTATTTTCCAAATAGGAGCTCAAAAAATGCCCATTAAACAAATGAAATTTGCCCTGAAAAGCCCAAAACTTGAATCAGTACTTTATAATATATAATATGTATCCATATGCTAAAATACTATATATCTCTTAGAACTCTGCATGGCATATAGTAAAGTTTAAAAAAAAATGCTGTATTAGCTGTGCTTGGTGACACTCACCTTTAATTACAGCCACTTGGGAGGATGAGGTAAGAGAACTGCAAGTTCAAGGCCAGCCTGGGTGACATAGCCACATCATGTCTCAGAAGAAGAAAAAATTAATTTTAAATTAAAAAAAGCATAATTCAGCATAGAGTGCTTGCTTAGTTTGTAGGAGGCCTAATGTTCATTCAGTCCATAGTATGTCAATCAGGAAAAAAAAAGCTTTTAAAGTCCATTTATACATAGTAAAATTGAAATATACATTTCACTATACAGGCTAGCATTGTCACATATGTGTCACTATTCTAAATATTTACAGATCTGAAAGCTGCAAGGTGTCTTAATTTTAATTTTTCTTTAGGTGATACTGTGAAGTTTGATATCTTTTCTTATTTTTTGACTTACTTGTTTCTTTTTTGTTCAGTGGTGACTTCAACTTGGTCTCCTTGTAAGTTTTACTATTTTATGTCTTTCAGAATCCTGGTTTTGACTTTAGTGGAGCAGAAATCTCAGGGAACTACACAAAGGGTGGACCAGATTTCTCAAACCTTGAGAAATGACTGCTGTTCTGTAGTGTGCTCTGCTTGAGGATTCCCAGCAGTTGCGGGCAACTTAATGCAGCAGATCTGAGGGATGAAATTACGGATGTCACAGTTAACAGACTGCGAGATGTACTTCAGTGTGATTGTAAAGACTACATTCAGATATGGTTGCCGTAGGAGATGTGCAGATGTCCTGTGGAAGACGGGAAGGCTTGTTGCTCTGCGTTAAGTTTTATAGGCTACATTTTACTAATTTCATATTTAATTGTATTTTTACTACAAAAGCATTGGAGTACAAATCATGTGAAATGAAAGGTGCCTTCATGGAAAAATTAAATTTTTTTTTTTGATGTGATGCAGAAATAGTGTTCAGTAAACTTCTGAGTAAGAATTTTGGGCTGGGCGGTGGTGGCACACGCCTTTAATCCCAGCACTTGGGAGGCAGAGGCTGGTGGATCGCTGTGAGTTCAAGGCCAGCCTGGTCTACAAAGTGAGGACAGAATTTTATATCCCTTTACCTGAGTATGCTAGTCCATACAGGGAAAGTACAGTACTTACAGTACTGGAAGCATTTTAAGAAAGGAAACAAAGTACAAAGAAGTACTTTGGATAGCGTTAGTTAGTGAAATATTCTAACTATGTGGTGCTGCCTAAGTGATTAGGTCAAGAAATTGAAAAATGGTAAAACCCTAAGAACAAAGATCTTAATAACCTGTTGGTGTCAGAAAACAAATTTAGGCCCCTGGTTGTAAGCCAGTCACTTTATTTAATTTTAATGATTCAGACAGGCAGGATTGTCTAGAAAATTTTTCCTTCATCCTTTTTGTATCTTTTAATGCTTTAAAACATATCTGAAATGTATAGAAAGCTTACAAGTGAAATATCATTAACAGATTAAAAATCTTAAAGTTTTTAAAATAAATTGACATGGTGTCACCTTAATGTTTTACTTTTTTTTTTTTTTCTTAAAAAAAGTATGTTCTCAGCAGGGATGTGATGGCACATGCCTTTAATCCCAGCTCTTGGGAGGCAGAGGCATGTGGATCTCCGAGTTTGAGGTTAGCCTGGTCTACAGAGCTAGTTCTAAGACATCTAGGGATGATGTCACAGAGAATTCCTGTGTCCAAAAAAAAAAAAGTGTGTTCTCTCAACTATGCAAGCATTAAAGTTAGAAAATCAACTGTTTAATCCTCAGACCAGTGCCGTTCATGCTGAACTGTTACCAACAGTGTCCTTCAGACGAGGAAGTACTGTAATCAAGATGTGCTGCTCTAGCAGAGGTCCAGCGTTCACTTCGGTCTGGGACAAGTTCCCGTTTTCCCTTGGATTTATTTATATATACATATACATACATACATACATACATACATATATACATAGTGTGTGTGTGTGAGGGAGAGGGAGAGAAACAGGGTCTTATCATGTAGTCTGGCCTCAGTTCTCAGTCCCTATGGTAACAGGTGTGTATCTGTGCCTGGCTTAGGTTTTGCACTTTTGAAAACTATGAGACTTTTGTCTCTTGCTTGTTCAGGGTGAGGTATATTGTCTGTAGAGTTCCTGTTTCGTGCGAATGTCATCCTGTACCTGGTGCTGCCTATCTTAGTGAGTAAGGTAGTATCTGCTAGATTTCTTCACGTTACTGTAATACCTAGTTTTGGGTGTTTTGTGGGAAAGTAGGTTTTAAGCAGCTCTTATTTTAACCAAACTTTAAACTTATTTACTGTTTTATTCTTTGAGCTAAAAATTATTATTCTCAGCTGGATGTAGGTCACACATGCCTTTAATCCCAGCACTTGGGAGGCAGAGGCAAGGGGAGCTCTGAGTTTGAGGTCAGTCTGGTCTACAGAGAGAGTTCCATGACAGCCAGGGCTATACAGAGAAACCCTGCCTTGAAAAAGAAAAACAAAATTATTATTCTCGTTACTTTTATGCTTAAAATTATATAATTTGGCTAGTTTAAAACCAGTCTAGATGGCTTCTCTGCCCTTTTCTGTCATTGTTTGAGCAAGTTCTTACTCTCCAGACTTATCCCTGTCCCAGTCTAAGAATCAAGCATTTTGCTAAAGCCTCCAGTTCTCTTTAGTGAATAAATGCTTTTAAAAGCTAGCCGTCCGTGCTGGTGTGTGAACACTCTCGGTGTGTTTTACCTCGCACACATTAAACCTCTACATGCATACTAGAAATCATGACTTCCCATTAGACACCCAGTTCTAATCCCATGAGGTTTATTTAGAACTTACTTCAGTCGCCTGGTTTCCACCACTCTCAATGTACTTGATTGTGACTCTCCTCTTTCCTGGGGTCCTTGACCATGGGTCCTCAAGAACAAGGCCTGAAAGTACAATGGAATGACCTTTGGGAACCACTGCATTGGGATAGCTCAACTTTTTATTCTGGGTGAACAAAGGCTGTATAGTCCTTGAGTGGGGGGTTTACAGGATATGTGTACATAGATGGTTAAGGCTAGAGATTCCAGGGCTGCTTTGGCATTTGGCAGCATGGTTCTATCATATGAACAGCAACACAGTACCTAATAATCCCATAGGCAAAGGGAGGGGAGAGCTAGCAGGGAACTGTGCCAAAGTTCATATACTAGATATGGTTATAGGCATCTCTGCCTGAAGACACTCTTCAGATGATGTTAGACTGAAAGTGTGAGGCCCAGCTGAGGAGAGGGAGTTCTCTATCCAGAGCCAAGGTCAGAAAGGCTATCTGGATCAGGACTGCAGCCTTAAACAATAGGGTCCTCCATTGCTTGACAGCCTGCCATAGGCCACCTCCGTAGGAGGGCCTTCCATGTGTGAGGCTGTGTAAGGGTGTCTTCACTGCCCAAGCCCAGCACTGAATGCCAGGAGCTGGTCTATTCTGATGCTTTTGGCTTTTTGCTTACTTTCCTTAATGTTTTTAGGAACGAATATTTGGGAGGAAGAGTACTTTTCTTGAGTTGATTCTCTTTGAAATTTTTATTTTTCAATATTATTTAGAACAAACACATATAAAGTTAATGTTTTCTAATGAATAATTTGGTGAGTTTTAGTACATATATAGGTTTGTGGAAGCACTTTCTTGTTTACCCTAAAGTAGTGCTGTCACCTGAGAACTAGTGAAATTCTTTCTTTGTTGTTACACTATTAGATGTCAACTCAGGAAACCAGTGTCTCTGTTTATGGCTCTTCTGTATGGTTTTGTCTCTTTTTGAATATATAATGTAAATGAAATCATAAAGTTTGTTGTGACAATTTGCATACCATAAGCTCACCCATTCTGTATATAATTGACCATGCCCAGAGTACACAGCCATCGGCTTAGTGAATTTTCAAGCATTTTTATCACCACAATAGAAGCCTTGTTTTCCTCAGCTATAATTACCTTCTGCCCCAGCCATCTTTGGATATTCCACTGCATAGATCTTATAAAAGGCATTTCACATACATGGCACCATAGGATTTGTGGTTTTGGGGAAGTTTACCCATGCTTGTTTTATGAATATTATTCTGTTGTATGGCCTTCTCATATTGTTAGTCCATTTGTAAGGTGCATATTTAGGTATTTTCCTGCTTTGTCTCTGCTGAGTAATGCTGCTATAAATGTGTTCCACCAGGCTTTTATGTGCTTAAAGTGTTTTCTTACTGTCCTGGCCAGTGTTATTTCCATTTAAGCTAGAAGTAGTTTAGAGGAGCAAACTTCATTTGAAAAGATGCTGTCATAAAATCTGCCTGTAGGCAAGCCTTTAGGGCTTCTTAATTGGTGATGGGGTGATTCCGGCCCATTGTGGGTGGTACGTGGTCCTGGGTCTACGTGAATGCAGGCTGAGCAAGCCAGTAAGCAACAGTGTCTGTGGCCTCTGCGTCAGGGTTTGAGTTCCTGGCTTGGCCTCCCTCTGGACTGTGATTCAAGTAATGTACATCAAACAAACCATTCCTCTCCAGGTTACTTTTGGCCATGGTGTTTCATCACAGTAATATTAACCCTAACTAAGATACTTACATGCGACATCTTCATTTTAAGCATTTGAAGAACTGCCAGGCTGTTTTCCAAAGCATCTCTATATTTACCTGTGGTGTTCAGTGTGCCAGTTTTTCCACATTGCTGCCTACGCTTGCTCTTAGCTGGCTTTCTGAGTCCAGTCATTCTAGTGATAGTAACTAGTATCTTTGTGGCTCTGTACGCTTGTATACGTATATATTTATTGTTTGTGGGGGGAGGGGTTGGGGGCATACATGTTCTACAAGTGCAAAGAGGTCAGTTTTCTGTTTTTACCATGTAGTTCTCAGGTCTTGGTGACAAGTTCTTTTACCCACTGAGTCATTTCACTGGTCTCTTTGTGGTTTTGATTTACATTTCTGTGAAGGCAAGTTATAGCTAGCGTTCTTGTGTTTATTGGACATTTGTGTATCTTCCTGAAAGATAAAAAAAGTTTATTCAAATCTTTTGCCCATTCTTAAACTGGGTTGTCCTGGTGTTAAGTAGTAATCTGGGTTCAAGCTAGCAGCTCTATAGTTTTTAAGTCATTTCCTGACCAGCCAGGGACAACAGCACAGACTTGGGAGTAGACTGCGCCAAGTAATGTTCATCTTACTAAGTATTTAAGTATATGTGCTACTTGTTGGGTCCCAGCCCTCGGGAAAAATTGAATCAGGGTTCACCTGAAAGAGGGAGTGGGGATTGAAAGTAGGATACAGAGACAGGAGAAATAGCGAATCAAGTCAGGAAATTTCTGATCAAGATTCCTCTTTAATGTGGACAAGTAAGACTTTATATAGTAAGATCAATAGGATCTATTCTGATCCCTCTCTCCCTAGCTCCCAAGGCAAGAAGAACGCAATAGCCTGAATAGTTCTCTGTAAGAAATTCCTTAACCCTCCAGGTGTTTCTCAGTAGGGATTTCCCTACTTCTTTCAAAGGTAAATAGTGCAAGGATGGCCTGGAACACAGAGACCACCTCTGGCAGAGATCAGCAGCTGGAAGGTCACAGCATGCAGCCTAAGCACAGGATTTCTGATGTGGCAGAATTTGGCATGGCTTCCCACAGCCATGCCAATCAAGCCACAGAACAGACTAGGGAGCTGAACTGGGACCCAAAGCCAGAATATTTCAGTTTTTAAGCTCTCAAACCACAAACATCTTTGCCAAGCTATCCCACCAATAAGGCTTTAGGGAACAGGACCTTCCTTAGGAACATGTCTTTGTGGTACACTTACCCTGTTCCCGTTGGTTGAATTATTCAACTGTGGTGGGACGACTTGCCTAGCATACATATATCCATGTCTCAGCCTACCAACCAGAATGCCAGCTGCCCATGTACATGTTTCTTTTTGCCAAGCAGGATGTCAGCTCCCAGGTCTTGGGAATTTATACTTTGACTCCTAACCAAAATGTACGTTTTATTCAAAATGGCTTCAGCTTGGTTCCTTTTTACAGTGGTGAATTGTAATACTTTTTAATTTTTGAAATGGCTTATCACAGCCACTCACCCAACCCTGGTCACATGAATCACTCAGATTGTTTATTTTAACTTTTTTTTTTTCTTATTTGGTCTGCATGAATGTGTACCACAGTGTGTAGTGCACACGGGGCCATAACAGGGCATTAGATCCCCTGGAAGTAGAGTTGTTGACAGTTGTGAGCTGCCATGTGGGTGCTGGAGATGGAATCCAAGTCTTCTGCAAGAGCAGCAGGTGCGCTTCTTAATCACTGAGCCATGTCTTCAGCTCTATACGTTTTGGCAGTTCTTGTCTTTAAAGAACTGACTTAATAAATCTAACTCTGTAGGTAGAATTATTCGTTTTCTTCTTTATGCCCCTTTATAAAATCATTTAGTTTATATGTGCATGAAAACATGTTTCACAGTACTTGCAGATGTCAGAGAACAAGTCAAGAAAGTCCTCTCTTTCTACCCATGTGGGCTCTGAGGGTCAAACTCATCTCCTGCTTATCAGCAAGTGTCTTTACTCTCTGAGCCATCCCACGAGCCCTGGATACCTACCTTTTGATGTCTTGTAGGGTCCTAGACTTGCTTTGTAGACCACCCCAGTTTCTAAAGTAGAATCTTTGGTGGGTCTTAAGAGCATCATCGTAGTCAATGAATGCAGTGACTGTACTTGGCTTTTCAAGCTACTGAGTTAGTGTAATTGACACATGGTGCTACTTCATTTCCAGCGTATTATCATCATTAATTTTCTGGTAATTCTGTGGATTTCCAGTAGCACTGTCTAGTTTTCCAACTGTAGTTGAAGATTTCTCCTTTCATTGCTGTGCATTTGCTTCATATAGCTTAAGTGAGCTACACTATCTCACTAACAACCTTCGGTTATGGACTCCCCTCCTTCAGCAGTTTCCATCCCTCCTATGTCTAATTATTGAACTAATATAAAAATCATCTGCCTTTGGATTAGGAAAACTATGAGCTTCCCAGTTAACACTGTGTAAGACATGACACATTTGGTTAGGTTGTTTTGTGATGGCACATTTGATAAACACAAGTTGGTCATTATAAAAGAGGGAAAGTCTGAATATTATTATCATAAAGTTCATGTACTTAGAAAGGGGACTTTATGGTCTCTAATGTGAGTCAAGTACAAGAGGCTATTGTCATTCCTCACAATGCCTGCTTTATAACTTTTTAAGTGCTCTAAGGAACTGGGTCCATTAACATTTCATCTTGGAAATGAGGCCCCCTGGGTCTCCGGGGGACTGGCACAGTGGTGAATAGGGAAAGGAGTGTGTCTTACTTAGGATTTCTAAGAGAAAACACCAGGACCAAAAGCAGATGAGGGAGGAAAAGATTTATTGTGCTTACACTTCCACATCATAGTCCATCGTAGAAGGGAGTCAGGACAGGAGCTCAAGGCAGGGGCAGATGCAGAAGCCAAGGAATAGTGCTGCTTCCTGGCCTGTTCCTCGAGACTTGCCCACAGGCCAGCCTAGTGGAGGCATTTTCTCAATTGGGGTTCCCTCTTCTAAAATGACTCTGGCTTGTGTCAAGCTGCTGTAAGACACGCTAGCACAGGGTTGCATCCATTGAGAAGCTTCCTATGTTCCACTAAATAACCTTTCACTCATGTTCAAGTGAATAACTCTAATTAAGTTCAGAACACCTAAGTAAAATTTTATTATGAATAACAGCCATAGTAGTGGTGTGTCTAAATGGAAAACCAGATTAACACTAATGCATTATGCAGTGTTTTAGTGTACATTTAACAAACATACTTACCTTGTGTTTTCTTAAAAAAATTAGGAAGTAATTAGATGATTGTGACACTATATTTTCTGAGCTAGGGTCTCATCATGTAGCCTTGGCTGTCCTGCAGCTTGCTATGAAGACCAGCCTTGGTTCCCAGTGTTGGAATGAAAGGCCTGTGCCACCATCCCCAGCTTCAGAACTGCACTATTAAGATTCTGTTCCTACTTCTGTGCATCTTATTTTAGTAAAACTAATATACAGTACAAAGAAAGGTTATTTTATAATAACGCTAAAATACTTAAATCACAAGAGACAACACTCAGGGAAGGATTGCGTTTCAATAATTTTATTGAAAGGTGTATTCCTTCAAAACATAACGGTAGTTGGTTAGTTTACCTCTGTCCACTCAAAACCAACACTGTTTTCAAATTGAAGCAAATCAACCTTTAGGAAGAATTGAAACATTATCCTTGCAGCGTGGTTTACAAAGGCTAAGGATAAAACACACCAATTCTTAGGTTTATTTCTCAGCTTCTCAATGGGAAAATGTTATTATCCATTATATGTCAAAATGAATACACTCTGGGTAGACTCAGGATGCACAATGCACCGAGGAGCTGCCTACAATTTAAGTGTAGATCTACATTCAAGTCCAGCATGAACAATCTGAACATGTCCTTTAAGACACAATAGAGGAAGTTTCCCAAATACATTCTTTTTCTTTTAAAACAGAATTTTACATTAGAAGCAGTGGCAGTTTATAAAAAGTCTGGTAAAAATTTCTAGAGTGTTTTATCAAGCCTGAACTAAGTTTAGTGCAATAAATAAATTTTGAGAGTGATAATTCATCCAGTTATTACTGCAGTAAAAACAAATTTCCTCAAATGGGACTAGACTGAGGCAGCAACTCTTTAGAATCTTTCTTTTATTATGGATACAAACCACCTATTCTCTGAAGAAATATTAAAGGTAACAATAAATTTTCAAAATTTGTGAGATCTGCTTTATATAAAACAGCCACAAGTTTAAATGTAATTCTCAAATCCTACCTCTAAATTAGCTATTACTTGGTTATGGGTGCCAATAAACCATTTACTGCTTAAATGCTTCTTATACTTCTCAAAGTGCATTTTGAAATGTTGGTTTTGATGTAAACCTCATAATTTAAAATTTGAGATTTAAATTAAGTAGTTTACCGTCTTCAATACCACCTAAATATAGAGTGATCCAATCTAGGAAGTTAGATCAATGTGAAAATGAAGATTCACAGTTTAATTTCACATTTATGTCTTTAGCTTTGATTTGAATGCCTCATGTGTGAATTCAAATCTAAGCATAGCTCTACCAAGCCTAGAACCAGGTCCCGACCCTGAGACCATTCTGCTAACGTGGTAAGATGAGCTTTTTTTTTTTAGCTTAAATCCTGTACCATAGGTCACAGTAACAGAGAAAGACTTCAGGAACAGTTTTTGTTGTAGCTGCTGCAATCCTACTGCCTAAGCAAACAATACAAACTCAACAGAAACCTGCCTACATTCTGTGAGCTGCTGAAGGTGAACTGGTCATATTTAAGATGCATAAGCATGTATTTATTGCAGGGGGCTATAAGGCAAGTGCATATGTCAAAGAAGAACTTCCCAAAAAGCTTGTGGGAGTTCGTTCTTTCCTTCAGTCATGTAGCTCAGCTCGTCAGTGTTGGGGCAAGCATGCTTCTGAACCATCTTCCCAGCAACATTTATGGTTTTTGCTTTTTTTTTCCCCCTTTTATGTTTATTTTTATTTATTTTTAAAATGTATAATATGTGGATTTTTTGTTTGTTTGTTTGTTTTTTGAGAAAGGATCTATTATGTAGTTTTCAGGCTGTCCTGGAACTGACTGTGTAGACCAGGCTACCTTTGAACTCACAAAGATCCACCTGCCTCTGTCTCCCTAGTACTGGGATTAAAGACATGTGCCACCACGCCCAGCAACATTTATTTCTAATCATAAAAAGATAAATTTTTGCTACGATTAAGAAATTTAGATGGCAAAAATGTATATGTATCAGGGACCAAGTTTACATTTTTATGCATATGATTACTTTGTATTGGTCTACTATAGAGGTAAAATACTGGCTCTAGAATTAAGGCAGTTCAGGAGTTTCCAGAAACCTAATGTGGAGACTGCCCTATATTACTTTGTAAATCCATCACCCAAGTTCATACTTTAGTTTTTTAATCAATGAGCAGACTCAAATTTGTTCATAAGTGGGTTACATTTTTTTTTTTTTTTTGCCATTCTGCTTGGGCTTCTGTAATTTTAAGTAAGCTACAGTGAGGTTATATGTAATTAAAAACTGCTATTTCAGTAATTGCTGCTAAAATTCAGGTTTGGAGGACTCTTTCCTAAGCTAATCATTTGACAAATGTTTTATTATACGTATATATGTATATATATAGAGAGAGGTTTGATGACTCCTTTCTCTTAAGACTGCTGTGCAGTGTACGTAGCGAATGCCTTCCAGTATTCGATAACCAGGTCAACAAAGTCATTTCCCCTTTACTGTTTTAATCTCATGTTTATACTGTAGAGAGTATTTCAATTCTTCAGTTGGAGCAGAAAATTATCACACTGGAACAATTCCTGTAGTCATAGAATAACAGCCAGAGGTACCAACTAAGAAAGGGTTTCAGGAATTGTTGGCAGGTGAGCTATTCTGTAATAACTGTGCTTCAGTTGCCGTGCAGTGCGTCCAGACACAATCCATTTTAACTTCTGAACATTGGGTTTGGAACACTTGTTTGATGAATATTCACTTAGACACTTGGATACAAGCTCTTGCCAGAAGGTCAAATCTCGGCCATTTATCTGTACATAAATTAGAAAACATGTATTAAAAGCGTCACAGTATCCATAGTAATAAATGTACTCCCATTAACATGTTTCTTCATCATCCAAAGAGAACTAGGGGAGGACCACCTCAGCTTTAAATCAGTACATGGCATCTTACTTTCCTTTCGGTGTATACTGAATCAATGTCTTTTCTTGCTGGCTAATAAGATCAGCGCTACAACTTTGGCATACCTTGGAATGTTTCTGAATACATTCTATTCCTTCTGTTAACTCCACATACTTCAGTGCCTGGACCTCCAAAGCAATGATAGACAACGCCAACACAGAAGGCTGAAAAGATAAATATGAAGTAAATGCCAACGGGAAAAATGCGTGGCTGTGATTACACTTTATCTTATAAGATATTTACCTTTGCCTTAGAAAATATGATCCTGCAGTGGCATGCCTTAAGTTGGGCTTCCAGTCTTTCGAAATTAAGATCAGTCCTCCTTTAAAGAGAAAATAAGATTGATTTTATGTAGACAGTAATATGTCTAGCTGACAGTTTTAGAAATGTATTGAAGTCAGTTTTTTACAATGAAATTCATACACACTTATAGAAAATTATCTGAAGAAAAAGCATTTCTCTTCTATCAGTAACAAGGAAGAGTCTTGAATGATTTTTTTTCCAAACCATTCAGTGGACAGTAGTTTACCACAAGTAGCACCATGTTGTTTCAATAAAAATTTCTGCATTTTTTGAGTGTATTCCTATAATTTGTGTTAGATGCTTATTTCCTAGGTTCTGTAAAGTAGAAATGTCTTTTAATCTTGAGAAGGAGCCTTTAATTAAAGTTTGACAGCTGTCTTTTCACTTCTGTTAGGCAGCAAAGTCCACAGGACCACAGGTGGCATTAAATTATTTCATCAGAATTCTATGAAAATAACGACTTTATGTAACAGCCAGACAGTATCCCTTTGATTTCCAAAGCTTTCTTTGTTCTAAATGAAGTTCACATACCTTTCAAGGGGCAAGTTCTCTTGAATGAGTGAGTAGTAGAGCTGCAGAAACTGAAAGGCAGTAGTAGCTTTGACTTTCCAGCACACTTTCTCCAACACAATCTTTTCCATTCTCATCAAGTCTGAAACTGTGAACCTATACTGACTTATTCGGATCAAATCGGTGGCCAATGGGACGTTCCTTTCCTCTTCAATCGATTTCACAGCCAAATAAAAACAGCTTAGTCCAACACACCCAAGATGCTTCGCCTGTACCTACAAACACAACAGCAGTGTGTGTTGTTACCATGCTTCAGTGAATGGAACACAAGGGAACCTAGGAGCCATCATTATGAAAGTATATCTGAAACAAATATCTCCACTCCAACAGATCTAACATCTACTCAGACAGGAGTCTTCTGCGCCACTTTGAAACCAGTGACTTTGAATAGATAGGGAGGATAGCTTCAGTATTAACAGCTAAGCTTTAAAAGCCATATATTTTGTCAGTTATTGGGAAATAATAATAAATGATCCTCCTTCAGACAATGCTTCCTTTTTAAAAAATTTTATTTACATTGGTGTTCTGCCTTTATGTTTGTCTGTGTGTCTCAAATCCCTTGTATCTGGAATTAGAGTTGTGAGCTGTTATGTGGTTGCTGGGATTTAAACCTGGGTCCTTTGGAAGAACAGCCAGTGCTCTTAACTGCTGAGCCTCCTCTCTGCCCCCATCCCCCTTTTTAAACATTTATTTATTAGTATACAGTGTTCTGCCTGCACACAAGAAGAGGGCGCCAAATCTCATAGATGGTTGTGAGCTATCATATGGTTGCTGGGAATTGAACTCAGGACCTCTGGAAAAGCAGCAAGCACTCTTAACTGTTAAGCCATCTCTCAGACAATCCTTCCTTTTCTGTTGCATGCAAACTGAAGCTGGAAATGCCAAATGGCTAAAGGAATTAGACTTTTTATATGTGGATAGCAGCTAAGAAATATATCTAATTCTTAAGCATAACCAACATTCTGACTTTAACATCTTTAAATCTACAAACTGAGTTGATGAAACATCCAGTGTATCAAGAAAGGTTCTGATTGAGGCTAGTGTGAGGGCCACCAAACCTGATGACCTGAGTTCAATTCCCTAGGAATTGGTGATTCTTAGAGAGAACTGGTTCCTGCAGTGTAGTTCTTACCTCCACACATGATGTAGCACCACTGCCAATACACACACAAACATACAAATATATGTAAAAACAGTTTTTAAAGAAATATTTCTAATTTAATTAAAAATTTTTTTTTAAATCTTTTGAAATGGTCCCATTGTATAGGTAGCTCTGGTTGTTCTGAAACTCACAATATGGCCCCAGCTGCCCTCAAACTCACAGAAATCTGCCTGTCTCCACCTCCCAAGTGCTGGGATTAAGGCGTGTGCCATTATATAAGGCCTTTAATTTTGTTTTCATTATTACCTTGTGTATGTAAGGGAGAGGTGGCTATGAGGGCATATGTGTCAGCTTTGGGGAGTTGGTTCTCTCTCTTCACTGCATCTTCCAGGGTTAGAACTTAGATTTGACTAAGGTAGGTGTGGCAAGTACTCTTATGTGCTGAATTATTTTGCTGGCCCAAGAAAGGTTTTCAAAATACAGACAACTTTCCTACCGGAGTATTGCAATTAATTGCTTGAGGGATGATTTTCTACTTCAGTATAGAACAAATAAGTGATGTGTTGCTGCTCCTGACTATGAGAAGGAAGCACTACCACAGCATTTGAAAATGTTTTTTGAATAGCAGCTCTAGAAACCAGCAATTAGATGGCTCACCCCCCCCCTTTTTAAAATTAATTTTATTGTGTACATGAGTGAATGTTTGCTGCATTTCTGCAGGTGCTGGAGGAGGACAGAAGAGGGTGTCAGATCTCAACTGCCCACTTGGGTGCTTGGAACTAAACAGAGCTTCTGGTCGACCAGCCAGCCCTATTAACCACTGAGCCATTTCTCCAGCCCTCTGCAATTTGATCTCTTAAACGCACTCGGAAGAAAATTAAGAAATGGGATATCGTAGCTTAAACATACCTTCATTTTAGACAGGAATCTGTCCAGTAAATTCACAGCTAGGGAAAATGTCTCTGTGTCGAAGCCGAAGAACTGAGTGAGACTGAGTAGATCTTTTACTTCAAAGTCTCTCAGTCTTGCAGTCATTCTGAGGCCATTGTCATGTGCAGACTCAATGAGTTTCAAGCCGCAGACCTTTGGCTGACATCGAGACTCCTGCTCCAACAGCGTGTTCAGCTGGTGTAGCAGTTTCTGAGAGTCAGTTGTCAGGACCTCTATCATCTATAAATAGAACAAACCCAGAAAAACAGAGTAAGAGCTCCTTCCTGCCTGGCCATCTTTACACTGTGCCAAGAAGTGCTTTATAGTGCATGTCCCCCCCCCCACCCCCCATTAAGTCTAAGACACTCCAAAGGGCCCTAAGTTAATTCCCACCTTCTCCCAGAAAGTCACATTCCTAAAGTGTGTGTGTACAGGACATGAACTATGGCTTAAAAAAAAAAGTTTCCATCTTCGGGAAAGACATTTCCAATACATGCCAGAAACAGATACTTCCACACAAGACACACCCAAACCGAAAACTTAAATGACAGTACAGTACATGCTCTGCTATATAGATTAACAACGTGAACCTTTCTTAGTTCCTTACCTGTTAAACAGAAATAAGATTATTACCTAAGCTCACGAATTGCGTGGCTTAAATAGAGTCACACAAACCGCTCAGTACACAGAAAGGTGCTTAATTATGGCCAGAAAATGAGCTTATTTCTACATCTTTGAAATGAGGGTGACATCTGTTTCTTGGACAGGCTGTGAATAACACACGATGAGTCAGTGTGGCGGAGTACTTAGCACACAACGCTCCTCACCGTCTAACGCCATTTAAAATCCAAAAGAAAAAGTTAGGCGAAGCTGAGAATCTCATTGGGCTAAGTATGCACTATAGTCCTCTGAGTCCCGAGCACAACCTAAGTCCTGGATACAGAGGACGATCCTTCTCTTGATAACTTAAAAGATATAACAGGAGCTGAAAGTCGCCTTGGTAAGGAACCACTAACTCAGCTCAGGGCTGCAGGTTGGGACTGGGAGGCATGACACAGGAACAAGGCTCCCGTTGCGCCTCTCCAAGCGCAGACCAGCCTGGGCTTGCGCCCCGGAGCGCGCCCGCGGCACCCCCCCGCCCCCGCCCCCCCCCCCCCCATCCACCCGGGAGCCCCTTCTCACCTTGACAGCCAGGGCTTCTCCGCGGTGACCACCCTCCCCGGGCCTGCTCTCAGCTCGCCCCACGTGCCTGATCCGAGAGGCCGACGAGGGGAACGGACTCGCGGGCGGGCAAGAGAGCAGGGGCCCGGGGAGGGGCCAGCGTCCCGGGTGGAGGGCCCCTCAGCGCCCTGACCAGGCGCTACCTTCCACGGAGTCAGCGCGCAGCGAAGGAGCTGCTCCGGGCTTGAGGGGAGTCTGCCCCGGGCAGGGGCTTGAGCGTAGGGACGCACCTTCGCCGCTGATTGGTGTTGGTGGATGGCCGCTGAGGAAGCTGGACCAATCAGAGCACACTTCCCATTCTCCAAGACTCCAGTTCTCCGCCCCCTTGAGGCCACGCCCAGATCTCTCAGCCCCTCCCTTGGAGCCTTTCGGAACCGTCCTTCCCTCAGCAGCGGAACTGAACTCTCTCAGTGCCAAGGCTTGCCCGGGCAGGTCTGGCTGGTAATAGCCGGATTGACCCGGGTGGCATTCCAGAATGTACTGGGAGGTTTCGGGTTTTTTTTTTTTTTGCCTTGTTTTGTTTCGGTCTTTTGTTGTGTAGTGATTCGGCCCCCTCTTTGTAAAAACACAATAACAAGGCATGCGTTCGTTCACTTTACAGATAAAGAAGTGGTAGGTTTCTCTGTAGTGATTTGTTACATTCTGGAAGGTTCTCTTTGAGTTTTGGAAGTCAGTTAATCTATGTTTATTTATTTATTTTGCAAAACTTATAGAAGGTTACAATGAAGTTGGACTATGTACTTTCTTGGTCCACTACTGATTTTCTGAATTTGTTTTTGTTTTTTGTTTTTTAAACAAATTTTAAGACACAAGCTTGGTGGATCAAACTTGTCCCACCCTCGTACCATCCATCACCACCAGCGGCTTAAAATGAAATGTGTCCGGCAGACAACAGCAAGAACATGACGTGGAAAAACCCAAGAGCAGTGAGTGGAATTACAGGCCTCAGGGTAGGGTGTGAAGGATTATTACTCTCTTTATTCTCACGAACTTAATCTCTGTAAGCCTCTTCTCTACCAAGTTAACGGAACATAATTATCCCGAATTCTTGCTGGACTCCCTTCTCCGGGGTGGTGAGAAGGGCGTGTTCTCAGGAGCAGTGCGCAGGCAGGCAGTTCCCGCCTTTCTCGCCTCTACAGATAGCCCTGGGTGCCAAGGTTTGAATGAAAATGGCCCTAGTCTGTCCACAGGAAATGGCGTTGCTAGGAGGTGGGGCCTTGTTGGAGTAGGTGGGGCTTAGTTGTAGAAAAGCCACTACGGCTTTGAGGGCTCAGAATCTCATCTCCGGGCCTAGTGGCTCACTTGCTCTTCCTGCGCTCTGTGGATCCACGTGTAAGAACTCAGCGCCTTCTCCAGCACCACGCCTGCCTGCACACTGCCATGCGTGTCGCCGTGACGATAATGAGCCCGGGTAGGCACGGCGTCTCTACACAGCAATATAAAACCTGAACTAAGACGTGCTCTAACCACTGAGTCATCTGTCCAGTCCCTTTCTTTCATTTGGTTTCCATTTTGGTTTCTCAAAATAGTAAACAACAACAACAACAACAACAAGAAAAAAATATATTAGTTTAGTTTAGGTTTTTTTTTTTTTCATTTGTTTGGGTTTTTTTTTTTTTTCCAAGACAGGGTTTCTCAGTGTAGCCTTGGCTATCCTGGACTAACTTTATAGACCAGCCTGGCCTCGACTCACAGAGATCCGCCTGCCTCTGTGTCTGGAGTTCTGGGATTAAAGGCTTGGACCGCCACCACCCGACAGTAAAAATATCTTAATCATAGATAACTGGGAGAATTAGACAATGCAAAGTGTGGTAAATGGTAGTCTTTATTATTAACTTATGTTTATTTTTGAATCACTTTTGTAAATAGTTGGTTCTGTTTACTCTTTTGTCAGTCTTCTTAGCCTAGAGTATTAGAATCGGTAAAATCTATTAAGTTTTTTTATTTCTTTAATTTTTGAAACAGGGTTTCCTCTGTGTAGCCTTGGCTGTCCTGGACTTGCTCCATAGACCAGGCTGGCCTGGAACTAACAGAGATTGCCTGCCTCTGCCGTCCGCAGCCATTTGCTCTAATAAGAAATTTTAAATTGCATGTATTACTTTCTAATCTTATATATAAAATTTCCATTGAGAACTTCTGGAAGTATATTATTATATGCTAAAATATCTTTTCTCTCAGGATTCTGTTTTTTCTTTTTATTGAATTCTCAATTCTTTATATGAAAATGATTTCACTGACATTGAAGAAACAGATATAGTTTAAGTCTAATATCCTTTGCTTATATTTCCCTTTTTTCCTATTTCAATTAAAAAACACTTTATTTTCATTTTAAATTATGCATATATGTGTGTCTATGTGTGGGTTTGTGCAGTGCCCTAGGAGGTGGGGACAAGGCATTGCATGCCCTGCAGCTGGAGTTGCAGGAGATTGTGAGCCACTAACATGGGTGCTCTTAACTTAGGCGCCATCTTTCTAGCCCTCATTGTAATTTTATATATTAATATTTTGGTTCTTGACAATTTCATATACATACAGCGTGTGATCAGATTCACTTTCCATTACCTCTTGTCATCTTGTCACGTTCTTGTTGACCTTACCCTTATTTTTTACAACTAATCCCTTACATGTGTGCATGTGTGTGTGTGTGTATGCGTGTGCATGCTGGTCTTATGCATGTAGTCACAAATGCTGTGAGTTCCTGATTGGTATGAACATGTCATATCCATAAGATAGCATTTCACGGCAACTCCTCCCCACCCTTCAGCTCCGCGAGTCTTTCCTCCCCTCTTCCTCAGTGTTCCTGGGCCTTGCTGGGGGCTCGTTAGAGAAGACCTGCTCGGTGGTGAACACTCAGTAGCCACTGATTCTCAGCACCTGGATCCATTATGACTCTCTGCTATAGCCTACCTCAGAAAGAGACTTCTCTGATGAGGGCTGAGAGAAGCTCTAGTCTGTGAGGGACCACTGCAACTTCGATTTGGTAATGTTAAAATAGGGACCGTCTTGTGAGGAATTTAAAAGAACTACAGAATCTTTAAAACAGCAATTGTCTGTTCCTGTAAGAGTATGAAAACAAGTATTTCATTATAACTCAGGCTCAGAAAGACAAGTACGGAATATATTCCCTTATAGGTGGATCTTACTGCTAAGTGGATGATAATCTAACTGCAACCCACAGACCCAGAGAGGTTAGCCGAGGAGGAGGAGGGATCTAGTAGGGATGCATGGACCTTCCTGGGAAGGGGAAATAGAACAGATTTTATGGGTGGACCTGGGGGTGGGTGGGGGTGGGGATGTTAGTGGGAGAAATCAGGATTGGGGGGGATGGAAGAAGAGAGTACGGGGGGGGGGGGAGGAGAGAGAGGGGGGGGAGGGGGAGGGGGGGAGGGAGAGAGCTGGAATTGGTGGGCATTTGGGGGCTGAAGTGGAAACCTAGTGCAGTAGAACCATCCTGGATTCTATGAGAGTGACCCTAGGGAGGACTTGTAGTACTGCAGATATTGAGTCCGAACTGTCCATCTTTTGTAGCCAGGCAGGACTTCCAGTGATGAAACTGGGTTCCTTTAGATGGAGTTCTTGGCCAAAGAAATCCCATGGAGATCTCTAACCTACCCCAGCTGATGCCGGGATAGAAGGTCACTCGCTGAAACCTGACAGTAGGGCCCCATGGCGGAGGACAACATCCACATGGCTTGTTGCATATAGGGAGGTCGAGCTGGTGCCTGCATGGAACTTCCCCTCCCCCTACATTTTGGTCTCTTTTGGTGTGAGAAGGTACTCTGCAGGTTACAGAAAGAGCTCAGCCACAAAAACCTCTACCTCCAATGTTTGCTGCCTATAAGATGTACTGGGGGCAGTGGTGGCACAAAACTTGTGGGAGTGGCCAACCAATGTCTGATTTAACTGGAGGCCTACACCACAAGAGTAAGTGAATGCCCTATACTGCCTGGATGGCCAGAAACTGGAGACTGGATAGCCCAGAGACCTAGGGTAGAACCAATCATGACAGGAAAAAAAAAAAATCAATGATTTCTAATGAGATTCTGCTATGCTCAGAGATCAATGCCTTGGCAAGTCATCATCAGAGAGGCTTCCTCCAACAACACAGCCATACATTAGGCAGAGAAGAGCCTCTCTCTCTCTCTCTCTCTCTCTCTCTCTCTCTCTCTCTCTCTCTCTCTCTGGAATTCTCTTGGAAATCTAAATTGGACGTTTCCAATGGGTCCCTACCCTCAGAGATTGGGGAACCATGTGGAGGGAGGGGAAAAAAGATTGTAGGAGTCACAGGGGATGGAGGAGACCAGGAAATCATGGTGCACTGGATCAACTCAGCAGGACTCACAAGGGCTCCCAGAGACTTAAACGGCAAGCATGGGGCCTACATGCATCTGTACCGGAGTCTCTGCACGTATGTCATCGCTGTTACCTTGGTGTTTTGTGGGAGCAGGTGTGTCTCTGACTCTTTTTCTTGCCCTTGTAACTCTTTCTATTGATTGCCTTGTCCAACCTCCATGTGAGGGCTTTTACCTTGTCTTGGTGTATCTTGTTTTGTTATGTTTTGTTGTTGTCTCTTGGAGGCCTGCTGCTTTTTTGAGGGGAAAAGGAAAGGGCGTGGATCTTGAGGATGGGGAGCTGGGGGAGCTGGGAGAAGTGGAGGGAGGGGAAACTGTGGTTAGTGTGAATTGTATAAGAAAAGAATCTATTTTTTAATAATTAAAAAAATTTTGTTTTTGGTTTTTCAAGACAGGGTTTCTTTGTGTAGCCTTGGGTGTCCTGGACTTGCTTTGTAGACCAGGCTGGCTTCCAACTTACAGAGATCTACCTGCCTCTGCCTCCCGGGTGCTGGAATTATAAACGTTGGCCACTACACCTGGCTAGAAAAAAATATTTTTAAGAAGTTTATATTTAATCATGAGTTCCTATCAGGAGGTTTATAAGTGACTGACTTCTGCAGTGTTATCTTGACTCAATCATAAATACAATAATATAATATGCATATGCACACTTAAATATATATATATGCAAATATATATGTATATTTGTAACCTGCTTAAACTCTATAGCACCCCCATTAAAACCTACTTCAATTATTTTCTAGCATAACTGTAGCTCTTCTGTTAACACCAGCTCTTAGCATATCAAAAACCATTTTAACTCCAAGTTTCCATTTTAATTATAAAATAAAATTAAAATTCTCAGCTCCTATGTGCCTAAAACCAAAATGGTTCAATGCTCCCTGCTTAAAATAAAACAATAACTAATAAACACATATTCTACTTACATTAAAAATAAATAATGTTCTATTAAAATTAAGGCTGCAACATCCTGCTATGTTCCTTACTCCCAGAGAGCTAAAAAGCCCCCAAAGGCTCTCCTACCCTAAATCCCAGCCAATCAGCTTAAAATGCTTTGTCTAGCCAGTGGCTTACATTGTGCTCAGAACAAAATCAATTCTTCTTATGTTTAGCTAATCAAACTAATGTAATTCTGCTCTCCTTGCTTTCCACCTGGTTACCTAATTGTTACATAGCTGTGTTTTTTCTTATGAAAAGCCTGCCTTAAAAGCAAACCAATGTTATGGTCTAATTTCCAAGTTCAGACCATGGCCCTAACTGGTCAGTTCTTGTTACCAATGCCATAGTCTAAATTTACAGATTGTGGCCCTAACCGGTCAGTTCTTGTTACCAATGTCATAGTCTAAATTTACAGGCTGTGGTCTTAATTTCTCAGTTCTTATTTAGCATCCAGATAAACTTCTATCAATCTAAGTCTGGTGTTCAAGTGGTCAATATGTGGGTATTCCTAAACTTTGGCTTTGAACTCACAGAAATCTACTTGCCTCTGTCTCCTGAGTGCAGGGATTAAAGGTGTGGCTCACCACCACAGCTCAATGGCACATTTGATTCCCATCTTCCATCTTTCTTCCCAATCAACACTTAAATACAATTCATGGTGACTCTGAGTCTAGATAAGACAGTCAGTAACAAGAGGATTTACTCATGTTCTCTAGTATAGTGTTTCCTTTTGTTTTGGAGGCAGGGTTTCTCTGTGTAGCCTTTCTTGGCTGTCCTGGACTTGCTTTGTAGACCAGTCTGGCTTCCAACTTGCAGAGATCCACCTGCATCTGCCTCCTCGAGTGCTAGGATTTCAGATGTAAAAACACCTTAAAAATCAAAAACAGTACTTTGAATAATTTGAAAATAGAAATTAAAAATATAAAATAGATACCAGAAATAAAGCAGTTCGTGGTGTTTTTTTAGTATCTGTCCAAGTAAAATTATTTCAAATTTTAACTTGTGTGATGAAAGCTTTGCCCGCATGCATATCTGTGCACTGATTGCATACCTGGTACTCAGCAAGCCTCCAGATTATTGCCTTTCAGTGCTTGAAGCTGTGGTTATGAGTCCCACCTTCCGGTAGCCGTCAGTTTCTGCTGTTGCCTGGGACTAGTGGGGTCCCCTTTCCCTCAGAATACCAGTGGCTGGTGAGTGAGGGAAAAGGAGAAAGCCCTGAAGTAGGATAACATTCCACATCACTGTGTGTGTTTAAAATAAAACCAATCAGCTGGGTACAGTAGTGGTTCAGTTCACAATCCTAGCACTAATGAAACTAAGGCCAGAGAATTGTTGTGAGTTTGGGGCCAGCCTGAGTATAGTATTAAAAAGAAAGGAAAAAAAGCAGCAAAAAACAATGATGAAAATACAGATGTCAGGGTCAGAAACTAGCTGCTCGGAGACCACCATTCACACATGCAATTGGCAAGTGTGATAGTAAGCATCCTGTATGCTGGGGCCAGCCACTTTACAAAATGGCTGCACAGGCCCATGTAAAGCCAGTTAGGGGAATTCCTGATACCAGTAGGTCATCTTTATTTCTATTGGTGTAAATGCTTTGGGGATTGGGTGGCACCAAGTCAGGAGTTAGTCCTGAGCTAGAGACCAATTAAACAGGCAGTTGAGCAACCTTATCTCCCCTGGCCAGGTGTCTTGGCCAGTTTTGACTGGCTGCCCATTTTCTGTGTTTTTTCCTGTAACTGAAGTCTCTATTTCTGAGAAACAGAAACTTAAGCCTAGGCTAGCTCAGTGAAAAAATTGAAGCCTGTCATAGAGTTGTTTAGGCTCATTTAACAAGGTCCCCCTCACATACAGGAACTGAAATTCTCGAAGAAAAAATAAACATATCTTTTTAATGTCAAGGAAACAGACCAGTGGTAAATGCTATGTAAAGTTATACACACTATGCTAAAGGGAGAAATGAGAAGACTTAAAATAAATCAAGAGGGAGGAATCTCAGAAAGGCATCGGCTTTTTGGATCCAGGAAAAAAAAGAAATTGTCTCAAGGAGAAAATGAACACAATATCTGATCCTGCCGTGAAAATAAAAATGTAAGAACAGGATAGTAAAACAAACCAATGAGAATGTGAAGCACTCTTCAGGGTTACAAGATAAGGCCAGGAGGTGGACATGTAATAAGAAAATTTGCTTTTCAAAGAGAAGCAAGACTTATTTAAATAATGTCAAGAAAGAGAAAAAAAAATGAAGCAAAAAACTGCAGAATCAATCAGAAGCTTCATCTACTACAAGGCAGCTAGTGGTCACGAGTCTATGGAATCTTCTTGTAAGCAGTACTATGACAGAAGCTTCTAGTCAAAACTTTACGAACTACAGTGGAAGCAAGGGGCTCAGGGCAGCAGACATGTTAGCATGTGTAAAGTATGGAGGGGGTGAGAGATGGCTCAGGGGTTAAGAGGACCCTGGCTCATTCCCAGCACCCACTCGTTCACAACCGTCTGTAACTTCAGCTCCAGTGGAAGGCAACAGTCTTGGGATTTTCTGAGTATTAAGAAGCTGGTGTGTGGGGAGAGGAAAGCAGGAAAGGCAAACAAAACAAAACAAAACAAAACAAAACAAAACAAACCAACAGCCACCAAAATCTAGAGACAAGAAAGCAGAGGGAAAGAAAACACCAAGGTAATAAACAAAGTAGTGGCCTAACTCCAAACAGTCCTTACCAGTTTACTATCAGCCTAAAGAACAAAGGTTCTGACCCTCCAGGTCCCTTATTTGAGTACAGTGCAAAGGAATAAGAAAACTCGATTATAACCAGGCATGGTGGCGAATGCCTTTAGCGGATGGCTTTGATCCCAGCACTTTGGAGGCAGAGGCAGGTAGATCTCTGTGAGTTCAAGGCCAGCCTTGTCTACAAATCAAGAGCAGGACAGCCAAGGCTACACAGAGAAACCCCATCTTTAAAACAAAACAAAACAAAAGATATTTTTACTTGGGCCTGTAAAAGTGGTTCATCAGTTAAGAATATGGCTCAGAGGATGAGAGCACTGGCTGCTCTTCCAAAGGTCCTGAGTTTGATTCCGAGAAACCACATGGTGGCTCATAATCATCTATAATGAGATCTGGCACCTTCTTCTGGCATGTAGGTGTACATGCAGGCAGAGCACTGTATACATAAGTAAATAAATCTTTAAAAAAAGAAAAAAGAAAAAAAAATGCTCTCTTCCTTCAGGGGATCCAAGTTTGGAGCTTAGCACCCATGTTAGGTGGCTCACAACTGCCTATAACTCCACCCTAGTTTCATGGTATCTGTGGACACGTGCCCTGACTTGCGCACATATCCACCCTCGCCCTCCCCCTGCATCTCTCCCAAAATACATGTATAATAATTAAAAATAAAACGATATCAATCCCAAAAACCTTATTTGAAGAAGCAGTCCTTACATATTTGTTGTAGGAGATGCAAGCTAGCACATCCCTTATAGAAAGCCATATAGAGAATCTTCAAAAAATTAAAACAAAACCATAGCATGATATTGTAGTCAAAATAAATGAATGAGTATGTTTAAGGCACATCTGCATGTCCATGTTCACTGCAGTATTATAAGGGAATCTCTCTCTTATCTAAGTGTCCACCAATGGATGAATAAACATGGTATACACACACACATGTCCACATACACACACACATTCTCTACCCACGGAAGGCTTAAATTCTGTGATTTGTAACATCATGGATAAAAATAGAGGTCATTATGCTAAATGACATAAAGCAGGCATAGAAAAACGAGTGCTAGCTAGCTCGTCCACATGGGCACTCTAAAAACATTAATCTTACTGAATGTGAGAGCAGAACGAAGGTTTAAACAGGCTGGGGAAGACTGCCCATATACAGGAAAGTGAATAATGACACTCTCTGAGGGTTAATTGTGTCTTCTGACTTTGGTAATATAGAAAGCTTTCAAAGTTCATTCACATATATCTTTCCATCCAAAATTCCCAGAATACTGGACACATTTTTCAGGGCTGAGATTATATATTTATTTTCTAAGACTGCCATAGCTAAATCTAAAATCCTTTAGACCAGATGGCTTAATCAGGATTATTTCTGGAGGCTAAAAGGTTGAGATACAGTGCTCAGTGTGCTTGGTTTTCTGCAGTCTCTTTAGCTGACACATGTCTTCGTGTGTGCATCCTCCTCCTCCTCTTCTTTTTAAAAAAGATTTATTTATTATTTTTGTATATTGGTGCCTTGCATGCTCGATTGTGTACAATGTGCTTTGCAGTGTCTGCAAAGGTCAGAAGAGAGTGTTAGATCCCCTGGAGCTAGAGTTACAGTGTGTGTTAATGCTCCTTTTCAGGCCTGGGACTCAAACCCAGGTTCTTTGGAGGAGCAGATTGTGCTCTGAGCTACTGAGTCATCTCTCCAGCACCCCCTTCTTTTTGAGGTAGAGTTACATATAGTTCAAAATTGCCTTTAATTATCTATATAGGGCTGAAGATGACATTTTAACTATCCAGCCTCCAGCCTGGGAAGACCTGCACTTACAACTACCTTCAAATACTAAAAGACCCTGCTCTCAAATTCTTCCACTGTAGAGAATAAGGCTTCAACATGTAAAATTTGAAGCCCACAATTCTGACCGTAACAGATTGAAAGTCATATTTGGTGTGGGGAGAAGACAATTGGACTAGAGAAGTGAAATGATTTATCCAGGGTCATTTGGCTCTTGAGTTACAAGTTAGAATGAACACTCAAACTTTTCACAGTCCTATTTTTGCCCATTACATGATTAACAGCCCTTCTGGAATTCCTTGTGTCCATGACTTGTGTTCATGAGAGAATTTCAACTTCACGGACAAAGGAATGTCATTTAACCATATAGGAAATCTACACAAAATCATGACTTGCTCATGTATTTTCCTATTCAACTAAGCCCATTCTCTGAGTTGTCATCATTTTGTGATGTCCGTTCCACAGTAAGATATCAAGGGTTGGTTGATTCAGTTACTCCCGAACACACAGCTCCTTTAACATGAAGCAGGTAAGGAAAGAGTAGTCCTTATTATGTATTTCCTGGTGAGGCATATGATGCAAACCGATTTGGGGTGAGATTATTGCTGCTGCTCTAAACTCCCCTTTTATATTGGGAAATTCCTAAAGACATCCTGTGTGTATCCAAAGAAAGACAGTATTCACCTCAGAACTCAGGGTCTTGGCTCTGCTGCTCACCACCTTGCAGTTCATCAGGAGCAGGTTGTTGCGGATCCTGCTTCACACAAAACACAGAAAGGTCATAGTTTTCATTTTATAACTGAAAGTTTGGATCCTGTGATCAACATCTCCCAAATTCCCACACCAGCCTCTGACAACCACATTTTACTATTCTGGGAATCTTACATGCAGCATGGTGACTGTAGTAAGTTATGTAAAGAAAAGGAAGTTTATATAAGCCTGCATGACTCCACAAAAATTTGTTTGCCCCCAATCAATATTTTTCTTGTATCAAGTGATAGAATTGGCAATATGTCAGCTCTAAACATTTCTCTAATCAGGTATTTGTATTGAATACCCTCTATTTTTCTTACACTCTTAACCTTGATTCACTGAATAAATGAAAAGATGCTTAATACAAGCTTCTCTCTGATTTGATGTACAGTTTGCATTTCTCAAAACAAAAAATTTAACCTTTGTTTGTATATGTGTGTGAAGGTGTGTGAATATGTGCATGTGCCCATGGAGACTGGAGGATGGTATCCAATTCTCCATCACTGATGATACAGGTGTTTGTGAGTCACCTGATGTGGGTGCTGGGGACTGAACTCAGGTTTTCTGCAAGACCAGCAAGCGTTCTTAACCACTGAGCCTTCTCTGTAGCCTGATTCACTGTACATCTCAAAAAAAGAAGGCATTTTACACAGCCAGTATTACTTGAGTCACCATTCTCCCAAGAAGGGGTAATCTATAGAAAGATATCTACACGTGTGCCAGGAGGACTGGTGCAAGCCTGTAATCCCACTGTGGAGGCTGAGGCAGGAGAGAGTCTAACCTGGACTGCATAGACAGTCTGGGCGCCATTTTATCTTTAAATCCAACCCTTATTGCAAATCAAAAACCGGAATCAATAACAAAAGAAAAAAAGAAAAATGTTGGAGGAAAGCCCGTGTCTAGAGAAGACTAGCTTGTCTTCAGCTCTCTTGAGCTGGAGTTCAAAACCGAAAGGAATTTAAGGAGTCTGTGGACATGTGTGTCTTCTGACTTTGCCTTTCCTCACCTGAGTGGGCTTCCCACAAATGACCATATGAATCACCTCTCCCAATGATCATACTGACCTTTGCATTTTTCAAATCATGCTTTAAAAAGAGTTCAATTAATATACCATAAAATTAACTTGTCTAACAGTCCAATTCAGTGGACTTTAGTATATTAGAATTGTGCAACTGAACCATTGGCTGTCTGGAGCTTTTCTCAACAAAGGGACCCACCATCCATGAGCTGCTTGCTCTCTTATCTCCTCCAAACCCATAGGTGGAGGCTACCAGTGATCTACTTTGTGTCTCTGTGTATTTGTCTGTTCCGAACTGTAGTATACATGGGATCATATAATGTGAAGTCCTTTGTTATGGGGTTGTTCTTTTAGCACAGTGTTTTCAGGGTTCCTTCACTGCTGCTGTATGTACCAGTATTTCATTCTCTTAAATCCTGTTTCACAGTGTACCACATCCTGCATATTTCTCTATTCACAAGCTATATTTATCTTTCTACTTTTTTTTTATTATTAGTAACATTACCTTTACTCACAAGTTTTTGAATGCATATACATTAACAATATTTATATATTTCTTTTATTTGTGTGGATGTATGTGCCTGCATGTATATATGCACATTACATGAGTGTAGTGCTAAGGGAGACCAAAACAGAGCTTTGAATCCCTTGGAGCTAGAGTCACAGGGAATTATGGGCCATCTGACATGGGCTTGGGAACAAAATTTAATTCCTGCAGGAGCTGTACGTACTCTCAACCACTGAGCTGTCTCTCCAGCTCCCATTTTATTCACTCTGACACTATTATAACTATAATTATTTTAATTTTCTTTATATGCAACTGATCTTTGTGTTTTGTTTTCTTTCTTTCTTCCTTCCTTCCTTTCTTTCTTTCTTTCTTTCTTTCTTTCTTTCTTTCTTTCTTACTTTCTTTCTTTCTTTGATACAGAGTTTCTCTGTGTATCCTTGGTTGTCCTGTGCTTGCTTTGTAGACCAGGCTGGCCTCAAATTCACAATGATCCACCTGCCTCTGCCTCGCAAGTGCTGGGATTAAAGCATGCACTACCACACCTGGCCTTGTGCTTCTTTTTAAACTTGCAGCAACTCTGATGGATTTATTGTACTGATTTTTCTTGTGTGAAATCATCAGGAATTTCACCATACATTTTCTCATCTACAAATGCATTTTTTTTTGTGTGTGTGGTGGTGGTTGTTCTTTCCAATTAGAAATCTGTCTTTGTCGGGATTCTTGAGAGAAATACTGATCACCGCATCTACAAAGTCCTGCAGTGCACTATCTGCAGGCTGGAGAAGCCAGAAAGCAGGTATTGACTCCTATATCTTAAGGTCTGAGGACCGGGGAACCAGACTGCTCTAAGACTGGAGTCCAGAGTCAATCAATATCAAGGAGCGTTTATGTTCAAGGCCAAGAGGAGATCAATGTCTCTAGAATGCATAGAGTGGCCCATGCTTTTAATTCCAGCACTTTGGAGGCAGAGACAGTTGGATCTTTCTGAGTTCTGGCCAGCCTGGTCTACAGAGTGAGTTCCAGGACAGCTAAGGCTACACAGAGAAACCCTATTTCAAAAAACAAAAACCGAACAACCAAAAATTTGCATAGTTTGCCAGTCTCTCTTTCCCTTTTCTCATCTCTTCATTTCTCACTCCTCTCTCTCTTAATTAAAAAAAAAATTGAAATTATGTGTATGCGTGCAGGTCTGTACTTTGTCAATACAGGTGCCTGCAGAGTCCACAAGATGGATTTCCAGGAGCTCTAGTTACAGGCAGTTGTTTGATGTCTACTGTGGGTGCTTTCAGAGAACCCTCAGGTCGTTTCAAAGATCAGCAAGTGCTCTTAACTGCCGAGCTATCTCTGTCTCTCCAGGCTACTTAGCCTCTTGTAAAACGGGGCTTCCTTTGGGGCAACAGTTTCCAAATAGTGACACAAAGACATTTTTACTTATGCCCAGGCCTTATTAGCTAGGCTTGTTCTCAAGTAGCTCATACCTCACTTGTTTCATTTATTCTAATCTAAGTTCTGCCACGTGGCTCTTAGGGACTCTTCTTCAGTCCTGACCTGTTTCTTGCTGAGCCTGGCTGGTGACTTCCCATGTCTCCCTATCTCCCAGAGTTCCCCTCTTGGTTATGGAAGTCTTGCTTCTTTTTCTGCTTTTGCCATCAGCTTTTTATTAAAAGCAATCAGAAAGGCAAGAGACAAAATGTTTATAAAACACTGAGACTGGTGATGCTTACAGATACCAAGGTTCAACCTGTAACCAGATCTCTGCTGGAACAGAAATCAGCATTTGAATAGACAAAAATAACATATACACAACACATTTATTATTGTTGTTGTTGTTGTTATTATTATTATTATTATTATTATTATTATTATTATTATTAATTTGGTTTTTCAAGACAAGGTTTCTCTGTATAGCCTTGGCTGCCCTGGACTCACTTTGTAGACCAGACTGGCCTCGAACTTACAGCAATCTGCCTGCCTCTGCCTCTGAGTGCTGGGATTAAAGGCATGCGCCACCATGCCTGGCTACACAGTGCATTTTAGTTTCCTTTTCTTAAAATAATTTAAAATTAATTTTTTAATATTTCCATCTCTCCTTCCCCTTTCAAACTTCCTCCACATCTGCCCCATTCCCTCTCAAATTCATGATCTCTTTTTTTTGTTTGTTTGTTTTCCGAGACAGGGTCTCTCTGTGTTAGCCTTGGCTGTCCTGGACTTGCTTTGTAGACCAGGTTGGCCTCGAACTCACAGTGATCCACCTGCCTCTGCCTCCCGAGTGCTGGGATTAAAGGCGTGCGCCACCACGATCTCTTCTTTAATTATTACTGTTATTCTTTAATTATTACTGTTACAGTTCTCAGAAAGCTTACTCACTTACTCACTCACTCACTCACACTCACTTATGTGTCGTTGATTCTGGCTCTCTGTGGAACTTCAACATTGGACAGAGGACTTACTTACCTGGAATGTTTCAGTGTGGCTATTTGGACTCCCTACAATATAGGGGCTGGGGTCTAAGGTCCAGTGTTCAGACTGGTATGACCATGGCTAAAGCTGGAATGCATTTTCTGAACTAGTCTTGAATATAACTTATGGTCTTCCATTTTCTACTGATGAGGCAATTAGACATGGCCTAGTTTAAGGGTAGGGAAAAGTAGCTCCTCTTCTTTTTGTGGGTGATAAGGTTCTGGAACAGAATCGAGAGCCATGAGTACTGCAGTACTTATTTTTAGAAAACACACAAGCTGCCACACACCTCAGTGGTAATATATGAGTTTTTAGAAAAGTAACCGAATTCTAAAGAAATGAATGTCAAAGTGGTGGGCATTTCAGGCACGGATGGGAGAACTATTTACACAGCCCATTCAATACTGGTCAAATGTTATGTTGGCACACATGCTACATCTCATGGGCTAGCTGTGTTTGAAAATGCAAAACTTTGCGAAGTGTGTGTGTGTGTGTGTGTGTGTGTGTGTGTGTGTTTTCAAATTTAAAATTATCAAGATGTGAAGGGAATGTTCTAATAATTTTCTTCATTGATGCTTAAATTCATATAGAAACATTTCCAAGTAGCTTTGATATTATCAGTGCAGACTCTTAAAGGCTCGGAAACAACCTGCTTGTAAGGATAGTAAAAATGAGACAATTTGAAAGTTGAATATTTCAATATCTTTGTTTCATCTTTATTAACTTTATAATTAGGTTGCTTGAGAGCCTTTATACACTTATGTATTTACAAAATGCACATATATGGAGGGAAGTGGACATCTGGGGAGAATAGGTTGAACAGGGGAAGATGCTGGGGGTAAATATGAGCAAAGTATAATGCTATACATACATGCATATGACAAAGAAACCCATTCTTCTGAACTCTTCCTAAATTATTCCTAAGAATAAGCAAAAGGTGAATGCTGAAAATATTCATGTGTCCAGGAAGATGGAGGAGATGGACTTAGAAGTCGTGCAGAAAATAATTGTGTTGCAGGGGCGTGCCGAGCCCATTGGCAGTGACGTTTGTGCTGGGTTTGAGCTGAGGGCCGAGTGACTGGTGTTCAAATTTCCTCATTAAATACACACGTATTGAGAAAGCACTTCATGGCTGGGGCGGGAGTGAGAGGAGGAGAAAGAGGCACTTAAAATGTCACTCCCGGAATTCGAGAATCGGACACATTTTATGTTTTTATGCAAACTCCAGTCTGCTTACATGCACTAAACATGTGAGGTTTACTGGACAGGAGTATTACATGAACACTGGGTTGTGTGATAGAGTTACGACTCTGGCTTGGGAAGTGAAGCCTGGTGCTCTGTGTGGTTCGTCATAACATTACTTGCTGTTTTAACCTCCTATTTATTCCCATGAGTGTGTATTAAAGGCACGGAAATCCTAACATTGTCAGTTAAACAGACTGTTTCACAAACTCTCTTTTGTTATTCTTTTGGACAGCAGATCTATGTTTATTACTTTTTCATTTCTTTTTTAAAAAAATATATTTTATTAATTTATTCATATTACATCTAAATTGTTATTCCATCCCTTGTATCCTCCCATTCCTCCCTCCCTCCTTCACATTTCCCCCTACTCCTCTCCCCTATGACTGTGACTGAGGGGGACCTCGTCCCCCTGTATATGCTCATCGGGTATCAAGTCTCTTCTTGATAGCCTGCTATCCTTCCTCTGAGTGCCACCAGGTCTCCCCATCTAGGGGACGTGGTTAAATATGAGGCACCAGAGTTCATGTAAAAGTCAGACCCCACTCTCCACTCAACTGTGAAGAACATCCTGTCCATTGGCTAGATCTGGGTAGGGGTTCGAAGTTTACTGCACGTATTGTCCTTGGCTGGTGTACTTTTTCCATTTTTCTCTGTGTAGTGTAGGTGTTTGTGTACACGTGTGTGCAGATATGCTCACCTGGGTGTTCACTTGTGGGGACCAGAGGTCAATATTAGATGTCTTTCTCTATCACTCTCTGCCTCAGTTAAATTTTTTTCTTTCAGGTTTTAGATTACAATCTAGTGAGATAATTTCTCCCTTCCTATCATTTCTCCCAATCCTTTCATATATCACTCCCTGCTCTTTCTCAAATTCATGTCCTCTTTTTTCACTAATTGCTACTACATGCATATATATGTATGTATTTACATATATATTGCTAAATATAACTTGCTCAGTCTGTATGCTACTCGTATGCATGGTTTTAGGTCTGAAAACTTGGTACTGAATACCAGTTGGTGTGTTCCTCCCTGCTCAGCTTTACCTGGTGCTCTTTGGCATGTCTGTTCGGGTTGACTCGTATTCAGGTCATGTTTGGCAGTCATGCTGATGAGACTTTGTGGGCATTTCTAGAACACAATTTCACAACAAACTTCCTGATACCCTGGTTCTTAAAATCTTCCCACTGCCCCCTGGCTGGGCGTGGTGGCACACACGCCTTTAAGCCCTAGCGCTCTGGAGGCAGAGGCTGGAGGATTTCTGTGAGTGCAGGGTCAGTCAGGACTGCATAGCAAATTCTAGGACAGACAAGACCACACAGAGTAACTCTCTGTCACTCCGTGCTAAAATCCCAATCCCCAAAGGGAACAAAAACCAACCAACCGACCAACCAGCAATAACCTCAGAAATCTTTCTACCTCCTCTTTCTCAGTGTTCCCTGAGCCTTAGGTATGGGAGTTGTTTGCTAGCTGGGCTCCACCACTCTGCCTTTGATTGGTTGTAGTTTTCTGTAGTGGTCTCAGTCTGTTGTAAAGAGACAAGGCTTAAGAAATCATGTGCTAGCAAGAGTCCCATGAATGAAGGGCATGCGTGTCCAGAGTTGGAGTGGAGGTGAGAAAGGACTCAATTATAATGCATGTTACAGTGCATGTTTGAATTATCACCGCTGAAGTGATAACATTGGTCCTCAAAGTTGGGTCACAAGCCATCATCACCCAGGACCCATTTCCTAAAGCATAGGCATGGAGTCCAGAGTTCTGAGCATTAGAAAGCTTTCCAGAATATTTTGATGTACATAACAGTGTGAGAAAGACTGCTTTAAGGATGGGTCTCCTTCCCTAAGTATAGAATAAAACAGGTTGAAAACTGAAATAGGATCTAAATGACATCAAATCAAAATGGAAGTCTCCATGGAGTGACTTTGGGGTATAGATTTTCACAAAACAACATCGTGAATTAACCAGAGTACTTTCAGCACTATGGCTGGTTGACAGCAGGATTTGACAGGGTAAAGGTAAGACTATACCTAGATAGACCCTGGGCGGGAAGATGTTTGAAGAAGACTGAGGAAGCTGCTTGCTTTTGGCAGCTGCTTTGTTGCTGTGACGAAGGAAGTTGGTACTCTGTATGCCAATTGAGACTTACTTGTACTGGGTGGTTTTTGTGTTTTTAATTACATAACCTTTGGAAGGTCCTAAAAGACCACTAGATGGCAGCATAGTGCCACTTCCCGAGAAATCAGCACCATCTGTGTTTAGGGGGAAAACAAGCCTTAGAGTTTGAAAAGAAGGCTAGCGCATCCATTTCTATCAAACACATTGCTATGACGTTTTTTTTTTCTTCAACATTTTTCTTTTGAAAGAGTTCCCCATTAATTTTGATAGTCAAAGCTCAAAGTTTCTGCTAACTGAGAAGAAGACAGCCAGAGGTTTAAGTAAACCCACAGGGGTGTAGATTCAAACCAGAGAAGGGAATTGACCATGGCCTTCACATAAATTGCTTCATCTAGTCTTTACAGTGTCACCCGAGGCAGGCATTATCATATCAAGATTCAGGCTTAGTAATGAGTTCACAACCACTTACCTGGATGACAAACCTGAGTCTGGAGCTCCTGTTTGCTTAACCTGCCAACAGACTGCACACACTAAATCCTCATATGCACTGCTTTTAAATAGTTTATTATCATCCTAGTAAATTATAGCTGTCTTAAAATACACGTTTTTAAAGACAGGAATCACATATAAGGTTTCAAGATAACTCTTCTATACATTTCAGCATAATATATTCTGTTAGCTTTTTTTTTCTAGGCTTAGTATTAATGTCATTGATTGGTACTGATTATTGATTGGTAAGACATAGAATTGAAATTTCTTATTCTAACTGAATGCTGCAATCTAAACTCCTTTTCTTTAAACTGCACTGAGATTTACATGTGATTTTCTTTTTATTTATTTATTTACTTATAATAAATTACATCCAGAAAGAACAGTTATGAAACAATCAGGAAAAAAAGCCATATGCAAAAGTTACATTCAAAATGTTTAGCTCATTTGTATTTGGCCACCTTGAAGATAATACTGTCTATCCTACCTAGGTGAGTCTAAAATTTCATACCTAAATCATTCTCTGTCATATCTCGTATTTATCAACTTAAAAACATCTTTCTTAAAGCATGCATCACTTTCTATTTTGTACAAAATTATTTTGGCATTAACATTATTTTTTGCACATTAATTTGGAAAGATGGGATTTGTCCATTGGTGAACTCCTCATATTCTTGCTTTCTATTGCCTTTACTGATTTTTTTACCCAATGGATTTAATTTATTATGGAAGCAATGCATTCTCTTCTTCCTGTTCTAATTTTTCTTGATTGCAATTATTTACTGTCTAATTACATGTATACCTTTAGTAAGTCTATAACTCAGCTGAGAGGAGCAGAAGTGTATGGGCACTTTGGAAGGTCACATGGTGTCTTAGTCAAGGTCTTTATTGCTGTGATGAAGCGTTATGACCAAATGCAAGTTGAGGAGGAAAAGGTTTCTTCTACTTACTCTTAGACTGCACTCTTCATCACTGAAGGAAGTCAGGACAGGAACCCAAACAGGCCAGGAACATGGAGGCAGGAACTGATGCAGAGGCCATGGAGGGGTGCTGCTCACTGGCTTGCTCCTTATGGTTTGTTCACTCTGCTTTCTTATAAAACATCTTCTGGCATGCAAGTATACATGCAGCTAAAAGCACTCATATACATTAAATACATAAATAGATAGATACATCTTAAAAAAAAAAAACTCAACAACCCAGGATCATCAGCCCAGGAATAGCACCATGCACAAGTGGACTGGGCCCTCCTAATTGATCACGAATTGAGAAAATGCCCCACAGCCAGATCTCATGGAGACATTTCCTTAACTGAGACTGTTTCCTCTCTGCTGACCCTAGCTTATGTTGAGTTGATACAAAACCAGCCAGGACACATGGGAATCTAGCAATCACAATGGCCTGTTTACTAGGCTGCCTGTTTCTCAGACAGGATAGAGTTCTGATTTCTGTGCTGAGTTGGTAAGAGCATTTATGCTGAGTCCAGACTGTGTGCATCTAACTGGTAAAGGCAACTACAGTGTGTGTGTGTGTGTGTGTGTGTGTGTGTGTGTGTGTGTGCGCGCGTGCGTGTGCGCGTGCATGCACGCGCGCCTGCCATGGATTGTGGAAGTTGTTGTCTCATGCAAAACAATATTGGGCTGTTCTTCCTCCCAAGTTGGAGTTTCTGAGTCAAATACCATCTTCACATCATACTGACGCAGCTTCCTGTTGGGAAAGAAATCCAGTTTGAGTGACAGATATTATAATTGTTTGATCTTCTTAGATTACGGAAACAGTTGAATGAAGGGACGAACCATGTGAAGAAAACACTAAATAAACTCTTCTGCCCCAAAGGATGGAAGCTGCACACATTGAGTACTAGTTAATTCCAGCTGCTGAGCCAGCGACTGCACGCCTGTTGTCTCAGTCACTCCTTACAACAATTGAATATATTAAATACTTTATACCCATGACATCTTACCCATGAAGAATCAAGTATCAGGAAAGTTCCTGTTAATCTCTATGTGATGAAACAGCCAGCAGGTGGTGGAATAGCAACAGCAAGAACATGTGAGCTCAGACCAACACAAAATTAATGCAAAATCATCACAGTGAGCAAAATAACAAATTTTATACAAATGCATAAGCCCTAACAGAACCACAGTGACACAAAGGAATCTTTCTGACCTTCCTTACATTTGTACCTAGGCAAGGGCACTGATTGCTTGCCCTGTGCCAGCCTCTGAAGTATTCCAAAGCGCTTGCATGATACAGATTTTCTTTTCAATTTTTATCAATAAAAGTTACTGTCTTTTTACCATCTGAATCAAATACCAGCTCAGCTAGGGGAAAGGGATCCAAAGGCAGGCAACAGAGTCAGAGACAGCCCTTACTCCCATTGTTAGGGGGCCCAGCAGTTAACCAAGCTGCACATCTGCTACATATGTGTAGGTCTAGTTCATGCATGCTCTTTGGTTGGTAGTCAGTCTCTGTGAGCTTCATGGGCCCAAGTTAGTTTACTCTGTATGACTTCTTGGGGTGTCCTTAACTCCTCTGGCTCTATCTATTCTTCCTCCCACTCTTCCACAAGACTACATGAGCTTGCCCTATTGTTTGGTTGTGAGTCTCTGCATCTGTTTACACCAGCTGCTGGACAAAGCCTCTCAGAAGACAGTTATGGTAGTCTCCTCTCTGCAAGCATAACATAGTATTGTTACTAGTATCAGGGCTTGGCTCTCTCCCATGGGGTAAGTCTCAAGTTGGGCTAGTCATTGGTTGACCATTCCCTCAATCTTTGCATCATCTTTATCCCTACACTTCTTGTAGGCAACACTAATTTTAGGTTGAAGGTTTTATGAGTGTGTTGATGTTGCCTTCCCTCTACTGGAAGTCCCACCTGGCTACAGGAGGTGCTGAGTTTAGGCTCCTTAACCACACTGCTAAGAATCTTAGCTAGTGTCACCCTCATAGACTTCTGAGGACTCCCTTGTCCCAGAGATGTCCCCCCTCATTTCCTTTCTCTCTCCTGGTCCTCCCTGCCTACTATGACTCTTCCCCACACCTGATTCCTGACCCCTGTTACACCCCTCATCCCTTTTTTCACACAGGTCCCTCCCACCATCTACTTCAGATGTCCATTTTATTTTTTATTCTGTGTAAGATTCAAGCATCCTTTATTGGGCCCTCCTTGGCTTGTTTGGGTCTGTGAGTTTCAGCATGGTTATCATGTACACTATGCCTAATGTCCACTTATAAATGAATACATACCATGGGTGCTTTCCTGGGTCTGTGTTACTTTACTCAAGATGATCTTTTCTGGTTCCATCCATCTGCCTGAAAACTACGTGATGTCTTTGTTTTTATAGCTGAGTAATATTCCATTGTGTAAGTGTACCACATTTTCTCTAGCCATTCTTCAGTTGAAGGACATTTGGGTTGTTTCCAATTTCTGGTTACTACAAATAAAGATGTTTTGAACATGGTTGAGCAAGAGTTCTTGTGGTAGGGTGGAACATCTTTTGGGTATGGCTAGGTATTGAGGTAGATCTATTCCCAATTTTCTGAGGAAGAATCAGTTTGATTTCCACAGTAGTTGTTCAAGTTTGTACTCCCACCAGCAATGGAGGAGTGCTCACTTTTTTCACATTCTTGTGAGCACGTGCTGTCACTTGAGTTTTTAATCTTAGCCATTCTGATGGATGTAAGATGGAATCTCATAGTCATTTTGATTTGCCTTTCCCTGATAACTAAGGACATGGAACATTTATTTTTAAAAAGATTTTAAAAAGAGTTATTTATTTATTTACTATACAGTATTCTGCCTGCATGCCAGAAGAAGGCACCAGTTCTTATTATACATGGATATGAGCCACCATGTGTTTGCTGGAAATTGAACTCAGGACCTCTGGAAGAGCAGCCAGCCAGCCAGAAGCGCTCTTAACCTCTAAGCCATCTCTCCACCCCTTCTCCATTGAACATTTCCCTTAAGTGCTTCTCAGCCGTTAGAGATTCCTCTGTTGAGAATTCTCTGTTTATTCTGTACCCATTTTTTTTTTTTTTGAGACAGGGTTTCTCTCTGTAGCCCTGGTTGTCCTGGACTAGCTCTGTGGACCAGGCTGGCCTCGAACCCACAGTGATACACCTGCCTCTGCCTCCTGAGTGCTGGGATTAAAGGCATGTGCCACCATGCCCGGCTCTCTGTACCCCATTTTTCAATTGGGCTATTTTGTTTGTTGGTGTTTAATTTCTTGAGATTAAAAAAATATATATTTTCGGTATTAGTCCTCTGTTGAATATAGGGTGGCCTGATTGGGAGGAAACGCTTAGAGCATTGTATTAGAAATACCCAAGGTGAGATCATCCAATATGGCATCGATTGCACACTGTGTCTGATCCACAGAACAGCAGTGACTGCACAGCCACTAAAGGACTATACTGAGAGCTCCAAAACACAGTGCTAGTGGTTTCCAGAAAGAAAGAAATCCTGTCATGTGGATCATCCATGCCCTCCCGCTGCAGGACCCTAGGACCATGCTCCAGTGAGCTCCCAGAGACCACAGGCCACTTGGCTCAGTGCAGTGCGGGCCAAGGAGATGGCATTTGAGGAGGGGCTGCTGTTCAATTAGAGCCTAAGAAAAGACTGCACGGCCCACACCACAGGACTCACAGATGTCCTCTCACGGGTGGGCCCGGACCACGCTCAATGCCGAGATACTAGGGGCAGCACCAAGGAAGGTGCCTGTGGTGAATGGAGCACGTGGTGGAACCAGAGACTCAGGAGGCTCAATCAACAGAGCCACAAGTTCCCTGGTACAAGAAGCAGAGCTGGGCCAACATCAATGGTTTCTGCGAGCTACTCAACGAAGACTTTGAGCAGCTTCTACTTGCCACCTGCTTGAGGGCCCACAAGATCCAATACCCACAGGAGTAGGAGGCCATCCAGGCCTTGATGGGCAGCAACAATCTGGCGAATTGAATGGGAGCAGGAGAGCTGGCCCTAAGGACATGGAAGCAGTAGAGCTGACCCTGAGGACACAAGAACAGGAAAGCTGGCTCTTAGGACATGGAAGCAGGTGAGCCAGCCATGGGGACATGAGAGCCTGAGAACTGGCCCTGCTTTGAGGACACAGGAGCTGGAGAGCCAGCCCTACCCTGATGACATGGGAGCAGGAGAGTGGGCCCTGTCCTGAGGACACAGGAGCCGGTGAGCTGGCCCTGCCATGATGACACAGAAATGAGAGAGTGGGCCCTGCCCTGAGGACAAGAGAGTGGGCCCTGATCCAGGGCTCTGAGTGAACCTCACCCCAACATCTACCCCATATATGACCTGCTGGAACACATGAAGGGGCCGGACCTGCAGATTCAAAGGCTAAGAATCTCCTTGGCACACAGCAACAATGGGATATCCGACAGCAGTCCCAGTGAGGTTCCAGTAACGATAGTGTAGGCCTCCAAACAGACCCATGACTTGTAGCAATGAACATTTGAAAGTAAACATATATGGACAAAAGGCTATACTGTGTGATACACTACAGCTTCTGTGACAAGATTTTTTTTTCTGTTTGTTTTATTTTACTGGAGGGAGGAGAGGGATTTTGGTGCATGATGTGTAAATCATAGACATTCAATAAAAGTAAAAAACAAACAAACAAACACAAAACTCCCCAAAAAACAACAAAAAAGAATGTTAGCCATACTTTCTCAAATGCATCTGTTGAATGATACTTTGAAATTTAGCAAAGTTAGATCTTTCATCTTTGATAATGTTCATAATGCAGTGCCTGATGTATAACTTAATATGTGTTTGGTAAGCTAATGTGGCAATGAATGGCTATAAGTATTAGTAACATAGATGTCTATAAGTTGTTGAGGTTACATACAATTGTTAAAAAAAAAGGTCATTCTGGTAGTGTGTGTGTGTGTGTATGTGTGTGTGTGTGAGAGAGAGAGAGAGAGAGAGAGAGAGAGAGAGAGAGAGAGAGAGACAGACAGACAGACAGACAGACAGACAGACAGAGAGAGACAGAGACAGAGACAGAGACAGAGAGAGAGACAGAGAGACAGAGAGAGAGAGGGAGAGAGAGAGAGAGAGAGAGAGAGAGAGAGAGACAGAGAGAGAGACAGAGAGACAAACAGGCAGACAGAGATAGATGGAGACAGACAGTGGGAGAGACACATACTATATATGTATAATTGAGTAATTCTGTATATGTTAATTTATACAGGAAATTATTATGGAAACAGTTTTCTTTAACCAGCTAGTTTTCCAATGATAGACACAGAGAGACTATGATTTATGATTAAGCTGTAGGCACTATTCTGTGCAGCTTCTGAGCTATTCTAATCCTCTTACCTTAAAAACCTACATAAAAGCCAATCATTTGTCAATCTGATGACTTCTGGGTAGCTTCTGCTCCATCAGTCTGTCCTTATAGCCATGTGCTCATTGTCCATTCTGCCATATATTTCTCTCTCTCTCTCTCTCTCTCTCTCTCTCTCTCTCATTATACCATACAAGAATCATCACAGATTTTTTTTTTTTTGCTATCCTTGTGCTGTGGTTTGAACATGTCCCCTCCAAAATCCAGATGTTGAAACTTAATGGTCAATGCAATGGAAAAAAGAGGTGATCCCATCAAGAAATAGGTTGCCAGCGTTTCATGAAAGGCTTGAAGTAAGTTGGGCTCTTTTGCCTTTCCGCCTTCTTCCATGTGATGAAGCAGTCACAATGTTCCACCTTGGGAGCAGAGAGCAGCCCTCACTAGATAGGCACACTTGCCTGAGCCTTGGTCTGGAAACTGACAGAACTGAAATGAACTTACAGAACTGAAATGAACTTTTAGAACTGAAAGAAAACACAATTCTATTGTTCATAAATCACCCTGCCTTGGGTGATTGTTAGTGTAGTGTCAAAAGACTAAAGAACTAGTTTCTAAGTTTCAAGAAGGAATGGGGATTTTCCTAAGTGGATATCAGTTTTCCTGACAAATCACCCAGCTTAAGTGGGGCTGTTCAATTATTCAAATAGAAATTATAATAGAAGGCTCATTAGAGAGATTCTTTTCTTCCCTGATCCACAGCTTCTTGATCCTATTCTCAGCCTTGCTTACTCCTTTACCTACCACATCTTTTTATAAAAGTTATAGGAAAAAAATACGCTGTCAATCAGTATTTACTTTGAAGATAAAAAACCTGCATTTTTCTGAAGGTGCATCTTTTAAGATGATGCAGTGGATACGAGGGCATCTGAGTGCCTTGCTGTACGATGGGTAAGCTTTTATCTATGCTCACTATGAGTTGAATTGTTTTGAGTAATTGGCATTAAGAAATAGTTAAACTCAGTTGTCGGAAATTCAGGTTCTAACTCATGAGACATAATGCCTCATGTAGAAAAAAAGATCCATCATCTTCAAGGGTTTTCTCTTTACTGGAAAACAATCAGTTAATGGACATTATTCAGAAGTAGTTAAATGGTGAGCTCTGGGGCCAGAGTGCCTGGTCGTGCCTTCCAATTGCACTTTTTTTTTTCTCAGAAATGAAACTTATTTTTTCTGAGCCCCAGTTCTCTCATCTATAGGATAGAGATAGTATTTGTCACATAGTGTTGCTCTAGGGGGTAAATGAGGTGTGCCAAGTGCTTGGCACTCTCCTGGCATATCTTAAATGCTTAATAAATATTAATTTTCACCATTGTTATTTAGCTGATTGATCATCAGATAGCTGCAGCCACTGATGAAGTCACTTCTGGAAGGGGAAAAGTTAAGGGCATACGTTTCCCCCCAAGGTTGCTATTTTGCAAACTTTAATATTAATGCACTCAGTTCACAAGATGAGCTTCAGAAAAACTGAGAGCTGAAGAGGAAAATTACCTAATCATCAATGTGCTTTCAAAAGTTTGATTCAAATTACACCAAATGCTAGTACCAAATTATTAAGGACTAAGAATATGGATATACCATTCCCAGGGCTATTTAAACTCAGTTGCACTCTGCATACTTATAAGAACCACACTTGACTAGAAACCAATGCATATGTGAGACTGTTTCCTATGTAAACTATTTCTTTGAAATGAATTATAACAGTATTTGCAAAGAGTTAGTACATAAGTTTCCAAATGGTGACACACACACACACACACACACACACACACGCACACACACACACACACACACACACACACAAATGTTAAGAGCAAAATATTTTAATGTAACCACTTTTATCACCAAGTGAGCTTATATAATCATTTTGTTTAGGCAGAAGAATTGCTACTTCTGGGCTACTCTATATAAAAAAAAAGTAACACAAACAAAAATATTTGAGCATTTACTATCAGATAGATTCAAAGTCAGGAATGTTCAAAATACCTCATTTTTCTTGTTCTCTGAAAGGTGTCAAGAGTCCATTCACTTACCCCGTGAATATTTCTTACTTATCTAATGCATGTTTTCAAGATAATCTACCATCAGTCTTAAAATAGCTCACAAGAGAATGTTATTTAGTTTGGTGTGTATTTTCAGCATAGTTGGCCAGCAGTTTTATGATATGCCATTCTATTGAAATTCATCAGGCCTGAATCCCACTTTTGTGTGGATTGATTACATTAGGTTGATTTATTGCCAGGTACTATTGGCAGAGAGAGTTTAGCTTCAGACCTTTGAGAAGACTTATGTTAAAGATGTGATCAGAATATGTACAGGCAGTCCTCAAAAGAAGAAACACAAATGGCCAATATGCATTTAAAAAATGCTCAACATCCCTGATCACCCAGAAAATGCAAATTAAAACTACTTTGGGAGACAACCCATCTCAGATAGAATGGTTATCATTAAGAAATGTGACAAAAACAAACCAAAACCAAATTAAGAAAGACAGACAGACAGAAAGAAATCTGACAATAAAATTTAAGAGAAAATGTGGGGGAAGAGGAACCCTTATTCATTGCAGGTGGGAGTGCAAATTAGTACAGCCATTATGGAAATCAGTACGGAGAGTCATCAAAAACTAAAAATAGAACTACCATATGGCTCATCTATTTCACTCCTGGGCATATACCCAAGGGAGTCCATAGCCTACCACAGAGACACTAGCACATGTTTACTGTTGCTATATCCATGACAGCAAGGAAAAGGAAACAGCGTGGATGCCCATCAACAGATGAATGAATAATGAAAATGTGTACACATACACGCACGATGGAATATTATTCAACTGAGATAAAAAAAGAAATCAGGAAATTTCAGTTCTCAATTCCATTTGTTCTTGGTGGCATTTTCTTGGAGGAAATAGAAAGTAAGAATAGATAAAACACAATTAAACATCGTTTGTTGATCTACTAGTTTCCTCAATTACTGTGATAATACATACATATAATTCAAATTTTTTGATCTTAATGGAGTGGATTATGTTATAAATATCTCAGCCCCAGTTTGTAGATGAAGTAGTTGATGATTACTTCAGGATCCCAACATTCTAAATCTAGTAAATAATAGGCCTGGATTATACAGCTTGGTTTGTTTTCTGTCTGTTATTTCTATAGAAAGCTCATTGCAAGGACACCAATGATGGCCCTTGAAGCTCATTCTCTTCTGCACACCTTTTAAGAAGAAAGAACTTATATTGAACCTTGCTGTCATCTAGGATGATGGTTAAAGAAGCTGTGACATCTCTTTAAGATTTCAGTTTATTTTTGATTATGTGGGTATTTGTGTTTCTGTGTGTCGGTATGTGCGTGTGAATAAGGTACTTACAGAAGCTCAAAGAAGGTGTAATATCCCCGGGAGCTGGAGTGACAGGTGGCTGTGAGCCACCCAATGTAGGTGTCCTGGGAACCACAGCCAGGTTCTCTGCAAGAACAGCAAGTGCTCTTAACCACTGAGCCACCTCTCCAGCCCCCTGCTCAGCTTATTTTAACATTTTCCCTTTGATCCCTTGGCTGTCTATGACTAAAGACTGATTGATGAAAAGCTAACAGTGCTGTAGTTAGCATATTAAGTTGACTTTTATCCCTCCTGCTAATGTTGAGACAACTAATTATAAGCCCTGGTTGGGAGAGAGGAAATTTGACCTCTGATAGACCAGTGGAGCTCTTCAAAGGGGAAAGGAAGAACTGGGGTCCCCTGATCCCTTTGTTTCTAGTCATCTGATCTAATTACCTTAGACTAGGACTCAGTACTTGGAGTCTTCACTGATGCACAGCCTCAGAAATAATGATTACAGCAAATCAGGGCTCATGAATATGCATTTTATTTCTGCTTTGAGACATTTCAGTTATCTAAATTAAAAATACAAAATTATGGATTGCAAAGAAAGCAGTAGGGACTTTTTTATTTTAACAATTGGAAAATATCACTGGAAGTGAAGTCTTCCTGCCAGCACAAAACACATAATCAATGTGCCAGGAAAAGGATGCTTTTCTAAATGCTTGTTTTATATACGCCCTCCCAAGAAATATATTTAAAGACAGACTATGGAAGCTTTAATTCATGCCTTCTGGTTGTGAATTTCAGTTTCAGGGCTATCCACTTCAGGATTGAATCGAACACCATATTGTTCACAGGTTGTCCTCTACAATCAATATCTACTCTCAGAAGTTCAAAAATATGGAGACTGGCTTTGTTGCCTTTTCCTTCCTGAGATGCTTTCCTTTTCTCCAGAATCTTCTGGAATGTTCTAAGTCTCATAATGTGAAAACCCTGCATCCTATTAATCTTGACCCTATAGACCTTATACCCATGCTGTAAAAAGTGCCCTTTTCCTTTACTGCTTCATGGAAATGACTCATATGATTCTGTCTTTATACAACATCTTAGGAGGCAATCTGGCTTAGTGAATGTGGGTACATGTGTTGGTGTTTCATAATATGCCAGGTTAGCATTGTCTTTTTGTAAGTTAAACTTGCTAACCTCATTTTCAAAGCCCTGAGCAATGCTAGGCAGCTACTACATGGATAACTTGGACTTAATCATGTGGCTACATAACTACATATAAGAAGATATAACTAAAAGAACATATGTGTTGAGGTAATAATTAAAAGACGCCGTAGAGTTCAGTGATACAGAGGAAAGATGCAAAGGCATAGCATCCCCCCGCCCATTTCATAGTGAGAATGGCTTATTCTGGTGCTACACTTTCCCTCTACGATACCAGAATCTTCCCTCTTCACTTGGCAGCCAAAGCAGCCCCTGCTGATTAAAACATGGTGTTTGGGATATATCACTTATTTTTCTTAAGACAAGTCAACTGTAATGAAACAACAGGAAGGCCCATCTAGTTGCTGATGGGTGAGGGCGGAGATGACCCTCGGCTGCAGGGGTGGGAGTTTGAAATGAGTAGAACAATTTACGTGAAGAGAGTTGCAGAATCAAAAGGAGAGGTCCAATTCTAAATCCCAAGGCCACACAGAAAGACACAAGCAATCCTGAAGCAAAGCATGTCTGCTGGTTGGATTGGGACGGTTTGGGATGAGAAAGAATGTGCTGAAATGGGAAACATTCCTTGAGGCTTTGCAGCCTTATTTCTGCATAAGCCATATGTATCTCAAAGTCTACTTACATAAAACAGCTTGGCATTTGTCATCGTAAATGCATCTGCTGGCACATTTGTCGTGTTCTTTGCATTCTTGAGTGGGTCTTTGCAGTTGCTGAAGAACCATCTTTTCTAATAAAAAAGATAACAATGTCAGAAACAAAACGGTGTGCTTATTTCTTGAGTGATGCTACACCCCTAATCCTGTCTTGGTTTTACATTTACTTGTGCTTCCAAATGAGACTGCAATGACCACAATCCGGGCTTCCCCAGGCTGCCTTGGGACTAGGTGACAGCCGCCTTCACTGAATTCTACTTTCTTGCTACCTACTGGAGAAAAATAAATTACATTTCAGCCCAGATTCACCACTGAGCATGTAGCTAGGACTCCCACTGTTCTACCAGAAAAGCAGCCTTTGAGGGAAACCGGTGACTGCTGAGGTATTAGGAGCCTTAGATTCATCATCGCCTTTTCTTGGCTAGGCGGGATGCCAGTGCACTCACAGAAGAAAAGATGAGAAGGTCTAGACAATCTTCTAGGCAGATGCAGCATCCTGATTGCTACCTGACAAGTAGGCTCTCACAGAGTCTGGGACACCTTTGCCTTTCCAATGTTGTGCTCACTCTTACCCCATCCCAAGTATAGCAAAACACATGGCCTTTCTATCATTGTCAACAAGGTTTTGACAAATATTAGAGGTAGGGCCAAGGTATTTACTAAACAGAAATAAGTTAGAAGAGGGAAAACCCAGCCTTGTTCCCATCTTTTTGGATTAATGAACACAGGCAGCTAGAGGAATTAAATCATCATGGTTGAATATGGTCTGAACTAATTTACTTGAGGTCATGCGTACTTCACAGTGAACAACCAAAGTTGACAACTAAGATTCTTATATGGATAATTCCTAAGTGACATCAGGAGTGAATCTAATTATACCCAATAAAACATAGGTTAGTTTTGGATCTGTGTTACAAAGGCAATTTTCTCTCTTAATGATTTTTATTTGGTCTGGAAAGAATAAGCTCTTTGTGATAGAAAATGCAATAAAAGAATATTCAAGTTGTTCTCCTAGGTAATCCTCCTTTCATTTCTGACATGTTTCTTGCCTAACACAGTAGACTTCTATAGTTGCTGTAATGAAACACCACAAATTATACAACAGACATTTATTGTATTGTGTATGTATTGTAGTTCTGAAGACTGGATGTCCAAAGTCAAGATGTTGGCAAGCTTGACCCCTGCTGTGGACTGGGAGAGAGAACCACTTCTATGGTTCTCGCTGCCTTCTTGTGGTCTGCTAGTAATCTTTGGTATTCCTTCTCTGGGGAACCATCTCATTGCTCTCTTTATGTTCATATAACATTTTCTCATGTACCCCACTCATATTATAACCCATGCTGTTGTCTTTATTTTAACATGACTTCCTTCACATAGCTTCTGTCTCCAGATACATTGACATTCTGAGGTGTGTGTGTGTGTGTGTATGTGTGTGTGTGTGTGTACATGTATGTGTGTGTTTTATGATTTCAATTCTGATTATGTTGGTGCATGCCTGTAACTTAATTTCACCATCTGGGAGGCAGAGTCAGTAGAATTGTCAATTCAAGGTCATGCTTGGCTACCTAGCAAGTTTAAAGCCAGCTTGGGCTATGTGAGGTCTTGCTTTAAAACAAACAAATACAAACAGCCCATTTTAAGGTCCCTTTTGGCTCTGTGGAGATGCTGTTTAAAAAACAAACAAACAAACAAACAAACAACTGACACAAAGACAAAAGAGCAAGACTTCCACATTTGGATTTAGGGAGAGTAAAGTAGTCACACTTGAATGAACTGTGCAGTTCCCTGATACACACATAGACTTTATAAATATAAGCCATAATCATGTAATCAAAATGCCATTGCCTCTGAAAAGACTCAGGTTGAATAAGAATTTTCTATTTTAACTTACAATTGATCAATATCTATCCAGCATTGTGTTGGAGCCGAGTAGTAATCTGTTTTTCTATTTGGGAAGTGGAACCGGATGGACAGCTGGCTGCAGAGTTTGCACGAGGAGTACATAATCCTACTTATATAACCCATCATGTTTGCAAAATCTGCACTGCAGTTTTGGGGAGGAAAATGAGATGTTTGGAAATAAAATCTGCTGCGCAGGAGTGGAAAATTTATCCTCTTTCCACATGGTTCTTGTCGACATCTTTTATTTGCATCCTTGGGAGTCACGCGTCCTTGCTTGAGCACTCTGCTTTGCTGCTCATGTTAGGCCTGCAGAAAGGGTGAGCTGTGTTGCTAGTGCTAATCTCTCATCCATCATCAGAGTTGTTTAACCCCTCGAAGGCTGTTATTTCTTACATCAGCTAGTGTATTACTGAAGTGAGGTGAAGAAAGAAGGCATAGTCATGCAGCCCTTAAAAGCATCAATGCTCATTGCTCTAACTATACCTCTGCCAACAAGGTCACTCATTACATACATGTAATGGAAACCTTTTCCCCCTCAGTAACAATAGTATTTTTACTGCTCTTTTGTGTTACAGCACGATTCCCTGCTTTTTAAGGCGCTGTCATTTCTTCATTACAGGTTCAGCTGGGGATGCTTGTGAGAATATACATGTTGGATTATCAGTAAATGATATGATCCTGTCAGCTTGTAACAGTGACAGGACTGAGCATATGCAGATAAGCAGGTTGCTTAGTCAGAAACACACCTTGGATGTTAAATAGACTAAGAATGGGCTTTGGGGAAGAAACTTCCACTTCTCCTAAAATGAAGATGACTAGTCCTGCCAGAGCCACGTGCCTCTGCTCCGTGTCTTATGGAAAAAACCTTTGACAGTGACAGGAAATGATTAGATATAGGAACTGCACACACACACACACACACACACACACACACACACACACATACACACGCGCACTCGCGCGCGCGCGCGCGCGCGCGCACACACACACACACACACACACACACACACACACAGAATGTTCAGAGGCCAAATTCATGAGTGTGTAAGGTTATCTCGTTGATTAATCTGGTTTTTGCCGTTATTCTGTCAATGGCAACAGAAATATAGTCCGTAACAGAAGAAAAGCAGTATTCATTAACACGAATTATGTAATATATTATAATAATAATAATAATAATAATAATAATAATAATAATAATAATAAAATTAACATTATAATAATACAATTAATGTAAAGAGTAAAAGCTCAAGACATTGGAAGGTACCTGCAAGGCTAACTTTCCTGGGATAACAAAAATTGGAAGGTAGTTTGAAACACGGCATTCTCATACTCTTATTTAGTATTGAAGTTGCTTCTAACACAGTTTCTCTCATTTCTTATTGTTCTATTATTGGGCAGGTTTCTCTTCTCAGTATGTTTTTGTGGCTGCTGTGCCTCCTTTTGTTTGGAGAATGGGTTCAAACTGTTATCTGGCCTCTCAAAAGTCAGAAAGAAAAGGTTTAAGTTTTTTTTATTTGTTTGTTTATTTTTATTTATTTGTGTGTGCATGTGTGCGTGAGTGTATGCGTGCATGTGTGTGTGTGTGTGTGTGTGTGAGAGAGAGAGAGAGAGAGAGAGAGAGAGAGAGAGAAAGAGAGAGAGAGAGAGACAGAGAGAGACAGAGAGAGACAGAGACAGAGACAGAGACACAGAGAGAGACAGAGACAGAGGCAGAGACAGAGAGACAGAGAGACAGAGACAGAGAGACAGAGACAGAGACAGAGACAGAGACAGAGACAGAGACAGAGACAGAGACAGAGACAGAGACACACACAAGTGAGTGCCTGAGGAAGCCAGAAGAGGGCATCAGATTCCTCCGTTGATGAGTGATTGTGAGCCAACACACATGAATGCTGGGAACCTCTGAAAGAGCTAAGTTGTATTGGCCACTAAATTATCTCTCCAGCTCCTAGGAGAAGCTTTGTTTTCTGACTGGGATACTGTTACCTTTGTCCTTCATCAAGCTGTTTCGAGTGATCTTCAAGCCAGTTCTGAAGTAGCCCAGTCATTCCCATAAGTCATAATGACAATAATAACTGTCACCTTGTGAGCTGTTACAGTGGTCCTAGGCACCTTCCTAGCTAAGAGTTTTAGATATATTACTACAATTAGTCCCAGGTGGGTAACATCAGGTCGCACCACCGTAGTTGTCCTCTGTGGGTTGAGTGACCTGCCTAAGGCTAGATAATAGTGAATCCAAGGAGGAGCAGAGTGAGACTGCTCAGTTTGCTCCTGATAGGGAAACTTCATTGATAAAAATGAAGGAAAGTCTGGGAGATTCTCCTATTGTACTTGATTATGGATGGTCTGGTAAGTTATTGTTGTTGTTTGTTTTTTTCCCCTAGCCTTTGGGATCTCATTTGTTATGGGCCATGGAATTGATCTGTGACTCCCTGTCTCATCTGCCTTCATGATACTGTATTGAGTCTTTTCTTGTCTTCCTGCATCATTTTCGCAGGCTTGTTGGGCAATACTGATCATGAGCTAGAAGAGAGGTAGTTCCTCAGAAGGCACTGAGTCCGTCTCCATCCTCCCACACAACAGTGCAAGCATTGCTATTCTGCAGGAAGAAAGCTAGAAGAATTCTCTTGTTCATTGGTTTGGCCTGAGAAAGCAAGCTGAGCGCTGACGCTGGTTCATACAACCACTCAGCCTTAGCCTGGACTTAGGTACCGGGATTTGATTATTATCTTCTCTTTCTTAGAAAACAGTTCCGATTCCTACAGTTCAGTGAGATAGTTGGTACTATTTGGAAGTCTCTATAAAATTTTCAGGTGATATTGAGCATTTCAAAGAATTCCCAGTATGACGTTTTTGCTATTTCAGCCATCTGTTACTAAAAGAAAAAAAATATTTACTTTCCCTCTCTTACTCAGTAGCCTTCTATGTCTATGCAGCTCAAAACACACCAAAAGTGCCCACTAGTCTCTAGTAGTTTCTAGCTATACATCATTTTCTCAAATCTTAACAAGCAAGTTTATTTTGCAATGTGAGGCTAACTGAAAATAATAGAAGATTCTAGGGAGTGGGTGAGTGAAAAGACAGTAAATTATGCCAACCTACTAGGAAAAGTGGGCCTATTGACAGACGGAAGGCTGTGTTTCTGTGTTGACCCACCATTGCTAATCTGAATAGGTCCCTGGTATCAGGGACACATGACAAAAGAAGTGCCAAATGGGGCTCTGAGTGGGCATGAGTCAGCTGTGTGAACTGGATCTCAGGTTTTTTGTGGCCAGAATGAAAGGCTTGGATTAGTCCCATTGCCTTCAACTTCAGTTATCTGTGAACACTTCATTTGAAAAAGCATATCCCATCACTACAGTTACCGTGCAGTAATATAGCATCATTACCAAGCTATCAGGAAAGGCCTTGCTCGTTACGGCATTGGTCATTTGTTGTTGCATTGTGCCTTTCTCTCAGCTCCAGATGGAAAACCAGCTTTCATTGTATGAGCCAGTTGGTGACAACAGCAGAAAGAATTACTCAGTACTAATGGAGCTGGCTAGCCTGAGACAACAATTAGTCCAGTGCCACACAGGCCCCGACTGTTCCCAGAACCGGGAACAAGCGAGGCACTAGAAGAATCTTGCCTGGGACTGTGGGCCCTAGGCAGGAGGGAACCTGAAACACATGACCCTTGCAAGGGGCCACTTAGGCTCACCTGGGTGAGGAGTGAGGCTGAAATGACCACCAGACATGTACCGTGGGTCCCAGACAAGGAGCTAGCCTGAGATGCTGCCTGGGGGAGCAGACCACGGCCAAGATGACCTCTGCCGGTCATAGCAATTCCGAGACAATCCCACATACTTGGAGATCGCAGGCACTACTAGTAAGTGGTGGAGAATGTAAGAGAAAGAGAGAAGGATGTGGGCACAATGAAGACAGCAGGACTGGAGACTGGAGGGTAGTGAGGAGCAGCCTGTTGTGAGTCACCGAGATGCCACCTGGGACCATGGAGGAGTTCTGATCTGGCCTGCCACTAGGGAGCACGTCTGTGTCTGTGGCCCTGCAGCAGCAGGGATCTGTTACCACCAAAGACTAGGCAGATGTCCCTAGTTTTGGCTACCACTTGGGGATATGCTGATGTGAGAGGGCTGTGCAGAACTGGCCCCACGCCTCACCTGAGCATTGTGGGAGAGCTGGCCTTGGGAGCCTGAGAACAGGAGAGCTGTTCCTGCTCTTTTGCTCCTGCAGTACTTGAGAGAGCAGCCCTGCACGTTTCAGGAGTTGTGCGTAAGCTTGCCCTGAAGATAGGAGCATGCGAGAGCTGGCCCTGCCACTCAGCTCATGCGCAGTGGCACTGACAAGGGAGAGATTCCCTTTTCCCACCTCACCGCTCTCTATCTGCAGCAGGCGGAAAACCTAGCCCTGAGGTCATGAGAGCTGGAGAGCTGGCCCTGCACCTTGTCTGGGCAGCACAGCAGAATTGGCCCTGGATGTAGGGGTTGCTGGTGAGCTGGGCGGAAAGCTTAAGTGCAGGAGAGCATGCCCTGCCTCTTGCCTGCTGGGCAGTGGCATGAACAAGGGAGAAAAGCCCTCCTCCCCTTCCTTGTCCCTTGCAATCTATGGCAGGCAGGCGAAATGGCCGAGACGTCATGAGGGTGGGAGAACTGGCCATGTCTCTCACCAGCTACAACACTCTGAAGAGTGGGCCCTGAACCTCTCTGGCAAGCAGGGTAGAGCTGGCCCTGGTTGTGGGGGTGGCTGGTGAACCAGCCTCAGGTTTTGAGAATGGGAGAGGGAGTGGGCTGATCAGCTGAGATACCTCTCAGGCCCAGATTAGGGCTCTGAATTGGCCCACCCCAACACCTACCCCATTGATGATCTGCTGGAGTGCATGAAGGGGCCAGTCCTACAGATCTAAAACTATAGGATCTCCATGACACGGGGCCACAACAGGATATCTGAGAGGAGTCCCAGTGAGGATCCAGTGTTGATAAGAGTAGCAGAAGCCAGAGGCCTCATACCAGACTGATGAGTCATTGCAATGAACATTTGCAAGCAAAGAAATGTGGGCAAAAAGGTATACTGTGGGGCACTGTGACACACTAGAGCTTCCACAGACTTCTTTTCCTCTGTTTTGGGTTGAGGAGAGGTTGCAAGGGCGGAGGGCTGTAAGACGGAGGCGGAGATGAGTGGCATTGGGGCACATGATATGAAATTCATTAAGAATCAATAAAAAGCAAAAAAAAAAAAAAAAAAAAAAAAAAAAGAAAAAGAAAAAAGAAAAAAGATTCTAACCATCAAAGGAATAAGATACCAGTCCCGAGGACCCCATGGGATGAATAATCATCACTATGACAACAACCAGCCTTCATTGCTCACGTGGTCAATTCTCATACAGACTAAAGACCTTACACACATTTTACCTGTTAGATGCTGAGCACTGTGCAGGTCTTTAATTATTTTGTTTTAGTTGTCTGTACAAATGACTAATTTTGGAGGTCACAGTGTTAAGCTGTACTATTAATTCTCCAAAAGTTTATTCTAGTTATTATTGATGATGTATAGGTTATGATGATATAATGGATGCCTGTATTAATTTTCAGGATACCAAAAGCCATGTTTGTTGGAACCTCCAGTGGAGGTGTCCATTGGGTCATTTTCTGGTGGAGGAGGCTGTAGAGTCCACTTTGAGGTCTTGCTGATATCACCACTTTCTAAGCATTATCACCCCCCACCCCCCATCCAAGACTGATTATTCTCAAGGTGTGTGGCACCTGCCAGTAATAGTAGGCAGAGACCAGAGAGGTCAAGGTCATCTCTAGCTACACAGCAGGTTCTAAGCCAGCACAGTTATACATGCACATGCCCTCACACAGATATACCCATATACATAAATAAAAACAAATCTTTAACAAAGGTAAAAAAAAAAAGACAAATGGTTTTGTACCCTACCACAAGTTAAACATCCCCAAATGTGCACCCAAAATATGAATGCTTTGAGCAAAAAACTCTACATCTGGCCTCATATGATCAGAGTTCAAACACAGGCTTGCTAAAAAAAAATTATGTAAAAGTTCTTTCAGGATGTATATTTTGGACATATTAAACAAATGTGTTTCATATTTAGACTTGGTTCTCACTTCCAAGATATCTCATTTGTTTTGTACATGATGTTATTTCATTATCCTAAAAAAGAAAGAAACAAACAAAAAACCAAAAAAAAAAAAAAAAACAAAAAACAAAAACAAAAACAAAAAAACAAAAACCAAAAACAAAAACAAAACTAGCATGAGGCTGGTATATATTTTAGATAGGAAATATTCATTGAACTTACATTAAAATGTGTAGCCTATGGATAATCAACAGATATGTATCAAGTGTTTACTCTTGGGAAAGATTCTTATCAGTTGTGCAGGTGGGTGCCAGCGTGAGGGCCACCACACATAGCCATTTGTACAGCACAGGGAGTCACTTAAGGATGATCAGATGAGATGCTGCCACTTGAGGGCAGGTGATATGGTGGATCCAGGAGTTGAAATTATGTGTGGTACATTTTCGCATTTAAGGTCCAGAAAATTTCTGAGTTGAATCCCAGAAGGCCTTTGCAAACAATGATAATGTTGTATTGAGGAATTTATTTTGGGAGAAGTTCACACTTTTCAAAACAGAATTACCCATTAGAGATTTTGTAGTCGTGGGGGAAGGTCACAAAGAACTCCAAAAGTAATACTTTGTTTCAATTCATTAAGTCTCTCAGTTCCTCAATCAAGAATTTTTACTTTAAGGGTTTGTTTTGTTTTGGGTACTGGTGATTAAATCTAACACAGGCTATACCAATGCTCTACTGCTGAGCTGCATTCAAAGCCCTGAAAATGTTATTTTGAAAGGGGTTAGAAAGATAAAACAAATGTTATTGCTTATTTTAGGTCTGTGTTATCATTTATTTTTTAAATGATACCAGGCAAACATACAAAATATTATTTGTGTGTGTGTGTGTGTGTGTTTGTTTGTGCGCGCGTGCGTGTGTTTCTGTGGGTGTACACAGAGACCAAAAGAGAGTGCAAGGTCCCTTGGAGCTGGAGTTATAGACAGTTGTGATTTGCTCATCATGGGTGCTGGGAAACAAGCCCAGGTCCTACGAAAGACCAACAAGTGCCCCCTCATGTGTCTTCTCTACAGCCCGTAAGTGAAATGATCTTAAAACCTTTAGAAGTGTCATCATGACATTCTATTTTTACACAGGTCATTTAACATTAGAAACTATTGAGGTATTGGTTCATATTTAAAATTAAGAAAAACAAGCACTCATATTCAGTAATAAGGGCAAATGATTACAACTTTATTTATTAAGGTAGTTTACCCATCAGTTAGAGATTTCAGATTTACTTCTGATTAAGTTTGTGGTGAATCATCTCTGTATGTTCCAACACAAATATTTAATCATCCTATACCAATTTTGAGTTATATTTCTTTGCTTCTTATACAACAGTAACTTGGGGGCAAGTAGATGACAAGATATTTGGCTCACAAACCTGGTAGCCCACGTTAGAGTCCTAGAACCCATGTATCTGTGGCAGGAAAGAACTCACTTCACAAATCATCATTGACTTCTTCTACATGTGTACCGTGGCGTATGTGTCCATACACACACATCACACACACACACACACACACACACAATGATAATAAACTAAAAATCTGTAACTTTGAAATATCCTTACCTTATAAAATAGCTTAAAAATCAAATCATGCTGGGAGTCTTGTGGAAGAGTGGTGCGGGGGTGGTGGTGGTGGTGGCAGGCAGGCGGCAGGGAGGGAAGAATAGAAGGACCCATAAGGGACAAGAACACTACAAGAAGCCCAACAGAGTCAACAAACCTAGGCCTATGGGGATTTATGGAGACTGAAGCACCAACCAAAGCGCATGCATGGCCCGGACTAGACCCCTGACACATATGTACCTGCTGGGCAGCTTGGTCTTCACGTGGGACCTCTAGCAAGTGGAGCAGGGGCTGTCTCTGACATGGACTCTGTTGCCTGCTTTTTGATTACTTTCCCCTAGCTGAGCTGTCTTGTCTGGCCTCAGGGGAAGAGGATGTGCTTAGTCCTGTTGTGACTTGATGTGTCCGGGTGGGTTGATGTGGGGTGAGGCAGCTCCCCTCTTCTGAGGAGAAGGGGAGGGGGGAAAGGGCAAAGAGTGTGGGAGGGGGGAACTTGGAGGAGAGAAGGGAGGGGGCTAAAGTGAATAGATAAATAAATAAATGGCAAGGACACACACACACACACACACACACACACACCCCTCAAATCATGAACAGCGAGGTGGTGGCACACACCTTTATTCCCAGAACTTGGGGGAAAGAAGCAAATAGATCTTTGAGATCAAGGCCAGCCTTGTCCACAGAGGGAGTTTCAGGACAGTCAGTCCATGCTTCTCTGGAGGCCCCCCCCCCTCCTCCTCCTCCTCCTCCCTCTCCTCCTCCTCCCTCTCTTCCTCCCTCTCATCTTCCTCTTCCTCCTGACCTCCTCTTCTTCTACTTCCTCCTCCTCTTCTTCCTCCTCCTTGTCCTCCTCCTCTTCTTTCCCTTTCTTGCATGTGTACATGTGTGTGGGGTATATGTATATATTCACTTGTGTACAGAGATCGGAGGTTAGTGTTGGATGTCTTTCCCAATCCCTCTCTACTTTATTTACTGAGGCAAAGGTATTGCCAAATCCCAAACTCATCTGTCTAGCTAGCCAGCTTGCTGTGAAGATCCACTTTCCTCATCTTGAGCCTTGGTATCACACACAGTCCTCTATCCTGCCCAGCTCTCATGTGGGTATTTGGGAATTGAACTCTGGGCCTCCTGAGTGTTTTTTTTGTTTGTTTGTTTGTTTGTTCTGTTTTTTTTGTTTTTTGTTTTTTGTTTTTGACCGAGGCATCTTCTAGCCTTCAGAGCCATTACTCTTAGTGGATGATTTTTCTAACTCTAAATTAGGTATGTGACTAGGGACAAAAAAAAAAAAAAATACAGAGAGAAGTTGTATAAAACATCTGTAACAAGATAACAACAATAAAACTCAAAACTGGGTTGTGCTGCTGGCTTCAATTTCAAGTCTGTGTTATTCAAGGGGGTTTGTACTTGAATGCACTTTTAAAAATGTCTGAACCATAAAAAGAGCTATATAGTGCCAGTGCAGCTGTTTGAAGGGCAGAAGAGGCCCCCCTCACTAACTTTAATTCTAGTCTATACAGCGCTAGATTGCCGTTTGGAAAAACCTTTGCCATGTGATACTATAACTGTTCTATTCAAATCAAGCCATTAGCTGGTGACCCGAACCATGCAGAAAGTCATGATTAGATTTCTATTAGCAGGTAGGAGCTTTTGGGGGCATGAGTTCAATCTTTTTATAAAATAATAAATTAAAGCAGTTTCCTCTTAAGCTATTGTTCATAGAATTGATCATTTTAGAAGTTTTCTGACCTTGAATAACCACTATGGTTAAATATTAAATATAGTCATTATAAATAATGAAGCCATCTTTTAAATTAACTTTTAAAAATTAATATATATATTCAAACTATTATTATGACATTAAAAAGTCATTCCCTTATCTGATAATTCTGCCAATTGAGCAAAGCGCAAGCCAGGTCCAGACATGTCTAGAAAAGGCTATGATGATCAAGTTACTCTTTGTCAGCTGACTGATAAGAAGGGAGACATCCAGAGGTACAGATCCCCAAGGTCACCCAGAGTGACAAGTCAAACTCAGTTCTCCTTTGAAATTGCCTTTAGAAAAAGACAGAAAGCCACTCATCACAGTATGGAAAGACACATTTAATTACCTATCACCTTAGTCTTGAGACTCGGCTCCAAATTATTTGGGGTTTAAAGTGTATTTTTCTATATCTTTGTGTGTAATTATGTGTGTAGTTGTGTATGTGAGGGTGCACATATGTATGTGCAGGCCAGAGGACAAACCTCAGATACCGTCCTCAGGAGTGCCGCTCACTACCTTTGATCTTTTTTTCTTCCCTGATATAGGGTTTCTCTGTATAACCCTGGCTGCCGTGGAACTCATTCTGTAGATCAGGCTGGTCTTGAACTCACAGAGATCCACCTGCCTATGCCTGCCAAGTCCTGGGATTAAAGCACCGACACCTGGCTCACCCACCTCCTTTGAGACAGTATCTCTTGTTGGTCTGGAGCACACCAACTATGCTGGCTGGCCAGCAAGCCTCGGGGGCAGTCCTTTTATCTCTGCTCCTCTCTCCCGCCCAGTTACAGGCAGATAGCACCATGCTTGGCATTTTTATGTGTTTTCTAGAGCTTGAACTCAAGGCATCAAGCTTTTGAGGCAAGCATTAAGTTGTATTTATTATAGAAACTTTCCTGTGGTGGTGCACACCTTTAATCCCAGCACTCGGGAGGCAGAGGCAGGCGGATCGCTGTGAGTTCGAGGCCAGCCTGGTCTACAAAGTGAGTCTAGGACAGCCAAGGCTACAGAGTCTCGAAAAACCAAAACCAAAACCAAAACAAAAAACAAACAAAAAACCTTCTACATATATACGCAGGACAAACAAGTAATTTGTCCCAATATTCCTGGCTCCCACTTTTGACATTATACACATCTTATCAGCATTCTTTTAGAGCCTGTCCCTGCTACTGCCAATATTGATACTGATCCTATTGTTTTGGTAGTGTGTGTTTCAGATTTTATAGAAAGCCACAGGAGATGTCACCTGTCTTGATCTTCTAGTGTGCCATGCATACATTCTTACTGCCATTATACTGATCAAATTGACCTCTTTCTCCTCTTCCTTCATCTCCTCCTCCTCTTCATTTGTCCCCCATGCCTCCTCTCTTTTTTCTTTTTGAGACTGGTCTTACTGTGTAGCCCTGGATGGCCTGGACCTGCTACGTAGACCAGGCTGGGTTTTAACTCACAGAGGTCCTCCTGGCTTTGCCTCCTGAGTGCTGGAATTAAAGTCATTTGTTACATGCCTGGCTGACATTCATTTCTTGGCATTACCTATCATGTTTAGTTTCCTTGATTATTTAAACATTACCTTTTGCAAGAGCACAAATCCATCTTTAAACAAATTAGTCTTTATTAAGTTTAAATTATCGAGGGAACAACATTACGGATATTCTGCTCCCAATGGCCCTAATAAGAAATTTGGTTCAGAATTTGGCACAAATGATGCTACTGTTTCCATGGATACCAGCTTTTTCCCAAGATTAATATTTTTCCCACCTGGTAACCTGCAGTTACTGTTTTCTTTCTTTCTGTCATTTAAAAAAGTCTTGTATGTAAGTTTGTCTCTTGCCAAAGTAGAATTTAGTTTCATCCTGGGTACTAATCTCTTTAGTTTTTATAAGAGCCATCTGCTCTCTTTGGTTCTGGAGACCCAGTTTATAGGCAGCAAAAACTGCTTTATACCACAGCATTCCACAGATATTTGTGCTGTGATCTCTACTGGCTCCAAAATAGTGGAAATGGAGGTTTTTTGTCCATTTGTTTCTTTGTCTGAGGTACCAAAGAAGGGATGGATGTATGCTGATTTGCTTTTTCATATTCTTAACTCAGTTCATAAAAGTTTCTTCATTGAAACTCCTTTTTTTTTGTTAACAGAATGCTACTTATTGAATAAATTAAACCTCTTGTTCTACAAAATTTGTTACATTCTTGATTTAATTGGTTTCTTCTGAGGTTCTCTTACTTTTTCTAGCTCCTATATTTCTTGTAAATATGGATAAACACTAGAAGTCTGGAGCATGGACAGGTGGCTCAGCTTAAGAGCAAGTATGTTTCTGCATAAAACCCAAATTCAGTTTCAAGCACCTTTGCAGGACTGATCACAACTACCTAGATCACTGGTCCCGGGGACACATGAGAGTCCTAGACCCTGCTGGCCGCTACACACACACACACACACACACACACACACACACACACACACACACACACACACACACACACACACACCTCATAATCCTTCCTAAACAGCTCCACCAACAGGGGACCAAGTATTCAAGTGAGTGAATATGGGCCCATTCTCATTCAAGCCACCACAATTTGTTAAAAAAAAATTAAAACATTTTCCATACAACATATTTTGATCACATTCTTTTTTCCTCAAATCCTCCCAGATCCTCTCCACCTCTCTCTCCACCCAATTTCATGTTCTGTTCTCAAAGACCTCCATCATCATCATCATCATCATCATCATCATCATCTCTGAAAATGCAAAAAATGAAAATGGAAACAGACAACCCCCCAAAAGGAAACAACATAAAACAAATATGACAAAAATATTACCATCATTGAACTAAAAAAAATTCTAAAAAGCATACACAACCCTTCTCCCCATGATAAATGTGTTGTGTTGCCCACCTGGTCTTGGTTATAGGGCATGCCGTGCAGTGCCATTGATAAACCTGTGATCTCAATGGGAGAAAATGGATTTTTCTTTTCCCAGTGGGTATCAGTTATAAAGAGCTTCTTGGTTGCGGTTAGGATTTGTGTAGGGACGCTGTCAAGTTTGAACCTGTGCAGGTGTGGAGTGTGCTGTCACAGGTTTCTGTGGGTTTATACTGTATCAGTCCTGTTGTGTGTCTGGGAGGAACCCTTGGGGTCATCCACCACCTCTGACTCTTAAAATCCTTTCTGTCTCTTTGTCTGTGTAGTTCCCTGAGCCTTGAGGAGAGATGTTTGATAGAAGTAGCCTCTTTAGGGCTGATTGCTGCAAAATCTCTCACTCTTTGCACATTGTCTAGTTGTGAGTCTCTGTGTTAGTCACCATCCACTGCAAGGAGAAGCTTCTCTGATGATGGTTAAGCCATGCTTTCCTCTGTGAGTATATAGCAATATGTCCTTAGGAGTCATTTTATTGCCATGTTCCTTTAGCAGAATAATAGCAATCACCACCCCCCCCCATCCATGCCTTTAACTTACCTAGTCTCAGGTTATTAGCCTGTTTAGCAGTATCAGCTATGGCTTCCATATCATGGAGTGGGCCTTAAATCTAGTCAAAAGTGGTTGATAATTCTCCTGATATTCATGTTATGCTTATAATAGTTTATCTTGCAAGCAGGTTTCTGTTCTGGATGCCCATCAGCTGTTGAGTGAATAATGAAAATGTGGTATATTTATATAATGGAATTTTTTAGCTATTAAGAAAAATGACGTTTGCAGTTAAATGGATGGAGCTAGAAACAATTATCCTGAGCGAGATAACTCAGATGCAAAGACAAACAGTGCTTCTTTTCCTCTTATATGTGGATCCTAGCATGTAAGCTTTAGATATGTGTGTTTCAATCCCAGTAACCACAGAGGTAAGGTAGCTAGCAAAGGGCAAGGTTGGGGTGGGGTGGGGATGTTCCCAGGAAGAGGAAATTGAATATTTTGCTATAGAGAGACAATGAGGAGACTAGAAGAAGAGGACTAAATGGCTAAGGGGCTGAGAGGGCAGGGTAAAGACGAAGTATGTGGAGAGACAGTTAGCACTAAAGGCCATTTGAAAAGCCACATGGTAGCCTGTTACAGGAGGAACTTCCTGAAATATACTCAAGTTTGAAAGGGATTTAAATGGTGTCACCATATCATGGGGGGGGGGGGAGACAATGCCCTGAATAGACATCTTAGGCCACCAGTTTTATAGCTCCAGTGCCAAGAATGGGGTTGCTTCCCGCCCACAGGAGCCCTTTAGATCCCCAAACATCACCGGCTGTTGCCAAGGTTATTGGTAACTCTGATAGCCTGATGGAAAGTCCCTATTGCTGAAGAAACAATGTATTTCAGCAAACAGAGGGAAGTGGAGCTGGTGCCAGCTAGAAGCTTCACTACTGTTGAGTAATGCTCACGGTGCTGGAGGCTCCTTTGTATGCTACTGGAGGAGAGAAGTCTTCATCAGTTTCTCCCAATCATGAATCCTCTGACCTCTGCTTGGTTAGCTTTTGTATTTATTATTTTAAAATATTTTAGAATATTTTATTTATTTTGTGTGTGTGTGTGTGTGTGTGTGTGTGTGTGTGTGTGAGAGAGAGAGAGAGAGAGAGAGAGAGAGAGAGGGAGAGAGGGAGAGAGGGACAGAGGGACAGAGGGACAGAGGGACAGAGGAGAGAGAGAGAGAGAATATGGTTACAGAGGTCAGAAGACAACTTTCTGAAGCCAGAGATTGATCTCAGGTCCTGAGTGACCTAACTTCCTCCTTTTAGTCATCATGTCTTAATGGTTCTCTCATCTCTCAGTATTGTCTCTGGTTAGGGAACAATAATTTAGCAGATGAGCTTTGGGGAGATGCTTATTCAAACCACAGCTAGAAATCTTCTAAAAGACACAGGCATAAAACTTTGATTTAGAGGTCCTATTTTTTAATAATACATCATTAGAGGGCTGTCTTTTTGCACACATTTAAAAAAAAGATTGTTTATTTATGTATACAGTGCTCTGTCTGAATGTACACCTGCAGGCCAGAAGAGGGCATCAAATCACATTATATATAGTTGTGAGCCACCATGTGGTTGCTGGGAATTGAACTCAGGATCTCTGGAAGAGCAGTCAGTGCTCTTAACCTCTGAGCCATTTCTATAACCCCCCCCACACACACATTTTTAAGTACTCATATTCACAATAGATTTCATATTTTAATTTCCTTCTAGCATATAAATGCTACATTTTGTTCTGGGTGTGGTGGCACATATCTTTGATCCCAGTAATTGGGAGGCAGAGGTAGGCAGATCTCTATGAGTTTGAGGTCAGTCTTGGTTGCATAGTGAGTTTCAGGACAGCCAGGATTACATGAAACGGTGGATCTCAAACTGTAGGTCATGACCCTTCAGGGGCTGAATGACCCTTTCACAGGTGTTGTATATCATATAGCCTGCATGTCATATATTTACATTATGATTCATAACAGTAGCAATATTACAGATATGAAGTAGCAATGAAAATAATTTTATGGTGGGGCTCATCACACCATGAGAAACTGTATTAAAGGGTTGTAGCTTTAGGATGATGAGAATTAATGACAAGAAAAGACTGTATCAAAAGTCCAAAAATCAATCAACAAATACATCTATTATTTAAAGTTTTGAGATAAATGTATACCTGAATGTCAGAGTGAAATAATTTCTGTGTATTTCCTTTAAAGATAGCAATCATTATTTCCTGCTTTCTTCCATCCCCACTTCTCCACTTTGGATGCATCTCAGTATTTCTTTTAGTGCTACTTTCTAAATGTTTATTATTGCTTTTCAACTTTATTTATTATATTGGGTATATGCACCTACAATGTGTCTGTGTGTGGGCACATGTGTGCCACAGTGCATTAGTCTGGATCAGACGATAAGTATGTGGATAGAGTTCTTTCCTTCCCTCGTGTACATGCCCAGAGCTGAATTCAGGTTGTCAGGCAACCACTGTTTCTCACTGATATGTCTGTCTTGCCCTACTTTCAAAATTCTAACCAACTACTGGTCATATTATATCTTGTTTTTCAGTTTTAGGCATTTTTGGATGATCCTTCAACAACAGATAAAAGCATGTTTATCTATTTGTTTATACTTTTTAATTGATTCTTTGTGAATTTCACAATCATGCATCCCGATCCCACTCATCCCCTCCTCCCTCTATTTCTATCCTCTTCCTTTGCAACCTCCTCCCTTTAAAAAAAACACAAGCTAAAACCAAAAAAGACATAAAAAAAAATCTCACCATGGAAGCTGCAGTGTGTCACAGTGTGTCACACAGTGTACCCTTTGCCCAAACAGCTTTACTAGCAAATGTTCATTGCAATGACTCATTGGTCTGGCATGGGGCCTCTGGCGTCTGCTACTCTGTCTGTACTGGATCCTCACTGGGCCCCTTCTCTGACATTCTGTTGTTATTCTGTGTCATGGATAGCATGCAGATTTGGATCTGCAGGACCAGTCCCTTCATCTGATCCTGAAGTTCTAGATGGCTTAGATGTTGAGGTGGGTCAACTCAAAGCCTCGGATCTGAGCCTGCATGGTAAGTGAGTTGGTCAGCCTACCTGCTCTCCCTGAAATGAGTTGGTCCAGCCTGCATCCACACTGCCAGGGCCAGCTCTTCAGCAACGCCCACGTAAGGAGTGGGGCCAGCTCACTCCAGTAGTGGAGCTGGGAAAGGATAGCGCCAGCTCCCTGATACCCCCACCTGCTGCTCTCATCCCCTTGTGGCCTGCTCTTCCATGCCCATGTCCCCAAGGCCCACTCTTCCAAGTGCTGCATTATTTTTATCTCTTCTTTCCACATATACCTCCCCCTAATTCTATACCACTGCCACACATTCAATACAATTTGTATCATAATCTTGGTCAGGAAATTCAATGTTCAGCAACAAATATACTTTATATCTATAAACATTGTTCATGCCTTATTCATACTATACAGTACTATTTCTCTTTCCCCAAATTTCTTCTTCTTTTTTTTTCCTTGAGATGGTTTCTCTCTATCTAGCTCAGAATAACCTTGAACTTAGGATCCTCTTATTTCTGCCACTTAAATGTTGAGATTATAGGTATCTGCCCCCCCCATGCAACATTTTTTCATAACATAAACTTTTTCCTATTAAGAATTAATGTTCTTGCCTTGCTGTTTTATTTAGACTTTTATGTGTATCTAAACCCATGCTTACCCAAGTGGCGCATTGAACTTTTGCCTGCAGGATGAGAACCTGAGACTAGTTTGCACTGCAATGGAAGAGGGAAGAGCATCTACAAAGAGAGGAGAACAGGAGCAAGGGTCCTGTGGCTAAGGGATGATGGTCAAGGAGGAAATCATCAATGAGATGACTAATTAAGTGAAACTTGGGGATGAAGGGAAGGAGAAGTGGAATAGGCTGTGGGAGGAGGGGGCACAAAGGACCTAGCCCTTCAAGCTTCACAGTTAGTATTAGGTATTTGGTCTTGGTCTTAGCCAGTCTTCTATTGCTGTGAAGAGAAAACACAACCAAGGCAACCCTTATAAGATAAGAGAAATAACCGAGGGCTTGTTTATAGCGTCGGAGGTTTAGTCCGTTATCAGGATGGCAGGGAGCAGGGCATCACGCAGCAGGCAGTGGAACAGGATCTGAGAGCTACATGCTTATCCATGGCAGAGGGAAAGACTCTGGGCTTGGCATGGCATTTGAAAGCTCAAAGCCCAGCCCTTGTAAGGCAATTCCGCCAACAATGCCACACCTCCTAATCCTTCTAATTCTTTCAAATAATGCCCTCACCAATGACTAAGCATTCAAATATATGAGCCCATGGGGAGCATTCTTATTCAAACCACCATAGTCTTGAACTTATGGTTAGAAGAAACTCATTTGAGGATTTCTGGTTGGAAAGAGGGAGGGAGGCAGGGAGGATATATATATATGTGTATATATATATATATATATATATATCGAGAGGGGGGGCAGGGGGAAAGCACGCACCAGTTTTAAACCTCTCTATCAATTTCTTTGTTCTTTGTAGCCACACTCTGTTTCGATTAACATAGTTGGAACTGTTTGGCTGTTTGCAATAAGCTTTAGTAGGAGTTTTTGTGCATGTGCATTTTGATGTCAGTCCTGGCTTGGATCTGGCTCCTTTATACTGGTTGTTCTGCTGTCTGCACATTGCCTTGAGCTACAGGCAGTGTTCAGAGAATTCTTTTCTATCTCTAGTACATGGTTGTTTTAGGTTTTTTTTTTTTCAGTCATCATTTTCCAGATATGATTCTTCAGTTCAACCTCTTTCCAGTCATTCACTTCATTATTTCAAAGGGAACTTTGTTTCCGATATGACTATTGCCACTTCAGGAGTCTGCTACAACTTGCTGATTTATTTTAAACAAGTGGTTATTTCCATTTATTTGAAAGACAGGGCATAGTGGCACACAGTTTTAATTCCAGCACTCGAGAGGCAGAGGCAGGCGGATCGCTGTGAGTTCAAGGCCAGCCTGGTCTACAAAGTGAGTCCAGGATAGTCAAGGAAGGCTACACAGAGAAACTGTCTAAAAAAAAACCTTAATGTTTGAAAAAGGAGCAAAGTCCATGATGTGTAAGCACCAATTCCTTTTTAATAATATAAGAACAATGATTGTATTCCTATTAAGATCACCTCTGCATGCTCCATTGTGGTCACACGGGGAACTGGAAAAAAGTAATACCTTGCTTCAAACATGCAAAACAGAACAATTTTAAAAAGGGCAAATTTAAAAAAGCACTGAATAAAGCGTGTTCTATTTATTACAGAAGAGAACTTTAGAGCATTCTGAGAAATTAGGAATGCTGTTGAAGTAGGAATATTGGGTGAAGAGTAGAAAAAGAGGAATCTAAAATTATTTATTTACTTATTTATTTTTAGCAAAAACACAAAAATGGTAGAAGAGAAATTGTATATTCAGCAGTGAGGCTTCTTGAGTTATGTACGGAGTCACCATCAGAATGATTTTTTTCATGAACAATATTCTATAGAGCGACTGGGCAATATAGGTCTCCAATTCAAGTTTCGTAGTTATGCCAAGAATGGGTAGAAATCAACGGAACTGCAAGCATCTTTCCCTGTGTTAGCATGCAGGTAGTGGCAGCTTTCTTGAGAATGAGAAATTCACTCTTGGCATGACTGGAAGGAGAGGGTAGAAGCAACAACTATTTTATTAAAAATTAAGGACAATAGTAGGACAAAGCTTTTAAGCAGTTTCCCCAAGAGGTCGAGTAAGCAGAGAGGTGGGGGAGGAGACCAAACATGGAAGAGGACAGGACATCTGGGCAAAAATGCAAGCTTAAAAAAAAATCTCAGTAGTAAAAATAGCTTCAACATTTTAAGAGCAGGGATACGTACGTATATTAGATTAGATGTGCATTGGGTTTTCCTGTGGTCTGCCTGTGGTGATAAAGCCCCCTTTACTTCATCAGCACGACTTTGTAGGAATCATAGTGTGGGAGCCACGTGGGTTCACATGGTGAGGCAGCTTCTAAAGGATTTCTGAGTCAGAGTAAATAGGAGTCACGAGAATACAAGACCGTAACGATTTCCCGTGAGCTTACATGGACATCGTGGTCTGGGGTCTAGAGTATTGGAGGCACAATGCTATAAAAATGGGGACAAGCATATAAGATATGAGACTAGGGCGGTTTTTCTTCTATAGTTATATCATTACAGGTGTCTTTAGGTGATTTTCACATTTTGATTGATGTGAAATTCTTTCCCAATCAAGGACTCACGGAAGAAGCTGCAAAGACATTTCCCCTCTCTTATCTGGAGTGAAGTGATAATTGAGTTCAAAGAAACAAAACAATATTGTTATACTTCTTATAATAAGCCTGGCAAAATTACAAGACATCGAGTTTTATAGGCCCTAGATAAGCTTCCAGGGAAACCCAAGACCAAATGCCTTGAACAGTTTGTTAAGAGTTCTGCACTCTAAGTGGCCTCTAGAGCTGTGCAGCTGCGGACAATTTGCAGGAGGCAGTGTGGTGTGTGGGTCCCTGGCAAGGAATGGTAATCTGAGACTGTCCTTTCCAACAGCTTTTACCATTCATCATTTCCTCATCCAGATGGCTCCCATTGTCTATAGATGCCTTTTTTTTTTTTTTGTGCCAAGTGGCCGCTCTTAAATCTGTAGTATATTAGTGTTGGAAGCAATTTTATTATTCATCTAGTAGTCCAATTACCACTCTTTCTAGAAGAGGAAGTGGAAATCCAAAGACGGGAAATAGCATGGTCAAAACTACCCTGTTGCTTTGTGTCCCAGCTGAAGGAAGAACATTTTTATCTCTTGGATCTCTGCCTGGGGCTTATTTCGGCTCACCAGAACCCGATCGTATTTGGGAAAACTTGCAGCACCAGATTTGGAGTCATCAGATGACACATTCAGATCTCATCCCTGTGATTTGGCAGTTATGTGACCTTGAGTAGTTAATCCTTACTTCTCTCTTTTGTGAAATGGAGATGGCAACAGAACCTCTACCGCAAGTTGTCACGAGGGCAAATGAGTGTTAACACTTAGAGTGTTCATCACAGTGTCTGGTCCACGTGCGTACTCAGTGAATCATTTTCATTACTACAAATGCAAATCCTTTTACATTAAAGCATGAAGAACTGTTTTTTTTTAGGGGGTGGGAAATGCAGCTAGTGTTTTGTGGATGAGCATCTGTACAGACATATATAGTCTAGTATATATGCTAAATCCAGAAGTCAAGACTTAGAACTAGTTATAAAAGTTATAAAAGAATTACTATTAGGAAATATTTTATTAGATAGCAAGGAGAAGAAAAGATTTTAAGTTTTCAGATAATGGTTTCTCTCTTGTCCATTGCATGGGACTAATGTTGACAATCAATGGACTTGTGCTGCCAACTTGAAGCATCCCGTGTGAAGAAACGAAGCTCTGGATAAAATGACACAAACAAAAACCAAAAACCCGACATGCTCTGAACACCCTACAGTGTTTGGTGTCATGTTGCTAACATTTAGAGGCACAGGTAATTCACTGAGAAACCTGAGAAGAAGGCAAATGGTGGCTAGAGAGACAGCTTAGTAAAAGTGTGCACTGCTCTTGAGAGGATCCACATTCCACTCTCTCTAGCTCCAGGGGATCTGATGTCTCTGTCCTCTCTTGGAATCTGTACTCACTCACTCACTCACTCACTCACTCACTCACACACACACACACACACACACACACACACACACACACACACACACCACATTATTAAAAAATCACGAAGAAGGCAGATGTCACTAAGTAATTTATAATTTTCTTTTTTGTATATTTGTTAACTGCCAATACAAGACAAAGATCTTATGGAGTATGACACATCAGAAATATGCTTAGAAAAACGGCAAGAAAATAGTGACCTTTGAGACACAAACATTTATTCTCTGATAGCAAGTGTCTTTGCTGTCACAACATATTTTCACTAGTACATGTTTAATTTTCTTGTCAACAGATCAGAATTCTTCAGCGTTTAATTTCAGAGGGATTACATGAATTGGAGGTGTATGAGGTGCAGTTTGGGGGTCATTCCCTAGAGTTTAGAAGGTGTGAAATGGGATCCAGCAAGCTGTGGGTTTAAAATCTGCTGAGTATGATCCTTGGGCCCTTTGCGAACATTGGAAGGTAGCCTTTTCAGGTGCAGAGAGCCTCCCCGAGCTGACCCTATCTACCCCTGCAGGCTCTCTCCCTTAGAGCTGGATCTCTCCCCTCCCTGGATTGCTTACAGTTTCAGGAATTGCAAGCTGTCTGACAACACTCACATAGCATAGCTCATATGATAATTAAACATACTTGCTCTCCCTGTCCCACTCAGAAACCGTAAAGAACAGATACTGGCTTTGTGAGGTGAAACAGAAGCTTCTTACTTATGATCCCTGAGTCCCGGCTGCTGAGTTTTAATACATTTCTCCTCCACATGACGTTAGTCAAAAACCTCCCTTTCCCATCACCTCTTCTCTTCTCCAAGACCAGAAACCCACAGGGCAGGGAATTATTTGGAAGTCACTGGTCTAAGGGAAGCCTTGCTTTGGAATTTTGTTTCTTTTTTAAATCCAGAAGTCATACTCAAAGTTAAAACACATGCAAAGTTTTATTTGGGCATAGAATAAATGCAAACTCAGAAGGTTTGCTTAGGCCAGTGGCTCTCAACCCTCTAATGCCGTGACCCTTTAATACAGTTCCTCATGTTGAGGTGACCCTGACTATAAAAATTATTTTTTTGTTGCTATTTCATAACTGTAATTTGGCTACTGTTGTGGATCATAATGTAAATAGTTTTGGAGGTAGAGGTTTGTCAAAGAGGTTGGAAGCCACAGGTTGAACACCACCTAGTTAGATGGACTCAGTGGTTTACTGAGAGGGAGTAGGTTTGGGCTCCTGTAAAAAGAAGTGGACTCCCGGATCATGGCAAGCATAGCAGATGGAAGCTGGCTCAGGTTGGAGTCATCGTAAGTGTTTTAAGTGCACTGTGATACGCAGGTGAAGGTGCAAAATTAGCCATTCTGTATCTCTTGGACCTTTTGAAGCATCATTAGATCATAAAAGGAATTCCCTGTGGCGGATTCAGCTCCTGGCAGGATGTTGCAGGCAGTATACTTCCTATCAGGAACTGTCCTAAGCTCAGGATAGGAGTTTGGTTTTCTGTTTGATTCTCTGTGTCCCTTTGATTTTCGTCTTATCATTTCAAACAAAAATGCTGTGATTTAAGAAAAATTGGAATATGAAACATGTGCACAAATCCTAGGATAAGGTGACTAGCCAAGGACAATATATGAAGCTTATAGAATTCTTGTTATAGAATTCTTGTTATAGAATCTCTTGCTGAAAGAGAGCTGTGATTTTGGAGGAGAAAACTGAGCTGGTACAGGGACATGATCCTTCTTTTCAGGCCAACCCTCCTCCAGCTTCACAAAAGGAATAGAGACAAAAATGACAAGCAAGTGGGTTGGAGACATGGCTCAGAGGTTAAGAGCACTGGCAGTTCTTCCAAAGGTCCCGTGTTCAATTCCCAGAAGCCACATGGTGGCTTGCAACTATCTACAATGAGATCTTGTGCCCTCTTCTGGCATATAGGCATACATGCAGGCAGAGTACTGCGTTAAGTAATAAACAAGTAAATCTTTAAATACTTAAAATATTAGCCAGGCATGGTGGTGCATGCCTTTAATCGTAGCACTCAGGAGGCAGAGGCAGAGTTCAAGGCCAGCCTGGTCTACAAAGTGAGTCCAGGACAGCCAAGGCTGTGAAAGCATATTTTTGGTCTTACCCATATCTGTCTACTTCAGAAAAACAAGTAAAATTATATCCCCTTCTAATTTCCAAAGATTTAGAGCTTCCATTAATTTCCTGGGGGATTTTTAAGTCTCTAGGATGCCTTATTCTGTTTTTTTCCCCTCCTACTTTTCATCTTCATTATTATTTATAATATTAAGTAATAGTAAAATATTGGACTAGGCTGGGTGAGAAAATGTGGATTGAAATTCTCAAGTAATAGCTTGCTGCAGTAACACATGCCTTTTACCCCAGTACTCAAGGAGGCAGAGGCAGGCGGGTTGCCATGAGTTCAAGACAATCCTGGTCTACAAAGCGAGTCCAGGACAGCCAAGGCTACACAGAGAAATGCTGTCTTGAAAAACAAAACTACAAAACCAAACAAACAAAAAAGGAAATTTCAAGTAGTTTTCTATGTTAATCTGTATTTGTTTCTGTAACAAAACACCCTAGTCTCATGGTTTGTAAATAACAAAACATATTTCTTACAGTTTGGGAGGCTAGAAAATTTAAAATTAAGGAACTGACATGCTAAGTGTCAAGTGAGAGTCTAAGTCCTTACTGACAGCTGCTGTTTCCATGGTAACTTCCTATGGCAGAAGAAGTGAGGGATCTCTGTTAGGTTGGCTCTTCAGAAAGACACCGATTCCGTGCTTGAAGGCCTAATCACATCCTAACAGTGCTTCCTAGCACTGTCGTCCTGGGCCTGGGTTTCAACATATGAACTGGAGAGGACATAAACATCGACATGGAGACCGACCAGATGGTTCACTCCTCCCTGGGGCACTGGGGCATGAGGCAAGCACTTTGAAGCATTGCTCAATTCAGTTAGGGAGAACTCAATGCTTTTAGGATTGTTAGTTCTGTGCTGAGCTTTTGCTAAGCCTTTACTCTAAACACCTCTTAATGCTTTCTGTGAGTGATCACAACTGTCATAGTGCAGCCCTTTGCCAGGCTCTTCCCTATAGCTGGCAGCCTTGAGTGGGGAACTGTCAGTTAGTTACGCTTTCCCTTTCCTGGCAGCTGGCCGTTCTGTCCTTCTGACAGTCAGGCTGTTCACTCTGAGAACATTCCAGCAACTGCAGAGTACTACTAGCCCAGGCTACTGGTATACTCCCATTTTCACCCCTCCAGACAGCTTGCATCAGCCTTGAAAAACAGAACTTCAGGCTAACATGCCCCACAGCCATCTTCACCCAGACTAAGGGGAAGACACTTCTGCATAGTTCCGCATAAGGCTTGTGATTGGTGCAGATCAAAATCCATCATTTGCATCAGAGGTTATGGTTGGTGCAAACATTCTTACTTTGACTCTCTTTTTTTGGTTGTAATATGAAGGCTGTTTGTTTGACCTTTTGAGTCATCCAGGAGACATTGCAACGTAAGGACCTATTAAAATGATCCTCTGGGGTGGTCCCTTCTTAAATGCTTTTCATCTTAGTCAGTATTAGAATGAACCGAACTAGAAACACACAGAGATAGCAAAGTGGTCATAGAATAGTAAGTAGCAGCCATGAAAGAAAGCAGTGGTAGCCAGGAGAAGGTGGCTGAAGAACACCAGGGAGTGTCCAGGGTAGAAACAGCCAGGCTTAGAGGCATCAGAAACAAGAGATAGTGGAAGTGTAGAGAAAGCAAGAGTGAAGAAAGATGGAAGGCTGTAGAGAGCCAAGACAAGAAACTGTGGGTCCTGGTTGTTGGAAGAGGTCCAGAGAGCTGCTGAGCATAAAGAGCCAAGGGCCTTCATACCCTCTGCTTGAGAGTTGAAATAGCAACTACTGGAGAGCTGAAGATCTCAATACCCGATCCATGCCAAGGAACTGCACTAGTGGGTGCTGCCTGCTGCTAGGGGTCAAGGATAACAATAGCTGCCAAGGGCTGGGGCTGTTGGTACCGAAGGCCTCCAGTCTAAGTACCTAGAGACACAAGCCTCTGGTTACTAAATCCTGAAGCAAGAAGCCTGTAGCTTTCAGGTTTTGGAGCTGAAAGGCTGGTCTGATAGTCAAGCCTCTCGACCTTGGACACTTGTGGGTATGAGATTGCCAACACTTGCAGAGCTTCTCCTCTGACCTTTCTATCTGGGTAGAAGAGCCCAGCCAGCTGACTGGCAACAATACCAGTATTTTCTTTAACCCTCAGTTTTTTTTTAAATTAATTTATTTATTTCATATGGGTGCTTTATCTACAGAAGAGGGCGTCAGATCACATTACAGATGGTTGTGAGCCACCGTGTGGTTGCTGGGAATTGAACTCAGGACCTCTGGAAGAGCAGGTGGTGCTCTTAACCACTGAGCCATCTCTCCAGCAACTCTCAGTTTTGTAAGAGCTAAGGGTACAGACTATATAAGGGGTTCAGAAACTATTTAAAACATTTTTTTTTCGAGACAAGGTCTCATTATACAGCCTTGGCTGGACTGGAATTCAGAATGATCTGCCTGCTTCTTTCTCTGGAATGCTTAGATATAAGGTCTGGCTTGCTAACCTATTTTTATGGACCAAATTTAGTAAGTTGACTGGTATGAATAAAATAGTGAAGTGTTCATCCATTTGCTTAGTCTGTGGCAGATTTTAAATTGATGGCGGAGTAGACTGGGCAGTGAAGAGATATTGTGGCCTGAGAAGCTAAAGTATTTAATTATCACTCAGTCCTCAGATTCAAAGTTTGCTAGCTTTTGAGTTATATTAGTATCTATGTTTTGCTGAGATCACAGCACTACATCTTTGAGTGCAGGCTCATTTTAGAGGACACAAAAATGGAACCTAATTTAGGTGACTGTGAAGACATCTAAAAATGTGGCATCTAATGTAAAATCTGGAAAGTTTACAGGTTAAGATAGGTCAGAACAGGGAAGGACACTCGGAGCAAAGGGGGAGTTTTGAGAGATTTTATATCTATAAGAGAACTTGATGGTTCAGTAGGAGGGGGAGTTGAACACAGGAGCGTTACCAATATCACTGCTACGTGTTGAGTGAGGTTAAGCAATTTATGGGAACCAGTGGCCTTACATCTTTCCTATTACTTCATAAGCGTACAGAATTAGATGTTAGTGTTTTAGGAATCACAGAATTTGTATTTTTGTTTGTTTTGAGACAGTTTCATATAACTCAGGCTAGGCTCAAACTTGCTCTGTAGAAGCGACCTGGAATTTTAGTTCCTCTGGCTTTCACCTCCATGGTCTGAAATTATAAACATTTACCACAATGTCTGTGCTGGGATTTGAACTTCATATTATTGAACAAAACTATTGGTATTTTACTTCTTTTTTTAATGATTTCTTTACAAATCAGATTCGCTATGTAGCCGAGGCTACCTTTGAGCTTATGATCCTCTACTGTCCAAGTGTCACGGTTATAAGCGTCTAGCAGGAGACCTTACTTTTTTTCACTGAATTAAATATGTTAAGATGGTCTTATCTTCTCGGATGTGAAAAAGCAGGTTTAAGGGTGAATTTGGCGTATGGGCTACAATTTATAGACCACTGTGTTGGCCTCACATGCCCGGTGTGCAAAATGGCAATTTATGTTCTCCATCAACCACCCAGGGTGTTGATAATGGAGGGAAAGACTTTTGTCCTTGAGCCTCGTTTTCATACAACAGCACCCTCAGATGTAAGACATCACTGCTTTAGATTCTTGCAAGCAATTCAACTATCTGCAATTGCAAGATGTACAGATCTTTGGGAAGCCGATGAAAAATCTATCTTTTCCGTGAATTTTTTTTTTTTTTGCTAAGAGAAAAATAGGAATGCATTTTGCACATGTGATAGACTGAAGGATGGCTGTATTATTCTACTCTTTCTAGAGCATAGATGGATAAGTAATTTCTTAGGCAGACAACGTTATGCATTGGTTGTATCAACTTGGAAACCCTGTGCTGAACTTTATCTTACTCTTCTCAGTGAGCTTCCTTCTACATTATGTAGGATAGACTGGACTTGAGAGTGTATGATCACACGTCCCCATCGTTGGTCCGTTTTAGTTCTTGCAGTGCTGGGAATCACAGGGAGTCAGTCTATCACTGAGCCACAGCCCCACCCCCATGCAAGCTTACTCTTTTCCACTTGCTGCCTTCATCTATAGTTCTGGGATTACCCTTCCCCAAGCAGAAGATTTCTTAGGCAAAGCGCATATACTTTTAGGCGACAGAACAGCTTCACCATCAGATGATATGAAATTTAGGACAGTCTTGGCATGCTGTGAATGAAATGCCATCTCCTTCCCCCGTAGGCTCATGTGCTAGAATGCTTGATATCCAGCTTCGTGGTATTATTTTGGAAGGTTGCAGGTCCTGAGTGGCATGGGTAGGTCAGTAGGATCAAGCCTTTAAGGGTTCTAGCCTGGCCTGGCTTCCAGTTTCACTTTCTATTCCCCATCTGCCACCATGTTCATGAGCTAAAGCCTCACACTCCCACAGCCATGGGGGCTTCTCTTCTGTAATAGACCATAATCCCCCCAAACAGTGAGCTAAATAAACATTCTCTTCCTCAAGTCATCTCTACCAAGCGTTCTTTCATAGCCATGAGGAAAAGAATTGACTTAAAACTTAATCAGAACTTTAATATTTTCTGCTAGAGGGGAGCCAGTTTTTCTTACAAGACTGAGAATACCCATGCTCTAGTGGATGGCCCTACACCCAAATATATACTGGCAGCAGCACTTAGTCAACTGCGTGGGTGGGATAAAAGCCATACAAAACACATGGAATATGGAGGAAATAGTGGGAGGGAGACATAGGAGGAGGCAGAGAGGAGGGAATAAGTGTTAGCTTTCTGCCCCAATCTGCCTAGCAACCTATGATGTCACTTCCTACCTGCTATTGGTGTGCCCCTCCCCAAGAGTCCATAAAGGGACAAGCCCTCCTTCTCCTCCTCATTCTTATTCCCCCTCTTCTTTCAGTATCATTCTTTCTCTGTCTTTCTGTCTCAGTCTTTCTATCTCTGTTATTTTCTCTTGTTCTTCTCTTTCTCTCTTGCTGACTGTATCTGTCTCTCTCATTCTCTCTCTCTCTCTCTCTCTCTCTCTCTCTCTCTCTCTCTCTCTCTCTCTCTCTCTCTCCTCTCTCTCTCTCCCTGGAGCACTCCCCATTTCCTTCTTCCACCAAGCTCCTATAATAAACCTCTCCAGATCATAGCTGTTGTGTGGCATTTTATTTTTCATATTTAAAATTGGGTTTGATCAAACTCAGTGTGTGCCTATGCAAAATTCTTAAACAAAAATAATGAAAGATACCTCTCATGTTTTACTCAGTTTCTCTTTATCCATCACTTTCCTCCTATGTCTATGCCCTGGCCCATAGTCCACCTGTGAAGAAAGTTCGCATGGTGCAGTCCTCGGCTCTCTCTCTTTGACTTCTCATTTATCCTGTTGGTTCTGCTCCTCTGGACTTCAGATGTGTGTGTGTGTGTGTGTGTGTGTGTGTGTGTGTGTGTGTGTGTGTGTCCGTCTGTCTGTCTGTCTGTCTATCTGTCTGTATGTTGTGGTGTTTTGAATGAGAATTGATTTAAATGCTTGTTCATCACAAAGGGGCCCTACTTGATAGGATTAGAAGGTGTGGTCTTGTTAGAGAAAGTGTGTCACTGGGAATGAGCTTTCAGGTTTCAAAAGCCCATGTCAAACCCCTATCTTTATTTCCTGCTGCCTGCAGATCCAGAGGTAGAACTCTCAAGTTCTTTTCCAGCATCATGTCTGCCTACGTGCCATCATGCTTCCTGCCATGATCACGATGGACTAATTCTCTGAACTTGTATAAGGAAGCCCCAGTTACGTGTTTTCTTCCATAAGAGTGGCTGTGGTCATTGCATTTCTTCATAGAAATAGAACACTAAATAAGACATGTACGTCTATATGTGTCTGTGTAAATATATGTGTGACTAAGTGTGTGTATGTGTATATACATGTGTGTGTGTGTGTGTGTGTGTGTGTGTGTGTTTGTGTGTTGTGTCTGTGTCTGTGTGTTTTGAACTTAAACTGAAAAGACAATATCCCTTGCCTGATTTTGGTTCATTTGATTGTTGGTACTTTCATGACAAAGCTAACACTTTATCTTTTCCTCATAGAGAACTTTTTTTTAAGTTCAAGGACAGTTTTATTAGTTTAAAAGAAAAGCATACAAGGACAGGTAAGCCATTTATCTTGGCTGCTGCCCAGAGGAGGACAATGGGGAAGAGAAGGAAAAAATAGTTTTGTTGCTTAAGTTATGCTGTCTTAAAGGCTATTCACATGGTGTCAGGCGGCCATATGGAGGAAAAGAGGGCTGTTGAAAAAGAGTAAGGAAGTCCAAAACATTAAGGAAAGAATTCTTAGAACAGAAAAAGGAAAGAATAAATGGAAATAGTACATTCTTTTCTGAATAAGTCAGAAAAGTGTTCAGACATGTGACCCAATGTGTGCTCAGTAAGAGACTGCCCCATGGGATGGAAATTCTGGGGAGAAAAAGTCCAGCATTCCACTAAAGGGGTAACCATTACATCCATCTCTTTAGTATGACTTAAGGTGAGCTTCCTTCCTCAGGGGTGAGGAGTGGTCCCTTAGCCAGTCCTGTCACTTGGCCATTGTTAGGTCTCCACTCAGCCCTGAGATTTGATTCCTTTGATCAGAAGCTTTCCCTTATCGCCCTTCATCACTACTCTAGCATTCCCGCCTCTGAAGAAGTAACCCTAAAATAATTTTGGAACCAGATCAGGGTTCCGAGCCTTCACAGAGCGCTTTTATGAGCTCTTTGCATAGCCCAGGAAGAACCAGGTCTCTGAAAGCTACTGACTTCCTTAAGCTCCTATGTGCAAGTGATGCCCTGGCTAGGTTTCCTTGACCCTGGAGCAAGCTACCTTTTCATCACCCTACCCATCTACTCCCTTTTCCAAACCTGTGTTCTTCTATCTCCCTGAGGAACTCTTCAGCAAAGCCCACCACTTTCATACATACCCTTTAAAGTTTCCTCTCCCTCTCTGAGAATCTTTGCCTGTCTTCCCTCCTAACCACATGTTCAGGGTAAACTAAAAATTACCATGGGACACACTGTCCTATCTTTTACAAGATCCTTCAGATGAATATACAACACAACTATGTTGGATGTGTTGTATTGATTACTAGCAGAACTGTGTTCAGGACACAACAGAACTTGTCTTTTCTTCGGTATGTACCTATTTGTTCATCTTCTTCCTATATGTTTTTCTTATTAAGGACAAGGATCTCTTTGAAATGATCAATTTAATCACTTGTTAAATAAATAAGTAGACATTCAGACCTGCCTAGTTATTAATTAAAGGTGGATTAAAGTTAGTAGGCTGACTTGTTCACTCAATATTAAATAACTATGTGCCAAGTTTTGTAGTTTTAGGAAAGCCTATGCTTTTCAGCTTGGTGTGTGTGTGTGTGTGTGTGTGTGTGTGTGTGTGTGTGTGTGTGTGTGTGTGTGTATTAGAAAATCACAGAAATATAGAATCCATTTCAAGTTTCGGCAAGTGCTACCAAATGAAAATGTGGGGTTCTGTCAGATGGCATGGTGGCTGTTAATTTTGACACTGATGGTACCTCAGGATAGGATATTTAACTTGAGCCCTGAAGGATTTATTTTATATTTTAATTTTATTAATTTATTCAGATTACAACTAAATTGTTAGCCCATTAATTTTATCCTCCCATTCCTCCCTCCCTCTCACTTTCACCCTATTCCCTTTCCCTATGTCTAAGACCAAGGGTGACCTCCTCCTCCACTACATGGTCATTGGCTATCAAGTCTCATTTTGGTAGCCTGCTTATTCTTTCTTTGAGTGCCATCAGGCCTCCCCACCAAGGGGAGGTGGTCAAATATGGAGCACCAGAGTTCATGTCAGAGTCAGTCCCCGCTCTCCACATAACTATGGAGAATGTCCTGTCCATTGGGTAGAACAGAGTAGAGGTTCAATGTTTACTACTTGTATTGTCCTTGGTTAGTGCAATACTTTGAGCAGACCCCCCTGGGCCCCGATCCACCCATCACAATGTTCTTCTTGGAGGTTTCTAGGACCCTCTGGGTCCTTCTATTTCCCTGTCTCCTATATTTCTCTTACCTAGAGTCTCAGTAGGATGTCCTCACATCTATCCCAATCTCCTAGTAAGTGAAGACTTTAATGGGACATGCCTTTTGGGCTAGTGCCCAGTTATAAGTGAGTATATACCATGTGAGTCTTTCTGCTTCTGGGTTAACTCACTCATTATGATCATTTCTTGCCCCGTCCATTTGTCCACAAATTTTGGGATTTCCTTGTTTTTAAAAGCTCAGTAGGAGCCCTGAAGGATTTATAAGAATCAAGGTAGGCCAAGAATTCAAAAACAAAAAGCATGTACAAGGCCCCATTAAAATGAAAACCTGAAATAAAATAAAATAAAATGAAAACCTGGAATTTTATGGGCATTCTGAATGAAATACAGAAGGTAAATGTGCCTTGCAGCTGTGAGCTGGGTGGGCAGCTCAAGCCAGATGAGTGTAAGAAAGAATCCTGAGCGCTGAGAACAACAGCCACAGCAGGCAGCTTCATTTGGCTGTATCTTAAGAGCATGTTGGGAGCTTTTGGAGGGCTGTTTATGTACAGGAGTGCCACATTCTCAGTTTTGCATAGGAGTTATAGTAAGTTCAGGAAAGATTCTCCTACCCAAAGATGTCATGACCCAGCCTCAGCCTCTTGAGCCTCCTGCAAATTCTAGTGCACTCAGTGACGACATACTTCTAGAAACAGCACGCTGCCTGCTGATCTGAGACGGACTTGGCCAAATGAAGCTGTGTATAAAGGATAGCCCACTGCCCTGCAGAAACATTTTGGTTCAATCCTGGCGAATGTGGATCACCTAACAGTGAGAAATCTGTCCTTTCAGTGGGAAACCATAGCAACATACCACTTACGAGACACACTGTGTAATCTGCCTGCTCTTTGGCTAGTATTTTGCAGTCCAGTAATAATCATCTTGTCTAATGTGAGTATGCAGAAGGTCAGGCGAATTTAAGCTGCTGGCAGTTCAGTACTCCCCTAACCATGGGGATGGGGGTGGGAGGCTCTTTACACTGGGGACCCAGGATCAATGCCTTGGGCCAGCCATGAAGAAGAAGTCAGGGCTAGTAGCTTTGTGCTTTGTTTTTGGTACAGATTATAAACCACTGTTTAATCTAAAAGTGCAAAGGATTGAAGCATGAATACTATTAAATTGCCATAAAATCTTATTTATGGACAAACTGCCCTGGATGTATTTCTTACTAAGCTGCAAGATTGATGTTTAGAAATTTTATCCCAGCATATTTTTTTTAATAATTTCACAGTAAGCACTCCATTCCACTTTAGATAAAAATTATAGTCTGTAGACTTTTTAGGAATTACACAGAAGATACAGGAGTCTGAGGCAGGAGGATTGGGAGCTCAAGGCCAGCCTTAGCAGCATAGTGTTACCTGACTCTAAAGAAACTACATAAGTAAATGCATAAACAAACGGATAGTAATATGGAGATTTCTTGTGTTAGCCTCATATACCCGGGAGCATAAGCAGTAAGGGGTTGTGCTAAGAAGTAGAGAAAAATGGTACAGCCTTTAGGATAGAAGTTTGAAATTCAGTCTCTGGTAGATGATAAATTGAAGGCCACAGGAAGAGAAAAGGAAAGAAAGAAAGAAAAAGAAAAAAGAGGTAAAAAGGTGTCCTGGGTTTCCATGCAAGATTCCTTAATTTCTTTTACATGTTAGTATCCACTTTCTTTTTCTTTTACAATTCTAAATGAACTATCCGTCCCCCCCCCCCCCCAATTTAAAAAATCTCCAACAAGTTTACAAGGTCTTGCCTTTCTTCCAGTTTGACATCTGTCTGGCTTTCATCAGTTCTTCATCTTTCACTTCACCCTTTTATTCAATAGATATTCTCTGAGCACATGAGTTTTAGACATGGTAAGCATCAGAAATATACCATAGAACTGGATCCAGTACCTACTTCCAAATAACTTAGAGTCTGTCATGAAGGAAAAAAAAAAAAAAAAGGACAAGTGTATTATAGTGTGATAAACACTTGGAGCTTTGACCGTGTGGATTTGGGTGATAAACTTCTTCTGGATTACGACACTGAGATTTTATGATTGTTACTGTGGCATAGCACATCTCATCAGAACTGACAGTTACCTGGATAGAGACGTATTACTCCCCTGAAATCATCCCTGGAGCCTTTTTTCTATGCTTCAAGAAGCACACGGTATCAGAGGCCAGTTTCATTCTGCAAATTGGTTTCTGTTTAGCCACAATCACTGTTGACCTTCACCTTTCCTTTCTGATGCTTTACCACAAAGGTAGCTCAGGTGGCCACTTCTACAGCTCGCCTTGCATTTACTGGACTCTCAGTGATTGCCTAAACACAGCAGCTCTCACCTTTTGCTTGCTTCTTGGTTTTTGTTTTTTGTTTTTTGTTTTTTGTTTTTTCTTCTGAAACAAGGTCTTGCTTGCTAAGTAATTCTGGTGCACCTGCAGCTTGTTATGTAGACTAGGCTCGGCTCACACACAGTGATCCCCCTGTCTCTGCCTCCCTAGAGCTGGGGTATCAATCAATCAGGTATGCCAGCATGCCCAGCCCCATACGATCCATTCATCAAGCCAAGGAGCAGGATTTATTTCTTCCTTCAGATTCTTGTCGGATACAAATGCATTTGAGTAATTTTCTTGTTTGTTGTCCTTTCAGAATCTTGGAGCTGTCTTTAAAATTGGTGGGTTACTTATCTTTTGTAGCTGTTTTCAGGAAAGAAACTACCTACTACAGCTGTGTATCAACAAGGTGGGAGCAAAGGGATTACAAGGATGAGAGATATTTTTTAAAATTTAAATTTATTTCTTTATTTTATTCACTTTACACCCCTATAGCAGCCCCTCCCTCCTCTCCTCCCAGTACTGCCCTCCCACCCTCTTTCCCCTTTCTCCTCTCTCCATCTTCCCCATCCCCCCACATATCAAGTCACATCAGGCCAGACAAGGCAGCCCAGCTAGGGGAAAGTGATCTAAAAGCAGGCAGCAGATCCATGTCAGAGAGTCAGCCTCTGCTCCAGTTGCTAGGGGGGCCCTCATGAAGACCAAGCTGCCCATCAGCTACATATGTGTAGGGGACCTAGATCCAGTCAATGCCTGCTCTTTTGTTGATGATTCAGTCTCTTTGAGCCCCCATGGACCTCGGTTAGTTGACTCTGTTGGTGTTCTTCTGGAGTTCTTGTCTCTGCCAGATCTTGTATTTTTTTCCCCAACTCTTCCACAGGACTCCCTACTTATTGTTGGCTGTGGGTCTCTGTATTTGTTTCCATTTGCTGCTGGGTGGAGCCATTCAGAAGATGGTTATGCTAGTCTCCTGTCTACAAGCATAGCAGAGTATCATTAATAGTGTCGGGGGCTGGATCTCTCCCATGGGGTGGGTCACAAGTTGGGCCGGTCATTGTTTGGCTCTTCCCTCAATCTCTGCTCCATTTTTATCCCTGCATACCTTGTCGGCAGGGTAAATTTTGGGTCAAAGGTTTTGCGGGTAGGTTGGTGTTCTCCTCTCTCCACTGGAAGTCCTGCCTGGGTATAGGAGGTGGCCACTTCAGTCTCCATATCCCGTGCACCTAGGAGTGTCAGCTAGAGTTATCCCCACACCCACCCAGGAGCCTACTGCATCCCTGGTCTCAGAGGTGCCTCCCGTTGGCTGCCCTACTCTCAGCCCCTCTCATCTCCCACCACTGCTCTCCCCCAGCCTGATCCCCACCTTTGTTCCCCATCCCATCCTCTCTCCTACCCAGCTCTGTCTCTTCATCACACATCCAGTGTCTATTGCATTTTCCTTTCTGAGTGACATTCACGCATGCTTCCTTGGGCCCTCCTAAGAAATTACTTAGCTTCCTTGGGTCTGTGGATTGTAGAATGGTTATCCTGTACTATATGACCAATATCCACTTATAAGTGAGTACATATTGTTAGGATTCTGTTTCAGTCTGCCTACCTGTGGTGCCATTGCCTACCTGCCATGGGGGCGTGGCCCTGCCCAGTACATAAAAGGGCAGACCCTCCTCGTGGCTCTTTCTCTTTTTACCCCCTTATCTGCTTCCTTTCTCTTCTTCTGTCTCTGTGTCTGTCTTTGTCTCTGTCACTCTGTGGCATACCCCTCCCCCCTTTCCTTCTCTCCCCATGCTCACTTAATAAACTTAATATATTCTAATGTCTGGCATCTTTTTTTTTTTTCTTTTTATCATAAAACATACCATGTCTGTCTTTCTGGGTCTGAGTTACTTCACTCAGGATGATCTTTTTCTTTTTTCTTTCTTTCTTCCTTTTTAAAACACTTATTAAGTATGCAGTGTTTTGTCTGCATGTAGGCCTGCAGGCCAGAAGAGGGCACCAGATCTCATTATAGATGGTTCTAAGTCACCATGTGGTTGCTGGGAATTGAGCTCAGGACTTTTGGCAGAGCAGCCAGTGCTCTTAACCTCTGAACCACCCCCAGGATGATCTTTTCTAGTTCCATCCATTTGCCTGAAAATTTCATGATTTCCTTGTTTTTAATAGTTGAGTATTCCATTGTGTAAATGTATCACATTTTCTTTATCCACTGTTCAGTTGAGGGACATTTGGGTTGTTTTCAGTTTATGGCCATTACACATAAAGCTGCTGTGAACATAATTGAGCAGGTATCCTTGTTAAATGGTGAAGCATCCTCTGAGTATATGCTCAGGAGTGGTATAGCTAGGCATTAAGGTAGAGCTATTACCAGTTTTCTTAGAAAGTGCCAGATTGATTTCAAAACTGGCCCTAAAAATTTGCATTCCCACCACCAATGGAGGAGTGTTCCCCTTGCTCCACATCCCTGCCAACATGTGATGTCACTTGAGTTTTCGATCTTAGCCATTCTAATGGAGATCTCAGAGTCATTTTGATTTGTATTTCCTTGATGGCTAAGGACATTGATTATTCCTTTAAGTACTTCTCAGCCCTTAGAGATTCCTCTGTTGAGAATTCTCAGTTTAGCTCTGTACTCCATTTTTATTGGATTATTTGGTTTGTTGGTGTTTAATTTCTTGAGTTCTTCATATATTTTGACTATTAGTCCTCTGTCAGATGCAGAATTGGTGAAGATCTTTTCCCAGTATGGAAGTATTTGAAGAAAGAAATTGAAGAAGATATCAGAAGATGGAAAGATCTCCCATGCTTATGGGTTGGTAGGATTAACATAGTAAAAATGGCCATCTTACGAAAAGCAATCTATAGATTCACTGCAATTCCCACCAAAATTCCAACACAATTCTTCACACATTTTGAAAGAGCAACCCTCACTTCATATGGAAAACTAAAAAACCCAGAAAAGCTAAAATAATTCTGTACAATAAAAGAACTCTGGAGGTATCACCATCTCTGACTTCAAGTTGTGCTACAAAACAAAATAGTAAAAACAGAATGGTATTGGCATAAAAACAGACGGGTTGATCAATAGAATCAATTTGAAGACCCAGAATAAAGAAACACACCTATGGACATTTGATTTTTGACAAAGAAGTCAACATCATACAATGGAAAAAGAAAGCATCTTCAGCAAATGGTGCTGGTCTAACTGGATGTCTGCATGTAGATGTATGTAAGTAGATCTGTATTCATCACGGTGCACAAAGCTTGAGTCCATGTGGATCAAAGACCTCAACATAAAATCAGGTACATTCAATCTAAGAGAAGAAAAAATAGCCTTAAACTCATTGGTAGGGGAGACAAATTCCTGAACAGAACACCATACTTCAGGATCTATGTTCAACAATTAATAAATGGGACCTGATGAAACTGAAAAGCTTTTGTAAGGCAAAGGACACTGTCGTTAGGACAAAACTGCAGCATCCAGATTGGGAAGAGATATAAAGGAGGAACTGGAGCAGATTCTTAAAATTCAGGCCATGTAGCCTGTCTTTTCCCAACATCTGCCAGATGGGGGCAGTAGAAGAACACAGTTTGCTTATCTGGAGCCACACCAACATAAGTGTTGTGCTGTTTTTTATTAGGAACAACACCAAGTGTTTTGTGAAATGATTTTTACGTACATTTCTAGGAATGGGAAATTCTAGAATCTTCTCAGAAATGTCATAGCTTTAAAGATGGGTTTGATGTCTACTTCTGGATACTAAAGAGGAATTTTATTTTATTTTTAAATATTATTTTATTTGCCTTGAAAGTTAAAGTAAAAAGGAAGGTAGTTTGGAGGAAGCTGCTTAAGAAAGTTTAATTCTATAGTGGCCTTTGTCCAGTTTCTACTCTGGAAGTGGTTTGTGCAGAGCTGAAAACTACTATTTGCAGAATTTGGTGTTCTCATCTGGACCTCCTGACAAGAGGCAGCTCCTGCTCAGCAATCCTTCAAATAGGATTCTTGAGTCAGCACTGATTTAGCATTTCAAGGGCACTGATGGCTAGTTTCTTCAGGTTAGGGCTGGGGAACCTCACAGGCATGGTAAAATGGCTCAGAGAGCTGGGATAAGTCACCCCATCTCTTCAGACTTCAGCGAGGGCTGGAGGAGATAGTCTTTAGGCTTTTCCAGATTTAGATAGCTCTGCATCTACAGACTGGAGTTAGTTTTCAGCAATGACCACTAGCCTTCTACTGCCATCCGTGACATTTATTCCACATCAGTGTGTGCAAGGGCCTGCCCTGTGTAGTTCACATTGCTTACCCCCTGTGCTCTAATAGCAGATTTAAGGCAGCTGTCATCAACTTTGTTCCAGGTGAGAGAGCCACTGATCAGAAGTTCAATGGCGGCTCACGTGGGCTTTCCTGCTGCTTCTGTGAAATGGAATACTGTGAACTGGCTGTACTTGGCAGCTGAGGTCATTTCACACTATTCTACAATTCTTTCTTTTCTTTTTTGAGACAGGGTCTTAGGGGCCTTGGCTGACCTGGATCTTGTCTCGGAGCTGGCAGTAATCTTCCTGTTTCTGCCTTTGAAGCTTACCGACTCAGGAGGTAGAAAAGACTTGATTCTCAGTCCCACTTGCCTTCTGCCTAAGGCTTAGAGTGCTATTATTATTAAATTTTCATTGTGGTGCTCAGGACCTTCGTTGCACCAGTCCTTGATGCTTGTGCTTGTTGGCAGGCCAAAATGGTGGCTGTCTCTAGGATTTACCTTGGCCCATTGCATTTCCCAAATCTCCAAGGACCTGGAGATCCTGGCTCTCAAGTTGTTATTTATCCTTCAAATTCCCTCCTCTTGTCTCTATTCTAGCCAATACTATTCTGTTCTCCTCCTGAGATTTTAATGCATATATAATCCAATCTATATGATTTAGTATATTGGTTAATGGGTTTTGTTTCTGTCAACTTGATGCGAACTAGAGTCATCGGGGAGGAGGGAATCTCAATGAGAAATTCCCTTCATCAGATTGTCCTGTAATAAGCCTGTGGGACATTTTCTTGACTGAAGTGGGAGGGCCAAGACCACTGTGGGAGGTGTCACTGCTGGGCAGTTGTATAAGAAAGCAGATTGAGCAAGCCATCAGGAGTAAGCCAGGAAGCAACACTTCTCTCTGGTCTCTGCTTCAGTTCCTGCTTCCAGATTCCTATCTTGAGTTCCTGCCCTGACTTTTGCTCAGGAAAGACTACATGTTCTAAGATGAAACAAACCCTTTCCTCCCTAGTTGCTTTTGGTCATGGCATTTATCACAACATTAAAACCAAGCAGAGGCACTCATCATTTTTTTTTTTAATTTTATTGGTGTCTAAATGAGCTAGTTTTCTCAATGTGCACTACATGAGAAAACTCCCAAGGTCACAAGGCAGTTTTCATTCCTTCTAAGCCTTTGCTGTGAAGGGCACAGGGCCGAGGAACAACTTAGACATCTTAATGCTTTCTTTTCCTTTGTCATTAGGGACTAAGGTAGGGTTTTGTTTGCTTGACTTTGTGTAGGGACTTATGGCACTATGAAAGCTAGTCTTGGGGGGCTGGACTTTCAGTTCAGTTTCTCCTCCGTTCCCCTTGGCCTGTGCAGGATATTCTTCTTAATGATCCTGATAAGAAAGGCAAAAAGATCAAAGGTGGGACAAAGTAACCTGATGACAAAAAGAGTGACTAGAGAGATGCTGCCAAGAGCCACAGAATGCGGAAGCCACTGGAAGCCGTAAGAGTCCAAGACAGACTCTTTTTTTGGAGGTGTTATAAAAATCTAACCCTGCCATGAGCTTAGTTTAATTTATTTAAATCTCATTTTGGCTTATATTCTCCAGATTGTAAAATAACAAATTTATGTTACATTTATTTAGTATGTATATTAGTGCATGTCTGCCATAGTATATGTGTGTGTGTGTGTGTGTGTGTGTGTGTGTGTGTGTGTGTGTGTGTGTATGTATGTGTAAGTTCAAGCACGATTGGGGAATTAGTTCTGTCCCACTATGAGACTCCTAGAGATCAAGCTCAGATTGATGGCATGTGCTTTGTCTTAGGGGCACAGGTTTTTATCTGGGGAGCCATCTCACAGGCTCAGAGCCTTTGGTGTTGGAGTGCAGTAGGAAAGATACACATGGATAAACAGTTGTACTGAGCATACTCATTGCCATACCCTGAGGAGCAGGGTAGGTCCAATGGCTTATGCTGAACTCTTACAGCCAAAATGAAGGAACTCATCTTACTGGAGGAAATAAACAAGGGCCTGCTCTAGATGTCATCCAGAATCTGTACTAACCGAGGAGGACAGGAACAATGGGTGACCAAACCCACCCCATTGAGATTTTTTTCTTTATTTTGACAAAGTGGAAAGAATCTGAGGGGCTAGGACATTACTTCATACTGTACCCTAGGAGGGGATGGGCTTCCCATCTGGGGCTTTACTTGAAGCCATTCCGACTGCTGCTAAACTACTACTACTTTCCATACTAAGATTCTCCCCAATCACACCTGTTTTCTAGATACGAATAGCCCTAGCGTGCACGACTGTTAGGCATGCTCGTGCTTTCTGCCAGTCATGTCGTTTACAGGCAGCAGAAGGTGACCGTGCAGCTGACTCAGCTTTGGATACCATCATTACACATTCCCTTGAGCCAGGGAGTAAATATTCCCCTGGGAGGCCTGCTTAGTTTTGGAGGACAATGAATAATGTAGGATGACTTGAGTTTGACAGTGACAAACAGCACCCATGGCTGTTGTGAGCTTTGCTGAAGAGCTAACAGACAAAACCTTTCATGGTATTTTTTTTTTTTCTGAGGATGTGCTGGTGAGACCATCCGTCATACCTGCAACGCCCCATCCCATCCCATCCCATCTCATGGGTCTCAGCTCCTAAATCAGAAGCTGAGAATCCCGGATAGCTGAAGAAGTCACCTGGAAGCCACTTAACCCAGTGATTAATGACAAAAGGTTATGCTCCAGAGCTCTCAAGTGCTTGCAGTGTGACCTTAGACAAGTCATTTAACTTGTTAGGGCCATCTTCCCACTTAAAAACGGGGCTAATACCTGTTTCCCATGTGCATAAAAGTTTCATCCCAGTATCTGGCTTATGGGGACTTGTCTAGACTTTTTCATTTGTAAGTAGCCAAAACCACATTTTAAACTAGATAAGTGAGAGGAATATCTCAGACACCTGGAAATCAGAGGCCCCCAACATTTGCGGTTGGCATATCAAGATTTCATAATTCAAGGAAAGATACAAAGACAGGCTTTTTTCTTTTTTCTTTTTGGTAATGATTTCTTAGCAACTATAGGGAGAGCAAGAGAGCCTTTTTTTTTCTTTTTCTTTTCTTTCTTCTGGAATTACTGTCTGCTCAGTACTGGGAGGCACTATCTTGGTTCTTGCTGGGCATCCCTGAATCCTAGTCACTGAAATCTGAAGAGCATATATATGCTGCCTGGCTAGGCCTGCATGTCACACTGTCATGTCAAACGTCTTTTGAGTGTGAAGTAGTAGTAGTAGTAATAATAATAATAATAATAATAATAATTAGTAATAAATGCAAGTAATTTGAACAAAGAAATTTAATTTCTTCACGATAAATTTACTTCAAGTAAAGATAAACACACAAACAGTGTCTTTGGACGTGTGACTTTCCCTGTGCCCCTGGACTCAATGTCCCATGCATGCAACATCTTATTCTCAAGGTTTTGTGCTACCCTGGCAGCTGGAAGTCATCTCTTTACAAGGTCAAAGTGATTTATATCTCCTACTACGTTGTCTTTATCAACACAAGTAATGTCTTTTGCCACTCTCATACACTTTCAAGTATTAATTCATTCTTACCCGGTAACAGGTCAAGTGCCTCTGATCATATGGTTAGGGGATGGGACCCATCTAGTACATTAAGCCAATAGGTATTCCCTTATTCATATAGGAGCATAATAAAGAATGGGAAATGAATAATAGATTGGTGTGTTTGGAACGGAGGGAGAGGTTGGAGAGAAAGTTATTGAGGTAGCATTAACCTACCCAGACTACTGACTGACTTTATGACTGGTGAAATATTAATAGAAAGAAAAAGAAAGGATCAAAGGTAGATGCAACCACATTACAATATGTTTTAGTTATTCTACTAGAATATTATCTGTGCATTTAATGGAAACTAGGGCCTTTAAAATGATAGGGCCTCCTTAAGGTAGCAAATATAATAAGCGGCCAATGCATTTCTGATAAACCCAGGATTACATCCTTTATGAAAGTAGATACGGGGATCAGTTAGAAGGGCTTCACTGTTTGTAGTGGTTTGAATGAGAAATTTTCTCTATAGCTCATGCATCTGAACAGTTGGGCCCTATAGGTGGGGCGATTTGAGAACACTGTAGAACCCCTAGGAGGTTGAACCTTGCTAGAGGTAAGCAAGGGTGGGCCTTGAGGCTTTACAGCCTTGCTCTACTTCCTGTTTTTCTCCTTTGCTTCCTGTGTTCAGATGACCTGGTGGTGAGCCAGCTTCCTGCTTCCAGAACCATGCCTGTGTGTGTGTTGTGCTTTCTCCACCATGACAGAAGATATTACTTCTGAAACTGTAAACTGACACAGTCCCCTTCTTCCCTACGTCTCTCTTTGTCAGGATTTCTTATCATTGCAACAAAAACATACCCGATTGTCTTTAAGCAGTGATGTCCTCTGCCTACTGTCTTAATGGTGCCTTAAAGATCACAGGCCATAAGGGATGAGGAAATGCTCAGTCCTGATGACTTGATGTGCAGGGGTGGGTTGGTGGGGGAAGAGCTCCCCTTTTCTGAGGAGTAAGGGTGATAGGGGAAGGAAAGGGAGGAAGAGGCTATGATTGGGATGTAAAGTGAGCAAATAAATAAGTTAATTAAAAGAGAAAAGAATACACACATAAAAAAAAAAGATAATTGTGTTTCCTACAAATATATTTTCCATTTGGTATTTTAAAACTATCTATCCAGAATGTATTAGTACCCTTTCACATATGATACCACATGTAGGTTGAAGAGTGTATCAGTTACTTTATTGGAACTTGGGAAAACCTTATATCAGTGGTTCTCTCAACCTTCCTAATATTTTTTAAATTTTAGTTTATTATAATTTATTGAGGTTACATACCTGTTGTTGTTCCCCAGCTTGTATTTTCCAGTTCCCACCCTCCTTCGCTCTTCTGCACTATTTCCCCGACCCTAGACCTCTGACAGAAGCAGACTTTCCCCACCATATGACCACAGCCCATCAGGTCTCACCCAGATTGCTGCTTCCCCTTCCTCTGTGCTGGCCGGGGGCCCTTCCTACCAAGGGGAAGTGATCAAATCAGGGACACCAGGGTTCATGTCAGAGACAGTCCCCATTCTCCCCACAATGAGCTGTCCATATTGGGACAGATGCTTGAACCAGCTGCTGGACTCCTGGTGGAGCACTGAGAGTGGTGTGAAAGAATTGGGGGATGGAAGGACCCAGAGGGTTCTGGAGCCCCAGAAGGAGACCATCAAGGCAGGCGGATCTGAACCCAGGAGGGCCTGCACAAACTGTTACGCCAACCAAGGACAATGCATGCAGTAAACCTAGAACCCCTGTGTAGATATAACCTTCCTAATTCTTTAACCCTTTTACAACATTCATGCTGTGGTGACCCCCAACCATAAAATTATTTCATTGCTACTTCATAACTGTAATTTTGCTGCTTTTATGAATTATAATCTAAATATCTGATATGCAGGGTATCTGATATGTGGCCCCTAGAGAGTTCACGACCTCAGGTTAAGACCACTGCCTTAAATCATTAGTTCAACAGCCTTTTAGCAGCTTTAGGCTCCCTTCTTACCTAGGAAGGCTAATTAGAGAAGCAGTGTCTTTTTAAAATCAGTTCACACGCCCCCTCCATTAAGCACTAAGACCTTACCACTTGCCATCATACTCTATAAATACTAGGTCCCATCTGCCTGGCTCTTCTTCCTCTGGTTGCTCTAGCAACCACTGTGAGTCCAGCTGCTGTTCTTTTGTGGCCTCGTCTGTTTACTCAATGATTCACCTCATCTTTCTGTGACTTCAGCACCCCATATCTGGATATACCCATTTATTTTTGCTTTCTCCTTTATAGGATTCTTGGTTTCTTTAAAAAACAAAGCAAAACAAAAACAAAGTCAGGTTGTAAGAAGCTTCTTAAAATTAAGAAAGCTCCTGAGTATTTTCTAAGTGCAGCTCTTTATTTGCCTTTAGAGCGACTGAAAGGTATACCTGGTCTACAATAGAATTGAACCTGGTTGAGAAAAGAAAAGCTGGTTAATGAAAGATAGGAAAGTAGGTCACTTTCCGATCACTTATATACCCTTTTCAGTCTGATAGGGCTTCCTGCTGTAAGAGTTGTTAAAAGGAACTCAGATCTGTAATGTGAATATGAGAAACTTACTAGAAAACAATAACTCTGCAATACAAACTTATCACTTAAAATCGTTGTTTCTAAAAAACTTGCCAGCCTGTCAGGATAGTAAAAAACAAAACAAAAACAAAAACTCCAAATTAAAAACCAAGCATGTCCTTTAAGGCTTCCTGAAGACTGGAAAAACACAATTCCTTACCCCAGAGAATCTCTGCAAATTCATTGTAATTGCATCTCTAGTTAACTGGCGTTGGTTCACGATAACATTGGTGGCGATATAATTACTGTTATTCTTTTAGTGACCATATATCCATCTCCAAAAAACCAGGTCATCCAGATGTTTATCATCCAGACCCCATGTGGCAGGCAAAAGGGAAGATCTACTTGCTGGATTTTTCTCATCTTTCCCTTCTGTGTCATTCACAGCCAGAGCTTGTGCTCTCGTGTGCATGAGATGCTTCCTTTCTGATTGGGTTGGTGTGTAGGATACGTGGACATGCTGAGCTCGTCGTTTAAAGGATGGTGGAAGGGTAGTCTTGGTAATGTGTTAAGTGTACTTACAAGTTCTGAGGTGAGTTAGAATGGAAGAAAAGCTTGCGTGAATGCCAGTGGTGAGGGAGAGAAGGGTAGGCCGAGGCCAAAGGGAATAGAAGGCGAGGGAGCTACCTGAATGCCAGCATTTCTGGAAGCCAACTAACCAGCTCGGATGACTTTATCAATGTAAGGGAAAAGCACGGAAAGGGTTTAATCTGGGGACTTACGCACTTTTCGTGGTTTTTAAAGTAGCACGTTGGTGTAGAGAAACAAGATTGGACAATGATACAAATAACAGAAAGAACCCAACTTGAGAATGATTGTAATAACCTAGACAAGAGATGCTGGTGTCCTGGACATTGGTAGGAGCCGTGGCGATGAGGGAAAGTAGTAGAGAGAAGATACGTTTAGAACTAGAAGAGATATGGCAATGAAAGGGAAGATTGGGAGTAATGGGAAGGAAGCAGAGACAATCATGGATACGATTTCTGGCTTGAAAAACCTGGTAGAGGAATGATAATGCCATTTCTTCTGACGTCAATGACAGGGGAGGGACAGATGGGAAACCCTAACAATGAGGTGTGAATATACTATCCTTGTGGCCTTAACTAATGTTTCTTTCAATGAACTTCCAGAAATATCTTGGACTGGCTTTGTCTGGGCTTCTGACCCGCATCCTAAAGCGGCTTGCTTGGAATCCTGCTTACTACACCCCAAACATACCTCAAACCTGCCCCCAAATATTTCCTACCTGTTGGAGCTATGGATGTGGAAGCCACAGTTACAGAGGGCAGAATGTAAATGCCATGTTTTCTCTTCTGGGGAATATTGAGGCATACAACTTTTTTTTATATATATTCTATGAATACAGTCTCTGGACTCAAACTCCACCATGTCTTGACAGGGCCCCGCCTTTCCACTTTTGTGAAAGATGGCAGATTCTGCTATTACCCTCAGGGAGGATATTGCAAGGATGCAGTGGACGAGTGTGTGAAAAACCAACAGCAGCATCATTCTGGGAATACGGGCTTGTTCTTTTACAGGCGGTCCTTCCCTATGGCTTTTGAGAGCTTAGCGCTTGTCCGAGTGGAAGTATAGGTGAGGATGGATTCCCTGGTCTCTCACTCAGAAAAGAGCTCCTTGGAAGCTTCAGGCATGGCCCTCACATTTGATAAAAACTCACAGCATCTGTGTTCTAATACAGCATGATAAAGACTGCTACTCCGGGAGATGCTAAGAAGGTGTGTGTCACTGCTGCTGGCTTTTACACTGCCTGTGATTGTGTACTAGCATGCAGCTACTTTGAAGACTCGCTAAGATTTTTGCTCAGCAAATTAGGATAATGCATTTCTCATGCACAAAACAGTGGTAAAAACAGCAGCCGTCAGGCCATAAAAGAAGGTGACATAGAACTACCTCTAAGGAGTGTTATTGGAAGGAGAGGACTTCAAGGCCATCATTGGCTCTAGAGGTGTCGAGAAGTATTAGACAGAATACCTCACCACGATACCACAATATATGGGGATCTAAACACCACAATATATGGAGATCTAAAAATGTTTGGGGCCTAAAAAGAAGAAGAGGATTCCTTTTAAAAGCCTGGAGAGGAGCTTCATTAAAAATGAAAACATGTAGTAGTTGGCCAACACAAATGGACGCCATTTTTTTTGTATGTGTGTCTTTTGTTTTGACTTTTAAAATTTTACACAAAGAGTGAGAGAGAGAGAGAGAGCATGCACACTGATGTAAGAGGGTTTGGTGAGGACACTGGAGACTCTTTAGCAAGCAGCCTTCATTCCCAGACCAACTTCTGGAGCAATATCCCTGAGGAGACTTAAACTAATCCCCAGAACAAAAGCTTGGCTTTTTATTACCTTTTAGGGGTGGTGGGAAGTTTCATATCGTGTGACTTATTAGCACAGGGTATGTGACAAAGAGCATGGAGGAGCCAGGTACTAGGTAGGACTCTAAACCAGGGGACTCTATTAGGCCACAGATAAACTGTTTCTTGACTCTTGGTCTCAGGATGGGGTGCAGGGAGGCATGGCCTGATTCTAACTCATGTCACTTAAAGAACAGTCTTCAGGGATAGGCATGTAGCTCAGCGTTTGCCTTGGATACAAGAAGCCCTAGGGATGGTTCCTAGCACCATAAAAAGAAGACAAGAATAAAAACATATTAAAGAACAACATTTTATAGTGTCTAGCACCTTCAGAATGTGGATCACACAATGACCACACACTAATTCAAAATCAATTGTGCAGTGAAGCTGAGGTTCTTATGACAGCATTAGCCTGTCTGGTATAATGCAACTTCACTGAAGCCTTGGGTATGAACAAACCTGTTCCCTTTGTGCTGTGCATGCTGTTATTACACCTGAAACCAATAACTGCCTGAAACACCTTGGCTCAGAGCAAAGACTCCTGTATGTTGTGAATTGCAGTGTTCTATTGAATATACAAAGTTTTCCACTCTTTTTTTTAAAAAAAGATTTATTTATTTATTATTATTTATAGAGTGTTCTGCCTGCCTGCCCACCTGCAGGCCAAAAGAGGGCACCAGATCACATTATAGATGGCTGTGAGCCACCATATGGTTGCTGGGAATTGAACTCAGGACCTCTGGAAGAGCAGTTAGTGCTCTTAACCTCTGAGCCATCTCTCCAGCCCAAGTTTTCTACTCTTATAGAAGCACATTGTTTTAATTGTGGAAAACAAAGGTTTTTTAATATGCTCTGACTGTCATTCTTCAGCAGGCAAGTATCAGGTTTGTGTAACTGTTGTCTAGAATGTTTAATTAAAAATATTCTATTTGAGTAGTTGCTTTGAGTTTCATAATAATGTTCAGTGAATGTGTCAGTTTCTGAATGGCTCTGAGCACACTTGTGTCACTGTGTACTAATATGTGCAAAGTGGCATTTCCAGCACCAATGACTACAAAATCAAAGTTCATATCAACTCTGAGGGACTGTGAAGATGCAGTTCATCGTGTAGCATCAAGTGTTCGCCCAAGAGTTAGGTGATAATGTAAAAATAATCTGCACATCTGCCTTACTAGAATGCATATTTGCTTTAATCTTTCATAAGTAGTATAATTATATGCATAGCAAGAATTGTTTTCAAACATATCTCCTGTGATTTATTGTCAGTAAATGTTAGGTTTGTTTATCTATTTTATAGACTCATATACCTGGGTTTTCATGAAGAAAATTTCCAATCAAAAGTGGTTACAAGTAAAAAAAATGCTCAAGCAGTCTTGTTGCCATGGAAATGCTTTTGCTGAAAAAAAAAAAAAAGGATAAAAATTAAAGAAAGAATGAAAAAAAAAAAAAACAACCAGAATACTAATTGCAAATTTTTCTGAGACAAATGCAAAGTTTTGGGGAGGTTTTATATATGTGAAATAAAAAACTTTGGTGACTCCTCAAGTTGGCCTTCAAATAGGAGCCTATTGGCTTTTGATGGGTATATTGCTTCTTGGTGAGACCTGACATCGACAGAGAAGTTAAAAATTATTTACAATGAAATAAGAAAAGCTTCCCCAAATCAGACACCCTGGCAAGTAGGATTGCTCAAAACTTTTCTTTCAAAACTCTTCACAGACGCTGTTTATCTCAAAGGCAAAGGCATGCTGATCTGCATTCTGCAGCGGGCTGCCCAGAGCCTCTGCAGTGTGAAGATTTGAAATTGACTTTCTCCCTTGAGGGTGTTCCTTGGATGCAGGAGGGGAAAGAAAAGTCAGCTAAGCCAGGACATCTTTAAAGATCTTCTCTCCAAAGCAAGATACAAACTGTGCTCTTTAAACAATGCATTTCCAATCTCCTGAGCTGTGACCTTACCTACTTTGAGTGAATACCAATGAAATCAATGCTCCCCTGTGGAAGAAACAGAACTTCTGGGGCTCCCAGGAAGATGAGAAAGGAATATATGAAGGAAATTATAGTCTTGCCTGGGTCCTTGGCACTTTTGCAAATTCTGAAATGTTTAGGGGAAAAGGGAGGAGTTAATGAGACATTAACTTTCAATCTTGGAATTCACAAAAATTTAGACTCTTACCATAATATTTACATTCAGAGGTTCCTGGACAGAAGCATACTCCATTTTCATCAGCAGGACCAGCCTTCACACATGATCTAGTTTGTCTGTACTTTTACCAGAACGTCCTTACACAGGACTAAGTGCAGGACGGGAAGAACCAGCCTCAAGTCTTGACTGTCATTGGCAGAATTCGGCACTCTGATCTCCCCGAAACTCCTTCCTTTTCAGTGAAAATAGTGAGGCGTCTCCTGGTCATTAAAAGGATATATGACAAGTAATGCGGTATAGGGACTTGTTTGTTGCAAAGATTTAATCTCCGTTTCCTCTGTCCCTGTGTCTCTGGATTTTCTGTCACGTTATCTCTTCCCATCTGTTTTCCCCCTCTCCCTCTCCGTGCATCTATCTTACTATCTCTCCTCCTTACTTTCTGCCCATCTATCTATCTATCTCTTGCACTGCTACCTTTTTCTGCTGTCTGCTCTACCCTCCCTTCTTCTCTTTCCCATTTACTTATTCCTTATGCCTCCTCTTCCTCCTCAAAGCTCTTGGTCCCTCTTGCTGCAGATTTCTTCTTTTCTAATCTTGAATATACTCTTAATTTTGGTCCATGACCTTCAGGAATTTACTATTTCAATAATGTGGTGAATGCTTGGTTTTAAAACATGTCATGACTCCCTAAATTTGAACATGTAACACATCTACAATAAATCTTTAATGATGGATATTTGTACTTATGTCATATAGTAAATACCTTCCCTCAACTTTTTTTTTTCTAAGTTGGTCAGGGAATATCATGGACAATACTTATAGGTTAATTGTATGGGTTCCATATCCTAAATTAAAATGTCATAAGCATTCTTTGAATTGTGTTTATGTTGGCAATGAACAAATAGAGAGTTAGAACTTACACTTTTCTGACTCTAGAATTTAAACTCTGTGTACCTTTCCTGTTAAACTTCAGATGAAAATGTATTTAGTGGTTTAAAAAAATCTTTAGAATGAAACAGAGTTTCTTTGTGACTTTATTGCAATAGTCCTTGGGACAGCTCTATGTCCTCTTTGTCTGTCTTGCCATGTGACTATGGGTCCTGTTAGTAGGGGAATTGGGCTCTTGGATGCCTGTGTCTTGTTCTGAGGCTGTAGGCCACATCCAATCTCCTGATTAACCATTATGCTTGCCATGAGCATCATTGGACTGGTCAGTCATTTTGTGGGATTTTTATTATTAAAACTATATCTTTGGCATCAGAAGCAAATACAGAAGGTGTTCATATACTCATGTGCAATTTAGAAAAATTCCCTGCTATAGAATTTTGGAAATTTGAAGCATCACATGAACCCATCTGCTTGGCTAATCTGAATTGCATTTTCCTCTTAACACCCAGTGAAAGGAACAGTGCCACTGTGGATAAATCCTGTTACCTCACAAGTGGGAAATATTTTCTTACTACAACACTTTTCAATTATTTTGAGTGCCTCATGTTAAATAAAAGCAGAAACTCCCAAGTTGAGTGCTAGCAGCCAATATTCAAAGTTTTTGTGATAGTTACTGTTTTTTGTCTGCTCAATGTAAACATCATATTCATGGTCTTAGAGGACAGATATAACAGACTTTCCCCTGGACTTTGCAGTTTCTCCTCTGGACAATGATCAGTTATTTTTAATTATATTTCTAAGTGTGTCTGTTATTTATGTTAGAGCAGTTTTTGTATTACAACAGTGACTTCTATTATCCTTTTAAAGAATAATAAGGCCATAAGTTTTGGTCAAATTATGAGTTCTTTTTTTCTTTTTCCTTTTTGGTTTTTCAAGACAGGGTCTCTCTGTGTTAGCCTTGGCTGTCCTGGACTCTCGCTTTGTAGGCTAGGCTGGCCCCAAACTCACAGCGATCCACCTCTCTCTACCTCCTGAGTGCTGGAGGGGCACTAAAGGCATGCATGTTTATCTTAAATTTGGGAACCCGTGATTTTTTATCTGCATTTCTTTTTTCTTCTTTTTAAAAAAATTACTTATTCTTACATCATACATTACATCCTGTCCGCTGCTTCCCTTTCCTCTATGCCTCCCAATCTGATCTGCATTTCTGAGAAAGGAGAACAAACTTATTTCATGTGATGGAGAAATACCTCCAGAAGAACATTTGAGGGAAGATGCTGTAAGTTCAAGCTTTACCTTCAACTGCGCTTGGTAACACACAGACAAGCTGAATTGTTTGTTGTCAGCTATGTACAAGAACTCACTTTATGTTGTGCCTTTCTCTGTTTTGTTCCTAATGTTGCTTCATCCTTCAGCTGGCTGGAGCACATCCTCAAGTAGGACTCTCTGAGTGATGCTTCACAGACTACCCTCACAGCACAGCTGGAAGCTCCTGTTACAGACAGGAGGCAGGTTTGGTACCAAATTATTGGGTCATGCCTATATTTTCTCTTCAAAAGAAAATTTAGTGTTAGCACTTGGTCTAGCTTAGTTTTTTTGTTCATTGATTAACTGACGTGCTTTGGCTTGCATGAATTGTTTTCTATTTCTAAAAATTGTTTTAATTCCCAAATATTTCTCATGATGCTTATAGTTTAGGGGCCTCTGTTGATTTTTCCTGAAATATGGTACGTGAATTCAACCTTCACTCTCATACTTTTTTTTTTTAAACTGTGAAAATTTGTTTTTGAGTATATCTTTAATTATTGATGTTTTAGCATTTGAAATATTTCCTATGGGTATGGAGTTTAGCTAGATAAAGAGTAAACTCAAGAATATTGTGTTGTATATTTATTATAAGACAGTGTAGTCTTTGGTAAGAATACTTTCAAAGAAACACAGTGTATATGGATTACAGAGACACCATTTCCCTAACAAGGAAAAAAAACAAATTTGCTAAATTGAAGTTGAAAGCTGGGTGCCTTGTTGCTAAGGCCTTAGCTATTGAGCATGTGGAGTAAGGTGATAACTTAGGCCTAGATGTGTGGACCTAACCTGTGTTAAGCGTTAAGTTATTTCTGTTCCACAAGACAAACCTATAAGAAGAAAAAAAAGAAGATAAAAACAAATAGAAGGAAGCAAGATTTATTTCATTTTCTTTTGATGAGTGATTCTGAAGAAAACTTTTAAGTTCACCAAATGGGAAAGTATAAACAAAGAAATCTCATTGGGATGCTTGACTATTGCAACTTTATTGCAAAGATTCCTTAGTTCTTTTCCTTGCAAAATTCTTTCAGAACATTGCCAGGAAGACTTGTACCTTAAACCGGAGGAACTTGTAACTTTGGATGGTTGGTTACAACACAACCAAATGGCCCTGTCCTTTCAAGCCATGTGTATGTATTACTTGCTAAAATTAACAACAGTAAGTGAAAAAGAACTCATCCTGTTATACCATCTGCTTGTTGCAAAAAAGAAAAGAAAAAGTTTGCCATAAAATAGACATGGCAATGGAAAGGCGCATGTTGAGATGGTTTTGAGGGTTACCCCATACATGTTGGAAATTCTTCCATATATAGGTATGCGTATAAAGAGTGTGGCAACAGATTTTGTTCCGGTTTGAATTGGGGAAATGGACTTTGGCTGCAGATGACTTCCTTAAGATTTTCCAAAGCAAATCTTGAAAAACACAATCAGTGCTCATCAAAATCTTCATTTATGCTGCTGTAACGTTTACCGTTTCCCCAGGTCACCTTGGCAGTGTTAGAGGTTACAATACCTTTGTTAAATGTGTTCATTCATCTATCTATTCTCATACTCATCTGTTCACTTGAGAGACCTTTTTCTATGCCTCCTTATTAAATTTAGAGCAGTCCTGGGTGTCAAGAACAGAAAGCACAGCCATTGACCTCATGTGGATTGCTTCTTTCTTGGCAAGACTGGCATGAAAACAAAACACCAGTATCTCTCCTCTCTTTCACTGGACTTGATTTTTATCTTCTTCTAGAGTTAAACCCAGGGAATTGAAATACTTACTAATGTTTAGAATGAGATATTGGATTTGAAACCAAAATGGTAAAACCAAACTGGAACTTTTCTGCAGTGGAGGCAGCCCTGGGGGTGGAATATTGAGTCCTAGAGCAAGAGAGTTAGGAACTGAATGATCAAGAAGGGGAAAAAAATGATGTTCAGCTACAAGCTGATCACTCAAGCAAAACAAATGGGTACGAAAATAAATGCAGATGTGACCAGGTGGAGCAGTGTTATGCCTGCAATAAATAGCGCTTGGAGATGGAGGCTGGAGAATCATTTGCTTGTAGTGCACAGCAAGATCCCATCTCAATCCCCCCCGCCCCCGCCCCCCACCCCCGCCCTCTGCCCCCCACAAAACTGACACGTACAAAAACAAAACAAAACAAAACAAAACAAAACAAATGCAGCCATGAATATCCTCTGAAGTCTTTTTGCTCCATTTCTAGGAAGTTTTCTCACTATTATCCCACTAACTTATACTATCCATATATATATATATATATATATATATATATATATATATATATATATATATATATATATATAAACATTTTTATGCAGGTCCAAGATGGTGGTGCCGAACACGCAGAGTATCTGATGGAAACTAAAGGCCAGGCTGGGAGCTACAGACCACAAGACCTGAAGAGCCCTCGGTGAGAGGGGTCCACAAAGTGCAGAGCACTGGTGGGTCTGGCCCCAGGTAACCCAACTAGCCCACGAAGGACAGGTGCCCAGTTCCCAGAGTCTGAACTCGTATCTGCCTACAAGCTCTGCTGTGAGCTCTATCAGGGGCTTGTTATCTGAGACTGAACTGTGGGTGGTGAAATACCAGCCGGGAGCAACTGGCCTGGGAAAAACGCAGGAAAATGGGTGGTGTTGACCTCAGACCAACCCGTGAGTACACAGGGGCTGGTGACCACGTGGGCACAAATGCCAACGCCCAGTATAGTGGAGCATATGCATGCTTCACCTGTGCTCTCTGTTTCCCTCTCTGAATGATCTGTGGGGCACACAGTAGCACCAGAGCTGGCTGGCCCAGGGGAACCTGAGAGTGTGGATCTGGGCCCGCCAGTCCATGGAGGGACGCAGGGCCCACACAGGGGCCCAGGCAGCTGTGGACATGCCCTCTAGCTATAGCTCCAAACCTTCATACATGGGTTGACCCATCTAAGGTGGCAAGGTCTGAATGGATTAGGTGGAAACCTCCATCCCAGTGGACTGTTCCTACACACTTGGGCAGAACTGATCTGGCCTGAATGGATCAGGCAAATGCCTAGCTAGCCACCGCAGCTCAGCAGGGGCTTCCACACTCTTGAGAGGGTCTGAACCAGCCTGAAGGGATCCCACAGAAGCATACCCACCTGCCCCAACACAGGGAGCCATTCCCGCAAACTCTGGCAGATCCTGACGTGCTGTCGCAACCCAGTGGAAGTGCTGGAGCAAGCCCAGATGGGACTAAACTGGCCTGAAGGGATCAGGTGGGAGCCCAGCCAACTCTCACAGGCTAGAGGGCAGTATCTGCTCTCACAAGCAGGACTGAACCTAAACTCCACAGCCTAAACCTAAACCCCACTGTTCAGGCAGAATCCTAGTGAACCCCCACAAGCCAGTAGGGGTTCCAGCACTCTAGGGTGGACTGAGCCTAGGCCCCCAAAGTCCCATTGCCTTAGGGCTCAGTATTCAAAGCCCAGCCAAAGACAGGATAACCGGCTTTATCTACACTACCTCAAACTGATCCTTGGACTGCAGAGCACCAGCACTGGCCTCTGCTGACCCAATTGGGAGCTGATGATGTGGAATAAAGTCCCTTGGAGCTGGAACCAGATCACCTGCCTGATCCAGGGCAGGACACAAGAAACTACCTCCCAAAATCATAGATGGCAAGATGACTAAAGGCCAGTGTAAAAACACAAACAACAAAAACCAAAACAATATGGCATCTCCAGATCCCAGCTATCCCAAAGAAATCAACTCTGAGAACTCAAAAACACAATTGAAACACAAGAAAATGACTTCAAGTCCTTAATAATAAAGATTATAATGGAAGAAATGAATAAAATCCCTAAACAAATGCAGGAAGATGCAGCCAAACAGATTGAAAACATTAAAGAGGCCCATAGAGAGGCACTGGAATAAGTTCATCAAAATACAACCAATGAGATGAAGGAAATCAATAAAACCATTCAAGATCTGAAGGCCTATAGAGAGGCACTGGAAGAAATTGAGGAAAATACAAACAATGAGATGAAGGAAATCAATAAAAGAGTTCAAGATTTGAAGATGAAAATGGAAACAATGATAAAAATACAGACAGAAGAAAGCCAGGAACGAGAGAACTCAGAGAAGAAAGCAAGTAATGCAGAAGTGGGCTTCTCTAACAGAATCCAAGAAATGGAGGAACAAATCTTGGGAGTAGAAGATACAAGAAGATACGAGAAGAACTTGAAACAACCATCAAAGAAAATGCTAAATCTGAAAAATTCCTGACACAAAACATCTATGAAATCAAGGACACCATGAAAAGATGAAACCTGAGGATAATAGACATTGAAGAAAGAGAAGACTCCTGGCTCCAACGCCCAGACAATATTTTCAATAAAATCATAGAAGAAAATTTCCCCAATTTAAAGAAGGAGATGCCTATAAAGATGCAAGAGGCCTACAGAACACAAAAAAAGAATAGACCAGAAAATAAAATGCTCCCATCACATAATAATCAAAACACAAAATATACAGAACAAAGAAAAATATTAAAAGTGGCAAGGGAAAAGGACCAAGTAACATATAGTAGCAAATCTATCAGAATTACATCCGACTTCTCAACAGAGACAAAAAAAGCCAGAAGGGCCTGGTCAGAGGTCCTACAAACCCTAAGAGATCACAGATGCCATTCCAGACTACTATACCCTGTGAAACTTTCAAAAACCATTGATGGAGAAAATAAGATATTCCATGACAGTAACAAATTCATACAGTACCTATCCACAAATCTGGCCTTACAGAATTTAATAGAAGGAAAAGTCCAAACCAAAGTGACAAACTACAACCAAAATTAAACAGGAAGTAGATAACTGCACTATTGCAAAAACATAACCACACAAACACTCTACTGAAAACAACATCAAAATCAAGGGACTTAACAGTCACTTGTCATTAATATCATCAGGGGTCTCAATTTTCCAATAAAAAGACACAGACTAACTGAATGGATGCATAAACAATATCCAACATTCAAGAAACACATCTTAGCCACAAGGATAGACATTACCTCAGGCTGAAAGCGTGGAAAAGGCTGGTATTCCAAGCAAATGGACACAGGAAGCAAGCTGGTGTAGATGTTTTAATATCTAATAAAATAGACTTTCAACCAAACTTAATCAAAAGAGATGAGGAAGGACATTTCATACTCATCAAAGGTAAAGTAAACCAAGATGTCATCACAATTCTGAACACCTATACTCCCAATACAGAGGCACCCACATTTGGAAAAGAAATATTAACAAGGCTTACACCACACATCGACCCCCACACATTGATAGTGGGAGACTTCAACACACAACTTTCACCAAGGGATACATCAACGAAACAGAAATTAATCAAGAGATAATGGCATTTACTGATGTCATGAATCAAAAAGGATCTAACAGATATCTACAGAACTTTTCACCCAAACACAAAAGATTATGCCTTCCTCTCAGCACCTCATAGAACCTTCTCCAAAATTGATCATATAGTAGGTCACAAAGCAAGCTTCAACAGATTCAAGAAGATTGAAATAAAACCTTGTATTCTATCAGATCACTATGGACTATAGGTGGATTTCAACAACAACAGAAATAACAAAAAGCCTACACACACATGGAAATTAAACAACTCTCTACTTAATGATAATTGGATCAGGAAAGAAATTAAAGACTTCCTAATATTCAATGTAAATGATGGAACAACATACCACATATTGAAAGCAGTGCTAAGAGAAAAATTCATGGCACTAAGTGCCTTAATAAAGAAATTGGAAACATTTCATATAGCAACTTAACAACACATCTGGAAGCCCTAGGGAAAAAAAAAAGAATCAGAAACACCCAAGAAGAGTAGACATCTGGAAATAATCAAACTCAGAGCTGAAATCAATAAATTAGAAACAAAGAGAACAATTCAAAAATCAACAAAACCAGGAGATGGTTCTTTGAGAAAATCAACAAGATGGACAAACAATTAGCCAAACTAACTAAAAGGCAGAGTGATACTATCTAAATCAACAAAATCAGAAATGAAAGGGAGACATAACAACAGACACTGAAGAAATACAAAGAATCATTAGGTCCTACATCAAAGGCTTATATGCCTCAAAATTTGAAAATCTAAGGGAAATGGACAAATTTCTTGATCATTACCAATCACCAAAGTTGAATCAAGATCAGATAAACAAATTAAATAGTCCTATTTCTCCTATAGAAATAGAAGCTGTCACTAAAAGTCTCTGAACCAAAAAAAGCCCAGGGCCAGATGATTTCAGAGCAGAATTCGATCAGACCTTCAAAGAAGAGCTAATACCGATATTCTTCAAACTACACCATAAAATAGAAATGGATGGAACATTACCAAATCCATTCTATGAGGCCAGAGTCACCTTGATACCTAAACCTAACAAAGAAAGAGAATTTCAGATGACATTCTCTTACAAACATTGGTGCAAAAAATACTCAATAAACTACTTACAAACTGAATACAAGAACACATCAAAGATATCATTCACCATGATCAGGTAGGCTACATTCCAGGCATGCAGGGATGGTTCAATATATGGAAATCCATCAATGTAATCTACCATATAAGCAAACTGAAAGAAAAAACCACATGTCATCTCCTTAGATGCCAAAAATTATTTGACAAAATCTAAGACCCATTCATGTTTAAAGTTTTGGAGACATCAGGGATACAAGGCACATACCTAAACATAATAAAGGCTATATAAAGCAACCCAATAGCCAAAAGCAAATTAAATGGAGAGGAACTCAAGGAAATCAGGGAGCAGACAAGGCTGCCCACTTTCTCCATATCTCTTCAATACAGTTCTTGAAGTTCTATCCAGAGCAATAAGACCACAAAAGGAGATCAAGCGGATGCAAATGGGAAAAGAGAAAGTCAAATTATCCCTATTTGCAGACAATATAATAGTGCTGTCACTTGAGTTTTTGCTCTTGACCATTCTGACAGGTATAAGATGGAATTTCAGAGTCATTTTGATTTGCATTTTGCTGATGACTAGGAATGTAGAGCATTTCTTTAACTGTTTCTCAGCCATTCAATATTCTTGTTGAGAATTCTGTTTAGTTCTGTACCATTTTAAAATTGGATTATTTGGTTTATTAGTGTTTAATTTCTTGAGTTCTTTATATATTTTGTATATTAGCCCTCCGTCAGATGCAGGGTTGGTGAAGATCTTTTCCCAGTCTGTAGGCTGTTGCTTTGTTCTCTTGACAAGGTCCTTTGCCTTACAGAAGCTTTTCAGTTTCATGAGGTCTCATTTATTAATTGTTGATCTTAGAGCCTGAGCTAATGGTGTTCTGTTCAGAAAGTTGTCTCCTGTGCCAATGAGCTCAAGGCTCTTCCCCACTTTTTTTCTAATAGATTTAGTGTGTCTGGTTTTATTTTGAGGTCTCTATTCCACTTGGACTTTAGTTTTGTGCAGGGAGATAAATAGGGGTCTATTTGCATTTTTCTATGAGTAAGCATCCAGTTAAACCAGCACCACTTGTTGACGATGCTATCTTTTTTCCATTGTATAGTTTTCGCTTCCTTATCAAAAATCAAATGTCCATAGGGGTGTGTGTGTGTGTGTGTGTGTGTGTGTGTGTGTGTGTGTGTGTGTGATTATTTATGGAAAAACGCCTTTCTAGCCCACTGTATGTACTGTATTGTACGGTAGAGATAACAGGGCCAGTTTTATGTTCCTTCAGTGTCCTCCCATCATGCCACACTCTGCTCAAAGGCTCTTTAGCTCTAAGTTCTAGAAAATGAAGTAAATATCCCAAGCACCCAGGATCATTCCTTGATGGAAATTGGCTTGAAGATGGCCTGTCTATGTGTCTGTATGGCTTTGTGGATATTGCTATGGACACACATGTGCTTTGCTGTGATATCATGGCTTATATATCTTTCCTTCTTTTTTAGTTTTAATTTGTTGCAATTTATTCAGATTACATCCTGATTATAATCCCCTCTCTTGTATCTTCCTGTTTCTACCCTCCCTCCCTCTTCTGCCCTATCCCCTTCCCCTACCTGGTTATTCTCCCTTCCTTCCTTCCTTCCTTCCTTCCTTCCCTTAATATTTTCTTTTTCTTGTGTGTGTGTCACATGTGTGTGTGTATACATGGTTTTGCCTGCATGTGAAGGCCTGAGGTTGATGTTGGGAATCATGCTCTATTACAGTTCCGCAGTATTCATTGACACAGGCACTCTCAACCAAGAACTTGCTGGCTATGACCGTCTCACTGGACAGTTTGCTCTGGGGAGCACTGACCCTGCCTTCCAAGGCTGGGATTATAGGGACAAGCCAAGCCCACCCAGCACTTATGTGGGTTCTGGGTATCTGATCCCTGTGATTCCACAACAAGCACGTCAACCATTAAACCATCTCCCCATTCCTCTTGCCTTCCTTAACATATTGTTATGTCTTAATAATAGGAGTGCCCTGCTGTACATGTTTGTGGCCCATAGTACAGTTAACCCTATAGGATAGAGACCTCATCAATGTAAAGTGTTTATTTGTAGGACTGAATTATCATCACGTGTTATACTCTCATTGCACAAAACTATAAAGCTTTCTAAATTCTCCTGACAACACCATTATAAGTTATTCTACCAAATATTGCGACATTAGAAATCAATACGGGGAGGCATGCTAGTATAAGTAGGTACTTTGCTATAAGGCTTCTCTTCACATTTTGTTTCCTAAATTTGAAAGTCTAAGCTCTCATACTTTTTCACAAACTAGTTGACTTCCATGTTTCTGAGGTACTGCTGCAACACATTTTATCTTAATAAGAATAACCCATCAAGCAGGAAATCCATCAGCCTCCTCATTGGTATGCTCTAAATATAGGAGTGTGTCTTTTGGCTGCCAAAACTGTATTCCACACTGTCTGATTTTAGAAAATAGGTTGTTTTTAATGGCTGAGTTTGAGTGGCGCAGGCAGAGAGCAAACCAGTGGCCTGTTCCCTCGGTTGATAGGATTAGATTTGAATGACTAAAGCCACGCAATGGGCTGCAGAGTCCAGGAGACAGTCTGCAGTGCATGCTGACACTTCTGAGCAGCATTAGCATTCTGTGTGCAGTACTAACTCTTTAAAATGCCATTTGCATTGACGATGGCGTAATTGACATTGCTCCCTAAGGAACCCTGAGGATTATGGGGAGGTAGAATCAAAGAAAATTCATCTCTTCTGAGTGTTTTTCCTCCAGCTACAAAATTCAGTCAGACAAGAACTCTTGTTATCTGGTGATGTCATATTAATAAAAACCAAATAAGCACAAAATTCATGCATTGTCACAGTTTTCCCAGTAGCTTCTTAATCTCATTTTACATCACTTTTCTAATTTGCATTCACCAGCATTTGTCTGAATGCTTAATACATTTTTTTTTTGTACTGTCTGTTAAGAGTATTCGTGATCTATGTGGTCACACTCATCTCTCTTTGAAAAATAAAATTTTTGTAGCTCCAGTAGTCTTTCACCATCCAGAACACCTGTAGATGTGAGTCAGAGACATGGTATACCCAGGAACTCACATGCAGTTTTGGTTTTAACAGAAGAGGGCTAGAATATTTACAACAAATGTGACTTGTTAGGGGTTGTATCAGTCACTTTTCTCATCGCTGTGACCCAAAATCTACTAGGAGGCCATTTAAGGGACGAATGGGGGCTTATTTTGGCTCACTGTGTGAGGACATTTATGGGTGGAGAAGGCATGGAAGCAGGTATATAAAACAGCTGGCAACATTGCACCCACACTCAGAAAGCAGAGAGCGAGGAATGCTAGCATTCAGTGCACTTCATTCAGTCCATTTTCCACACCTCGGGGGCGATCTTGTCTGTAGATAAGATGAGTCACCTTGCATCAGTAAACCTGAGCAGCTTGCTCTCTCCTCTTTACTCAGGACTCAGTCCAGGACTCAACCCATGGGATGGGCCACTGATTTTCTTAGAAGGTTTTTCATCTCCAGTTAAAACTCTGGAGTAGTTCCTCATAGACACCCACAGAGGCGCGTCTCCTAGTTGTTTCGAGCTCTTATCAGTCAATTATGAGAAACCATCTTAATTGATCACAGAGACTGAGCATTACCCATAGCATGTTGGAACCATACTATGGAAAGATCCATTCATTGATGCCAGCAGGGTGTGCTTGCTAAGATTTATTTTCTAAATTATGTATTGTATGTTTGTGTGCATGTATGTATATCATGTATATCATGTGTATATGTGGATGCACTTAAAGGCCAGGAAAGGGTGCTAGATGCCATAGAGCGGGAATTACAGGTGGTGGTGAACCACCTCATGAGAATTCTGGGAACTGAACTTAGGTTATCTGCTAGTAGTCATCTCTCCAGTAACGGTTTAGGTGAATTCCCTAGATCTTCAATAAGTTTAGCTATGACATAATTATTCCTTAGATTTGTTTTGAATTATTGTATATTAACAACGTTTTCATATATGCTTTGCAAAGAATGAGCTAGTAGAGAAAACAATTTCTAAACAACTTTTATAGCAATTATATTAGAGATGTGCATTGGAGGTGCACGCCTTTAATCCTAGCACTTGGGAGGCAGAGGCAGGTGGGTCCCTGTGAGTTCGAGGCCAACCTGGTCTACAAAGTGAGTCCAGGACAGCCAAGGCTACATAGAGAAACCCTGTCTTGAAAAACCAAAAACCAAAAACCAAACCCAACCCAACCCAACCAAACCAAACTAAACCAAAGCAAACAAAAAAACCCCAAGCATTTTCTTAAGGTATTTTATAGACATGAAATCAGTTAAAATTCTGTAGAGAACCAGAGTAGAGCAAACTTATATTTTTTTCTTGATAAATGTCAGTAAAATCCATTTTCACTGGTAATATACTAAGTAGAAATTGTTTGTATTATTTATGATACTGGAGATTAGAAAACATAACTCAAGGTGTTGTATTATTTGCAAGGGAGCCCTAACCCACATAGATAACACTGAAGGATGCTTGGTGGCTTGATACTGAGATTGCCCATTTAAGGGTATTATATTTTTTAACTGTCAGTCTCTGTCTAGTGTTTTTGACAGCTTATTTTCTTGTAAGGACAAGGCTGGTATACAGAATTACTGTAAGATATAGAGATACATTTTTACAGCTGACATATAAAATGTACACTTTCCCCTGCCAAACACTGAAGGGTTGGAGGCTTCGTCTCTAAGATGATGTTCTTTTTAAGGTCACTTGATCATCGGCGTGCTTACTTTATTTGTAGATTAAACATTTTATAAGTTCATAGCTGAATGGACTATGAGGAGGAAAATCACTGGTATCAGCTGGTTGTCTGTGATCTGTCTATCTGTCTGTCTGTCTTTTAAAACAAGATATCTCTATGTACCTCTGTCCTGTCTTGCAATTCACTATGCATACCAGGCTGGCCACAGACTCACAGAGATCCTCCTGCCTTTCCTGAGTGCTGGGACTAAATGTGTGCACCACCATGTCCTGCCCAGCACTTGGTCTTGTATTCTTAGCATTTGACCAGTTATACATACTTCTTTTTTTTTTTTTTACTTTTTTTTCTCCTTTATTAATTTATTCTTGTTACATCTCAATGGTTATCCCATCCCTTGTATCCTCCCATTCCTCCCTCCCTCCTCTTTTCCCCTTATTCCCCTCCCCTATGACTGTTCCTGAGGGGGATTACCTCCCCTTGTATATGTTCATAGGGTATCAAGTCTCTTCTTGGTAACATATTTCTATTGGCTACAGCCCAATGCTAAAAGGAGTTTCTCTGTCTGAGGTTGAGAGTACCCCGGATATATGGGTATAAAGAAATAATATATATTCAGAAGGCAGTTTGACGGAATGATTTTTTTTTAAGCAAAATAACAATAGTAGCTTCTGCCATAGGGCATGTAGTCTCATAAGCCATGGACTTTTGACCCGGTTTGTCAAACCAAGCATGATATTCCCTCCTACTGAGCAGGGCTGAAGTCCAAGAGAATGTGATTAGCTACTCTGTGAGAGTTGTGTCGTGTACCTGTGAACACTTCCCTGCTATTTCACTCAGGGTCTATCTAGTACTGGGTAAGACGCTGAAAGTCTCTTCTTCCCCTGCAGCCTGAGCAGCATGTACGATACTGTGAAAGCTAGTCAGTAGAGGAGGAAGTTTCCCAGTCAGCTTGAGACTGATTTCTCTGTGACTAATACCCAAAGTGTGTGGTTCTCAGCAATAGTCTCTTACAATGTAACCAATAGCCCTAGCAACAGTCTGTGTTGTTTTGGAACTTTTGGAGCCTCCTTCCTGACTAATAACTCATAGGGAGATATTCCATGCATCACACAGTAATTTTTGCATAATGATTCATGACTGTTGAGAGTGGCACTGTTCACTCGTGTGGGATACCTACTTGAATGCCCTTTAGTTGGTTTCTACAATGCTTTTTCCTACATTCTTAGTTTAGGTTAGCCCATCCACTGTCTCCTCCTCTTCACCGTTCCCCAGAGGGTACCCCTCTGGATCCTTTAGCCCTCAGTATTTTGCCCTCTTTCTTCATATTGTATGTACTTTACTGCCTTCCCAATTACATTTTAAGACAGGGTTGTGAAATAGCAGGCTTCTATAGGGCTTTTCCATATACCCTTCCTCTGGGTAAGATGCATCCTCCCTGTTTCTCCCTTGCCCCCACTTAAGCCTTTTGACTCCAAATACTCCACTTACAGACGTTCATCTTACCTATGATCTGCCACCTTCTTTCTTAGCACACATCCTCTGCCAATGGCCCTTTTCTAGTTTCCTGGCTCCTATTTATAATCCAACTTAAACACACAGAGCGAAAGACTGAGGCTGGAATATGCATGCAAGAGAGAACATGTGACATTTTTTTTTCTTTCTGGGCCTGAATGTCCTCAGTGTGATTTTTTTCCAGTTTCATCCATTTTTTTTCTGCAAATTTCATGATTTCATTTTTCTTTTCAGGCGTATATGCATTATATTTTTCTTATCCACCCATCTGTTGACAGATGTCTAATTTGATTCCATTTCCTAACTATTGTGAGTAGAGTGGCAATGACAATGGATGTGTAAGTGTCTCTAGTGAGGTGTAATGTCCATTCTGTATGTGCCCAGCAGTGGTACAGCTGAGTTATGACAGGACTATTTCCAGTGGTTTCAGAAACTGCCAGACCGGTTTTCAAAGTGGCTGCACTACTTTACAGTCCTACCGACGATGTATACGAGTTCTCCTTGGCCACCTTCACACCAGTGTGTGTTGTCATTTGCATTCCTGACATTCTGACTGGGAGGTGGGATGGAATCTAACATCTTCATTCTGCATTTCCCTGATGGCAAAGGATGCTGAGCACATTTGAAGTGTTTCCTAGACATTTATAATTCTTATTTTGAGAAATTTATGTTCAGTTCAGTAGCCCATTTTAAAATTAGATTGCTTATCATTTTAGTGTTCCATTTCTTATTTCTTCATATAGGCACTATAGTAGCCCTCTGTTGGCATGAATACCTGGAAGAAAAATTTTCTTCTCTTTTGTGAACTGACCATTCATTCATTGACTTCACAGTTTCCTTTGCTGTGCAAAAGCTTGCTGCCTCTATGAGATTCTGTTTATTGAGTGTTGGTCCTATTTCCTGTGCTACCAAAATCTTATTCAGAATGTTATTTGTGTTTGTATGTGGAAGCATACTTCCTTTTAATTTTTTTCTCTAGCACTTTCAGGGCAGCAGGTCTTACACTGAGGTCCTTGATCCATTTGGAACTGAGTTTTGTGCATGGTGAGAGTTCAAGACCTCTTTTCATTTTTTCTGCACATTGAAATCTAGATTTCTTAGTATCATTTGTTAAAGATATTGTCTCTTCTCCAAGTACATATTTGAAATCATTAAAAAAAAATTATAGTGAGGTAACCCAGACCCAGAGAGACACACATAGTATGTACTCTATTATAAGTGAATCTTAGTCACATAGTACAGGATAACTATACTACAATGCACAGTCCCAAAGAAGATAAGTAATAAGGAGGGTCCATGACACAGAGCAACAGCAGGATAACTGAGAGGAGTCTTGGTGAAGATCCAGAATTGATGGGATAGCAGAAGGCAAGAGGCGTCAAAGCAGACCAAAGACTCCTTGCCGTAGACATTTGCAAGTAAAGAAAAGAAGTGAACGAAAAGGTATACTGTATGACACACAGACACACTACAACTTCAATGGTGAGATTTTTTTTTTTTGTTTCTTTTCTATTTTGTTTTGATTTTTTTTTTCTTTTGGGGGCAGCATTGCAAGAGTAGATGGTGGATATGAAGGGTCAGGGAGCTGAGTGGGATTGGGTGCCTGATGTAAAATTCATAAAGAATAAAAATACAGAGTTGTTTTAAATTAGGGAAATGTTTAGGCTTCTGTTTCAACAAATCTATTCCACTGATTATGTGCCTGTTTTGTGCCAGTGTGGAGGAATAAACAAAACAAAATGAAGCAAACCTGACTTAGTAACATAGCAACTTACACAATGTTGTCAATAATATCTTCAAAGGTTTTAAAATAGATACTATATTTTAAATTGTCATTTGCTTCAGTTACATTTACATATTATAGTGTTTTTTTTATTTTTTGTAAATTGCATCTATTTCATTGCTTTTGTTTCATGATGGATAGATGTTCTAGTATGATACTTTGAAGTGCTGTAAAACTTATAGTTTATTTCTCCATCCCACTCACCTTCAAAACAACATTGATCTCTAGATTCTCCAGTGTGGTGAATCTCTTCCCCCTTCTCTTTCTCTCTCCCTCTCCCTCCCTCTCACTCTCCCTTCTCTCTCTCTCTCTCTCTCTCTCTCTCTCTCTCTCTCTCTCTCTCTCTCTCATTAAGCATATTTATTTATTCACTTTACATCCTGACCACAGCCCCTCCCTCCTCTCCTCTTGGTCCCACCCTCTTTCTCCTTTTTCCCTTCCCTTCTCAGAAAAGGGGAGCCTGCACCCTTATATCAACCAACTCCAGCACATCAAGTCTCATCAGGATTGAATGCATCCTCTTCCACAGAGGCCAGGCAAGGCAGCCCTGTTAGAGAAAAGTGGTCCAACAGTAAGCAACAGAGTCCATGTCAGAGATAGCCCTCGCTCCACTTGCTAGGCCACCCACGTGAAGACTAAGCTGCCCAGCAGCTACATATGTGTAGGGGGCCAAGGTCCAGGCCAGTGGTGCTCTCACTTTAGTGGCCTATATTTACCAGTATGCCTCAAAGGGCAGCTTTATCTTTATGCAGTTTGCCTCTGTGTGGTCATCTTAATGTAGGAGATAGGTATTGGAGTCAGTTGGTGGTTACCTGCAAAGATGCATTGTTTTCTTGTGGCTCTTCACTCTGCTTGTTAAACTATTGAAGTAAATCTACCACATGAAAACTTTTCATTCCTCAGAGCTTTACATATTAAGTATTATGTTTTTTCTTTTTTTTTTTTTTAAAGCCCATTCTTGACGAGTTTTTCACAGACAAAAACTATACTCCCTGCATATGTTTTGCTTTAAGGCCCTCTTTTCTTGAGCTACTACAGACTCTAAGAGGAACCATCAGTGCTGTCCCTCATGCTGCTCTCCACAGTTTATGTATGTTCCAGCTGTTGTTCTTTCTAAACACATGGCCATATTTGGAAGTAGGGTTAGATGCCATCAAACTAGAATGAAGTCATACTGCATTAGGAAAAGTCCTAACTCAATGGATGGTGTCTTTATAAAAACAGATAAGTCTGAAGAAAACTGTCAGAGGGGAGAACCTCCAAGTATGATTAGGGCAGTTTCTGAGAGTTTCTGCAGCTGCAGCCAATGGGTGTTAGGGATTTTCAGCAATCACAGATATTTAGCAAGGAATGAGAGGCTCTTCCTCCAAAGCTTTCAGAGGAAGCAAACGCCAGTTGACAACTTGGTTTCAGGCTTCTAGGTTCCAGAATTTAGAGAAAGCAAGTTTCTCTTATTTGAAGACACTGGCTTAATTTGATTTGCCATGGAAGCCTGAGAGATTTAGTATAATGCATTGTAAGGAATTATTGTTGAAAATCAATGTGGCAGCTGCATATTTTAAAAAATTTTAATTTATTATAATTCATTCAGATTATATTCCCTATTATTATCCCCTCACTTATATCTTCCAGTTCTCACCTTCCCTCCCTCTTCTGCCCTATATCCCTCCCCTCAACCTCTGACAGAAGGGGACATCTCCTATACCATATGACCACAGCCTATCAGGTCTCATCTGGATAGCCTGCATCCCCTTCTTCTGTGTGCCTAAGGGCCAAGGGGAAGTGATCAAATCTGAGGTGCCAGAGTTCATGTCAGTGGCAGTCTCCATTCCTCCCACAACTGTGGAGAATGAGCTGTTCATTGACTATATCTGAGCCGGGGGTTTAGGTTTATTGCATGCATTGTCCTTGGTGGGTGCAGCAGTTTGTGCAGGTTTCCCTGGGTCCAGATCTGCTGGCCTTGATGCTCTCTTTGTGGGGCTCCTAAACCCTCTGGGTCCTTCCATTCTCCCATTCTTCCAACTACTCTCAGTGATCAGTCCAGAGTCTAACAGCATCTAGAGTCCCAGAGTCTGGCCCAATTCCCTGTTAGGTAGAGTCTCTCAGAGGACATCTATGTTGGGCTAATGTCCACTTATAAGTGACTATGTACCATGTGTGTCTTTCCGGGTCTGGGTTACCTCACTCAGGATGATCTTTTCTAATTCCATCCATTTGCCTGCATATTTCAAGATTTCCTTGTTTTTAATGGCTGAGTAGTTTGTGTAAATTTACCACAGATTCTTCATCCATTCTTTGGTTGAGAGATATCTAGATTGTTTCCAGATTCTAGTTATTATGAATAGAGCTATTATGAACGTAGTTAAGCAAATGTCCTTCTTGTATGGTGGAGCACCTTTTGGGTATATGGCCGGGAGTGGGAGAGCTGAGTTTTGCAGTAGCACTATTCCCAAATTTCTGAGAAAGCGCCAGATTGATTTCCAAAGTGTTTGTATAAGACTGCACTCCCACCAGCAATGGGGGAGTGTTCCCCTTTCTCCACATCCTCGAAAGCAGGTGCTGTCATTTGAATTTTTGATCATAGCCATTCTGGTAGGTGTAAGATGGAATCCTAGAGTCATTTTGATTTGCATTTCCCTGATGACTAAGGACGTTGAGCATTTCTTTAAGTTTTTCTGGGTCATTTGATGTTCCTCTGTTGAGAATTCTCTATTTAATTCTGTACCCCATTTTTAAATTGGATTATTTGGTTTGCTAGTGTTTAATTTCTTGAGTTCATTATATATTTTGGTTATTAGTGTTTGGTCAGACGTAGGCTTGGTGAAGATCTTTTCCTAGTCCTATAGGCTGTTGGTTTGTTCTGTTGACAGTGTCATTTGCCTTGCAGAAGTGTTTCAGTTTCATAAAGTCCCATTTATTAATTGTTGATCATAGAGCCTGAGCTGTTGGTGTTCTGTTCAGGAAATTGTCTCCTCTGCCAATGATTTCAAGGCTCTTCCCCACTTTTTCTTCTAACAGGTTTAGTGTGTCTGGTTTTATGTTGAGGTCTTTAATCCACTTGGACTTGAGTTTTGTGTGGGTGATAAATATGGATCTAGTTTCATTTTTCTACATGTACACATCAAGTTAGACCAGCACCATTTGTAGAAGATGCTGTCTTTTTTCCATTGTATAGTTTTGGCCTCTTTGTCAAAAATCAAGTGTTATATGGCAGCTGGGTATTGACTGAATACTTTTAGAAGTTCAAAGGTTTAGTGAAGGGGAGTGTAAGGAGATGTTTTTCACCCTGATAATTACCCACTAAACTTACTTATTTGTACCATCTCTAAACTTCTTAGCCTGGATTTATTAGATTAAAATAGAAAAGGAACAAAACATGTTTATTTAATCTCTGTGTATTACTCCTTTGATGAATCAAATTATGGAAAAGGTGTATTTTTGTTTCATGATCCAGATATATAATCCACACAGTTGTGAGAAGTTCCTACCAGTTTAGCAACAACATTTGTTCATCTTTATTTTAAGCCCTCCTTTAGTTATTATGTGCGAATATTCCAGAGTATTTTAGACGTGTGTATGTGAGAAGTTCAACGTTTTTGAATCAAGGATACTGATTTGCATTTCCTCATCACCTTTGGCATGCTTTAAATTACTACCTATGTTAAGAAGGCTCTGTGATAGGACAGTGGTGGCATCAAGTGAGGCATTGCTTTGCTCATGCTGAAACCTCAAGAACTACCATCTTGTCGTTACTTTCTCCTATGGCATGTAGAAACTTCTTATTTCTGGAGATTTCTAGATTACTCCAATCCATCCTTACACAAGTACTACATTCATAATTTTAAAAAATAATGAACTGAAAAAAAATCCTGATTATAACATACGGGTTTGTCAGCCCATGATTATATAATATGTATATAGCATTAAGTCAACTTTTTTTTTTAAGTCAACTTAAAGAATGTTAAAAGTTAGGTTATACATTAAAATACAAAGCGAAAACTCAATTAAAACAAAAAAGAAAGTGGTGGTTTTGAATGAAAGTCAAAGGATATAACAGAAATAAACTGCTAAACAAGTAAAAGGGAACAAAAATGAAATCTTAGATTTTGCAACATTTCTGAGTCTTTGCAGCAACAATTTCTTAGCTTAAAATGTGTTTCAAATACACCTCAGGAATTCAGTGGAAAAAAAAGGAAGAAAATCTATTTCAAAACTTTTTCATTTATTTCAAGTTTAGATTAAGTTAAAGAATAATATATATATGTATATATATATACATATATATATATATAAGAAAAAGCTACACTTTGAAAATTTTCAAGACATCTGTTTACACAGATAGGACACATACAAATGGGTTCTCTCCAAAATAATTTAAAAAGCAGTGAGACTCGGTGAGAAGAAATAAGTATTTTTATTTTCATACCTTTACTGCTGCCAATCAATTCTGTGGAGAAAAACAAAGAAGAAAGAAACAAAGGACAAAGCAATTTATCTCTAAATGTTCAAAAGAGACAGGCGCTGCCTGTGCTTCTCAAATGAAAGAAGTTTTCTTCTCTTTCCTCTTTTTAAAAAAAGACTTCTTTAAACAGGGGAAAATGTGATTTTGATAGGAAACTTAGAGTCAATGAAAATTGTTCTCTCTCTCTCTCTCTCTCTCTCTCTCTCTCTCTCTCTCTCTCTCTCTCTCTCTCTCTGTGTGTGTGTGTGTGTGTGTGTGTGACCTTGTCAAATTTAATTTTTGTTGCTATGTCTTTAATATAAAGGCGTGTCCCATGGATTGCCCCTTTCTAAGTAATCCTTTTTATGTGGCTCAGGATAGGTATGTTTTGAAAGCGGCAACTCTATTAACCTTAGCTGCATGCCTTTTGGGAAAAATATCAGTGGGGTTAGGCTTTAAGTGGTTTCCATGCTGAGCAATTGCATGGAATGTTGGTTTAAAATCCAAGCAGAATCTTGACTATTCATTTCACGTGGGAGAGAAACAACGCGAAAAGAAGAATGAAGATGTTTCTCACCCTGAATTCCTGTTAGGATATTGGGATACGCTGTGGGGAAGGGTCAAGGAAGGCTCAAGACTCAAACCAAAGAAATTGACAAAGGGAAGAGGAGTGTTTGTAGACGTCACAGTGTTGGATAGCTGGGTGATGCTGTGTTTGGTGAATGTTGTAGGATGCCAGCCCTTCACTAGATGTATCTTGTGCTTTAGGTACACATCCTTTGAACATATCTAACATCACCACCCTGGCTTTACAGCTGGAAAATCCAAGGCACAGAGATAGAAGGGAACACGGTGGAGCTATCTTTATTAATAAGCGGTGGGAAGAAGGGATTCTTCTGCTAGCCTAGACGAGGCGCTACACTCTCGCCTCCCTACCTAGTGACACCGCCTCCATCACAGATCTGATTTAGAAGTGCACAGGATGTGACTGTCAGTGGATCAGTGGGTGGATTGTTCACTATTTTCAGATGCATAGTACTATTTGCAGAAGGTTGCTGTTGGACTCTGGTGGTCTCTTTTTAATTTTGTCTGCTCAGCATCTCTTTCTCCTATTTTGTTATCCACATCCTGACTTGGCCTGGGGCTACTATTCTTCCTTCCTGGGTGTCTGTCTTGATGCTCTGTATTTCCTGGACTAAAAGGTGGTTAGTACACATAAGCTAGCCTGATTAGATGCTCTGTAGCTGAGTTAGGAATCTTGAGGGCTATGACAAAGGCCTAAAATAAATGCAGTTTCTCATCAAGATGTAGGAATCTGGAGGAGACTGGTAAGATATTTCAGTGAATAGTGATATTCAAAACATCCTAAAATGTTTTGATTTGGGTCTCTTAAACCTGGCATATTACCTTTCCCTGAAATTTTGTGGGCTTTTCAAGACCCTTCTCTCATTTTCCTTTCTATAAGAAGAGAATTAAATTATGTTTATTTATTTACACATGTCATTTGAAGGTGGTTATCTCCTCCTTCTTCATGTGGTTCTGGTCAATGAGCTCAGATTCCAATGCACACAGGACAAATGCTTTACTCACGGAGGCATCTTCCTGGCCCCACACTTTCTGCCTATTTTGCTGGCTGCTGAGGATGATGAATCCATGGACATCTTATCTGGTCACATCAAACTAACTTCATGTCCTGTCAGGTCATTCCTAGGTTAAAGAAAAGCCTGCTGGCTTTGTTTTATTTGCTGTTTGATTTAGTTAGAATTTTTCTTGCACACAAATAGTTATTTGTCACTTTGGATCAGAAAAGTAAATTCTATTTTGGCAGGAATCCTCTCTTTAAATAGATGCTCATGTTTTCCAGTAAGACAGAAGTCAAAAGACAAAAGGATTGAATTCTGTCATTAGCTTCCTATTATAAAAACGTTTCGCTAAACTGCAAGAACATCTGCAATGGTACAACAGTGGCAACTTCTCTTGTAAGGGTAACCAACAGATGTCTAGTTGGCCTTAAGACCTACCAAAGGGGTCCAAACTCATGGTTGGTCCTTAGAGAAGAATCTATTCCTCCCATTTCCCCAACATATAACTTCTAACTGTGTTCTAAATATTTATCTTTATACCCATAGATAAGTGTAGCTCTTTTATTGTCTCAATGTAGCTTCTTTTGGTAGACTATTACAGAAATTCAAAAGTGGTCAAAATGCAGAGAATAAGTGGTTATGAGACCTTTAACCCTAACTGATATATCTGTAATATAACATCTACACCCTTAGGTGGAGTTTAGTGAAAATCCTGGAAGAAAGGATAGAAAAATTTCAGGAGCCAGAGAACCAGCGTACTAGCTACTAGGTGGTCGCCTGTAGACATGACAATGAAACCACAACCATGATATTTTCATGGTATGGTTGCCTGAACATGACCTGCATACTGAGACATGTTAATGTGGACAGGGGGAAATTCCACAAGTTTCCACCCCTAGATGAAGTGCCAAAGGGTGGCCCGTGGCTGTTGAGATAAAGGAAGAATCAGTTTGTTCAATCCCAAGTGGTCAGCTCAGACACAAGTTACACACAAGTAATGCTAAATGGACTTAGTAGGTTGTATATACATGAAAAAAATATAGATCTATATGTATGCATATGTAGCAATAATAATTAAGGAAGAAGTTGTCATAAATTTGGGATGGAGTGTTGGAGACATGGAAGGAGTTGGAAGTGGGGGAAGGAAAACTAGAGTGAAGTCGATGCAGTGCTCATGTGTGAAATTCTTAATTAACAAACACCCCCCTAAAAACCAGCCAATGTTTTGACATTACCCAATTATTTCTTTTGTCCTTTTCCTAGTGCATATAGTGTCAATTTTTCTGAACACTGTTCATGGATTTGTTCTAGCTTATGTCTTAGAGAAACATCATGTGAAAAGTAATAACAAAGAACCAGGAATCTTCTAAGAAACAACAGTCTCTCCCATCGGCAGGCAGGGAAAGAACTAGGGTTTTATTTAACAGCATCTCAGGGGAAGCAAGCAAGTGATGGAGGAGAAGGTATGTGAGCAATTTGAATTACAACTATGTTTTCAAATTTTAGCTGGATTTTATATTTGAATGACACAGGGGAAAGGGAAAGAAGAAATGGGACATACTGGGAAATTATGCCGGAGTCACCCTTAATGCTTGTATTATTGTTAGTATGACTGAGCTACCGTTTCTGGGCGAATATTTTACAAGCTGAGCATCACCTCAAAAACTTCAGGGAAAGCAGTTTCTATAGCAACACTAGAAGCATTTGAAGTGTGACTAGATAATCCTTTGTTATAACCAAGAAAGCTGGGATGGAAATTTATTAAAGGCATATTTCATATACCCAGAATGTTACTAATTCAGGGCAAATATATTTCCACAGCATGTCAAATGTCCAATTTAAGTCTTTAGTGCATTAAGTATTGATGTATCCCTATATTTTAATTAATTTTCAAAGATAAGTATATATCCTGGGCACATTAGCATCATGATTATATCTATCTATCTATCTTTATCTATCTGCCTATAGTACTAAGCTTCGTATGAGTATTCACCTTCTAGCTGAAGCACTAAGTACCTCAGTCTTAGTTTATTGGTATATATGTCCTCAGTTTTTAATCTTGAAAATGGAAGCAAATATGTTATCTCCTCTAAATATTTGTAAGCCTTAAATAAAAAATACGAGCAGTTTAGCACAATGACTGGCAAATAAAATAAATTTTACTAAATATTAACTGGTAACTTGCTAGTTTTTCCAAAACAAAGCAATTTTCTCCATTCACAAATACAGTTAGAAATCATAGGATATCCTTATAAATGAAAGTAAACTCAACCAATAGTTCTTGGACAGTCATTTAATGCAAAACATAATTATTATCATTGCATATAATAAGTTACTTTAGTAAAAGGCGAAAGATTTATACGATCTGAAGAGAAACCAGAGCCGGGCGTGGTGGCACACGCCTTTAATCCCAGCACTCGGGAGGCAGAAGCGGGCGGATCGCTGTGAGTTCGAGGCCAGCCTGGTCTACAAAGTGAGTCCAGGACAGCCAAGGCTAACACAGAGAGACCCTGTCTCAAAAAACAAAACAAAACAAAACAAAAACAAAAACAAAAAAAACAAAACAAAACAAAGCATTACTTATTATCTGTTGGGTGAAAGGAAAAGGTATGCAGTTGAATATTTGTTGCATAGATTCCAGTCCTGAAGGTCTTCATAGCAGGCCATGTCTTTGCCTCTTTTCTTTCATATCAGGTACATTTGTTTCTTGAACAGGAAGTATCTTGCCTCAAGACAGGACATTGTCTTATCTGTTATTGCTTTGCTGGATTGCTTTGCTTAGTTCTCAGTAAGGCTGACTCCTTCTGGTCTTTCATGTCTCAGCCCAGTTGTCACCTGGGCAGGGACACCTTCCCTAAACATTCTTTTAACAGCTGGCCTTTCTGAGTCAATTTATTTCAGTGGGTTAGGTAGCTCCTTAGATGCCACCAGACTTCAAGGTCATTGGGGAAGAACCCCTCCCTCAAACCCAGCAGCTTTTAATAGTAGGAACTGTAACTGAAGAACTCTTAATACTGGCCAGAAGGATGTTATCTCAGTGTCGCAGGACAGGGGTAGAGATGTGACATTGTGAAATGTCTGGAAGTTGAGGCTTTCTAGTAAAGAGCAAGGGCATTGTCCCCTTCCTTAAGAGTTAACCTAAATGTGGCAGGGGCTGGAGAGATGCTTCAGTGGTTAACAGCACAGGTGACTCTTCCAGAGGATCTGGGTTTGATTCCCAGCAAGCATAAGGTGACTCACAACAATCTGTAAATCGAGTTCCAGAGGGTCTGATATGCTCTTCAGGGCTCTTTGGGCACTAAGCATGCATGTGGTGCATACACATGTAGGCAAAACACTCATATGAATAAAATAAAATAATAAACCAAAGGAGCTGCCACACCCACTGGCATTGTTGAGCTTTCGAGATCCAAACACTTAGTCTTCATGTACTTTATGCATTGGCTTGTCTCCCCAACCTCATCTGATCCTTTTTGATGGAGATCACAGGGACTGGGGAGCCAAGGAAGAATCCAGAACAAAACCCTCATGACAAAAGAAGCCAATTTTAATTTTTCTTCCTAGCTGTTTCACAATTTATAGTTATTGGCTTTAATTAACTTGTTTAATTAATCATCTCACTGATCAGACTGCATTTTCCAACAAAAGCGGATGTTTATGCTTTATTTACAGGCTCCTATCAGTTGACTTACAGGCAGCCTTTCAGTTTCCAGGGTCCAAGAGGCACTTCGTGAGAGTGTGAGTGCTGACCACAGTGAAGCAGACCACAGGAGAATGTGCGGTTTGGTTAGGAGTTCTACCAAGGCTTTAGGAAAAAGTGGTTACTCTGGGTCACGTACTCAAGTGTGAACTTTTAAGCGTAGGAACCACAAGCAATGGTTAGCCCTTAACAGTAGGCACAGAAGAACAACACATAACCGCAAGGTCAGATTTCAAGTTTCTTTTAGTTTTTGAGACAGGGTTGGTTTCTCTGTGTTATCTTGGCTGCCCTGGACTCACTTTGTAGACCAGGCTGGTCTTGAGATCCCAGGGATCCACCTGCGTCTGCCTTCCAAGTTTCTTGTAAAGCGATATTCTTTCTCAGTTTTACTATTTGTGTACTCTTCTTCTCTATGACCATCCTTTTGTATTCCCTTCTTTCTCCCACTGCACCCATTCTTCTTCCCACCAAATTTCCCTTTTATTTTTGTGTTTTTTTTCATTTGTGGCCCACTGCTTTGGGTTAGGGTTGCCTACATGAAAATGGGTTGGAAGTTATTTACTTGAGCAAGGGAACCTGCCCTGCCCTGCCCTGTCTCTGTGATGGAACGCTAATGGTCTAGTCTTGTACAGCTCTTGTGTAGGCAGCCTCTGCTGCTGTGAGTTCATGAGTCGAACAACCATGTTGCACCCAGAAGACAGATGTTCAGTCTGCCTTCTGATTATCTGGTTCTTATACTCTCCTCTGCTCCCCCTGCATGTCCTGAGAATCTGCCTCTCGTTGCCCAGCCTCTGTTATTGTGTTCCGTTCCTTGCCACAGTCTTGTCGGTCATTTAAATATTGTTACTCTTCTGCACGGAGAAATACTTCTGAATTCATCAGTGTCATCCTGTTGCTTCAAAAACACCACAATCAAATTATGCATTTCCCCAGGCACTGCACAGGTAGCACCATCATGTGTATGCTACTGAGAGCAAGAACAGATAAGGTGACTTGTGGAGTTCACTTAGCTAAGAGCTATGGGCTCCCATTAATTGTGATAACCACAGCATAATTTCGCTGCTGGATGGAGGTGGCAAGATAATTAGGAAAAGTGCCTGCCAGAATGCCAGTGCATATTTCTCCTAAATTAATCCACCCTCATGAAATAGGTTATATTAAAAACAGACAGCATATGATACAAGATCATTGATTGGCTTAATTAATAAGAATCAACAGGCAGAGTCAGGGCCTGCATTAACCTTGGCAGTAGGTGAGACTCTGGGAAAAGTAACTGAGTAAAAATGATCTGGTGGGGAATAAATCTGTGCTCACAAATAGCTTTTGAACTGAAGTTTGGCTGCTGTGCATAGATGCATCTGTTCTGACCTCCACACTGGGTCTCTGTCCCTAAAGAGTGCCCAGTTGGAAGATCTACTAAAGCTGGAGAGTAGCAAGGAGAAGAAGGTTTAAAAGGCACCAAGATTAGCATATAAAAGAAACAAATGGCACAGAGAGGGAATGGACCACCTTCCTACACAGGGCTATATGTAAGGGACAAAACATGCATATTTGGGAGAATGTGAGGAACTATGTAAATAACCCATAAAGGGTTACAGTTCACGTGACCCAAGGCCACTGAGCTTCTCCCTTTCTTCCTGGAAGTGATTTTCCTCTTTTTCATTTCATTATTTTGTTATCATATTTTATGTGTAAGAGTATTCTGTCTGTCTGTATATCTGTGAACCACTTTTGTGCTTGGGACCCTCAGAGGCCAGAAGTGGGGATTGGGTGCCATGGAATTGGAGTTACAGACAGTTGTGCACTGTCATGTGGATGCTGGCAATCAAACCTGAGTCATCTGGAAGTGCAGCCAGTGCCCTAATATGCACTGGAGCCACCTCTTCAGCCCCAGTGATCTCTTAGATAAATTGTCTCTGATTCTTTTACTCCCATGGCTTGACCCAGTTCCTTGTTCTGGAATGCAGGAATCAGAAAACCCCAGTGGTACCCTCTGGACTCCAATATCAACCCACAACACTACAGAGTTGTGTGATGTTTCACATTAAATGGTTAACTTGGAAAGGTCTAGAATCAACTAGGAGACAAGTTTCTGGGCATGTCTGTGAGGAATCCTCTTGCTTACATTAACTTGGATTGGAAACCGCACCCTAAAAAGGATGACACTGTTTCATGGGCTTTGGTCCTGAACTACATAAAAATGAGAAAGCTGAGTGAAGACATGGGTTTACCATTTTGATTCCTTGTTGCTTCAGTCTCTTGCTGCCTTCTGTCATTTGGGATGTCCCCTTGAACACTGAGCCAAAAATAAGCCTTCTTTGTCTTAAGTTATTTTATAACACCAATAAGAAAAGCAATGAAGACAGAGAGAGAGAGAGAGAGGTTCATATATTTCAGAGTTCACAGGTGGAAATGTAGCAACAACAACAAATTCAAGATTTTCTAATTAAGTGAGTAAAATGGGCTCTGAAATTAAAATGGGGATAATTGGGAAAACTTAAAAACTAAGAAATGATATTGCCTAAATATCATAGCAGCATACGGTCATTTTCATAGCATTCCTGATAAGGCAGCTGTGGAGCCCAGGTGTAACCCTTTCTCGCATTCTGTGTGGTCCAGTGTTCCTCATTCTACTTTGTGGGGATTTGGGAGTATTTTATTTCTGCAACGAGGGAGAAACTTTTGTTCTGGTTCAGATGATATTCTAGGAAATCTCTATTTATTTCAAGTACAGCCATTTTTGGGTTTCCACATTTAGCAAATAAATACACGAATGCCCAGCAGAAATTTAAATTGTAGATAAACATGCAGGATTTGGGACACACTTGTATGGAAAAATTATTTGTGAAATTCAAATTTAGTTGAGTATCCTTCATTTAAAATGACAACTAACCATCTGTAGTTTTAATTCAGTTGTTCTTAAATGGAATGCCTGCTGCGTTTTCAGTACGGTTCACCACTGAGGGAAATCAAGGCAAAAAATGTGGATGCAGGCTTGCTTGTTCTTCCAGACAGCATTACCTCCAACCAAGGAAGTCACTGTGTGCCCAAACAAGTATGGTGGGAGCCATGGAAATCACTGTATTTTGGCTGGCATACAGGCTTATCTTCAACTACCATTTTGTAGTAGTCAGGACCACCTGCCTAAGGGATGGTGTTGCTCACAGTGAGCATATTAGTCAGGGTTCCCTAGAGAAACAGAACTGGGAGAATGAACATGCACATCAGGAGGATTTATTAGAATGGCTTCCTGGTTGTGGTTTGACTGTATAACAATGGCTGTCTCCCAATAGAAAGTCCAAGAATTTGGTGTGTGTTCAGTCCGTAAAGCTTGGCTAATCTTCAGTATACACCCAGATCCTGGCGAATTGGGCTTTAATGTCATTGAAGGAATGAGCTTAAAAGGAGAGGGAGGACAAACAGGTAAAGAGCAAGATCACCCTTTTTCTTCTTTTTTAAATATTTATTTATTAATTTTTTTACATATACATTTATATTATTCCACATATATACAATAAACTACCTATAGCAAGAATAACCATGACACACAACCATGAGTTATATAAATGTTACATCCTTAGTGTTTTGGCTATTTGTATTTGACAGCCTTGAAGAAAACATCTTTCCTATCTTGTTGAGTATAAAATTCTGAATGTAAATGAATCTCCATTACATCCTGTCATTATTAACTTAAAACATCAATCTAGACCTAAATACATCTTAACCCTTAAACAACTAAGCTTCATTGTAAAACTAAGCTACCTGGTCTTCAACTCCATCAGAGATTTGAGAAGGAATAAACTTGATTACCTGAGCATGCCGGGAATGCAGGTTAGTAGCTGTCCAAATGAGAAGATGACAGAGACAGTTTGCTACCTGAATAGTCACCCAAAACTCTCTATTATGTTGGAGCATCATCTTTAGCCTTCTGGCCCAATATGTCTGACAGACATATTTGTGAGGCAGGAACTATTGAGGATTAACTTACCTAGTGTTGGTAGAGTTTGGTCATCAACTCAGCCTGCGTCCAAGCTTACCCTTTTTTAGCCAGAATTCTGTCTGTGGTAGAAGCAACAACAATTTTCCCAGTGGCTTGTTTGCCACATTTGAAGCCATCTCCATAAGGAGGTTCTTTGATGCTCATAATCCTCTTTGAGGTAGGCTGGGTGTTTCATTGTCAGTGAATCTTTAAAATAATAAAAAACATTTTTAAATGCCATATTCTGCATGTCTGAGGTTTTTGAATACCTCATCTAACTATCCTATCTTATCTTTCTACAGAATCATGTCTATCTGCTGCACCTAAGATACAGAGTCTTGTGATAAAAGTAGACCAGCAATTGACATGACCATGATCTGATCAGCTAATAATCAGCTTATATAACTTATTTATCCTAAACAGCCTACCATAGCACTTTCAGAGTATTGGAAGTAAATCTTGAATTATGGTTGAGTTATATGGGTACAGTACTTCATATTAGAGTAGAAATATATATGTATATATAATGTATGAAGAATAAACTTATATTTGAATTCTATGCCATTGTATCTAGAATTAAACTTATTTTGCATCTATATATAAAATTCTAAACCAGCGAATTGAAAATAAGTTTGTGAATGACAATTGAGGCATTAAGATGAGGAGTAGATTCACTAATCAACTTTTTGTTCTATCTTCCCTATATATTTTTATATTCCCCCTTCTTTCTTTTCAACCCATATCTCCAAACCTAAGAATGTATGATAAGGGAAAAGTTAGACATTGCTGAGTCTAACATTGTTTTCTTTCTAAATAAGACCAATAATAACTTGTAGCCAACTCCCATTGATAATAATCCTCTATTGTCCAAGACAGCAACTAAAAACATACGTGACCCCCCCATTAAAGAAAATAGGGTGTCATTCTCTTAAGATTTTTTCTGGCTAATTTGGGATGAATAATACCTAGTAGGGGCCCAAATAAAATTGGGGAAATGGTTAAACAAGCTAGGGATCACATTTGTGGTCCCATTTCTAAATATTGAGAAGTTCCAGGCTTAGAGTCCTTTGCGGGATGGTCTAAAATGCTGGATCAAATGGGATTGGAAAGATTCTTTGAAAGTGTCCTGGGAGGAACAGCAATTGAAGCACTTGGTGCTGGAACATGAAGGATACAGGATGTCAGTGTCCTGCATGTTGAGAGGAATGCATCCTGTCTGGTCTGTTCCAATGTCAGTGTCTAGTTCTTTTGTTCTGAAAGCATACCATTTCTCACAAACATTATATAGCCCTAAAATTATAAGTGTATAAGGTGTGTAGGATGCACAGAACATTTAAGGCTGGTTTTCTTCTCTTTGTACGAGCGGGAAAAAAAAAGACATCTGTAAATCTTCATTCATGCCATATGAAGAATGGCATCTAATAGTAATTCATAGGCATTCTGTAGCCAAGAAGCACTGTCTATGCTTACACATTCATGTCTCAGGTGGTCTCAGAGCTATTCCCATATGGTGGGATTAGCAATATAAGTTACCTGCTTGTTCTGCAGTTTAAATTCTTCATGTCCTGTTTGTATACCCTCCCTAAGATCACCCTTCTCCCGTGTCCTTGATGTAGTCTGCCACAAGAATGTGAGGCCCGGATCGAAAGTGGCTCTTCTCATCTCAGATACCTGGATTTAGGGTGGAATTTCCCACTTCAAATACCTCAATCAAGAAAACGTCTCCCGGGTATACTCAGCTTCTTGGGGTTCAGTTAATTCTATACCTAGTCAAGTTGACAACCAAGAGTAGTGATCATAGTGGACTTGGCCTTCCTACATTAATTATAGAGACAATCCCCCGCCATTGACATGCCCATAGGTAAGTCTGTTGTAGGCAATGCCTGCTCAGAAAATTCTAGCCTGTGTCAAGTTAAACAATTACAACTCTTTTGCTGCTCCTTTAATCAGTTTATAACCTTTTCTCCCCCTTCCCCACATACATACTATCCTTTACTTTTGTCATCTCTCTCTCTCTCTCTCTCTCCCTCTCTCTCTCTCTCTCACACACACACACACACACACACATACACACACACACAGACACACACACACACACACACACACACACACACACACACACACACACACACAAACGCACAGATTTGGACTATGAGAAAAAAACATGCCACCACTGTCATTCTGACCCCTGCTTTATTTAGCTTACTATGCTCACTTAAGTTCTGCAATTTTTCAACAAATATCATTATTCTTTGGGGCTGAATAGAACTCCATTGTACATATTTACCATATGCTTTCCATTCTTATGTTGATCACTACCTAAGCTTGTTGCACATCTTGGCTATAATGAGTAGTGCAGTGTAGCAATAAACATGGATGCAGAAGTATTTCTGTGGTCTGCTGACTTACACAGCTTTGGGTCCTATCAGCAAGGTTGCTAAAGTGAGATCATACAGTAGTTCTTTTTTGTTTTGTTCTGCCAAAACAGAGTTTACCTGTGCAGCCATGGCTGTCCTGGAGCTCAGCGGTGTAGATCAGGCTGGCCTTGAACTCACAGAGGCCCACCTGCCTCTGCCTCCTGGCTCCTAAGTGCTTGGATTAAAGGAGTGTGCCACTACTGCCTGGCCTTATTTTTGATTTTTAAAATTAATTATTTATTCACTTTATATCCTGATCGTAGTCACTCCTTCCTCTCCTCCCAGCTCCACCAAAGTCCCTCCCCTATTCCTCAGAAAAGAGGGGACCTCTTCCCCTGCGGCCTAGTGAGCCAGCCCCACCAAGGGGAGTGCTCAAAAAGCAGGCAACAGGGTACATGTCAGAGACAGTCCCCGCTGTCCCTAGTAAGGGACCCACATGAATCCCGAGATGACTTTCAGCTACATCTTTGTAGGGGCCTAGGTCTAGTCCACACATGGCCCTTGGGTGGTGCTTCAGTTTCCTCAAGCTCCTCTTGGGCCCTAGTTAGTTGGCTCTTTTGGTTTTCTTGTGGAGCCCCTGTCACCTCCAGGTCCTTCTAACCTCCCCACCTTCTTTTGCACTAGACTTTCTATGCTTTGTCCAATGTTTGGCTCTGAGTCTCCGCATCTGCTTGGATCAGCCGCTGAGTGTAGCAGCTCAGAGGGAAGCAATTTTTGATTTTTTGATGAACCTCCATACTGAGTGACTGTACAGACTCTCTATTCCAGACCCACCCACCCACCCCGCCCCGCCTTTTCTGAGGAGTAGGGGAGGGGGAATAAGGGGAAGAGGGAGGTGTACCAAGGAGTAACAAGGGACTGCGCATGCGCGCTGCCAACGCTGTCCCTTTCCAACTGAAAATCTGCAGGGGTTCCCAGCAACTGCATGCAGAGGATCAGGGTCCTGTGAGCCACACACACCAATCCCATGATGACATGATGGAGCTCCAGCAGCCTATGGGAGTTCAGGAGGGGGTTATAAAAGGTGCCATATTTGTGCAATAAAGGAGATTGTGCTTTGCACCAGACCTCCCACGGTCTGTGTCCTTGATCCTGTGCCAGTTCATCCCCTGTCCCCAGGGTTATTTAGGAGGGTGGGCACTCCAGCAGGGAGGGAGGGTAGGACCAGGAAGAGAGCAGGGAGAGGGCTAGGATCAAAAGTAAAGTGAATAAATAAGTAAATACACTGTCCGAGCTTACTTTCTTAGTGTTTCTGTGTAAGCGCTCTCCTTTCCCTGACCATTCTTCAGGATTTGTTTTCTTGACAGTTATTCTGACTTGGATGTGGTAGAACTTCAGTGATGTTCTAATTTCATTGCCCTTAGAGTTAAGGATAATGATGTATCTTTAATGGTCCAACCTTAAAATTAATCGATTGGTTATTAAATTAAATTTTATTTCATTTGTTCTGGAGTCTCACTAGGCAGCCCAGGCTAACTCTGAGTTCACTTTATAGCTCAGGATGACCTTAAACCCATGATCCTTCACCTGAGCCTTGTAAGCAGAGTGTGTCATCATAGCTCACTCTTAAAAATTTTCAATTTGGTTGTTTAGTAAAAATCATTAGGTAATTGTGGCCAATTAGTTAATTGAAACACTTATCCAAATGTGATGATTAATCTTGATTGTCAATTTGATGGAATTTACGATCACCATGGAAACAAGCCTCTTGAGTTGGGAAGACTCACCCTAACTATGGCCAGCACTGGTCCATAGGCTGGAGTGCTGGATAAATAAAAAGGAAAGAAAGACTATTGATCCAATGGGAACAGCTGCCTCAAGTAGCTCCTCTTATGATGTCCCCTCTACCATAACAGACTGTACCCTCCACCTTTGTGCCAAAGTAAAACTTAAGTTCCTCTTGTCAGGGATACTGACACAACAAGTAACAAAAGTGTTGACTGTCAACTTGTTGGATCTGGACTCAATTAAATTCCACACCTGGGAGGATATTTTCTGGAGGAACAACTGAGAGGGGAAGATTCCCACCAAAGAGAAAATACCATCCCAAAGCAGCCCCAGTGTAAAGAGGTCTGAGGAAAAAGCAAGGCCACTTTGTCTACTCTTCTTTACTGCTTGCTGGTAACTGCATCTGCTCTGATGTGTCTAATTCAGTCTTCATTTGTTGACATAAGAACTCAACTTCTTTGGTTTTCTAACACAGAGTAGAGACACAGAGGAGACAACTCTCCCCAAACCCTTCAGGACTTCAGCGCCATATTGGGACTGCTGAAGCCTTTAGCCTGATAGACTAAACAGCAGGGTTCTTCAGTGTGTGGGCCACAGTCCTTTACTACTGTGGCGGTTTGAATGAGAACGATTGCCATAGGTTCATATATTTGAATCCTTAGTCATCAGGGAATGGTGCTATTTGATAAGATTAGAAGGGTTAGGAGGTGTGGTCTTGTTGGAGGAAGTGTGTCACTGTGGATGGGCTTTGAGGTTTCAAAAGCTCATTCTAGACCCAGCTCCCTTCCTCCCTGCTTGCTCCCTTCCCCTTCCCTTCACCCCTCCCTCCTCCTTTCTCTTCTCTCTCTCTCTCTCTCTCTCTCTCTCTCTCTCTCTCTCTCTCTCTCTCTCCAACCCTCCAATGAAATGTTTTCTTTTTATGAGAGTTGCCTTGTTGATGGTGTCGCCTCATAGCATAGAACAGTGACTAAGACAACCACTGAACTCTTACCGGGAAGCTGATCTAATCTCCTTTTAAATTTGTATTCATTCTGTCATCTCTGTTCTAGAGAACACTATCATCAATCTCTAGGGCTCTCAAAGGATATGCATTCATGGAATACCGGTAGCTTGTAAATAATTCAATTTTGTGGCTGAAAAAATTTTTTCTTATATTTTAATGAATATTTTTCTTTCCTGGAAATTTCATATCCATCCGTCCTTACCTCCCTCTAACTGATCTTAGTGCCCATATCCCTTTTCCCTCTCAACTTCATGCCCTGTTTTCATTTTATTTTTTTTTATTCTGTCAATAAGCCTGAGGGCAATTAGTGTTTCCTTTGTGTACAAAGGTATGTGGCCATTCTCTGTGGCTTGAGCCACCTGGTAGTGGCCACATCTACAAAGAAGAGTAATTCTTTTCAGAAGTCAGCTTTTCATGGCTTTCCTCCCCATCTGCTGGCTCTTACGTTCTTTCCACCTCCTTCTCCCATGGAGTTTTCTGAGCCTTGTATGGTGGGAGGTTGATATAGATGACTCATCCACAGCTGAGCAGTCAGAATCATTTATACTTGGCACTTTGACCACTTATGAGTCTTGTATTAACCACAGGAGAAGGAAGCTTCTTTGTTCAAAAGTTGAGAGCAGCACAAATCTATGGCCGTAAACTTAGATTTCTAGAACGTAGTTTGAAAACATGACTATTTAGCAAGCAGTGATAATAGATAACCCCTAGAGCCTAAGTTTTGTCTGCAGTCATGAGTTTTAAGCCAAATTTACTATGCATGAAATCCTTCCTGTGGCATAGGCCTTAAATCCAACCAGAAAGTGGTTAGTTACTTCCATTACTGTTATGCCTCTATTACAGCAGTGCCCATACCTTGTCAGTAGGTCATGCTATGGCATATGGTTAGTGGCCAGTGCTGGGAAGTACTGTTGCTGTCTTTTTTCCCCCTGTAGCCTACATAGCACCTTTGGCACTATATATGCCAGCTAGCATGGAAAAAAAAAATCTCCTGGTCAGTTTGAGGTTGATTTTTGTATGTCCTGAATCCAAAGTAAGTGGTGCCTTCAGAAATAAGGTCTTACCATCTTGTTATGTTGGACAAGCGAGAGCAATGACAATAGCTTATATTATTTGAGTGCCTCTGGGGACTCATTCATAGGGAGCTATCCAATGTCTGGCACTAAAGTTGTCATTTAATAACCCATGTGATTTGAGAGCAGTTTTTTTTCTGCCCCTGCAGGGCACTTCTCTTCAAGCTGCCCCTTTAAGTGACTTATACATTATATTTTAAGCTTAGCTCTTCATATTGTTTGAATAAAGGAAAACAACATATAGGAAAGTGATTCAACATTTTCTGTACTATTAAAATTTAAGTGTTTGCTCAACCGTTTCTTAAAGAACTTTCTGGATACTTGATCTTGTATTCTTATATTGGTGTTTTTCTATTGCCATGCTAAAGTACCATAATGAAGACAACTCATAGAAGAAAACATTTAATTGAGCTTATGGTCCCAGAGTATTAGAGTCCGTGATGGTGGACCACGGGCTTGTAACAGGAACATCTGAGAGCTCACATCTCAAACTACAAGCAGGAGGCAAATGGCATACTGAAATGGTATCTTTCGAAACCTCAAATCGAGCCCCTAATAACACACCATACATATGGTTTCCCACTGCTAGAATCCATTGCTTTCCCAGCACTCTTCTCTCTGGGAATCATCAATGCTGCTTTGTCCCCATTGATTTCTTTCCCCAGGGTCTCTGGTCGGAAGAGGCATTTCTCAGGCTTTTAGGGTTTCTGCTGTTCCTCAGTTTCCTATGACCAGAGTTTCTCAGCTTGTAGTCCATCAATAGTTCTCAATCCATCTTCTAATTTTTTACTTCTAGGAATTTCTGAGTAGTGAATTCCTCTATTTTTTTCAGAGGTTTTAGTGATAATTTTTAGCGATTTAATCTGAGTTGGGATTTTTTTTACCTGTCTGGTACCAAGAAGTACCCTGATATTTAATTATCTCTGAAGTGTTTGCTTACTTTCTAGATTTCTACAATTACTGCTTATAACTCCGTTGAATTTAAATGTAATAATTATTGTGGGAAGCTCTATGTTTTGGTGAACAATGGATTAACTTAATTATGTTTCAAAGATCAGATAACTAAACATAGAACAATTGATAATAATCAGTTTGGGTGAAAGTGTACAGTAATGAGAAGTTTCAATTATTATAATGTTATGCAAATTAGCATAACATTTTGCCATAAAGATTTAAACTGTGAGTTGCATTTGACTTAGCAGCTCACATTTCATGAATTTATTCTATGGAAACAGTCACATATGTATTTATGTATAATGCATGCACATAATTCATATATTATGTGTGGAATTATATATATATATATAATCATATATGGTATGTGAAAATTGGAAAGTAACCTATCATCAGAATACATTATAATACTTTCATACAAGAAATTTCTATAAAGTCACTAAAAAGAATGCAACACTTATATACTTAAGGAGAACTATGTGGCTTTATGCTACACTTCTGTATTTATAGATGAACAATACTTGAAATTACTATATATGAATACCTATTAATTTTGTAATAGTAATTTGCTCTGAAAATGGGAGTCTTGTGGGAGAAGAGACAATATTCCTTTGCCTTTATTGACTGAGGTTTGGGAAATAGAGACATATAATTTTTTAAATGAAAAAAGTTAACTATTCTTAGAAAGGGATTTCATGTCTTTAGATAAGTTTAGATTCTATATTTCACTTCAATTGCAAATTTCTCAACCTGGGGCAAACATGGCGTGATGATAGTGATGAGATTCAGCTTTAGTGGCTGTTCTGCTCTTGTATACTGTAGTTCTGAGTGACACTCAAGGAACTCTGTTGGACAGCAAGCTGTATAGTGCAGCAAGAATTCTGGATAACAAACCAGTAGGGCAGCCTGAGCTGGTCTTGAGGTCACTCTTTAGCTCAAGCTGGCCTTGAACTTACAATTTTCCTGCCTCATGCTTCTAAGTAGTCATAGCTCTCAATTCACTATTTTGAGTCTGGGCAATTCACCTATTGTTCTAAAGAATAAGCAGGAAAGAATTTTCTTATTTCAGATAGGACTGGATTCTTGCTTTGAGGCTCAGGCTGGCCTTGAACTCACAATGTAACTTACTGGTACACTGAACTCAAGTTTAGGAGCATCCTGCTTCAGCTTCCAGAATTCATGGATTGCAGTTGTGTGCCATTATTTCCAGCTTATTACTTAATATTTTGGAGCACTTATGACACTTGACATTTATCTATGGCGTTTTTAATTCAATTCTGTTTTCTATCATGCATTTTTTCCAGTTCAATGTCAGCCTCTTAAAGGAAATTGCTTCCTTTATTCCTTCTTGCAGCATGCCAAGATTGAACCATGTCTGGCACTGCACAGACACTCAGTAAGTAGTTTTGATTAAAGAACAATGCACAGGGGTTGGAAGAGGATTTTTAAATCTTTCAATCTTTCCCTCCTCATACTCCCTTCTCACCTTAATTTCACGTGTTCCAATGCCTATCATTGTCGCCAACCAAGGAGAGGATGTGAAGGCGCCCTTCCCATCAATATTTGAATCATTCTGGACTTGGTAAGTTTTCTACTTATGTGTAAAAAGAATGCAGTGGGAGTTAAAACAGAAAGTTCTATAGTATTTACTTTCCTTCCTAAATGTTTTTTTCCTCTTTTTTTAATTAATTTATTCTTGTTATATCTCAATGGTTATCCCATCCCTTGTATCCTCCCATTCTTCCCTCCCTCCCTTTTTCCCCTTATTCCCCTCCCCTATGACTGTTCCTGAGGGGGATTACCTCCCCCTCTATATGTTCATAGGGTATCAAGTCTCTTCTTGGTAACCTGCTGTCCTTCCTCTGAGGGCCACCAGGTCTCCCCCTCCAGGGGACATGGTCAAAGGTGAGGCACCAGAGTATGTGAGAAAGTCATATCCCACTCTCCACTCTACTGTGGAGAATGTTCTGACCATTGGCTAGATCTGGGTAGGGGTTTAAAGTTTTACGGCCTGTATTGTCCTTGGCTGGTGCCTTAGTTTGAGCGGGACCCCTGGGCCCAAATCTGCCTATCATAATGTTCTACTTGTAGGTTTCTAAGACCCTCTGGATCCTTCTACTTTGCCATTCTCCCATGCTTCTCTCATCTACAGTCCTAATAGGCTGTCCTCCCCTCTGTCTCAGTTTCCTGGTAAGTGAAGGCTTTCGTGGGACATGCCCCTTGGGCTAATATGCAGATATAAGCGAGTATATACCATTTGAGTCTTTCTGCTTCTGGGTTAACTCACTCATTATGATCATTTCTAGCTCAATCCATTTATCCACAAATTTTGGGAATTCCTTGTTTTTAATAGCTGAATAGTATTCCATAGTGTATATTTACCATAGTTTCTTTATCCATTCTTCTACTGATGGACACTTAGGCTGTTTCCATGTTCTGTCTATTATGAATAAGACTGCTATGAACATGGTTGAGCAAATTTTCTTGTTGTGTGCTGGAGCATCTTCTGGGTATATTCCAAGGAGTGGAATAGCTGGGTCTTGAGGAAGCCCTATTCCCATTTTTCTGAGATAGCACCAGATAGATTTCCAAAGTGGCTGTACTAGTTTGCATTCCCACCAGCAATGAAGGAGTGTTCCTCTCTCCCCACATCCTCGCCAGCATGTGGTGTCGCTTGAATTTTTGATTTTAGCCATTCTGGTGGGTGTAAGATGGAATGTCAGAGTTGTTTTGATTTGCATTTCCCTGATGATTAAGGAGGTTGAGCATTTCTTTAAGTGTTTCTCAGCCATTTGATATTCCTCTGTTGAGAATTCTCCTAAATGTTTTTATTACATCTTAATTCATTTATTTTGTACTCATGTGTCTGTGGTCAGAAGACAACTTCTTGGAGTGAAATCAGTCTTAAGTTAGGCTTCCACCAATTTTTAGGGGTTTTACTGCATATTTTAACATGTCTTAAATGTGAATAGTTTTTAAGATAATCATTGCTATCTTAGTAAAATGCCATAATTTATTTTACAATTTCTGGTATGTTATGAAGCTGAGTGCTATTAGATAGTGTAGAGAAAAACATTTTTTTTTTGTATTTCTACTCCAGCATTTGTGAAAGTGAAGTAGTAATTTGTCAGGTCCCAGCCCGCAGGAAAAATCGAATCAGGGTTCACCTGAAAGAGGGAGTGGGGATTTAAAGTAGGATACAGAGACTGAGAAATAACGAATCAAGTCAGGACATTTCAGATGAAGATTCACTTTATTGCCGCCGACTAGTAGGAACATATATAGGGCAAAGTCAATAGGATCTATTCTTATCTCACTCACCCTAACCCCAGGCAAGAATGCAATAGCCTAAATCGCTCCCTGTAGAACTTCCTAGTTCTCTGAGTAGTTCCTTGTAAGAACTTCCTAGATCCTCTGGGTGGTTCCAAGTTGAGACTTCTCTACTTCTTTCAAAGGTAAATAGTCCAAGGATGGCCTAGAACACAAGACCTCATGGTGAGGTAAAGGCCAGCAACTTGAAGGTCACAGCATACAGCCTAAGCACAGGATTTCTGACATGGCAGAATTTGTCATGGGTCTCCACAGTAATTAATATTGTAGGGACAATGTATTACCAAGGAGAGAACAGAACTTAGATCTGTGAGTTATATGGGTTACAGCAAGAAGGGCCTATCATTTTGGATCTTTCCCCTACTCTGGAGAAGAGGCCTGGGAAAGGGCATTACTATAGGTTTTCAGTTGGAGAGGATTTGGCTGACAAACAAAACCCCTGATTTAAGACTGAATGGAGAACACATACACATTCAAACTGACACATATTTACAATGGTGCACACACACTGGAATACACACACTCACAAATGTGCACTTATATAAACACATACGCTCACACACATGCAGAAATGCACATAAACAAACTATGGCATAAAAACCAGGCATGAGAACAAAGCTTGGCTTCACGAGTCACTGACATGTGGGACTGGAAATGATCACGATCCACAAAGTTGCTTTCTCTCTTCTGGTACCTCCTGATCCCATGTGTCTTCCTTTCTAAAGTTTTCTCTGTATTTGCTTCTCACTCCTCTCTTTGCCTCCTTACTCACATGATCCAAGTGGCTTCTAATTTAATCCCTAAGAATAATTAGCATGATTTTCACATTGATTCGTAACCCATACCTATAAGCAGGTAGGAAAGGATAATAAATTATAAGTGGGATGGAAAGGGTCAATATTTGGGAGAAGTTAATTTCCAGGAAAAAGGAAAAGCCAGGAAGATTAAAAAAGAAAGAAAGAAAGAAAGAAAAGAAGAAGAAGAAGAAGAAGAAGAAGAAGAAGAAGAAGAAGAAGAAGAAGAAGAAGAAGAAACCCAACCAAACCAACCTAGCAAAAAGCCAAACCAAAACAACAGCAAACTGCTGTAGTTAGCCAATCTCAGAGCCATCTCTAATTGGATAAGCTTTGAATTGGTGCAGAATTGAAGAGTTTACGCAGAAATTTTCTCCTAAAATGGTCTTAAGGTACTTTAGGAGGCAACAGTTTTGCTTTACATTACTCCAGGAAGGAATTCTTGCTAGTAACTATTGGATTTATCATTTGACCAAAGGCCCTGCCACATCGATTTCCCTTCTCTCTTCCAGCCCTCTCACCTCCCATCCCCCTTGTCCCCGCAACTGATCCCACTCTCCTTCCTCTCCCTATGTTTTCTCCTACCTAGTACCCTCTCTTCATCCACTTTGATGTCTATTTTTTTTCCCATTCTGAGTGAGATTCAAACATCCTCCCCTTGGGTCCTCCTTGTTACATAGCTTTTTTTGGGTCTATGGATTGTAGGATGTTTATCCTGTAAATGAGTACATACCATGTGTTCTTTCTGGGTCTGGGTTACCTCATTCAGGACAATCTTTTCTAGTTCCATCTGTTTACCTGCAATTTTCACGATTTCCTTGTTTTTAATAGCTGAGTAATATTCCATTGTGTAAATAAATGTAGCACAGTTTCTTTATCCATTCTTTAGTTGAGGGACATTGGGGTTATTTCCAGTTTTTGGCTATTATGAATAAAATTGCTATGAAGATAGCTAAGCAAATGTCCTTGCTGTATGGTGAAGCATCTTTTGGGTATATGTCCAGGAGTGGGATAGCTGGGTCTTGAGGTAGAACTTGTCACAGTTTTCTGAGAAAGTAACAGATTGATTTCCAAACTGGCTGCACAAGTTTGCACTCCCACCAGCAATGGAGGAGTGTTCCTGTTTCTTCACATCCTCACCAGCATGTACTGTCACTTGAGTTTTTGATCTTAAACATTCTGACAGGTGTAAGATGGAATCTCAATGTCATTTTGATTTGCATTTCCCTGATGATTAAGGACAACCTCCTGGCCATTCGAGATTACTAGGTTGAGAATTTGTAGTTTCGTACTGTACCCCATTTTCAAATTGGATTATTTGGCTTGTTGGTATTTAAATTCTTGAGTTCTTTACATGTTTTGGATATTAACCCTCTGTCATATGTAGGGTTGGTGAAGATGTTTTCCCAATCTGTAGGCTGGCATTTTGTTCTATTGACAGTGTCCTTTGCCTTGCAGAAGCTTTTCAGTTTCATGAGGTTTCATTTATTAATTGTTGATCTTAGAGCCTGAGCTCTTGGTGTTCCGCTCATGAAGTTGTCTCCTGTCAATGATTTCAAGGCTCTTCCACACTTTTTCTTCTATTAGATATAGTATGTCTTTTTTTTATGTTGTGGTCTCTTATTTACTTGGACTTTAGTTTTGTGCAGGGTGATAAATTTGGATCTATTTGCATTCTTCTACATGTAGACATCCAGTTAGTCCATCACTATTTGTTGAAGATGCTTTTTTCCTCCATTGTATGGTTTTGGCTTCTTTATCAAAAATCAGGTTTGTGCTAAGTGTGGATTTATTTCTGGGTCTTTGATTCAATTTCAGTGATCAACTTGTCTGCTTCCACACCAGTACCATGCAGTTTTTATTACTATTGCTCTGTAGTATAGCTTGAAATCAGAGACGATGCTACCTCCAGAAGGTTCTTTTATTTTGCAGCACACCAACCCACCCACAAAACCTTTGATCCAAAATTTATCCTACCTACAAGATCTGCAGGGACAAAGATGGAGCAAAGATTGAGGGAATGGCCAACCAAAGACTGGCTCTACTTGAGAACCATCTTATGTTTGAGAACCAATCCCTAACACTGTTATTGTTATTCTGTTGTCCGTATAGACAGGAATCTAGCATAACTCTCCTGAGAGGCTTCGTCCAGCAGCTGATAGAATCAGATGCAGAGACCCACAAACATTAGACAGAGCTTGAAGTGTCCTATGGAACAGTTGACGGGGCAACGATTAAGGAAGCCAAAGGGGTCAAGGACTCTACAAGACCTACAGAATCAGCCAACCTGGGCACATGGGGGCTCACAGGGGCTGAACCACCAACCAAACAGCAAGCATGGACTGGTCCTTGGCCCCCTGCACATATGTAGCAGATACACAGCTTGGTCTTCATGTGGATCCCCCAACAACTGTAGCAGGGCCCTCTCAGACTCTGCTGCCTCTTTTCAGATCTAGTTTCCCTAACCAGGCTGCCTTGTTTGGCCTCAGTGGGAAAGAATGTGCCTAGTTCTGCAGCGACTTAATGTGCCTGGTCTGGTTGCTACCCATAGGGGACCTCCTCCTTCTCTGAGGAGGAGTGAGGAGGATAGGGGGAAGGTGTGTGTGTGTGTATGCAACTAGGAGGAGAGGCTGCAGTCAGGATATAAAGTGAATAAATAAATAATGTAAAAAAAGCTTTGATTTTTAGATCCACTGTCATAGCTTCATCTGTTGCTCTTATTTATTTATTCACTGTATTTATTTATTTATGGAGTCATTATAGCCCAGGCTGTCCTCAAACTCATGATCCTCCTGCTTCAGGATCTTGAGTGTTGGGCATACAGGCGTGTTCCTCTATGCTGAATTTACTAGACTTACTTATATTTTGGCTTCTCAGCAGCAAAACAAGGGATCATAGTAGAAGCAAAGTGAATGTTATCTGAAGCTCAGCCTAGGGAAATTCCTCTGAACTTCCAATATTTGTTATTGTAAAAGAGAGTGTAGACAGACACAGAAGGACATTGGAAACTCTGGGTGATAAACATCAAGGAAGTTGGACTTTGTTTGAGTTCTTACTCTACTGGAGTAGTAATCCCCCTGTCCCGCGCCCTCCCTGTGTTGATGCAAAAACCACAGCTCTTAAAGAGAATATGAGCTAGTTTATCTGGGGCCATTCTGAGTGACCATATTGCAGGAACAGATTTTAGGTTACCTGCAGTTTCATAATCTGATGTGGAAGCAGTTTTATAGTTTCACAGAACAAAGAAAATCACAAATCTTGGCAAGTTTAAAATACATTGGTGGATACATTGGAGAGATGGTTTACAGTGAGTTGGGAGAAGCTTTTCTATAGGCCCAAGATGTCATCTGATGGTATTCTTTGTTTTTGGATCGGTGAAAGCCAGTTGCTTTTTTAGTAGTTTTTAGTAGTCACAGGATGCTAGTTATGACACAGAGCTGGACAAAATGTATTAGCTCAAGATATGCTAACTGGCTTTTGGACCTGCAGCATCCCCATCTCTGGGCAGCACTGAAGTTCTAATCAGCCAGTCTCTGCTGCCACATCCTCTTTCCAACACTAGTGAGACACACATTTCTCTACAGTGCCTTTTGTTATAGGTTTGTCTAGGCTCCACTCCCAGCCCCCAAAAAAGACAAAAAAAAAAAAAAAAAAAAAAAAAAGACACCATTAGAAGGTAAATACAAAATTGTAGGGTTTAATGTGTAAGCTTAATTTTTTATTTAAAAAAAACCCTAAACACAATTCTATTATCTTAAGTAACTATGCCTACTTTTCATGAAGACTTTAGAAATCTGAGGATTTGACAGAGCCATAAAAGAAAGCAACAAAGAATATGTCAGCAACACAGACTTGATAAGATATGGAAAGATTCAATGTCTCTGTGCATATTTGTTTATATCCACACCCACAAATCCCAATCCCCCCCCCCTCCAGTTTTTTGAGACGGTGTTTTTATGTGTAGCTTTGTAGACCAGGCTGGCCTTGAATGCATAGAGATCCTCCTGCCTTCCTGAGTGCTAGAATTGAAGGCATAAGCCACCATGCCCAGCTCACATCTGCTGATTTTAATGTAGAAAAATGACTAGTTTCCCTCTCACCTGCCACAGCAGCAGTGAGCATTTCAGTTACCTTTCTTGAATGCATTCTCACAAGATATATTTAATAGAAAACACGTAGTCATCCATTTTGTTATTAACTAAACAAACTGTATTTGAACAGAACTCTCATCTGGGGGTTTAATTCTGTGGAAGAATGTGGTTATTTTTCTGTGTTGCTTTCTTTTCTTCCTTTTTTTTGTCAGTTGTTTTCCATACCACTGCCTTTGGCAGACACTAATCTTTAAGGTCTAACTAATGCCTTTTAGAAAAACTGAGAATTATTTCCCTTTGTCAAGGTAGAATATTTCCTCAAAAAAAAAAAAAAAGCCACATATTTATAGGAATCATCAAAAACAATCAGTCAAACAAGCCACTGGCAGTTTATCAAGGGGTCTGATGGTCAAGAACTAACATTTCCTTTATTACAAAACCATAGTAGACATGATTGGAGAATGGGAACGAAAAGCTCACCAGCTGGTGCTGCAACTGAGTAAGACCACAGTGAGACGGGAGTCCTAAGCAATGAAAGACCGTGAGGGAGTTTAAGCAACGGTTTAGAGTCAATCTGGCACCATTGTAAGATTCTCTGGTTCACCTGTGCACAGGAGAAAAGTGTCTTGTCTGACTTATTAAAAAACCAAACCAAACCAAACCAAACAAACAAGACAAACTGAAGGCTGTAGCATTTAAATTTCATGAAAGAAGATTATTATTTCAGCTCTGCCTCCTTAGGACTGAGACAGTGGTTTTTGAGTGGTTGGCTCGTTTTCCGGTGCGACTGAAGGTGGAGCCCTTGAGCTGTGTCCCAGACGCAGGCTCAGCAGGAGGATTTTTCAAATAAGCTTAGTTTATTCAGTTCGCAAAAGGACACAGCGCAATTTAGCAAGGGGGGTGGGGGGGGGCGGGGGGAAGAGTAGCTTTTCGTCGCACTCCTGGCTTGCCACTTCGCATAGCTTGTGGCGCAGCCTAGGTAAATGAAAATTAACAGGATATGATAAACTCAGCCAGGAGCCCTGCTGAGGTTTGGAAGTCGAGGGTTGTTTTTTTCTTTTCTTTTCAGTATCTTGTAGTTTGACTATGAGGCCTGATGAGAGGGGAAGGTATGGCTTTATGAGTTCTCCCATGGACTCTACTCTACCTGACCTCAGTTTCATCACTTGTATAATGAGTGGCATCTTTCTGCTGTTTGAGCATTCTTTAAATCTCCACCCAGAACAGCTTTGAAATGAGAAAGACAAGAGGTAATAGAGCTGCCGAAGACCCCTGCTCTGTACCCAGAAACTCACAAGTGTTGCCTCATTTTTGTTGCAATTAGAACTTCTTGAAGGTCATGGTCATCAACATTAAGTAATGTATGCAGATACTGAAGTGGAGAGCTGCGGTTTGAACCCAGATCAGTTTAACTCCCATTTGAGTGTCATTTCCATTGTAATCAAAACTTTGCATACATTTGCAAGAGATGATACAGAACGCAGATTTTATTTTATTTTTTTTATTTTTTGAGGTAAATGCAGAGCCTGAATTAAAATCACATTGCATGAATTTACATTTCATCGATTTTTTTTTTTCCTATCAGTATGGCAGTATGTTTCTTGCATAACTAACTTTCCCTAGGGAATCTTTCTTTGGTCACCTCAGATAGAAATGCCAAGGACTAAACAATCAAACAAACATTCTGTTTAAGTCCAGCTTACAAGGGCAGAGGTGGCTCTGCCAGTTGCATTAGTAAAAGTCCCTCTTCTTACTGGAGACTCATGTGGGTTGTGTTAGGGGGGGTCCCCAGAGTGACTTTCAGGCAGCTACTCCAAGGCAGAGCTGCCCCCTTGCAGTCCTTGGTATTGCCCTTACATACAGCCTCCAGGAGGGGGGCTGTGAGTCTGAGTGTCCAAGAGGGAAGTTTTCAGTGAAGGGAAACAGCTACACAGCAGCATTGTCATGACAAAACTGTTGCTGAAGAAGCACCATTGGGCTATGAGTGGATTTCTTCCGACATTTAATGTATTTCAGAAAAGTTCCTGTATTATTTATACTATTATGTGCAAATACATTGTTGTAGTTTTTTTTTTTTTTAAATCTAGTTTTTCTGTCTTGGTATGTGTTTCTTCCACAATTTGAAAGAGTAGATAGGTTTTCAGATGGTTTCTTTAAAAAATTCACACACACACACACACACACACACACACAGAGAGAGAGAGAGAGAGAGAGAGAGAGAGAGAGAGAGAGACAGACAGACAGACAGACAGACAGACAGAATAGAGAGGCTCAGCAAGTTGTATCTATGTATTTGTGCATACACGCATATACACATATGTAACAATAATAATCAGTGAGAAGAGACAGTCAACGAGATCAACCAGAGTGTGTGGGGGACATGGAAGGAGTTGGAAGGAGGGGCTGGAGGGAGAAGACTTGCCAAGGCTGAAAGGGCTGAAAGGGCAGGGTAGAAGGGATACAATTTTATTTTAAATTAAAATCTATAATTTTTTGAGCTTTCATGTTGTTTGTATTTTTGCAAATGACACCTGAGGATATGAATTTCTTCCTTCATTTCTTTCTTTTTTTAAAACTTTTAAAATTTTTTACATGTACATTTATATTATTACACATATATGAAATAAACTACCTTTAGCAAGAAGAACCATGACACAATGAGGAATTATGTAAATGTTACATTCCTAGTGTTTTGGTTATACGTATTTGACAGCCTTGAAGAAAACATCTTTCCTATCTTGGTGCATCTAAAATTCTGAATGAAAATCAAACTCCATCACATGTTGTCATTATCAACTTAAAACATCTATCTAGACGTAAAAACATCTTAACCCCTAAACAACTATGCTTCATTGTAAAATCTTCAACTACATCAGAGACTTGAGAAGGAATAAACTTGATCACGTGAGTACGCCCGGAGTGCAGGTTAGTAGCTTTCCAAATGAGACGATAACAGAGACAGTTTTCTATCTGAATAGTCTCCCAACTTGACTCTTTATAACGTTGGAGCATCTTCTTCAGCCTTCTGGCCCAGTATATCTGACAGACATACTTGTGAGGCAGAAACTACTGAAGACTTGCTTACCCAGTTTTGGCAGAATTTGGCTGTTGACTCTGCTTGCATTTAAGCTTGCCCCTTTTTAGGCAGAATTCTGTCTGCGGTAGAAGTGAGGACATTTTACTCAGTGTCTTGTTTACTACATTTGAAACCGTGTCCATAAGGAGGTTCTTTGATGCTCATCATCCTCTTTGTGATAGGCTGGGTATTGTCAGGAGCTAACCTGTCTCATTGTCAGTGAATCTTTAAAATAATAAAAACATTTTAGAATGCTATATTCTGCATGTCTCTGAGGCTTTTGAAGACCTTATCGAACTATCCTACCTTATCTTTCTAGAAGATCATATCTCTTTCTTTCTTTCTCTCTCTTTTTTTTTTTTGGTAGTATATGTGTCTGATGTGGATCTTGAAGGCTGGAGTAATACACAGGATGCACATCCTGGTCCAAGCCTTGAGGTTGCTCAAGCCTTCAGATTGAGAGGGCAGTGTGGTTTAGAACCCAACTGTGTCTGGGGTTTCAAATGAGTGCAGGAAAAATTTTATATATTCATTGTGAGGGGACACATGTAAATGTCAGAGGACTACTTTCAGAAGTTGTGAAAAATCACTTATTTTTTTTTTTTTTTGTGGAGTAGGGGACACAGTGCAATATAAAGGTCAGGGGGACAACTTGCTGAAGTCATTTCTTTTCCTTCAGCATGTGGGTCCTAAATACCGAATTCAGGTCATCAGGCTTAGCGACAAGCTGTTTTACGAGCCGAACAATTTTAGCGACCCTAAATTGTTCTTATAATGACTTCATGTTTTAGAAAGCCCTGTTGTTTTGTTCAGTTTAACTAGGGACATGAACGATTCAGTTTTTCAAGTGGATACTGGGCTTTGTTGGTTAGGTGGGTTTCTGTTGTTGTTTTGTTTTGTTTTTGTCATCTTGACAAAAGCTAGAGTCTTCTGAGAAGAAGGGACCTCAACTGAGAAAATTCCTCCAAGCTTGTGGGGATTTTCTTGATTCACTGTTGTTGTGTGTGTGTGGGCCAGTGCACTGAGGCAAGTACCATTCCTGGGAAGGCGGTCCTAGAGTGAATGAGAAAGAAGATGTGGCAGACCAGGAAAAGCAAGGCAGGAAGCACCATCTCTCCGCGGTCCCTGCCTTGAGTTCCTGCTCTGACTGCCCTTCATGGTGAACTATAAACCCTCTCCTCTCCACGTTGCTGTTACTCATGGGGTTTTATCATGGCCCCAGAAAGCAGGCTAATGTCCTAATACCCCTGATTGTGGAAACCATCCTCTCTTTACTGAATTGAGGTGGCTTTTAAAATATGCCAAGTTTCTACATGTGTTTGGGTCTATTTTTCCGTTTCCCTTCAAAGCGTAGTGCTTTATTGTTTGCCTTGTATTCTAATTCCCTTCAGATTCAGTTCCATTTAACATTCTGTTTATTTATTTATTTTAGATAAATTTGCTGGCAATCCTTAAAAATTAATTAAAAAAAAAAGATTTATCGGTAAGGTACTGGAAAGATAGCTCAGTGGATCAATAGGGCTCGTTGGTGCTTGCCGGCACCAGCCTCGCCCCATGCTCGGTGAAAGAAAGTGTCTTTTTTAGTTTTGCTATAATAGTTTTACTTCTTCTTTAAGCTCCACTTACATTGGGAGGGCATGGACAGAATACAGCCAGGTTATTTGGCGGAATGTCAAAGAAATTACCTCTCGCCCAGCTCCCAGTTGTGTCTGTTCCACTCTGAAACTGCCTGAGCTGAGCCAAGCCTGCATTTCTCCCTACAATTCTGGTTTTCTCAGGCTACCAGGAAGGCCCATCGATCTCGCTTATACCCTTCTAGAGTCTTCTAGCCGAAAGTCCCAAACTCTTCCACATCCCTCTTACTTCCCAGCCGCAAAGGCCTAAGACGCACCGGGCAGTTTTTATTACAGCGGCCGATCACTTCTGCTTCTTTTCTGAATTACTTTATGCATTGCTGAAAAAAGGAAAACAGTGAAAAAGCAACAGAAGGAGGAAAGTAGTTATTTTGGATCAAAATTTGGGGGTCCAGTCCATCCTGGGCGGGAATTCCTGTGTAGGAATGCAAGTCAGCTGGTCCCACTTCAACTGTAGTCAGGAAACAATGAACAATGGATGTTGCTCTCAGTTCCGGTTTTCCTTCCTGGTCACTACAGGATCCCAGCCGTGAAGTTCAGTTGCTCATATTTAGGGCAAGTCTTCCTAGCTCAACCTAATCTAGAACCTTGCAGACACATGCAGAGGTTCCTTCCCATGGGGATGCTAAACCACATCGAGCTAACTATGGAGAGGAACCACCACAGCTGGTTTTGCAGTATTCTATGCTATTTTTGTATTCCAGGTAGTCATCACTCACAGACATGGGCAGTATCAATGCTTTATATTTACATTTATATAAGATCTACTTTTTATGTACGTTTTAGACAGTAGTCATTTGTTAAATTTTTTTTGCTTTCATATAGAAGAGTATTATCTTCAAATTTTAAATAACTTTACTAATTCATGTGTACTGAATAGGAAAGACCTCCAGGACAATGTGAAATTGTGAGTGCACACAACCGACGTTTTTTGTTTTTCTGTTAGTAGTTTTATAATGTTAAGCCATACCTGTGTTACTGGAGCCTCACCAATTGGTTATTATTTTAATATTTTGTGGGATTAATTTAACTAATGACTCCTTTATCTTCATAAATGAGACCGGTTATAATTTTCCTGTTATTACACTCCGATTTATTTTCATAACAAGTTATTATTGTCTCATAAGATGAATTGTCAGGTTCTTAATCTGTTTCTGGGTTGGAAATTGTTTACAATAAAGGGATGAGTGGTGCCTCGAAGGTTTGATAAAATATGTTTCTGAAACATGGTTGTTGCATGAGTTTCTGATTTAATTTTTTAAGTAGTTGTACGTTCTCAAGGAGGAGCATACGACTTATAAAACAGGCTGTATGGTGAGTTGATTTTTGAATGTTAAATTAACCATGCTTACCTCTAATCAACCCTGTACACCAATAATGTGCTCCTATGGATTGAGAATAATTTGGTTTGTTTTCTTGTTCTTGTTTTGTTTTCTGGGACAGGTTTCTCTGTGTAGCCTTGGCTGTCCTGGACTTGCCTTGTAGACTAGGTTGGCTTTGAACTAACAAAGATCCTCCTGTCTCTGCCTCTCTGAGGACGGAGATTATAGGCCTGCACCACTGTGCCTGGATCACATTATTTTATTTATACATGGTTACTTTCTAGAAATTTACTGATTTAATCCATCTCAGCTATTGTATTGGCTACCACAAAATTATTTTTCATTTTTAAAATTTATTGATCATTTTTATACAGCTATGAAAACTCCTGACAGAACACACATATTTTCAAAAATATCTTAAAACTTATTTTTTGTTGAAGTGAACATCTTTTATTTTATTTTAGTTTTTTGTTGGGGACTGTGCGGGAAGAACAGCAAAACAGCACTAGAACTCATGGAATATGGCCCACTGGTTAGCATACCAACGATGGGTGTGTGTCGGCAAGGTGTAACCCCAGAACTATGTGTACTGTGGACTTCATGCTGTTATGGAGCATAGCTCCGCTTATTCCCTTTTCAGCCCTTATAATCCCTTTAATATGTGAACTGTGTGAGTACTATAAAAGAGCTTCCAGCCCCTCACTGGGCAGTATCACTGGCATATGCAACAATGATGCTTGATCTCTTTCAGGCATTGCTGCAGGAGCAGCAATTCATCCACCACCTTTGAAAACAATCTATAGATGTAGATAGCTAACAATGATTATTACGCTTAGAAAGAATATGGAAAAATAGATTGCTCAGCAAGGTTAGGTAAAGATGTTTTTGCTAGTGGCTCTTAGGGAAAAATAGTTTGTTTAGCAAAGTTAGGTAAGTAAAAATTTGCTATTGGCCCTGTTGTAGAAAATCTTACGGGACAATGGCTGTTAAGAGAAAGTACACTCTTACTAGTAAAGCCAGGGACTTTTCGAGGTTGGCAAAGAACAGTGGCCCATAGCAGCACTGGCTGATGTGCTCTTCCAAGCTGCGCTGGTGACTGAGATGATGATTGATTTCCTTATTCTATTATTTTGCCCTCAGCTCCCTGATAAGATTTAATAAAACGTATTAATGAGTAGATGAACACCCTTAGGATTTAACATAAAAATGGCTGGTTATTTTTATACGGAAGTTTAGATTTGTGATTCTTTTAAGATCCTTATGAGATTGCTTTATGAGATAACTGACTCCTTCTTTGTAAGCACAAATTGCGGCCTGCCAGTAAAGAAAAGCTGGCTGAGAAATCACCTTGCTTGCTTACACTGTGTTAATATGTAACAAGTTGCTGAGTTACAAATGCATGTGACTTCTCTGAAATAGCTTGTTTTTCATGTTTATTTCTCTTCCATAATATGTAAAACATTTGATCATGTGACGGTATTGGGGAACATGATTTTCCATTGTAATCATTTATTTATAGAGAAATAGAATGAAAAAACATTGATTTTTGTACTGCTTGAAAGATTTTGTTGGCATATATAAACTATGGGAGAAAAAAAATAAAGCTAGAAAAAGCAGCTTGTTGAAACCTACCTACTGGGTTTGTATCATTATCAAATGTAACTGTGCATGTTTGTGTGTGTGTGCATGTGTGTGCGTGTGCGTGTGTGTGTGTTTTGTTTCTCTCCTTCTTTCCCTTTCTGTTTTAGATGCTTGCCATCATCAGTGGAGGTCCCCAGTAGGAACCATCCCCTCTACTCCCTGCTTGTCACCATTGCTGGAACAATCAGTTCCAGCCAGGAAGGTTGCCATCAGAGAAAATCTGCAGGGTCACCAGCCAGCCAGGCATCGGATTCATGCCCGGCCCCAGTTTCCCCCAGTTGACGTCGAAGCTGGACTTCTCTAAGTTTTTCTTTTGAGGTGATGTTGAGTCTTAACACAGAGCCTAGAATGGGCTTAACCTCATAATCCTTCTGCCTCAGCCTTCTTATTACTGGAGTGAAAGTTGTGGACTACCATAGCTATCTTATAGTATAATTTTGATTAGCCAAAAGTTTGTGAAAAAATTGTTAGAATTCTCTTCTGTCCCTCCTCCAGCTTTTATTTGTTTCATTACTATTTATTTGTTTATTTGGCTAACATCTTATAGCACTCTGATACAGTTATCTAACATTAGTAAATCATTATTACCTCTTCTCTGTACTTTTCACAGCCTCACCAGAATGCCACTCACTCTGTCATTAGCTTCCTCTAAACTGTGGCATCTTCAAGGACTGCCTTAGAACTCTGCAGTCATTTTGTTGTTGTTGGTTTTTACATTTGGCTTTATTTTCCATCTCATAATTAGCATATGATTGCTGATGGATGATCATAGACACAAAATTCATTCTCATTACATCACACCAAAATGACAGACTGTCACCTAATTTGTGAGTGTTTAGTTGTGTCACCTGGCTGAGGCCCTACCTGTCAAGATCTTCAATGTCAAGTTGCTTTTTTTTGGTATTTTTCCATACTCATATTCTATGGAAACATGTTATTTACTGGATACTATATTTAAGAGATGGGCACTATTCTTGTTATTGGAAGGGGCAATTCTTACCTAAGCTATTTGAAATTCTCTATAGGCAATGTGTTTCTTTTATGGAAAGTTGTTTACTGAGCCGCCTCTTTGGTCCTTCTCCCCCTTATTTTATAAAACAATCTTGGAGGCTCAGTAGTTAGAAACACTTACTGCTTTCCCAGAGAACTCACACTTTATTTCCAGCACCTGTGTAAGGCCAGCTGAAAGGGATAAATTTCTGGCCACTTTGGGCACATGCACTGACAATCACTCACTCACACACACACACACACACACACACACACACACACACACACACACACGTTATTACTTGATGTCTGCTTTCTCATTCTCCTATTACAGCAGCAAGAAGAGCAGACAGAGGTTACCATAGTTGAGGAAGTTAAGGATGAGCTGCTCTCTGAAGGAGAAGCAGAAGAGGAGGAGAAAGAGAAAGAGGAAGGGGAGGAAGAGGAAGATGCCATGGAAGAAGAAGCTGCCAAGGATGAGTCTGAAGATCCCAAAGAAGAAGAAGGTGGTGAAGGTGAAGAGGAAGACACCAAAGAATCTGAAGAGGAAAAGAAGAAGGACAAAAGTGCTGGGGAAGAGCAAGAGGCTAATCAGAAAGATGGAGCCCTGTTCCCAACTATTCCAGGAAAAAACAAGCTCCCCAAATAGGGTCAACCTCATCATCAACCAACCAATTGAGTTCCAGATCCTATACAAATTAAGAAGTCAATATACGTATAATTCTGAGATGACATAGGTTGGACATTCAGTGTTGTGCTATGAATTTTCTCCTTATGTAAATCATCGGTTTGCTTGCAGAGTGGCTTTCTGTCTCACTGCCAGCCTGTGCATGGTCCATGTTTATGAGTTCAGGATCTATGGTTATGTGAATCACACAGATGTTTACAATAATAAAAAAAACCCACACACAACACAAATAAATGAATTCACTAATGTTATTGTACAACTTCATGGGAAAATAGTCATTTGAAATTTCAGTGGTTGGAAATTAAAGACCGAGTTATGTGCAATAAATAGTAAAAAAATTACACTGAATAACATATTTTATTGTGGCTTTTTACTTACTTAATTAAAATATCTTAAAGAAGGCACCAACATAAACCATACGCAAGTGGACTACTGACCTCCAATTTTTTATAAAGTAGAAATTTTAGTAACGACATTCCAAGGGATAGAGAAATAGGTCAAGACTAGAAAATATCCCCCCTCAAAATTGCCATATTAATAAATACGAATGAATTTATAAATTACAATGTAATTCACCAAGTGAAATACACAATGTTAGCTGGAAGGATCGCTTTCTAAAAGGCATTTTGAAATTATGGTGGACTATTACACAGTAGCACATCCTGGATAGACTATGAATCCCACACATTTGTCACTATGGCTAAATTTATAATATATTCTTGAATATTATGGGGATAAATTGAAATCTGAGCTCATAATAATTAAGAGGGATAGTGTGGGGAAAGTAAGATCACCTGAGGTTATATGCCACTGCAAACATGTTTTCTGGGATCCTGAGCTCATGAATGGTGTGTTGTTTGCTTAATAACTACTGCCTCACATAAATTACCTTTAATGCCATGCATTTTAAAATCCTTTAAAGACCACATAAACAGATAATGAGATTATATTACTGTTACTTCTCAGGAGAGATAATAAATTTGTATGTTGCATTGGCATTGCTCTGCATGTGTTAATTGGTAAAAACTTGGATTTCAATGCCTGGTTGGACAGTACATCACACCTGTATCCCATCTTTCCATGTCCATGGTAACATCATGATGACTCTTGGACTTGTGGTTGGTGTGGAATATAGATGACGTCTTTACCTATCTACTTCTCTGGCATTCTTAAACAACTGTTGGGTCTGTTGATTTCTTCGCTGTTTTTAGATGACTTTTCAGACTTAGGAATTTTACCTAAAACCAAGCTGGTCTCCGTTTAAAGTTATGTGGTTGATTTGCAGTATATGTGTTATTACACAAATAGGCAAAGCATTTTTTTTTTAAATCCCGGTGTAAATTTGAACTATGGAGGCTCTTGGCATTCCCTTGTAAATAGGAACCCCCCTAGACTTGTTCTCATTAGTCATGAGTTGATGGAAACAGCTGGTTGGTTTAAGAAATCTTTGATTGAAGAACACAATTTCATAATCAATCCTGTGTGCCATAATAAAACATTGAAAAAATAAAAAAGAATAAAAGTATTAAATCTTAAAGTAACAATTTATGACTATCGTGATAGCTTGAATGATAGTAGCCTCCATAGGCTCATATATTTGCATGCTTGTTTTCCAGTTGGCGAAATATTTGGAAGGACTAGGGGGTGTGGCCTTATTTGAGTAGGTGATGACAGTGGGCTAAGCCTCTGAACTGTCAGGCAGACCTGAATTAAATGCTTTCCTGTATAAGAGTTGCTGTGGTCATGATGTCTCCTGACAGCAATAAAGTGCTGACTAAGACAATTCTATTATATTGCCAATGGGTAACATGGGCAAATGTCTCTATTTGTGTATAGTAGCTTCAATACAGGGAAAGGAAGTCTTGAAGTATGGATATTTTGGACAATGTTTTGTGAATATTTGAAATGATTATATGTTGCCTCTTTCTTATGTATATGAAAATTATTGTTGGTTAAATATTTTATGACCTGTTGCATTATTTAATTACTTGATCAGTCATTCAAAAATATGTACTATGTCAATGTAATTATATCTGTGATCTTTTCTTTATACTTTTCCATATTCTTTTATTTTTTTATTTTTTTAAGGATTTTTATTAATTTATTCATATTACACCTCAATGGTTATCGCATCCCTTGTATCCTCCCATTCCTCCCTCTCTCCCATTTTCCACTTACTCCCCTCCCCTATCACTGTGACTGAGGGGGACTTCCTTCCCCTTTATATGCTCATAGGGTATCTCCACATTCTAATTTATATATTTTATTTTGTATTATTAGAAACATATTTCTTCCTGCATGCTTTTAATGTACAATGTGAAGTCAATGCCTACAAAGCTGAAGTTCATTTAATAACTCCTGCCTTAAGTTCTACGTTGTCTAATATTTTCTCTGTCATCTTTCTTGTTCTCAAATATCTGATGTTTGATTTCTTTTCCATATGTACACATAAAGATGAAGCTGATTAATAAATGTCTATGGCTTATAGCCTCTTAGCAGTCTTGCTTGCATCTTTAAGCAAACTCTTTGTAACTACTTTGTCCAAGAGGATAGATTATTTTCTCCTTGGCCTGTATAAGTGGGGCATAAGTAGCAACACCCTCTACTTTTATCCAGTCCTTTTATATTAAGCTAACTGGTATGCAAACATTGCTCCAGCAACGGGAAAGCTGAGGCAGGAAAATAGTGAATTTGAGCCCAGTGTGGGGAATATATGACCTTGTCACACAGAAAACAATAGCTGTATTCTGAGAATAGAAGAAATTATTACAATAGTAAAAGTCAACAGTAGGAATAGCAAACACTAGGAAAATGCTTTAAATAAACAAACCGTTACTCTTGTGAGGTAGCTACTATTATTTGATTTCTAGAGATGATAAAATATCTACAGAATTGCAGGTACCTGCTTAAGAAGTGTCAACACTGGGTAGCTACAAGAAGGAACACCATGCAGACTGCTGAGATCATGCCCTTAGTCACCACAATACTTGCCAACTGCCCTAACCCTAACCCCTAACCCTAACCCTAACCCTAACCCTAACCCTAACTTGCCATTGAAAAAGAGAATTACTAGTTCTTTGCAGTGTTGCATGTGTATCATAGTTCATTTACATTTCATTTCCTGGCCTGTGCTTTTCTATTTCTTCTCCTGTTTATTTTCCTAGTCCTGGCACTGTTGTAAGACTTCCCACTTTGCTTAGAATAGGATTATTCTAATTTTCTTCGATGTCCACGCTGGAAGCAAGCACTCTCCTCTGTGCTACTAGATCGGACAGCATAGATTTAAAACTGTTTCTCGGGATGTTTGACATGGGCTGTCTATTATAAGCAGCCTCTCTGTATACACTGGTCCACCATTAATTATTCTAGCATTATCCCAGGTCATTTGCGGCTTACTCTCAGCTTAGCGTTTTGGTGTGTTACCATTGGGAAATGTTAGCCCAGAATGTCCCTTCTTTCACTTTTCTTGGAGTGTCTTCTATTTTTTTCAGATCTTCTAACATTTCAATACGTCTTGCTCTCTGCTTTTCTGGGAAAATCACCTCAAAGTTTGCATAGAATGAGAATTTTTTTTTTCCTAGCAGTGGCCAGAAGTTAAAAGGCACATGTTTGGGGCTAGAGAGATAGTTTAGCATGTAAGAGAATCTACTCTTCTTCCAGAGAACCAAAGGTCAAGTTCGGTACCCAGCACTCATGACAGGTGGCTCACACTGGCTGAAATCCAGTTCGAGAAACATCCAATGATTCTGGCCTCAGTGAACACCTACACACCTACATACCTACACACACACACACACACACACACACACACACACACACACACTTAAAAATAATAAAAATGAAAACATCTAAAAAAAAAACCACCAAAAGTCCTTTTTATTTCAATAAGATTTCCTCAGGAAGAAGAGGCATGGGTGTGTATTTGTTTGATCATTACATGTCAGATAGTTAAGATATTTTCCTCACTCTAACATAATAGGCAGATAAAGACCTGGTATGAGGGCTGGACGGGTGGTTTAGCTGTGAAAGTCTAGACTCACAACCAAAACTTCAAGGATTGGTACAGAGTGAACTTTGTCTTTTCTGGAACTATTAAGAAACTATTCTTCTTCTTTTTAAAAAAATATTTTATTAATTTATTCACATTACATCTCAATGGTTATCCCATCCCTTGTATCCTCCCATTCTTCCCTCCCTCCTATTTTCCCCTTATTCCCCTCCCCTATGACTGTTCCTGAGGAGGATTACCTCCCCCTGTATATACTCATAGGGTATCAAGTCTCTTCTTGGTAACCTGCTGTCCTTCCTCTGAGTGCCACCAGGTCTCCCCCTCCAGGGAACATGGTCAAAGGTGAGGCACCAGAGTATGTGAGAAAGTCATATCCCACTCTCCACTCAACTGTGGAGAATGTTCTGTCCATTGACTAGATCTGGGTAGGGGTTTAAAGTTTTACGGCCTGTATTGTCCTTGGCTGGTGCCTTAGTTTGAGCGGGACCCCTGTGCCCAAATCTGCCTCTCATAATAATCTACTTGTAGGTTTCTAGAACCCTCTGGATCCTTCTACTTTGCCTTTCTCCCAAGAAACTATTCTTCTTATTTAACATTTTAGGAGAGGAAGGTGCTTTTAGCAATAGTTATTATCATAAACCACTTGGATTCCCTGAAGAGGAATTGTGCGAAAGTGACTTTTATATATCCACTGCTCTGTATTAGGTTATCAAATGGCTCTCTTACTCTCCCTGTTCTTGGAACCCCCCCCTCAAAAAAAACCCCTATATCAGTTACTTTTCTCAGTGCTATGGAAAGCAATGGACAAAAGCAACTTAAATGAAAAAGGATTTACTTCGGTTCCCTGTTTAAGAGTGGAAATGGTGTACCCTAGTTGGAAGGACTGTGTGAGCACCTGGTCAAATTATACACACACTCAGGGAGCAGAGAGAGACAAACATGTTGACTCCAGCCCCTGGAATGATGCCCCCCCCCCAACACACATTTAGGTGATGTCATCCTTTACAGGTAAAAGTTTCTGAAAACACCATCACAGGTACACTCGGAGGTGTGTCTCCTAGGTGATCGACATCCTATTGAAGTTGACAGTGAAGACTGACTACCATACCTTCTCCACCTCCACTGATTTTGTTCTCTCCTTTCTTTGCTAATACAGTTCAGAAGTTTAGCTCTTCTTGGTATCGAATTGTTTCTTTAGTTGATATAGATGAATGCTGTGTCTGAAGATTTGCTGATGTAGTATTTGTGTGTATGTATTTTTGTGTATGTGCACACATGTGTACATGTGTGCCTATGTCTGCGTGTGCCTGTGTGTGTGCATGTAAAGGAAACATGTAGGTTTTCCCCCTTAAATTCACATTTTTTGAGACATCAAATCTAGAGCTTACCAATGTTGTTAGAAAGGCTGTGCTGCCATCTCCAGGGACTCTCCTGTTTCCATTTCCTCAACATTAGGATTACACGTGTGGGTCACTGTGACCAGATTTTATATTTTTAATATTAGTTTTTGCTAGTTGTAATGGGACTACTTGCCACTAGTGTATAAGCTGCTTTCCCCCCACATGCACTACTGTGGCAGCATTAGTAATATTTTGCAATATTTATCTATAGGCTATGAGGTCCTATCACAGACAATACCATACTGCATCTTAATTTTAGAGTACCCTCATGTGGCAATATTTGGTGTAGATGAAGCTTTAAACATTTATTCAATGTACACAGTGTCATGATTGTTCAACTCCTGGTGTTGGCGGCAGCAAGAAACCCCACTTTTGAATCAGAGTATAACAGTAGAGGCTTTGAAGGAAGCAACATGAGCACAGTAGGTGCTGCTTTAGCTCTGCACGAAGACACTGCCGTGAACTTCACTGCAAAGGCACCTGGTGGGAAACCCCTAGGCCTTCTATTTTCTATTGTTAAGGAATTGATGTCAGGAAGTAAAATGATCCCAGTAACACGTTCTGAAAAACATGGGTACAGAATCCAATCTATATAAAGCGACTACAAGACTTTACAGAGCTAGCTTGTACCAACAGTAGTTTTTCTTTTTACTGTGGCTGTGTTTAACAGCACAGAATGTCGTGAAGCATTCTCTTATATGAACACAGCCATTCCGTAACAACCGACAATGTCAATATTTGGGATGGTGTTTTTTCAATATGCTTTCCTTGCCTATACAAATATCTGCATACTTTTCTAATACTATTATACTAAAATGTAAATATGGGCTTTTTATAATATTATGCTAATGTCACAACATTGTTATGAACATATGCACTGTAATTTAATTGGTTTCAGAATATTAGACCATCACACATAATACTATGAGACATACATCTTTTAGAAAAGTATTCTTTTTAAGTGGTGTGTGTGTGTGTGTGTGTGTGTGTGTGTGTTTTGCATGGCATGTGGTACTAGCAGAGGCCAGAAGAGGGTGTGAGATAAGCAGGAGCTGTAGTTACAGGAGGTTCTGAACTGCCTGGCATGGTTTCTAGGAACCAACCCCAGGTCTTTTGCAAGAACAGTACTTTGTGGAGCCGGCGCCACCGCGGTACTGAGTTGAGGGTGAGGGACTGCGGATTTAACTCATGCACACACACACACACACACACACACACACACACACACACACACACACACAATAACACAGTGGGTCCTTTGTGCTAAGAGAGCAGCAGACCCTGCAGCAGCTGTGGCAGCGGTTTATTAATCATCCTCGTCCCCCAGAGGTCCGAAGAGCCTTCTTATAGGCAGCAAAACAGGAATCCTCTTCCCAGGTGAAATCCCTCAAGAGATAATCGCACACAGGAGGAAAAGTCTCGAGGAAGGGAAGGGCATGTTCTCAGAGCAGTAAACAGGACTAGCTAACCAAGATAAACACAGACGTGGAAGCTGCTAGAAACAGGACATGAAATAGCAAGACAGGCAGGCAGCCCAGTCGGGCCTGGTTCCCACAGTACTTGATCTTCACCACTGAACTTTCTCTCTAGCGCTGAGGAATACATTTGATAGTCAACACTTATGTATGATTAGCTATTCCCTTGAGACAAAATTTCTCAACTATGTCAGTGACTTTGGAGGAGGGCAGGTTTTGCTGAAAGGATGGTAAAAGATACTTTGGGATATGGAGAAGCATATATGGCCTCTACCTAATTGATGGGTGTAGTGCCCTTTGCTCCCAGACAAATTAGCTTTTAAGTTTAAAACATTTTTTATTGAGAATAGATTTTAAATACAATATATTCTGATTATGGCTTGCTGTTAAGGATGTCCTGGAGCCCCACATCAGCCATTCTGAACTGCTGGCTCAGAGTAAATTTGCTGAAAAAAATTCTGACACAAATTACAAGGCGTCACTTTATTTATTGATTTATTTTAATATATGTAAGGTTTTATTTTGCATAAAAATGTAATAAAAACAGTACGAAAAGTAACATAAAAATGTTACCTAAAATTTGTTAGTTTTCAAACCTTTCCTACAAAAGTTCCCAGGGTGGATTCTGGGTATCCAAAAGAAGGATATGGGTTTGGGTGGTTCTCTACATTGATTGACAGGCTTGGGTTATGGACACCTTCCTTTGTCTATGTCTCTTCCCATAATGCATCTGATTTTATTTACATGTACATTCAGTAATCCATAGGCATAAAATTGTAAGGAGGGGAATGGTCCTAAACATTTACTTGGGAACACAGTTACATCTTTTTGCATAAACCAGTTTAGTCCACATTGAACTTATTATTCTTATACATGAACATAGTGAAATATGGTTGACTAAAATATGTCCAAGTTTGATGGATATTAAAGGGAGAGAAACATATTTCATTTTCAGAGTGGGGTGTGATAGTATTTTGATGCAACTGGAGTTGTAGGTTGTTAACAGGTATCTAGGTACATTTTTCAAAGAAAGGTATATGTGCATAATATGTGAAGGTAAAAATCCTAGGTTGTCAAGTGCATTATTAGAAGAAGGGTATGTGAATAGCCAATAGTAAGTTAAGTCCCAGGTTGCTGAAATAGTCCCTTGGCTTGTCAGCCTCATTATGATATTTACTGTGAGTCTTAGCTCGTATTTTAAAAAATAATCTAATTATTTTATTATATTAATTAGTTACTACATATTGTTAGATAATCCATCTGTATTTCATTACATCTATTTGCTAGAATAATTTATCTTCTGAATTTAATTCTGTCCTTTTCAGGTCATCTAAGGAGACATAGCAGCAGCAAGAGTTGTCTGAAGATTTTCCCCATGTAGTAGCTGAGATTGGCATTATTTTTAAGGGAAATTGTCGCGCGCAGCCTTCGCCGATAAAGGAGACGCGGCAACTCAGGATTCTTCCGACAGCGATTTTATTGTACAGCTCTTTTTGATAGCAGATGGAGAAGGACCTCTTCCCCAAAAAACCCGAGGCTTATATAGGGAATTCAGGGGCGTATAGGGACGTGTCCTCTTATCATTGGCACTCTAGAGAATACCCAATTAGCATATCGTCTGCGTAAGCAGGTTATGTAAGGGTGACGTAATTGCGCATGCGCACTGGCCGCAAGGGCTTCCGTGAAGAACCAGGAAACAGGAAACCAACGCCATCTTGTAATGGCGGAGCGGCTCCCGACATCTCCCCCTTAACTTTCAATTAAAAATGTCAAACTGAAGCCATGAAATTACCGATCCAGCTCTCCGCATCAGCAGCAGGGAGCGATCAAGGAAGTTACATGGACGGAGACCCTGTACACCTGAATTCCCGTGCAATGGGAACTCGAGCCCCGGGAGGTGCACAGGTCTATCCTGTAGCATCCTGGTGTAATGGGAACCTGTGCCCGTCAGGAATGCTAGAATCAGGATAGTGTCTCAATGTTTGAGCATGCTAAGCCAAACCTGAGGAGATGCCCCTTGTTCCACAGCAAGCATAGCCTGTGCAAGCACAATTCTGTCACGCTGTTGTTGTCTTTTAAATTTGCAGAGCAACCAAAGACAGAAAACCAGCCCCACAGCTAACATAAGGCCAAATGAACCCATCCCCATCCATTCTTTCCATCACTGGAAACGGGACAGGGTACACTGACAGTATTCCCCACCGAAACTCCTGCGCCCTCAACACCGAACTCAGCATCAGCAGACTCAGAAGAACCTGCAGCGGGGTCTCCATCCTTCTCGTCCTTTTTCACTATCCTGGTCAGCCGCACCGGCACCCAAATTGGATTTTCTTGGTCCTGTGGAAAAACACAAACAGCTCCCCGGGATCTTATTAATATTGGATCCGGGCCTTTCCATTTGTTATCAATAACATCCTTCCATTTCACCATTTCTCACGGTGATGAATGACCAACATGTTTGTCTCACATGTTGATAATGAGAAATGCAACTTGTTTGAATAAGTTGATATAATTCTTATAATCCTGACATTTCCATTTGCATCCGAGCTGAATCACCTGTTAGAAGTTTCAAAAAGGTCAGATGTATTCCAGCTGAAAGTAGTATTACCAAATGCTCCTCCATTAATCATGGCCATTGGTGTCAGCTGTCATTGACCCCACAAAGGAGCCAACTAATAATTAACGAACTAGCTGTTGCAACTCCCTGCCTCTTGATTTCCTGTTTTTCTGTTAACTTGGTTCTCCTTTTCTTTCTTACTGCTTCCTCTAGCGGGGGTGCAGAAGGGGCAAAGCCAGGCGCATAAGGCGGGTCTGGCCCGTATCTCCCTGCTTCATAACGAGCTGCTTTCTCCTCCAACTCTGCTTGCTCCTCAGGATCTAGTTCCTCTTCTTCTTCTGAACTAGACGAATCATGCTTAAGGTCCTCCTCCTCTGAGGACGTCTCCTCAGAGGCAGAGGATTCCACCCTGAGATTTTTGAGTCCGTCTAAGACGGGATAAAGCCTCCTGGCTTCCTCTTTTTCTCCCTCCTTTTGTTTCTCCTTTCCCTCCTTAAACTCAAATCTTTTTATTCGAGGTTTCTTCTTTCTCCCTAAACCTCTTCCCTTTTCTGCTTCTGATAGACTATCTTGATGGTCGGCCAAAACCCTCTGTCCTTCGTTAACCGTCTCCCTACATCTCTCATCTTCTATACATGATTTAATCATCTTATAAACTGGCCATGTGCCTGCTCTCAATGTTCCTTGCTCCTTTTCAGTAATCAAGTCTGTCCCTAACTTACTCCATGACCCCTTGGATAAGGATCCTGTGGAAGTAAACCAAGGAGCCACTCGATCCACCTCTTTTAAAAAATTAATCAGTACTCGCTCTGGGATTTTTAAACCTCTCTGTCTAAGCAACGCCCGCGTTGCCTCCAGAGTCGGCTTAACTTGTTGATTTCCCATGCTTCCTTTATCTACAGGAGCGGGAGTGCTTGCTCAGTTATCTACCTGAGACTGACAGCAAATTAATCTGTAGCACAGAAAGGGGACGTGCAAGTCTTGTCCCGTTTCCCACAACTGAGACAGAGGCGACACAGCAAAACGATAACGAAAGCAACCAGCAACATCGGACCGTACCAAACAACAGAAATCATACCTTGCAGAAAAGTGCCTAGGCTTCTCACGCCGTCAGTTCTGAATCTTCTTCCGACGAGCAGTCAGGGGTCCTTCAAGTCGTTCCTTCACCCAGGGGTCGGCAGTTCCCGGGTTTCGGCACCACTTGTCGTGCGCAGCCTTCGCCGATAAAGGAGACGCGGCAACTCAGGATTCTTCCGACAGCGATTTTATTGTACAGCTCTTTTTGATAGCAGATGGAGAAGGACCTCTTCCCCAAAAAACCCGAGGCTTATATAGGGAATTCAGGGGCGTATAGGGACGTGTCCTCTTATCATTGGCGCTCTAGAGAATACCCAATTAGCATATCGTCTGCGTAAGCAGGTTATGTAAGGGTGACGTAATTGCGCATGCGCACTGGCCGCAAGGGCTTCCGTGAAGAACCAGGAAACAGGAAACCAACGCCATCTTGTAATGGCGGAGCGGCTCCCGACAGGAAATGGTTTTATTTTTAATTATGTATATTTGCGTGTATCTGTGTGTAGGCATGTGTGGATGAGTATAAGAATTCATGGAGAGCAGAAGAGATTGTTGAAGTCCCTGAAGCTGAAGCTATAGACAGCTGTGGCCTCCCTGACTCAGTGTTAGGAATTGAACCTCGGTCCCCTGGAAGAGCAGCACTCATTTATCCACGAGCAATCTCTCCATCCAAAGAATGTGAGTCTTCAGGTCCAGAATCTTCCCCTTCTCTCCTCTCCTCTTCTTCCCTCTCCTCTCCTCCCCTCCTTCCCTCTCCTCTCCTCCCTGCCCCTCCTCTCTATTCCCCTCTCTTCCTCTCTCTTTCCAACCTTTCCTCCCCTCCTGTCTGTGCCACCACCATGTGTAGCTATAGATATCAGTTTTATAACTAGGTATGAGACACCATAATAGTAAATATTTGTGTTACTTGGAACAGTGTCCCATTAGTAAAAATGCTATGGAAGTGTGATTTTTCTGTTTATATTAAATTTCATCCTCCTTAATTTCTGACTAAGTTCAGCAATCTTCACAATGTATTAGGGAAATGGTATAATATTTACACTTTAGAACTTAAGAAAACTGTTTTAGAACTTTTTGTTCCCAATTATTTTACTACTGAGTGGTGAGAAAGCAGCACCTAATCCAGAGACTACTTACCTAGAAGGCAGGTGGGTCTTTTTTTTTCTTTTTTAAATTTTATTTATTTATTTTCCTTGTCTCTGTGATTTGTAACAGAAGAGAGCAGAGCAGATTTAAGTCCCATTGCCTATCCCAGCCCTCATGACTGAATGTGTATCTTTTTTGCATTGCTATGCATGGAGTTTCATCGTTATCATTGTTTTCTGAATCACAGCAGAGGTATTTTTAGTGTTCCAACATCATCTCTCAAGATTGATTGTAACAGGGGAAGAGCTGGGGCATTGTACATGTCACTGGTAGCACCTGGGAAATTTTTACTTCTTCCTGTTTTGGACAAGAAACATGAAATACAAGATTCTGTCTGTTTTGAAAAGCCTAAACATGGTAGCAGGAGACAGAATGTCAATTATAACGTCTTTCTCTGTCCCTCTCTTAATAGTGTTGGAAATAAGGGTTCCTGGAGCTGAGGAGACATCCCACAGATTGAAGGCAGATGATACCCTGTCAGCTTTTAGACTCTGGCATAGAAATGAACTGTCTATCTATGGTGTGCATAAGTGCACATGTATGCATGCATAAGCACTCATATTTGAGTGAAAAATTCTGATAGCTTGTTTTATATATTTATTTTTGTAAGGGCTCATTTATCCTAAGCTTGTCTGAAACTCACTGTATCTTAAATGACGACTTTGAACTTCCAATTTTCCTTCCTCAACTTACGTGAGTACCACTATGTCCAGTTTATACAATCAACTACTTACTTTGGACACTTAATCTCCATTTTATCCTAACGGAAACAGGAAAGATACTATCTTGTACTTTTCACTGTAACATCTTTGACATAACATTTTGATTTATCCTACAGGATCCCTGCAATGGGAGTAGAGGCTGGACACTTAAGTGTCTCGGCACTATGTGATTAGCAGTTTATAACCACTTTCAGGAAATGTTATAGATGAAAAGGGAAATAAGCATGTACTTTTCTTTTGCATATAACATTCGTACGCAAATGGATACAGTGATGTATTGTTTCTCAAAGTGTTATTTTTCACTTTGCAAAATAATTGATGTATTTTCCATATCAGCATATGTAAGTGAACTTACTCTTTCTGCAGACTTCACAGCACTCCAGAGCATAGATTAGCTGCCTCCTTATTCAGTGCTGTGATATATTGGCTTAGACCAGGTAGCTTTGCAGACAATACCAAAAGGGCACTTTCCACAGCAGTGCTTGCATCTCTGATTGTATGCTTGGGTTTGCCAAGAAACCAGGATAGAGGCTTTTGGAGTACTGGCTTAAAGCAAGCTTCACTGTATCACCAGGCACGCTGATTAATATGCAAGCACTAGACTGCTCACTTGAGCCACTCATCACTCAAATTCAACAGAAGCAGCAGAGTAACACATATCAAAGTCCATGCAATGTTCAGCTGGGATACTGGGAAGATGAAGTTCCCTCTGTGAGTTCTTAGTCATGTTAAGAACACGATTAAAAAACATCCAAACCAACCAACCAACCAAACAAACAAACAAACAAACAAACAAAAAACCAGACTTTGTAGGAAGTTCCTGGGCTTCCAGGGTAGAGTTGGAGAGAAAACAGCAGGGCAGAAAAGCTGTTTATGTTGGCAGTCTACAGAAGGAGGGAAGAGAAGAAGAGGAAGAGAGAAAGCTAGGTATTATGAGTTAGGGTGACGTGTTCAGCAATGCTCAGTAACATGGCAGCAAGCAGCTACGCGGTGGAAGGGGAGTAGCTTCAGAGAAGGAAGAAGAAAGTCTAACGAGCCAGAGAAAACACATTTAGGCTTTGGCCGGTAGCTGAAAGAAAGAAAAAGGAAAATTAAAAGAAAATGTTTTGAGTTAAAACTCAGAAAAACATGAAGCCTTAACAGAGTTGCATGGCCAAAGTCCTGTAAGCAACTGTATGAAGGGTGGTGAGCATCCTGGGAAGGAAAAAAAAATGCAGTAATTTTTTTTCTCCCATCTTTTCAGCATAGCAGTAGGTTAATCGGCTTTCCTGGAGATGGTCTCTTGGCCAAGTGACTGACAGGCCCAGCTGCATTGACTCTTAGGGGAGGAGACAATGGTGTGTGATGTTCCTATCTTTGGAGCAGATCACAATGTCTCCACTCAGGACTAGAAGCAGATTCTTCAGTGTGGGTGACCATCCTTGATGTCCTGGGAGGTTCCTGTAGCATTTCCCACTCAAGAGTTAGGACCCTAAAATCCTTTGGGAGATAGGCTAATATTGGTGAATATATGCAGCCTATTTTTACCATGAAAATTTTGAGATCCAGTTCAAAAGATGTTCACTAGAAGGAATTAGTGTCTGGATAGGTAGGTACAGAAGGTAATATGTCGCTCTAGGTAGGGGTGCTCTAAGAACCAGAACTCTCTTCTGGCATTCCTGGCCTCCAGCAAGGACATTCCTGAATCTCTGCCTTAACCTGCCTATGGAGCAGCATCTCCTGTCCACATTATCTGGCTGTGAGATTCATTATGCTCCCTTTATATCATGTTGAATTTTGCTTTTGGAAAACAAGTCATTAGTCTGGCTTTACCTCACAACATGATCAGATATTTCGGATTATGTAACTTTCAGTACTTAGGAGTGTAGATCAAAGTTACTTTGATCTTAGCCTTGCATTGGCTCAGGCACCAACTTCAGTGGTGGGTATACATATAGCTGCCCATTGTGTTAGCTATCCTTTACACTGTTAGTTTATTTTCTGAGGCTTTTACTCTGCATTGGGTTGAGAAAAGCAAATTGCATTTTCAGAGGCATGTGAAATAGAAATGTGATTGGCTATCTATTTGGCTGGAGAGATGTATGATGCAGACTGAAGTGGTACTCACGTAATGCCACCTGAATCCAGCACGTGTGCTATGACTGTGGTTTGAAAATTTGTCACCATTTTCCATGAAGTTCTTCAGCTACTCTGACTAGTTTATATTCTCTAAGCATTTCTTGTTTTGCTCTTTCATCAGACTCCACTCTTAAAATTCACTGCATGGCCTCTGAAGGCCAGAAGGACAAGTTCTGAACCAGTACAGCCTTTCTGCTGAGTTTAGAGTGTCCACATGTTCTTGCACTTTACTCTGATGCATACATTATGTTTTATCATCTCCTGCACACCTTTCTTCTTTCAAAGACATCCTCTAGTTTACTATTATATGTTTGGAAGGTGAGCTAATTTTCAGGTAATGAATTCTGGTATCCTTCAAGCTTCAGAAGAAATACAAAGAGTAATAATACTGAAAAAAGAAAAACCTCATAGAGTCATTTTTCTGAAAAATTTTTTTTCTAAAATTACCAGATACATAATAATTACATGTTATGGATTCACTAAAATCATCTGTGTTTTAAAATTAGTTTGAAAGTAATGTTATTTGCTGAAAACAGGACAGAATTGAGCAAGTTTTTGTATGTTATTCTAAAGTTTATGACATATCCTGTGAAAGGTAAAGAGCTTCAAGATTAATTTTTATGCAGAAGTCTTTTTCTATGTAAATATTTTATACTGGGATTTTTAAAATAATGATTTGTGGTTTTGAGAACTGCAGGTCTTAGTTTAAATATATGATTTGGAGATGTCTAAGATTTCAGGACAAACATACATGATCTTAGGAAGGCCTTTGTAGTACATATAGCCTGGTCAAATGAAATTGTTCATTTCAAATGTTATTGTTAAAGAAAACCAAAACCAAATCAAAACAAAAAAAGCTGAGTTTGTAAAGTGATTGCCATGCAAGCATGTTAGATCTTCCAAAATCTCATAAGAATGCTGGGTGTGTATCTGTCGTCTGAGTGATGGAGCAGCAGAGACACTGGGGCTCGCTGGTTAGCCAGATCAGCCTATGTGACGAGTTCCAGACAAGTGAGAGATCATGTCTCAAAAAAACCCTGAACCAATGAAAACAACAACAAAAGCTGACAATACACAACAAAACGGAAACCCAAAACACCAAATCAAATCATCCAAACAAAACCCCAAGTGGATCACATCTGAAAAATGATACCCGGAGTTGACCTCTGGCCTTGACACACATGTGCACAGGCATGCATGTGCATCTACGTACAAATCCAGTCTTGCATTCATGCACATACACACACATACATGTATACACATATGCAGACATAAGACTACAAACAATAAATTAGTTGTGTTTATCATGAAGGATAAACTATTACTAATCATTTAGCAGACGCAAAAGGCATACTCATTTCTATCCTATAATAAATAATAGTTCATTAGTATAACTAAGAATATACATACATACATAGATATGTTAAAAGAACTCTATTATTCTTCCAAAGGTCATAAGAATATAAATGATTCCTAAATCTTGCTTGAGAGATACTTTTCCCAGCTAGGAACTTTTATATAGTTTCTCCTATTCATCAGATTTTACTGAAGTCATGTTCTTTGTATGTAACTAGGTATGCAGTTTGGGGTAGGTGTGTCAAAAGTTCCTATTAGTGTATGATAAAAGATCAATAGTGCATGTTTCTTGTAAATCTAAAGCTTAAAGACAGGAGGCCATGGGGAGACATTCAGGTAAGCATCAAGAGAGGATATAAAGAGGAAGAAGCAATAGGATGGCCTAAAGCCAAGTGCTGGCTTCAGAGTGCTGGTCACCCTTAGCTAAGGACTTGAGTCACTGTAGCAGATGTTAGGGTCTTGTATCAGTTCTCTGAACTTTTCCATCTCACTACTGTGTAATTTAAGGTGGAAAGCAACGTTCCAGAGCTTATAACCCCCCTTCCTGTGCTACAGTCCTTTCCTCATGTGTGTCTGAGTCAGTTACCCCAAGCACTCTTCTGCCCAGAGAGTGGTCTACACACAAACTTTCTACTGCATCTGGACAGCAAACCGTGAGAGGGTTTTCTGAGATTTTTTTTCTCCTCAATACTATTTGGAGAATGTCTCAAAGGGATCTTTTTTTTTTTTTTCTTAATTTTTAAGAAGAAAAACAGGAACCCAAGGATCTTCCTTTGGAAATCTGAAGGACATCCAACCTTAGACTGGTTCTGATACCTCAGAAGGCAGATCAGGGAGAGGAAAAGCAGGCAGCTACCTGATATTGGGACTGAGCTACTGAGCCAAACGAACCCTGAAGGAGACCTTTCCTCTAGACTTGATAATTGAGTCAGTCGCTACTTTGTTTCTTTAAAATGCTCATCTGAATTAGGCTTCTTATTAACTCTAACAACTCTAAACAGTTCCCGGTAGTTGCCTCCACAATGTTCAGAGCACCTCTATTATATAGACAGTTCTGCTGTTTCCATTTTAGAGTGGGGAAACCAAGACCTGGAGTCTAGACAATACTAGCAGTAATGTGGCAAAGCCACAGGCACTTACACACACACACACACACACACACACACACACACACACACACACACACACACACACACCTTTAAAACTGAAGAAAGGTAAGATGGGAATGTATGTTCCTGGGTTACAATGAGCACTGGAGTTTGGAGGGGGGATGGCTGAAGATGACTGCACTGGCTGGAATGCAAGCATGACAGCATTAGTGGTCTGGAAGCATGTACGTGCTGGTCACTGTATCTCTACCAAGGAAGGCTGTTGACTGGAGAAAGGGAGCAGCTTCTCATGCTGCTTTTATGTACCTGGGCTTCTCACAAGTCTGCCTCCACTGCGTCAAATCCTGCTGGCAGAAAGGAGCTGAGGTGGTTATGGCAACCTGAAAAACCTCAAACGGTATTAATATTCACAAACATATGGCACCTGCAATCCTTGAAAAACAGCAGACTATCAGCAGTGGCATCAGCAACAGGAACAACCAGAATAATTTGTAACTTGTCTCTGGAGGAGCACGGTGATGCATATATTATTTTAAAAATAATCAGTCACAAATTAACTAATTGCTGCAATTCTTAAACCTGTCTTTCCCTCTAGTTTGTCATTATTTGCCGATGTCAAAACAAGTAAAATAAATGGACTGGATTTCCTTCAGTTGCTTCTTGTAAATATTTCTTTTCCTACAAATATTATGTAAATCTGACTGCATGAATCCTTCCTGAGCCCTGATACTTTCAAACTTCTTTTTTAAGAGGTGGACTGAGATGTCGGCAGGAAAACCACAGCCCGCCTCATCCCCTTCCCTGATCTTCTCCTTACTGACAAACCAAGCTGAGGCAATGATCATGCTCCAAGCTGCTTTCACCAGAACTAAGGAGGTCAGGTGAGTGCCCAAGATGCCTGCTTTTAGCCAAAGATGTGAAAGACTAGAAGAAGGCAGGAAGGCAATCTTACCCACTTGGCAGCATTACCCGGACCCCTACTCTGGACAATACAGCCTTGAGAAAGATAGAGATAGAGATAGAGAGAGAGATAGAGATAGAGATAGAGATAGAGATAGAGATAGAGATAGATAGATAGATAGATAGATAGACAGACAGACAGACAGACAGACAGACAGACAGGCAGACAGAGTTAGATCTGCTATGGTGCTATGGTGAAGGGCCATGCGACAATGCTTAAGTCAGGTCCCAGGACCCCTGATGACAGGCCAATACCTTCATACCAAGGCCCTGGTGCTGTCTTGGGCTAGGAGGCTGGTGGATGGGAATAACCAGGCTTGGGTTTTCAGAGTGGAGAACAAGGTACTATCTATTGGGGAAACGAAGTACTAAACGTACCACCTGGATTTGTTATAAACTCAGTATCAGCCTTAGCCACTGGGATTTGGAATCTTGTCAAAACTGAACCCCATACATAAACCCAGAACACATAGCCTCTATATGGGCCTAAGATTTAGCAGAAACCAGAGTGCGGTGGGCAATTTTGTGTTCTGGTTGTTTGATTCCTAGTCCTAGAGTGGCCATGGGTATACCCACTTTTCTCCCAGGACTATACAGTATCTCATGGCTGTGAGACCCAGATGTTGTGGTCTTAGCTTGGGTGGTCACATGACTGTCTCCACTAGCCATCTCCAGCTTTGAGCGCAACTGCTATGAGACAGAGCTCACATAGACAGTGTTGTAGAATTGCTCACCCAGCAGACAGAACACCAGCTTCCATGCCCATCCAAGACAGTGAATTTCTTGCAGCAAGGAGACTCATCACTTTTCTTAGCATCAGCCTTGCTGTAAGGAGTTTGCCTTTATCAACACTACCTCAACCTTGGGCAAGTATAGGACTTAATTTTCAGGGAGTAAGACATAATAATAAGCATAGTATTTTGCCCAGAAATATAGTGCTGGGCTTTTGAGATCAGACACTGGGAATATTTTGATAGCCCCTATTATTAGGCTTGTCTGTGGCTAGATTACCTGTGGTTGGCCCATTCCTGTGGCAAGAACTGTGGACCAAGCTTATCAGATGTCTTTGTAGCATCACCAGTGCTAATTTAAAGGTTCTTGGGCCACATGTCTATTTTAGGAGTATGTGCCCATAGTATCTTGGTTTTATGTCAGTATCATGCTAGATGGTGGGTTGTGAGCTCTAATGACAAAGTATTGTGACATTTTTGAACACATAGGTGGCACTGGAGGTTCAGGCTAATCCATCAGTGGTGACTTTGTGCAGAGGTAGGCATAATTTTGCTATGCATGGCCATAGGCTGGTAACTCTAGACAGGCACCTAGAGTGACGACTACTTCTCCCTTAAGAGAGTCTTGAGGAGATCATCTTGTTGGTTAAAAGGTCCTTGTTCTTTTGAATAGTGCACAAACAATGTATTTGGGACAGATTTGACTTTGGATTCACATCTGACACTGACATACTAAGATGACATTACTAGCAAATGCTCAGCAAATCTTAAGTTAAATACCACCCTGGGTTAAAGTTGTGAAAGTGGCTATAGAATCAAGGAGTAGCCTGTTTAGAAGTTCTTGAAAGACAAGGCCATAGAAGCTGGATTAGGAAGACCAGAATAATACCAAATCCTTTAATACCTGGATGATATTGCACAGAAATAAGCATCAAGAACTTTCAGGTGACCATGATCTCACGTAACAATTTAAAGCAAGTGTCTAAAAATTAGGCACTAATCTGCATGAGAAAACTTTTAGGGAGTGAATTTTAAAATGCACTAGCAAGGAAACTCAATGAGCTTGAAGAAAATGCAGGAAAGCATTTCAACACTCCAAACAAACTAAAAGAGACTGAAGCAATTAGGAAGGAACCAAACAGCAATCCTCGGGCTGAGAAATGCACCAGGTGACATTGAAAAGGCATCAGTTGTAAGGTAGATCAAACAGAAGATTCAGTGAGCTCAAAGACAGGTTATTTAAAAAATACACAGTTGGAGGACAATGAAGAGAAATAAAAAGAGAAATAAAGAAAGCTTGAAGGAACTTTGGGGCAGTGTTAATTTAGAAAATGTGCAGGTTTTTGGAGTTCAAGGACAATGTGAGAGAACCAAAGAAACAGAAAGCTCAAAGAGTAAACAGAAATCTCTCCAAAGCCAGAGAAGGACACAAGATATAGGAACGTAAAGATTGCCAGCCAAATTAATTAAACTAATTCCACCTTAGGACATCTTGTAACCAATCTCTCAATGTGAAGTCTTAAGGCTCCAAGTGATAAGTAACAATGAACAGGTAAAGGGGGCCACACTGGCTTGACAGCAGGCTTCTGAGCAAAAGTCTTACGGGCTAGGAGACAGGAGCATGGGATCTCCATCAATCCAAGAAAATGCCAAGCCAAAATTAAAGCCAGTGCCAAGGCCAACCCCAAACCAAACCTTGTCAGTGGAGAAATGGCAGCCAGCAAAACAACCCTTATGAAATGGAAGAATTATAAAGACACACTTGGATAAACAAAAGAATACATCGTCTCAGAGTTGTCCCACAAGAAAGTCTAAGGAAGATCTTTAAACTGAAAGTGACATTAGTGAGTAGGAGGAAAACGCTGATAGACACAGAGGTCACTGGTCAAAGAAATTACACTGACAGCTGACAGGGATTCAATATCTTAAACATAGTATAAAATATTTATGTAATTGTTTTGAAGATTAAACAGCAAAGTAAAGTAAGAATATTCATAAATTAAGAGATGAGCAATATGGACAGATGTAAAATATCCAAAATTCGAACCATGGGAAGGAGCACACATTGTTTTATTGTTGCAGTATTTTCCCTCATTTTCTTTTATTCCTACTCTTACCTATCTTATAATGTTCAGATATTCGTTATAATCTGAAGATCTTTTTATAAACCTGTAGGATTTTAGAAAAATAAATGAAATCTATTATAAGCTAATAAAATTATAAACAAGGGTTCAAAATAATGTTAGAGGAAATTATCACAGATGAGGATTATAGGAAAAGGTTGCTTGGAGCTACAGTTCACACAATGCCTGTAGTAAAACCTTACATACTGATAATTACTTTGACTCTAACTAAATCTTCACTTGAGGGAAAAGACTGGAAGAGCATAAAATAATACCCAATATACATGTTATTTATAAGAAACTCACATCTAAGGGTAAACATAGACTACAGGAGAAAGGATAAAATATTATATTCCATGCAAATAATACAAAGGAAAAAAGGAATGTCTATGTTCATATTAGGTAAATATACTTTAATATTAAAAACAGAAAAGAGAAAAGGAAAGATGTCATTCATTACATGATGATAAGAGTCAACTCAGCAAAGAGAAATAATTCAAAATATATGCATGCAATGTTATAGCACCCAGGAATATAAAGAAAATCCAATAGATTAAAGGGTGAGAGGGAATCCGGTCCAATAGCAGTTGAGGCTTGTAATAAACTACTTTCAGCAGTGGGTAGATAATATAGAACCTCCCCCCCAAAAAAAGAAAGAAAAAAAGAAATCAACTCAACAAAGACTAGTAGAATTAAGAGCAAATGAATGTAACAGACAACAGCATTAATATAGCAAATACATATTGTCCTCCTCAACATATGGAACAATTTTTTTAAAAAAAATCCCTTCTTCTCCCTTTTATTAAAAATAGATTCTTTTCTCATCCTATGTATCCTGATTACTGTTTCCATTTTCTCTACTCTTTCTAGTTCTTTCCCACCTTCCCTCCCATCAGGATCTACTTCATTTTTTTCTTTCATTAGAAAAAATAAGCTTCTAAGAGGTAACATAAAAACATAAAAACAAACAAAAAACCATCAGATTGAAGCTGGACAAAGGAAATCAGCAAAAGGAAAAAAAAAAAAAGGAGCCCCAAGAGAAGGCACAAAACTCAAGATCCATTTATTCATACACTAAGGAGTCCCATAAAAACACTAACGTGAAAGTTCTAATCTATACATGGAGGACGTGGTGCAGACCCATGTAAGCCCTGTGCTACAGTCTCTGTGAGTCCATATGACTTTTGATTGGATGACTTAGAGGGTCTTGTTCTCCCGGTGTCCTTCATTTCCCCTGGCTCCTATACTCTTTCTGCCTCTTCTTGAAAGGAGTTCCCTGAGTTCTCACAGGAGTGGGATTTGATGGAGACATGCCATTGGAGCTGTGTCTTCCAAGGTCTTTCTCTCTCTCTCACTGAGTAATGTCTGGCTGTGGGTCTCTGTATTTGCTCTCATCTGCTGCAGGAGGAAGGCTCTCTGATGATGACTGAAAAAGATGCTGATGTATGACCATAGCAGAATGTCATTAGGAATCATTTACTTTTTTTTTTTTAAGAACCAGATTTTGGTTTTATGTAGTTCTCTAGGCTGTCTAGTCTCTGGTTCTTGGTTATCCAAGCAATGTCAGGTATGGGTTCCGTCTCTAGAGTGGTCCTTCAGTCAAACAGCACTTTTTGCCACCAAAACAACAAGCTTTTTTTTTTATTTTATCATAATTGCCCTAACATATTTTGCAGGCAGGAAAGATTGTGTATCAAGGGTTTTGTGACTGGGTTGGTATTTACATTTGTCTTTTGATAGGCTGCACGCACTGTATCTTCCCATGTCAAAGATACTAGCATATAGGGGTGAAAATTGACCTCTGTTTGTTCAATGCATTGTGTGGGTGTTGTCTTCAGCAATGGTGCCTTTCTGCCATTTTGTAGAGAACAACCTATTCTCTTGGCAACAGCCTGGGTGTAACCTAGTCTAGGTGGGCAGATAGATCCATAGCAGCCGGTCAAAACAAGTCTCTCTCTATGGATTCACCGTTTCCAAGTCATGCAGCCCAACTGAGCTCAGTAACAAGAAGAAGTTTGGACACTGTACGATAAATGGCAAACATATTGTGATCCCTCAGGCCAGTTGGTTGTTTCTGAGGAAATGCAATGGCACTACAATGTGAAAGAAATGCCAGCCAAGGAGGAGGAAGTTTCGGTACTTGCAGCAGAACTTTCACTTTTGCTCACATTCTCTTTATTTCTTAAGCTATAAGTTCTGCAGTTAAAAATGAACTTTCAAGGTAAATTAGTAGCTACATAAGGTTTAAACCTGATCATCTGGCGTGGGGCGTGGTGGCACACACCTTTAACCCTAGCACTCTTTGGAGACAAAGGGAGTCCAGGACAGCCAGGGCTCTGTTACACAGAGAAACCCTGTCTCAAAAAAACCAAACCAACCAAACCAAACAAAATGCTGAGGATGATGATGATGATGATGACGATAACCATCACCACCACCACCACCACCATGACCACCACCACCACCACCACCACCACCACCACCATGACCACCACCACCACCACCATCACCACCACCACCACCATCACCATCACCACCACCACCACCACCACCACCACCACCACCATCACCACCACCATGACCACCACCACCACCACCACCATCACCACCACCACCACCACCATCACCACCACCACCACCATCACCACCACCATCACCACCACCACCACCACCACCACCACCACCATCACCACCACCACCACCATCACCACCACCACCACCACCATCACCACCACCACCACCACCACCACCCACCATCACCACCACCACCACCATCACCACCACCACCACCACCACCACCACCACCATGACCACCACCACCCCACCACCATCACCACCACCACCACCACCACCACCACCATCACCACACCACCACCACCATCACCACCATCACCACCACCACCACCACCATCACCACCACCACCACCATCACCACCACCACCACCACCACCATCACCACCACCATCACCACCACCACCACCACCACCACCACCACCACCACCACCACCACCACCACCATCACCACCACCACCACCACCACCACCACCACCACCATCACCACCACCACCACCATCACCACCAATAATAACAACCTCATGATCTTCTGGGGTTCTGAGTGTTAGTATAAAGTTTGCCCTCTTTTGAAACATTCTAGAACCAGACATGAGAAGAGGCTGTTTTATTTTTGGAAGGAATTCTTTAATACCCAGTAATCCTCATATTCACCTTGCATAGCCTTCATGCCTATAAACTGACAGAAGGGGGTGGCTACCACCCTTAGGAAAGCTTTTATCTAAGATTAATCACATGAGTTACCTGCAATCATACGTATTGCAGAAGTCAAAATTTCTAAGTATTAGTGGGTTCCCGTTTTTCTATAACTAAGATAGACAGCAGACATCCCCACAATAAAACATCTAACCGTTCTTGTGGGGAGTGGAGAAGGCCCTGAGTGAATGTGTAAAGAGATATTTCCCTGTGTCAGGCTCAGGGAATTGGCCAAGAGGTCTTTTGGCCCAAGGCATTTACCAAAGTTTACCAATGATTGACCAGCGGGTACAAAATTTACCTACCACAGGGCCCTCTTGCTGCAGGTTTACAGACTGAGACTGTTCCTAGACAGACTGCCTCCTACAACTAGTCAGTCCATTCCACTGCTGTGGGTTACGCCGGGGTTGTGCTGGGGTTCCGGTTGGTTGAATAGCAGTGGGTCCCATGCCATCAGAGCGGGCATGGCCCACACAAGACCAGTTTTTAATGTTTGTGTCTGTGTATCTGTCCTTTGCTCCTCCCCTCATCATCACAGTCAGGCTTCCAGGCCCACGCTATGCAGCACGTGGCGAACTTTTATGTATTTTCCTCTTTATCATGTTCTGTAGTTGGTATGCCTTTGTTTCCTCAGCCATTTGTGCTCTCTGCTTTACTATTTGCTCCATTGTGATGAGGAATCTAAGACAGAGAGATCAAAGAAGTTGATTAAGGTCATATTACTTATTCATTCAATACTTTCATCTTATGAGTAGGGTTGATTAGGTTTCTTTCAAGGCCACGTGTAAGCCTCAATTTATTAGAAGTTAAATTTGGAACCAGGATTTAAAAAGCAAAAAATAATTTGCGGCTGCATAACCACAACTGTTAGTTTTCAGATCATTCATGATTTAATCTTCCTGCCAACAAGTCCTGTTTTTCCTATTACAAAGGCTCATACTATATAAAGCCTGCAAGCCTGCTATGCTCCTCTGCAAGATGCTTAGGCTGGAACTGTAATCAGGCCAATGTTATCAAAGAAAAATTAAGGTAACTTGTATGAATAAGTCTCATGTTCAATGCTACAACATGGACTTCAAGCTTGTTAGTATTTTCAGGTGTGAGTATGGCTCATGACTTTTTCTTTGTTTGTTTTTATTAATTATTCACTTTGCATCCCGGCCACAGCCCCCTTCCTCATCTTCTTGTCTCATCTTCCCTCCTTGTTTCCCCTTTTCCCCTCCCCTACTCCTGAGAGAAGGGGAGACTCCCCCACTCCAGCATACCATGTAGCATCAGTACTGAGCTCATCCTCTTCCTGTGGCCTGGCCAGGTAGTCCCGCCAAGGAACAGTGATCAAAAGCAAGCAACAGAGTCCATGTCAGAGTCAGCCCCCATTAACCTTGCTAGGGGACCCATATGCTGACTGAGCTGCCCACTGGTTATATCTGTGTAGGGGACTTAGGTCCAGTCCATGCATGGTCCTTGGTTGGAGCTTCAGTCTCCACAGGCCCACCCTTGGCCCTGGTTAGTCGGCTTGATTCATCTTCTTGTAGGAACTTCTGTCCCCTATGAGTCTTTCTATCCTTCTCCCCACTCTTCCTCAAGACTCCCTATGCTTCACCAAGGTTTGCCTGTGGATCTCTGCATCTCTATCCATCAGCTGCTGAGTGGAGCTACATCTATGCTAGGTTTCTGTCTGTAAGCGAAGAAGAGTATCTTTAATAGTGTCAGTGGTTACATGCCTATGATTATTGTGATAGTAGGCAGGAAGGAAAGGTTACAAGCAAAACAAATGCCTTGTCAAATACTTTCTTGCAGGCTTAAAAATTGATTAATTAAAGTAAATTATGTCATATGTCCCAAGTTTAATATGAAAACTCAATTAAAGGCAATGCAGCTCTGATTGGTTCATCCTATTAAGTAAGATGGTGGCTGGCTTGTGACCTCCACTTACTATCCTTTTGTCTCCTCTAGTTGGGGGACTCACTACTTAATATGAAAGGGGTACAGCTCTTTGATAGTTATGACACCCAATGTCTATAGATATGCTCACGTTTCAAGAGGCTTCCAAATGTAGCAATATCTCACATGCAAAAACAATATCATAAAAGGATTTTTGGCAAGAGGAGTATTGTAGCTTTCTATGTTCAGGCTTTGAGATGGCTATGTAAGCTGTTTCTTGACAGAAGCAGAAGTTATGGGAGCAACAACCCTGTGCTGTAATAGTGGAGCTTGTGATGATATTTTAACACAGATTTAGATTTAAGTGTGAGTTAGTATCAGAGAGTGATACTTAGGTGCAGGATCATTTGCAACCAAGAGTAGTTCTTAGGATTCTCAAGGGACAGATGCATTGAAGTGTATTAGCAACGACTCTGAGGATACAAGTACAAGAGCAGTGGCCTTTGAAACTATATCATTCAACGTTTCTCAGGGATACCACCTCCCTTTTATTTTTCTGTAAATGAGGTCATACAGCAGTCCATGCAGTCCTAGGGTGGTCTTTGAGGTTGTATGGTAATCTCCAAGGTTCTGTCATGGTCCCCAAGGTCAGTTGGTTGTTTCTGAGGAAATACAATTGCACTAGAGGTCCTAGTGTGGCCCCTAGAATTATAGTATAGTCACAGAAGTTATGGTGTCATCTCTTGGATACATAGAACGGATTGCCAGCAAACAAGATAAAATCACTGATCATATGGATTGAATACTTCCAATGTTAGGCCTTAAGCCAGTTATTATATATGTTTTTGCCATTAAAATGCATTTAAAAACCTGGGAATGAAGTACATTAATCTTGAATGTCATGTACACTAACACAGTCCATTGCCCTTTTAACATTCTTTGATATATCTCTATATAAAATAGGTATTTCTTAATATTGGAAACTGTCCAAGTGAATACATTCTTGACTCTCTGTTGTCTCTGACCAGACTCTAGAGCAAGAAGCGTCTTTTCTCTTCCTAAGCTTCTTTTTTCTTCCTTTGTCTGCTCAATCCTCCCTGATTTCCCATTCTGCCTCAGTTATTATGAAAATGGTCATTCTTATTTACATGGCAAAGAACTCTGCCCCATTGTGCAAATATGCCAGTGGACCCCGTGTTAGCCTAAACCCAAGTCCCATTATCTGAATAATTATGTTACATCTTGTCTCCTTATAGGGCTTTTAAAAATGTAAGTGATATATTTAGTTAAACATTTTGCTCTTTTAAGCAAATTTGTCCTAATGTTCTAAGTCATAATTAAGCTGTCATGCATATGATAAATTATAGGTTTGAGAGAAATTATAGGTATAAACAACCATAGCTACAAATACATATATTGCCTTAGTAAGGCTCTCTGTAGGAGAGAGGTGGATATTCACTTTGGGCAATTTGAGAGGAGTTCAATAAGGTATTATCGTGAGTATATGGAGAGTTAATATCAGTCAGCCACAGCTGTCTTGACAGAATATCATAGATTCAGGGCTTTTAATAACAGTTTGAGAGGATGAGACTCTGAGATCAATATTGCAGCATCAGTGTTTCCATATAAAATTTTAATTTATATATTTTTCTTCCTGTTTTTGTGTCAGGGTCTTGCCACCTAGTTCAGGCTGGTTTGGAGCTCATTGTAGGTCAGGCTGAGTTAGATTTCTTGATCTTCCTGCTTCTGCCTCCCTAGTGCTAGGATTGTGGGAAGGGTCTTCTGCTTGATTTGTAGTTGGTTGCCTTCTTACTACTCTCTCTCTCTCTCTGTCTGTATTTGTGTGTGTGTGTCTGTATAAGAGTGCGTGGGAGAGATGAGAGAGAGAGAGAGAGAATGAGATTTCTCATTATGTTTTTATAAAGACACTAGCTTCACCATGAAGGTCTTAGTCTCAAGAGCACATCTAAACCAAATTATCTCCTAAAGATCTCCACTATGATTAAGAAGCATCGAATCCATACCATTGGGGGGGGGTACTTTTAAAAAACACAAAAAAGATATTCCAGTACCTGTGTTTAGAAACAATATAAAAATATGGTTCTTACGCATAAAGGAGTTGGAGAATGTTGATCTAGAGGCAGAGAGAATGGATGCGGTGAGTAATACTAAACAGGAGGTACAAGCATAGTTGACCGGCACAGTTAGACAGTGTCGGTCTCACCCTCAGAGATGCAGGGGCTTCCGTCTTCTGTCACTTTACGATCTCCCCTTGTGTTTCTCAGTGATAGAAGCCAATTGGGAACTACAGAGAAAGGGCAGCTGCTGGAGTCTGCATGTTAACTGGCAAGGCACAGAGCGCAGTGGGAAAGGATGAGGGCATCTGGAAGGATAAAGCACCTATCTGCTACACCTCCATATTTACCATTCTTCCTACACACACACACACACACACACACACACACACACACACACCACACACACACACACACACACACACATACACACACACACCACACATACCACACACACACACACCACACACACACCACACACACCACACACACACACACCACACACACCCCCCCCCACACACACACACCACACACACACCACACACACACACACACACCACACATACACATACACACACACACACACACATACCACACACACACACACACACACACCACACACACACCACACACACACCACACATACACACACACACACACACACACACACACACACACACACACACACACACGTAATAGCATATTGTTGGTTAAACCCCCTTTTACCATTCATCACCCGGTAGGACATTTCTGTGATGTCGATCCCTGTGAGCCTCTGAAGGTAGGGCTGAGCAGTTACCACGCTGATCCTCCTGGTTGCCATCTTTTCCTTTAGGCAATACAATAGGAGACTATTTACTTTGGCCTAATATTAGTTGGATAGAGTCATGTGGTTTGTTCCACCCAAGGAAACGACATGCCACCTCTAGACTGAGATACCTAATCATTCATGAAACCCTTTACAGAGTTACCTTTTTTGATTGTCAGAGTCACATCAGTATTTGACACGGTTGCTGGTGCCAGGAATAAAACAGTAGCCATGAGGGATGAAGGAGAAATAGATGTCTGGTTTTAAAAGTTACTGATGCTTTGGGGTTGCTTCTTACCTGAATCCAGAGTGGCCACCCTGATACACCATTGTTTGCAGACCAAATGAATGAATAAGCATACCCCTTTCCATTTGAGTGATTTCATTGTAAAGCCTGTGATTGTCAAAAGAGCTAACGCAGATAGTTCTGAAGCTTTAGCTCATCAATATGTCCTTGTCGTGACCTTAAAATTACAAGTTTAATATAATATTCTACCTGACGGTGGAGAGATTTCTAAAAATAACTCCCATTAATGCCAACACTCTTTTGCATACTGGAATGACACATGAGCCCTTGAAATTGTAAGCTTGAGTGAGAACAACATGAAAGACAGACAGAATCAGGCAGGCAGCTTCTCTTGGGAGGACAGGAAATAATTTGAGTTTTGAATCTTTCCTTTTGATGTTCTATTATTCTTTACAATAGTAAGTAATTTTGAGGTGGAGACTTGAAGCTGCTGGCTCCGTTCTATTCTCTCATGTCTAGTCCACTCTTGTTATTCAAATGTGTCTCTCATTCATCCTGTTATTTCTGATAAATAGGCTATGGGCATGGGCACTGCTTTTGTCCTGAATGTTAAACAGTGGAGGAAAGGTTCTTAGCACAGCAACTTTTACAAAATGTGTGAAAATTTTAACTCAAATTCCTCTAAAACCAAGATCACACTGCTTGAATTGCTTTTTTAAAAATTCATCATATGTTGAGTAAGGATTTCTTTTTATGTTTTTATAAGTTAAACTTAAATTAATAAAAATCAGTAGCCATTAACAGTGGATATCTAATTATTTGTACATGTGGGCTGCTTGTGAAGACATGTTTAAAAATATTGCTCAGTTTTAGAATTTATTATTCTTTCACATGCATTGGTGTTTTGCCTGCATGTATATCTGCGAGGGTGTCAGATCCTCTGGTACTAGAGTTACAAACAGTTGTAAGCTGCTACGTGGGTGCTCTGAATTGAACCCAGCTCCCCTGGAAGAGCAGCCAGTGCTCTTAACCACTGTCCTTGAATAAATGTATGAACAAATAAAAGGATGAATTAAGGGGAACAAGAACCAGTTTTTATTGTCAGGTTCAATGACAAATGCGCCAGAGTACTTTTAATTGCAGGAAGGAGAAATTAGTTAGGCAAGGATCAGGACAGACAGCTTCCCTACCATACCCAGTGTATTGAAGGCCGTGTGGACTGGTCATGATGGCACATGCCTTCAATCTCAGTACTCAGGAAGCACAGGCAGGAGGAGCTGTGAGGTTAAGGGCAGCTTGTTATACATAGCAAGTTCTAAGGTAACCAGAACAATAGAGAGACTCTGTCTCAAAACAACAAAATAAAACATCAAAACGAAATAATAAAAGCCAATGTTTAATGTTTGAAAGATTAGTTGATTATTATTGTATGGATGTATTATGTATGTGCATACACATGTGCCGTTATGTATATGATGAGGTCAGAGGACAATTTCTGGAGGTTAGCTCTCTTCTACGTGGTGTCCATGAGTTGATCTCAGGTCACTAAGCTGGTGAGTCTGTGCTTTCAGCTGCTGCACAATCTCTCTGGCCAACAGTGTTTCAAATATGTGTGTTTTGTGGGATGTTGAAATCAAGCTATTTATCATATGCACACTCTCACTTTTTTTGCAATGAAAACAAAATCTGCTTATCAGTTTTCTGGCACATAGTTTATTATTATCTATTATGTACAGTAGATAATTCAAGTTTATTCTTTCTTCCTGCTTAAGTGAAATTTGTGGGCTTTAGCCCTTATCATATATATATATATATACTGTTGTGACTGCTGCAGCAGGTAACTGGGCACCTGCCCTGCATGCTTGGTAATGTTGAGTTCAATCCCCAAATTCATATAAAAGTAGAAGAAGAGTGTCAAAGGTTTCCCTATGTCTACACATATATATCACGGCACAGATATATCCCCCCACTGTCCCCGAATTCATTCTCTCTTCTCTCTTTCTATCTCTCACACACACATAATAAATTAAATTAAAATAAAAATTTGTCTGTTTGTCTTCTTCAAAGACATACTCATGGCCTTAACCTATTTTTGAAACTAAACTACACTTGTGTTTTTTTTTTATCGTGACTATTTAATACTTAATAGTTATACAGTATTAGCTCAAGTTTCACTTTACATTTTTATTATTTTATTATGTTTGCTAGTAGAATGTTCTTTGTACCCTGTCCTTTTACTGCTTATAATATTTTCTTTTTTTTATTAATTTATTCTTGTTACATCTCAATGGTTATCCCATGCCTTGTATCCTCCCATTCTTCCCTCCCTCCCATTTTCCCCTTAATCCCCTCCTCTATGACTGTTCCTGAGGGGGATTACCTCCCCCTGTATATGCTCATAGGGTATCAAGTCTCTTCTTGGTAACCTGCTGTCCTTCCTCTGAGTGCCACCAGGTCTCCCCCTCCAGGGGACATGGTCAAAGGTGAGGCACCAGAGTATGTGAGAAAGTCATATCCCACTCTCCACTCAACTGTGGAGAATGTTCTGACCATTGGCTAGACCACGAAAGTCTTCATTTATCAGGAAGCTGGGACAGAGGGGAGGACATCCTAATGGGACTCTAGATGAAAGAAGCATGGGAGAATAGCAAAGTAGAAGGATCCAGAGGGTCCTAGAAAACTACAAGTAGAACATTATGATTTGGGCCCAGGAGTCCCGCTCAAACTAAGGCACCAGCCAAGGACAATACAGGTGGTAAACTTTAAACCCCTACACTTGTGTTTTAATGACTATTGTGATGGTTGACCTTGGTTGTCAGCTTGATTGGACTGAGACATATGTAAGATGCTAAGATACAACTGATGAGATGGTATCTAGGGGGTTGTGCAGAGGGGAATGGCATATGGTACAACAGCTGAGGGTGGGTTTGGGAAATGGAGGGATGAAGAAGAAGAAGAAGAAGAAGAAGAAGAAGAAGAAGAAGAAGAAGAAGAAGAAGAAGAAGAAGAAGAAGCAGAAGCAGAAGCAGGAAGCATCCATGCATATTTCCTCTTTTTCTTTCTGAGTAAGAGTATCTGTTGCTGCTATCTCAGTGACTCTCCCCTGAGGTTGGAAACCATCTTCTTCAGCTTTGATCATGGAGTCCGTGCCAATGAACTGAGAAAAAAACAGTTTTCTCACCACCAACTTTTGGAATTCCTTCTTAATTTTAGATTCCATGATTTTACAGATATATTATTTGTAAATATAATTATCCCATTGCATGGGCTAACTCTTTATTCTACTGTTTCTTTCATCAGTGTGATTGTAAGTATGCACCTTATGCCCAGGTTTCTGTGCTGCTTTGATCATTATAGCCTTGCAGTACACTTTAAATTAGTTTTTAGAAAATAATTTACTTTAAAAGTGCTGGGGCACAAGCCTAGGGCTTTGGACATGTTTGGCAAGTACTATTACCAATAAGATGTTTCCTCGACCCAAATTAAATAGGTCAATAGTTCAGGCTTTCTTCTTTACTGCAAAGTGTTTGGTTATCTAGAGTAGTAAAAAGTTTTAATTTTTATGTAATATCAGAAAGTCTCGAGAATATTAAGTTTATAAAAATTTTTATATGAAATTCTAATATAATCTTGCCATTTCTTTGCATAAAGCCTTATTTGGAGACAGTAATTTCAATTTCTACTTTAGTCAACTATCCTTACAGAGTACCGAGTTAGGGAGAGAGACCCAGCTTTGGATCTAGCACAGATGACTAGTATGAGAGTCAGAAAGGTAAGTAAGAGGAAAAACTAGGAATACAGGAGGCTGGAGGAATTCTGACGCCTGACTGCTAGCTCTGTGTTAGAAATGAATGGGAACACACAAAGTAGTGCACACCTGTGATCCCAGCTCTTGGGGAGGCAGACGAATCTCTGTGAAGTGGAGACCAACCTGGTCTATGAAGCAGGTCCAGGACAGCTGGTGCTGCACAGATAGACCCTGTCTTGACCCCCCCTTACCTACCTCCCCCCCCCAGAAAAAAAAAGGGAAGGAAGGAAGGAAAGAAGAAAGGAAGACAGGAAGGAAAGAATAAAGAATAAGTGGATAGACTGGGAGCTTATTCAAAAAATTTCATCCTGAGAACATTATGCTTTCACTTTGGAGAAATAGACACATAAATACCTATGCTGGACAAAGATAGACGATTTGGAACTTTTGGTTCAAATTTGCTATATTCGTCAAGGCCAAGTAATTATTTACAACTATTGCTGAAGCTTACAGAATGTTCTGTAAGTGGGAGAAACAAGGCCAACATGACTGTTCCATTATAAGCAATTTTACCTTCTATTTTATAAAATAATAAGTATTTGTGATAAGCTTTTTGCTAACAGATGGATGTTTCCCTTGATGACCCCAAAGCAGTCGTTTGGTTGGATCTGTACTTTTTCTACCTTTTTTTTTTTTGAGCAAGGTATAGTTATGTAACTAAGGATGGCCTCAAATGTTCAGTCTTCCTGCCTAACCTTTCTAAATCCTGGGATTAAATGAGATTGCCACTAAGCCTTGCTTTACCCGTGTTCTCTGACAATAGATATCGCACCTACTGTTAAAATTGTTTAGTATAGAATTCTCAATTCTGTGCCTCCCTCTTACAAAAATGAGCAATATACAAATGTGCTTCCTACATACACAAAGCAGCCTTCTGCTGATTGTCTTCATTCAGAGGACAAGGCTACTTCTAACCAGAGTCACTTTGTATCTTAACAGGAAACACTCAATGATACATAGTTTTGTCAAGTCTCCCTAAAGACCATATGTGTAATCAGAAATCATGGAATTCCGTGTTCTTTGTCTTTAATAGCTATATGACCAGATAATTCTGTTAAGTACAGTTTTCCATGACTTACTCTTAATGTAAAGTGTTTAAAGTAGCTGATAAAATACCCAATTAAGACACAAAAGATTGATTTCCAAAGTAGCTGTACAAGTTTGCACTCCCACCAGCAATGGAGACGTTTTCCCCTTTCTCCACATCCTCACCAGCATGTGCTGTCACTTGGGATTTTGATCTTTGAGATTAAGATGGAATCTCATGATTAAGTTTTGATTTGCATTTCCTTGATGACTAAGGACTTTGAGGATTTCTTTAAGTGCTTCTTGGGCATTTGAGATGCCTCTGTTAAGAATTCGCTGTTTAGCTTTGTGCTGAGCCTAGCAGAGTTGTCCTCTGAGAGTTTCAACCCACCAGCACTTTGAAACAGATGCTAAGACCCACAGCCAAACATTGGGTGATGTGTAGATAGTCTTGTGGAAAACTGGTGGGGGGGAGGGAGGAGAAAAGGACCTAGAAGTGACAAGAGATCCATAAGAAAACCAACAGAGCCAAATAATCAGGGCCCAGAGGGACTTGCTGACACTCACGCACTAACCAAGGACGATGCATGGACTGGACCTGTAAAGATGTAGCCAAGGGGCAGCTTTTCTGAGGAATAGAGGATAGGGGATGGGAAACAGGGAGGGAGGTTGGGAATGGGAGGTTAGGAAAGATGGGCTACCACCAGGATGTAAAGTGAATAATAAATAAATTAATTAATAAATAAACAAATAGCATTTAAAAAGACATAAGAGAAAGGACTGGGGAAATAGATCAGTTGATAAAGTGCATACTGTGTAAGCATGTGGACTTGGTACCCATGTTAAAATGCTGGGTGTGGTACCATATGTTTGTAATTTTAGTATTGGGGAGGCAGAAACAGGAAGATCCCTGGGGCTTGCTGGCCAGTCAGCCTAGTTGCTAAGGTCTAGGTGTCAGCAAATTACAAGGTAAACAATGCATCTTAGGAAGGACATTTGAAGTTGACTTTTGGAGCACACACACACACACACACACACACACACACACACACACATACACACACACACATACACACACACACATACACACACACACACACACACACACACAGAGAGAGAGAGAGAGAGAGAGAGAGAGAGAGAGAGAGAGAGAGAGAGAGATACAAATAAAAATACACACACAAAATTGCAAGGTTAAACTTAAAATTAAATCACAAAAGTATGTTACTTATTGAAATTGTGTTTAAATCTATTTTTAAATATGTCACTTATTTTAATTCTTATATAATAATGCAACTAATGTGGGATATCTGTTTATTCATTAAAATTGATTTTGAAATTGGCCAAGTTAGTATATAATCTTGAATTTCTATGTGTCATACATACTTAGTGACCCAAGCAGCCATGATTCTCTTGGATTAAGGCAGGTATTGGCTCTGCATTTAGTTCTTTTTACCTGTGGCTCCCCTGTACCTACTCTATTAGAGAGTATTCTGGAACTGTCTGGAATGTGTGATTGCCGTATACGGGCAGATTCCTGTACTTTGTCATGTCCCATGTGAAAATCATAGAATTGGGGTTTGTATTTAAAATGGGATTTGGAGTAAGACTAATTTTTTATGGATAGGAAAATGAGTTATTTATGTTTGGATATCTATTTGCCTTGAATTAGGCCTTTCTTATATTAACTCAAAGAAGAACTTATGAGAAAGCTTGAGTTAAGTTAAAATGGGAGGAAGTTGGAATCTAATAATAGTTATCTTATAGATAGTATTTGGAGAAATACCCATTCTGGCTTTTTTGTCTATATATAGAAACATACAATTCACCAGATCACTGTCAGGTTAAATATGCAAAACTTCAAAAGTGGATGCAATGTGGGTAGAAGAAAAGAGAAGTTCATCTTGACCACAGAGAGAAAACTGCATTTTGTAAATAGTTTAATTTCTTTCAAAAGTAAATATAAACTAGATCTACTGTTCCCTTGGGTTTTTCCTTCCCAGCCTCAATAGTCTGGTTCTCTGTCCATCAACATGAAACAGGGAAATAATTACCTATATCTAAGAAATGTGTTATGGGTTGACAGTTTTAGGAACAGGGATCTTCCTTTTCAGAAGACATGGGTAAGGATGCCCTCTGAGATACTTGTTTATTACAATTCTCATGTGTCCAGCATTTCTGTGTTGTAATGAGCACTCTGTTGGTTAGGACATATCTCCTGCTTTCTTTGGGGGGATCATTCTTGAAGGCTCAACACCAGGACCCAGGAAGGACCCAGTAACATTGGGCATGGAGAAAACACATGATGTTTGGAAATGGCTTCTTCCCTTCTACCCCTGCCAGGGGTATGCTAAGACTGGGTTCAGTCATACATCTCCATATTGCCATCTTTTTATCTATTTATGTTTGGGATCTTTTGACCTGCTTTGTAGATTTCAAAGTTCTTCCTCTTTTTCGTTTTTCAGAATAGAGTCTATTTAATATTATTCTCTTTTCTTCACCAGAAATAGCTTTTGATCTATCACTTTACCTGGAAGTGATACTTTAATTAAAAAACAATCAAACAAACAAACAAACAAACAAACAAAACAAAACACTACATAGCACAGGCTGGCCGTGTACTGATGATCCCACTGCTTCAGCTCTGCAAGTGCTAATAGTATAGGTCGGTTCCACAGTGCCAAGACATGGACAGTTTCTTTCCTTTCATTCTTTAAAGATGGATGTTCTGCACTCCGGAGAGTGAGTTCCACCCCTTACCTGGACAGTACTGTGGAGCTGGATCTGGTGACAGCAGACCATATGAGTGAGCATACTAAAGGGCCCTGCTTATATTTCAGGGCTTCTTTTTATGAGTTTCAAGAGAAGGAAGGGTTTGCTATTACTGTGTGGAGTTTGGGTGGCTCTCTATTTTGAGTGGTAAGTTAGATCATATAATAACTTTTCTACTGTCTTTTCCCATAATGCATCTGATTGTAATTATATGTACATACAGTTTAACTAGGCATAAGATGACCAATAAGAGAATTTCCCTAAAAAGTTGCCAGGGGACACTGTTCTGCTCCATTGTGTATGTACCCAGAACCAGTTTAGACTAAACTAGGCTTCCTATTTTTACACCAAGATATGGTGGGAACATATTTGAATTGAAACTGTATTAATGTGATTATTATAAGAGGTGAGGAAACATAATATTGCTTGGAGATGGAAGTGTATATGTAATCTGACATAGGGGTAGAGTCAAGGAAGTTCTGACTGCTAGGAACATTGTTTTGAGAAGAATGTGGCAAATATGTGCAGATGAAGGATCATCATAGGTTGCCAAGTGCCTTATTACAATGTCATGGGTGCATAACTCCAAAATCAAATGACGTATCAAGTTAAAACAATATCATCTTATGCTTTCTGGTGTCAAAAGGAGCCATGGATGTAGAGCAGGAACCTAGTCATGCATTCATACCTTGGATTTCAGCACCCTTAGGTTAATCAAGCTATCTTCCTGTTTGATGCCTAAACTGCCATCAGTGGAGATAAATGCTTAGCCATTGATCTGGAAGTATCAATATTTCTTGAAAAACCAACTAAAGTAGTTACTTGGTAGTAACTTTAGTCAACTTATTATATTAAGCTTCTTCTACTTTAGTTAAAGAAGAGTTATATGATGCACAGGAGTAGATTGTACAATAGTTGAAGAACGGCTTTTATTTTTCTGCCTATATAGATCAGGTAATTTCCATTGTCCGAAAAATTTGAAATGTTTGATCCATGCATATTGTATTTCATATAGCATTACATCAGATTAATAGATTTTCTCTATAGAAAGGGGGTACAACCGTGAGCACATCATCATGCTAGGCAATGTTCTATCTATCATAGACCACATCACGTAAGCAATTATTCTGCCATAAAAGTGGGAAGATGAAGGAACAAAAACCTATGTGTATATGTTATGTCTGTTAGCTTGGTGCTTTTGTGGGACTCTTACCAGTGGGACTGGGTGTATCTGTGGTTCTTTTGCTTGCTTTTGTGACTCTTTTCCTTCTATTGGGTTGCCTTGTTCAACCTTGATACAAGGGATTTTGCCCTGTCTTATTGTATCTTGTTTTGTCTTGTTTGACTGTCATCTCTTGGAAGACTGATTTTTCTGAAGATAAAATGGAGGGGGAGTGGATATGGCAGAGAGGTTGGTATCTGGGGTATCTGGGAGGAGTGAAGGAAGGGCAAAATGTGGTAGGAGTATATTTTATGAGAGAAGAATCTATTAATTTTTTAAAAGGTTGTGGAATACCTTACATTAACTTACTCAACAGTCATTAATGGTGTAGTATCTCCGCTATCAGTCCTAGATTATATAGGTCTGGGAACCAAAGAATAGTAGTAGAAGTTGAAGTTGACCAGCTACCACTTTCAGTGACCTTATTATGGAATTTGTCTTTCTTGTTCTTATAATTCTGGTCCATGAATCTAAAGATCAGTGGAGATAGAGAGAGGAAGGGGGAAAGAGAGAGGGGGGAATGCATGCTTGAGAGGGGGTAGGCAGAGACACAGAGAATGGCACAGAGAGACAGAGACAGACACAGACACATGGAGAGAGACAGAGATAGAGACAGAGAGGACACTTCTTTCATAGCACAAGGCACAGGTGAACTAATCATTAATTTCTAGTTTAGTCATGCTATAATTCTTACACAAAAGTTTTAGAAGGTGAGTGAACAGGCTCCATCCTGAAAATAGTAATTGGAACTTGTAATTAAAAGAATGTGGGGCCATCATAAAATTAACACCCCCATGATGTACTGGTTGTCCCTTATAACCACTGCCAATTTTGTCCATAGTTGGGGGATGCATAGCAGACAGCGAGTTATACTCCAGGACTTAGCCTGACTAAAGTTCCAAATGAGGGAGAGAGGAAAGCATGATTAATTAAAGAGGAATGACATCTTTTTTTTCTGACATCCAGACTACTTTATGATTTCTTCCTGTAACTGATGATTTTCTTCTAAAGAGTCACTTCTTTCCCTCTCATTCTCTATTTTTCTAACATTGACTCATTTTTATCTCAAGGGATTGACTAGAGACTTAGAAAAAACCATTCAAGATATGTTATTCTTGCCCCACCCACCATTGTTTGCAATAAGAGGTAAAGAAGCACCATAAAACTTATTTGAAGCTAAGTAAAGAATAATTCACATTTCATACTGTCGTTAGGTGTAGAACCCTATGTTTGGGACAACTGTCAATCATGTTAATCAAAAGTTCCTTGTGCAAGAAGATGACATAATAAAATAAAACAATAGATGCTTGTAAAACAAAGGTCTTTACATTACTATTATTTAAGCTCCTAGATCTAAAGAAATCTGAGGCAATAATATTTTTTGGAATTCTAATCATATAGTTTCAATATAGTCTTTAAAAACAAATAGTTTTATCTTGACTTCCTGAAAATCTCATGGCTGAAGCACTATCTTAAACAGGAAATTAAGTTACTAAATGTGTTTGGTGTGGAGGGATCTTTGGTACATGAAGGGAACTTGAAGCCATTTTGAATGCTTCTAAGGTTTCTAAGGAAAGCTTAGATCGATATTTCTCCATTTTGTTACAGTATGTTCTATTCTTGTTAGCCTGATAATTACTGTAATCATATCAGCATGGTGTAAGAGGGCATGCTGTTAATTACAGAGACAACAAGAACTCTCTGCTATACTTCCTCTAATTATTAAATATGGCATTTCCAAATCTAGACTCTTCTTCAATGCAGAGGAAAATGTTCCTCTAATGCCGCTCCCCCCCCCCCCCCATGGCATTTGGCTGGGAAAAGTTCATTTTAAACTTTCTGAATTTATATCCCTTATCTTACACAATGAGAAATAAATCCTTATGGTTAATATAGAAAATTTTAAGATAAAATGCAACCCATGAAGGTATTAAGTTAGCTACAAGTAATTGAATGCCTTAATCTGTTATCAGTGGGACCTCAGTAATAACTCAATGAATGAAGCAGTCTCTCATTGTAAAATTTATTAATGACAAGCTAATATACATAGGGCTCCCAAAGATGTTGCCGTTTTCTTCTTTGGTAGAATACTATATTGTACAAAGAGCAGAGTCTCAAGACTACAAAGGAAAAGAAACAAATAATAAAGAGAGATCCCTACAATTCATCACAGAGGGCTTTTCAACAGAGACCTCACAGACTAGGAGAGAATGACATGAATTTTCACAGTACCGAAGGAAAACTACTGTCAAAGAATATGGCACGGGGCAAAGATACTCTTTAGAAATGGAGAGATAAAGACATTCCCACACAAACAAAAATTGAGAGAATTTATCTCTGCCAAACTTGTCCCACCATAAATGCTCAAAGGAGTTCTTCAAACTGAAAGGGACATTAATAATAATAAGCATCAGAGGATATAAAACCACTGGTAAGAGCCATTTTAAAAGTGCTTCCAGACTACATTCTTCTAAGCATGGCACAAAAACTGTGCATATCTTCAGTGTGGAGACTGAAAACTAAGTAGTTAAATAAAATTGGTTAATAACATACAAAGAGTTAAGCGATAAAAAAAATGTCAGATAACATACATAATTCGAAATGAGGCATGAATGAGCACAGAGTAGAGATTTTACCTTTTTATGAATATCTCTTGTTAGTTTCTGTTCATAAATTGTGAAAATGTTTGATAATTATCATGAAGTGGCTTGTTCTACTCAAAGCATGATTTTTTTTTGTAAATCTTTAAGTCACATATACACACACACACAAATCTATATCAGTAAGCAAGAAATGAAAGAATGCAGTTGGAATAATTTCATTAATCTCAAAGTCTTTAAGAATGGGACTAAGAAAGAAAGCAATAATAACAAAACTGGAAATAAATAAAATAATGGCTTAATCAAGAGTACGTCTATTAATGATTACTTGAATATAAATGAATTAAATTCACCAATTAAAAAACTGAGTGACTGACTACATTAATCAAGCAAACAAAACTCCCACTGTATACTACCGACAAGAAACTCACTTCACAACTAAGGGCATTTAGAAACCAATGGGAAAATAATAGAATGATATATTCCAAAGAAACAGAATTTTTAAAAAAATCGGAGTAGCTATGTTAATATTAGATAAAATAAACTTTAAATCAAAAGAAGTGAAGAGAAAAAAAGACTGTCTGATCTCATGATCGAGGGGATCAATGGCAAGAGAAAAAAATCAGCTCCAAATAGACATATAACCAATATCACAGCACTCAGATATATAAAGCAAAGATTAATATGCTCTAAAGATGACAATACAATACTAGCTGGGGACTTTAAATTTCCACTTTCAGCAGTGGATTCAGACAGAAAAACATCAGGGTTATGTGACAACTCAATTGTTCAATAGAATGAAGGACAAAAACATCGGACCATCTTAAGAGATCTTCAAAAGGTACTCCATAAAATTCTGCAATCAGAAGGAATAGAGTTCAACATAATAAAGATCATTTATGATGACGAGCCAACATTAAACATTATACAGAATGAGAAAATCGTACAAGGTTTTTTTTTATTCTATAAGATCTGAAATTCAGAAAGAAATGGATTTTTTTTTATCACTTTTAGCGAATCCTATCCAGATTAACATTAAAGGGAATGAAAGAAAGGGAATCTGAATTAGAAAAATATAGAAGTCAAGATGTCACTGCAAATGATATTATTTTACATGTAAGAAGTTCAGAAAACTATTAGAATTAAGAAATAAGTTCAGCAAACATCTAAGTACAAGATTCCATTACCTGCTAGGTTCCAATAGTGAGCCACTTAAAAATGAAAGTCAATAAATACTGCAAACAATAAATAAGCAAAAAAAAAAAAATAGGAGTAAGTCACAGAGCCTCATACTTGTATCTGTGTTGGTCTACTGGTGCTCTGAATGAACTTAACGGTACCTTGAAGATGATGAGGTGTTCTTTTGCCATTACTCAAAGGGCGGCATGAGAGTGTCTATTTTCAGAGAAGATAAGTTAATTCATTGAAATGATGGATGTTCTGGCCCATTCATGTTTAATACTTTCCTGAAATCCTGCTTGAGAACAGCTGATGGATGTCATATTCCTTGAGTCAGTCACTTGAGCAGTGTAAATCATTTAACCTTTCAAAACAGACTCAAATGAAAAATGGCTCTACTGCTCATAAGGATAACGCGTCTGTGCTTTGACATTTGAATGTCACTTTGGTAACAAGGCTACTTAGTGGTGAACTTGCTCATCTCTTGGTTATCTAGATATTGATAATTTCATCTGGCAAACATGTTAACCAGTTTTATTTTTCCTTTTTCCTGTTCCTTACTAATAATTTAGGATTTTTTACCTCAAGAAATTCTGCTGGCCCCATTGCCATGAGAAATTATTAAATTTTTATCAGTTTGCATAATTACCACTACATGCATTGAGGGACTGGAAAGATGGCTCAGCAGTTAAGAGCACTCTCTGCTTTGGCTGAGGACTCAGGGTTAACTCCCAGCATCCACATGGCACCTCATAGTCATCCATAACTCCAGTTCGAAGGGATCTGATGCCTTTTTCTGGCCTCTTTGGGTACCAGATATGTATGTGATAGCCAAAATAAATGAGGACAAAACACCCATTCTTATAAAATAAAATTACAAATAAAAAATTTTCAAAATAAGCAAACATAAACCCTAAATAGAAGCTGAGAAAGATTAACAAAATCTCCTTTTGTCTACTGCTGGTTAATGACAGAAGCTACACTCTGGTTAACTCTGCTGACCTCAGACCTGTTTGCGCTACATTATTTGCCTCATTGCATTAAAATAAATGACTTGTTCCTTTATATGATGGTGGCTGATGATTTTGACAAAGAGCTTCTTGAGAGCAATGACAGTACTGTCAAGAGCTAGAACCACTTGAGACAAACATCAGGCCATCAGGCCATTATTAGCTTCAGTTAAGTGTATAAGTGGCGTGAAACTGGGCTGAAAGCGAGGCCATATGTGTTTCAGGTTTAAGGGTTGCCCATTGGAGCTCAGGTGATGCCACCAGAAGTCCCTACCAATCACGTGTTGTTTGGTTGTTGTTTTCCCTGGTGGATTTTTGTCTTGTTTTGATCTGATATTCCCTTGCTATCCTTCTGTTCTTACCTTTAGGAATGTGATATTTAAAAGACGAAAGATTTATGCAATCTGAAGAGAGAAGCAGATTTGGGCCCAGGGGTCCCACTCAAACTAAGGCACCAGTCAAGGACAATACAGGCTGTAAACTTTAAACCCCTACCCAGATCTAGCCAATGGTCAGAACATTCTCCACAGTAGAGTGGAGAGCTAGATATGACTTTCTCACGTACTCTGGTGCCTCATATTTGACCATTTTCCCTGGAGGGGGAGACCTGGTGGCACTCAGAGGAAGGACAGCAGGTTATCAAGAAGAGACTTGATACCCTATGAGCATATACAGGGGGAGGAAATCCCCTTCAGGAACTGTCATAGGGGAGGGGAATAAGGGGAAAATGGGAGGGAGGGAAGAATGGGAGGATACAAGGGATGGGATAACCATTGAGATGTAACAAGAATAAATTAATAAAATAATATATATCTTGGAAAAAAAAGAAAAAAAAGGAATGTGATATTTATTTTACTCTGGCTGTTTTACATGGGAAGTATGTACCTTGTTTGATTTTTATAAGAATTTGAAGTCAAGTGATTGTTTTGAATTTCAGCAAATATTTTGGACTTTGAACAGTTTTGAGACTATTGAGACTATTGGGGGGGGGCTATAGAACATTAGGAAAGTAGCTGTCAGATGCAGGCTACAAGAATATGACCTCTAGAGTCTTGATCTAATATCCCATGTGGCCTGAACTTCCTGGCCAGTGCTTTGGAGCAAAGAGCTGTTGTATACTTCCGCTGCCTTGGACTGAGCCCTTTCCCATGCACCTCCTACTGTGATGGGCTCTAACACCTGAACAAGGAGCTACAAGAAATTTCTTTTCCCCTAAGTTTCTTCTGTTGAGTAGTTTGTCATATTTATAGATGTACAGATTTTTTGTATGTCAGTTATATCTCAGTGAAGATAAAAAATATAATGCGATGTTTTTTTTAAACGCCAGTCTTGTTTTATGTACCCTTGTGATTTTATATGTCCCTGAAGTATTCTTATGAATTCTTAAAGTATTTTCTACAGTTATTCCTGTAGTTTTACACTTTTACTCTTTTGCTCATGTCCTTTCCAAATCTTCCTTTTGCTGTGTGTCTTTGGCTGGATTCTCCAGTGATCCCTAAACAGAAGTAGTAAGAACAAAGCTGACGTCACAATCTTGCGTCATCTCCAAGCACCAGGAGAGTAGTAACTTATTTGATAATAGTTGTAGACTTTTCTTTTTTCTTTTTAATATATTTTATTAATTTATTCATATTACATCTTAATTGTTACCCCATCCCTTGTATCCTCCCATTCCTCCCTCCCTCCCATTTTCCCCTTACTCCCCTCCTCTATGACTGTGATTGAGGGGGACCTCCTCCCCCTGTATATGCTCATAGGGTATCAAGTCTCTTCTTGGTAGCCTGCTATCCTTCCTCTCAGTGGTACCAGGCCTCCCCATCCAGGGGACATGGTCAGATATGGGGCACCAGAGTTCGTGTGAAAGTCCGACCTCACTTTCCACTCAATGGTGGATAATGTCCTGTCCATTGGGTAGATCTGGGTAGGGGTTCAAAGTTTCCTGCATATATTGTCCTTGGCTGGTGCCATAGTTTGAGCAGGACTCCTGGGCCCAGATCCGGGCATCATAATATTCTTCTTGTAGATTTCTAGGACCCTTTGGATCCTTCTATTTCCCCATTCTCCCATGCGTCTCTCACCTAGAGTCCCAATAGGATGTCCTCCCCTCTGTCCCACTTTCCTGGTAAGTGAAGACTTTCATGAGACATGCCCCTTGGGCTAGTGTCCAGATACAAGTGAGTATATACCATTTGACTCTTTCTGCTTCTGGGTTAGCTCACTCATTATGATCATTTCTAGTTCAATCCACTTGTCCACAAATTTCTGGAAATTTCTTGTTTTTAATAGCTGAGTGTAGACTTTTCTTAAAAGCTGATGAGTGAGGACTGTTTTCCTCTCTGCCAACTTTGCAGGGAGTGTGAATCAAAAATCTGATTTCGACAATACTGCCCTTATGGGTTAACTTGAAATGAAGTGTTAATGATGCAGTATTATTTTTTTTTCTTTTTGGATCATACTTAGAAAGTTAAACAAGTTGAGTCAGTTAATGTAGTTTTCAAATGTGGAGTCTGCTTTACTGAAAATATTATATTTTTATTAATTTGTTTGAGTATGTTCACTTGTATGTACACAGTTGTTGCCATGCCTTTCCCACTGTTATGGACTCTAACCCTCTAGCATAAACCAAAATAAACTCTTTTGTAAGTTGCTTTTGGTCACAATATTTTACCATAGCAATAGACAAGTAACTAATAAAAATAAATAAAGATAAAGTATAAAACTTTTAAATTGTAAAAATAAAACACCGTGTAGAGACAACAAGGTTACACAGTGAATGAGAGATCATGTGGAGCCACCCATGTAGAGATCACCGTGCAATTTGAGGGTTCTCTCAGAGTATTTGGGTGCCAGGGAGCAAACTCACAGTGTCAGTCCTTTTGAAAAGGGCATTTGCCTGCTGACCCATCTTACCAGTGCCCAGACTCTCCATTATTAAAGGAAAAGAAATTTCTTTCCACTGGGGTTCTTTATATAATGTGTTATGTTTATTACAATTTACTTTCATTCTTAAGGAATGTGGTTGTTTCAATGCTTTTTAGCCTGTTTATGATAGTTGAACAAGCCTATAATAATTTAACACGATTTGACAATCTTATAATGTTTATTTGAGAAATTAAGGATCTGGGAGTTTTATAAGCAATCCAATGCCTGTGTCCTTGTCATTCCATGTCAAACTTCTTACTTTTGTGTATATTATAGCTGATCCTGATTTTTCTCCCTTTGGTGTTTTGGCCAATTATATTTGGCAACCGTGTAGACAACATTTTTCCTATCTTGCTTATTCTAAAATTCTGAATGAGAATCAATATCTATCATATCTCATCTCTGTCAACCTAAAACATTTATCCAGACCTAAAAACATCTTAACCCCTAAACAACTAAGGTTAATTGCAAGACTAAACTATCTGGTCTTCAACTCCATCAGAGATTTGAGAAGGAACGAAACTTAATTACTTGAGTGAACTGAATGTGCAGGTTAGCAGTTTCCAAGACGAGAAAGAAAATGACAGAGACAATTTGCTGCCTGAACAATCACGCAAAGCTCCCTGTAACACTGGAGCATCATCTTCAGCCTTCTGGCCCAGTATAGCTAACAGACATATTTGTGAGGCAGGAACTATTGAGGACTTGCTTACCCGGTCTTGGCAGAGTTTGGTTGTCGACGCTGCCTGTATCCAAGCTGGCCCCATTTTTAGGAAGAATTCTGACTGTAGCAGAAAAGAGAACATTTTGCCCAGTGGCTGATTTGTCACATTTGAAGCCATCTCCGTACATGGTTCACTCAGTAAAATTGTCCGTAGAGTTGAGTGGCATTTGAGAGTTGCAAGCAATGTGATTTGTTTATGGTACACTACTAACTGAAAACAGTTCTGGAGGTGGCTAGCGTGCAAGAACTTATTTAGGAGATCAGATGAGCATTGAGAAGTTGATGGCTGGTGAGGCTGTTGCAGAGGAGGCTACCAGGAGGGCGAGGACAAGGTTTCAGACTCCGAAGGACCTTCCAGTTTCTTCTCACTCATGAGTCTGCTGCTGCTGCCTGAACTTGGCTCTGTTTTTAGAAACATATTTATCCCAATTTTAGTTGTGCTAATTATTCAGTGCCTATTAAATATCAGTGTGATTATTGAGACTGAAGTGACTTGCAAAATGCTCATTGCACCTACACACCTTTAGCATGTGCTGCGTTTGTAAATGAGTCATTGCGACTGACGCACTGCATTGCATTGGCAGTTTTATAAAGCTGATTGATTTATAAGTTTATAATAATTCCTACTTGGAATATTTTGAAACAAATATAGTCCTTTACTTATTTGATGTTAGGGTATAGCTTTCAAATATCCTACATATCCTAGCCAAAGTGTTGAGAGGCAATTTTTCGTAAGTTTTCAAATCTCTGTTTCTTCTTGGTTGAGATGTAGACTTTACTCTTGACTTGGTTGTTCCCTCTAAATAATAACTAATGCTTTTTCTTTCTTTTTTTTTGTTAAGATTGCATTGTAATTTCATTTCTCCTTTGACTTTCCTCTCTCCAAATCCTCCCATTTATCCCTTCTCTACTCTCATTAAAATTCGCGTTCTTCCTTTTCATCTCTTGTTACTGCATGAGTTTATGCATATATATGTATGTATGCATATATATTCCTAAGTATAACCCTTCGAGTCTATATGCTGTTACTTGTATGTAGGTTTTCAGGGCTGACAATCTGGTACTGGTGTGCTCCCAGTTACAATTTTAGAATTTTATAGTTGTCTGTAGTTCTTTGTGTAGGATTGAGACCTTATGGGCTTCTTCCTGCTTGGTTTCTCATGTTTGTTGGTGTAATCTTTGTTCAACTCAAGTTTGGATAGTTATGTTGGTGAGATTTGTGTGTGTGTGTGTGTGTGTGTGTGTGTGTGTGTGTGTGTGTGTGTGTGTGTGTGTGTACTGCTTCCGGTTATTAGGAGACACAGTGTTGCAGCAAACTCCATCATCCTCTGGCTTTTACAATCTTTTCCTTCCCTCTTACACAATGCTCCCTGAGCTTTAGGTGTGGGAATATTTTTGTACATGTATTTACTGGGACTGTACTCCACAACTCTGCATATTTATTGGTTGTAGTTTTCTGGAGTAGCCTCTATCTGTTGTGTCTGATGCAAAGAGAAATTTCATTACTAAAGAGTAAAGACTACACTTGTCTGAGATTATAAGGACAAATGGTTTTAGACTGCTATTAGGGATTATGCTGGCTCTACTACTTCTGGCTTTATTAAAAATATTTCTGGAAGATGGCTGTCTTTATTTTTTGGTCTATTTTCCATCTCTTCATTTTAGGAGTGATTTTTTTTTCTCCAATCACTGGAATGGGGACAAGGCTTATAATATTGTGTCCCTGAGTTTCCTATTGAGAACAGAGATGTTTAACACAACCTTATGACAGCCAAGCAACTGGCATAGACATTTAAGTGATGCCCTTTTCACTGCATTTGTAGGCTTTGATGACTACTTATTTATTATCTTTGTCTCTATTATTGAGAGTAAACTGCCGCAGCAGAAAATAGTGAGAAGCAAGAGATAAAATGGCACTGAGCCTGAATTAGATGTTGTGAGCCTACTTCAGCCCCTTGCCCTTCCAAGTGAAGGAAAAGAATATTTATTCTTGTTCTTGCTTACAGTAGCTTCAGAAGGCTTTCTAGTACTGTTGAATAAACAGTCTTGAAGAATTACTGACACCTTCAAGATGCACTCGAATAGGTCCTAGAGCTTGTCCCTTATACCCTTACTGCATCTTAAACTGGTTGAAAGTTTCATGCTTGATACATGTGCTTGGTCCAATCTCCTTACCCTGAAGTCCCATCCAAGGAAATTGTGCCTCTACACTCAGGTCTGTAAATCATGCTGGCTGCTTAGAGGTACCAAGTCACTTTAAACAACTGTAAATAGAAGGCTGGGGATGAGGGGAGGTGATCAAGGTGAAGATGACAAGCCCGTCCTAAGGTTACATTTAATTAGATGTGCTGAAAGCTGTTCTTGATGTTGAATATTCATGTTTATTGAGGAGTCCCAATGGCTTCCCAACAGTGTCATCTGCTACACCTCTGCAGTGAGGAGAAATGTAGATCCCGCTGACTATGTACCAGGAGTGATGAAGGAGAACCAGGGAGTACTTCCTAAGCATTTGCAGACAATAAGAACTGTCTCACAATGCAGACAATAAGAAGAGCGCCAGAAGGGCTGCTACTTATTCCTGGGAAACTTGTTTCCTCTTGAGGATACACGAAGGGCAAACAGGCATAAGTAACTCTCTTTTAATAAACACTGATTAAACTCAGTATGTGGCGCATACATTATTTCAAACTTATTAACTTTTTGGCTCAGTTTAAATTGTCATAAATTACATCTGCATGAACTGGTTAGACACATTCCCACACCAAGTAGGGTAAAATGTCATTGGATTTTAACAGGGTTAAAAGTAAATTGAGGCTCAAATCAATCTTACTTCGTGCAGGTTGAGAGTTTTCCTTATCACTACCTGGAGCATGAGGCAAAGGCTTGCTGTGATCCCCTATGCGGTATGCTTTAGTGATGCTCAGGGGGGATTTCTTAGTAGACACTCGTTTTAGGGGGTGATCTTAGGGAAAGTGGAATATCAGGAGAGAGCGAGCTTCAGGTCTAATTAGAAAATGGCAGCGGGCCTCTGTCTTGCCACATGCCATGAGTCATTCACATTTGTGTCTGTTGCTGTGATGAACACCAGGAGTAAAAGCAAGCTGAGGAGGAGAGGGGTTAGTTCCGTTTATGGGATTATAGTCCATCACTGAGGGAAGCCACAGCAGGGATGCCAAGCATGATCCTGAAACAGAGACCAATGGGAAAATGTAGCTTACTGGCTTCCTCCTTCTGTTCTGCTCAACTATCTTAGATAGCTCAGACATGCTTAAGGAACGATACTGTTCACACTGTGCTGGGCCTTCCTACATCAATTAGAAATTAAGAAAACACTTCAATTAACATGGCCACAGGCCAACCAGGGCTTGGTAATTCTTTAGCTGAGCTTCTCTTGTTGCGGGTGACAAGGTTTGTGACAAGTTGACAGCTGAAGCTAACTGATACAGGGGTGGCAGAGTAATTGGAGATATTTACAGAGGGAATTGTGAAAAATGAAACACATATAGTTAACTTAAAATAGTTTGTGTTATATATATTTGTTGATAATCTCATTAACATAATCATAGGCTATTCTTGGAGAAGAAGTCCAAGAATTTTCTGGAGTTCTGTATAATTTTTGGAGGGAAAGGAGTGAAAAAATGTACCCATACCTCTTTGTTTCTCATATTAGTTGTGTATTAGATTCTTTAATAGAGGGCAGGAATTTAAAAATAGCTATGAATCTGTTTGCTTTCATACTGTACCTTTCTGTGATTATTTAATTCATATGTAATTTTTAATAGTGTTCACATTTAGAGCATATCTCGAGATATTCAACTAGGTTTTCCTAAAAACATTTTTCTTCTTGAAAATTCATAGCTCATTGCCTACATATTAATTGAATGCATTGGTTATTTCAGCAAGGGTAGAAAAAACATTGGAAGAAATTCTATCTGATGTTTGACAAGCACATAACCTGGCTGGTGAATCCATAATTGCCTAAATTTAAAGGCATTTGGAATATTGTGGTTTAGTAACAAATATATACTTGGTCTCTACCTCTGATTCTTGGCTCATAGTTTCTAAATCTCTCAAAGCATCCAAACTGGTCAAGATGGATGGTGTCCACCAAAGAGATGAAGGCATGAGGAAAGGATTAGATGCTCAGCCCAACTGCTCAAGCTTCAGGAAGGTAAGAAAGAGGTAAGAAGACTGAGTTGATTATCACTGGCCAGTTAACCTAAATCAGTACTGTCTGTGCATGAAGCTTCTGTATATGCAGAAACAATCAACTACAAAATGGTGTTAATAAGCATCCATTGGTAACCCATGGATGACCCTAGAGGGTGCTATGTCCAAATGGCCCAGAAACTTTGTCACCTGTCCCTGTCATGTCTATTGCTTCACCTGACTCCTCTTCTGCTTTCTTTGTAGTATCTTTCAAAATTAATCAGGAATCCCACTTATCTCTCTGACGTTTATGAACTCTTGTGGAAAATTAATTGAACCTAAGAAAAGTATGACAGAAACAAATATATAGTATGTATGTATATGTATTCATTTGATTAGAAAGACAGATGACAGCAACATTTCCTCCATGGGATATAATGCTCTTTTCAAGTCAATGTGAGTGAGTTCTTGGATACCCATTAGTGTCCACTGGTGAATTTGTTCTGATATGTAGAAATACAGAATTCACATGTGTCATTTTTAGTCTATGACAATGGAAATATTTTTTCATGTGTCTTATCTATATCTATAAAAATGCAAATGCTAGTTATTATAGTGCATTTCGCTAAGGGAGCAGAATGAAGGTGCTATTCCAATAGCACAGTTAGTTCTTGACTAAGAGATTTTCCCAAGTCAATGTGCATAAAGAAAGATCTGATTTGTACCTTTTACTCAAACACACATTTGTAATTTTAAAGACTGCTAGACATTGCTTGAATGTGAATGTTAGAAAACATTGCATGCTTTTTATCTGTTCTAGTCAGTTTTAGTGTCAGCTTAACCCAAACTAGAGTCCCTTTGGAAGAAAGAACCATAGTAGAGGAATTATTCAAATCATATTGGCATAAATGTGGGCCATTTTCTCAATTGGTTATTGAATTATGAGGGTTCAGTCCACTATGGAGAGGAAATGTCCCTAAACAGGTAGGTCCAGACTCTAAACGCTAGTTAAACATGAGGCAGGGAGCAAGCCAACAAGCAGCTATGCTCCATGGCGTCTGCTTTAGTGTCTGCTTCACACTTCTGCAGTCAGTTCATGCTTGTACTCTCTTATGAAGGGACCATATCCTCTAAGCTAAAATAAATCTAAGTTGCTTTGGTCATGGTGTTTATCACTAGAACAGAAGCAAAGTAGGACAGTATTATGTCTTTGAGTCTTTAGATTTGATTTGAGTCTTTCACTAGGAGTGCCCGTAGAAGCCAGAAACTCCAAATAGGCTATTGTGTTTGAGAGGAGAAAGATGCTAAGATAGGGAATAGTAGTAAAACAGGTGGTACAAAAGGGAAACATGTAATTTAAATGGGCAACGCATGGGAGGGTAGGGTATAGGAGAGCACAGAGTAGGGGGAAGGAAAACTAACATGGAGTAGGTTTGGAAAGCCATATGGAAGATTATGGTTTTATAGCTTTTCTAAAACTATTATATACCCATCCCCCACCACAATATATCTTATGCAAAGTGGATTCCTTTTCTGTGTGTTTATTTTCAGAATAGTCAATTAAATGTGAACTCTTGTTTCTGGTACAGTTGCCACAAACAGGATGGGAAAGTTATAGGTAGAATCTTTCTTCTGTCAAAGTAATAGACAACGAAGACCATTAAAAAGCCCAAGTGTGCCAGAAAGCACACATACTTAAATTCTTCACTTGAGGCATGTCTCAAGCCCTGCTGTTCTGTACTGAACTTGTTAGATCACAAATGTTCATGAAGTATTCCCTTAAGGTGAGGAGTTTTATTGTGACAGAACTGGACACGGCATGGTGACCTTGGCCATTTTCTCTTTGCTGAAACACGCAATAAGAATTTCCAATAAGCACCTCCTAGACCTTGTTTATAATCAAGTCTCATTCCTGTATCTTAGCAAGGGAACTCGAGCCTACAATAATGAATGTTTGGTGGCTCAGGAGAGGTTGTAAGTATTTAATCATATACCTCCTTTTACTCCTGCAAGCTTTGCTGTTTATTAGCCATTTTAGAAACTAGATTTTAATTTCTTTTCATGACAGCATCTCACTAGGTAGCTCTGGATGTCCAGTAACTCACATAGATCCACCTTCTTTTGCCTCTCAAGTACTCGGATTAAAGGTGTGTGTCACTATACCCAGCAATGTATTATTCATTAATGGAAACAGAAACAGTTATACTTTCTCATGAAAAATACTATTTGGATATACCTGGGTATAAAGAATTGTTGGTGTGGCACATCATCTACTAAATAACTAAATGCTTCCATCTTATTGAAAGACAAACCAAAAATCAGATGACAAGAGACCACGGCAATATTTCATTAGAACCTGTGCAGTATACAGCTCCTGTCTTTTAGGGCATGCATGGACATTTGCCAGTGTTTACCATGGAGGAAAGTGATAGCTGCCCCAAGTAAGCATAACACAGTGAAACACAACTGCTTTTCATTTGTTCTGCTAGTTGAAGGCTACCTTACAGTGTACAATGGTGAAATCTAATCCCCAAATTCCTCAGGAACTGTGAGAGCGAGCTCCTTTTGATGGCATTCTGCTCTTTGGTGTGATCCAAGGTATGAATTTTGCATTCAACAAACTATCTTCTACAGCAAAGAGGTCATGATAAAAGGGCTTGTGTATGCACATAAAATGCCCTTAGAATTAATCAAAGGCTTTATACTTGTTGATTTCTTTGAGATAGGGAGGTCTCAGTGCCCCTGACCAGGCTGAAGAACTACTCTTGCTTCAGATTCTCAAGCAGCTGGAAATGTAGGTCTGTGTCAGTGTATTTTGTTAACTAAAGGGTCTTTGCTTATATTCTGAACTTTGCATGTGTAATATTAGATACTATATGACACTGCAGAGACTGCTATTTTCTAGCAATATGGGTTAGATAATTAGGTATGTATATATGTATTTCTGTGTACATATACAATATGTATATAAAGACACCATATATGTTAATGTGCCCACACACAGAGACACTTTTCCCTAACTCATTTTTGTCCTTACTTTGAGTTCTGTATTTGGTCCCAAAGGTAGAAAATTCTGATTAGAAATACTTGTGCATTTACATTACTGTATTTTACAATAAAGTCATATACCATCTAATTTATAGTGGGATGCTTCTTATCACACAGCTATTTAAAAATGTTGAATGGTTCCTTCTAATGCAAGGGACTTGGTTAGGATTAAGGAAATTTATTTCCCTTTGCATTTGGTCTTTAGCTTTGAGATCTGATCTGGTTGTGATCATACAGCAAGTGATATGCTTGTTTTGATAAATGTAAGTGAGTTGCATTATAATCACTAAAAGCAAGTATTATGAATCTTATCACGATGCCTTCGGCAAAAAGTAAAGAAAGCATTTCTTAAATAATTGAAGGCACATCAATGATTCATGCAGCTGAAACACTTGGGAAGTCCAGCTCGTCCTCCAGGACACCATCTCCCCTGATTGTCAGATGCTGGCCTTTATTTCAAGCTGTGCTTGGTTTTCTAAAGATGTAGACCTTCAGCAAAGTCATCTATGTATTAATGATTCAGCAAGTAACGCATAAAAAATGATAATTTTTTTAACATAGTGACTTTTTTCTTTTCTCAGTTTAAGCATTTTATACTTTCCTTTAATCACGGTGAGGGATAAACTAATAGATGATGCTGAAAGTCTAATTTCAACTGCTGAAGACGTTAGGATACTTGAAGTACGTTGTGTAATAATGCTCTACCAAAAAGGTTTGCTCTTCTATCAGGCAAACTGCCTGTCTGCTAATTTGCAAAGAGAAGCACGGCAGGTTCAATACATCTAAAGCAAGGCGAATGATTCGCAACAGCTACTGGAAATGCAGTAGCTCCACACTTTGACTTAGCCATAATTCTGAGACCAAATTTGAAAATGTGAAGACTTTGCATGTCGAGTAGGCAAGCGTGTCTTTGCATTTAGAGGTGCCATTCTCCAGCTACTGAGCAATAATGGAGTGTACAGACAGTTCATAATATTCTGCATTAAATTCTTTATGGAAAAGTCAGGTTGAAAATTTAAAGGCTTGTGTGTTTCCATTGTTCGATGTTTTGTTAGCTCATCAAAGTGAGAGCAGATTTCAGTTCCTCTCACAGGCTTTAGCAGCCAAACTTGTTCAGCTTTCCCTGTGTTATTGATTTGCTTTGGATGTTGATCAACTCTAACCCTGATCCAAAAACCGATGCTTCAGCATTCCAGGGTCATTGGCACTGAGCGGATGTCATGCTCAGTTAATCACCGTATGGATTCCATCCAGAAGTGTGATGTTTGGTGCTTTATCAGTTTTGTCAGGCCTTTAAGATATCTTGTGGATATCAAATTTACCATGATCCTGGGACTCCAGTGAAATTTGATGAGAAAGCTGATAGGGCTATGGCTTCATTCTATTGCTGGAACTAATTGTGTTTAGAAGGAAGTTAAATATGTTGAGTTTTGTTGCTATTCATCACATGGCTAGTATTTAAAATAATACTATTAGTGTACCTGAGTGGAAGGAAGCTTCTAAACTCCCCATTCATTGGTAGCCTTGTTAGAAAGCATTTGAAGACTTGTTTGGCTTGATGTATTGCATGTCTAAATGTTCAATGTTTTATATGTTTCTTTTCTAACTTACTGAAGAGGAGTTCTATAAAACCATATTATCTATAAATTAGACCCAATAAAACAATTCAGTAATTTTTACATGCAGTACAATAGTAACACAGTATTAACTCTAAGTGACACAAAGTGTGTAGTTTCAGGATTTTGAAGTCTTTTATGGGGTAGCATTCCATACAATCACACGTGTGTCATGCTTGCATCTGTACACACTTACCTCTCCTTCTCTACTTTGGCCATGGGACAAATGTCCTCACTCTGTTCTGAGACCAACACTTCCCACCAGTGCCCATGTCCCCCGGATTTTTCTCCCAGAATATCACTGTTGTGATTCTCTCTATCGTACATTTTCTGTAGCTGGTTTTTGGTCTCTATTATATCATGGCAGAATATTATTCATTTTTTTTTTACCACTTTTGGATTGTATTTCACCTTCTAACCAGCATTTTACTTCTAGAAATAGCTGTCTATATCATCTGGAACAAGTTTCCTCCCATCTTTTCTTGGCAATTTGCTTCCTCTACTACCCAAATTGTGTTTGTGACTCATGAACTTATTTTTCCTTTGAATAATAACAGGGCCCCAGGTTTTTAGCTTATTTGGCCTCTCGCAGATCATTTGAAAAGGATGCTTGTGCCCTAGTTTTGAATTAGCGTTGGTGACATTGCTTTTTCTTGTTTTCCCTAGAAATTTTCTAGGCAGTTTTTCTTAACCTTTGCTGATTCATTCTTTTTATTTTTTATTCTTTTTTTAGTTTTAGTTTTATTAATTTATTCAGATTACGACTCAATTGTTATCCCAGCACTTGTATCCTCCCATTCCTTCCTCCCTCCTGCTTTTACCCTATTCCCCTCCCATAGGTCTATGACCGAGGGGGACCTCCTCCCCCACTATATGGTCATAGTCTCATCTTGGTAACCTGTTTATTCTTTGAGTGCCACCAGGCCTCCCCACCAAGGGGGAGGTGGTCAAATATGGGGCACCAGAGTTCATGTAAAAGTCAGTCCCCGCTCTTCACATAACTGTGGAGAATATCCTGTCCATTGAGTAGATCAGAGTAGGGGTTTGATGTTTACTATTGTATTGTCCTTGGTTAGTGCAATAGTTTGAGCAGACCCTGTGAGCCCCGATCCATTCATCATGATGTTCTTCTTGTAGGCTTCTGGGACCCTCTGTGTCCTTTTATTTCCCCATCTCCTATATTTCTCTTACCTAGAGTCTCGGTAGGATGTCCTCACATCTATCCCAATCTCCTGGTAAGTGAAGACTTTCGTGGGACATGCCTGACAAGAATGAATTATCATCTTTAGATCTTGAATAAATAAAACAGTTCAAGAGCTGGAGATGTGATAACCTAGATCCAAGATGGCGGTGAGCAGTGTGGACCATGTTTGGAAGCTCCAGTGAACAATTCAGGGAATTGCACAGATTTCTGAGCCAGGAACACCAAGGTCCCCACACCACGGCAGCAGGAGTGCTCCACGGTTTGGAGGGACCAGGGTGCGGAGGACCTGCTTGCCCCTGCACACAGGAGGAGCGTGGATTTTCTCGGATCAGAGCAGCAGCGGCAGAGACAGCAGTGCCACCAGCGGCACCAGCGGCTCCAGCGGCACCAGTGGCGGTGGCTAAGGTTTGCAGCTCAGAGCCTTCTAGTGGAGGCGATTGGTGTGGTGGACGGTGAGAGTTGCTGCGGGAGAGGGGAGTCTGGACAGGATTTGGGTCGTGTGGTGCCTTGAGACCCAAACTGGACTTGGCAGACAGTTCAGTCCCAGAGTCCCGGGTTTGCTCAGTGCGCTGTGCCGTGGAGACACTGGCTCAGCTCATCAAGCAATTCTGCCCAAGGCACTACCTTAGCGCAGGCACAGCTCCCCTGCTGTGACACAGGCTGAGCCAAGCGCTCAGTTCCACGCTAGGCACCAGCTCAGCGCAGCTGCAGTTCTCCTGCTGTGACGCAAGCTGGGCGGAGCACTCAGTTCCACCCTAGGTGCTTGCTCAGCGCAGCTGCAGTTCTCCTGCGGTGAGGCAGGCTGGGCGGAGTGCTCAGTTCCACCGGAGGCACCAGCTCAGCGCAGCCACAGTTCTCCTGCTGTGGCAGACAGTTCAGGCCCTGAGAATCTAGCTGAGCTCAATGCGTGGTTCGGGCCCAGTATCCCTGGCTGGACTTGGCAGGGGACCCAAAAGGCTGTGGATACCTTGGCCGGATCCGATGCTCATTCAGAGACCCAGGACGATTGTAGGACCCACAGCAAAGGGGAGCTGAGAATCACTGGCTGTGAGAGCCCAAAACAACAGGGCTAACCTCCTGCCATCCACACCAGTGAAGTATCAGAGCTTCCAGCCTACGGAAATCATGAGAAAACAAGTGAATCTATCATCAGACTCCCTCCACCCAACTCTGGAAGTTACCCAACAAAAATAGAGACGGCAAGATGTCTAAAGGACAGCGTAAAAGCATACGCAAAAAAACCCCAAAACAACATGGCGTCTCCAGTTTCCAGCTATCCTAAAGAAAACAACCCAGAGAACTCAAATACAATGGAAACACAAGAAAATGACCTTAAATCCTTGGTAATGAGGATGATGGCTGCATCTTCCTGCATCTGATTTCAAATTTTATTTGTTTCCTCCATTATCAAATACTAAATAAAATACTTGCAAAACGAATACAAGAACACATCAAAGATATTATTCATCATGACCAAATTGGCTTCATTCCAGGCATGCAAGGATGGTTTAATATACGGAAATCCATCAACGTAATCCACCATATAAACAAACTGAAAATAAAAAACCACATGATCATCTCTTTAGATGCAGAGAAAGCATTTGATAAAATCCAACACCCATTCATGTTTAAAGTTTTAGAGAGATCGGGGATACAAGGCACTTTCTTCAACATAATAAAGGCTATATACAGCAAGCCAATAGCCAAAATCAAATTAAATGGTGAGATACTCAAGGAAATTCCTCTAAAATCAGGAACAAGGCAAGGCTGCCCACTCTCTCCATATCTCTTCAATATAGTACTTGAAGTTCTAGCCAGAGCAATAAGACAACAAAAGGAGATCAAGGGTATCCAAGTGGGAAAGGAGGAAGTCAAATTATCCCTATTTGCAGATGATAGTGTACATAAGTGACCCTCAAAATTCCACCAGAGAACTCCTACAGCTGATAAACACCTTCAGCAAATTGGCTGGACACAAAATTAACTCAAAAAAGTCTGTAGCCTTCCTATATACAAATGACAAGCTTGCAGAGGAAGAAATTAGGAAAACTACACCCTTCACATTAGCCACAAGCAATATAAAATATTTAGGAGTTACTCTAACTAAGCAAGTGAAGGACTTGTTTGAAAAAAAATTCAAAACTCTAAAGAAAGAGATTGAAGATGACATGAGAAGATGGAATGATCTTCCTTGCTTATGGATCGGGAGAATTAACATAGTAAAAATGGCCATCCTACCAAAAGCAATCTACAGATTCAATGCAATCCCTATCAAAATACCTACACAATTTTTTAAAGACATTGAAAGTTCAATTCTGAACTTCATATGGAAAAACAAAAAACCCAGAATAGCTAAAACAATCTTGTACAATAAAAGGTGCTCCGGAGGAGTCTCCATACCTGATCTCAAACTGTACTATAAAGCAATAGTAATTAAAACAGCATGGTACTGGCACAGCAACAGGCTGGTTGATCAGTGGAATCGAATCGAAGACCCAGATATGAATCCACACATATATGGTCACTTGATTATGACAAAGAAGCCAAATCCATTTGATGGAAAAAGGATAGCATCTTCAACAAATGGTGCTGGTCTAACTGGATGTCTATGTGTAAAAAAACGCAACTGGACCCATATTTGTCACCTTGTACAAAACTCAAATCCAAGTGGATTAAAGACCTCAACATAAAACCAGAGACACTAAGTCACTTAGAAGAAAAAGTGGGGAAGAGCTTGGAACATATTGGCACAGGAGACAACTTCCCGAACAGAACACCAACAGCCCAGGCATTAATGTCAGCAATTAATAAATGGGACCTCATGAGGCTGAGAAGCTTCTGTAAGGCAGGAGACACTGTCAAGAGAACAAAGCGACAGCCTACAGACTGGGAAAAGATCTTCACCAACCCCACATCTGACAAAGGTCTAATATCCAAAATATATAAAGAACTCAAGAAATTAAACACCACCAAACCAAATAACCCAATTGAGAAATAGGGCTCGGAACTAAACAGAGAATTCTCAAGAGAGGAATATCAAATGGCTGAGAAACACTTAAAGAAATGCTCAACCTCCTTAATCATCAGGGAAATGCAAATCAAAACAACTCTGACATTCCATCTTACACCCATCAGAATGGCTAAAATAAAAAATTCAAACTACATCACATGCTGGCGAGGATGCAAACTAGTACAGCCACTTTGGAAATCTATCTGGTGCTATCTCAGGAAAATGGGAATAGGGCTTCCTCAAGACCCAGCTATTCTACTCCTTGGAATATACCCAGAAGATGCTCCAGCACACAACAAGAAAATTTGCTCAACCATGTTCATAGCAGCCTTATTCATAATAGCCAGATCATGGAAACAGCCTAAGTGTCCATCAGTAGAAGAATGGATAAAGAAACTGTGGTACATATACACTATGGAATACTATTCAGCTATTAAAAACAAGGAATTCCAGAAATTTGTGGATAAATGGATTGAGCTAGAAATGATCATAATGAGTGAATTAACCCAGAAGCAGAAAGACTCAATGGTATATACTCACTTATATCTGCATATTAGCCCAAGGGGCATGTCCCATGAAAGCCTTCACTTACCAGGAAACTGAGACAGAGGGGAGGACATTCTATTGGGACTCTAGATGAGAGAAGCATGGGAGAATGGCAAAGGAGAAGGATCCAGAGGGTCCTAGAAACCTACAAGTAGAACATTATGATAGGCAGATTTGGGCTCAGGGGTCCCGCTCAAACTAAGGCACCAGTCAAGGACAATACAGGCCGTAAAACTTTAAACCCCTACCCAGATCTAGCCAATGGTCAGAACATTCTCCACAGTTGAGTGGAGAGTGGGATATGACTTTCTCACATACTGTGGTGCCTCACCCTTGACCATGTCCCCTGGAGGGGGAGACCTGGTGGCCCTCAGAGGAAGGACAGCAGGTTACCAAGAAGAGACTTGATACCCTATGAGCATATACAGGGGGAGGTAACCCCCCTCAGGAACAGTCATAGGTGAGGGGAATAAGGGGAAAATGGGAGGGAGGGAAGAATAGGAGGATACAAGGGATGGGATAACCATTGAGATGTAACAAGAATAAATTAATAAAAAAGGAAATAAAAAACCATAACCTGGAAAAAAAAAGAGCTGAAGATGCTAATTCATTCTTGTCTTTCCAATTTCTTTGGGTTGCCTCAAGGTTAAATCATTCTGTCATTTTTTTCTAAAGATTTCATTTTACTTTTTAGCATACACATTTATATTATTACACATAAATAAAAATTACATGCAGAAAGAAGAACCACAAAATGGTCAGGGATTATATGAATGCTACATTCATGGCATTTTGGGTGATTGTATTTGGCAACCTTTTAAAAAACATATTTCCTATTTTGGTGATTTTAATCTGTCATTTTTTTTTATTTATCCACTCTTTCTTACCCTAGGAATTCATTAGTTCTAATATCTTTAATGCACTGAATATTCACTCACATTCCATCTCTAACTTCAACCTCTGTTCTTGTACTTCAGGTTTATATATTCAGAAGCATACTTGTCACTTCAGCCTGCCATAGGGTAGACTTATCAAAGTTAATATTGTATGTCCTAACACAATTTCTCTTCATTCTTGTTTTATCATTCTTCTAAGGCTTTACTGATTTTCTTTATTTTTAATTTAAAAAAATTTTTAAAATAATTTATTCAGATTACATCCTGGATTGTAATCCCCTCACTTGTTACTTCCTGTTCCCTCTCCCTCCTTCTTTCACCCTGTTCCCCTTCCCTAGACCTCTGACAGAAAGAGATCTCCTCCCCCACCATATGATCACAGCCTATAAGGTCTCATCTGGATAGCCTGTTTCTCCTTCCTCTGAGTGCCACCAGGCCTCCCTACCAAGGGGAAGTGGTCAAATAGGGGGCATCATAGTTCATGTCAGTCAGCACATGGAGAATGTGCTGTCTATTGGCTAGATCTGGATAGGGGGTCTACTGACTTTCATATATGGAATTCATTCTTTTTATTTATTCAGATAAAAAAAACGAACTCCCTTCTGCCAGAGGGAAGAGAAAGCAAACACCTACATACATCATCATACACCTGTATATGTGTGCACATGCAAATGAATAAATGAATGAATGAAACACAATGAACAAATGAATAAAAATACAAAGTTAGTTATTTTGAAATAACTAATAAAACCCTGCTTCTAAAAGTTTAGGAAAACCCTGCATTTTCAACTCATAGACAGGATTGATCTGTGTCTTGGCACTTCATCAGGACCACCACAACAGTAAAACTCTGCCTCCCTCTCTTTTACCCAGCCACTGGCTTTAGCATCTTTACTTAGCCAATCAGGGATAATTGAGGAACATTCCTCATCATCACATTATTACTGGAGGTAGTTCAACATTCAAAACAATGCCCTAGGCAGGGCAGCAACCAGATCTCAAGGCACTGAAATTAGCATTTGAAAACACAATTGAACCTTCCTCCAACAGGAAAGGGATAGATTTATCACCAATTGTCAAGAAGAAAGTAACCAAAGCTTGATTTAGAAAGATGTTAGACTGTCTGTATTGCACAGAAAGGCAACATGAAGTGGGAAGAGACACACAATGAAAAGCTATCTATATGAAGATTAAGAAAGCAATTGGCGCTACAAGGCAGAAACCACAAAGGATTAACAAAGGAAGATAAGGAAAAAGCAAGAAGGGAGCCTTCAGAGTAAGAATGGCTTTTCCTATTGCAAGGATCAAACTAATGCCATGTTCTGTATGTTCTGTAACCTTGCTATGGTCTGTATGTTCTGTGAGAAATTGTCCTCTAGGTGACCCTTACAGGTGACCCTGTAATCCGAGAATGACCATGTACTGCTGTAACTGCACCTGCCAGCAGTCTTCAGAAGCTCCACATGGCGATTAGATATAATCATCTCCCGATGTTCCTCTGAGATAAAAAAAAAAAAAACTTTCCCTTGAGCCTCAGCCTCCATCCATCTAATCCACCTGAAGGTCAACTTTCCTGTGACCCACAACCCCAGCTTATTGTTTTTCCTCTTTATAAACCTATTGCCCTTGAAGCTCTTCACCATTCTCCTATCCTGTACTGCCAGAAAGGATTGTAGTCCGAGCTTGAGCCTGTATTAAAGGACCCTGTGTGTATTGCACCGGTATTGAGTCCTGGTGGTCTTTTTTGGGGTCTGGGTACTATGCTATCACTTTGTTTTGAATTTCTATTCTCATGAGCTAGCAAAGAGTGATTTCTATTGTTTAAAGCAATCTTGGTTTGTGTTCCTGTAGTATATTGGCTAAGATAATGATTCTTCATCTCAATTGGTGGCCTTAACTTCTGTTCAGATAAGCATGTCTTGGCTCTCTCTCTTTGTATAAGGTGGTGTCTTCAGATTTCAGGTTAGTAGGTTAGCCTGAAAATTCAATCCTCTTAGGTATGTATATCAAATCCTCATTTTAAAAATTTGTCCATCGTCTATCTAGTTCTTTCTTTCAAGGATGAGAACTGTTTGATTAAATGATTGGAATGGACTAATGGCAACAAAGATATACTATATAAATTCGGGTTTATTGGAAGCAGTAGTGGAGAGGAAGGGAAAGCATGCACTTGTGGTAGGGGGAAGGGAAGGAGAGAGGGCAGAGAGGTGGGAAAAGGGCTAGGGCCAGTGGAAAAGGGTATGCCAGCCATGCCCTGCAGTAGGACCTAACAGGAAAAATGACTTCTATACCCTAAGTAAATCAGAGCTAGTTTCCAAGACCCCACTGTTCTTCTCTGTTTGTTTGTTTTTAGTTTGTAAAGGAATGATTCTTTTTTGTATGTTCATGTGTATACTTGTATGGGTAAGTGCAAGTGAGTGCCTATACCTGCAGCAGCCAGCAGAGGCTACTGAATCCTCTATAGCTATAGTTACAGATATATCTGAACCATGCAATGTTGGTTCTACGAACTGAATTTGTTCTTTGGAAAACATCAAGCACATTTTACCATCAATCTTTCTCTCTGGTTTTTGTTTTATAGATTTGAGAAAGGGTCTCATGTAGCTTAGGCTGGCCTTGCATTCAGTATGTTGAAGATGACCTCAAATTGCTGGTGCTTCTGTCATGGCAACATTTTTTCGTAGGCCTGTGTCATTATTTTTTATCTATTTCCCCATTTTAAATTTTTTCCTATTATTTTCTATCTATCTATCTATCTATCTATCTATCTATCTATCTATCTATCTATGTATTTATCTATCTATCATATATTTACGTGCCTGTTTTTGAGGCAAGCTGTGGACATGTTGCCCAAGCTTTGACTGAATTCCTGTGTGACTTTCCTGTTTAAGCTTTTTAAGTGCTTCCAGTACAGATATTTCTTATACATTTTGACAAATCGTCTATGGATGATGTGAGGTGATTTTCTTTGTTTTGTTTTTGTTTTTGTTTTCTGATAGGCGTCTGCCATACACTACTTTCTTTTCCTTCAAATTCTAGCATTGTACTTAATCTTTAAATCTTCAGTTAGTGCATCAGCTATTGTGAAACCTCAGAATTCCCTTCTCATTCTGACTGAAATTAATCTTTCTTTTCACTCATTTTGCTTATGAAATGCTTGGAAATTCCTTGATTGTTAACCAAATTATATCGTAGATGTTTTCCCTTCAAAAACAGATGACCTTATATGTTTTAGACATGTGATGCTCCTTCTTAATTACAGTTAGCTATTATTCAAAATTTATTGCTTTATGTTTATTTCTCACTTTAGAATGTTGTTTTTCTAGGTGACATGAATGTGTTCTTATTGGTCAATATGGTATTTTCATTTTGCGAACAAATATTTTGAGTGTCTAAAAGGAGGCTATATTCTATAGGCTATAAGATATAAACATATGAACACAAGAAAGATCTGCTTCCTGTAATCTTAACTGTTAATGCCCAGCTGTGGCTATGAAGAGGTTCAGAGTAGGGTCTCTGGGGCTGGATGTGGATGCCCTTCCAATTCATTTTATCTCTTGGGTGTCTCAGGCAACTGATCAGGATTGAAAGAAGAAAGAGGAAAAGGAGCCCAAGATTTCTTCTCTAGGGACTGGCTAAATTGTGGTGGCAGAGGAGAACTTAAACACCAAAATTTTCCTGTGGCTGAGGCTGTAAAAGTGACTTCTGGCTAGAGACTGGATGGGGGTCATAAAAGGAGGATCTTTGATCTGTAGATTGGCTTCCTGTGGAGATCTCCAGTAAGCCAATGTAAACTTAGTCTTACTGGCCATAGTGAGTCTGCTAACTTTTTTGCGAATTTACGGGGAAATAAGAAATAAGAAAGAGATAGAAAACAAACCACTCACACACATGCATTCAAGAGAAAAAGTGGAAGAAATTAGACGTCTCGACTTCAACTGAAGTCAGGCTTCCCAATCTCAACACATACATCAAGAGAAAAGGTTCAAGAGAAAAGGTGGATGAGGTCAGGCATCTTAACTTTGACTGAAGTTAATCTTCCCAATTTCAGCACCGTTTATAGTAGATGACCATACTTATACTTCTGAGAAAAGGGTATTACCTCATAGTCGAAAAAAAGGCAATTAATCAGGAATACAGATTAATTCTAAAATACAATAGGTTACATGTTTTAAATCTAAACATTTCTTATCTAAGTATCCAATATATAAGTTCATAGTGAGTTCAGAGTGACAAGGCCTGAAAGTTACAAGAATATATGACTTATAAATTAGGATTGACCTAACTATCTAGCTGTCTCTTAGTTCATAATGAGTTCAGGGCAATAATTTAATTCTGTCTTTAATTCTAAGAAACAGAGTAAATTCAGACATCTCTAGGTAGCTTCATTCCAACTTAGGTTCATGGAAGTTTAAACAAACTTGCCTATATTTATGGTGAAATACCAGGATATGTGATGCCATCTGGAATGGAGGCTTATCTGAAGCCACAAATCTGCTACAAGGCTGTCCTTAGTGTGGCATCTGGAGGTCCACAAAGGTATTTATTGCAGCCATGAACTAACTTTAATTTTAAAACTATTTGAATCAAATCAGGAATTCCATAATCAGGGATTAATTCATCTGAATAACAAGCAGTACATCTTCAATAAGATCCTCTAGGAAGTTTGCTCAATCAGAGCTGGTCAGTACCCAGAAAATAACAATTCACACCAATGCCAGATGTATTTACTTTTGGTTTTTTGAGACAGGGTTTCTCTGTGTAATCTTGGCTATCCTGGACTTGCTTTGTAGACCGGGCTGGCCATGAATGTAGCCCTGGCTGTCCTGGACTCACTTTGTAGACCAAGCTGGCCTTAGACTCACAGTGATTCACCTGCCTCTGCCTCCCTGGGTGCTGGGATTAAAGGCATGCGCCACCATGCCTGGCTCTAGTGCCAGATTTTAGAGAGATGCAGCAAAGCACAATTGACAGGGTAATCTGAGGTTGGAAGCAATTCTGGGGTATATCACTAATCAGACCTTGCAAATACTGGATCACCTCCAGAGATCTCTCATGCCTACTGAACCTCCACAAATCAATGGCTCCTGATGGAGTGTCAGAGACTGGAAGTAGTTCTGGGAGTGCATCGTAGTACAGACCTTGTGAATACAGGATCACCTCCTAGACAGCCCATATGCCCGGTGAGCTTCCTTAACAGGGTGGCTCTTGGCACTTAACTGTAAAATCAGATAGTATCAATATACAAATTAAAGCAAATATCCATGTGGATAGATGGTAATAAGGACTGTGAATGGGATAAACGGGGAGCTGAAGATTGAGACGAAATGTGCACATGAGATGCTGGTCAGCACAGACACTCCTCTGGATGCAATGTATAAGATGAGGTCTTAGAGGAGATTCTGGAGAATCATATGCTACTGCTTTGTAGGTTGGGAGCCCAAGTTAGTGGCACTAAGTTTGGAAGCTTGAATTTGTCTACATCATGAACTTCTGGGTTAGGAACCTTGCTGATCACAAACATAGGAAGACAAGGTAAGAAAAAAGTTCAAGGGGAGAGAGAGAATTTATGAGTAGGCTGTACTAAAGTAGTTGCTCAGTAGCTATCAAACACCACACAGAATTGGCACATTATCCCAAAATTCCATATCAGCCTGGAACTTACGTGTACGAAGATGAGGTCCCCAAAATCCAATATTTTCCAAGGCTGTAGAACTATGGAATTAATATGGAAGAAATGGGGAGTGAACTCAGAGATATGCACTATGAACCATCTATCATGATATGTTGCTTCCTGACAATAAATAACTATGGAATGAAAGAGTATATTGAATATTGAAAGTCTTGGGTGAACACATAAAACACTAATATTCCATAAGGAATTTTGTATTTTAGAAAGGACATGTTTGAATATTTGAAATCATGTAAATTGTAGATGGATATAGTTTTGTTTTCAATTCAACATATTTATTTATTTAACAATTGTTGTTTTTTCTTTTCTTTTTTATTTCATGTAATTAATTTATTCAGATTGCAGCTCAATTGTTTTCCCCTCACTTGTATCTCCCACTCCTCCCTCCCTCCCACTTTCACCCTAATGCACTCCCCTCGATTTATGACAGAAGGGGACCTCCTCCACCACCATATGGTTATAGGTTATCAAGTCTCATCTTGGTAGTCTGCTTATTCTTTCTCTCAGTGCTAACAGGCTTCCCCACCAAGGGGAAATGGTTAAATATGGGGCACCAGAGTTCATGTCAGAGTCATTCGCTGACCCTCCACACAACTGTGGAGAATGTCTTTTCCATTGACTAGATCTGAGTAGGGGATCAACATTTACTGCATGTATTGTCCTTGGTTGGTGTAGTAGTTTGAGCAGAACCACCTGGGTCCAGGTCATGATGTTTTTGTAGGTTTCTAGGACTCTCTGGATCCTTCTATTTTCCCATTCTCCTATACTTCTCTCATCTAGAGTCCCAGTAGGAAGTCCTCGCATTTATCCTAATCTCTTGGTAAATGAGGACATTCATGGGACATCCCTTTTGGTCTAGTGTCCAATTATAAGTGAGTATATACCATGTGAGTCTTTCTGAGTCTGGGTTAACTCACTCAATATGATCATTTCTAGTTTCATCCAATTGCCAGCAAATTTCGTGATTTTCTTTTTGTTAATAGCTAGGTAGTATTCCACAGTGTAGATGTACCTCAGATTCTTTCTCCATTCTTTGACTGAGGGACATTTACATTGTTTCCAGGCTATTTTCAAAAAGTCCTTCACTTGCTTGGTTATAGTTGCTCCTAGATATTTTATATTGCTTGTGGCTATTGTGAAGGGTGTAGTATCCCCAATTTCTTCCTCTGCACTATTGTCATTTGTATATATGAAGACTACTGACTTTTTTGAGTTATTTTTGTGTCCAGCCAGTTTGCTGAAGGTGTTTATCAGCTGTAGGAGTTCTCTGGTGGAATTTTGGGGGTTACTTACATACACTATCATATCATCTGCAAATAGGGATAATTTGACTTTCTCCTTTCCCATTTCGATCCCCTTCATCTCCTTTTGATGTCTTATTGCTCTGGCTAAAATTTCAAGAACTATATTGAAGAGATATGGAGAAAGTGGGCAGCCTTGCCTGGTCCCTGATTTTAGAGGAATTTCCTTGAGTATCTCTCCATTTAATTTGATGTTGGCTATTGGTTTGCTGTATATAGCCTTTATAATGTTTAGGTATGTACCTTGTATCCTTGATCTCCAAAACTTTAAATGTGAATGCGTGTTAGATTTTGTTAAATGCTTTTTCTACATCTAAGAGATGATCATGTGGTTTTTTTCTTTCAGTTTGTTTATAAGGTGGATTACATTGATAGATTTCCTTATATTAAACCATCCCTGCATGCCTGGAATAAAGCCTACCTGGTCATGGTGAAAGATGTCTTTGATGTGTTCTTGTATTCGGTGTGTGAGTATTTTATTGAGTATTTTTGAATCAATGTTCATAAGAGAACTTCATCAGAAATTCTCTTTTTTTGTTGTGTCTTTGTGAGGTTTAGGTATCAAAGTGACTGTGCCCTCATAGAACTAATTTGGTAATGTTCCAACCTGTGGAGAGCCACAGAGCCCTTTGTAGACCCCCGCCTCCACATGACGCCTGGCATGCAGCCAGAGCCGCCTCGATTTAAACAACTCCTTATTTGAAAAAGGCCCGTTGCTCGTGAGCCTATCAGAGCGTGAGACGTGTCTTGGTGTGATTGGCTGTTTGAGTGATATAAATGAGTGTGAGGGGAGTGGCTTGGGGGGATTTTCACCGAAGAGAAGAAGAAAGGCCTGAATAAAGCTGCTTAGGAGAAGAACCGGTGGTCGCGTCTTCCTTGCCGGTCAAGCGAGGCGCGACACCAACCATTTCTATCTTTTGGAATAGCTTGAATAGTATCAGCATTAGCTCCTCTTTGAAGGTCAGGTAGAATTCTGTGCTGAAACCATCTGGCCCTGGTGTTGTTTTTTTTTTCCTTGGGAGACTATTAATGACTGCTTCTATTTCTCTAGGAGGAAAATGACTATTTAATTTGTTTATCTGATCTTGATTCAATTTTGGCAAGTGGAATCAATCAAGAAAATTGTCCATTTGCCTTAGATTTTCTAATTTTGTGGCATATATGCCTTTGAAGTATGATGTTATGATTCTTTGTATTTCTTCTGTTTCTGTCATTATGTCTCCCTTTCATTTCTGATTTTGTTAATTTGGATAGTGTCTCTGCCTTTTAGTTAGTTTGGCTAACATTTTGTCTATAGTGTTGATTTTCTCAAAGAACCAGCTCCTGGCTTTGTTGATTTTTGTTTTTAATTTATTGATTTCAGCCTTGAGTTTGATTATTTCCAGATGGCTATTCCTCTTGGGTGTTTCTGCTTCTTTTTTTCTAGGGCTTCCAGATGTGTCATTAAGTAATTTATGTGGGATGTTACCAATTTCTTTATAAAGGCACTTAGTACTATGAATTTTTCTCTTAGCACTGCTATCATGTGTCCCACAAATTTGGGTATGTTGTTCCTTCATTTTCATTGAATTTCACGAAATACTTAATTACTTTCTTTATTTCTTCCCTGACCCTGGTGTCATTAAGTAGAGGGTTGTTTAGTTCCATGTGTGTGTATGCTTTTTGTTATTTCTGTTGTTGTTGAAGTCCAGCTTTAGACCACGGTGATCTGCTAGGATACCAGGTATTATTTTAATCTTCTTGAGTCTGTTGAAGCTTTCTTTCTAACCTACTATTGTTCAATTTTGGAGAAGATACCATGGGGTGCTGAGAAGAAGTTATAATCTTTTGTGTTTGGGTGAAATGTTTTGTAGATATCTGTTTAATCCATTTGATTCATGACGTTGGTTAGTGTCATTATTTCTTGGTTTAGTTTCTGTTTCAATGACCTATCTTTTGCTGAAAGTGAGGTGTTGATTGATGAGTGGTTCAAGCTTTGTCAATAGATCTTTTCCAAATGTGGGTGCCCTTGTATTGGGAGCATGGATGTTTAGAATTGTGTTGCCATCATGGTTGACTTTACCTTTGATGTGTATGAAGTGACATTCTTCATCTCTCTTGATTAATTTTGATTGGAAGTCTATTTTATTAGATATTAAAATGGCTACACCAGCTTGCTTCTTCTGTGTGTTTGTTTGCAATACCGTTTTCCAGCCTTTTACCCTGAGGTAATGTCTATCGTTATGGCTGAGATGTGTTTCTTGAATGCAGAAGAATATTCGGTCTTGTTTATGCATCCATTCAGTTAATCTGTGTTGTTTTATTGGAGAATTGAGACCATTGATGTTGAGAGATATTAATGACTGGTGAATGTTAAGTCCCTTGATTTGGATGTTGGTTGCAGTAGAGTGATTATAAGGTTATATTTCTTGTTTGTATCTACTGGCATTCCTTCTTTGGAATAGCTTGGATCTGGAGATGCCATATTGTTTTGATTTTTGCTGTTTGTGTGATTATGCTGGTCTTTAGTCATCTTATTGTCTCTGATGGTGGGAAGTAGCTTCTGGTGTCCTTCACTGGTCTTTGAGAGTAGATTGTTGGTGAGTGATTACAGGTTGAAGGCCCTTGCCTGTGGGGATCAGGGAATTTTTCCCTGGAACAGGCAGGGTACCTTTTTTCAGTTTCAGGAGACTTTGCTCCACACCTTAGGCTCTTCATTGGGTCAGCAGAGGTAGGCTCCTGTCTGGCCCTGTTCAGATTGTGCAATTGTAGTGGTTCAGTCCTGCTGTGTTGGGGCCACTGGTTAGTTTTCTGTCCTGTCCCCTCAGGCCTGCCCAGCTTCTCCCAAGAGCATGGGAGGCCCTGTAGGGCTGTAGAGCTTGGCCAGGCCAGGTTTGATCAGCCCTATTGTGAAGGCATGGGCTGCTGTGACCATATCTAGGTTCCTGTCTGTGTTCACAGCCATCTGGGAATCCATGTGGCACCTGGGGGGTTTTGTGGACGGGCGTGGAATAGGGGTGGGGATGGAGGGATGGGTCTAAGGACATATCTACCCATTTCTCTGAGATTTCCCCAGGCCAAGAGCTCTGCTTCACTGCCTGGAGTTCAGTCCCATATACCAAGTCATAGAGCCCGGCTGCAGTTTGGAGGTGGGTTCCAGTCCAGAGTCTGGGGACTGGGCTCCAATCCTCCATGGGCCATTGTTTGACCTTGGGACAGGCCTGCCTGTGGTCTGTACTTTGTGGGATCCCACTCACATAGTGTTCTCCAATTCTTGTGTTCTGTGGCTTCCAGTCAGGTCTCTGGTCTCTGTGCGGTAGATCAGATATAGTACGTGATAGGCTCCGCCATCTTGGAATCTCTTAATCAACAATTATTGTTTGCTAATCAGTATATACCTGGCTTAGGATGGTCAGGAGCTCTTTTTAATATTCTGGATATTTCTAATATATAAGAAATAAAAAACATGTAGATAGTTTTTAAACATTATAATTTATAAATAGGAATGTGTTGTTTTCAAATGTACAAAACAAGATGCATTTTAATTTGGGGAAAGTTGGTGGCATTTTATGCCCAGAGAGCTCCAGTATAGATCCTTTTCACCTACAGTCTCTGCAACTGATAGCCTTGTGTTCTTCGGCCTGGAAAAATGTGTTTTACATTTAGTGATGGCAGAAGCATCTGTTTCTGTCACTGTGAATGTTCATCAAAGTCATTTCACATATGCAAATAACATAAGACAGTTAAAAAAAAGCCCTGTGACATAATTGACTTTGCATTGAGGGTTATGAAATGAATCATTCTCTGAGACCTTACTTTAACTGATGACTAAGCTTTGTGTGCAATTCATAAGCAGAGTCTTGGGTTAGTTGAGAGCAAACTAAATCCAGTTTGGATATATAGAGTAAAGTGATAATATGTATATTTATATAAGTGTGTGTGTGTGTACATGTGCACACACACACATGTATACATATGTTAGATGAGAAGATGATAAAAGTAGTTAATTTATGATGCTCAGCCCTAGGCTAGGATTTTAATATCTAGATCCAAGCTTTACCTTTCACGAGTAGTTGTGTGACCTTCAGCAAGCTCTTTGTTCCTCAGTCAGTTCTAGATTCTGAGACTTGGGAAGAACCTCACCATCTAGGGTAGTGCGGCCCAGTACATGCACAGTCAGCTATAGATGGCAGATAATGATTTTAAGTAGTATAGAGTACAGTGGCATGGCATTCAGTAACTTTGGATCTTTTAAGTTGCAATGTTCCTTGATTGCTCTGGTCCAAGGAAGAGAAAATCCATGTTTGGTGCTTACATGTCCTCATCACAATGTTCAACAGTTTACCACTCTCTTAATGGACGAAGCCAAGGTTGAAAATCTTTGAGTAGAATAATAGTTAATTATATTACAGGGGTATTATTTTGTTTCCAATATATGCATTGATTTGGACAATATAAGATAAACTTTCTCCACTAATTTTTATTTGTAGAAAATTCTGGTGTTAATTACCTTAGCTTGTGTTAAGTTGACAAAAATAAAACAACAACAACAACAACAAAAAAACTCACCAACACAAGGAACACTTTATACGTAAACTGTAGCTAAGGGCAAGAAGAGTTCAACCCAGTTTGAAATGTGTGCTCAGTGTATCATAAGAGATAGTCAAGAGGCGTAGGTATGGAACATGAAAACTAGGAGGAAGTTAAGAGAACTTTTGAGGCAGTCACATAACTCTGAACTCACAGTAATGAAGTGTAGGACTAAACAAAAAGGAGCTCAGGATAATTCCTGAGAATACGCAAACAAGTTTCCTAGAGCTTTCACTTCTCTGACTTGAAGCTGTGCTTCCTGTTGCTTGATCTGCACCACATCCACAGAGGACTGAGGATGCTTACAGAAAGTTGGGGGGGGGGGAGAGTGCAGATGGCTCCTGAAAAGCACAGGCCTGCTTCAGATGCAGTGTAAGATTCCAAGGGTGTGCAATGTGAATGCAGGCAACTAGAGTAGCATCTTCAGTGATTTCACAAACATCAGTACAGTGAAAAGTTAGAATTGTACCTTGGTAGAATGATTTTTTTCACACAGGTAAACAAGACTGACACCTGTGTACTCCTGTGCATAAAACTTTTAAACTTTTAATTCCAAAATTATTTTGAAAATGGAAAACAACTGTCAGAGAACATTTTTTAAAACATTTTTAAAATTCAAATTGAGAGAAAGCATGTTGTGTAACTGTTGCTTTTAAAAGGTAGATGTTAGAATATGTCAAGGCAATTTGCAGCTATTATCATCTCTTTGATATACTGAGAAAATTGAATTGCTGACTAATGTAGTTGGGGGTGAAGGTCACCTTTCAATAACCCGGTGACTGCATAATGATCCTATTTTAAAAATCCATCTTGTAGCATTCCATTTAGAAAAGCATTGTCTTCTCACCAAGCATTCTTCATTATATGGCACATACATTTGCTTATATAAATATATTTTATACACATATATCTGCATATTATATGTTTATATAATAGGAGGAAACCCTTCTCATTCTATGCTGCTTTTCTTTTTCATTTACTAAATAGGGATTGGGTGAAAGGAAAAGAAAAATCAAACACACACAAATCAAAATGCAAGTTTAAAGATTTGAAAAAATATATTTATTTTTATTATGTGTGTGTGTGTTTGTGTTTGTGTGTGTATGTGTGTGTATATGTGTGCATGTGTGCATGTGTGTGTGCTTAGCATGTGCATGCAGGTGCTCTGAGAGGCCAGTAGAGGATAACAGATCCCCAGAACTGGAGTTAAAACAGGCAGTGTGTCAGCCACCCGTTGCCAGTGCTGGGGAGCAAAACCTGGTCCTGTGTAAAAGCAGCAAGTGCTCTTAAACAGGGCACCATCTCTCCAGCCTCCACTTTGAAGATCTGTAGAGGCATTCTGTATTTTCTCCTGGTAGATGGAACAAATGTCCATGATGCTTTTACATGGAACAATAAAGTCAGCAACCTAACAGTATGAACATAAGCACATGGGAAAAAAAAAACCTCAAGCAGCCTTGTAGTAAAGTATGAAGTGATACCTGCACCGAGGGAAGAGGAAATCACTGTACATTAAGTTAGATTTCACTGAATACTCATTTTCTTTTGGAGTATAGGCTTGTATAACATGTTTGGAAGTCTGAGGACAGATCTTCACCTGTTGCTGGTGTGAATTTCAATGTGCACAGCACACAGCACACAGTGTGTGTGAACACATGTAACAACATGTCACATGTCTGGAGAGCTGACTATCCAAGTCTATGAGATAAACTAGTTTTGTAGTACTAAAACTTTCTCTCACTGCGGTGTTTTCTTATAACCCCCTGTGGGTTTTCTTTAGAATGAATAATCAAATAAGAAAATGTATTATTTCGTTTGATTGAGTGTCACTGCGAGTCCTGAATAGATGAGGCAATAATCAACAGTTTGTGTTTTGAAGGACTGTTGAAGGCATTCAAGCTTTGAGGGTGTTGAGAACAGGACATAGAGAGAGCAAAATTGGAGAATGTAATTTGTTACTTAAAAGAATCCCTGTGCCCAGCAAAACATTTAAGGTCTTTTCCTTTAGATTTTTAAGAAAAGTCATACTGAACATACAAAAATGATTTTATTTATCTTCATAGTATCTCAGTTGTCTCTAGTGCTTCCTAAGTATATGATGAAAACACATAGCTTTATCTTAAAGTTGTGAGGCATACATCTCGGCTACTGGGAGTCATGTAGAGAGAGTGCATACACATCACAGAATTGGTTCTATGGGTTTTATTCTGATTTTTCTCCATGCGAAATGAAGCTCAGCAGCTCAGAAAAGAATCACAAACAGGTGACATGTTAAATAATGATGTACTTAGGCTGTGCATTCGGGTCTCTGGAGGTCCCTGAATTACGGTTGCTATGTTAGTTGATCTTGATGACTTTTAATGCACTTGGGCTATTCATTAGTGAGTTGTCAAAAAATACATTACTTATTGTTGTTAGGCTTGAGATACTCTGCCCAACAGTCAGAAGACCACACTGGACATACTCCTCATTTCCAACTAGGCTCAGGTTCTATGTTGTAAAATTTATTTTCGTTACTTTTTAGGATTGGGTCTCAGTATGTAGACCGAACTGGCGTAGATCCCAATCCTCCTGTTTGGTGCACTCCTTTCCTGAGTGCTAGCATCATAGGAACTAAGTTCAGTACTCACGTTATGGTTAAATAACATTAAAGCAGTTTAAGCTCCCATTCTAATTAAAGAGAGATGGCTAATTTGCAGAAATATTTACTGTGTGGAAGCAGAGGACTGAATGGGTAAGTGACAGTTCTCCTGTCCTAAGGCATGGAGACAGCTTCCCAGAGTTAAGTGCCGAAAGTAGCATCTTGTGGGACGTGTAACAGTCGCTCTGTGAGGGCATTTGGGAGTTGGGACAGAAAAAGTGCATCTGCAAAAACCCAGCCCTCTGGTGGGACCTGGTGAGCTTAGAATATAAGATTGAAATAGAAAGTAGTAATTGGAAGTGTCCAGAACATGTAGGGCCTTCAGGCTATCTTCAGATTAGATTTGAAGGGCAAGGGTAGCCTGCTGTCAAATGTTTACAGAGAAGAGTGACATGATAAATTACAGTTCTTTGAAATAAAAAAGAAGTCGCTCTGTCTGGTGGTCTGGGAAGGAAGCTTCTAGGAGGACAAAGGTGGCTGTGAAAGAGCACTTGAAGTGACAGATAAGAGTTGTCTGGACAAGACAGGGCAGTTGTTTAGATTAGAATGTTGTCAGGGAAAGCAGAGGGATTTAGGCATTATTATCATTCACCTGGTGGAAAACAGAAATGGAGCCGGTGGCAGGCTAAAGAGTCAGAGATGATGCTGGTAGCTGACTGACATAGCCACACTGGAAGGTGGGGTCATCAAGATGTATATATAAAAATTAAAGTCATATAACTGGATGAAGTTCACAAGGCAAAGCGTATAAAATGAGGGGGAGGGGGAGAGAAATGAGATGAAAAGCCCAGGGTTATTGGTTTGAGCATGCTGGAACCCATTTTAAAGAAGAGACATACTTGTCAGTAGGAAATTTTCCAGATGTGTATCCTCACGTGGTTGACCAGAACCCATACTCAAAGGCACTGCATGTGACCTTACACTTCCCTACGTTAGTTATGCTTGACCTTGAAGCTTCTTTCCCTCGGTTCTCTTCCTCCTTGTTGAAAACTCATGCCCCATCTTTCTGCTTTTGAATCAGAATGAACATTTTTTTTTTTTATTCCGCAAGCTGGTATTAAACAATCTGACTCCAGTCTGTCTATTCCAACACCATACTTTAGCACCTATATTCAGGGCTTGCGGAATTTTATCTAGGCCAGGTAGGCCCCTGAGGCTTCTTTCCAAACAAGTGGGAGGTGCGCAGAGCTCCTTCCTGGGCTCTGTTTGCTGTGTGGATTGTGATTCTTAGAGTTGAGTCATGATTCCAGAGAAGTGCTTACTTTGTCAGGATTCATAAGTCTACTGCAGTCTATAAAACACTAGTGAACATAACTTTTAAAAGTAGTTCAAGGCATTCTTCAACAATGAAATAATTTTCTAGGGAAAAATGTTAATATTTCTCTACTTACTACAATCAGTCATTATTAAGGTAAAGGTAACTTTAAAATTAAAGACATTTTAGAGAGAATAACCACTAAAATGTGTTACTTTAAATTGCTCTGTACCTTACCCTTCTGGCTTTGAAGATAACCTTCAGAATGTAAATTGATGCAGCGGGGGTTGGAGCTCAGAACTCAAAGTTCTGATTGCAATTTCTCAAAGAATATTGCAGCCTCTTTCTTCTATGCTGATTGCTGTCAGAGCTTAAAATGTAATAGCTGTCCAGTTGTGGTAGACATTAACTCCATACCTTGAAGAGTTTAAAGTCTTCTACCAGCTAAAAAAGCATTGCAGAGCCTTTTCACTCTGAACAGCAGCCTCTTTTTATCTGCGTTCGTGGAAGATTTCAGAGGGCAATCTGTTTTACACACTTCAAACATATAAGGCAGTATAAAGAGCGACACCGCTTTGTATCCTAGAAAGGATTATTGACTTGCAGCCACTTATTTTGTTCACTTCCATTTAAAAGAAGCTGTTTATTACATAATATGCTCAAAGATTCACATTTATATGAAAATATTAGGTAAAAGCACCATCTTCAGGGATTTCAGAGTTTATTGAGAGTGGTTAGCACAAACATGGGAAAAAATTACTAGATTTTTTTAAAAAAAAGTGATAGCATATAACATATAATATATCAGCATTGTTTGCTCTTCAAAATAGTTATTTTTTTTCTCAACAGTGGCTACCATTATGGAGTTTCTATTTTGTGTTAGGTAATGTCTTGACTGTGTCAATCCACACTGTACACTACAAGGAGGTATATACACTGAAGATGTGAAAACTGTTGAGGATTTAAGTGACTTACCCTAGAACCTACAGTAACAAATGGATGGCGAGGAAGTCACGTCTTCCTACCTGCAATACCTTACACAGGTGCTTCCTTACAAAGGCGGATGCTGAAGAGAAGTCTAGAAGATGACACTTTAGGCAGGTAATCACAGAGACACCAAAGAACCAAAGACAGTGTATTTCTTAGGAGATTCCTTCAATTTTCCCCTCCTCGTATCCCCATACTTCTTAGTAATAGATTTACTTCTTAGAGACTTCTTTGTAATAGATATATTATAACCCATACAAGTGACCATAAACTGTCAAAATTTGGACCAGTTAATCAGGCAAAATACTTTCTCTCATACGTGAAGCCTAGTTTTGACTCTTTAATTTTCTTGTTTAACCTGGAGTACCCATGGGAGGCAGAAATCTAGGAAAAGGATATTAATAAAGGAGGTGTTTTTAGGGCAGAGGAAGAGAACACAGAAAGTAGAGAGGGAAAAATACTGGGGGCGGAAAAATGTGTATTGCTGAACTGCTGGTATTGATGAGTTTTTTTGAGAAGGAAGCTATTGTCTTCAGTTTGTCCCTACTGCCGAGCCCACTTGGCTCTGATGACTAACTCCAAAATCAATGGCTAGGGGAGTTGTGGCCCTGGTAAAATGTAGTGACTCAACAACAAAGCAGAAATAGGAATTTGAGAAAGATGAGTGGGGTAGTAGATTGGGTATACAGCAGTCAGGGAATGTTAAGAGAGGACGAGGCAGGGCAGTAATAATCATTCTACATATACATGTATGAGTTGACAAAGAACAAATCCCACTAATTAAAGGGTAAAAATTAAATGCAGTACAGTTTACATAGACCTAGCTGTCCCATGCGAAGTGTAAAACTCTCTTTCATATTTTTATAAATATTATGCTTATATACGTACACACCAGTAGAAGTAAATAGGAAACTCTGTCTAGATTTTCTAATACATGGTGTATTGAATGTTGCTGCATAAATGAATTAGATTTGTTTGGCCTTCCCTCTCCTTGATGATGCTGTTGTAAATATGGTTTTGCTCTACTTGGTAGTTGGTGTTTTTAAATGGAACACTGGGAGGAAACACATACAAGAATCACACACCTCTGCATACTTGATGCAATTTACTGAAATCTGATAGAAGAATGTGTTTGTTTCTATTTCTTTATTATCAGTAGACTCGGAACAAAAGGTCACGATAGCTAAAACAACAAAACCCCTTCTTGGTTATTAAATATCCTCAGAAGCTGAAGCTGTGACGTATTTATTTTCTTGCTTTTAAAATGTCGTACTTCTTCAAATAGGGAGTCTCTGCTTATTGTGTGTTACCTTTGATATGAATTAGAAATATGTGCATGTAAATGTGAATATTCTGTAACATTAGAGATCCCTTAGTTTGTTTGGAGCCAAAAGTTGATCACTTGTATAATTCCAAAAAAATTCTAATTCAACAGACTATAACAATCACATGTATAATTCTTAAGATAAAGCATTTTTAGTAACCTTCCTTGGAAATGAATATAATTCTTATTTTAATACAAAATTGTCACATAACTTTCTGCATAACTTTCTTTAAAGAAGCATTTGATTTGGGTTTGAAAAATAATATGGGTTTCTGATCATTTAAAGTCTTGCCTATTTAATTGTATTTGTTTTAGTGCCTTATAGTTGGAATAAAAGATCTAATTAAATTTTGTATTGAATTACATTAAAACTGGATGCATGTTTTTATTCTCAGCACTTACAAGACTGAGGCAGAGGAAGTTTGAGTTTAAAGCAAGCCTAGAAGACATAGCAAAACCCTGTCTTAAAAATTGCATCAATTTTCTCATTTCTCCACAACTAATTTTAATGGATTGCTTTGTTTTCCAGTACAAGAATAGGAAGCCTTTTGAGCTATGCCATTCTCACCTTCTAATTTTCATCTCCTGCTTCTACCTCAGATGACTCTTCTAGGGACCAGACACCAATCCCTGGCCCCACATGGCTATATGGAAAACCATGAAATAAATTATGAAAGTAAAACAATGCATTTAGGATATGTAATATGAAAAAAACCATATTCTTTATTTTCTCTGGAGCCCCTGGTCTAACATATTAACATCCATAAAGTAGCAGCAGCATTTGTTTTAATATGGAAGCCTTTCTATTGTTTTCATATTGAGATTGCTTGAGAATGAAATAAAACCATTTCTTACCTGAACTACACTGAGTATACTTTGTGCTTTGATATCAAATGCTTCCTGTTTGACAAATATATTTATCTTTTATCTTGAACAAGAGTGCATGATAAATTAACCAAACAATGTATGTGTGTGTCTGTGTGTGTGTGTGTGTGTGTGTGTGTGTGTGTGTGTGCGCGTGTGATTTTTGAAATGTGGATTCTGAGGATTAATAATATCAGGTCCTTTTACTTGCAAGGTTATCACCTTACTAACTGAGACAGCATCTCAGCATGCTTTATATGTATATACCTTATGTATATGTATATACTTTAACACTCTGCACACACACACACACACACACACACACACACACACACACACAATGTTTTCTCCTATTCAGAAGCTGATAGCCTTTTGATAATGGCCATTCTTTAGATAATTCCACATTGTTGTTGTTTGGTAGCAAATACCATTTCCAGTTTTATAACTTGAATAGTTAGGGTATTATTTCTCAGCATGTCTCTCAGATGGCCCAACTCTCTTTTACGTGGTTTCCTTTTGTTTTAGAGTCAACTGTAGTCACAGCTCCACTGTGTTATTACCTTTTTCTGGTTTAAATGTCCAGTTGTCAGATGTCTGGCAAATTGAGTAACAAATTTCAGAAATTAACATAAGTTTTAACTTACCTGCTGTTCTGAGCAGTGTGACAAAATCTCTCCTCCTTCTACTTCATCCTATCTCTGACATGAACTATCACTTCCCCAGTAGATCATGCTTACAGATGACTTACCCACCAGTCACTAAAGAGCTGGCTCAGGTATGAAGTCAACTGCAGCGATAGTGTAGTGACTGGCTTCAAAAAATAAACTTTATTTTTTTACGTAGTGCATCTGAAGGACAATAACATTGTTCCTGACTATTTGGATATAGCAAAGGAAAGCAGAAAAGCATTTCCTTATTCCCTTTGAATGAAAAGATTAATAGTGATAAGTAAAGAAAAACAATTGTATACCAAGGTGATGAAGAACTCTAGTAAAAGCTAGTCCATTTGTGAAACTGTAAGAATTAGAAAAAAAAATTTTTTTATTCTAGTTCGGATGACTCACCTCATGGCATGAACAACGTGGCCACAGGACATAGATCATAAGGGTAGGTGTATTTGAGGGTTCAGAGATCTACTGGAAGATTTGTATAAGAAAAGTGATGTCGTATGAAATACCTCAGTGAATAGTCATTGAATGAAGTGAATACTATTTGCAGAGTTTCCAACAGATGTATCAGCACATATTAACATTATTTGGATAAATGATTTAAAGGAAGAATTTTCGGAGTTGGATTTTCAATATAATGTCTTTTCAAAGACAGTAAAGAATTTTTTTTTTTAAATTTGATCTTCAAGTTCACAGTTTCAAGTAACACCAGATGCAACTTGGGCAAGGGATTGTTGCTAAGCTGGGGGTATTGAGACTACATGTAGCACCTGTGCAATGACATGATTCTCTCCATCTGTTCATTGTGCTATAAAGAATACTGTAGACTGGCTGGCGTACACAACAGATGTTAATTTTTATATTGTTTGGAAGGCTGAGATTATGGTGCTAGCATGGTCATGTTTCTTGTGACTGTCTTCTTCTCACTCATGTCCTACATGGTCTTCCTTTCTGCACATTGTGCCTCCTTGTCTCTCTTTAACTACACTAATCCCATCCTGAGAGCCCCAATGTAACAATGGCTAATAACAAAGACCCTGCCCATAAATGTCATTACGCTATGGGTGAAGTTATCAGTATGAATTCAGCCCATAGCCAACGACCTTTATTTTGTCCTCGGTGCATTTAACACTCCATCACACTGACTGAAATTCAACCTACAAGTGAAGGAAATGAACTTCCTTAAAGGGGTGACTTTGGCCACTTTGATGTCAGCTTCTTTAGTAATTTGCTGTACTGTTCTTTTAAAGGATACCTGGGCTAAATGGTATGCTGTCCTCCTGGGCAATTTGCTCATGGGTCTCTGTCATTTAATCCAAGAGTGTAGGGATAGTGGACTTAAGAAGATAACCTGAAAATTACCATTGCTTTTTTGTTTTGTTTTGAAAACAAACCCAACAATTCGGATTGCATTCCGTATATCAGAAGTTTCAAGTTCTTCTCTCAGATCTCCTGTTGAGTATCTGTGTGGTTTGAGGAAACTATTCTTTTTATGCCTTTATCTATAAAACTGGGATAATGCTATCTAGCTCCTCCTCATGAGACAATGATAGTCAAATAAAATAATAGAATGAAAAAATTTAGTGAAATATGTAATCTTCTGTATAAAGGCAATGAGTTATTATTGAAAGGAAAGAACAGGAGGCTATATAAAGATAATTGTAACGTTGCCTCAAGGAGGGAGCTATGCGCTTCCTGCACAGGCTATTGTAATCAGGCAAAACTGTGAAATCTGTATAGAAAATAAGTGTCAAGGTACTGTGAATGTGCCCTCTCTGACAGAGCTATTGCCTTCAAGTAAAACAATGTTTCCATTTTAAATTCCGATAAATGATATCACTGATAACTCATTTTTGTTGAGGATATTATTTTCCAACTTTTTTTTCTTTCCCCCCTCTCCTGGTAGGCAGGCAGGAAGTAAAATGTGTAGGGAAAGTTGTGACTCTGTGAATTCACAGGTGATGTGAAGCCATGAGGGAGAAGCAGCTCTTTCAACCCTCTCCGTGGGCTTTTTTGTGATAAGACCTGGTCTTTGCTGAGAGGCTGATGCAGAGTCCAGGCTGGGAGCTGCTTCCCTGGCCTCTGCCTGCAGCTGCCCCTGCATATGCTGCCGCTTGCCCTGCTGCTTTGTGCTGGCACCACGTCCATCTCATTTGGTTATTCCTTTAATCTCCTATTTCAGTCTTCTTGATTCTCTCACATACTCACATATCTAGGTAAAAGGATGACATGACTAAGATCACTTGCAGCATTTCATCAACCTAGTGAAATAGTGACACAACCAGGAGGCCTTGTTCCTTGCCTAAAGTATTTCTTCTTCTTCTTCTTCTTCTTCTTCTTCTTCTTCTTCTTCTTCTTCTTCTTCTTCTTCTTCTTCTCCTTCTCCTCCTCTTCCTCCTCCTCCTCCTCCTTCTTCTCCTTCTCCTCCTCCTCCTCCTTCTTCTTCTTCTCCTTCTCCTCCTTCTTCTCCTTCTTCTCCTTCTTCTTCTTCTTCTTCTTCTTCTTCTTCTTCTTCTTCTTCTTCTTCTTCTTCTTCTTCTTCTTCTTCTTCTTCTCCTCCTCCTCCTCCTCCTCCTCCTCCTCCTCCTGCTCCTCCTCCTCCTTCTTCTTCTTTTTAAAGACTACCAGTGATCTCTTGTACACAATGTGCTTCAGGAGATAGACAATTTATGAGGCTGTGCGCTGCCTTTTCTCATTGCAGGATCTTGCATACTTCTCCATGCCAAGGCGACACTCTGTGTGCATGTACCCAGTATGTTTGTGGTATTTGAAGGTGGCTAAAATTGTTGGGTGACAGGAATGGCCCAAGCTTCCTCAATGGTTTAGACATACAGTACTGCTCTCAGCAGATGATGTGTGTGGGTCTTAGAGAACTCCAGCCATGCTATACTGAGACTTCCCTCCCCAGAGTGCGCATCTCACTTTAGGTTCTTCAGTGGAGATTAGCAGTAGCCATTCAGTAGGATCAGATAGTGCTTGGTAAGCTTTTTCCTTTAAAAAAAAAAAAAAGAAGAAGTATTTTTTCCAGGCATGGGCTCTTAATGCAGTCCAGCCTGGCTTTAAAATCATCCTCCTGTCTCAGATTCCTATGTGCTGGGATGACAGGTTTGTATCACTCAGCCTACACTTGTAAAATACGCCTGGCACTCTTTCTCTGTTTTTCTCTGCTTCCCTCTGTCTGTCTCTATATCTGTCTCTGTCTGTCTGTCTCTGTCTCTGTCTCTGTCTCTGTCTCTCTTCCACAAAGCATACTTTAGGAAGTAGAGAAATTTGGGTTTAAAGTCGGGTAGCATTTAAAGTGTGATTTTGAATGTTTCTCCACTTCTATTAAACTAAAGACCACCATTTCATTTACGTTTGTTAAAAGGCTCTACATGTATAATAAACGGCAGGCTCTGAATGCCATCTGAAATGTAGGGGGCATGTAGCTGACATAAACGTCCTATTCTGTTGTCAATCATTTACGTGCCGTTTGGATTCACTCATTATGACTGTGTGAGACAGGGCTGTTCTTAATTCCCACTGGCCAATGTTTTGCTTTAAAGTATCTTACAATTACAATTCTATCAATGACATTATATCCTCTTACATCATAGGTATGCGTCCTGGAAATTCGCAGACACAGTGATGCCCAGTAAACTTAATAAAAAAAAGCTAAATTAAATCCAGCTCCCAGGATTTTAATAAATCTCTTGCAATGAAAGCTTCTGGATTAAAGTAAGAGTTACTTGAGGATAAAGTATTAATTTGTTTTTAATTTAGTGCACTGTAATGATGCATGCCATGTTATTAAACTGAGTTTTTGTCTGACTTGAAGATAAAGTTAATTTCCATCAAAGGAAGGCATAAACCACAAAAAACACAAGTGGAACAGCATGAAAAATATCACAACTTTCGGACAAATATTTATTTAACCTATTAGAGCAAAGCTAAGTCTTTCATGCACACGAAAGCATTATAGGCAAGTTGGTTTTAGCATACTGATTTATTTTAGTTAAACTTACTGTCTATAGCTTCCTGGAAATGGGCTACATGATTTTAAAATTCTTTGTACAAAAGGTGAAAATACTTTGATAGTATAGGTTCGTTTTATTTGCTATTAAATATTTCCTGCCTGTGCCAGCAAAATGGCTCAGCAGGTAAATGTGCCTGCTGCCAAGACTGCTTGAGTTTTATCTTGAGAGTCAACAGGGTGTAAGGAGAGAACTGACTCCCATGGGTTGTCTTCTGACGTCACATGCAAGTCTGCACACATGTGTATACACTCAGGTCTGCATGAAGTCAAGTATTAAAGCTCCCAGGATAACATGAACTTTAAACCATTAAAATACTGGCTGGGATGAGCAAAGTGTGTAGTGTCTCTTGCTTGTCCACTCCGCTGGACCTTTAACTGGTAAGATCTTCATTAGTCTATTAAAATATGTGCTTCTGTCTTTCTGTCATTGAGCTCAGAGTTTAAAGCAGCAGCAGCAGCAGCAGCAGCAGCAGCAGCAGCAACAGTAGCAACAGCAACAACAAATTGTGTTCCAAGACCTATGAAAAACCAAGGGTGAGTCAAATAGACTGGGCAGGATCTGCATTCCCTGGGATCACATGTTCCTCTCAGCCGAGGAACTTTAGCTTCTAGGATTCTCTACATCTATGTTTTTGAGAAGAAACCACTTTGGAGCTTTTTGATATAATGTGTGGTCTGCCTGCTTCAGCCTGGGATTACAGTCATGCACAACCATATTCGACTTTGATTCTTTTTCTGGTGGTTCCATCAGGTAGAAAGGGGTTCTATAGCTGATTTAAATTAAAGTTTCTTTTTATTTTTTCCATCTTTTCTCACTATTATCCACACCAGGCTTACCTCATTTTTTTATATGCCTAGAAGATTTATACTAGATTAAATTCAAATGTTTATCTTTCCCAAAGCCCAGCAGCCATTTCCTTATTCCCTGCACAGTGTATGCTTCCCCATTGTTGAAGATTCTCTTTCCTCTTTGGTTCTTCTACATGTAGACATCAATTTAAACTATATTACAGGTCAAGTGGCAGGATGTGAGAAAGTTTCTGGAAAGACTTTACGAAGAGCTGCTTCTTGCACCATGGTAAATTGACTGCTCATCAAATGGCACTTCCACACAATGTTGCATCACATTTACTTATTTGAATGTTAAAATTAATCACTCCTCTCTGGTCAATCAGTATTTGCCTAGAGAAGAAACATAGTAGCTATACATAAAATGTCCAGAGTTGTGTGTGGTACTTTGTTTATCAGGGACTAATTGCAACCTCTGTTCTTGATGGGGCTACTTACCTTGCAGGAGCAGAAGCCAAGCTCCCAGGCTGCTCACCAGAATTCTTTGGCAGAGAAAATATATAGCAAATTCGAGCCAGGCACCCAGGATCAAAAGGAGCATAGCTCTGTGTTTTCTCTGCCTGTGTTCATAATCTTAGCTCAGTTCAAGTCTGAAAACCATGTCTGCTTCATTAATTGTTCTAGCATTGGCATTGGCATAGAAAAAACTTTGTCTGGAAGACAGGGGAGGGGCAGACATTTGATGTCAATATGTATCTTGAGCTGTAGTGTATTTCTTTCCCACAGCCTCTAAAACAGACTAATTGACCATCCTGTTTGTTCAGAAACCAACTTTACAGCTTTTTCAATGCTAATGATGGGGACAGGAGCTTTATCTTATGGGCCTTTGCATCTTCCTTGTCTACCAAGCAGTAGGACCTCAGATACCCGTTAAACAAACAGCCTAGAGGGAGAGTGACTATTAAGGATGATACATGATGTAACTTCTCATTGCTAGCTAACATTCTGAGAGTAAGGCTGCCAAATGGACCACAGCTTCCTTGGCTAGTCTAGTGTTTACAAATGAAATGAAGGCTAACAAGACTCCACATTGACACCATTTTTAAAGTTTATGCATGTGAAGCAAATGCCATGCTGGGGATCTCTGTTATTTTCTCAGTCTTTCCTGAACTTGGAGTTTACTCTGTATTTACTCAGCCTGGTCAGACATCTCACCAAAATCAATGGCTTCTCCCACCACAATATTCTTGCCAAATTCTTAGAGAATATTAGTTGTAAAAAATGATTTTGTTATTAACCAGAGTCATATGGAGTTAAGTATAAGGCTGGCTGAACATACTGTGCTGTTTCTTTTTACTGGTTTTATAAAGATGGTTAAGAAATGATATGAGGTACCACACCAAAAAGACCAATTACCAAAAGTTTAATGAACATCTAATACACTCCATTGTCTGTACCAAGCTCTTTACTGCAACTTCCCTGTGATGTATAAAGGGAAACTTCAAAGACAGCATGAAAAAAATCACCCTAAGTGCTCAGACTCAAAATTGTTTATCTACCTTCAAAGCAGGATTTCTCTCTATGATACCCAAACCTGTGAAGGCAGTTTTACTTTGGTTGCTTCAAAATGCAATTTCACAGTAAATCACTGTAGTAGGTCTAACATTCTCTAAATTAGGAGCATCTTGACAATTGTCATGCTGTAGATAGAAAAGAGTGGGTAGGAGTTGGGCTTCTGGGAAAGTTATTTTCTCAAAGTCTTATGTTTTATATGTAGGTATTAGACTTGAGCTCTATTGTTTCATACTTACCTGGTAACAAAGTGAACGGCAATCACTGAAAATACATGCATTAATTCTGATTCTCTGGATACGTATCTAGTGCTTTATGAGTGTATAGTAGGCAGATTCTACATGTGGCGCTAACGTACAAGCAGTAATTGACCTTATATCGCAATAACCTATATACATGAACTTGGAGCTCAGCATAAATCTTATGTTTAGCCCTACCCAGATCTAGCCAAGGGACAGAACATTCTCCACAGCTAAGTGGAGACTGGGGACTGACTTTCACAGGATCTCTGGTGCCCCATATTTGGCCATGTCCCTTTGTGGGGGAGGCCCAATGGCACTCGGAAGAAGGATAGAGGACTACCAAGAAAAGACTTGATACCCTAGCACCATATTCAGGGGGAGGAGGTCTCCCACAGCCACAGTCATAGGGAAGGGGGATTGGGGTGAAAGTGGGAGGGAGGGAGGAATGGGAGGATGCATGGGATGGGATAGAAAATGAGATGTAATAGGAATTATTTTTAATTTTCAATAAAAATGTGTAAAAAAAAATCTTATGTTTAGAAATTGTGCAGTTATTGAGACAATGTCTAATATCAGCTACCGGGGAAGAGGCACTATCAGGCTTGATTAGAAACCAGAGAGTGGGACTTTTTATCAGGAATGATTAGAAATTGAACTGCTGAGTGGTTGGCGAGGTGGTGCAGTAGTTAGGAGTGCTAGCTACTCTTTCAGAGGATTCAAGTTTTGTTCCTAGTACCCAGTCTTGAGTGGTGCACAACTGTTTGTAACTCCAGATCTAGAGGTTAGGACACTTTCTCCAGCCCTTGCCAGTACCACTGCACACATGATGAATATGTACACATGCAAAAATAAAAATAAATCTTAGAAAAGGAAAATAAAAAGAAATATAAAAGCACTTAACCAAGAGCAATAATAATAATTGGGAGCTTATATTCTCTCCCATGACCAGACACATTGAGGTAGATGACTGCTAGATTTGATCACTTCTGTAATATTATGGCTAGTGTCTCTCTAATTCTATTTTTCATTTTCTATGTGATGAAAATGGGTCCCCCAGGTAGATATCCCATGTTTCAGTGGATGGTCATATACAACGCACACACTAGCAACACCAGTGGACTCAGTGTTTCACAAACAGTGCATGAAGTTAGAAGTGAGAGCTAGTGGAAAAGATGTGGGAGGAATTGCAGGAGAAAGACTGGAGGCTGCATCTGACCAAAACACAGACTATCTGCATGTATGAAATTCTACAAAACGATGAGTGCCAATTACAGAAACAGATATACATTTGCCTGCTAATAATTTTTTGTCATTTGATACTCTTTCATTAGAAAAAAGTCATTTTCTTGGAAATCTCCTGAATTCATTTCTGCTCATCCTGTCATCACAGGAACTGTCTTTTGGCATCTCTTGCTGCAAAGAAGGCTGGGAAATTGAATCTCCCATTTTTCTAGCCACTTCTAAGGATACCAATATAAGAAGAGAAACAAAGAAATGGCATTTGGATACCAATCAGTTGTTTTGTGCAGTTGATGTCAGACTTATAAAGTGATTGGAGGAGCAGTGAGGTGTCTCAGCTGGTACCAGAGCTAGCTGCCAGTCTAAGGAAGAGGACCTGAGTTTGATCCTCAAGATGTACATGGTATAAAGAAAGACTCTACTTCTGTCTCTGGTCTCCACAAACACCAGAATGTGTGTGTATTCCACATATAGAGAATAGGGTTTGTAGAAAACAGACTTAAAATGACAATTATCAATATTGAGGAAATAAGAAGTAGTTTTTTTGTTGTGGCAAATCTCAGTCTGTGTTAAATTATACATCTTCCCAAGGTTCCATATAGTATGAACCACAAGAAAAAAATTGCATTTTACCTTTAAGCTAAAAATAGGGGATGAGGGATGGGGGAGAGGGAAGGAAGATGGGACTGGGAGGTGAGGACGGATGGGCCTATGAACAGGATGTAAAGTGAACAAATAAATAAATAAGGCTAAAAATGTAGAATTTACATTTTTAAATTTATTTTTTTGAGAATTTCAAACATGAGTATTGTAGCTGCATAATGTCTGCCATTCCTGCTTCCACCTTTAATTCTTTTGATGTTTCTCCTACTTCCTCTCAAATTTATGACTTATCTTATGAGGGACCAGATACTTATCAAGGACGGGTTAATAGGTTGCCTTAGGTAACATAGCTACCATATGCTTTTGCAAAGATATGATTAGTGATAAAAGGAGAAACAAGGGCTTGTACAATATGAAAGGAAGTAAATGACTTCATCTTCACATTGTCTCAGATCATGCCTCACCCCTGCTGCAAAATGGTGATTTCTCACCAGTCCCTATAAAGAGATTCTTAAAAACTGAACAATTAATAATTATTGGTTCATTTTATGTAATGGAAAGACTGACTCTTATTTGCTGTCTTTGGGGAAAACTGGAAAAGCCAACTAGAAATGGAAAATCCCTTTAGAATACCATTTGGCTTCCATTATGAGAAATAATGAGATCAATTCTATTTGTCATTAAGATGCTACTACTGAAAACTGAAAAAGATGAATGTGAAAATAAGAAATTGTTTAACTAAGTCCTTATATGGTAAACTGGAATAAATCTTTTGTTTCTTTTTTTCTGTATATCCTAGTTTTTAAGGATATTTTATTTTAAAAATTGAACATCTTGAATTTTGGATCTTTCTGTTCATTTCTAAGACAAATTTTAATTGTAAAATGTTGACCTGTGAAGTTGAATTAGTAACTTCGGTTAATTGATATATCACATCTAAACTAGAAGTGATTACAGAGAGATTATTAGTGTTATAAATATTTCATTTTAAATTATTGTGGGTAGGGGAAATCAAATAGGAACATTATTGTGCTCAGATACTCAGCATATTTAGTTAAAATTAGTTGGTTAATATAAGTTTAGAAAGATTTTAGTAGTAGAACCCTATGTATCAGCTATTGCCAGAATCTTGCTGCATAACAATTGCAAAGTGAAGAAGTTTTTTTTAAAAGACAGACTAACTTTTAAAAATGAGTCTATGGGCTCATAAAGTGGTTATGTCAATACAGGCTGTAGCTAACCTGAGCTGTGCTAGGTCATGCATTTGCAATTTTGCAAATAATAATTTAGATTAGAATAGATTTGCTGGAAGAGTTTAACGTTATTCACAGCTGCTCCAATTTCGGTACCAGAGTGGCTTAGTCATACTCTCTTGCTGGTGGCAAGAGTCTGGGAGTGAACCAGCTCACTGAGTAAAAATAAGCATGTGTTCTCCAGACTCTGCATGGGACACAGTGACTGGTATCTCACTGACGGGACAAGTCAGTTGTCCGAGCCCAGAGTCAGTGTAGAGAAGGTGGACATAGAATGGGACAAAGACACATCTGTTGAGGTCAGTACTGGGGTAGTAAATGTAAATAGTTGATCACAGCAGTGTAAGCTTTCTCTTGTGTAGAGCCTAACAACCACAGGATCTATTATTCTCTTAGTTACTTTTTTGGGGGGAGGGTGGTTACAGTATTACTGAGTGACTATTGAATTATGAAGCTAGCTTCTTTGGGATCTTGTTTGATTTTTTTCTTTTCTAGAATTTTAACATTATTTATTCATTTATTTCATGTGTATGTGGATTGCTTGTGTGGCAGGGTTGGCTTGTGGAAGGCAGAAAGCAATTTGTGAGGGTTCATACGCTCTTTCTACTCCATAGGTTCCAGGGACTTAACTAAGGTCATCAAGTTGGTGCTGACAAGTGCCCTTATCCACTGACCCATCTCAGTGACTCTGAAATTCATTTCCTGCCTACTCCACTTTCCTACCAGTTAGTATTTCTTTAAAAATAAATTAAATCTTTTAAACTAGTCTCTTCTCTTTTCATTCTTTAATCTTTGCACATGCAATTTCATCCTGGGCACTGCATAAAACTAGTCCAGGTCACTAAGTTCAACTGCCCCATGTTTGTCTTCACATTTGATTGTTTTCTGCTACTTCAAACATTTACTGGGTTTTGCTTACATCTGATTTTTCTTTTTTCTTTTTCTTATTAACCAAACATTTTTATTTTGTACATATACAGTTATATTATTACACATATGTACAATAGATTACTTATAGCAAGAAGAACTATGATACAATCAGGAATTATAGTAATGTTACATTCTTAGTGTTTTGGCTATTTGTTTTTGACAGCCTTGAAGAAAACATCTTTCCTATCTTGGTGAGTCTAAATTTCTGAATGTAAATCAATCTCCATCACATCTTGTCATTATCAACTTAAAACATCTATGTAGATATAAAAACATCTTAAATCCTAAACAACTAAGCTTCATTGTAAAACTAAACTAGCTGGTCCTCAACCACATCATATACTTGAGAAGGAATACTTGATTACCTGAGTATGCCGGGAGTGCAAGTTAGTAGCTTTCCAAATGAGAAGATGGCAGAGACAGTTTTCTACCTGAATAGTCACCCAAAACTCTCTATAACATTGAAGCATCTTCTTCAGCCTTCTGACCCAATATATCCGACAGATAGAGAGGCAGAAACTATTGAGGACTTAGCAGAGTTTGGCTGTGGACTCTGCCTGTATTCAAGCTTGCCCTTTTTTAGGCAGAATTCTGTCTGTGGTAGAAACAAGGACACTTTCCCCAGTGGCTTGTTTGCCATACTTGAAGCCATCTCCATAAGGAGGTTCTTTGATGCTCATCATCTTCTTTGAGGTAGGCTGGGTGTTGCCAGGAGTTAACCTGTCTCATTTTCAGTGTATCTTTAAAATAATAAAACCCTTTTAAAATGTCATATTCTGCATGTCTCTGAGGTTTTTGAAGACCTTATCTTTGGATTTCCTCAGTGTCTGTTGTTATGTCTCCCTTTTCTTTTTTTTTTTTTTTTGTTTTTTTTTGTTTTTTTTGTTTTTTTTTGTTTTTTTTGTTTTTTTTTGTTTTTGTTTTTTTTTAATAAGTAAAAGAAAAAAACTAAAAAAAAAGATCTTCAAATCTTCAATCACACACCAAAAAAACAAAATATGGAATTGTGCTGCTCAATAGTAATAAATGCATAAACAACTCCCACACCTAAGCAATAGAAACTCAAATGAGAAAGCTGGCAACATGAATTTAATCCCCAAAATTCACATAAAGGTGGAAAAAAAAAATCTAACTATACATTGTTGTCCTCTGACTTCCAGGGAAGTGGCATATTGTTTGCATTATGTCTCCCTTTTCATTTCTGATTTTGTTGATTTGAATACTCTCCCTCTGCCTTTTAGTTAGTTTGGCTAAAGGTTTGTCAATCTCGTTGATTTTCTCAACGAACCAGCTCTATGTTTCGTTGATTCTTTAAATTGTTTTTTCTGTTTCCAATTTATTGATTTCAACCCTGAATTTGATGATTTCCAGCCATCTACTCCTCTTGGGAGTGTCTACTTATTTTTTTTCTAGAACTTTCAGGTGTGTTGTTAAGTTGCTTTTATGGGATCTCTCCAGATTCTTTATAAAGGCACTTAATGCTATGAACTTTCCTCTTAGCAATGCTTTCATTGTGTCCCATAAATTTGGGTATGTTGCCTTCAGTTTCCTTGAATTCTAGGATGTTTTAAATTTCTTTTTAAATTTTTTCCTTACTCAGATTTCATTGAATACGGAGTTGTCCAGTTTCCATGAGTTTGTAGGCTTCCGGTTGTTTCTTTTGTTGTTGAGGCCCAGCTTTAATCTATGGTGGTCTGATAAGATGCAAGGGATTATTTCTATTTTCTTTTATCTGTTGAGGTTTGCTTTGTGACCAGGCATATGGTCAATTTTGGAGAATGTTCTTTGAAGTTATGAAAAGAAGGTGTGTTCTTTTGTGTTTGGATGAAATGTTCTGTAGATATCAGTTAGGTCCATTTGTTTCATGGTGTCTATTAGATTCCTTGTTTCTACATTTAGTTTCTGCCTTAATGGTGTGTCTATTGGAGAGAGAGGGCTGTTTAAGTCTCCCACTATTAATGTGTGGGGTTCGATATGTGGTTTAAGCTTTAGTGACATATTTTTTTACAAATGTGGGTGCTCCTGCATTTGGGGCATAGATGCTCAGAATTGAGACTCCATCTTGGCGTATTTTTCCTTTGATGAGGATGTAGTGACCTTCCCCATATCTTTTAATTAGTTTTGGTTGAAAGTCTATTTTATCAGATACTCGAATAGCTACTCCAGCTTGCTTCTTGGGTCCAATTGCTTGGAATACAATTTTCCAACTCTTTACTCTGAGGTAATTTTTTATCTTTATTGCTGAGGTGTGTTTCTTGTATGCAGCAGAATGATGGGTCCTGTTTTCCCATTCATTCTGTCAGCCTGTGCCTTTTTACTGGGGAGTTGAGGCCATTGATGATAAGAAATATTAATGACTAGTGGTAGTTAGTTACTTTTGTTTGTATGTTGGTGGTGGTAGAGTGTGTGTGCTTTTTTTTTGGATTTGTGGATGTGGAGTTATTTATTTCCTGTGTTTTCCTGGGTGTAGTTAGCCTTCTTGAGTTTTCCTTCTAGTACCTTTGTAGGGCTGGATTTGTGGTTAGCTACTGATTAAACTAGTTTTTTTTTTTTTCGTGGAATATCTTGTTTTCTCTATCTATGGTGATTGAAAGTTTTTCTGGGTATAGTACTCTGGGTTGGCATCTGTGGTCTCCTGATGTTTGCATGACTTCTGTCCAATCCCTTATAGCTTTTATAGTCTCTGTTGAGAAGTCAGGTGTAATTCTGATGGGTTTGCCTTTATATGTGACTTGCCTTTTTTCTCTTGCAGCTTTTAATATTTTTTCTTTGTTCTGTACATTTAATGTTTTGACTCTTATGTGGTGGGAGGATTTTTTCTGGTTGCATCTATTTGAATTTCTGTAGGCTTCTTGTATGCTTATGGGCATTTCTTTCTTTAGGTTGGGGAAGTTTCTTCTATGATTTTATTGAAAATGTTTTCTGGGCCTTGGAACTTTGAGTCTTCTTCTTCTTTTATTCCTATAATTCTTAGATTAGGTCTTTTTATAGTGTCACAAATTTCTTGGGTGCTTTGTGTCAGGAACTTTTTAGTTTTAATGTTTTCTTTTATTGACGTGTCAATAATTGCTTGCTTATTTCTTCAAATGATAATGACTACTCTTGGACTCGATACTTGATTTTTTATTTTTCTTTTGGGGAGAAATTGAATATTATAATTTATTGACATGTTTATAATGTAAACGTTTATGCTTTCTTACCAAGTATGAATCTGCCCTCTTTCTTTAATATAGCAGTTATTGTTCTTGATTAAAATGAAGCACTGTCGGGAGAAAAAAATTATTTATGGAAGTAGCTTATGATAGACAAAACCAGAGGAAACTGCCCAGGAACTGGAGTTAATTCTCTGTGGGTAAAGTGTCCGTCAGACTGGAACACTCAACCAAGCCTCCCAGATTTAGAATGGCATTTGTTATTGCCCCGAGATGTTAACAAACTCTCTTCTATAATGGACCTCAGAAGTGTTACTTTGTCATAATTCCTTATCTATTTGCAGCTATAAAAAAGGACCCTGATGCTATTTAAAAAGTCACACTGTTGCCTTGCCTCAGACTTTTTAAAAAATGCTGTAAGAAAACCCTCTGTGTTATATAAGTAGATGCACACTCTGACAAACACAAAAGTCTCATATTGTACAATTTAAGAAAGATGGAGAGTTTTCCTAAGGCAATGCGTGTTTTCTAAAGCATATGTTAGAAACTGCATATGCCTCCAGTCCACATTTAATTATTACTGCTTCTGATCTTGCCGCCATAAAATAGAAAACATCTATCCTGAAATTTCAACCTGGAGAGCTAACACATAGGGAATACAAACAAAGATCCAAACCTTGGCAATTATTTTCTAGGAAGACAAGAAAATGCAAATGAGCACTGTTTCTGAGCTTATGAAAGATCTATAGCAGCCATCTGTTAAAATAGTTCAAAAGCAAAAGTTTGGTTAGTTATTGACTGGTTTTAATAAGCTCGAATGCTGCTAGTTCACCAGTGATGAGTTTCAATCTGAAGTTGACTCTTCATTATTTTTCAATCAGTGTTCCAAGATCAGTGTCAGGTTACCGAGGCTCATGCAGAGCATCAGGTAGACCAGATGCTGAACATTAAATTAGCAAAATAACAAGCCAAGATTCTCCTCACAAGCTACGATTCTTCCTTGCCATCCTCCTATACTTAAGATGTAGAATCAAGACGTGCTAGGGCAGACTATAGTTATATGGCGTGCATGGAGGCCTTCTTAATGCATTTCACCTTGGGTTGTTTAGGCATTGTTTTATGTGACAGCACTGTGTGAGCAAATAGCTGGTGAAGGCGATGTCTTCTAAAGACCATTTATACTTTCTGAAGAGCAGATTACTTGGGAAATTCATAACTCATATATTGCTGCTTCTATTTAAAAGAGAATTTTCTTTTTTTTTTTCCGTTTTTAATACTACCCATTTCTGTAGTCTTTCTGTGTATGTGTGTGAGAGAGAAAGACACATACACTCACAGACAGGGAGAGATAGAGACAGAGACACAGACAGGCAGACAGACAGACAGAGAGACAGACAGACAGACAGACAGACAGACAGACAGACACACACACACACACACACACACACACACACACACACACATACACACACACACAGACTTCCTCACTCTTCCCTTCTCTCTGTGTCAAGCCCAGGGCCTTACCTATCTTGATATAGAGTCACTCACTCATTGAGCTGTGTATTCCCCCACTTCATCCATCTCCTATCAAATGGTGATTGACTTTACTTGCAGAAAGGGAGAGAATAAATATCTCTAGTCTTTTATAGATATGTCATATCTATAATATATACAGATATTGAGAAGTTAAATCTTTCATTTCCACTTGGATATACTACCCCTGGAGACTATACAATATGATCCTTAAACTAACTGCTTGAATTCCATCATTTTACCATGTTGAATGATGGTATTCTTCACAGAAAATGACATAAAAAGGAGGAGAAATAAGCTTGCACTAATCCCAGAATATAGGCCTAGAGTAAAAGAGGCTTTTGTACGTCTGACATCAGTTAGCAGCAGAAGAATGCTGAGTTAGCCAACTTTCTACTCTTGAGTGCTAACACATTATCACTCCAGTTATAGAGGAGAATGCCAACTTCTAAAAAGAAACAGCTACACTTTTATAGACACCATGCCATCTATTATTCATGAAAAATAAAAGAGTTAGATCCACGACTTCAGTTAAATTTTCTTTGCTAAAATTTTGAAACAGGAAAAAAAAAAACCCCAATTCAACATGTAGAACAATGACGGCACCATTGAATATTGAATAGCATGATATATGTGATATATGCTATTATGGTATTGTTACCAAGAAAATTAAATAGGCTATGGTATGATTACCAAGAATATAAAATAGGCTATGGTATTGTTACAACAAAATTTAAAATAGATTTTAGCATTGTTATTAAGAATATGTATATTATAGTGAATAAAAGAAGCTTTATCCATATCTAAAAATGCAATAAACATTCCATATCTCAGTATCTATCAAGACAGAGAGGTTTGAGCCTGAGACATGGCTCAGCAGTTAAGAACTATGGTTCCTCTTCCAGAGGACCTGGGTCAAATTCTTAGCACCCACATGGTGGCTCACAATTGTCTAACTCTAAGGGATTCTGACACCCTCTTCTGGCCTTCATATACCAGTGTCATGCAAGTGACACACATGTTATATGCAGACAAAACACTCAGACAAATAAAATAAAAGTTAATAAATCTTTTTTTTAAAAGACAGTGAGGTTTAACATTATTATATTTTCTAAAAAATGTTAAGCTTATTTCCTGTCCTGATGATGGTCATATAAAACAGTTAAAAATCCCAGAAGTCAAAATTAGAATGAGATTATTACAAAAACCATAATGTTATAGTCACATGGGGAGAAATGCCAATCATGTTGGGCATAATATATTCCAAATTCTGCTTTACCTGTGAGAACGTGTTCTAGTTCCTTAGTTCAGGGACTGTGCTGGGCTATGAAGATGTCCCCTGAGTGATGGAGCAAGATGACAAGTGTCATCATCGAGATTGTACGAAGTGAGCATGGTGTAGTGGATAAGTCTGATATGTACTGTCAACAGGGTTGATATGAGGCTATTTTTTCCAAATAAAAGAATCGAAAGCCACAGTAAATAGATTTTCTCAAAGGAGTGAGATTCACAAGCATGACTGTAAACCCACAAACCCCACAATCCCTTGATGAATTTAAAATGTTTCCATTCTTTAGACCTGAATCAACAGACCATATCCCTCAAGACAAAGTAGTATATCTGTTGTTCTTTCCTTTCCCTGTTATAAATTTATTGATAAATTGAACAGTTGCCTGTACTCCTCTCTTCTTGCCCTAATTTTGCTTGTCATTAATATTTTTATCAATATGGCTCATTTATTAAAACTCATGGATTTGTATTGTTATTTTTATTGATATTGTAAGCTACAATTTATAGTTTACACTGTGGTTCACTTTGGGGACTGTATATAACGTCATATATACATCATGACGGTAGCCTCTGAACAATTTTCATTGTCTCCAATTACCCCATTTTTCCACCTGTCATCTCTCTTCTATCTACTTCACCCTTACGGCAACCTCACTGATCTTTTATACTCTGTACTCTGCTGTTTACAGAAAGTCACAGTGAGGGAAGGTTCAGCTTTTGAGAGACGGTTACTTCACTTAGAAAGATGTGTCTAAGGCATCTATATTTTGTCATGACTCAATAGGGCACTCCTGTCAGCTGCAGGATAATATTGTATTCTATGCATGAACCACAGGTCATTTACCTTCATTGTTCCCGATTATTGATTTTTGCATAGAAATAAATTTGCAACTCACGTGGGTAAATAACTAGGAATTCCCTTGTTGGCTCACTCAACAGCACCACATTTTTTTCTGAAAGGCACTGATGAGATTGTTTTCCAAAGTCACTGTTCTGTTTTTCATTGCCAACAGCAAGAGACGGCAATGTCTACTGGTGTACACCCTTGGTATTATTTGGCTCTGACAGCATTTAGAGTCTGAGCCTTTATATCCTCTGGGTTGTAGTGTCTCATTGTCACCAGCTGTTTGTCTTCATAGATAAAGTTGTTTTGTTAAGCATAGTTATTTTGTTTGGTTACTTACTGTCTTTTTGGCTGCTTTCATGGTGCATGGACAGGAAAGAGCAAAGAGCATTGCTTCAGACTTGTGTCCATAGAAGCCTATACTATTTATTATTTGCAGGTAATCTTCGTGGGAAAACTGTTTTAGGATATGTTTGTATTCTTGTACAAACATATCTTGTACAAACATAGCTTGTATTCCTTGATCAATTTAAAAATTCATACATTCTCTGTTCAGTGTCTGTGTTTGGCTCCCTAGGAAATCATAAAGGATCCAATGTATTTTTGCTCTTTGATTGTTAAGAAAATGCTGTGCAAAGCCCATCCTGCACAGGATACTATGAACCTCATATTGTATAGTGTGTTGTGAAAAATAATTTTGTGGAACCACCAGATATACAGTCCCTACTTGACATCAACAGACTGTCATTATAAATCTTATAACTACTGGTAGGATAATACTGGTGACATGGTAAACTCTGTAGTGTGTGCATGCTCCCACTTGCCTGAAAAATAATGTGGCTTGGTATGTATGTGAATTTGTTATTATAGCATATAAAGACACACCATTGTCTACTATCCTTTGTCTGCCAAGCTTAAAACTCGTTAAGAAAGTAATCTTTTCTTTCTAGATTCTACATGAATGAAGTTTTTGTCAATCACAGTAACCCTTAAAATAATGTGTCCCTACCCCATTTGCTCTCTCAAGGACCACTCCAGCCCTAGTGGTGCATGCTTTTATTACAGAGCATGCAAGGCATTTCTGATAGCATTATACCATAGCTCATCTTTTTTTGAACTACTGTATCAGTATATTTAAAGAAAGAACACATTGGAAATTGAGAACTATGCAATACCCAAGTGAAGCTTGGAGCCTTTAATCCCTTTTGACTGGTAATTAGTTGATTAGCACTAAATAAACTTTCTTTTGGTGATAGGTCCATGTCTAATTGCTTTCAGAACTATTTTAGTTTTCAAAGTAGAAATGAGGAATTAGCATAACACAAACCCAATCTGGAACAATAAAGAGGCAGAGAGTCTCATTCATCAGTCATCAGTGTTGTTAGGAGCCTGAGTCACTTGCCTTCTGATTGCATGACCAGAGGCTGGGGGGTGGAGACCATGCTTTACAGACTGTCACAGCCTCTCCAGTCATCAACAACGGAATGGGACAACACTGCTGGCTTGCTGCTGCTATCTTTGTTTTGCAAAGTGCTGTCTGTTTCTTTCTCATCATGCTTTCATCTTTCATGTTGTAATGGCCAATTTATCCCCAAACATTCATTCAGTTCCCGACTAGAAACAGACATGACATGAAAGTGATGTGATATGTGGAATGACAGCAAAAATTCAGCAAATGTATTTTCTGGGGTTGGTTCTGTCTTGACATAGATATTAGTTTAAAATTTGCAAATGTCCTCTTTTGGCCTCTTTAGCTTTATAATTCCTACTCTGCCTGAGTCACATGACTATATTAAATATAATAAGTAACAATACTATATGTACAGAGACATAGTCACCTCTTTCAAAGTACTCTCTTCTCAGTGAGTGTATTTGTTGTATGTGTATAGAATTAGGTGGGGTGTGTGTGTGTGTGTGTGTGTGTGTGTGTGTGTGTGTGTGTGTGTGTCTAGGTATGTGCACATTTGTGTAATGTGCATGTATACAGTTACATGAAGACTAGAGGAGGATAATTCGTATCTTGCTTTATTTCTTTCTCTCTTCCTCCCCTTGAGACAAGGGGACTAGGCTGGCAGCCAGCAGGGCCCAGTGATTCCCCATGTCTGTCACTCACAGTGTTGGGGTTACAGGTCCATGGCAGTACCTGGTATTTTAAGTGGGTGCTGTGCATTCCACCCCAGACTATCATGGTTGTGTAGCATGTACTCAGCCACTGAGCCATCATTCCTACCCCTCCAGAGGTCTGGCTCAATGTGTAGCATTTTGCCCACAGCCACATTGATGATGATTCACCATTTCCTGCAGCTGCTGCAGCTGACCATTCCTCCAGGTCACTGTGTGAGAGGAAAGGAATTATTCTCTGTGTTCAATATTTTCACTTTCTGGGAAATTATCACTTAATCCTTAGTATTTAAAGTATCTCTCACTGGCTTCTCCATGATGTCTGAATTCGTGCTTGCTTTCCTGTACAAAATAAGGTTGACTTTCTTCTTCCACATAATTTCACCTACTAGAGTGTCAGTTTACCTACTTAGAGTGTGTGTCTTACCATTTCCACATGGCTCAGACACATATTCTTTATCTGCTTCTTCCTCATAGAATTTCTATCATTTTTTTTTATTTTAAAGACCACTTAAAATTACTGCATCTATGCTTTGCTTATCCCTCATCTAGACACTAACATCTTATTGCTTTGGGCATTTTAAATACCTCGTTATTTTAAATAGTGTTTATGATTCTTGTCCTTTTTATTGATGTAGATATTAATTAACCTGATTTCAGATATTGAGGTATGCTGCTTTTCAAATTTTAATGTTTCTATGATTGGGTTATACGTTTAGAAAAACTATGTATAGTTAATGGTTGTATTTCTCTCTTATAAACTTTGACTCATATTAAATTTATTGCATCTTATGTCCATCCACACAGCCTGTGCTCTGCTTTTAACTGTAGTGTGAGTTCTTGAGAGGCAGGGGCCATGCCTGACACAATTTTCTACTTTCTACAGCTCCCTGCACATAATAGGTAATCAATAAATGCTTTTTCAAAGCAGTGAGATACATAAAATGATATAAAAGGAAAGACACAATATACTGCTCCTTCAGCTCTGTGTGAAATGAGATCTTGCAAGGCTGTCTGCAGTCTGATCATAAATCCTCCTCCATCCTTGATGTCATTTGTGCCCGTTGTATACTCATCAACGTTTACTGGGAGAAATATGATATACTTTGCTTTTCATGATGCTTTGAGTGTGATTTGTGTTTCTTCCCCTTAGTCCCACCATGACCTTCCTTTTTAGATAGAATGTTTAAGTAGATGATAGTACCCTTGGCTTTTTACATTTTGTTTTAGCAAATCTTGTTTGGCCAACAAGGAGGCCTACCAGGAGCTGGTTAGGGATCTGTTTACAAGAGTGTTCTACTTACTGAGTTTCTGCTTAACGTCGTCTGCACAACGTGTGATGCTTCCTTCTGATGTTTCCTAGAAGATTCATCAGCCCAAATTGCTTCCAGGTGATTTTCAATTATCTTTGTGCTTTATTGTATTGAGAGATTCTCTTCAAAATTTAAGTTTTTCTCTCTTTTATGCCTGTGAGTTTCCTTCCATTAAAAATAGGATTTAAGTGTTTAAGAAATTATCTTTTTTTTTAAAAAAAATTATCTTTACTTGCTCCTTGAATTACATTGCTCCTTTTCCTGTTTATATTTCTTTCTGTCATTGCATCGTTGTTTTAGTTTTTAATGGACAAGAACCGAATAGGAAAAAAAAAAAGGAAGGAGAAGCAGAAAGAGGAGGAGGAGAAAAAGGAGGTGGAGGGAGAGGAGGAGAAGAAAAGGAGGAGGAGGAGGAGGGAGAGGAGGTGGAAGAGGAGGAGACTGAGGAGGAGGAGGAGGAGGAAGAGGAAGAAGAAGAAGAAGAAGAAGAAGAAGAAGAAGAAGAAGAAGAAGAAGAAGAAGAAGAAGAAGAAGCAGCAGCAGCATGTATAGGATCACACAGTAACTTTCATCTTGGCTTATCATTTTCTAATCTATTTAGCCTACAGCACCTAATCCAGTATGTCTGTTTTTACTTGATGTTCGGTATCAATTGTTTTATTTACTTTTATGGCTTCCTGATCATTGTAATTATTATTTTTTTAAACACAAATAAAATAGCAACATTTCTCTTATCCCAACTACTCAGTACCCTTTCATTTCCTTTCATGTCCTTGCTGTAAAGAGCCTTGATAGTCTGTCTACTTGGTCACAGCTCTGGCCTTCCTCCTGCCACTGTGCTGCTCTCTTTTAGCCACGTCTCATCCTTTCCTTGTCTGAGATGGTCTTGTCTCAGAGTCCTTCCCTTCATTCAGTGATGATCTTCCTAAGGTCGCCTCTCCTAGTCTTAACTGACATGTCATCCCCTAGTAATTCATAACTTATACTGTTTTCTTTTAGTTTCCTTTCTGATATATCTTATGTTTAATTATACAGCTTATTTGTTTTCAGCTCCCTTTATTAACTCATTTGAAAACATGATGCCATAAAATTATTTTAGAAGGATGTGTGCGTTGAGGGTTAGAGATAGCTCATCAGTTATGAGCATTCATTGTTTTTTCAGAGGACCGAAGTTTAGTTCAAAACCTGAGTTTGGTTCCTAAATTAAACTGCCTGCAATTTGAGCTCTAGGGTCTCTGATGACCTCTTTTGACTTCACACATGAACATGAACACCCCCCCCCCCGCAACACATACACATACCTCCCCACACAAACACACACACATTCACAGGCATATTCACACACATACACACAACTAAGAAAAAATAAAAATGTAAAGACTATATATAATATATACAACTATATATTGCTATTATATATAATATTTATACAATGAGGTATCTGAATGAAGAAGTGTATGAGTCAAAACTATCACGCAATTTATAATATTTTAATTAGTGGAGCTAGAATTCAACACACACCATTTTATTTTCACAATCCAACTTTTGATATATTTTAAGAATTTGTTATATAAACAATACAAGTTTTCCCATAGCTGCACCACAAGGAATTCATCTACACTGTGTTGTTTGGCAAAGTAGACCAAGATCTCTTTGTAGAATTGACTGGGCAGTCTCCTAAGAACTTTTTTACTTTTTGCATTGTTAGATGCATAAAGCACTGAAGTTATCTTTCCTGAATGTGCTTTTTAATTGAAATGTGTCCATAATCTTCTCAGCTCTGAACCATCAAATTGTGTTGCAGTTTGTTGATCAAGATTGATTTTGAGTATGTGGTGTACATTCTCATCAAAAAGGAAAAAAAGAACCTTGTCTGCTGTTTGTGATGTAATGGCTACTGCACTGGAAACAGATTGCACGGACATTACATTTCTGTCTCCACATCTCATGCTCAACAACCCAAACAGTAAATATTTGCTTTGATGATTACTTTGTTCTGAAAAGGTGCAAACAGCCATGATTCATTCCTTTTTAAAATCCCATTTCTTTTCTTCAGTTTTTGTTTTTTAAATCAGAGCTTCAGCGTGAAAAAATTTTGAATCCTTTCCATCTATATTTTGGGAGAGCAGCTAGGCTGCATGCTCCAGATTAAGAGTTAGGGCATCATAAACTGGCAAATAACAGTGGGACATCATTCTGGAAGGGATTCTATGTCTACTTCATTAGTGTGGAGGGTGGCTAGACCTTTCTAGTTTCTTCCTAATATAGGAAGTGTCAGTGTATGAAGCAGGCAGCATGTATGATTTCAGATCCACGTTTGTACACACAGAGAAAATAAAATCTCCACCTGGATGCCACATTTATATCTTCACTCTTTAAATATCTGTTTTAAAAGGCAGAAAAGATGCTGTGGCTGATGGGAAAGTGGCAGCATGTTGCCTGTTTGGTGGGCTCATTGGGGTGATAAAGATCCCACCATTTCTTACCAGTGGCCTAGAAACTCACAGCCTCATGGTGGATAGGTTTAGAAGAGATGTAAGGCAGGAGAGGTACCAGGCTTTAGGGCTTCTAGTCACTTTCCAGAATATAAGCTTATATTTTCTGAACTGTGTTTGAATAACATTGTACTTCTAATCTTCTTTATTCTTTTAAAATGTCATGTATCACAACAGTCCCTGATTCTTTTCTTCTCCCTGTCTTACCTTGGTTAGAAAGAGAATATAGATTGATCAAGAAAAACAAAGATAAAATAGATATAAAAGATTTCATATTTTTTTTTTTAAAAAGACATGCCAGGCGGTTGTGGTGTATGCTTTTAATCCCAGCACTCTGGAGGCAGAGGCAAGCGTAACTCTGTAAGTTCAAGACCATCTTGGTCTACAGAGCTAATTCCAGGGCTATAAACAGAAACACTGTCTCAAAAAAAGCAAAAAAAAGTTTTATATTATGACAAAGATGAAAAATTTAGAGAAAATAAGTACTAATTCTTTGAAAAATGGCAGAAATTTCAAATGTTAAGGATGACTGAGAGGTCACACAAACATATTTGTGCTGAATGGTTTAATTCTTCTTCACATCAGCCTCTGGGGTTTCATCTCCATTTTACATGTGAACAGTTTGTGTGTGAACAATGCCGGCTCAGAATCAAATGCCAGAGTCGCTGCTCCAGTGTAGTTGCTGGTAACTAATGCTCTAAACTGCTGTCTTTCTGTGTTGTAGTTTTTTTTAAAAAAATATTTTTTACATATACATTTATATTATTACACATATAAAATAAACTACATATAGCAAGAAGAAACACAAAAAATGAGGAATTATATTACTGTTACATTCATAGTGTTTTGACTACTTGTATTTGACAGCTTTGAGGAAAAGATCTTTCCTCTCTTGGTGTGTCTAAAATTCTGAATGTAAATCAGCCTTCATCACATATTGTCATTGTCAACTTAAAACATCTGTCTAGACCTAAAAACATCTTTTTTTGTTTTTTTAATATATTTTATTAATTTATTCATATTACATCTCAATGGTTATCCCATCCCTTGTATCCTCCCATTCCTCCCTCCCTCCCATTTTCCCCTTACTCCCCTCCCCTATTACTGTGACTTAGGGGGACCTCCTCCCCCTGTATATGTTCATAGGGTATCAAGTCTCTTCTTGGTAACCTGCTATCCTTCCTCTGAGTGCCACCAGGTCTCCCCATTCAGGGGACGTGTAGACCTAAAAACATCTTAACCCCCAAACAACTAAGCTTAATTGTAAAACTAAACTATCTGGTCTTCAACTCCATCAGGGACTTGAGAAGGAATACAATGAATGACCGGAGTAAACAGGAAGTGCAGGTTAGCGGCTTCTAGAGTGAAAAAATTGTCAGACAATCCGAGTGTGTCTTCTGTAAACATCTCTTCTAAGTTTCCCAGTATGGAGTTAAAAATGCTTTTCAGCTGAAGAAATTTTCTAGGAAAATAATGAATGATCTTTCAAGCACTGAGTGTGTAAAGTTCATAGGCACCTATCACCAAAGAGGGGAATGCAGTTTCCGATGGGATGAGAGGGTTGGTGATCTGAAATCCCAGCCTGTAGTTCATAGTTAGATGGTTCTTCATTCACTCATTGGAAAATATAACCTTCGGAATGCAGGGATATCAGTAACTGGTAGAAATTTCAATAAAATCATTCTTGAGAATTGTAATTCACCTCTTACTGATGACTTTCTTTTCAGCGCTGAAGAATAGACTGGGGACTTGATGGGAATAAAAAAATCCCACAGTAATGGATATGAGTGTAAGCTGAAGGACATCTTCCTAAAACCACATAGTCTTTTACTTCATCCCTTTGAGCTATTACTTTCAGAAAGATTGGAAAATAGGGCCCTGGTTGAAAAATGTCAATAAAATAATTCTTCAGAATTGGAACTCACCCCTTACTGATGACCCTTTTTCAGTGCTAAAGAGAAGGCTCGGACTTAGTGAGAATAAAAATAATTCAACAGTAGTGGATATGAGTGTAAGTTGGGGGTATATTTTCCTAAAACAACAGAATCTTTTTATCCATCCTTTTGTGTTTATTACTTGACATGGCACATGGCTTAGTAGTTATTGAAATCATGGGAAATATTTTCAAAACAGTTTTTGGAAAAGGTCCTTAACATAAGTTAGGTAACCATGTCAAATTGTTGTATTTCCTTTATTTGCAGTGCTTGGCAAGAACTGGCACATAGTAAGTTATCAAATATTTGCTTGAAGGGACCAAAGATTGTTTTATGTATATTAGAAAATATGTTAATGCAGAACAAGCATTCCAGGGCTAAGGAGGAAGGCATTTCATCTGTCAGCATTTGATGAGATCTGAAGCACAGGATGAGATTAAATGGATTTTCTCAGCCCTGAATGGCTGTGCGCAAAGGCTCCGCTGTAGCCTTGGTTTAAAATTCTTTGCAAGCTCAATAAAGCAATAAACTTGAATAAAAGGGATGAAGACATTTCCTTTTATTCCCCTGTAAAGAAACACAGTGGACTTTGTTAATTTATTAAATTACACAAATCTAATCCATTTAAAAATCTCTTGTCAAGAGATACTTTTTGTAATACTTAGGCCACGGAGTTGCAAAAGTTTTCTTAGTTTACTCTGCAACCATGAAGGCATTGTAAATCCAGCCTCCTTTGACTAGAATGTAGATTTCTTTAAATGGCAAGCAAATATTCCTGTAGTTTTCAGACTGTATATGAGGACAAATAATTTGCTTGGTGCTAATTAGAGATCCATTTGAGTTGTAAGTCTAAAGTTTTCAAGGAAATGTAGTGGGTCATAGAGGGGGATAAAGGTTAATGATTCTAAATGTCATACTGCAGCAGAGTATTAATTTAATTTAAGCTCAGTTCTCTATGATCACATTAGTAGAATATTGACTGTATTCAAAACCTGACTAATTAAAAGGAAGAAGTCAATATCACAAGTTAAATTTACCTAATTTCAGTAATCATTCTGGTCTGTGTTTTAGTTTGTAGGACTTCCTGACACGTAATTTCTTTGATTCAGTCAGGGCATTAGCTACTTGCTCCACTTTTTCAAATAAAGGTATTTTCGCTGTGCCCAGATCATGAGAATCCCCCCAAAAGACAACCAGGACTTGATACTGATGCAATGCATATGAGGATCTTTAATTTTTCGACTTAAATTAGGCTCTGACTGTCACCAACCCAGTGGTATCCAGAAAACGTTTCCATCTCTCAGCTAAGGGTAGATTTGTAGGTGCCTATCCCTCTCAGCACTCCAAAGAAGGGGAGTTCCAGCCTGGCAAGCATCTATTGGTTGAGTACCATAAGGAGGCCTAATGTCTAAAGGTGACAGGCTACAGAAATAAGGCTCCAAGACCACCCATGGCTTAGCTTTCTTTGTTCTCTTTGGTCACTACTTTGTCCAGGGAAGTGTCTGGTTTCTTATTAACTCTATCTCTGGTAGACAGAAAGGAATGTGGCCATAAAACTGGGTCTTTTATCAACTCTATCTCGAGTGAGACCCTTTGGGTCAGTCACTAGGCAATGCTATTTCTGGTGGAGCTCTTCTCTGCAGCTGGCCAGATTATCTCCTGTAGGCCTGTTTCTTAACCTTTGCCCTGGTAACCCTGATATCCAATTTTAGTTCTTCTGGTATCTCAATTTTTAATCAAGGCTCAAACGCAAATATTCCAATTATAACATACTTATATTCAAACGTCTTGTCACTGAACAAAAATTCTTAGCCAAAAGTAGTTATTTGACACTTAGGCTAATTTGATCTTCAAAATTAATGTTTAAACAAGGATTAAATTTTTAAATAAGAAATCTTTTTTCTTTTCACTCTGTAGCTACTAGGAGAAAATGTAGTGGTGAGTTATGCCTGGCTCCCTGCACCCTCCATCTACTGGACCTCATCTTTCTGTGCATTCCTGGAGACCACTAGGTGAGACCCCTTGGATCACAATTCCCAGCCTGACCTGTCCTCCCTGCAAACCTAGCAGCAGAGAGCCCTGCCACATACCCTGTTCATCCCATTCCTGGTCTAGTGCTCCATTTCTGGAGGACTGAACAGCCACATGGGGTAGACAGGTGAGATATCTACTCAAGAGCCCTGCTCAGGTCTCAGGGCGAACACAACAGCGGTGTGGTAATTCCAGCCCCCTGCACTCTCTATCCGCATACCTCTGTGCACTCCTGGAAGTCAGAGGCCCCAGGGACCACTAGCCAATACCAGAGACAACCAGCTGGCTAAAAGACAGTGTAAGAACACAAATAACAAGGGCCTGGGCAATATGGCAATACCAGAACCCAACTATTATACTAAAACAAGCCCAGGATGTCTTAACACAGCTAAGGAGCAACAACAACAACAACAACAATATGACCTTAAATTCAGTCTCATGAAGATTTTAGAGGCCTTTAAAAAAGAAATGAATAAATTCCTTAAAGAAATACAGGAAAATATAATCAAACAGGTAGAGGCCTTAAAATAGAAAACAAATAAATCCCAGAAAAAAATACAGGAAAACACAATTAAACAAGTGAGGGAAAGGAATAACATTGTCCAACACCTGTAAATGGAAGTAGAAGAAATAAAGAAAGCACAATGGTTCTAGGACCCTCTGGACCATTCTATTTGCCCAGTCTCCCATGCTTCTCTCACCTAGAGTCCCAGTAGGATGTCCTCCCCTCTGTCCTACTTTACTGGTAAGTGAAGACTTTCATGGGACACGCCCCTTGGGCTAGTGTCCAGATATAAGTGAGTATATACCATTTGACTCTTTCTGCTTCTGGCTTAACTCACTCATTATGATCATTTCTAGTTCAATCCATTTGTCCACAAGTTTCGGGAATTCCTTGCTTTTAATAGCTGAGTAGCATTCCATAGTGTAAATGTACCACAGTTTCTTTATCTATTATTCTACTGAGGGACACTTAGGCTGTTTCCATGTTCTGGCTATTATGAATAAGACTGCTAGGATGGGCAGATCTAGGTCCAGGGGTCCAGCTCAAACAATATACTAAAATGAACCCCCACTTTTTTTTGAAGTTTTAAACAAAACTTTAATTTCCTGTATGTACTCCTGTCAAATGAAGTAACTTTCTGTACACCACTTGTTTTGCAAACTGGTCTTCTCTTTCCTTTTGTTAGCTCTAGATCGGCTCCGAGACCCAGAGAAGGATCGAAACGGCTTGTGATTTCTCTTGTTAGACAGAAACCTTTCTCTTCTTCTATCTCTAGAAGGTGACCTGCTCCGGCTTTGAGAGAAGTTTCTTCTTGGAGATGTGTTCCGAGGAGGAGGACTCCTCCTACAGTAATCGTCTCCAGGGTGACGACTCCAAGAGGGAGGTGGGCCACGATTCTGACTTCTTTTTTCACCATTCCATAGTTGCCCTCTTACACAGCAGCCGCATAGTGTTCAACAATCTAGCATCAGCATCTTGGTGATCCTCAAATTCAAAGAGAGCAAAGCCAGGCGGGTTTTGAGTGACCCACACACTTCGGAGTGGTCCATAATAGCCAAAGTGCTTCTTTTTTTTTTTTTTTTTGCTTCTTCTTCCAGCTTTATTTTTTCTCCCACAGTTTATATGCCCCAACAAAATGTTTCAAGCAGTACAAACACCACAATGTGTTTACATTCTATTTCTCTATAGATAAATGATTACAATGGATATACCTAAGAAAATGATGTTCCCAATACCTTCACATGATCAAATGTTTTACATACTATGGGTGAGGAACAAACATGAGTAACATGTTATTTCTAAGAACCCACATACATTTGTACATAAGCAACTTGTTACATATGAACAGAGTAAGCAAGGTAATTTCTCAGGCAGCTTTTCTCTACTGGCAGGCTACAATTTGAGGTTACAAAGAAGGAATCAATTATCTTCAGAAGTAATCTTAAAGGAATCACAAATCTAAATTCCTATATAAAAATAATCAGCCATGTCTATTTAAAGTCCTAAAGGTGCTCATCTACTCATTAATATGTTTTATTAACTCATTTCAGGAAGCTGAAGGCAGAAAAATAGAATAAGGAAATCAATTGTCACCTCAGTCACCAGCCCAGCTTGAAAGAGTCACATCAGCCAATGCTGCTATGGAATCCCCACTTCTTATGTACAGATCTTCAGGCCAATTAAATTTTGGGGAAAAGAAGATTTTCGTATTAATTTATATATAGACACATTTGGGTGAAATAATAGGAAGGACAAAAAGTGACCCTCATTTTAAATACTCAGTGAAAGATATTCCTGGGCTCTTGGTATATATCTTCTCATATTGTAGAAAACAGCAGAAATAACAGATAAATAATAAATTTTCAAAGAGTATTTTAGAAACTGCCTTCAAGATCTTATTTTTGAACATTTGACTCACTACTATTATATATGTGTATATATATCTAGAATATTTTGAAGATTTATTATTTATTTAATATAAAATTCTATAGGAGTAACAACTTGATGAAAGGGGAAAATGTCTAGATTCATATATAAAGGTTTGTCAAATTAAGTTCCAACAAAGTGTAATGCAAACATCTCCATCCTCATGTATGGCTGGCTATACATGAAAAATCCTCTTCAGGAAGAACAAACTTTTTCATGAGAAAATATAAACCCCTTTTATTTTTAAAAGCCTGTTATGTTTTCACTGAATATATTATATTTTTATTGCTTGGATGATCATGTCTAATATTTTAGAGGTCAGTGGACAACTGTAGGAAATAATTCTCTCCTTCCATAGTATCACGGGTGCCAGTGGAACAGTGCGGCTTGCAAGCCAGTGCCTTTACCAAGCATCTTGTCAGTTCAAGGTTTGTATGTCTTCTGTTCTGTCCTCTCTTCTTCCCTTTCCCTGTCCTGCCCTAGCATTTTGGAAACACAGAAAATTGGAGGAGGACGTGGTGATGGAGCATGAGAATGGCGAGAAGACAGTAAGAAAAGACCCAACCCACCATAAACCAAGAGCAAGTTGTCATTTTCACTAGCAGGAGCCGGGCACTTCCGTTGGCTTCTGCATACTTCCCCTCACTCTTGTTAAGACAAGGATCCAGTTCTTACTGCTACTAAGTTGCCTGGAATGTATGTTAAAATTTGAAATAAGAAATGTATTAGCTATCTCAAATAGCTTGGGACTGAAAACTCTTTTGTCATTTTCTTAGCTTTTATGGAATCTTCAGAACAGGTAGGTCGTTTGTCTGTTTGATTAAGTAGGTGAACAGACACTTGGATTCTCACCCCCTCCCATCTGTGAGCCTTGATTATTACACAAGCAATCTCATAGTGACAGGGATTTAGGATCCTTGGTCACCTCATTAATCACGTTAATGATGTTAGACACCAGAAGAAAGGGAGAGAAATAACTTGCCTTCCCACTTGATATCTCCCCGCTATGGGCCCCCATCAAGGACCTTTAAAGACACTGACATTGATAACAAACAGACATTTGATATTAATCCTACTAAGAGCAGTAATGAAGCAGCTAGATTCCAAACAAGTGACCTGCTACCTGTGGGACTTCAAATGACATGGTGCTGGAATCTTAATTTTTTTTGCTTAGACAAAACCACCTTAATAAAGGTAGTGGGAGCAGGTAGAGGCTGCAGGAGAAATACTGGGTTTCAGTCAGTCATTATTGTTTAAGTTTCTCTGAAAAAAAATATTTAGTATGTTTGAAAACAAAATGATTGCTTGGAAAAGCTAAACATTAACTCTGGGTCTGACATTTGAAAGCAAATCATTCCTAAGCTTTTTGAGGCTCCATAGTTACAACTTGAAACAAGATACCAGCTACAACTGTATGCTGCCTGGAAGTTGAAAACAAGGCTGCATCATTATGTCTGTGAACTGTAGTGTGGTAATCCTGTATTATATGGCTAATATCCTCTTATAAGTTTTTATATACCATGAGTGTCTATCTGGGTTTGGGTTACCTCACTCAGGATGATATTTTTTAGTTTATCCGATTGCATGCATATTTCATATTTTTTTGTTTTTAATAGCTGAGTAGTATTCCATTGTGGAAATGTACCATACTATAATCACAGACATAAAGAAGCTAAATATCAAGGAGGACCTTAGGGAGGATATTTAATTCTCATTCAGAAGGGCAAATAGAATAGACATTGGAAGTGTTTGAAGAGAAGGAACAAGAGAGGAGCCTGCCATAGAGGTCCTTTGAAAGACTCCACCCAGCAGGGGATCAAAGCAGAGGATGAGATTCACAGCAAAACTTTGGAGCAAAGTGCAGGGAGTCTTGCGGAAGATTTGGGGGATAGAAGGACCTGGAGGGAAGAGGAACTTTACAAGAAGACCAATAGAACCAACAAATCTGGGCCCAGGGGTGGCTGCAGAGAGTGATGTACCAACCAGGGACTACGCATGGATAAGACCTAGAACTCCTGCTCAGATGTAGTCAATAGGCAGCTCAGTCTCCAGGTGGGTCCCCTAATATGGGGAACAAAGGCTATCTCTGACATGGACTCTGTGGACCACTCGTCTTTAATCACTTCCACCTGGATAGGTGGCCTTGCCAGACCACAGAGGAAGAAGATGCAGGCAGTCCTGATGATACTTGATAGGCTGGGGTCAGATGGTAGAGGAGGAAGGCTCCCCCTTTCTGTGGACTAGGGAAGGGGGAAGAGGGAAGGAAGGTGGGATCAGGAGGAGATGGGGGGAGGGGACTACAATTGGGATGTAAAGTAAGTAAATTAAAAAAATTATATATATATATATAAAACTAGGCTGCAATATAAACTATGTTGGACTTCCTAAGAAGATGGAGGATTAGAAACTTTCATTGTGAGACAAAGCACAAAGCAAAATTGATATTTAAAAATAGATGCTACTCTTGAAAGAGAAAGTTGGGGAAAAAAGAAAGAAAATTAGGTGTGATTTTTCTCTACAAAGCAACAGCTAAGCTGGTATCTAGTGGTGCTCAGAGATAAACCACAGCACAGATAAAATGAACTTGGTGAATATCTGTAGACAATCCCAACAGATTTGTATGTACATAATTCTCAGACACCTGTGGAACCTGTCAGAATATAGGCTGTAGGTTTAATCCAAAGTGTGGGTTGTGAAACAGACTTGTGTGAGGGTTTGCAGCGTTTTTCTGCTGGAAACAGACTTGTGAGAGAATAGGTGATGTTTGTACACTAGAAGAGGAACTGCCTCTTGCAGGGGCATGGTCTTTGCCAACTGATAAATATCCCAGTATGGATTATGAGAGGATATATATATATGAGCCCAAAACAAAAGGCTGGACTTTTTGGTCTTGACATCATTTCCTATTATTTGGCTCTTCATCACGCCCCTTTGAGATTCTTCTAGAGATAATAGCTCCAGTGAATGCTTTGAGGTTCCAGGTGCTGCCCTGGGTTCTGGCTGCTGCTCTAGATTCCCATGATATGTCCCCTTTGCTGAAAGGCCGGGTTGGGGCTGAAAGGTCTGCTGGAATCCTGCCCACTATTCCAGTGTGGTCTCTCCAACGAACTGAATCTAAAAAGGTCTACTCCTGTTCCCATTAACCTCTTTTCTCTCCTATCTAGGATGAGTGGGTTGGAAGGGAGGTATAAACATTAAAGAACTTCACATAAAGTAGGTTCGAAAAAGGTCAAAACCTGCTAGATCAGACCTGACAGGATTCATTTCTCTCAGCATGCTGCACGCTGACATCCTGCATCCTCCAGGTTTCAGCCCCAGGCTCCTCAGTTGCTGTCACCCATCAGAATTGCACAGCTTCCTGGACAGCATCGTAGAGAGCTTCTGATCATAGTTGGTCAAGCATTTCAGACTGTCCCACACAGAATTCCTATTAAGCTTGGAATTTCTCAACATTTGGAAACTGGACAAAAACTGCTATCCTTGGCTTACTTAATCATTTCCCCCAATTGTTCTTTTTTTTGGGGGGGGGTGCTTCAAAAGTATTATTTGCCCTAAATCAGCCTGAAGAAACTTTAAGAGAATGAAGTACCAGTTCCTCTAAAGGGGGTTGGGTAGGTTTCTGTTTGCTCCCTTGGGCTACTTATTTCTATTGGGAGGTGTTTATAAGTTATTATTGGTCTTAGACACAGAGAAAACTAGTTGAACTCAGAGGTGTCTCCCTTTTCCTTTATATTTCTTTCATAGCTAAGGAGATAGGAGCTGAAAAGAAAGAAAGGAGGATATAAAAATATTGAGGAAGAATAGACCAAATTGTAGATTATTGAATATACTCCTCAACTCAAGGCCTTAATTGTTACTCACAAATAAGGTTATTTTAAATATATTGATGTAAATCATGGTCATGTAAAAAACTAGTCTAATTTTATTACAAGAATATATATCCTAGGTTTAACAGATCAATATGTTTCTGTAGATACATAAGGTAAAATAGATAAATAAGGTCTTCAAAAGCCTCAGAGACCAGGATATGACATTTACAGATTTTTTTTTATTATTCTAAAGATTCTTTGACAACAAGACTAGTTAACTCCTGGCCAGACCCAGCTTACCTCAAAGATGATGATCAACATCAAAGAACCTCCTTATGGAGCTGGCTTCAAATGAGACAAACCAGCCACTGGGAAAAATGTCCTTGTTTCTGCCACAGGCAGAATTCTGCTGAAACTGGCCAAGATTAGATGCAGGCAGTGTCGATGGCTGAACCTTCCGAACTCTTCCAAGACAGGGTAAGCAAGTCCTCAGTAGTTACTACCTCACAAATACGTCTGTCAGATACACTGGGCCAGAAGGCTGAAGATGATGCCTCAAGGTTATAGAGCATGTAGGGTTACTGCTCAGGCAGTAAACTGTCTCAGCCATTTTTTTTTTTCATTTTGGAAGCTGCTAACCTGCACTTCTGGTTCACATCAGGTATTTGAGTTTTATCTCTTCTTAAGTCTCTGATGGGGTTGAAGACCTGATAGTTTACTCTTACAATTAAACTTAGTTGGTTAGGGGTTAAGATGTTTTTAGATCAAGATAGATGTTTTAAGTTAATAGAATGAACTATGATAGGTATTCATTTTCCTTCAGAAATTTAGACCCAACAAGAGAGGAAAGATGCTTTCTTCAAGTTTGACAACTACAAATAGCCAAATCACTATGAATATAACATTTTTACAACTCCTGATTGTCTGATGGTTCTTGCTGTATGTAGTTTATTTTATTCATGTGTAATAATATAAATGTATGTTCAAATTAATACAAAAAAGACCAAAACCTACACAGGCCACAAAAATTCAAAATGATTCCTCATATTTTATTACATCGTCATGAAATAAATTATTCAGATAGGAAAGAAAATAAATTTATGCTGACACCAGAGAAACACACAGGATTGTTAAAATATGAACACTTATACACCTATAAAAATTGCATATATTCCCAAAACACTGCACAAAGAGTAGATTATTATAAAAGAAAGAAAGTAAGAAAGCCAGAAATCAGCCTAGACCAATCATGTGTAATGAGTTTCAATCAGTAGTCAGAAACTTGCCAACAAAGAAAGTGTCGCATCCCTATAGCTTCGCTGGAGAATTTTTACAGAACATCTAATGAAGCAACTAGCTCTCAAATGCTTCCAGGTAATTGAAGAAGTATTTTGAAAAGCACTCATTTTGCCAGGCGAGCACGCTCATGCTACCAAAGCCAGCCAAGAGCACTACAGGAAGACAAAACCATAGGCTAAAGATGAAAGTAGTTGCAAAAATCCTTAATGAAACACTAGTAAATGGAATTAAACCCTACATTGACATTATTATGGACATTGTAGTGTCGGGTTTGAATACTCAGGGCAATGAGCCTTCTTTCTTTCAGCTTGTGAAATACTGCAGAAAAACAATTGATGGTTACAGATCTTGAAAGTAGCGGCTCAATGGAAAGTGTTTTACTTTTTAAGTGTTTGAAGTATTTGATTGGCTGTTAGTGCAGTCATAGGATAGATTTGTGGTGTATAAGAGTTATAGGCTCTGCTTGTAAATGAAAAGGTGTTAGCTACTGCAATAAAACTCTACACAGCCATTAGTGGCAGTCAGGGCAGTGTCTCTTTAAGGGAAAAGTGGTCTTTCCTGGGAGCCTAAGATTACTATCCAAGGGTTTCCAAATCCTCTTCAAGTGATGTCAAGAAAGCAAGAGGAGGAGGAAGGTTTTTAAAGAAATTTTGCTTCCCAGAGAAGCAAGATGGGCTTAGACTGAGTAGGTGCTTGACTGTTCACAACCCTCAATTAACCATGGCTGAGGAGTGCTGGCATGTGGGTGGGGAACTGTACATTCTTAAAGGACTTCCGCCTATATACCTAATCTGTCAGTTTGTTCAAACCAAGGTTGACTTCTCATGCTCCTAGGCTCCTTCCTCTGATGGACAGAGGTGCAAAGACAGAAAAGGCTGTTTGAACACATTGCTCTAAATATGTGGATCATAATTTAAGTTAATTCCCTTGTTGGACCATCTGAGACCTTCTCCCAATGAAAACTCCAACAGCAGAGATGAATCTACAGAAATAATGGCAATGTGTCTCCTTAATTTTTTCATATTTTTTTTTTTTTAGAAAATGAGGTTTTTTGCACATCAACTACAGAATTTATTTAAAATCACATTTGTCATTTTTGAGCCACAATTCTAGCTTCTTGCACTTACATCCTCCCTTCCCCCAAGATAGTTAAGGCTGAATGCAAGAATTTCAATATCTTTTTTTCCTGCCTAAAAATATCTTTTCAGACTACTATAAGTAGCATCATCTGAAATGGTATCCTATTCCTTTAAACACATGGTCCATGCAGCCTCTTTTGTGGATAAGGCAGCTTCAGCCACCACATATGGTGTAGCTTTCTGATCTCATTCCATTACTGTGGATGGTTGCTTCCAGACTGCTTGAAAAATAAATTTATCCTAGGCCTCTGCTTGTGTCTTCTAGTATTTCAGATAAGTCTTTGTCTGCTCAGTGCGGGTTTTGTCTTTTCATTAGTATCTGCCAATGATTTTATATTGGTAATTTGTGTAGATCTAGCTAAGAGCCTGTTTGGCCTGCCAGTAAATGATGGTTATTTTGAACTCCAACTTAATCAAGCTAACTGATTGAAAATCATCTGTGATTTCACTTGTGCTTAGCCTCACAGAGCTTTGGCATAGCTGTCTTTATTTCTTTCCAGCTAATGAAAATTTGGAACAAAAGGAGTGGTATTTTCCTGCCGCATATCTAAAGATTCATTATTTAGCTGGTCAAAATCCCCATAGAGCCCTGGAATTCTAGATTTGGAAAGAACACTGGAGACCATCTGGTCCAAGCATATCTCTTATCAGATTGAGAAAAACGAGCCTCTGAGCCTGAACACATGCTCACTACCTGAAACCAAAATCCAGATCTCTGGTCTCCAAGTCTGGGCTCTTATTTCTTACTGGTTCTGGCACACATTACATTTCATGAGGAATTGTAGTTTTATGTCTTGATTTTCAAAATAAAAGAGCTGTAAGGAACACAATCCTGATTTATCTAGAAAACTCTGGTGGCGGTGCACTAAAGAAATGAATCTAGCCAGTGCTCAGGGTGATTTAACCATGAAGGAGCTGAATTTGATCTTTCACTTTTCTCTCATCTTCCATGTGTCCCTAACAAAGGACTTTTCTCTCTATTTGTTGAGCATCACAGAACGCATGCTGTATGAAGGCAGTGAGGAATCTTCGCCTTTAAAAACAACCAGTGTTTACTAGAGAAGAAGTTACTTCACTGACCCTCACTGACCCAGAATAGCTAATCCATATCTTAATTTTGCTTTGAACACACACACACACACACACACACACACACACACACACACACACATTTGTTTTCAATCTTGGGGCTGCTTTTAGCAAATGATTATTTCAACACACATGTGTACACTCATACACACACACACATAAATACATAACTTAAGACTAAAGCTATGCATTTAGCTTAGCTTGTAAAAGTTGATTGTATGGGAAGTCTAATACATAGTAAATTTGATTACATTATTTTCTTAAAGACAAACTAAAATTTAAATAGGCTGAATACACAGCAGGAAAACAGATTGAGTACATAGTTTTAAATTAATTAATATTAAATTGGTCTCAGGTTGAGCAAAATTTCAACTTCTGAAGGTGAGCAGCATTTTCAGAAAATGCGCTTTCGTTGAAGACAACTTGGCTCCAACTCTTGTAGGTAAGGAGGAACTTGCTCAAGGATGCTATCTGACGGGTCTTCAGGCCTCTTTGTAACATGATGTCCAGGTTCTTTGTGATTCAGCTAAAATACTAAGCCAAGACAGAACTGTAGACTTATTGAAAGCAAGACAAAGTGAACGGTTGACTCCACAGAGCAGAGCAGGCTTCAGCAAGAATGGAGTTCAAGAACTTTCCTTTTATAGCCCTGTGGGTTTTCTTTACAAAGGGGAAGGGAAGGCTTCCCTGAAAGAGGATTCTTCTTTGGCCTTCTTTGGAATTGTTGTCATTGTTGTTGGAGGTGCCTATACCATCCTTTAGGATGTCACACTGTGTGCTTGTGTTAGCCATCTGAGAAGTTCATGTTAAGAAGGGATTTGCTATGCTAGGGTGTTACTAGGAGAAACACCCTTGACAACTGGGGCAGTGACTTAATCATTAGACTGCAACTCAAGGCTGACAATGAGTAAAGGTTAGCGGTAATGAAGTTTGTGGGAAGGCATCTAGACTAAAGAGGTCCAGTAAAGGCATCAGGTCACATTAAAGATGGCTCTCAGAGAAATCTCACATTTCCCAGAGATGAGATTGTTGAGCCATGAGACTAATAATAATTGAGGCAAAGGTTTCAGGGTGTAGTAGTTGAGTCTGGACCTATCAAGCCTTCTGTAATTGAGGTTTGCTGGCATCTTCTCATAGGCAACATATTATGCAGGTATTGTGTGTTGGTTTGAATAAGAATGCCTCTCATAGGCTCATATGCCTGAATTATTGGTCCGTAGGTGGTGACACTGTTTTGAGGATTAGGAGGTGTGGTATTGGAGGAGGTATGGTACTAGGGTTGGGTTAGAGATTTGATAAGTACACACAGGGCCCAGGCTCTTTCTCTGACTTCTCCTTGTGGGTCACATGTAAGCTCTCAGCTACTGCTCCAGAGCTATGCCTGTCTGCCAGCTGCCATGATCCCTATCAAGAGGGTTACTGTTAGGAGTGTGTGGTGTAACTATGTAATAGATACACAAATCACACCATGTGGCAGACCCAGGTAGGAGGCCAGGGAGGGGGTATACAGAGGGGGTCTCTGGGGAGAGTCCAGGAAGAAGAGAGCAAGGGTGGGGTGAGGCCCCTTTTATAAATGACCTGGTGCATAGGTAGAAAGTGCACAGGTAACTTAGCGGGACCTGGATCCTGGCTATGACATGCTTCTGGTGATGGTGACATGCTTCTGATGACACTAAAGTGTTTGATGGTGGTCCTGAAGTTTCCTGCTTGCCATAGCCCTCAGGGCCTTTTGGATGGCTTGTACCACAGCCTAATTACTAACATTCCTCACTTTTAGTTATTATAAAAAGAAACGGAGAACCAGATAAGGAGTGATGGTGGGGAGGAGGATGGGGCGGAGCTTTGTTCATCATTCTACTTCCTGCTGATTATGGGTGTGGTCTCTCTCAGGATAAAGTTGATCCACACCATTAGGGTATATTTGATTGTTGCCAGGATCTGGTCCATGGTTAAAGACTGATAACCCAATAAAAGTAACTGATTAAAGGTTTGGTTAAAGATTTTTTTTTAATATATCTGGTGTTGGAGGAATGTAGAGAAGTTAATTAAGCAGGGTGCGAACAGCAAGGCCAAACAAAACAACAACAACAACAACAACAACCAAGTAGAAGAGGTCTCCGGAAAAGTAGAATCCATTTCCATATCTGATTCTCAAAGGTCCAGGGGCTTGAAGCCTCTAGCTGTTCTCTTTGTTTTTGGAGATCTGTCTGAAGTTGTTGGATCTTATCTTTTACAATACTGATTCTGAAGTTGTAAGCAAGTCCCCAATTAAAGGCTGTCCTTTATAAGTTGCCTTGGTGTCATGATGTCTCCTTATAGCAATAGAAAACTAAGACATGTTATTCTAAGATTACGATATTATAGGATTATGTATATATACATATACACACACATATATATAATTCTACTGTAATATGAATTATAGTATCCATATAACTCAATTATAATACAAGGTTTACTTCCAATGCTTTGAAAGTGCTATCAAGCTGTTTAGGAGAAATAAGCTATACAATTAAATGTTAGTAGACTAAATCATGGTCATGTCAATTACTAGTCTACTTTTATCACAAAAATATACATCTTAGGTAAAGCAGACAGATATGCATCTATATAAAGATAAGGTCTTCAAAAACCACAGAGACATGCGGAATATGGTATTTAAAAATGTTTTTATTACTTTAAAGAGTCACTAACAATGAGACAAGTTAACTCCTGGCAACACCCAGCCCACCTCAAAGAAGATTATGAGCATCAAAAAATTTCCTTATGGAGATAGTTTCAAATGTGGTAAACTAGTCACTGGGAAAAAGGTCCTCATTCCTACCACAGACAGAATTCTGCCTAAAAAAAGGGCAAGCTTGGATGCAGGCAGAGTCCATGGCTAAACTCTGCCAAGACAGGGTAAGCAAGTCCTCAATAGTTCCTGCCTCACAAATATGTCTGTTAGATATATTGGGCCAGAACCTGAAGAAGATGCTCCAACATTATAGAGAGTTTTGGGTGACTATTCAGGTAGAAAACTGTCTCTGCCATCTTTTCACTTGGAAAGCTGCTAACCTGCACTCCCGGCATATTCAGATAATGAAGTCTACTCTTTCTCAAATCTCTGAGGGAGTTGAAGACCAAGTAGCTTAGTTTTACAATGAAGCATAATTGTTTAGGGTTTAAGATGTTTTTAGGTCTAGATAGGTATTCTAAGTTGATAATGACAATGTGTGATGGAGACTGATTTACATTCAGAAATTTAGATGCACCAAGATAGGAAAGATGTCTCCTTCAAGGCTGTCAAATACAAATAGCCAAAACACTAAGACTGTAACATTTATATAATTCCTGATTGTGTCATTGTTCTTCTTGCCATAGGTAATCTATTGTGTGTATATATATATATATATATATATATATGTATATATATATATATGTAATAATATAAAAGTATATGTACAAAAATAAAATAATTTTTAAAACTCCAGCCAAATAAAAGATATTATAGGCCTAATTAAGACCAAATGTCCCCCATATGTATTCAAGTTGATGATGATATAGAAAATGAACAAATGTCTCCTTATAGCAGAATGGAGTCACTATGCTCATTTATGAACTACCAACTATGATATATCCAGCATCAATATATTAAAGGTCAGAGTAGTGGTTTTAAAGAATAAGGGTGGTGTATCGGCTGGTCTTTGTCAACTTGTCACCAGTCATAGTCATCTGAAAGCAGGGAGACTCAGGTGAGAAGATGCCTCCATAAGATCTGGCTGGAGGGCATTTTCTCAATTGGTGATTGTTGGAGGGAGGGCAGCCCATTGTGGGTGGTGCCTCCTCTGGGCTTGTGGTCCTGGGTTCCATAAGAAATCAGGCTGAGAAGGCCATGAGGACCATGTGAGGAAGCAGCACCTTTCCATGGCCTCTGCATCAGCACCTGCTCCAGGTGTCTGTTCTCTTTAAGTTCTTGCCCGGAGTTACTTCAGAAATAGACAGTGGAGGTGGAAGTATAAGCCACATAAACCCTTTCTCCCCAACTTGCTGCAGTTTATGATGTTTCATCATAGCAAAAATAAGTCTAACAGATAATTTATCTTTTGTAATAAGTATTTAGATAGGTAATTTCAAGATTTGTTGAGGGATTAAGCAATGTCACCAAGAATCTATGTACACTCTATCTCACTCTTTGTGGTACTTTGTTTTCTATCCTTAAATGTGTTAATGGATAGCTTCAAAATAACCACCAAATTTCTATGAATCACATTTTCATGCCAAAGTTGGAAGTGTGAGCAAAGTTGCCAAAATGGAGACCTACATTAAAATAATAATAACAAAAAAAAAATCTCTAGTAAAGATTGATTACTGCTTCAGAAGACTCAGGCTCCTAACTGATTTTTCCTTGTGTTTTATCTTCTAGACAGAGTTTATATGTGACTAATTGGTGGCAGACAATGGGATTGGATAAAAACAAGACAAAACAAACCACCTAGCTACTCTCTATCGAGAGATTAGAAACATAATAGCCATCCCTACTCCTTGTAGTTGGAAGAAGTATTACATTTCCAGAGAAGCTTTACTACACTTTTGCTACCTAAACAAAGTAGTATCATTGTGTCAATGAGAAGGTTGAGCGGGGTAGATATAGAGGGACACCGGAATATCTGCAGCTTCACACCACAGGAGGCTCTGATCATGTGGACATGCGCAGTTTAAGATCAGAGTAACAAAAGAGTCAGGAGCTCCTAGTTTACATAAGTACCAAACATAGAACCTAAAGATTGGTGAAAATGTGACTGAAGAGGCCTCAGAAAAGCACTAAGAAAGGTCAAATATTTTCCCAGGCACATCCCAGAAGTGTAATTACTATATGTTTTTTTAAAGTTGCCTTATCTATGTATGTTAAATGCTTCAAATTTATAGCTCTATTTAAGCTGGTTTGGAAATTCCAAATTAAAATATATTCTAGAGAAATAGCCAGCCATACATTTAAAGGTTTACATAAAGCTTGTTTATTATAGAATTATTTATAATTATGAAACATACATAATTGCTTGGGAGTGAGATAAGCTCATCTTTGTGAATGGAATTTAGCAATTTAAGGGCTAGTAAATGCTTCTGTTGAGTTGAACAGGTTTGTAAAAGTGTATCCTTAGGGAGGAAATAGCTACACATTAGGACCTGGCATTTTAGTGTTAGAATCACTGCATATTTTTTTTTTATTATGGTTGAGGTTGGAGTCTGAAATATCTGCCACAGGTTCATATTTGTAACTTTCTGTCTCAGCTTGTGTTTCTGTGCTGAGACTATGGACTTTTCAGGTGCCCAGCTCTTGCTAGTGGAAGTAGGTCACAGAGGAGGATTTTTGAAAGTCATACTTGCTTGCATGTCTAGCTCTGTTCTCTGGTTCCTGGCGTGTCACCATAGGCTTGCCTCACCAGGAACTCCATCCACGTCTTCCCTATGTAAAACTGTTTCTGTCAGTTATTTTGTCAGGATAATGACAAATATCTGAACCTTCACTTGTCATCCAGAAAATCCTTTCCTGAGCTAGGATGGTTCATCTCGACTCATAGATTATAACGTTCCCCCCCCCTTTGCCCATTTTATTGAAAATAGATGCTTTTCCTCATAATATACCCTCATTATGGTATCCACTTCCTGTACTCCTTCCAGTTCACTGCCCTGCTCAGTTCTCCTCCCTCTGTATCGAACCCTTCTGTCTTTCATTAGAAAAAAAAAAAAAACAAGATTTCTAAGGGATAGTAATAAAATAAAACATAATAAGATAAACAAAAATTAATACATCAGAATAGAACAATACAAACAAAATAGAGGTAAAAAAAAAAGCCTAAGAAAAGGCACAAGAAACATATACCAATGCAGAGACCCATTCATTCAGACATGCAGGAATCCCATAAAAACATCAGCTGCAAACACACAGGCACGCATGCACACACGCGCGCGCAGATTTTTTTTTTTTTAAAGGAAAAGCCTCGACATGGCAATATGAGACAGGGAACCTTCAAAGGTTCTGCTGAGTTCATTTTCTGTCAGCCATCTACTGCTGTGCGTCCTGCCTACCCTTCAGAGCAGTTTGGTTCCCCAGTGAAGACTCCCTTAGAGAAAACTAAATTTTCATTTGGATGTGACTATCAACTGGAGACAGCTTCTGGATTAGGGATGGGGGTGTGTTCCATGGCTTTCAGCTCTAGGGCCCCATTTTCTAAAGACCCATGCAGCCCCGGTGCATGATACCTTAGTTTCTGTGAGTTCATATGTGAATTAATTCGATTTTGAAGCTCTTACCTCTTTTTCATGTCTTCTGTTCCCCCTGGTTTGTATATTCTTCCCAACTCTCCTTCTTCAGGAGAGGGATTTGATGGAGGCGTCTCATTTAGGCTTGAGTGTTCGAAGGTCTCTCTTGGCATTATGTCTAGCTATGGGTCTCTGTTTGTTTCCATCTGCTGCAGGAGGAAGCTTCTGTGATTATGGCTAAGCTGGGTACTGATCTGACTCATAGATTATTTTAAATATGCATTGGTTACTTATTGATTACAACATAATTTTAAAATTACTTACCGATCTTAGAATATGTTAGAATCCTGTAAAATAGTCACACAACTAGCAAAAAAAAAATAAAGATGTAAATATTTTGAACTTTTGATAATTCTGTTTCTTAAGTTGACGTCATAGTGAGGGACATTCCTATTCACCAGAAGACACTTTTTCTTGTCTCTAAAGATGGACCGCCATTTATTTTTGTCTACTGTCTAGGATTTTTGATAAATGAAGAATGGTAATTAGGTAATAACCTCTTTGTAATGTATTATAGCTGTTATTAAACTATAAGCATTCAAAATATCATCAGCATTGAAGTCTAGAAGGTGGAAAAGTTTAATCTGCCATTTACTGTAAATTATGCAGGCACTTAAATCAAGTCAAACATTTCAATAACGTGTTAATGACTCTTGGGTGAAATGTCAAGTGACTGAAGTGATGGTAGGTGGGCACTGAGAAATGAGTGTGAGGCTGATGCATTCGGAACAACATTATTTCTTCATCTCTGAAGAAGAATGACCTTTCCTTTCCTTGCTATGTAAAATTCAGCTCCTTAGATAATTGATAATTTTCATTAATGATAGATTTTCCCATTTTAAAATTCCGTTTTAAGTCTCACATTTAATAATAAAATAACTCTACCAGCTGTGCACAGTGGGTTTTTTTTTTTTAATAATGAGTTGCATACTGTACTTAGTTCTCTGCATCATTACCACACATGATCCTCTCAGCTATTTCCTCTGAAATCCAAGACTTCCTGGGTCCTCAACTTCTAAATTTCTCCAAGAATATTGGTTGTGTTTCTGTTCTTCCTGGTCAGGACCAGAAAACTGATATTACTGTGATGCTAAATACTATTAACTTGAATGTGGACTCTATTTTTTGAGTGACTCAGCTTTTAGTATATATAGTTCTATGGAAGCCGTGAATCTATCCATGTGTTCATCATCACTGTCAGAACAGAGATGTTCCATTACCATCAATTACTTCTTATTATTGCTGTATAGTCATATATCCTAATCTCATTACTTTGAATATGTTATGTAACTGTAATCATTGGTAATCTTTTAAATTTTCTTCTCTCTCTCTTTCTCTCTCTCTCTTTCTCTCTCTCTGTGTGTGTGCGCTTGTGTCTGTGTATTCATGTGATGCTTGCCACAATATGCCTGTGCCTATCAGAGGATAACTGTTGATGTCCATTTTCTTCTTTCACCACGTGGGCTCAGAGATTGAACTCAGGTCATCAGGCTTAGGGACAAACACCCTTAACCACTGAGCTATCAGACTAGGAGTTTTAAAAGAAGCTTTCCTATTTTATGCATAACAAGTTAGGAAACCTAGTGACCAAGACCCAAGGATGCCTTGCTGAAAATCAACCAGTCAGTAAGAGTGATGTATTGGGCAAGGGTTTCCACACACTTTCTAACTGCAATTTCTGTCTGCTTAGTTATGTTGCTGATTTTTTTATTTTATTTTATAGTTTCATATCTGGTAAATGTCTAGGTCCTAATGACATTAAAATGACTGCTACTGTTCCCAGGAGTTGGTTGTTTATCTTAAAAAATTCTAATTTTATTTCAAGTAAAGTAGTCTTTCATGAATTCTTCAGATGCTTTTCTGAGATGAATAGGATATACAGAGCATATGACAATCAATGGGTCTCTTAGCCAGTATCTCATCTTGGAAGACATGGTTGGTTTACTCAACTAGTATTACACTGGCCCTTTCTAGATTATTAAAATTTTACTGTGCTAAGAAAAATTAAGCTAAATTCCCCCTTTTTAGTGTTTTATTTTGTAACTGTACCACTTTCAATACTGCATTATAGCTGTAGATACAATGTTGCATAATATATTCCCAGAATGCATACATTTTACATGATTAAAATGTTGACCATTTGAACAGTAAGTCCTTATTGCTGTCTCTCTCCTCCATACATGCTATCAGAATTTGACTCTCTGCATCTTGATTTGATGTCTTCATCTAGTGCATGTGAGTGAGATCAAGTATTATTTGTGTTTCTGTGGCTGGGCTTATTTTACTTGGCATAATATTCTCAAGGTTCACTAATGTTTATGCAAAGTACAGAAGTTACTAATTTTTAAAGGCTGTATTATATTTTATTGTATACATGTATGACATCTATCAAACATCTATATATTTATCATCTATCTATCCATCCATCTAGACACACAGACACATAGACACAGACACAAAGTCATACACACAAATGCTTTCTCTCTCTCTCTCTCTCTCTCTCTCTCTCTCTCTCTCTCTCTCTCTCTCTCTCTCTCTGTCCCTCATATGCTCAGGGACAATTATAGTGGTCTTCTAAAGAGGTAGGCAAGCAATACATTTCAGCATCTGCAGGAGGATTATGGAGCAGAGAAGGGAGAAAAAAAAGGCCACATTCTTTGTGTTAAGCTAGTGTGGAGATCCACCACAAAGCAGCCACATGGCAGGAAGTAGGGAGCTTTAGATGAAGTGTAAAGAAGGCTGAAGTACCATAAAAATACATTTAACCTGCTCTTCAATATTTGTATTTCAATTTTTTCCATCAACACTTGGAAGTAGGATTAGTAGGTCATATGAAAATTGTGCTTTTAGTTTCCTTGAGAGCTGTCCTATTTTGTGTTTGTCTAACCCTTTCCTAGTGCTACATGCTTAGTAATTTTGACTACTTTGTAATGACTTATTTTTCCCAGAGTCAAGTTGAAGGATTAAGAGCCAAATGCATATAAAATAACCAAACTCAAAAATATTAGGATACATTACTATCATCAACATCATCATCATCATCATCATCATCATCATCATCATCATCAACAACAACAACAACAGAATAGGAAGGCATCTGTACCAGGTATTTTAAGTTAGATCACAAATTAGGCACACAGACAAATTATCTGCCTTAGAAATATTTCAGTCTGTTTTGACCTATATTGTCAAACTTTGTTTTGAACATCAAGTGATATGAAATAATATGAACTCTGGGTTTCTTACTTATTTTTTCTTTTCTTTTTTAATCTTGTTCCTTTGGTACTTGACATTAAAGTTGAAGCTAAGTCATTAATGGAAGTTTTGTGTTGGGTTTATCTTTCCAATTTGTCATGGTGCCCACAAAGCCTTAGCAGATTAGTCTGCTAGACATCGTCCAGATGCGCCTGCACTTGTGGCATCTGATAAAAAGGCAGGGTGAGATGTTCTCTCAGGATGCCTTATGGCTCTACAATTTAGAGGCTCTTGAATTAGAACTAAGTCTTCTCTAGGAAAGCATTTCATGTACCCTGATGTGCAAAACACTGTTTCTGTAAGCGTTAACAAAAAACTTCTAGGTCAGAAAGGATTGCAACGTGAACTTTTTAGTCCACTTTGAAGATTCACAATTGTATTCAGACATAAATAAAATCACCAAGGCAGATGATTATAGGCCTATGTAACCTTGTTTAAATTGGTGTTCCCCATGCTGATCCTGTAGGACTATGCATATATAGAGAGAAAGCCTGACTATGAGGTGTGTTGCCATAAAGAATTGTGGGATAATACATCATTGCTTCTGGGAATAATTAATTGTTTTCTTAGAAAAAATTAGTAGGTAATGATAGAGAAATATTAGAAGTATTTGAGCCTTCAGCATTTTTCCCTTTCTTCTTTCCTAGTGTTTGTGTGTGTGTGTGTGTGTGTGTCTGTGTGTCTGTGTGTGTGTATTCCTGCATGCATATGTGTATGTTTGTGTATTGCATGTGCTTTGCACAAGTGCACATGGGTGTACTCACTTGTATGGCCGGGTAGTAGACATTGGGATCTCCTCTTCAGTCATCTACAAGTTTAACTCTGGAGACAGGGCCTCTCACTGGATCATCAAGAACACCTCAGGACTTATCTGTTTTTATCACTGAGGTTAAAGACATGTACTGCCACAGTTTTTTATAACATGGGTGTTGGGTGTTAGACTATGAGCCCAGGTCTTCATGTTTGATGGAAAATTAGCAACAAAGCCATCTCTCCAGCCCTCACATTTCTCTTTTTCTTTCTTTCTTTCTTTCTTTCTTTCTTTCTTTCTTTCTTTCTTTCTTTCTTTCTTGTTTTTGAGACAGGGTTTCTCTTGCATAGCCTTGGCTGTCCTGAACTTGCTTTGTAGACCAGCCTGGTCTCAACCTCACGTAGATTCACCTGCTACTGCCTCCCCAAGGGCTGGGATTAAAGGCATGCACCACCACACCTGGAAGCCTTCATCTTTCTTAATGAATAAATACAACAACGTTTTAAGAAAATACTCTCACATTTTCATTGTTCTACAGTCAGTATGGCACACACATTAATGGCCAACAAAACACTCACGTAAATTTGGGGAAAAGAAAATGAAATTGTATTCTCAGAAGAGTCGTAAAAATTAGAGGCACCATCAGAATACTCTGTGGTTATTCCCTCTCAAGTGATAGGAAAGACTCCCCCCTTTCCACTAAACATTTATTTTCTGCTTACTCTTTCTTTCGTTTAATCAGTCCTGAACCAGGAAACTACTTAAGACTGGGTGCCAAGATTCTTGAAGGTAGACAACTTATCATTCCCTAGCATTCTTCATTTACTTAACAAATACTTACTGACTTCTTGCAATATGAAGCCACTGACTACCACTTAGTACAAAGAACAAAGCCTAGCTTTTTGGAAGCATACAACCTGGCAGGGGAAACAAGTGGTAAGCAGACTATAAACGTCAGCAACATCTATCTGTAACTATGAAGAAAGCATATACCTGGCTCTTCCATGTGTTTGAAGATGTTCCTTGATGGCTCTGAAAAGACTCTTGTGGGAAAATTAAAAACATATATGAATGAAATAGAGCAACAAGTACATGGGTCTTCAAATGAGAAGGAAGACAGTGTATCAGCCTCAGGACTGAGCATTGCTGATTATGTGCTGAGTGTGGTAAAGAGCAGGAGGTAGGCAGAGACTGAGCTCAGGCGCACAGAGCTGCATCTTCAATCATAGCAAAGGGGCTTAGGTTTTATTTGAAGTACATCTGGATATTTATTTAATTGATTTTTTTCCTGAACAAATAGAGAAAATTTAGCTCTACAGCAAAACAGATAGGAATGATTGTGTCTTTCTTATACAACCATCTGGCAGTGTTACTTTGGGTCTAGGATAAGCATAGGAACAAAGTTAAATGGCAGATAATACATTTATAAAGAAGAGAGTTGAGGGTGGCCTTGACAGAGTGTGACAGTGACAGCAGAGTTGGAGGATAGAGTATTGTGTATATATATATATATATATATATATATATATATATATATATATATATATATATATATATTTTGCATTTGATAACAATGTTTTTTTGGTGACGAATTTCATATGGGATGTGAAGGGCTGAAATAATTCCCATGCTTCCGACCCAAGAAATTGGGAGACTAGAGGCAGCTTAATGGCATGAAGAGAGCCAAATTTAGAGGGAGAAAATTGCAGTCAGGGTTTGACTTTGAAATAATCTAGTGGAGAAGTCAGAGTGGAGGCTATGTACCTCAGAGGAAAGGTGAAAGCTGTGGCTCTTCACTTAGGATCCACTTTCTAGTTGATTAAACGTGACAAATAGAATCTGAACAATTGTAGAAAGTACCTTTTACCATGTTTGAAGTTCCTGTAAACAAGTGCAGCACATAGTTTATTTCATCTCAGATTTTTAATGTTGGTATTTTTATCATTAGTGAACAAGAATATTTTTTAAATCTAAAATTAAATAAGTATGGTTCTTTAAAAAATATTACTTTTATTAATGTATATGTGTGCCTCTTGTGTGTATATCCATCACATCCAAAAAGGTCCCTGGGAAGGCAAAGAGAGTATTGAATCCCCCTGGAACAAAAGTTATTGTCAGTTATGAACTACCCTATGTGAGTGCCAAAAATCAAAACCAGGCCCTCTACCCACTATACAGGTAGTACAGGTTAGTAGCTTCCCAAATGTAAAGATGACAGAGACAGTTTGCTGCCTGAACATTCACTCAAAACTCTTCATAATGTTCAAGCATCATTCTCAGTGTTCTGGCCCAGTATATATGACAGACATATTTGTGAGGCAGGAACTATTGAGGACTTGCTTACCTCATCTTGGTTGAGTTTGGCTGTCGACTCTGCCTGCATCCAAGCTTGCTCTTTTTTAGGCAGAATTCTGTCTGTGGCAAAAACTAGGACATTTTGCCCAGTAGCTTGTTTGCCACATTTGAAGCCATCTCCATAAAGAGGTTCTTTGATGCTGATCATCTTCTTTGAGGTAGGCTGGGTGTTGCCAGGAGTTATCATGTCATATTGCCAATGAATCTTTAAAATAATAAAAACATCTTTAAATGCCATGTTCTGTAGGTCTCTGAGGTCCTACATATCATATCTATCTGTTACACCTAGGATGTATATTCTTATGATAAATATAGACTACTAATTGACATGACCATGATTTGATCAACTACCAATTAGCTTGTATAGCTTACTTATCCTAAACAGACTGCAATAGCACTGTCAAAGTATGAAGGTAAACCTTGTATTCTACTTGAGTTGTATGGGTATAACACCTCATATTACAATATACATTCTATATATATTAGAATATGTATGTGTGTATGAAGAATAATATTAAGTTTAAATTTGAAGTCTGTATCAAAATTTAACTTATTTAGCATCAATATACAAAATTCTATACCAATGAATTAAAATAAACTTTCGAGTAGCAATTAAGGCCTTAAGTTGAGGAGTAGACTCAATCATCTATTTTTTGTCCCATCATTCCTATATATTTCTATATTCTATATTTTTAACCCCTGTCTCCAAACCTAAGAATGAAAGATAAAGGAAAAGAAAAACATCGTTGAGTACAACCTTATTTTCTACCTATAAGTAAGACCAATAATAAACCTTTAATCAATTCCTAATCAAAATAAACATTTATCACCCAAGAAAGCAACCCAAAGCCTACCCAACCCACTCCCCCTTAAGGGAAATGGGGCATTGTTCTCATAGGTGTCTTCTGGCTGATTTGGGACAAATAATACCTTTGTAGGGGTCCAAATAAAGTTTGGGAAAATGGTTGAACAAGCTAGGAATAGTGTTTGTGGTCCGGTTTCTAAACGCTAAGAAATTCCAGGCTTAATTAGAGTCCTGTATAGAAAACTCTGAATTGCTAGGCCAATTAGGATTGGAAGCTTTCTAGGAAGCTGTCCTGGGAGCTGTCCTGTTCTGGTGAGGAATAGCAACTGAAGCATTTGGTGTCTCATGTGGGCCAGGCAGGTTGGGAGGAAGCAACGAGAGAGTTCCAACCTGAAGGTTGTTTGCTAGCACTCCTCAGGATGGTGGTTGGAGCCTGTGCCCAGCTCAACTCAGCTGGGTTCCCTGTCTGTATCCCAGATGAGTCAGGCAGGAGAGGAGTTGGCTGTTAGAGTTCCAAGCCCAAAGCTGTTCAAGTGCCCTACCGTCCTTTTTGAGATGGCAGGGCTCTGTCTATCTGTTCTGTGTTCCAGATGGGCTAGGCCAGTAAACAGCTGACGAGCTTCAAGAGATTTGATCCTGACCTGCTTGGGTTCCCCACAGACCTCCCTGAGATGGCAGGAAGTGTGAGTTGTGACCTACACCAGACTCAGCTCTGCTTATCTGCTCTGTGTCCCAGATGGGCGTGGCTGGTAAGCAGCTGGGGGAGTGTGGGGGATCTGAGCCCAAAGCTGCTGGGGTGCTCCACAGGCTTTCTTAAGAGGGCAGGGCTTTGCTTAGCTGCTCTGTGTCCCTGATTTGCTAGGATGATTAGCAGCTGGTGGGAGGGGAGAGAGAGAGCTAAGGCCAAGCCTGCTTAAGGAACTAATGTGGGGTGGGGCCTTCGCAGGTCTCTGCTCTGCCTGTTTGCTTTGTGACCTTGATGGGCCAGGCCAGTAAGCTTCAGAGGAGCTGAGAGAGATCTGAGCCTGAAGTTGCCCTAGTGTTCCACAGGCTCTTTTTCTGCCTATCTATCTGCTCTGTGACCCGGATGAGCTAAGTCAGTAAACTACAGGTGGGTGAGAGATCTGTGCCCAAAGCACCTCACAGGATGGCAGATGATGTGGACTGCGGTGGGTGCCTGGACTCGCTCTACCTATCAGCACTTTGTCTCAGATCAGGTAAGAAGCAGAGGGGCAGAGAGCCCAAAGCTGCACAGGTGGCTCACAGTCTTTCTCAAGATGGCGACTAATGGGGTTGTCCCCCAGGATTTTTCTGTGGGTAAGCCTGGTGGCCAGGAGTCAGACGCATCTGTGCTCTATATAATGTCAATCCCTCTCACCTGGGAATCCGCAGCACTGGTGTTTTGTAGCTCTCAGTTTGGTCTTTAGGTCGCTGTGCGATGCTGGTTGTCTGGCTGATCAAAAGCGGTGTGCGATGCCTGTTCTCTTGTTTATTTGTTTGTTTTTTCCTCCTCCATAGCATTTGAGGCCTAAATAAACATTCAAGAAAATGCTAGACTAAATTTTAAAATGAGACTCTTTTGAGATTAAATTTATTTTGTTTTGTTGTAAACTCTATAAATATCATTCACAGTTGTTTTTCTCAATCCCAAAGATGAAATATTTTTCTGTATATCTAGATTTTTTTACATATAAAATAGGTTATTCACTTGATATTTGATATATGTTCTGTTGCTGGCTTTTAAAAGATCGTTGGAAATAGAATGGGCTTTCTTTTCTTTTTATTATTTTTTTAGTCTCTGCTTTACTGATGGACAAATAAGCAGTTGTTTTGTCTGGGAGATTTTTTTTTTCTATTGACAACTATGTGGCTGCTTTCTATTTAATTTTATTGGCTATTATGGTCTACTAAGTAATTAACTGTGCATTTTAGAAAATTTAGACGCTAGAGAAAGTAATTTGGATGCACTGGTGAGTAGTTTTCTTATTCATTAGAGTTCCATCTGTGTTAAACGTTATCACAGACTTTAACAGTGTACGAACCACTCATGCGTTTGTATTGAGATGAAAACTATGCCTGAGAGAAGACAAAATTAACTCAGAGGATTTGATAAGTTGAGACAGTATAAAAAGTATAAACAAAACAAAGCGAAACCAAATTACCACCTTCCCAGTTCACTTGTATAGGAATATCGTGGGAGTGTTTGCAGACCGTGTCAATGAGATATTGACTTGTGGTTCTGCTTTACCCTCCGTTCTTAACAATGGCCGTCTGCATGGGTTTCTTCTTACCCTAGACTATTCTTTCAGGAAAACTCAAGCAAGCCCATATTTCAGTCCTCAAATCTATGGGACCATCCTTCATGAGCAAACTCTCCCGTGAGCTTCTGAGTCACTATTCCAAATGCTACACATGGGTGCCCCAAGAGGACATCCTCAGTGGCATGGACCGGCCCTGTATTTCTGTATTTTCCTAATGACAGGACAATGAACAATGCCATGTCTCCTTTCTTCAGGCTCCCTAAGCATAAGCCACAAGTAGAAACAGAAGGAACTCTGACTGTCTCCCTTCAGTGACTTTTCATTGCTTTTGCTGTAAAACTAGAGTTCTTCACACAGCTCTTAATGGCCCATATAACCTGGCCTCCAACTTGCCTTTCTGGTCTTATAGCCTGCAACTTCCTCATTCCCTGGGCTTCAGCCTTATTTTCTCTTTTATAGTTTCTCTTAATATATACTAAGTTATGTTTTCTTCATCTCAGAACCCTCTTCATGAGTTCCCCAGTAATCTCTTAGAAAAAAAAAACAAAGACCAAAATTTTATTTTATAAATTTACTGCTTCCAGAACTTCAGAAGACATCCTTCAGTAGTCTTTTGGTTACTTCCTATCTTTTCTAATGGTTTACAAATATCACAAAGACAGAGACTGTAATCTTTTTTCAAGATTGTGTTGTCTGCATTTAGGACATTGTGTAGTATCTAGCAGGCCAACAGCAGGTAGAGATCGGCAAGATGGCCACATGTGTGAATTAGAACCTATGTGGAGGCTCTCAGTCTTCTCCCTATACCTACTCTAGGAAGGCTGCATGGAGTTCTTCATTTATTTACTACATCTGTGCTTCAGTGCCCAAGGCCCTCTCTTGCTTTAGGAGCATGGTAGCCTTCAATGCACTATGTAATATTTTAATGTCGTTTTCTATGTTTTGACAGAAGCAAGAATGCCAGAATGTTTTTACGTTAAGCACTACACCATGTGCCTTTCCTCACTGTATCAGGTCCCTGTACCCTCATGAGAGTTTTGGACATTTTCCTTTGTAGTTCTCTAGGCCTCCATAATTCAATTCATGAATAATTTTGAATACCTGGCATGTACCATTATCTACTCCAGTTACTGTAAACAATTAAAAGAAAACTTTGAAATATGCTGTGTTTAGTTAGGGCTATGTGTACATGACTTTATTAATCAAATGTATATTTGAAATAATGTCTTAATGAAATGAGACATTTCGTTGACGAAGAACATGATTTTGCTGACAGAGATCTGTCTAGTGAAAGAACATTTCATCTGGGTGTTGAAGGACATGGGCAGAATTATGACAGAGGTAAGTAAGGCTATGTGGCCATTAGGTAGAGGCAGGGTTAGAGAGAGCAAGGTACAAATACGAAAATGCAACCAGGCGTAGAGGATGGCAGTCAGAACAGAGAAGGCATGTGTAGAATAGGAGGAGAAGAAAAAGTTGGGGATGGGTCTGAAATAAATGCTAGACTCATACAGGTTACCTGTATCTATAGTCAAAGCACTGAGGCCGCATTAATACACATTTCCCCTGAGATACATTTGATTTACTGCCATGTCATACTATTAAAACGTCATTTTTTCATTATTTAATTTATTTAATTGATTGACAGCTTGAGTATAGCCCCTCCCTTCTCTTTTCCCCATCCCACCCTTACATCCCCCTCCACCCATTCCTGCCTTCCCTTCTCCTTAGATAAAGGTTACCAATCCACTTTGGTGCATCAAGTTGCAGCAGAACTAAGCACGTCCTTTTTCAGTGAGGTCAGGCAAAGCAGCCCAGCTATGGGAAAGGGATCCACACACAGGCAACAGAATCAGAGACAGCCCCCACTGCAATTGTTAGGGGACCCACATGAAGAACAAGCTGCACATTGGCAACACATATGTAGGGGGCCTAGGCCCAACTCATGCATGTTTTTTGGTTGGTAGTTCAGTCTCTGTGAGCCTCCCCGGGCCCAGTTTAGTTTACTCAGTAGGTCTTCTTGTGGTGTCCTTGACATCTCGGGCTCCTTCTGTCCTTCCTCCCACTCTTCCCTAAGACTCCACAAGTCTATTATTTGGCTGTGGGTCTGTACATCTGTTTCCACCAGCTTCTGAGTAAAGCTTCTCAGAAGAGAGTTATATTAGTCTCCTGTCTACAAGCATAGCAAAGTATCATTAATAGTGTCAGGGGTTGGATCTCTCCCATGGGGTGGACCTCAAGTTGGGATAGTCATTGGCTGGCCATTCCCTCAATCTTTGCTTTATCTTTATTCCTGCATATTTGTAGGCTGGTACAATTTGGATTGAAGGTTTTGTGGGAGGGTTGGTGTCTCCCTCCCTGCGCCTGGCTATAGAAGGTTCTGACTTCAGGTTCCATAGCCTGCACTACTAAAAGTCTCATCTAGAGTAATCCCCATAGCCTCCTGGGTGTCTCATCCATCCCAAAGATGCCTTTCTACTAATTAATATTTTGAGGCCACATTAAAAACACACAGTCAAGTGAATTTTAATGGCAGCAGTAGTTTGCTTGTAAATAATAGAAATATGGCTTCAATTGGGTTGAACAATCAGGGAAGTGGCCCAACTGGTCCAAGCAAAAAAGAGATAGATGAAGAACAGCCACAGTGCTCGTAGGTGCTCAAGTGATGATATTTGTCATGGTTCCTGTTAATAGGTTTGCTTCCTTAACTATTTTCATTCTCAAGCAGCAAGATAATCATCAGGGAGTCTAGGATTAAATCTCCAAAAGCGCTCAAGGAAAGGACATATTTTTTTTTCTGTCTCCTTGCCTGTGAGAAAGAACAAAGCAACAAAAACCAATGAATTTTGAGACATCTCTAAATCCCTGATGTATTAAGGCTTGAGGCTCATTGAGTTACATAGATTCATATACTGATCCCATTTGATCGTGGTGGTCAGTAGGCAGGCTTGCTGTGTGAGCTTGGGTGCTCATACAAAATGAAAGTACAAAGACTCTTTCAAAGAGTAGAGACTGGTAAAAGTAATAAAACATAGGGCTGTCAGGATGGGTCAGCTGGTAAAGGTGACTGCTGTGTAGGCCACCCTGTGTGATTGTGATTTAATATCTTTATTCAAAAGTGTCTTCCGAGTCCAGAAGAAGTAAGCGTGTTTGTGGATATGATGCTCATCTGGACATTATTTAAATTGCGTCATATTGCCATTCTCAGAAGATATATATGGTTCAGGTCTCAATTTGAAAAGGTGTAGAATGAAGCACCTCCTGAATATTGAAAATCTGCTTCTAGGTGTTTGAAAGCAGGCTGAACTATCCCAGGGCTCACGCACTGTTTTCACTGAAAGACACAGGAGGCTAGCAAGGGAGGCACTGGCCAAGGAGGCCTTGCTGTATTCCTAAATGGACTTTACCTTATTCTTTCCCCTGCCCAGCATTTGTTCTTCTCTCCTGGCTCCTCAAGAGACATCTAACTCTTCTGTTTTAGGTTGTTACCTGTGCTTCACTATCTTGATAAAGCTTTCCTTGGACTCACTGTATTTGAAACTCAAAGTTTTCTCATAATAGCATTCGTTTATTACTTCTTGATTTATTTTGCTCTAAAGTGCTTATACCACTGCCACAGTACATATGGTATTCATGATTTTTATACATTCTATCTACACAGTATATCAAAGATCTGTCTTCCAGTTTACTAGTGTATCTTGAGCATAATTCCTGGTTCATAGCATCACTAATCAAAAACAGATTAGTGGGATTTTATTGTATCAGAAAATTTCTTGGCTCACTTGGAAGATAGTCTTTAATTTGCTATGGATCACAGTTTGAAAGTGACTGATAAGTAGAGAACCTATGTGTGGCAATGTTCTTATATTTCAGGAGACTGGATCTTTTTCTGGACCTTACAGTTGATGCACTGTGTATGTAACTTAAGACTGCTATCGTACTGTGCATTATGTTTGTTTAACATGCCTTTAAGAGAACAAAGTCACAATCAATGTTACCTGCTATGGATTTCTCATATGATCAAGATTTACAAACTAACTGGCAGCTGTAATCTTCAGTTATGTATTTTTTAATGTCCCTGACTGAGAGTAACGCATTTGTGTTCTAGCAATCATTTTCTGAAAACAGCAAAAATTGAGCTTGAAAGCAATCTTACAAAATGAATATTTACCACAAATATTGAACATTTCATGTGGATATTGCTTAATAAATAAACAGTGATGCTTATAGTACTGTTTGTTGTCTGGTCAGTTGGGGCCCATTGGCATCAATGACTTGTTCCTTTGTAAAACTCAGTTAAAAATAATTTTTATAGAGCCTGGTGTGGTGTTCTATACCTTTAATACTAGCACTCAGGAAGCAGAGGAAGGTGGGTCGCTGTGAGTCCGAGGCCAGCCTGGTCTACAATGTGAGTCTAGGACAGCCAAGACAACACAGTGAAACCCTGTCTCCAAAACAAAACAAAACAAAACAAAAACAAACAAAAAAACCAACAACAACAATGTATTTTTTTATAAACTATTTCTCATTCCTTCCTCATATGATGTTTTCTGTGTTGTTCAATAAGTACAAAACAATGCCCCTTCTTAGGAACACAAGCGCACTAAAAGACACATAGAGACAGACACACATATATGTTCAGATAGACACAGGCATGGAGATAGATTTACAAGACAGCCTTCAGGACGGCACAGATTCAGACCAATGTAACAGGCCTGGAAGGTGGAAGACATAGGGAGTGCAAAGTAGAGAATTCAAATCTGGGTTCACGCTTGACTAAATGACACAAAGGGACATACTTTGATTTGTTTCCTTAATGGAGCTCTGACACATCATTGGTGACTCACAGTTTTTGGAATTTATTATTAATGCTCTTAACTGATCATACTTACGAATATATTGAAAAACCACTCTCTGAGGCCCCTGAGTTTGCATTTTTAAAAACTTTCTTCCCATGCTAGAACAGTTCTCTGTCAATGAAAATAACATGAGTGGTCAATCACTCTTACATACTGCTGGGCCATGCTTTGTGTTTTTGCCTCATTATAGAGAAATCAGAACTGATTAAGCCTTCAGCTGATGAAAAGAATAGCAGGCTAAAAGACTCAATTTAAACAATAGTCTTATTCAAAATTTAGAAAACATACTTAATCTTTATAATTTAATTGTTTTCATCTTAGGTTGAATTTATCTTCTGATATTTACTTTCTCCTTTATGCTGTCAATTTGCATGTTGAAGGTGATGTCATTTAAAAATCAATTTAACTCCACAGAGCTGAGCTTATAAATAAATGCAACAGTGAACGAAAGCACATGAAGTGAAACAGGAAATGCAGTCCCTATAAGGAAGTCATACGGGATGAGCATTTGCTGTACACTATATGCCTCCATGAGTACCGTACCTTTTGCTAATTAAAAACTGGGCAGTTAAGATTAATTTACTGAGTCAAAGGCCACTGAATCTGCACTTCCATTGACTGAATGAGGACTTAAACTCTGTGACTGTCTTGACTCACGTCTCATGTTCTACATACTGTAGCTATGACCTTAGGAAAAGAAAATTTTCTAATAGGAGAAAGAAATGGGATTCAGGGATTGAGCATTTCTCTAAGCAGACAGAGGTCTTTGGCATTTACATCTACTTAACCATTTGTGCCTTATAATATATTCTTATCTCTGTCTCTCTTCATTTTAAATTAATTAACTTACTAATTAATTAATTAGTTTAAAAAATTGAAAATAGATTCTTCCCTCATACAATACATCTCAACCACAGTTTCCCCTTCCTCCACTCTTCCTGGCTCCCACAGATGTACTCTCCCTCTGCTTTTGTCTTTTTTCTCTATGTGCATATATACTTTAATTTTTTATTTTACTTCAGTTTATTTTTGAATGTTTGTTTAACTCTAATGATTGAAAAGACAAGTGCATAATTACTTTCTGAGGTATCATTAGAATGAATGGAGAAAATGGATAATTTTTAGATGTGTCTCTTCTCTTGCCTGTAAATTGGTTGAAATGAGACAGCATTACTTTATTAATAAAATTTTGATGGTAATTCGGATAGGAGTTAGGCAGTGTTAAAATGAAGAATCATCTTTGATATGCAAATATCTTCTTTCTTAGAAAAATTAATCACATACATACAGATTCAGGAGGATATTTAAATGACTTAAGGCAGTAGTTATCTGGGACCTTAAAAGCCTTTCATACTTGGTTTGAAAAACATAGAAAGAAGCGACTGTGCAGGTCCTCTGTGAGATTTTACTTTGAACATTTCATTTTCCAGGCTTAAAAACCGACTCAGCGGACTTGTGCACAGGCCCTGTTAATAGGTGCCTGAGTGGGCTAGGAACCCACGTCAGCTAGTTTCTCACCTAGACCATTTCTCAAACCACATGGGGATAAAATGCACCAAAAATATCTGAGAAATGAATTACTGAATTTTTGGTAATTTGAGTGACAAATGTCCCCGTAGGCAAGATTAGGGTGACACTGGGAGATCTTATGGAACTTTTTAGGAGGTGGAGCCTTGCTGTATGGAGTTTATCAGGGGGGTAGCTTTGAGAATTTACAGCCTTGCCCAGTCTCTGCTTCATGTTTGCAGTCGAAGATATGATCTTTCAGCTTCCTGCTACAGGTGCCCTGGTGCCAAATCTTTCCTTCCATTATGAAGTCTTCCTCTGGAACCATAGGCCTAGATAAAATGCTTTTATAAGGGGCTGGAGAGATGGCTCAGAGGTTAAGAACACTGCCTGTATTTCTAAAGGTCCTGAGTTCAATTTCCAGCAACCACATGGTGGCTCACAGCCATCTATAATGAAATCTGGTGCCCTCTTCTGGCCTGCAGGGATAATAAGTAAATAAATCTTTAAAAAATGTTTTCATAAGTCACTTTTGGTCATGTTATTTTATCACAACAGCAGAAAGCAACTACAGAACATCTAATTCTAACTATTGGTATAGCAGTTCTCTCTGATTTTCATTATATATAGTCTCCTCTAGTTTGCAAGGGATCAAACCCGTTTTGTGAGATGATGTGGGGATTTAGTTTTCTGCTTCTGCTGTTGCCTTGTCCACTACTACTGTTTAAGTGGTTGTTTGTTGACAGTACAGGATGTGCCAGGAACTATAATGAATAGTGATTATGCTTATGAATTGGGCCAATCAGGAGAATTGATACCACTCTAAATATCGTGGGAGAAAATATATTCAGTACAGAGGGCTAGGTGTTTATAAGACAATTTTTGAAAGGATTGAAATTTTAATATTGAAACCTTTCATACATTCTTCAAAATTAACCTTAAAAGTGATAAATTGTAATTTCATCATAGGACAATTGGCTAGGAATTTCTTTTTTTATTTTGGAACAGAGTTCTACAGACCTAGTAAATGGCTATTGTTTTTTGCCTATGCTAAAATGTATATTCACATATATTTAAAGTGTTTAACTTAACACGTATTAGACACTTTTGTGAAAATATTTATTTAACCTCACATAGACACTATGTAGAACTGAAGGAAATAATGAGGTGATCCAAGAGAAAGATCATTGCAAAACTCATGGTCTGCAAACGGTCACATGACTGTTTTTCACTACCGCAGGAACAGAATGAATATTCTATCTTCTAAAGTCACATGCATTCCTACAACCTAATTTACACCTGCATACTGTTGGCAAAGGACTATGGGAAATCCAATTCTCAAGTCTTTGCAGTAAAAGAATAAGCTGTTAAGAGGGTCTAATGTCCATGGACTCCCAACAGCCATCACATTAGAGAATGTTTATTGTCCCCTTACATCCTACAAGTAACAGTTCTAAGTGGGGGAGGGAAACAAAGGACTTGGGCTTTTTAAGGAGCTTGGAGGCATACAAGGCATGCTGACAGGTATTAGAAAAAGCAGAGGGGCCCCTAAAAGATACAAGGTGAAACCTGTTATTTGGTATCTCCAAAGGAAGCACCGAGGCTCTGCTTTAAGGACACCACTGTGTTTGCTGAACTTCTTGACTCTCGGACTCTCCATTGAACTGCAGATATGAAAAGGCTGTAAGGTGGGCACTGTCTCAGTGGACTCCTGACAGGTGGGAAAAGCAGAATGGAAAGTAGGCTCTTTCACCGCAAGGCCACCTCCGTGTTGACATCCTGGGAACCTCACATACTGTGCTTGCTCATTGTTATTCACTTGCTTAACTTTACTTCTGCCAATCCTGAATATGAAAAACATAAGTTACTGTCTTTCTTAGGAGGGGAAGGAAATAAAAGCCGTATGCTGGTTCAGCTCAGCTCATTTAAGCTAGAAAGCAAATAGCTTCTTATTATTTATTATAGCTCATTCTTCTTACACCCCGATTATTATCCCTTCCCTTGTATCTTTCCGTTCCCACCCTCCCTCCCTCTTCCACCCTATTTCCAGCCCCTAGACCTACTGCAGGGGATTCCTCCTCCTCCACTGTCTGATCACAGCCTATCAGGTCTCATCTGGATAGCCAGCTTCCATTTCCTCTGTGTGCTGCTGGGCCTCCCCACCAAGGGGAAGTGATCAAATCAGGGGCACTAGAGTTCATTATCAGAGAGTCTGTGTTTCACCGACAACCGTGGAGAATGAGCCGTCCATTGTCTGTATCTGAATTGGGGGGATGGGTCTAGATTCTCTTATGCATTGTACTTGGTTGGTGCATCAGTTTGTGTAGGCCCCCCTGGGTCCAGACCCAGAGGCCTTGATGGTCTCCCCATGGGGCTCCTGAACCCTCTGGTTCCTTTGCTTCTTTAGCACTATGAGGAAATACAGTTTCTAAAATAAGATGTTTTGACTTTTAGCATCTGGGTTGTTTAGTTTGTTGTTATTGTTGCTGTTTTGTTTGTCAACAACACACACTGGCATCATCTGGGAAATAGAAACTCAGTTGAGAAATTCTTCCATCATATTGGTTTGTAGGGTAATTTTCTTGACTGACTGATGTGGGAGGGCCAAGCCCACTGAGGGTGGTTCCATCCCAGGGTAGGTTCTAGGTTGTATAAAAAATAAAACAACAGCAGCAACAATAACACAAGCCGAGAGAGCCATACTGATCAAGCCATTAAGCAACATTCCTCTGAAGTACCTGACTCCTTCAGTGATAGGATGTTAACTGGGAGTACTCTTTCCTTCCCAAGTTGCTTTTGGTCATGATTTTTATCCTGGGAACAGAAACATCACCAGGCTAAATGGAACCAAAAAAATACAGTGCCAAGTATATTTTTCTGATCTGGCCGCTCTCCAGCTCTGAAGACAGGAAACTGAGGGACTACACAGCAAAAAAGGAAGCAGGAACTTAGTAACCTGGATGGTAAAACTACCCCAGTGCCTTATGGAAAAGTACCCAGCCTCTGGGAGTGTTGTACAAACCCAAAATACAGTATTCAGATTGTGTCAGAATTCCATAAGTCAGATTGCTTGGTTTGTGAGGCATCACAATAATATGAAGGATCCTCTCATTTGCCATCAACTGCTGACATTTTCTTTCTGTCCTTCAGATTCTGAAAGTTGAATAATCTGAAATTCATTGTCAAATGATAGAGTTTTGAAGTAATTTATGTAAGGGCAGGTTTTTTTTTTAAAGATCCATAGCTCATTTTTTAAAATTTATTAATTTATTCTTGTTACATCTCAATGGTTATCCCATCCCTTGTATCCTCCCATTCTTCCCTCCCTCCCATTTTCCCCTTATTCCCCTCCCCTATGACTGTTCCTGAGGGGGATTACCTCCCCCTGTATATGCTCATAGGGTATCAAGTCTCTTCTCGGTAACCTGCTATCCTTCCTCTGAGTGCCACCAGGTCTCCCCCTCCAGGGGACGTGGTCAAAGGTGAGGCACCAGAGTACGTGAGAAAGTCATACCCCACTCTCCACTCAATTGTGGAGACTGTTCTGACCATTGGCTAGATCTGGGTAGGGGTTTAAAGTTTACAGAGGGGCAGGTTTTTTTTCATTTCTAAGTACAGTTCAGTTAGGTTCCCCCCACCCCCCGCCTCATTTTTAGCATATCTGTATCTGTTGCTTATATTTTTAGCTCCAGAAGAAAAAATCCCAAGTTATTTAAAGGAAGAGTATTTTTTTCTTTTACAGATAACTGCTAAATTTGCAAGTTTATAGAATTCATATAATCTTAGATTGAAGAAACCTAATTAGAATCTTGAGTTGGAAAAATAGTCAGATCTACTCAGTGTCTGATTATTCTGAGGTTCCACGTTGTACTTTTACTTAAATTGAACTGCTTTTGTAGTTTCTCTTCATTTTAGTTTTAAAATTAATAGGCTAGAAATAGCTAACCCTTTTTAACCAATTCCCATTGAAGTGATTGATTTGTGGTAGCTTAGTCTCATCCAGATTGAATCAATGTATGAGGAGATATGGATCACTTTTTTATCTGATTACTTTTAATCGGTTTCAGTTGATTAAGCAAACATTACTTTAATGAAGTTTCTGAGTTTATTACGGTATGAGGTAATGTGATGCAGTTCCACTATTAACTTGTCACCTCGGGGCATTGATGTTTTATCCTGCAACATATCTTTGTCTTTCGGGGATAGCATAGTTTTCCTCCTGTGTGCTCATTCTTGGGTAAGAGGTACACGACATACAGTGTAGAAGGCTGTTTTTTGGTTTTTTTTTTAAACTTTCTATCTGCACAGTGAGAAAATGTCTTGTGATTGACAGTCAGTACTAATGGGCTGGAGGCAGCACAGAGAATGAGAAAAACAATTCTGGGGAGGACAGAGAAAATAATGTGGACCAGCTATTTGTCATTACTGGCATATACAATAATAAAAAAAGCGCGTGGCCCCAGGGGTTAAAGGAAACTGAGCTCAGAGTGAACTCAGTCAAGAGCTACACGTATTTCATCGAACAAGACAGCAAATCTTTCTGGTCCCAGTTCCCTCACAATGAAAAGTTGACCCTTCTGATTTTGGCCGGGCCAGAGATTCTGTGATGCTATTTTGTTCAATTGCTGTAAAAATTGACCACAATCCATTTAGCCATTGGTAGTCCATTCCAGGGGTATATTTTTGAAAGTTTTGGTAAGAAAAAAATGAGAAGGAGCTTTCTTGAAATTGAGAGGGAGGGAAAGAGGGGACGCTTTGTGGGATAGTTTTAGTCTTTACTATCAACGGTTCTCTTCACTTTAGGGAGGTCAGATTGCTTTATCCTGAAACTCTATTTCTACTCAAAAGTCCTACATCTGATGATTTGCTGAAATGTAGTTCTGTCCTTGTAACTTTATATTCCAGGGGAGATATGCCCATCTTGCTCATGTGTGGACTTCTAGGTTGTTTCATTTACTATTCAAAGGCGTGTGTTAAGGGGATTCACTTTGCTTTACAAAAAATGCTCAAACATGTAAACATGTTGGGTTGTCTTTTCCATATTTTTAAAATTCTTTTCACTATTTATGGTTGTTATTTATTTTAAATAACATCTGTGATGCTGCTGAGTTTCCTAAAATCCACCCACCTTCCCTTTCTTGTTACTACCATTAATATGGTAGATGCAGTGTGATGAAAACATCACCACTGGCCACTAACTTTAACTAATGTCTGGGTTTCATTCAGACCTCGTTGGGCTTGTTTAAGCTCTTAAGACCTTGAAGGGTCACACTGAAGGTTTGACCTTCCTACCTACACTCCTCTTATTTCTGGTAGTTTCTCAGAATTACCTTATTTTATTTTTGATGTCTCTGATGGTTTTGAATACAGGCATTTTCTAGCACATGCTTCTGTTGTCATTATATATTGTTAATATAATATGCAACAATTAGATTGGTGTTATGAGTATTTGAAAAACTGTTATAAGTTAAGTACCATGTCACCTTGTCAAATGAAGACTGCATACTGTTGACATATTAGCATTGATCACACTGACCTTGATTGAGAGCTTGAAACAATGCTTGTGGGGTTTCTTGCTAAAAGTGTTCAGATTCACTTCCTTGAGAATGGAACACTTTCATGAATAATTTGTCTTTTTCGGCTTTCCTTATCTGTTTATTATATATAACATAAGAATATAAAGGTATAATAATAAGTAATTACAAATCTATGAGTACTCACTTTATTATTTGGCTTATAATCTAATGCAACTTTACTAGTGTTTGGATGGCCATTGCTTTTGAGCTCACACTAGCTTCTCTGCTCTCCTTTGGTCATGTGTTAATCAGTTTGGGTTTCACCTTATATTCTCTAAGAAAAGGAAAGCTATTTAGAACAAGACCCTCTAGTTTCATCTTACATATGTCTTGCTCCAGTCCTAGAATGAGACATTTCACCAATGGTTGCCCTTTTGTTGTTGTTGTTGTTGCTGGAGATGATATTAGCAACCAAGAAAGATTTGGGCTTTAAGTATGACCATTGCCACTCAAGGGTATTGTTTCTTTGGTATGTCTATTGCTGTTAAGCAAGTGTGTGTGTGTGTGTGTGTGTGTGTGTGTGTGTGTGTGTGTGTGTATGTATGTATGTCTATATGTGTGTTTCTCTCTGTATATTCCTGTCTTTATAATATATACATATATATATATATATATATATATATATATATATATAATCTTATCTGTATTATACAAAGTCAAAAGGAAATTCATGCTGATGCCTCCAGCTCTACCCATGACCACTTGCTTGTCTGATACTCTAGTAGAGAAGAACTCAGCACCTCCACCTACCCATCACTTGATTCAATATTCAATCCCAATGCAGTGTATATAGGGACTTAAGAATAAATAACCTAAATTTCAATGGTGAGTGCTTGGGTAAAAATATATTCATACTTTATTTTAAAGTTTTCATTCATTTCTAAAGTCACATAAGTTAGTTCATCCTCCCAGTAGCAAAACATACTTGTGAGTAGTTATTCATAATTTTAACTATAGGCACATTCATATGTCATAGCCAGCATCATATCTGAATGTTTTACTTCATATTTTAATATATATTAATTCTTTAATTATACTTCAATTCTTCTAGTTTCTTCTCAGTTCTTTTGCCTTCTTTATCTCCTCCTCTATGCTTAGATAAGATTACAGTAGACTTCCACAGTAATTCTTTGGTGTGTTACACTTTGGACATATCACTGATTGTGTCACTTGTACATGCTGCATTAGGTTTATGTTTTTATAAATCTTATTCCACAGTGTATTGTAAACGTTTTGTGTCCTGCAGTTAAATTGGTTTTTATTTCTGTCTTTAGTCCAATGAATATGTATTAAACACTCATTAAATGCGTGGATTGATGATTCTTTGACTAGCACCTCACCCTGTAGTACGCTCACTTAGTTGGGCTAGCTAAGCTGGTTTTTAAATAGGTAGAAGCAACATTTTCCCTATTGTGTGTGATGTCCAGTCTTCGGAGTCAGAATGTTCACAAGTGGACCTTGGCTTTACTGCATCCATGTGGTGTAACTCTGAGAGAGAATGAATATCTTTATCCTTCAATCTCCTGCCCGTGAAAGGTGATTAATAATCAAATCGAGGTCACATTGTTAAAATTGCTTGAATCATAACATACTTGTGAAAGCACTTGGCAGAGAGCCTATAGGGCACATGCTGCATTAAAGATCGTCATTATTATGATTATTTAATTACTTTTGTAGAAATGTATTCCTAGTAGCCACATCTGAAATACTCTTTCTCTTTCCCTACTCTGTTCAATATGATGTTTCTGTCTCAGTGACCTTTCCTTGCGACTGTAGATTTGATTATTTTTCTCATCTTATTTGTGTGTATATCTTCTTTCCCCTTGCAGTGACCAGAATGCTTGTTTCTCAGAACACGTTCCCTCACTTGGCTCCTGGCTTGAGAAGTAATTATTTTGGCATTAGCTTCCACTGCCCTGAGTTTGCCATCTGTTGCCAATATCAGTGAACCGATCCCATTTTTCTGGCCTGGAAATATTTTGTATTTTAACTGGTTGTACTTCTAACTGAAGTCTCTCAAATAGCTAATGTGGCTTATTTCTCCCTTCAAAATTCATGATCTCTACATTAATTATAATATATGTTTATCATTATGCTTATATGCATAGATGTATACAGAACCTACTGCATCCATGTATATAGGCTTGACTACTTGGGATTGGACAACCTATGTGGGAGCTTGTCCCTGAAGAAAACTGATTCTCCATTGACTCTCTGAAGCTCTTCACATAGGGTGGGACCATGAGGAATTTCTCTTGTCAGTATTGCCATGGCAACTGGTAATGTCATTATGCCAGTCTTCTTTAGGAGAGCTTATTGTTGACATTTCATGGTACATTTTTCCCTGTCAAATCTAGGGTAGAACTATCTAGAACTAAGCATGACGTGCTTTTGGCTCTTACAATCTTATTTTTCATACAGCGTCTATAATTTATGATTTGGAGAGGCACATATTTTAAAAATCCTATGAAATATGAGGGGAAGTAATAATTTGAAAATAAGGGCTGATAGCCCAAAAGTTGGTTCATATATGCATTTATTATCTAAGGAGTATGTAAAAATCAGCTTAGCTGCAGTCTCTAAACCGCAGATGGCAATGGTGCACGGACAATGAGAATTCTGTGCCTTATACTATGTTAGCCTTAAGACTGCCCCTATTTTGGTTTCCAAGCCAATTTCCCATAGGCCTATTAAAATATCATTTTCTGGAACTGCTCAACAGGCTGACTTTGCATCCCTGGAGCCTCTGCTTTTTTTTTTGCCACAGGAAGGTTGTCAGCCAGCCACATTCTTTCTTTCCTTGCATGCTCTCACTTATCTCTCATGAGGATCTATGCCAAAGCATGCTGTAAATTGTAGCAGAGTGCCTCTTAGCCTCCTAATCCCATTTATCTCTCATGAAAACATATTCCTGAAGGAGCCTGCAGGAGGTCAGTTGCAATGCATGATCCTCTCATAGTCCTTGTGTTTTTCTTTCAGACCAGCCCAAAAGCTGTTTAATTCATGGGTGGATGGTGCTGACTGAGAGAGGCTTTGTTGATCTGAGGAATTGCTGCCTTAGTCAGGTCTTCTCAAAGATGTATTTCATTTGCATTTTAATTGTTAGACTAAAAAAGTGCAAGCATGAACTCTTGAGAATACTAACTCAAACACTTTTAATTATCTGCTTTGGTTTTCCTTGCATTCTGTATACTGTGTCCCTTAGGAATATAGCCAAGTCATTTAAATATGCATTTTTATTATAAATTAGAATTTGACTCTCAATTTGATAAAAGTTGTGACAGTCTTTTTTTTTTTTTTTTTTACAACAAATAAGTAGTAAAAAATTGGTATTATTCTATGGTATCGATGAAAGTGTGAGAAAGTACGTATGATTATTCTGACAGGTTGCAAAAAGTGTTAATTGCTTTAGGGCCTTGAGAAAGTTCATCTGGAAGCATGTAGCAACTTTGAAAATATTTTATTCTTTGTTCTAGCTAATTTATAGTGAAACTCCATTGAATACTTCCTGTGTTCCAGACACTGGTTAAGTACTTGGAATGTGGCCATTGAAAAATTATATTACTATCATAGGTCATATTCTTTTTAGAATTAGAAGAGAAACAGAAGACAATCAAGTAAACAAATAAATATTAGGTATGCCTGATAGTACTGATTTGGGGAAAAAGAGATGAGTTGAAGGGAAGATATTATTTGTTTTATGTGTGTGGTCAGAAAAATTCTTACTGTTGAGATATTTAGGTTAGGACTGGAAGGAAGAAGGGAGGAGGGTTTTTCCACCTCTGAGTAAGAGAGCGCCAAAGACAGAGAACAAGGAAGGTCAGAGAATTTTAAGACAGTGATTTGCCTGCAGGAAGCACAGCTGAAGTGCACTTCTATGGAGGGAAGCAAATGTAGGGCAGTAGTAGGGGACAGGGGTCAAGGTGACACTGAGTAGGAAGATAACACAAGTTTGTCTATTTTTTAAAGGACCCAAGAGACTGTTAATGTTTTATGAGAAAAGGCTGACACATTCAAAGTCATACTTTGAAGGATAAGGCAGCATAGGTGAACTAGCTAGGAGATTATTACCCGCAGCCCAGGACAGTTAATGTTGGTTAATAATGGCCGTGGTACTCCTGACTTGATGTACAAAGATTTTTGTTACATCACTGTTTGTGTTGCCTCTTTGATATGAATGAGTGTATGCTATCAAAGAGCTATGGCTGGATATTAAATACTATACCCATCAAAGGAATAGTATTGCTCTATTAAAAGCAGGAATTAGAAAGGGCTTTTTATAGCAGATTTTTTTCTTCTTCCTTACATAATTTCCAGTTAATTTTTACAGTTTTATTTATTTATTGTTATATTTTCCTTTTTGCAATTTTAATATGTTTTATTAATTTTTAATAATCTCATGCATTGTATTTGGATTACATTCACTCCCAAACTTAATTACTCCTCCAAGATCTACCCCAACATGTCCCCAGCTTTGTGTCCCCAACATACACTTTTTAAAAATGACTCACCCCTATCAGCTACCAACTGTCAAGAGCCTCTGGGTTAGTGGCTGGGTCTCCTGAACCCCTCCCCATTCCCTGCTGGAATCCATTGACTGGATCCATTGTGTGAAACTTGACTTCTTCCCAAGTACATATTTTGTGGTTGAACTACAACATTAAAATATGTGTCATAATAAGGGCGTACAATTTCACTTCAATCCTCTATGACAAAGAGAAGAGCAAGCCAGACTAAAGGAAAGGCCCAGTTTTCACATAGTAGCAAAGACAAATGGCCCCAGGAAGAAGCTGCCAGGTGGACCCAGAGATCTGGACTATCATTTCAGGTGATAAAAGGATTCTGGATCTTTGGAGGTGTTTATTCTCATATTCCGATGGTCTAATTATTAGTATACAAAAGCTATTTAATGTTGATTATTGAAAGAATTGAATGGGAGCTGCGGTTAGGAAATTATGTGATGCATTTAAAAATGTAATTTTCTTTCACTGAAAATGTCCCTTATGTGTAGGCTTAGGAAGCAGCAACAGCACTGAATGCTGACCCCATGCAAGGAAGGCTGTGACTTGCTCTCTAGGAACCCTTGCCAGGCTGTGGTATGCCAGTCTAGCGTCTGACTTATAAGCCTACTGCTTTTCTTTGTCTCACAAGTCCTGGGACATCTTTATGTGCCTCTCAGTCCCATGGAAAGCTTTTTTATTGCAAAGCAAAATCCCATTAGAACAATTATATTCTGTCATAGGATTCTTATTTCTGAATTAAATTGAGGTTCAAGAAATTGAGTCAATTCAAAATTCTTATCCATTATATTTAAAAGACATCTTTGATTAAAGCTAGCTTGACTTTATATTTTACTTATAATTTTATATTTCCTATTTATTTGGTATCTAAGGATTAAAAAAATACTTCAGTGTGTGTGTGTGTGTGTGTGTGTGTGTGTGTGTGTGTATCTACAGTGTCCATTTATATATGTTCATGGATGTGTGTGTGTGTGTGTGTGTGTGTGTGTGTGGTGTGTAGGCAAAGTAAACCTTGAGTGTTTTTCCTCAATGCCACACAGTTTGTCTTTTGAGACAGTTTTCTCACTCGGAATGGTGCTCACAAAAGGGCTAGCCTGACTAGCCAGCAAGCTTCTCTACAGCTCCAGAGCTAGGATCATAGCTGCATGTTGCCATGCATGCAATTAAATTTAAATAAAAATTTAAGGCATTTCTGCCTCACCTTCCTCATTCCTACCTCTGAAGTTTCTTGTAAGTAACGTAGTCCAGATGTTACTTCCTACAGTCTCATTTCATGGCCTGATATAGCTACATGTAATCTTCAACAAGATCCCATATTCCTATTTTCTTTCACTGGTGCATTCATTTAGTCTTTAGTTTAGTCAACAAATCTTGCTGCTTTCCTGTGATGTGTGATACACCAGGTAGAAGGTGTTGGAATGTATGGTGAAATAAAGAGCAAATGAAGTCTTTAGGTGTGTGTATACGAATATGTCATTAAACATCCTGTAGGGCTAAACTGTATAGCAAAGCAAGACAGAAAATAAAGGCAGAGGGTGTTCCCTGGTGCTGCATTTACCTGGATGGGTGAGGTGAGAAGCTGAGTAAAGATTTATTTAGTTATTTTCTTATCTTAATTTTATTTTAAGATAGGATCTGTGAATCCCCAGGGTGTCCTTAAATTCACGATCTGCCTATCTCAGCCATGTATGTGCTGGTGGGATTAAAGACATGCACCACCACACCTGGCTGTATTTATTTTTCTAATGTATATGTGGGAATATGGAAAGTCAGAAAGAGTCTATTTAGGAATTAAAGGGAGGAATATCAAAGGGCTGAAGACAGAGTGCTAACAGACACATGCAGTGACTTTCCATGCACCCTAAAGCAGTGTTCACATATCTAAAGTGAGAGCAATTTTAATGTGAGAGCATCAGGCATGGCTGGATTTTTCCCATTGTGCTTCTAGAGTGTACATAAAGAATATCAGCGGTGCACCAGTGAGGGCACTGGAGGATTTTTTTTCCTGTGTCAGAGAGAGAGAGAGAGAGAGAGAGAGAGAGAGAGAGAGAGAGAGAGAGAGAGAGAGAGAGAGAGAGAGAGAGAACGAGCAAATATGTCTGGAGTGTGATTACAATGACAGGTTATGTAATGTGAACTCCCTGACAATGAACAGGTGATCATGAACATGGCAGACAGTGGGATGGTGGCTGGGACAAGCTGGTATGTCCGTATGCAGATAAAACCCAGGAGACTCAGCATACTGTGGAAATGGTGTGAAAATAAAGGAAGATGGTCACCTGCAAAAGGAACCATTGAGAGTTTAGATTATGAGAACCCTTAAGTCCTCAGTGATTAGCCTACTGATGGGCCTGGCTATGAATGGCATCCTGGAAGGTGCACCACACCTGGCTTATAACTTATGCTTAACATGACTGATGGCTTTTAAAGTACACTCAATTGCTAGTATTATAACAGTACTGCAAAACTAATCTGATTGATATATTAATATGATTTGATACTTTCTCTATTGCAAAAAGTAAAATTAAAATTTCTAGATCAAAGGCAATTCACCTCTTACTTTTGGCACACATTGCTACACCTCCTTCAGGAAATATTGTGGCACACCCTCTCATGATTTGTAGTGACCACCAGCCACTATGGATGATAATCCCTAATGATGCTTTTTTTCCTCAAGTAACAGTTGAACCATTTGGAGGAAGTGGATCCCTGGGCATATGCTTTTGAAGGGCACTTCTCTTGTCATTTTTGCTTTGTGGTAGCTACGAGGTGGGCTGCTGAGCTCTGATGCACAGGTGTTACCATATGATTCTACCTTACCGCAGCCCCAGGAGCAGCTGTGTCTCTAGTCCAGTGGTTCTCAACCTTCCTAGTGCCGTGACTCCTTAATACAGTTCCTCATGTTGTGGTAAAACATAAGGAAATGGTAAAATTTAGTCTCTAATCTTGTTCATCCCAGGTATCTGCCATGTTGTCTTCTTTGTTGTGTTTTTTGTTTGCTTTGACCACCTTCACATTATTGTGTCCTAAAGGTCTGGGACTTTTACATCTTGTGTGATTGCAAATCATACCCAAGAATATATTTTCAAATTACTTTGCAATATCATATCTTGCATCTCTAGAAAGCCCTTTTTGGATCTTTTTAATGCATCTATGTCTCCCCTCCTAGCTCTCTTATGCTTCCCTTGAGATATGTGGGCTTGTCATGTGTATTTACATTGACAGCGTTTACATTATTTCCTGCTGTCTGTATTACATCTGCACTTTCTTGGTTACTGACTATTAACAAATTTTCTCTTATCAATTAGTCATGGTTTTGCTATTATTAGAACTCTACGCCATACTTGATGAGATACTGGACAGTGTTAGGTTGTACTGTGAGTACCAGATTGTGCTGGTTTGTTTGGTTTTTTCTAAGAAGGCTAGTGTGCTCTGGAAGAAGCCATTGGTGATTCCAGAACGTGTTCAGCATCTCCACCTGATGCTCTCTTATCAGAACTGCTCTTACTCCAGATGCATCAACACCGCTTTAGTGTTTTTGGTCTGTCATTGTGTCCATTCGCACTCTATGAATTGTGGCTGACATCTGCTCTTTTCACTGAATGTTCTTGATGCTCTGCAAGGAACTCTTGTTATAGACAGCAAACCTTTGGCAATTTCCAGCATCACTCATTTTTTTATTCAATCAGCTTCCTTGTCCATGGAGTTTTATCCTATGCATGCATAGCTTACATCCACCTGGAAAGAGTCCTGTGTGTTTCAGGACTGCCTTTGCAGTTATTTCCTCTCAAAGCATCAGTATCTTAACTATTCTGATCACCTGTTTCTGTCCTCCCAAACAGGTGAGACTACTGCTGTAAGCTGATGACCCCTCTTTCTGTACTGAGAGCTGGAAAGCCCCTTCAGGCAGGTCATTTATCTTCCCTTTCTCAAGGTTCATAGACACTTAATTGTCTTTTGTCCACTGTCTGTGAGAATTGCCTCCAGTTTTTATCTAGTTTTGTTGTAGATTTATTGTGCCCGATGAGTGATTTTAGAAGATAGTGATTCTATCTTCTCTAATGAAAGTAAATTCATATATTTTTGAATATCTTCAACTATTGTACTGTGTAGATGATCATATTTTATAACTGATATTTTATTGGTGGCTTTTAGAGTAGACTCACTTTCTAGTATTATAATAGTGCTGCATTACTTTATTGTAGGCATTGTGACAATACAGTTATGTGATGATGATTTTCCTATTTTAAATGGTAAATTTAAAATTTGTAGGTCAAAGGAGATATTTTTGACAAATATTGCTAAGCTTTCTTCAGGAAATATCATTGTATACCAGCTTGTGATTTGTAGTGAATATTGCTAATGCTATACTTCTTTCTTAATACCTAAGTTTTAAAATTATACATGCCCAGTGGGTCCTGGAAAACTACAGGAGAGTCTGGGCCCTGGGGTCCTCCGCAAACTGTGGCAACAGCCAAGGAAAAAATAGGCAGTAAAAACCTTGAACCCCTACCCGGACTAGCCGATGGACATTCTCCACTGTTGAGTGGAGAAGGAGATCTAACTCTCACACAAACTCTGGTGCCCCATATTTGATCATGTCCCTTGGATGGAGATGCCTGGTGGCACTCAGAGGAAAGATAATAGGTCACCAAGGAGAGACTTGATACCGTATGAGCATATTCAGGGGGAGGAGATCCCCCTCAGACACAGACATAGGGGAGGGGAGTAGGGGGGGGAAGTGGGAGGAAGGGAGGGATGGGAGGATACATGGGATGGGCTAACAACTGAGATGTAATATGTATAAATTAATAAAAATGTATTAAAAAAATAAAAAATAAATAAAAAAAGTGAAAAAAAAAGAAAAAAAAAAGAAAAATACGGACATGAAACAACAAAAAAAAAATTATACATGCTTACTTATGAGGAATCACAGCTTTCCATTGGCTTATAAACAATAAAAATGTTCCTTCTTTTGAAAAGCTTGATTGTAGTGTTTAATTACTCAATTTTCTATATTTTCTTTTTTTAAAAAATCAATAAAACATAGCTCTAGACTTAAACAATTTTCTTTAAATTACTTTGTTTTCATAATTATGTAAGAGATGGATTCATCATAGCATTTTAATCTTTGTATTAAGTTTAACCTGGATGTTGAGTGGAATCATATTACCGAGTGTACATCCTAAAATCAAGAAAGTACACATTTAACACGATGTGAATGTCTGAACTAGCCCCAGTGTTGTGGGTTTGTAAAACTGAGATATATACTATCTGATACAAACTTAGAAACCGTTCTCCAAGGGGATTCTTCTTCTATTATTGTCCCTATTATTATAATCTACAAATCATTTGATATCTTTTTGATAAAATGTTAATTATTGACCATCTCTATGGAGCAGAGTTGAATGACATTATTTTCAGTGGTTGCTTTAGGCAAAAGTTATCAACTGTGCTTGTCAATTTGAAATTCAAAGAAATAATATTGATCATGTATCTAGTAATGAAACTCTCCTATTAAGTTTAAACATAATTATCTATTTTCTGTAATATTCCAGTTACTAAGACAGGCAAGCCCAACATAAGATTACTTTTTCATATTTGTTTCTCCTGTGATTTGAAGATCTATAAGATACTTCCTTTTTGAAAATTAAAAGTCAATCTTTGGCTTGATATAAGGAAGGAGTGCACATTAATCTGAGGATTTGAACATGGTCACTTAGTTAAATGTTAGATTATGCCTGAATCAGCTTTGGTTCTTATTATTTGACCTTAAAGCTTAAGTGAGTTGTAAGTAGTGTTTATTGGTGTGTGTATGTGAGCATGTGGAGATCAGAGGACAGCTCATGGCAGGAAGTTCTCTTTGCCTCCTGACGATCCTGGGGATGCAGCATGTGATCTTAGACTTGGCACCTGGTGCGTTTACCTGGTAAGTCATTTCTCTGGCCTTTTCTCTGTGTCTACTGATAAAGAGCCTGTTGATAAACTCCATTTCTAGCAGAAAGCAGTTCCTTCCTAGGGCTGCAGTTGAAGGGACAGGCATAGTAGAGGTGAATTCACTTTCAGAACTATGTAGACTTTTGCTATTTAGTCATGAGAGCCGATTTAATACCCTCGCATGTACGTAGGACCAGATTCTGGAGTCCTAGGTATATGGTACATAATTTTTCAGTGACATTGGCAGTTGTTTAGAGAATAGCACACGAGAGAGACATTGCACCACATAACTTTTATGGGCATCCTGGAGATCCACAGCTGCCCTTCAATCTCCACTTGCATACTAAAATCTCTTCCTTGTCAGTAAGCTGCTTACTATTTTCTTCTCTACTCATCTAAGACATTCACTGTTCTCTAAAGTTTTCAGAAAAGATTTCATTAGTTTGCATGTGAATTATTCCTTTGTCTAGATATAAATAAATACTCAATGTAAATGCTAATTAAAATAAGTGTGGTTATTCAAACAATGCATTATTCAAAAATTCCCTAATACTTAATGTTAATATTGTATTTTGAAAAGGCAACAATCTCTATGACCTTTCATTATTAGAATTAAGAACTGATTAACCCAAACTATAAATAATCATGAGTATTAAGATCTAACATAAATGTCTGCAAAAACTCTAGAGGAGCGGATCCTATGAGAATATGAGATGTTTATTACTTTACAAAATCCAATGGTAACATTCTTCATGTTGCCTGAGGGTAGCAATTTCTCAGCTTTCTTCTGATGCGATTTTGTGGTTCTTATTATAGTGTACAATAAGGCTAAAATGCCTTCTTTTCTTAAGGCAATCTCTTTAAAAGAAAATTAGTAAAATCATTTATACCCAGTAGCCAAGGGCTGCTCCATTGGCTTTTCAAAGCAATTTTGATGAAGCATCAATTTCATTTTGAGTCATTGCTTTGCCTGTAACAAGCTACAATTCTCTGGAAATGTATACATGGGACTCTGCCAGCATTTCCTTGTGTTGGCATCTACATTTATTACTGGCTATCCTATACTTAATGGTCAGCTCAGAAGGCATATACATAAAAGTAATAACATTACACAGACTGAGCAGGTAGTATTTATGTATTTGATGTATTTTGGGAGATATATATATATATATATATATATATATATATATATATATATACACACACACACACACACACACACACACACACACACACACACACACAGGTATCAACAGTTAGTGAAAGAAAGAGGTCACAAGTTAGAAAGATAAGATGAAGAATGTGGGAGGGTTTCAAGGAAGGACAGGGAAGGGAGAAATGACATAATCTGAAAAATAAAAGGAATAATTAAAAACTATTCTTAGGTACACTTAGCATTAGTAAAGTTTTAATTCAGAAAATGTGTTAGGAGAAATGGAGGCCAACTGAAAAGCAGGGGGATAGACTTGTTAGCCTGGCAGGCCTGTTGATTTCAGTTTAGAGCAGTGCCATTAAGACCCAAATTTAACCATGTCCTCTATAATGTGGGCCTATAAAGAACTCTTCCTCAGTGACTGGTTTCTTTTCAATCAGCCAATCAAGGCAGTTCAAAGTCACCAAAAGATCACCGAATGAAATGGCCCCAAATATAGCTGTCTTAGAATAACTCAGGAATCTGTCAGCATCCTGATTCATAATATGCCCGTTTTCTTGTGTGTATATGTCATGACATGGGATACATCCAGATTTTTGTCTGGTTCTGGTTAAAAGTATTTCCATTATACACTTTTAAAATTGAAGAATATTATGCTTGGGGAGAGCTAGGAGGAGCAGAGGGAGGGGAAGGTGGTTAGGATGCATTGTATGAGAGAACCTATGGAAAAAAAAAAACCAAGTCGGCATAAAGTTTCACGCTGGCTTTGATGAAGCCTGACTATCATCCCCGTTCTTGGGAGGCTGAGGCAGATGAGCCACACTTCACATTGTGGGCTTTATAATGTGGTCGTATCTGAAAACAGCCACCAAACAGCTTCACAGGGCCCACAACATTGCACTGAATATGACTTTCTAGTAAATAAACTGTGCAACTTAGCAATAGTGGACTCATTTCAGAAATAAGAATGACCCATTAGGTGAATACAAATAGGGAGCAATAGAAGGAGATACCAAAAGTCATTCTCTGGCCTTTGCCTCTACAAAGTTGTACATATCCAAACACTCACAGGCAAAGATCATAGCTATATTACCCCTCCACCACACCCCCACCAAATTTTCTTTTTTAAGTCACACTCTTCGCGTATAATATATACACGTTCTTCTCTATGTTTTAAACCACCTCTAGAGTACTTACAACTTAATGTAAATACTATATAAACAGTTATTTAGGAAGCTAGACATGTTGATACATAACTAAAATCTCAACAGTCAGGAGACGGTGGCTGGGGCATCAGAAATTGAATGTCATCTTCTGCTATGTAGTAAGTTCTAGGCTACAAGAGACTGCCTCAAGTAAGAAAGATAGAATTGCTACACTATATGTTTTAGAGATAATGTAAGGAAATGAGTTTTCACATGTTCAGTCCATATTGTTAGAATATTTTATTTCTATAGCTTTTTTGGTCTGGGATGTTGAGCCCATGGGTATATTGTACCAACTATGTGCTTGAAACACCATTACTATACTAAATGTTAGTTGATTTTGTTTTTTGCTTGTTTATTTTGTGTGTGTGTATTTTATTTTTGTTTTTACAGATTTCACACATTTTTGATCAGTCTGTAAACATTTTCTTATCTGTGGTTATAGGCAGGGGCATGTGACTCTCCCTCAATGGATAAAATGTCATGACAATGATGTGTCACCCCCACGAGGGGCCTTCTGCTTCTCTTTCAAATGATTCACTCTGGTAGAGGCTAATAGTCTCCTCATGACCATATTCAAGCACTCCAACAGAAAGGCCCAATGCAACAAGGCATCGATTGAGGCCTTCCTCCCAGAAACAGCACTAACCAGCTACTGAAAGGGCTACACTGGAGGATAAGCCCCAGAAAACTGTCTCCAGCCAATCTGACTACAAAGTAAAACTGCTAACCAGCAGTACTGAGATCAGTACCTCCACAGACAGCATGAGGCAATGCTCATTTGTTGTTTTAGGTCATTACAGTTTGAGTTAATGTGCCATCCTTAATATGTCAGGACTTTGAAATCATCATGGGTGGGAAGTTTTTGGTTCATCCAGAGTGTCTACAAAACTGTTTTATACCCCTTCCCCCCCCCCCCCAAGTTATTGTTGATTCTACTGGATATTTATTTCCCTTGGTATTTTCAGAAGCATCTTAATTCTCTGAAACGAGATATTTTAAGGCAATAAAAGGAGAATGCTTTTAAGATAACAAACAAGATACATAGTATTTTAAACTTTTTTCTATAAAGTCTTATATATTAGTATAATATTAACATAGCTGGAAACAAAACATATTTGGAGGTGGTTTTTAGGAATAGATCCCATTGCAATGATATTGCATGCAACCTTATTTTACATATTTACAGCATTGTGATGACCTGTGAAAGATTTCACAGGATATTGTTTTTCTTTAAAACAAACAAACAAACACTTCTGAAACTGCTGATCTTAAGAAATTTGATCTTCCTATGATTGTACTGGCCTGTTTCGATGTGTTGGTAGCATGGGAGGCTATCTGTGGCTTGTAGCAGGGCATATGTTAGAAATCTCTACCATAATCTTCTAATGTTGTAAATTTAAAACATCTCTAAAGCTATACAGTATGGAAAGAGACTAATGTTATTTCATAGGTATAAATTTTGTCTGAAAAGAGATTGAGTTTTGTATTGTAGATTGTTTTCAAGCAACTCAAAGAAAATGGGAATACATATTGAAAAACATGAGTTTCAATTACTAATAACTTCAGCAGTAAGATATAAATTTTATATTTTTCAGGAATATAAAATTCAGGAATTATTTATCTTTTAAAATATGTTGGCTTCCTAGATCTCTAAGTTTTCTTCTTGTTCTAATGCTTTAAGAATTGATGATACTAAATAATACCCTTCTTTGCACTAAAAAACAATGGTGTTTTAAAATGTGGAAATATATCAAGTACCATTTTTATCACAGTCTATGGCTGATAATGCAATACCTTGGGGAAACACAATTTATTACTTATGCTGCCCAACAACCTTCCAAACAAACAGACTTTCAAAATAAGTTTGAGTATGTAATGAGTGTCACTGAATTCACATAACGGTATTTAAGTTGTGAGTGGCCAGGAGAGGAATATACAGCACTTACAGGCTTTCCTTTTTTTGTGGTGTGTGTATGAATTTGTTGCAGTTAGCATGTTTACAACACTTGAGGTGGAACCATGGAACTATGACCTCTTTATTGTCTTCTTTTATAGACTGACTTCTGTGATATGGGTGGGTATGGGTCTCAGATTGACAAGGAGTTGATTTGTGATGACTAAGTTTGGGAGTCAATCTGATTAGATTAGGGTGTATGTATCTAGTTGCCAAAATATTAATTATTTTTTGAGGCTGTAAGTAGACACCAAACTCACTCTGTTTTTGCTAGAAGGAAAATTTAGGTAGTTTGGCATTTGATTAGAATGACTATGATTGCAACTTTATTTCCAGAGAAGGTTAACATGATATTGTCAGGCACTTACATCTATTTCCATGTATTTTAAAGTACACTAGGCAATAGATTAATATAGGGAAGTGTATTTCTTTGTCCAAATAAGAAAGGGATCTGCCATAGTTAGCCTTATTCACAACTTGACACAATCTAGAATCATCTGGGAGATGGGCTTCCCAGCATGCCTTAGATTACATCAATACCACTATGGGAGGTGTCATTCACTATACAGGAGATTGTGGATTGTATAGGAGTAGAGAGAGCAAACTAACTACTGTGGGTCATTAAGTCATTGTGTTCTGCTTTTGACCATGGAGCCAGTTTTCTAACCCTCTTGCTGCTATGACTTTTGGGCCACAAGAGACTGTAACCTGAAAACTGTGAGCCAATGACTTCTTCCTCCTTTCAGTTGCTTCTGTCTATTTAGGAAAGCAGCAGGAAAAAAAAATCACCAGAGGAACTACTTAATTTATTTCCTATCATGACTGTGCATCATCTTACAACATATAGATTGTCATGAAACAAAGGCCAGAACAGATGTAAATTTAACTGGAAGACAAGCTAATGGGTCATTTTGTTTGGGAAGGGGACTTAGTCCCCTGGTTCACATCTCTGTTAAAAAGATGGAGTCTTTAATGTCCTTTAATTTTGAGAGAGCTAATAACCTCATATTTTTGTAGAATTTTGGCCCCGGCAAAGTTCTTTGTCCATTTCTTTGATTAGTGGAGAATGAGAATGAAGCTTTAAAAAAAAATTTTTTTAAAGGTCCGTGTCAGCTCCTGACACCTGTATATTTGTAGAGCACGCTGGTGTTTAAGTGAGGGGCACACAGTCTCTTTTAAATATCTTCAGGGCATCAGGATAGGATCCCAGTAATTTTAGAAGTAGGTGAGCAGAATGGGGATGACTGACCCTCAGGGTAGCCAGGCACCGTCCAGTTACCCGAATGCTTGCAGAGAGCAATAGCACAGACAAGATGAGTTCCTCCCGGGGTGGAATTCAGTCTTTGGATACTGGAACTCTGTCATCTCTGGTTTTAGACTCTAGGAATCACATCAGCAATCAGAAAGTTGTCATGCGTTTGGCCTCAGGCTGAATGTCACTCACTAGCCTTCCTGGTCCCCAGCTTGCAGGAGATCTCTTGTGGGACTTCCCAGCTTCCATATTCAAGGACACCGCTTCCCCTTCGAGTCCCTTTCTCCATGTCTCTCTCTGTGGGTCCTTTCGGTTCTCTTCCTGTGGAGAACAGTCACTGAGCCACTGGCGCTGTTGGGCACATGTTCATGTTTTCCTTCACAGCACTCTCCCCAGTCAATTTTCCAGTCACTGATTTTCATTTTTGAATCTAACAATCAAGACAAGAATCCCAGGAAAGCCAATGAGAGTCTAACATTTCATTGTCCATATATATTGGTCCAGAAATTATTGTCATTTCAGTTTTGAACAATGGGTTCCTTTGCAAGTTCTTTGGATGAAATACTTTAAAAATGATTTCTGAAGGATGGAGGACAACTTTAAAATTTTTATTTTTATTGATTACTATTGTGTGTCCATGGTACAGTGTATAGTGCAGCAGGTCACAGACCAGTTTTGTGGAGTGGGTTCTTTTCTTTCCACCTTTAAACACTCGGGGCCAACGTTTTACCATCTAAGCTATTTTGCCTGTTCCTTAAAAACAATTTTAATGGAGTTTCAGGGCAAAACAACAGGGAAGACAAAATGGAGATCTTAGCATCCTTTGGGAAGATTCCGGATAACAGGAATTGAGAAAGTTAATACTTTGTATGTTAGAGGCCAAGAAATCAGGCAGCTTCAGCAGTGAATTCTGCAGAAGCTCTGTGGATTGGGTGGTGGTTTTGTCTCCAGAGAGAATGAAAATGCCTGGATTGTCATGGCAAGTGGGCTTATGATTTTGTCTGTTATCCAATAAAGGGAGATGTTAACAGGGAAGTGGAAAAAGTTAGTAATGTCTTAGATTTCTAGGTCTGCTGGCTAAGAGAATTCCTGGCTTAAGGATGAGCAAAGTGTGATGGAATAAAACCAGAAGAGAGCCCTTTAACATTGAATAAGCTGCAGTTTGTCCAAGAAATGGTATCATAGTAGAAAAAGCCTGGACCTGGCATAAGGTAAGCCTCACTCTAGGTTCTGACTCATTTACTTGGCATAAATATTAGCAAGTATTTATTGATTGCTTAATGTGTGCCAGTGCTTTAAGGCAATTATCTCATGTAATTTTCTTAATGTCTTTGCTATGGATACTATTTTCATTTCCATTTTACAAGCAAGAATGCTGTGGATTAAGGACACTAAGCCAAATGCACACAATTAGTATGTAGCAAGGTACTTTCAGCACACAAGTGTGCAGTATCCAGTGTCTTCACATTGACTCACTACATCTTTGACAAGTAGGTCGTCTACAGGTATATTTTTATCTGTGTGTTTGTGGTTTTAGCCTGTTTGGAAGATTTTATGTAAAGACTCATAACCAGTCCAGCTGGTCAGTTATTGGGGGGCCGAGGGGGGTCGCAACCTGTGGATAAAGAAATGGGCGAGAGAGACGCAGGGCTCTAGGAAACCGTAGCTTGTCAAGAGCCGTTTATTGAAGGTAAGGGCAGGCTTTTTAAAACCTGCTTTAGAGAGGGCGGGGGTAAGCGAGGAGAGTAATGGAAAAGTACAAAATCTTCTGGGGTTGAGCCCCGGGAACATCTGCAGGGGGAGGGGTTTTCCTAGTTGAGGCAAAGCAGGATGTCTCTGTGGTTATCTCAGGATCGGATCGCTCTCTTCTCAGGGCTAAGCCGGATGCCTTGCATGCCTAGTGAGTGGCCAAGCAGGATGTTTGCTGCAGATGCTGAATGGGTGGGGGTCGGCCACGGGCCTTTTGGTCCCTGGCAGACTCAGACTTGTATATTCTCTTAAAATAATAGAGATGTCACCTTGGTCACAGCATACTGGAATCTACTTTCTGGAGAAATACGGATGCTGCACCTAGCAGTTGTATGCTTTCTTCCACAAGTGGCCACCCTTCTCTATGGTTGCCACGGTTTAGAACAACTTATATATTTTTTGACATTGTTGAAATTATAATAGATGAACGAAAAACAAGGAATGGAAAAAAGAAATTATGTAGGAAGTGGGAAATTTTAAAGAAAAAGAGAAAATACACAGTTAATGGTAGAAGTCCAAATACTTCTTTTAAAATATGGTTATGAGTATAGTTATTTTGTCTGTGCCATGTGCCTGTGGAGGCCAGACCAGGTGGGTGGATTCCCTGAAGCTGGAGTTACAGATGGTGGTGAGAAGGGGGACAGTGATAACTATAGCACCAAGAATTTTTATTATTTAATATGCAAATGCTTTATTGGCTTTATTCATTTGTTTTATGTACTTGGCTTCTGTGCTGGTTAGTTTTTTTTTTTTTTTTTTTTTTTTTTTTTTTTTTTTTTTTTTTGTCAACTTGATACAAACTAGAGACACCCGGGAAGAAGAGAATTCAGTTGAGAAACTGCCTCCATCAGATTGGCCTGTGGGCATGCCCATTGGGGGCATTGTCTTGATTTTAATTGATAGATGAGGGCCTAGTCCACTCTGAGTGGTGCCATCCTTATGCAGATCATCTTGGGTTGTATAGGAAAGGTAGCTAAACAGGAACATGAGAGTAAGCCAGTAAATGGTAGTCCTCTAAGTTTCCTTCAAGTTCCCACCATGATCTCTCTCTATGATGGACTGTGACACATAAACTAAAATGAACCAGTTCCCCCCCCCCCTCCACCCAAGTTGATGTTGGTCATCAACAGAAAGCAAAACAGAACAGATGCTATGAAGACCTAAATTTCTGAATGTTCCACTATACTACAGTATAGTTTTTGAAAAACTACCTTCACTTTTCCAAGACTCCTCATTGCTCAAATTTTTGGATTATCATTTATTCAAATTATTTCTCTATTGTTATCCCCTCACTTGAATCTTCCCACTCCCACCCTCCTTCTCTCTTTTGCCCTATTCCCCTCCCACAGACCTCTGACAGAAGGGGACCTCCTCCCCCACCATATGACCACTACCTAACAGGTCTCATCAGAATAGACTGCTTCCCTTCATCTGTGTGCCTCTGGGCCTCACTTCTCTTTGGTGGGGAGGCCAAAGAGACATCAGAGTTCATGTCAGAAGCAGTCCCTGCTTTCCACACAGCCATGGAGAATGGGCTGTCCATTGGCTAGATCTGAACAGGGTATCTAGGTTTATTGTATGCTTTGTCCCTTGGTTGGTACAATAGTTAGTGTAGGGCCCCCTGGATCCACAATGGAAGTTTTGCAGCAGGATGAAGCGAAGTCATTTATGCAACACTTGGCATCTAGCAGCTGTTGGCTAGTAGCTGTTGCCCCTTCCATCATTTTTCCTATCTCTATGAATCTGGTCTATATTACTGTAATATTTTGAGAGCATGATGTTTCTACATTGATGAGTTTGTTGCCCACTCACTTGCAAACAGCTTTCAACATGGTCTTGTGCCTCCCTGACTTGTAGACAGCCGATTTCTGATCAGGGTTCTACAAAATGAAGAGTAATTAATATCACTGGGCTGGGTCAGTGCTTTACTGAGACTTCCCATGGCATTTGGAAATTCAAGCATTTGTATCTGTTTACTCAAACTGCCATTCAAAAGACAGATGAGATGTTCGATAGAGGCCAACTTACACATCTAGAGTAAAAATGCATACTGAGTATAGGAAGATGAGACGCTTCAATTGCTGTCAAAGTTTGCCACTGGCTGTCACCACAGAAGTGACCCTTTCTGGGGTCCATTAGATCAAATGAAGGAAGGAAAAATATATCTTCTTAGTGTATTGCCCTTTTGAAGTCACAAAATATATCAGGTGAAATAAGAGTCTCAGGATAGAAAATTCAAACTCAGAATGTGTTCTTTTCATTTTTTAGCTTTTAAAGAAAATGAATAACTTTCCCTTTTCATTTCTCCTATAAACAAACGTTTCATATTTAAACCTTGTCACTATGAAATCATAAAATTGCAGCATCAGATAATGGATTTAGAAAAAATACATAGATTATTTTAAAAGCCAGGCAAGAAAACTTTTTATGTATATCCATCAACATACACTGAAATATCACCTACCATTGAATTGTAAAACCTTATTTTAAATGTGTGTGTGTGTGTGTGTGTGTGTGTGTGTGTGTGTGCATTGTATGTACATATCTGTATATGATAGGTGGAAGAGCAGGTCAAATGTCCTGTTTTATGCTTTATCTTTCCCTGTCTTTCTGTCTTGAGACAGGGAGGGTCTCTCACTGAACTTGGAGTTTGCTACTTTTTATCTAGGCTTGCGGCCAGTAAGCCTAGTGGTGCTCCCATGCCTATAGCAATGTGGTTATGGGTGTTATGACCATACCTACTTTTAAAAGCAGTGCTGAAATAAAAACTCAGATTGTGTAACAGAGTAAGTACAAATGTCCAATAGACACAAGCTAGGTTTGGTTGCATGAGCAAGAAGAGGAGAATAGATTATGACCACAGTGTTCCAGTGCTCTCTGTTAACAGCTGTATGGGTAAGGTTTTAAAACTGATGATGTTAGGAGTGATGCGGACTAGGAAAACTCACCCTCTGCTGGTAAGACTACATTATCTTGAGGAAACTGCTGATTTTGCATAGCTGGAAAGGCAAACATAAACACCCAAAGTACCAAATGCAAACAAGTTCTAGCGATATAGATGGCCTGAGCATAGAAACAAATTCTGCTGTGTGTTTCTTTCTCCCTCTTACTTCTTACTATGACCTCCAGTTCTCAATGCTGAAAACTCTTACTCTACAAAACAGAAGGAAAAAAAAAACGCAAATAAACAAACAAATGGAAGTTCAGAAAAAAAAATCAATGGATCAGTGTGAGATTTCAATGTATTATATGCATAAAACACTCTGCAAGGTTAAAAGAAGCACTCAGGGACAAAAAGAGACTTTAGTCCTTGTGCTAACCTCATGTTTAGTCCTCATTTCTCTGCATCTGTAAGGATGTATAGTGTTTATGCATGTTTGTGTAGGTATGTGGGCACATGTGCTTGAGTTACAAAAAGGCTGTTGTTAGATGTATTCAAATGATTGCTCACCACCTTATATATTGAGGTAGCGTCAGTTACTTGAACCAAACACCATTCAGCTCCTCTACCTTTCCAGCTGTGCCTTCCTCTCAAGCACTGAGATTACCTGTGAGCCAGTGGCCTGCAAGGCATTTGCATAGGTGCTTGGCATGGAATCTGAATGTTTGTAGGGCAAACCATTTCTCCTCCGAGCCATCTCTGAAGCTCCTGATTCTCATTTCCACGGGGGAAAAAACTGACTTAGACACCCCTAAGAAAATTAAGACTTTGGAAAATATTGTGGTTAGTGTTGATGGCCAGCTTACCAAGATCCAGAATCATCAGAGAGAGGCCTCTGAGCATGCCTGTGGAGCATTACCTTGTTATATTAACTGTAGTGGGAAGACCTACCCATTGGCATCACTCCCACACTGGGTTTCTGGGCTGTAGAAGTGAAGACAGGGAATTGAACAGCAGCAAATGCCCATTATTCTACTTCCTGGGCACAGGCGAGACATAACCAGATTCCTTGATTTCCCCACCATGATGGATGAGCCCTTTCTCCCTTAAATTGCTCTTATCAGAGCATTTTATCACAGGAACAGGGAAAGAAGCTAAGGCAGATATGGAGTGCTCCAAAGAATTGTCCCAAATTCTGAAAGTCTGCTGATATCAACTTTATAAATGATAAAGTCACTTGGAAAATTCAGAGAACAGGAATAGATTTTTTTTAATAGGGCACCATCACTAAACTAACAAACTAGACCTCCACTTCATGAAATGATGAGTCCTCAAGAGGGACATTTTAGTGAGAGAACATCTGTCTCCTACCATGCTGACCAGGAAAAAAAATGAGACTAGTTTATTGTTCCAACAAATAAATAAATGCATGGTGGCTGTGCTGTATAGTCTAATGTCAACTTGACACATGATAGAGTTATCTAAAAGGAGGGAATCTCAATTGAGAAAAAGCCTCCTTAAGATCCAGCTGTAATGCATTCTTTCAGGAAAGAAATGGAAGGAGCTAAGGAGTCATTAAGTATAATAGAAATCACATATATTTTCATGTCAATTTACACATGTAAGTATAATTTATAAATTAATTCGTTAAAGCAAACAATAGTAATAAATCAGCCAGACGGGGTGGTGCTTGCCTGATATCCCAGGACTTGGGGAGGCAGAGGCAATCCCTCCATTTCTTTCCTGAAAGGAGAAATATGTGCAGAGTGGAATAGTGGTAGATATGGCTCTCATTGCTCATGTTGTCTGTAGTACACAACTGGTAAACAGCAACATTTCATTTAAAAAATTTTTTTATTAATTTATTCTTGTAACATCTCAGTGGTTATCCCATCCTTTGTATCCTCACATTCTTCCCTCCCTCCCATTTTCCCCTTATTCCCATCCCCTATGAATGTTCCTGAGGGGGATTACCTCCCCCTGTATATGCTCATAGGGTATCTAGATGAGAGAAGCATGGGAGAATAGCAAAGTAGAAGGATCCAGAGGGTCCTAGAAACCTACAAGTAGAACATTATGATAGGCAGATTTGGGCCCAGGGCTCCTGCTCAAACTAAGGCATCAGCCAAGGACAATACAGGTGGTAAACTTTAAACCCCTACCCAGATCTAGCCAATGGACAGAACATTCTCCACAGTTGAGTAGAGAGTGGGGTATGACTTTCACATGAACTCTGGTGCCTCATATTTGACCATGTCCCCTGGAGGGGGAGACCTGGCAGCACTCAGAGGAAGGATAGCAGGTTACCAACATTTCATTTTTAAAAGAGGGTTAGCTTTTCTTTTCTTTTCTTTATTCTTCTCCCATTCAACGCATCCAAACTGTAGCCTCCCATCCCTCCACTTATCCTGGTTCCATCCCCCACACTTTCTCTCTCCTTCCACTGCTCCTCCATCCCTTCAGAAAGGAGCAAGCATCCTACTGATAACCACTGAACACTACATTAAAAAGAGGTAATAAGACAATGAACAAATCCTCATATCAAGTCTGGATGAGGCAACCCAGTAGAAAGAAAAGGCTCCCAAGAGCAGGCAAAAGAACCAGATACACCCCCATTCCCACTGTTAAGAGTCCAACAACACCCCTGAGCTAAATAACCACAACATATATGTAGAGGACCTAGTACAGACCTATGCAGGCTCCATGATTGCCACTTCAGGGTGAGCCCCTGTGATCCCTGCTTAGTTGGTTTTATAGACCATGTTTACTTGGTGTCCTCAACCCCTCTGGCTCCTACAATCCTTTCTCCCACTCTTCTGGAGGGATTCCTTGAGCCCTGCCTGACTAATGCTTGGCTGTGGGTCTGTGGATCTCTGCATCTGCTCCCATAAGCTGCCGGAGAAAACCTCTCTGATGGTGATTGGGCCAGGCACTTATCTATGAGTATAGCAGAATATCATTAGAAATCATTTCATTGACTTTCTTAGTCAGTTATGTTTGGTTCTACCCTAGGCCTCTGGGCCATCTGGCTTCCAGTTCCTGGCCATGCAGGCAGTGTCAGGCATGGGCTTCCTCTCCTGTTGTGGGCTCCCACAAGCTCTGAGCCACCATTGCTCCAGCTCATCTTGTAGTAAGGATAGGCTGTAGGTCGAAGGCTTTGTAGCTGGATTGGTATCCCATTCCTACCCCCTAGAAGCCTTCCCTGGCTAGAGAAGATGGCTGGTTCATTCTTTACCCTTCATTACTAGGAATTCTTGCTAGGGTCACCCTCTTAAGTTCTACGAAGTTTCTATTGCACTGGGCTTCCACATTGCTTCTCAAATGCCCCCTAATTTCAGTCATCTCTCCCCAATACTTTCTCCACTCTGTGCCTCCTTACCTCACCTGCTCCCTTGCTCACCTGCCCTTAGTCAAGTTCCCAAATCTATTCTACCTCCTCTTCCCAGGGAGATCCATTTGTCCCTGTTAGAGCTCTCTTTGCTACTCAGCCTCTCTGGGTCTGTGGATTGTAGTGCAATTATCCTTTACTTAAGAGATAGTATCTACTTGTAAGTGACTACATATCATGTTTGTCTTTCAGGATCTGGATTCTTAATTAGTTATGGATGGGGGAGAAGGACCCAGCACATTGTGGGTCATGCTGTCCCTGGGCTGGTGGTCCTGGGTTCTAATAAGAAAGCAGGCTGAGCAAGCCATGGGGAAGCAATGCACTAAGCAGCACCCTTCACGGCCTCTGCATCAGCGCCTGCCTCCAGGATCCTGCCCTGTTTGAGCTCCTCTTCTGAATTCCTTCAGTGACGGACTACAGTGTGCAAATGTAAGCCCAATAAACCCTTTACTTCCTAACTTTCTTTTTTGTCATGATGTTGCACTGTAGCAATAGAAACTCTAGCTAAGACAGTGGTTCATTTCTGTAACTTCAGCACATGTAATCAGACACAAGGACCGCCACAAAGCTGAGGCCAGCCTGAGCTAAATAGCTTGAGTCTGTCTCAAAAGACTGTGAAAAAAATGAACTTTATTGCTTTCTCTGTCTGTCATTGCAAGCATGGGAACTCTCTGGAACATAAATTTCTTTGCTTTGAAAAGGATGCAATTTCTGTAGACATCCATTTGCATTAGAAAACAGTTATTGTCAGCACCCAATCAAAATGTAAGGAAAGGTGGTAAAGCTAAGATCACCATGGAAAGCTCTTTCAAAGGTAGTGGTAATGTAGATTACATTCTCCCCTGAGACTGAATGAACAGGTTTACGTTACATTTTGTTGTGTTTTCCTGTTCAATGAACTCTGCAAGAAGTTCCTTCATCTCCAGTGAGGGAAAGAAAAAAACACAAATAGTTAGGTGGACACAGGTAAAGAGTATTCCTCAGGATCCAATGAAGTGCTCTTAAGAGTGGGTTAGGATACAGAGGTACCATAACATGCAAAAAATAAATACCTTCTCCAGACTTCTCATCCAATAGCAGAGAACAATAGGACAGATTCCAATAGCAAGACAGCCTATCTTCTCTGTCCAGAGCTTGGGGATAATAAACCCCTCTCCCTGAAAAATTGGAAGCACACACAGTTCATTTGCAGGTTAGTGCATATAATTTATGGCAACACTATCTTCTAAAATATAAGTACTTCATTTTCATTAAAGTACTTTGTAGTGTTTATTGTCCAATCAAAGATGGATGAGGTGATAGCTAAATTGGCTGTCATTTTAATTTGTGGGAAGTTTTATCAAGATTTCCTGTGGGAAATTTCTTTAGAAAACAATGAATTACAGTAGCCTTTTGGTTGCTAGCTTTATAGGCTCTGGAAACCACAGACAAAATATGACCAAAGCATCTGGCTTATGTAAATTCATTTGGCACAGGTGAGGAAGAGAGGAAAATGAAGAGTACAGCTGCCGAAAATTCTGGCTTTTTTTTTTTTTATGAAATGGAAGATTTATTTTACTTTGTAAAATTTATAAAATAAAAGATCTTCATGTACAAATTTCCTGGAAGTACAAAAGGTATCTTTGCACACCAGAGATGCCCATCATAAACCAAGGCAAAGTCCTGACAGATTCTGAAAGTTGACACACGGTTGGAATGCACCTCGGCAGTGTTTTCTAAACACGGTACTGGATGCTGTTAGCGAAGTCACCTATTGCTGAATGGGAAGATGTAGAATCAAAAGGTTAGTGCTGACTGTTGACGTCTCTGAAGACAAAGCCCAGGAATCTGCATGTTCATTAGGACTCCCAGAAGATGGGCTGGTGGCAAGATGAAGCTCGCTAAGGTCAAAATTATAAACAAATGAGATGGAAAAAGAGAAAGATGTTCAAGAATGGCCCTTGGATCTCCACTTTCCTTTTACAGTAAGGAAACAAACATAGCAACATATTATAAAAAATATTTCTTGCTTTACCAGGTCAGCATATGTTTTTCCATAAGTTAGCTGCAGACGTATTTTGAAAGAGAAGCTTCCATTCTTTGGTTTAGAGAAATCTGACTTAACACACTTAGGGTGATATAAAATAGGAAACAATAATTCAAGTGCTGTTCAAAAGTAGAGTCCTCCTAGGTGTGTGCTTACTCATGCCCTCTTGCTCTTATTTTTGTTGTTGTATTTGCTGTAATGTGGAGTTGCTATCATTTTGGATAGCTGCTTAGCATCAAATGATATTTTATATGGATGCAGGATCATGGTCTGGACAAATAGCCTATTCCATCCCCTTCCACCATGACTGATGCAGGAATCAGCAATACATGATGATCCAAGCTACTGTAGTAGAACCTTAGTAAAGACTAGGGAATTCATATTCTGCAAACATGACTACAGAACTAACAGCTACCTGCTTGTTACAACCAGCGAGAATCTACCGAAAGACAACACTCCATATATTGGAGAGAGAAATGGACACATTTTTGATAAAATCTCATTTAATAAACACTCTGACTTTTGAAACTGCTATTTTTATTAACCTCAATGTTTCTGAAGAGGCTAGCCAGAAGAATACCTTAAAACAAGTGGACCTATTTTAGTAATGCGTGCTTCAGTGCTTATTTATTTCTGAAGTACTTGAGCCTCATCTGTCTGTTGTTTAAAATTCAGTGTTTGAATTCCCTGCTCTTCATGTACTGAGAAACCATATCTGTCTTTTCATGCTATCTGTTGGGAAATTTCTGAGACCAGGACCCTTCCTGTTCAGACTTTCTTCAACTCTGTCACCCTTAAAGTAAGTTCGCATCGCTGCGAGACCGAGAAAAAGCTTTTGTCACATCCACAGAAACCTCGTATTCCGAAACGCCATCTGACAATCCCCTAAAGTACTCTGATCAGTGTTCAACTAACACACAAAACAATCTGTTTTTCCCTCGCTGAACATTTTGCAGCCAGATTTCCTCAAAAATGGCACCTCTGTGGGCCATTCTCCTCTGCCACTTTAGCTATTGAGCCTATGATGTGGCTTTGTTAGCACCAAATCCATCTTCATACTGTAATCATTGCTGTGATAAATGGGATAAGAGAGACTATCGAGTGAGATTTTGCTGGGCCCAAGAGAGTTGTCATTACGTCAAACCAAAGCTAAATTCAAGACTGAAAAGAATAAAACTTCCTTTCACTGAAGAAGTAAGAGCCAACATGTAAGATACAAATTCATGTATCTCCACAATTTAAATTCAGAAGTCAGCCCTTGCCATCATACAAGCACCCTAAATCCTTGTGCCTCACTAATATAAGAGCTTAGCGTATTGTCCTAAAGAGAAATCCCACAGCCCTGTGCTATATGTGGAATGATCTGACAGACACTGGGTTCCTATTTTGTGCTCTACATTAAAAATATATCCTGTATTAGGGTTTTTATTGCTGTGAAGAGACACCATGACCACAGCGGCTCTCACAAAGGAAAACATTTATTTGGGGCTGGTTCACAACTCTGAGGTTTAATCCATTGTTATCATGGTAGAAAGCATTGTGGAATGCAGGCAGACATGGTGCTGGAGAGGTAGCTGAGAGTTCTACAGCAAATAGGCAGGCAGCCGGAAGAGAGTGAAACACTGGACCTGGCTCGAGCGTCTGAGACCACAAAGCCCAACCCTAGTGACTTCCTCCAACAAAGCCATGCCTACTCCAACAAGGCCACACCGAATAGTGCCACTCCCTATGTGCCTATTGGGTCATGTTTATTAAAACTATTACATATCCACTAAGTTACTGGAAGGATCAGTGTGTATTCTGCTGATTTGGTGACATTTGTGAGGAGCAGGAGAACAAAATATTAGGGACAAGAAATAAATTTAAATTCTTACAAGCTAAGAAACTCATTTAGTAGTTGTATTTATTTACTATCTGTAAAAACAGCAATATTTGCTTTTAGATGCCATAAAATAACATTTCAGAACAAATATGACATTTAACATATTACATTTAAGACATAATTTCCTACATAAAGTATTTAAAGTTTTTGTGATATATTTCCATGAAAGAGTGTGCTTCATCAATGGATAAACTCACATGATCACATCATTCTTTGTTCCACTTTACTTCTCTTTTACTAAAAAAAAAAAAAAAAATGCAAAGTACAAAGGAGTTCCTAAACCACTGCCTAACTCACCATTTATTACTCACTGATTTAAATCAATCCAACTATAATCCCCGCCTCATCACAGCTTGCAGTAATTCTCTGATAATCTCTTTTGAAATGTATGTCAAGATACACATGGGTAGGCTTCAATCTTTCAGTATCTATATCAGTAAGTGAAGAATATATTATAAGAAGCTAGGTGTGGTGGCGCATGCCTTTAATCCCAGCATGTGGGGAGGCAGAGGCAGGTAGATATCTGTGAGCTCGAGGCCAACCTGGTCTACAGAGTGAGTCCAGAACAGTCACGGCTGTTACACAGAGAAACTGTCTTGAAAAACCAAATACACGTGTGTGTGTGTGTGTGTGTGTGTGTGTGTGTGTGTGTGTGTGAAATACTTGCTTTGAAAACATGAAGAGCAGAGTGCTCCAAACCCATGTAAAGCTGGATGCAGTAATGTATCTTTCTATAGTGCTTCTATGTGGAGATGCAGGCAGAGACAGGAGAGTTGCCAAGACCTCATGCTCCAGCTAGCCTGGCGTATTCCATGGCAAACAACAAGAGAGGCATTTTCTAAAGGTGAAAGGTGTGTACCCATGCCTAAGAATGTTCTCTCTCTTCCACATATGCCTTCACAAATGAATGTGCTTGCCTTCACACACACATATCTGCATGCGCATCATATGTAAATACATTCTAGCTCACATGCACACACACACACACACACACCTTTAAAATAAAAAAATAGAGGATACAATATAAACCACATAATTCAAACTGGAAAATACTGCTTTCCATATACTATGCATCTTAACATTAAATATATTGGAAAACATCAGAATACTTAAAATGCCTGCACAGATTGGCACAACAAGCAAGCAAGCCAGGAAGGAAATACAGAGGACCCTACACTCAACTCATGCCCTGCTTTTCTTACATAAGCCCATTACTCTATTACCTTATGCCTGAAATGCCTACAATTCAGCCTACCTTAACATTTTTGTTGACTTTTTTTTGAAGCACAAAGAACAATTTCATTAGAGATTGAGAGAAAAACATCTGGTGGGCAAGATGTAAAACTTCACCAGCTACTAGAAGTAGAGAAGAAGAAAAGGCCCAATCATTTTTAACCACTGTGGTAGTCAGACTTGTGACCAGCAAGCATCAACATGGCATCATGGGAGGTTTTAGAGGAAGAATCAGGAGGGATCCCTCCAAAATGTTGGAGGTAAACCCCAGAGCATTAACAAAAGCATGCTTAGAAAAGAGAGAGAGAGAGACAGAGAGAGAGAGGGTGGGGGAGGGAAAAAGAAGTTATTCCAATAAGCAAACAGACTTACTAACCTTACAAGCTACTGTGTATAAGCCTTTGCATTAGGGGTGGGAAAAGAATACTATCTCATTAAAGAACTAGTTATTTTTCTTGTTTCTAGTACAGCTTAAGGTGAGACCACCATCCTAAAGCTGGTTCCTTAAGAAAGTGATTGAATCAGCTCAACGGAGTGTTAGGTGTCTACCCAATCTACAAACTTTATTCCCTTGACAAGGGTTTTTTTTTCTACCCTAACATTACTGCTCTGAAGAGGTGACCCTCAAATCATATAGGAACCAGATAAAAGATCAGAGTCCCAGAACCCTTTCAGCATATCTGCCTTCCTGTGAGGTGGAGGCTGCGAAGAAGCCCAGACATGGGTGGGTGCAGGATATCAGAACCTTGGCTTTTATATTTTCAGAGAGCTGAGAGGTACTTGTTGAGTAGATGCGTGTTGTGTAACCTTCTTGCCCTACTATCACCCTTACTTTCAGATCATCAAGTGAGTTAATGGAACCAATCGCAGGGAGCTTGCCAAAACTAGAGAAATTGTTACCTAACATTGAAAGAAGTTCTAAGTATAATCTAATTTAAATAGCCCAAAGCTTCTAGATAAATATAACTTGGTAGATAAATTGTATTTTGGGAGGGTAAGAATTAAAACTAATTTTTTATCTATTTGTTAAATACATATTCAATTTATTTATAATAAGTTTAATGTATTTTTAAGAATTAAAACTTATGTATTTGGAGCTGAGCATGGTCGTGCATGCCTTTAATCTCAGCACTCAGGAAGGCAGAGGCAGGTGGATTGCTGTGAGTTTCAGGCCACCTTGACTTCCAACAGCCAGGACAGTCAAAGCTACATAGAGAAACCCTGTATCAGAAAACCAACCAACCAAACAAACAAGCAAACACCCGCCCCCCCCCAACCCCCCCCCCCAGGTAAACCAACCAACAAAAAGTCCCAAAACTTATGCAGTTGGGAGGGTAAAAGAGCCAAGTTTAGTAATTACCTTTTCCCCTAGAGGTAGTGCATTAACTTTTGCTTATCTTGTTCACACTAATATATGTGTTTGTTAAAATGGTTGTATTTATACAACACATACATGTTCCTTACGGCATGGTAGTCTTGTGTACATGTGAAACTTCACAGTGAGATGAGTTAGTTGTAAGCACATGTGCACTGCATGAGGTAAATGCTATTCTGGCTGTTCCTTACACAACAGACATTGCAGTTTCTGGCAATGAGTACATTTGTACATATGTGACTTTCTTCAGAGGGTGTGTTTTTCATCCTTGAAGTTTCTCAGTTCTCAAGAATTCGAACATATGTACTTTGACCAAAGACAATAAGCCTTATTTTACCCTGTCCTATGTCCTAGGCTCTGATATTCTTTTATAGTGATCAGGTTGGGAAGACAAAGACTCCTATTCTTTTGTGTTTGGTGGCAAGATTTTATTTTACGCTTATTCCAGAGGCTGCCATTTGTAAGCTTACTTCATTCCACATAATCAGAATTGTCCAAATCCATATTGTTTGGCCACCTCATTTATCCCCCACGAAATGCACTAAGAACTTCAGGTAGGATCCCCGTTTCTGCTTTGCAGCTAGAGGAAGTTAAATACAGAAGCTTCTTCACTCCAATATGATCTTTTGGGAGAACACATCCCTGATGTCAGCAGAGAAATGTAAATATTTAAGCCTGTTTGATTTCCACCAGTGATTTTGCTTAAAAATTTCCTCTGGCCCCATCAGCCAGGCACTGCCAATTAGAGAGGAAAGAATACCAAAAAATAAGCTTGGCTGACTTGCTTGCTGGCTTAAGTGATATTTCACAATATATGCTCATCGGAAATCCATATCTGTTAATTCAATATCAAACTCTATTAAGAAGGACATAGAATAGGACCAGCTAAATAAGACTGTATTTTACTGAACTTCAAAAGATGTTTGGTTTTTGGAATACTGTCTGCTAGTGAATGTCTGATACGTATAGTGATTTGTTTTAGATTCCAATTCAGCAAAAGACCAGACTTCTCTCTAGTGCTATGACTTGAACATATGCATTTCCCCATGATTCATAAGGTTGAGTTTATTCCTAGAGGTTAGGACATTCAGAAGTAATGTCCTTGGGACATGATCAGGCCAGGAAGGCTACACTTCCTGGAGATGATTACCGTTATAAAAGGGCTTGAGGGAGCTAATGGTTTCTACTTCTGTCATGTGAGGACACAAAGAAAGTACCAATGAGGAATGGATTGGACAGAGCTCTGAAGTTGACTGTGCCTTGTTTCACACTTCCTATTCTTCACAGACACGAGAGATAAGCCAACACAAATAATTATCTATTCTGAGGGATTTTGTAAGAGCAACAAGGCTGTTAATCTAGTCTTTGGCAGTTTTGTTCTAAAATGTAGGCCAGTTGTGCTTATCTATTTCTGAATGTGACCTTCTCTAGTGTTTTTCTTTTCTTCTAGCTTTTTAAATTTATTCTATTGGTTATACCTATGATGTATATTTTTATGATAAAAATACTAGTAATGGACATGACCATGATGTGATTAACTAACAATTAGCTGGTATACCTTACTTATCCTAAACAGCTTGATGTGTGCGTGCATGCGTGCATGCGTGTGTGTGTGTGTGTGTGTGTGTGTGTGTGTATGTGTGTGTGTTGCATTAAGAATAATCTTAAATTTGAAGTCTATACCAATGTATCAAAATTAAACTTATTTTGCATCAACATACAAAATTATATAGTGAATAAAACATAAGCTTGTGAGTAGCAATTAAGGTTTAAATTGAGGAGTAGATTCAATAATCTACTTTTTGTTCTATCATGCCTATATATTTCTATATTACCCCATTCTTTCTTTTCAAACTCTATCTCCACATCTAAGAAAGAAAGATAACGGAAAAGAGAGACATCCCTGAGTCCAACTTTGTTTTCTCTCAGAATAAGACCAATAGTAACATATTTTAATTCCAGTAACAACCAGTTCCCAATGAAAATAAACATCTATAATCCGAGCAAGCAACCTAAAACCTACCCAATCCCCCTTAATGGAAATGAGGTGTAATTCACTTATGTTTTCTTCCTCTAGGGTTTTTCTAAGCAAAGGTAGATCGAGGACGTTGACTTTACAGCCCCTCACTATGGACGATGCCTTCTCTAAGTCACATTTCAGAATGCAGAGATGGCATCGAATAGTAACATGCCAGCTTCTATTCAACTGTACACTGTAGCTGAGCACTGATTTCAGTAGTACAGAGAAGTAATTCATCGTAGAAGGGGCTTTTTCAACTTCAGCACCAGGAAGGATGGGGCTACGCAGCTCAGAGAGAGGTGGAGAGAGTTGCCTCAGATATGCCTTTTCAGTTTTTCCTAGGGTGGCCCACACAAATGTTCCAGTCAGTGACTCATCACCTTTCATACTTCTAAATTGGAGGTTATTTTTGCCTGCCTTAAGAACTACAGCAAGCAGGTTTTAATTTTTTATTTTGTTAATGAATATATTTTTGGGAGCATACATTCTTAGGAATAGAGGTGCCGTGGGGCTTTTAGGCATGTGGTAAAATCCACATTCTTTTCCTGAGTTAAAGGCAGAAAAGGCCGAAGGGCAAGAAATATTATGGTTAAATAAAATGTTCAAAATGTAAGAACACCAAACTTGTTACATGTGTATATGTATATGCACACACGTTCACAACTCATTTTGTCAGAGTTATTGTTATCTACTTACTAATATTTTGAGGTAGTAGTGAACATAAAAATCTTTTGAACTATTTATAAAACATTAACGTAACATAAACATATTTTGTTTTCTTAATTAATAGATTCTGGTGACATCATTAGTTTGCTGTCTACATCCATAGTTGAAGGAAGGGCTATGTTAATTGTAGCTCAGTGGGGGAGAAAATGAAACAAGTTTATTATTGGAATTCTTGGACCTTCTAATTCTAACTCTGGTCTTCCTGGTGGTACGAGAGAGTAATAATAATAAAAGATTGATTTGTAACCTAAGAAAACCTCCTGCTCTAAAAATTGGAATAAATAAGGTTAAACTAATTTTTTCTTTTTAAAATAAATATTATATTTGTGTGTGTGTGTGTGTGTGTGTGTGTAGACAGAAGAATGCCATGGTATACACCTGGAGGTAACAGGAAAACCTATAGAAGTAAGTGTCTTCTTCCACAGTGATGAGAAAGAATATCTATTTATGAAAAATAATGTTTTAGAATAAAAATAAAGAGGATACTTTACATCAGAAAAAAAGTCCACGGGAATTATTTTGTAACAGTACACAAATCAGAAACATTTTGCCTAAAAGTGTGCATCTCTGTCAGTCACCATCAAGACAGAAAGGCATTTCAAATTGATCGTGATATTAAAAAATGGCTTTAGGGTTCCTAGGCCTCATGTTGAGTATGCTCTATGGCTCATTTCTTGAGTAATGAAAACAACAACAACCATGAGAATACTGTCCAAAGCCCCGTAGAGAAAGAAGCCAGGAGGATTAGACTCATAATTATTTCTAGAACTGCCTTTAAGTTCTCAGAATCGGAGTTCTCATCATGGGATAACGGCATCTTCAACAGGTAGCTTGTTGCATCATGCATAGTACTCAGATCATGTTTTTCAGGACTTTTGTCTCTCTAAGGACCAAGAAGAAAACAGTGGATGTTACAATTTCATATAAAAATTTCTGACTGGGGTCACGGGGTGGAGGGGGTAGGTATCTGAGGAGGTGGCAACGAACACATACGGTATCTGATCTACAGGACCGAGACTATGGAACCAGCTGGGAACTACAGACCGGGTGAGACCTGGAAAGCCCTAGGTGAGAGGAGTCCGCACAGTGCAGAGCACAGGTGGGTCCAGCCTCGGGCCATCCAACTGGCCCATGGAGGTCAGGTGTCCAGTTCCGGAACAGAGAATGGACCCATCCCCGACTGCGAGCTGCTGCCATGCTCTATGTCATGGGCTCGGTATCTGGGACTGAACTGTGGGCAGTGAAGCACCAGAGTCTGGATCTGCTGGCCTGGGGAGAACCCAGGAAAATGGGTGGATCTCACTTTAAACCGCCTTCCTGCCAGTCCACAGATAACCCCAGGGGCCAGGGACCACATGAGCAAGGTATCCAAAGCCCAGCAGCCTATCTTGCAGTGCCATACCGGCGCCCTCTCTCCCTCTTTGACTGACCATGTGTTACAGAGAAACAGCACCAGTGTCCACTGACCCAGGAGGAGCCCAGGGTGTGGATCTGAGATAGATCTTACCTTCGATCATGCCGCCAGCCAGTCCACTGAGGGACCCAGGGCCCACATGAGGCCCAGGCGGCTGTGGACACGTTCTCCAGCTCCATAGCCACACTTTTGGGTTGGCTGATCTAAGGTGTCATGGACTGAACGTATAGGGCAAAAACCTAGTCAGCTGCCCCAGTCCAGTGGGCTGCTGCAGTACTCTTTTGGGTGGGACTACAACAGAAGCCTAGCCAACCACCATAAGCCAGGAGGAGAAAAACAGTTAAAAGAAAAAAAAAGCTTTAGAATTCCATACTAATTAATAGTCTGCTCAACAGCTCAACTTTGACCCTAAAACCCAACAGTATTAACCAAATTTAGCTTTTTTATGGGTACATTTTTTAATATATGATATTACCGGGAGTTATTAGTTCATGCACTGTTTTTAACACAATACTTTTTTGTTTCCCCAATTTATTGTATTACATGTATTCAGTTTGCATAATTTTATAGTGCTATAAAAATCAGATGAAAAGTAGCCATTTGTTTAGCCTCGAGTCTTTAGCATTTTCTTTTTAATCTGATGTGCTTCACTTGTCTATGGTTTGCTGATCTTCAGTTTGGTTCACTTATCCCTTTGCAGTCAGTGTCAGTGAGGTTCAGCTGTGCTGTGTGGGCTGCTCACATACATGCTACATGGAGGGTAAGCTGTCAATAAATGACCTCAAATTGTGAGTTAAAGTTAAAAGGTCAGCTAACCTAAATGGCCTCACATTATGGTTTGAAATTGAAATGTCCCAAAGGGCTCAAGTGTTGAACATTTGTTTCCCACTTAGTGGTGTTATGTTGGAAGGCTATAGAAACTAGAGGAGATGAAAACAGTAGGCATGGGTCCTGGAGGTCTCTTGTTCACAGCCCCTTTGGCCTCACTCTGTCTCTGATCTGCCCACTAATAGAGGTTGCAAACAAGACAATACTTGTCTATAAGCAATGATTTGGAATGACAGGCCCCAAGAGAACAAACACATTCATGATCTGACAAAATAATTTGTGTGTGTGTGTGTGTGTGTGTGTGTGTGTGTGTGTGTGTGTGTGTGTGTGAACTTTCTACACCATGAGTTCAGGAGCTTTATTCAGAAACAGAATCTCACACAGTTAAGTTTTTAGTTTCCTATTCTTTTTCCTCACCTTCGTTTTTGTTTTTGTTTTTGTTTTGCAGATCTATTTCCACTGATCTTTTTTTTTTTCTGAGCCTGAATTCTTCCATTCATTCTTTCCTTTAGCTAATTGGAATCTTCTCCATGTGTCCAGTTCAGCCAAACATGGTAGCCCCAACCTGATCGCTAACATACATATGGGCAAAATCAATGAAGTTCATTCTCTGTTCAGAAAAGCTTCATGGCAGAATGTGAGCACCCGTTTTATTGGTTCCCTTCCTGTTGTACCTCTTTGTTTGTACCTCTCCTTAAACTTTGGTCCCTTGCTCTTCCGTTGTTCTCACTCATCATTTTTAAAACTTGAAAGCTATTGGCTCAGAGCAGCTCGGGTGAGTATTAAGTTTCTGAACCCCTAGGCCTCCTAGCCAAACACCGTTAGGGTAAAAAATGATTCTCTCATTTTCACAGAACCCAGCAAGCCCATGAAGGTAATAGCTCCCCTCTAGCATGCACTTGTACTACCATAGTGCTGTGTCTAAGGGCTTGAGCTCATGTAACCATGCACTGAACTCTGGATCCTGAGACAGAATAAAGCATCTTCCTTAAGTTGTTTCTGTCAGGTATTTGTTATAGTGGCGAGAAAAGTACTCTCATCTGCGATGACCTGATCTATTTGTCTCTGTCCCATCAGTACCTTCCTTCAATAGGTAAGCCCAATTCTGCCCAACTGCCCATGGTTTTGGCACAGGGCAAGAGAGAGGGTGTATATATTCTCCATCCAATTTTTGAGTCTTCTTGTTAACATTGTGTTGATTATTACTAGTCAAAAAACTCAAAATGATTCGAGAATAAGGAGGTAAGTAGCACTCAGACTGGGTAGGATGCCAATCATAAAAACCCAAACTGAGAATAATGAGTTTGGGCAGCGATGTGGAGAAAACTCCAGTGCTCATGCTTGGTTGATGATAATGTGCAATGCTGTGGGATTGTTAAGATGATTCCTCAGAAATTTAAACACCGAGTCACTGTACAATTCAGCTATTCATCTTCTAGGACACACATCTTTGGACAGAAGCAATACCACAATAACTACCACTGTTATTACACCGAATATAACTATTTATTAACTAACATTTAATATATGTGTTGTTTTCTTTAAATGACATTTGAATTCTTACAAATCTTCCTTATGGATGGAATCATTAATTAAAAGAACACGCACAGAGATTTTAATAAGTTAAAATAATTAATGATGCCTCTGTGTAAATATTGGACAGATGTTTTGACACTGAGTTCTGTAAGAATTTTCATTACCGAGAAAATTGGAACTAGCCCAGAGTAAGAAGGAAGTGATGAGAAGCAGCTTATAATTTTAATTACTATTTGAAATATCCTTGTAAATTCAAGGTACAATAAAATGACATGAAACAAGTATTGCTACAGTGAGAAACCCAGATGCCTACCTTATGTAACTGCTGAAAAGTAAGTTCAACACTTTGTTATTTTAGGTTATCTTAATGATAATTCTTCATTTTTTTGGGGTAATATTTTGTAGAAAAATAAATAAAATTTTAGTTTGGTGAATCTACTTTAAGTTTACCACAGTAAATAGTATTTTCTGTGAAGAGAGATTAGTGGTCTATTAGTACCCTCCCTTTCGATATCGCCCTGATGCTCTCTCTCCATCTCTGTGAATATGATTTTATATTTTAATTGGCACACAAAGTATCAGGATTCTTTATGGCCTTTTCCCACATACATAATTTTGCTTTACCGTCCCCTCCTTTTCATTTACTTCCCTCCATCTTTCTACTCTTTTGTTCACACACTCACTTTTCACCTCCAGTATCCTTTTTCCATGTTAAAGTCACATGTGATCTGTTACCTTCCGCAAGCCTGTCCCTTAAGTCCTCTTTACTTCTCATATGGGCCTCTATGTACACCAAATTCTGTGTATATGAATCCATGTGCATGTAAAAGTTAAAAGCTAGAATATACATATGAGACAACACGTGGTATTTGTGTTTCTAAGCCTAGGTCACTTTTATTTATTTATTTATATTTAAATTTTTCATACAGTGTACTTTGATTGTGTTTTGCCTTATACCAACTTTCCCCAGATCTTTCTTACCTCCCATGCATTTTCATGTTCTCTCTCCTTTTTGGTCCTTCTTTAAAAATATCAAAAAAATAAAAAAAGACAAAAGAAAAAGCAAAGCCCCATGAGACATGCACACACAAAAAAGCAAAACAAAGCAAAGTGAAACAAAAAGTACAAAAATACAATCATTTTGTGTTGGCATGTCTGGGCACGTGGCCTGCCGTGGAACGTAGTTGACACACGCTATTGGAGAAATAGGATTTTCCCTTTGCAATCAGGTGTCAACTGTGAACAGCCTTTTGGTTACCAGTGGGACTTCATGTTGGGGTTTCATGGCTTGAACCTATATAGGTCTTACCCAAGCTGCTACAGGCTTGGTGAGTTCATATATGCATCAGTACTGTTGTGTCTGGACAATCCTGTTTATTGGAGTTATCCACCACCTCTGTCTCTTACAGTCTTTCTGCTTCCTCTAATGCATAGATCTTTGAGCCTTGAGGGAAGGGATTTGAATGAATGCAGCCCTTTGTGAAGGCTAAATGTCATTAAATGAAGACATTTAAGTCCACAAATGAAAAATCCCTAAGAGATCCTATTTAGGGACTGAGTATAGTTCTTTGGGTTACTTATTTTAATGAAATTGCCAGATAATGGTGAAGGCAGAGTCCCAGCTGGGCATCTCCTGTATCTGAATGAAGCTTTCAGTACTAATATTGGGTCACATTTAATTGAGTTGTTGACCAAACAGGCCCCACAGGAATCTGCAGACAAACAAGATTGTTGCCAAGACCATAGCACAAACTAATGGCAAGGCCCCATTGCCCTAAACACCCACACAACTCACTTAGCACAGAGAGGTTGAACTGGTGACTACATAGAGCCTTCATATCTATGTGCTAGCCTTATTGGTATATGAAGATACTCTGTATGCTACCAAAAGAGAAACATAAACACCAACCCAGCCACAAACTATTTGATTGAAAATGGTGTCCTGCCTGCATGATATGCTAGCACAAACCTTGTGGGACAAATATCCAATTTGACTTAAGGCCCAGTCTGTAAGATGGAGCCCATATCAGACACTGCTTGGATGACCAAGAGCAGATACTACATAGCCCATGGACCGAGGGTAAAACTAAATGTTCCTGGTCTAAATAAATCAATCATCAATCAATCAATCAATCAATCAATCAAATGAAGTAGCAGTAGAATAATTCATAGTGACATTCTGTTACACTCATAGATCAGTGTTTTCTTGAGTCATCTTCAGTGGAGGGTCCTTCTGCAGCAGATAGGAAAAAATAGAGATGCACAGTCAACCATTATGCAGAGATTTAGAGACTTGAAACATTTTTCCCTGAACAGGATGTCTCTATCCAATTTCTCCCCTTGGTGCTTAGGGGACCCCATTGAAGAGGTGGCAAAAGAGTGGGAGAGCCAGAGAGGATAGAAAACAAGGCCCTCTAAATCAGCATGATCAGAGTTCACATGAACTCACTGAAACTGAACCAGCAAGCACAAGGCCAACAGGCGTATGCACCAGATCCTTTACAGTTTAGTGCTTTTGTGGGACTCCTGAGTGTGTGACAAGTGGAGCTGTGATTCTTGTGTTTTCTCTTGGTCCCTTTTCCATTTGTTTGTTTGTCCTGTCCAACTTCAATGTGTTAGTTTTTGTTTTATTTTATTACATTTTATTTTATCATTACCCACTAGAAGCTTTTGTTTTCTAATGAAAGACAAAAAGAAAGTGAATCTGGATAGGAGGGAAGCAGGGGAGAAACTGGGAAGAGTAGAAGGAGATAAAACAGTAATCATGATGTATTATTACGGAAGAGAAAAATTGTTTTTAATAAAAGGATAAAAAACACAACAAAACATTAAAAAGTATACCCAAATTTTCACTTGTAAAAGCCTAGAGAAATGTCTAATTTCAAAATTTCCAAAACCTAGTTTTTCCATGTGAATAAGACTTCCTAACACTAGAAAACCTTTGGAGCATGTATAGTATGCAGACAAGTTTTATCTCTGAAAAAACATCTAGCGAAGTTGTGGTTATTGGTTTTTATATGTGAGTAGTCCTCCATAAGGGGCAGTTTTAAGCTACCACTTAAGTCTATTTGTCTGCACATTCTCAGAATAAGCTGCTTCCAACCCTCATACTTTCTTCTTTTATAAGGAGGAAGAGATGTTGGAAGGATCGTGTTAAATCTACCATTTTATAGCAAAAATTCTGTTTTCCTGTTTTGTTAAAAAATATATCACAATATCTAGGATTGGAGACTCATGCTTATAATTCAAACATACAAGAGGAAAAGGCAGGATGATAATGAACTTTTAGGCTAGCCTGGGCTATGTAGTGAGTTGAAGACCAGCCTGAGCTATAAAACACACCAATTGTAAAGTTCTAACTCTAAGCATTCTTATGTATTAGTAATATTTTGGATTTTTAAGTGTTTTAAGTGGGCTACCACTCAGTTGATTATAACATCCTTTACTATATATGATGCACTGAATCTTCACCAATTTTTGTGGAGGGCCCTTTAACACAGGAGGTATTTGTGAGGTATCATCTATCAAGTTTTAGATAGATACCTCAATTATATTTTAATTTAAGACATTCTGATAGAGGAAAGTCAACACTGAAGTAATTGATACTATCATAGAAACATAGTCTTAGGTAATAAAGAACTGAGATTTCAATTACTGAAAATATTTCTTGATATAATTAAAACCGAAAATGATGCCAGTGGGTAAAAACAAAGATGAAACATGAGGGCATTTTTTCCCGTTGCTTGTAAGAAACAAATCTGGTGTGTTGTGGTGGCAACGAAGGCAGCTTAAACAAATCTGCCTTGTTATTATTTCTAGTCTAGCATGCTATCCTGGTTTTCAAAATATTGTTGAGCTTCCTTGGCCATTTCCCTTTTTCTGTAAGATTCCACCCTCACACCAGATTAATGCCAGTAGAAGACCATTTTTTTTTCTTGTGCTCAGCAAGGTCATGCATCGTTCACCGTCTACGATATGAAGCTGACAATTCATCCTGGCACTCGAGCCGTCAGGTTACCTGCATGCTGATCTCATTGTGATCTTATCCTAATACTCTCATACATCACCGCATGCCTTTGCCAGCCCCACAATGTCATCCTCTTGTTTATACTCAAATGTACTGTCTTGGCCCATGGTGTTCTGTATTCCATGATGAGAAATATATCATATAATCTATGTTCTACTCTCCATCTCATGTTCTTTTAAAATATTTGTCATAGTATCTTACTATTTTGACTGAGTGGCGGGTGGCCAATGGCTGGTCCATTTTACTATATTGCCCTTTATTCTATTTTTAAAGCTCCTTTCAGTGTGCCCTCATCTATACTATGGGCTTGTTTATAACTGATTTTTGTTGAATTGTGAAGATTCAATTGAAAAAGACCTCAAAGTACAAAGTAATAGTAACTATGATTCTTTTCTTCCTTTTAACTCAAAAGCTACTTATAACCCTTTCTTTGGACCTTGTTTTTTTTTTTTTTATATATATGATGATGATATTCTGAATGTATTTTAGAACATTTGTCCCAGAGAACATGATTTTGCATTCTCTACAGTACCTGGTGTACATTTTGCCTTGTGCATAGTTTCAAGTTGAAACAACCAGCTGATGAATGGTTATTAGAAGAAGGCACTGTATTCAATGGACCATTGGGAAAACAAAGCGTCGTTCTTAGCTCTGCTTATGCCTTATTTTGTAACATTAGCTAATTAATTGCTGTGAGCTTTAGTATCCTAATTCTAAATGAGGATAGAATTACTAGAAATCTCTGGTCCAGTTTAAGAGAATGGTATAATTCTCTGGGATATGGTCAAAGCATTTCCATGTAAATGTAAAGAAGTTGAGGTGACTACTTACTGACCATCCTGTTGAGGACTTTTTTTCCTCAATTGTTTGTAAATCTTTAGGCACCCAGAGCAGTCATCAAAAGAAACCTCAGTTGATGCTAAGCAAACAGTTTTGATCTGTTGGGGACTCTTCTTTTATTAAATGATTTTCCATTCAACTTATAAATACAATATAGGCTAAAGAAATCAAAACAACACTGAGATTCCATCTTACACCCATCAGGATGGCTAAGATCAAAAATTCAAGCGACACCACATGCTGGCGAGGATGTGGGGAGAGAGGAACACTCCTTCATTGCTGGTGGGAATGCAAACTAGTACAACCACTTTGGAAATCTATCTGGTGCTATCTCAGAAAAATGGGAATAGGGCTTCCTCAAGACCCAGCTATTCCACTCCTTGGAATATACCCAGAAGATGCTCCAGCACACAGCAAGAAAATTTGCTCAACCATGTTCATAGCAGCCTTATTCATAATAGCCAGAACATGGAAACAGCCTAAGTGTCCCTCAATAGAAGAATGGATAAAGAAACTGTGGTACATATACACTATGGAATACTATTCAGCTATTAAAAACAAGGAATTCCCGAAATTTGTGGATAAATGGATTGAGCTAGAAATGATCATAATGAGTGAGTTAACCCAGAAGCAGAAAGACTCAAATGGTATATACTCACTTATATCTGCATATTAACCCAACGGGCATGTCCCACGAAAGCCTTCACTTACCAGGAAACTGCGACAGAGGAGAGGACATTCTAGTGGGACTCTAGATGAGAGAATCATGGGAGAAAGGCAAAGTAGAAGGACCCAGAGGGTCCTAGAAGCCTACAAGTAGAACATTATGATAGGCAGATTTGGGCCCAGGGGTCCTACTCAAACTATGGCACCAGCCAAGGACAATACAGGTGGTAAACCTTAAGCCCCTACCCAGATCTAGCCAATGGACAGAACACTCTCCACAGTAGAGTGGAGAGTGGGATATTACTTTCTCACATACTCTGGTGCCTCACCTTTGACCATGTCCCCTGGACGGGGAGACCTGGTGGCACTCAGAGGAAGGACAGGAGGTTACCAAGAAGAGACTTGATACCCTATAATCATATAGAGGGGGAGGTAATCCCCCTCAGGAACAGTCATAGGGGAGGGGAATAAGGGGAAATTGGGAGGGAGGGAAGAATGGGAGGATACAAGGGATGGGATAACCATTGAGATGTAACAAGAATAAATTAATAAAGGAGGAAAAAAAAAAAAGAAAAAAAACAATATAGGCTAAAGACTGCCAAGTAAATATAATGTTTTAGAAACAGTAGAAGAAGGCATAAGTGAAAATATCTGTAACTTGGATATACAGTATGGTACAATATGGTAAATCAGGAAGTGTTTAATTGTATAATTTTATACATTCATTGTTTCTCCAAACGACATAAATTAGATTTAATTTGTCTCCAACTATATTGAATTATTCTGCCTGAAGTTTTCATACATGCAAATGCACAATGAAGACTTTCCTTAGCAATTCTCTTGTTTTCTCCTGTGCTGCCTACAGATTCCCAGGGCTGGGTTATTTCTCCTATCATACCCTGCTGTTTAATTTCTGGCCACCCCCTCTGATAATAAACTGGCTACTGTTTCTCATTGGAATCATTGTAGAGAAGTTTTTAACTTTCTTTCTTACCCATTCTTCAGTCAAATTAGACACACTTTCATGAGTTTATTTATTTTACATGGGGTGATTTTAGATGTATTATATTAGTTGTAAATAGAATGTTTATAATAAAAGAATCAAGCCTTTAAAAGGAATGCTTACATTTTATGGATTTTCTAATTGATTTGTGTGGTGCTTTCAATGACAAATGTCCTCCATAATATTATGTGTTGAACATTTGGTCATTAGTTTGTGGTGCTATTTGGGAAGTCATGGGACTTATAAGAGGCTCAGTCTTGCTGGTGGAAGGACATCAGTTGAGGTGGGCTTTGAAGGTTTATAGCCTCCTTCCATGTCCCAGTCTCTGTTACTGCTTCCTGTGGGAATGCAAGTGTGCTCATCTTACCTTTCTGCTTCTGTCACCATGCTGTGCTGTCTCCACCATTATAGACCTTCTGGAACTACAAGCTAAAATAAATCTGTGGTAGTTAGAAGACCTTTGTCACTGTAGAATCATGTATCTAAATGATTGGTCCCCAGGAAGTGGCACTCTTAGGATGTGTGGCCTTGGTAGAGGAAGTGCATCACTGTATGGGTGGGTTTTGAGGTTTTCTTTGCTCAAGTTCTGCCCAGTGAGGAAAAGTACCCCCTCCTGGCTACCTTCAGAAGTCAGCCTCCTTCTGGCTGCCTTTGGATCAAGATGTAGAACTCTCCGCGCCTCCTGCTGCCATGCTTCCTGCCATGATGGTAACGGACTAAACCTCTGAAACTGTAAGCCAGCCCCAATTAAGTGTTTGCCTTTATAAGCGCTGCTTTGTTCATGATGTCTCTTAACAGCAGTGAAAAGTCTAACTAAGAAAACCTTTTCTTCTTGATGTTTTTCCTTTTGTTACTATCTTTTGTTGTGGCTTACCTTAGTCATATATTTTGAAGTAATTTTTTTCCAAGATGGGCCAGGAACTCACAATCTTCCTGTATTGGGTTCTTTAGCTTCTTGTTCAGAGGTATGTGCCACAATGCCAAACAAGAGACACCACCACTTTTTTTTCAGTGTAGGGATCAAACCCAGGGCCTCACACTTAACTGGATAAAACAGTTAATCATTTAAATACATTGCCAGCTCATTGACTCCTTGCTTGATATTTTTTTACTTTTCTATTATCGATTTTGCTTTATGGTGCATGAGGCTTTCAAAACCATTATTTTGATGGGAGGAATTTTAAAACAGTAGCAACATAACATGACTAGAGAGGTAAGAAACTTGAAATGAAACAAGAAAAGTTAGCAATAAAAATTTACACATCCATTTCTTCACACATTGCATTTTTGATATTCCATTTCATATTTTTCCACATTGCCTACAACTTAACATATTAATGTGTTTTTATTTAATAATGCACCATGCATAATGATACTAGAGAACTCTGAAGTGGCATAGTTACCCTTGCCCGTGAGTTTTATCTCTTCCAATGCTTTCTTCTTACAGAAAAGAGTCCTTTACCATAGTATAAAGAGGTCCCTTTAACATTTCCAGTAGAACAGACCAGCTAGAAATATAATCTCCATTTTTGTATGGTAATGCCTTTAACGACTCTTTTATTTCTAAAGGATAAATGTGATTTGTATGCATAACATGATTTTTCTTCAATACCCTGAATGCTTTGTGCCACTTTTTTCTCTGCCTATAAAATTTCTGTTGTAAAGTCTCTATTGGGAAAATTGGTGCATACTCATGACTTCTTTCTGTCTACAACATATATATGGATGTTTCTTGGTTGACTTGAGTCTTATTGGTGGCCATTTATCTTTCTAAAGTGGATTCATAAGATCTCCTAGGCTTGATAAACATTTAAAAATTTCTCTCTTCCTCTCTTTGTGCATGTGCGTATGCATGTGTCTGTCTGTGTGTCTTCTGTCTTTGTTTTCATGGGTACCATAGGAGAACTATAGGTGTCATTCTTTTGAATCCTTAGCCTCGTTTTTCTTGATGCAGCATCTCTCATTGGCCTGGAGCTCACTAGCCACCATATTGGCTAGTCCAGCAAGCTCCCAGGTTCCATCTGTCTCCACATTTCATCCCTGAGATTGCACATGTACACTACCATTCTCAGATATTCGGGTAGGCTTTGGGGATCAGACTCAGGTCCTTATGCTAACTAGGGAGACATCTTACTGACTGACCTATCAACCTAGCATTAAGTGCTCTTTAATGCAACATTGTTTTTTATCCCTTATCCATTTCAAGATCCTCATCATTACTCCAAAAGTATTTTCTCTTTTAATGTTGTTTCCAGATTTCTAGTCTTCATTCTTTGGGCCCTCAATTTGGTTTGTCATCTTACTGTTCTTTGAAAAGCCCATGTTTGAATTTACTTATTCATCCTAGTTAGACTTTCATGTACCGTGTTTTACTTTTAATTTCTTTGAGTCTCTTTATAAGCTCAAAGATTTTTGTTTGATTTTTTTTTAAAATGGCCTGAAAACTTCTGTTAAAATTTCTGATTGGTATTGGAACATGCTGAATTTCTTTGCTCTTTTGTGTTGGTCTTGGATTGGTTTCTGTCACCTTTTGACTGAGGTCAGCTTCTGACTTTGTGCTGATTCTGCAGCTCATTTGTGTCATTGTGATAAAAGTACTAAAGTACTTTTTCCAGGCTTGATAAGCTCATTTTGCTGGTGCCTGTTTTTCCAAGAATTCAAACAGGTTCCTCATTTTCTCTGAACCTGTTCCACTCCCAATATTTTGTTACTAGATGACACCGTAATTTCAGATGTGCTGTGAGAGCACTGTTGGTATGCTATACCTGTTACACTACTAGAGTGTGGTCAGAGACCAGCTTTTTCCAGAGTGCAGCTTTTTTTTTTTTTTAATATATTTTATTAATTTATTCATATTACATCTCAATGGTTATCCCATCCCTTCTATCCTCCCATTCCTCCCTCCCTCCCATTCTCCCCTTACTCCCCTCCCCTATGACTATGACTGAGGGGGACCTCCTCCCCCTGTATATGCTCATAGGGTATCAAGTCACTTCTTGGTAGCCTGCTATCCTTCCTCTGAGTGCCACCAGGCCTCCCCATCCAGGGGACGTGGTCAAATATGGGGCACCAGAGTACGTGTGAAAGTCAGTCCCCACTCTCTACTCAACTGTGGAGAATGTCCTGTCCATTGGCTAGATCTGGGTAGGGGTTCGAAGTTTACTGCATGTATTGTCCTTGGCTGGTACCATAGTTTGAGCAGAACTCCTAGGAGTGTAGATTTCTTAGTTCTTGTCAACATGCTTTGCGTATGAATAGAGTCTCAAATTGGTGACAGTGGGGTGAACACTGATACAAGTTCCTGCTCAGCTATGCTTCCTTGGGTATTATGTTATAAGTCAGACAACATACGTTGGAAAATAATCTGGGCCTATAGACTGAACTACCATATTCCTGTCACAGTTCTTTCATTTTATGCCAGTCCTCCTCTCCTTTCTCTATTTCTTTTATTCCTCCTCCTCCTTCTTATTTTTTTAAGTTTTTTTTTAAAGACAGGATTTTTTAGTGTAGCCCTGGATGTTATGATATTTGCTCCATAGACCAGGTTATCCTTGCATCATAGAGATCCACCTGACTCTGACTCTCAAGTGTGGGGATTGAAGACATTTACCACCATACCTGTCCCCAAATCTTGTCACTTTCTGTGCGAACTTGGAAAAGTATAAATTTATCATGGATTTCAGCTTGTCCCTGAACTAACTCATTATATAATTATATGAGATAACTGATATGTAGTCAGATAACCTTTTCATTATATAGGAAAACAGTGCGTTCTGTAGCTTTTACTATTCTTTTATGAGTCCCTGCACAATCTACAGAAATCAGCCAAAGAGCTAAGGTATTGATTGGATCAGCATAGAATTTTACAAGCTTGGTGAAAATTGAAAAGAGTTGGCTGCATTTCAAGGGATTTGCTGAGTTTCCAAAGTACTCAACGAGGTTATTCTAGCAATTAATTTCCCCCATTGAATGGCCCCGCAGCATGGACAAGAAGATGAAAACGATGTGAAGTCACACAGTATTGAGTTTTCTTTAGAAAGTTCCAGCATTTGTTATAAAATTGTCTAGGATTTAGGGGGATATTTAGTTGAATTTAGGTAATTGTTATGGACATGGGATTTTAGCATTTACTGTTAATTACATTACATTACACATAGAAACATATATATGTATTCTGAGTTTTAACAGGTGAAGGTCATTTAGCCATATTTAGAAAAACATAGATTAAAAAGAAATAACTCTGGGATGATTTATTTGAATGCATATATCTTTTCTAGTCCTTCTAAACTGAGATATCTCTAATTAGATAGTAAGTACGTACCGATACAATATAAAGAAAAGTAAAGATGTAATTATCTTTTTTTAACCATGAAGAAGAAGCATGTTAAGCTTTGAGAATAAGCAGAAATGATGCAGCAAACATCTCTGAAATTAGGTAGAACAAATAGGGATAATATACTTTACATCTGTTGCATTGTATACTTTCCCCAAACACACCCCATATGTTAGCCAGCATTGCAACTGTGCTCTGAAGATTTATGTACACTAAGACATTTTATCCAAGAGACAATGTGGCAAATATATATTTTGCAAAACTAAGTTCATTTTTCAATCTCAGTAAAAATATAGCATATGTTAATTAATACAAAGATAAAATGTTTCTTGTAAGCTAAAATGACTTTCAAATTAATTAAACTGACTAAAATTATTTATTAATGTGTTATTATGCTAAATCTGAACAGTGCATGCAAAGTGTAACCTTCCCTAAATTATGACTCATTATTGCTCGCAAGATTAGTCAGTCAGAACATGATTTCATTCTATGCTGGTTTGGTCTCAACATGATTTGAGAACCTGAAACTAAGTAATTAGAATGCACCTTATCTCTCTGAGCCAGTGGAAGAGGTTTATTACGAATCCAAGAGCAAACTTAAGAGCCTGTGGTCATGTGTCAAAATGAAGAGCAGAGTGTTTGGATCTTTAGAATGCTCAGTCATCTGTCTTTGGCGTTTCAGCAGATTGAACATTTTAGTTTCCTGGCAGTGGGACTGGGAAAGGACTGAAAAATAGTTAGGATTATAGTCATCTTTCAGGAAATTGCATTTGTATACAAGCTAACCAATGTATGGCACAGGGAGAGAGAATATAAGTAAGTCTCTCAGATTCATAATGACACAACACTACCGCCTAGGAAGGGTCTTGACGTATTACGTTTGCTCCCTTGGGAATCTCATCTGGTAGCCAGAGGATTTGCTGTACATCTCATCCAGCTCTTGTCCATGCTTCCAGAATTCCTAGCAACTTGCTTTAGTTAGAATGGCCTTATGGAGAAAAAGAAAGGTTAAAACATCAACCTTACTGAAAGCCCCGTAGGAAAGTTTCTGAGTGAGGGTGTGTAGTCATGGATATAAAAGGGCTTAAAGTCACATGTTTGCTTTCATGTTGATTTCTCATAATACAGTAGTGGCTTTCTCAAGAAAGCATATTTTCACTGCTGTTTTATACTTAAGCATAGATATAGAAAATAGTGTGACATCTCACTGTAGGTATAGGTACAATGGCCTCCTCAGATCAAGGTAAGTGGCAGGTCAAACACCTCAGACACTTAACAGCTTTGTGGCGGGGACTTTAAAAATCTTCTCTATTCCCTATTCCGAAATGTACAGGCAGTTCTTGCCGAACTGTTTATATCCTCTTATGCTATAAAGTATTAGAAGTTTTCCTTCCTGCATTCCTGTAGCCATGAACCATTCTCTTTCCATGTCTTCCATTCTCACCGTCTCCTCAAACCCTGATACCTACTACTCTATACTCCGTTCCCAGGAGATGAACTTTTAAATTTTCACACATAAGGAAGTGCACGTGCTATTTTCCTTCCATGCCTGACTTGTTTACCTTGCGTAGTGTTGAAAACATGTTTCTCAGATCAGTAACATCATTGTCAATTCTTATCAGTTTGGCCATCCATTCATTCTTTCAGCCAATATATACTTGTCATCAATTCTATACTAAAGAATAGTAGAAATGGGCAAGTGAAGTGGATCTAATCTCAGACCTCATTTATAGGTCTGGTGGAGGGACCAGGTCATGAAAATCCCCTGTAAGAAGGAAGCACATCCCCATTTATAACAAACAGGATGAAAGTAAATGACAAAGCATCATTTGAGTTCATAGTTGCTAGAAAGAAACCATTTGTCAGATTTGATACTAATCAGAGAAGACTTAAAAAGTGATGTTCTTGTCTTTGCCTGAATGTCAGTAATACCCTCTAAAATTGATTACGACATGAACTCTATTTCTCATCCAAAGTGCACACTGCACTGTGGCATTAGCTTTACCATCTGCATCTTTGACTAGGCATGTCACTTACCTAACGTCTCTTCAGTAGATTCTTGGCAATTTAAGACAAAGACAACAATCTTTGCAAGGAGCGATCAGAAGCTGCAATGCTTGCGTCTCTCCATCTTTAGAATCAAATTTCTTCTATGTTGCCCAAAGTCTCTGCATGCGTTGCATATGTGTACGTTTGTGTACGGTTATGCAGGTTCACATGAGAATGACGTGTGTGGAGGCTAGAGGGCTACTTTTTTGTGGCTCCTCAGTTGCTTTCTCTTTCTTTTTTTTTTTAATACAAAGTTTCTCTGTGGACTGGACCTCGTCAAGTCAGCAAGCTCAGGGATCTAGAAGCATACATCACCACACCGAGGATTTTTAACATGGGTTCTGGAGAAGAAACTCAGGTTCCACTGCTTACACAATAAGCCTTTTGCTGTGTGTCATCTCTCTCATTCTTTACGTTACCAGATTCCCCAAGCATTTTCTGCATGTGAGGACAATATCAATTCTCACGATTCTTCCAAAGATCTGCGTATATAGTCCTGGGAACAGTCTGAGCTCTGCAAATTGCATGGAAGAAAAGAGAAGATGACAAAAGGTGGAGGATCTAGCCTTTCTATCTCATGTACATGTTCAGTCTAGCCGCATAATTAAAACAAAAGCATTCTCAGTGGAGTGTTTCCTGCAGTCAACTGATGCTCACATTTAAAACTATAATTAAAAGATATTGAAACAATTTTCAGAGTTCTCACATAGTGAGATAATTAAAAGTCTCAGATATTTTGGATAAGATTGGAAGCTTGTGAGTAAAAATTTTGTATTTTTGTTCTGAAAATGAATGCTTTAAATCACTGACTATGTAAACTCACAGTAATATTAAATTCTGTTGGCATTTACAATTACTGTCCATCATCCATAATTTCTATTAACTTAAGTTTCTTTTCATGATTTTCTTCTTTGTGTTTTTCTTGATGTTCAAGATGGGTTCTTTGGCAATATTTTCACTTTCCAACATATGAATTGAGCAGTACTTTTAAAAGCATGTGAGTTTTTGTGTATGGACAGTGAGCTATTGTTGCATGCAGACTGCAAATGATAAATCCTTTTATGAGTTTTTTCTTTGCTTGCAGCTCTTTCATTAGTTTTCAACAGGAAAAACAAAGTAAAAATAAAAATGCTAACATGATAACATGATATAGCCAATGAGGTTAGACATGGCAGAGTACCAACAGATGTTGTAGTAGTTTCAGTGACCTACTGGTAGTAATATATTGCTTGTTTATTGACCCATTGGTATGTACCTGGACAAAATGAAAAGTTAGCATTGAGCTGGAAGGATTGTGACACATATAGTGTTGATGACTCTGTAGCATAGACAGCTACATCCAGATAGACACTTGCAGGTGACTAAGCTGCTGGATACAGTATTGTAAGAATAGGTGGGTAAGGTACGTAAGTATTTTTAGAAGTTGTGATTGAAATACCTTTATTCACTTCTAAATTATACATGGCACATATAGAATTTATAATTATGTTAATTTTTGCTTTGTTTCATAGGCATATGATTGTGATTTTTAGAAAGGTTGTGCCATTGTCCACCACTGTGTCTATAGTTCTTTGTGTGTATGTTTTAATTTTGTATTTAAATAATTTATCCAGATTACATCTCAATTGTTATTCCTTCACTTGTATCTTCCCGTTCCCCTCCCCCACACCTCTTTTACCCTATTCCCCTCTCCTAGGTCTATTGCAGAAGGGGACCTCCTCCCCCACCATATGGTCACAGCTTATCAGGTTGCATCCTGGTAGCCTGCTTACCCTTTCTCTGAGTGCCACGAGGCCTCCCCACCAAGGGGGAGTGGTCAATTAGGGGGTACCAGAGTTCATGTCAGAATGAGACCCCACTCACCATCCAACTGTGCAAAATGTTCTGTCCATTGGCTATATCTGGATTGGTGTTCTAGATTTACTGCATGCATTGTCCTTGATGGATACAGTAGTTTGAACAGACGTCTTTGTGTTCAGATCTGCCAGACTTGATGGCCTTCTTGTAGGGTTTCAGGACCTCCTGGGTCCTTCCATTTCCCCATTCTCCCTTACCTCTTTCCCCTGAAGTCCCAATAGGAAATATATAGTATATAGTTATTTCTATAGGTAAGATTCCAAAATACTTAAATTGTCCATATAACAGTTTAAATTCTGAAATAAAGCTGGAAATACTGGGTAACTGCTTTTTTGTTCTTGATGACTTGAAGTCAACATTAAAAAAATGCCCAGATTCAGAATCAGCATGAGCTAATACATAAGCTTTTCATCTGTGTTTCAGTATGTTAATGTTTTAAATTGATATATTGGTGAAGGTCAAAATTTGCATAGGAAGACAGTTTGTATAGAGAAAAGTCTCAGAATTTTCTTCTTTCAATCAAGTTTTGTCTCATAAAAATGTCTTACCTCAGTTTGAAGCAATGTCATTGTTACTAGATTTGTTGAAGGTTGGAAATATCCTGAATGCATGTGTATAATTTAGTCAGACTTTCACAATACCTTTTGGGAAGAATTATGATCATTATCTTAGGTGAGCTATATTAATCTGTATGCTACAGAATAATATATCTGGAGATGCCATTCTGTGATGCAGCAACTAATTAGTAAGAAGAAGGCCTTGGGTTCATTTCTCTGTACTGGTGTGCCATCCTGCCTCAGAAAAGACTAGAGGGGACACAGTAGGACAGCTCACCATAGAACAACGTAGCTCCAATGTGCTTCTTAATATGGATGAAATGTTAAGATTCTGACTTTGTTTGATGTTTCAGTCCACTTTGTTAAATTATTGATAGCGAAAACACTCTCTTCAATGCAGTGTGTAATAACTTTGTTTGTCCAAAGTGCACCGTGAGTAGGCTTATATAGAAAGCTATAATTGAATAGTGTTGGTTTACTTTCATGATGGAAAGTGCTCCTCAGATGGAGATGCTAGGTATGTGAAAAGTTTTACCAGTTTTCAAATCCAGTGGAATTCTTGGGCTTACAGTGAAATCTGAAAATGCCTTTCTGTAAGTGAGGATGATTCCTTCAGAAGGGTTCTCAGCCTCACCACTCTGAGCACTTTGACTCCATCATGCTATTGCTTTCAGCAGCCAATCAAGCACTGCAAGATGTTTCACAGTATCTCTGACATCTACCCATAAGATGTGAAATAGCAGTTTCCAGTTGTGACAAAAAATTATCTCCAAATATCACCAAAGTTGGGTGGGAGGAGTGAAAATTCCCATGCTTAAAAACCACTGCTCTGTATACTCAAACAATCAGTTTTATTCCTTCTCAAGTCTCCAATGTGGTTGAAGACAAGATAGTTTAATTTTGTAATTAAGCTTAGTTGTTTAGTGTTTAAGATGTTTTTAGGTCTAGATAGATGTTTTACGTTGATAAGGATGAGATATGATAGATATTGATTTACATTCAGAATTTTCTGACTCACCAAGATAGAAAAGATGTTTTCTTTAAGGCTGCCAAATACAAATAGCCAAAACACTAAGAATGTAGCACATACATAATTCCTGATTGTTTCATGGTTTTTCTTGCTGTGGGTATTTTATTATATATATTGTAATAATATAAATGCATATGTAAACAATATTTAATAAAAACCTAAAAATAAAAAAAAATACTGCTCTGTGTATCCACACATCTCAGACAAGCACATTAGCCTTACTTATTGCGTGGAAAACAAATGCACCATGTCTTCTGAGGAATTTTTACCTTGCCTTTATTATTATTAATGCTGTTCATTTCTAAGGGTCCCTAATATCCTTTAATTATTTTTTGATACATAAATTGCATTGTTCTTTTAAGCCAAGTTTCATTAATTAAAGTACTAACCAAGTCCAGGTGAAAGTGTCATTTGCCATCACAAATGAAACGGAAAGCATTTTAAAATCATCATCATTATCGTCATCATCTCAATAAAGAATATAGGCAAGAAAAAGAAGCAGCTGCAGGTGATCTTTCTTCCTCACTAAATCTGTTCTTCATTGAACACTCCTTTGGAGACAGCTTCTGGATTAAGAGCTTTTTGCTTTTACATCCCCAAAAGGAAGGTTTCAAGTATGACTTCACTCCTTCCCCAAAGTCTTTACCTTTATCTGGCATCTTAGTGTACAACTTCTGCAAAATCAGCTTGTATTGTCAGAGTCAAAGACAGAAGAAACACAGTCTTAAACAACAGGACAGCTGGTACCCATTTCCTTAGCAGTGGCTTAACCTAGTGAGATATCTAAGTGATGTTTTACAGAGTCAAAACTAGAGCCTTCATCTCTCTCCATATTTTGAATTCAATGGCAATCTCTTTTTAAACACACACACACACACACACACACACACACACACACACACACACAGAGAGAGAGAGAGAGAGAGAGAGGGGGGGGGAGGGAGGGAGGGAGAGGTGTCTCTCAGTCTCTCAGGTGTGTAGAGGAGCCAACTGAAGCCAGAAAAGATCACTATATCCCCTGGAATAGCAGTTGTGGGTCGTCATGAGCCACCGGATATAAGTGAGTGCTCTCTGCAGCTCTCCCTGTAAAGACAATTGACCGTTAAACTATATGGTAAGATGTTTTTACCATCAACTTTCATATTAGAGATGCAATATTCTTGCAAATGTAATCTGCTTTTCTTATGAATTCTAAACATACAATAGCCACAGACAAAGAATGGGACAAGGAGGACACCCCGAATAGGTGTTTTTGACCTTGTTTGTCATTAATCAATATGTTCTGGTTTGTAGCCAGATGCTTCCTTGTTGCCTTTGGGGAAGGCCAATCCACTTGCTCATGTTTGGTGACACAAGACTATTTTTGTTGTTGAATGAAATTGCCTTCATTTATAAGTACTTAAAATGAGCACATGCTCTTTCTGGAAAGCCATTCCACTCTCATTTTTATTAAATGATTTATTGGATGCCTCCCAAAATGATTACCTAGAAATGTCAGGTAAAGGTTAATCCAATACCATGGGGCAGAGTGGTATAAGGCTTGCGTGGCACCGGGCTGATTATACCATTTGCTTTAGGAAAGGAAAGGGAATAATTTAGTGTAACACTCTGGGTATCTGTCATTATTTTTCAATTTGCTAGTAGATAAAGAAATATGTTCCAAAGTGTTCTTTTCATACCAAAAAGTGAGAATGGTTTTGACAGCCTGGGTTCACTTTGTTATTTAAAAATAGTTACCGGAAAACTTTAGAAATGCTTTCATTTATGCTAAATGCCATTTCTAAGTGGAATTATGCTATAGAAGAAAGAAGAGGTATGTTATGAGGGCCAAAAAGAAATGAGTGTTTTCAGAAATACTATTATGTAGAAGTCTTGAATGTGTATAGATTTTGAGTCAGAAAATGGGTGCTTGATTCATTTCTTATTTTTGTTTCCTCACTTGGAACATGAAGAACACAGAACACAGGACTTTTATATTTTTACACAAATATGCCTGGTATACATATTTCCTCATTTAAGAAATATTCATTAAGTATCAACTCTGTGGCAAGAATGATCTTAAATTATGATAATGAAGGAGTTAAAGTATGCTCACTCTGCTTCCTGGTGCCTATGAGTTGGGGGATTTGGAGTTGCATCAGGAAGGTAGCTATGCACTAACTAACTAACTAACTAACTAACTAACTAACTAACTAATTAACTAACTAATTATATAATCTGTGATAAGTGCTATTACAAAGAATAATTCAAAATTCTCAGTTTGAGTTGTATTCTGAGCTTGTGATTATCAGAAAGTATTTTTTGACAAAGTGACATAAGCTAATCTTAGTGAATCAAAAAACTTAACTGAGTATTATGGTCTGAATATTTATTTCCTTTCAAAATTCATATGCTGATGCCTAGTCAATGTGGTGATTATAGTGATAATCATCTCATTTGGAATGTGATTAATTTATGAGCACAAAGCCCATATAAATGGGATTTGTGGTCTTATAAAATATGCCTTATTCTCTCTCCTACAAGGAAGTGCCAACTTTGAACCAGGAGGCCCCCTTACCAGATACCAAATCTGCCAGCATTATGATGTTGGACTTTCCACCCATCCTTCAGAGCTTCAAGAAGGAAAATTCTGTAGTTTTCAGAGAGCTTTCTCTGCAGTTCACTGTAACAACCCAAAGAAAGCAAGGTGCTAAGAGAAAGTTGGACTAAACAAAGGAGGGCTCTATCACAGGGAAATATGGTACTGAATGGGCCCAAGTAGGCAGGGTAGAGGCAGTCTTGAGAATGCAATGGAGGCCAAAGGGCATAGTCAATATGATAAGACAGTGATTCCTGGTAAGGTTGGAGGTGGTGAAAGGGCCAGACTACAGGGAGTCCATAGACTCTTACAGAATTTTTCTTTTCTTTGGTATTTTTGAGAGAATATTGAAGGTAGGGACAGAAGTATTTACATTTTGAACTTTGGTGATAATGTTACTCTGTGAGGAAGATAGGCATGGCCAGGGGTAGGTTCTCAGGGAGGATGCTACTGTGATAAACCAGGTGTGGACTTAGGCAAATTTTGAACAAGAAGGTTGTTGGGAGGGCAGGATGTTTTGGAAATGGATTGCAAAGCTGGGATAGTTGATAAAGTTCTTGCAGTGTAAATAAGAGGATCCAAGCTTGATTCCCTAGAACCCATGTTTTAAAATATGGCTAATGTGGTGCTTGGGTAGTCAGAGATGGGCAGACCTAGGGGGTTTGCTGGTCAGCCAACAGAGACTATTTAGTGAGTCCCAGGCCAGGGAGCAGCTTTGTCTACAGATAAAAGCAGACAGCATCTGGCCTGTATGCTGTGGTTGTCCTCTGGTCTTTACATGCACTTTCATGCATCCATATGAGCACTCTTGGATGTGTGTGTGTGTGTGTGTGTGTGTGTGTGTGTGTGTGTGTGTGTGTGTGTGTGCACGTGCACACACATACACAGTTGTTGGGGTGATTAGCTTTTCTAAAGTAAAATCAATATGTTGCTTATGGTTACTTCTTCCTTTTGAGTTGATTGCTTTTACACTTTAAGAAGAACATGATACTAACAGAAAATAGCATTCTAGAGATGTATTCTTCACGAGCTTGAGTGTTAAGTAAAGCTCCTTACCCTCAAAAAAGTGAGGTGAATAGATTCTGTGTCGTCCAATAGCTGCTCTAAAATCTCACCGTGTACCTCAGTCTTCAGCTTCTCGGCTTCCTAAGGGAAACTGTGAGCCTCTACCAAAGAGGAACCAAAGTCAGTTTATTGGTCTGCCCATCTGGGGTCCTAAATGTGACATAATTTTGGTCCAGGTTCCCCATCATTTTTAGTGATGATTTGAGAATATTAAGCTCTTTTTCCCCTATTGTTATTTGAAATGCCAAAGAATTTCACACCCATACTCTTTAGTCTGTTAGGCAGCAGTGTCAGTCTGCCCCCGCTAATGTGATTCCTTGTTATCCTCATTTTTTCTCTGGCAATGTATCAACCTGTACACATTATTTTTTCCTACTTGCCATTTGGATACAATAGAAAGATGGGGAATATAAGGACTTAAATACTCAAAGGACATTTTTAGGTTAAGCCATTATATTTATTTCTGTAAACAAATATTTATGTATTTGAAAGTTATTTATTCAGCATATGCCAAGGCAAGGTTATTTTTAATTGTCAACTTGGCACAGCCAAGAATGCCTAGGGAAGAGACTCTCCATGACTCATCCCATGGACATGGCTGTGTGTGGGGGGGGGTTGTATTGATTGCCCTAGTGAGTGTGGGAAGAATTCACCTACTATGGGTCGTATCTTTCTCTAGGCAGAGAGTCCTGACCTGTTTTATTGGAGAAGTAAACCCAAGTACAAACTAACAAAGCAGGCAGGCAAACAAGCAAGCAAACAAGTAAATAATTATATGTGTATTCATTTTTCTTTGCTCTTGGCTGCATATGTGGTGTGACTTACTATCTCAAGCTATTGCAGTGACAGACTGTATCTTTAATTGCATACTAAGACAAGTCCTTTCTCTCCCGAGTTGCTTTATTTCAGAGTGTTTTATCATAGAAAGAGAAAAGATACTAGAACAACTAAATTCCTGAAACTTCTTAAGGAAGAAAACACAAAATATATGAAATAGGTCTGACTTTATTAGGAGTTCGCTCTGATAGTGATGGAGAAGATGGGGTTTACCCTGAAAGAATCACATGAAGTATAGGCCACCAAGTCACTGTCCTGAGCCTTATATGTAAGAAGAAACTGTTGGCCCATGGAGTTGGAGTTGCCAAAGGAAGCCATTCTTTGCTCCACTGTGGACGTTATAATACTATTGTTTAACTCTTGACTTCCCTGACTGAAACATTCTGAGCCCAAGTTGAGAGGTAGATGACCTGTTTCGTGAGGTTTTGTAAATATGGTGTGTGCCACTGTTGTGCTTTGTGGAGTAGCCGTTTGCTGACATGTGGGCAGTCACTGTAGCTGAAGCCTGGAGTGAACTGTTGTTTCTCCTGTGGGTATGAGAGACATTCCTGTGTGTGATGGTATCAAAAGGAGGAAGAGCGAGGATGAGTGTTTGTTCCTCCTTTTATATGCTATCACATCCTGGATTGGATCACTCGGGAATCTGTCCAAATGTGAACATAACCCTTCATTATTATCCTGTTTATTTCAAGACAATAGAGCAGAAAGCATTTTATTTAGCAGTTGCGTGCCTTGATTTCTAAGCACCTACGTATTTAAACTTGAATTGGTGCATCATGGAAGTGTTAGGCTAATCAGTAGTTAAAGAAACAATTGTGGGCTGTTTTTCCTTTTCATTTATTTTTTTTTTAAATGTATTTTCACACAGGGACTAATTCTGTGGCCCAGCCTGGCCTATAATTTACAATATAATACAGGTGGGCATCAAGTTCAAGACAATACTCCTGTTGTAACCCTTTTGAGTACTGAAATTAAAAACACATGCTACATAATTTTTAGACAGCAGTAAATGCATGACATAAACACACCAGGACGGTAGGAAGAAAACCATTTTTAGGTTGGTTGATGGAGGAAAACTGCCTAAAACAAGTGACAGAAAACTAAGATGGATGAGAAGGCACTTGCCAGCAAAATCTTAGTAAGGAATAATTCTATTAAAGGCAAAGGTGGTGCAACGGCTTTGAGGGAGAGAAGCACCCGGTGCACCCAGCGGGAAGGCCGGATCAATAGGTAATGTAGAAGAACCAAGTTTTCAGACAAGCCAGAATTAGAGTCTTGACGGGACCAGATCCAATTAGCCTTGAAGATCATGGTTTTAAATAATACTGATTCCATGTATAGAGAAAGCCATTGGGCAGTATGCAAAAAAAGATTAGGATGATCTGATTTGTGCTTTACAGTGATGAATTAATGTAGCTATGCTGTAGGCAAGTGAGTTGTAGAGACACAGAGGGAAAGGAAGCTGGGAAATCATACAGAAGACCATTGCAAGGGTCCAAGTTAACATTGACACTGGCTTGGCATTTGATGAGAATGGACTAAGAATTAATAATAATAATAATAATTATTATTATTATTTTCTTTAGATACCATTAATAGCTCAAACTCCTTTTGTAACAACACTATTTATTGCACATTTCAGAAAACTGGCTATTCCTCTAACAGTCTTCTTTTATATGGAATGTTCTATGATACTAAAAGTGCCATAAAATCAATCCAAGTTATTTTAAACATGACTTGGGGATGAGACAGAAAACTTCAGTGGAAGCTCAGAGTAGGTTCCCATGCTTCGGAATTTAACAACACATCATGGGTAAATCAATTTATAAGAACTGGGAGATTGTGTGAAGAAACAGTGTAGAAAAATGCATTCAATTCCAGGTCACATGACCTTGGAGCTGAAGTACTTGGCTTATATATAAAGCTGTGTGGTGTCATGCAAAGTCTTTGAATAATGAATGAGTAAGCAATGTTTTCAGTTTGTGCTACTGAATTATTAAAATGTATATTGGAATTACAAGTACTGCTTTATCCACTAAGTATTCCCCAAAGGTCTGCAGTGTAGGGGTAGACCAGACAGAGCAGAAGTTTTTAACTCTTGGCTTCAGGAAGAACACATTGAAAGGAAGACTGAGTTTTCACAGATTAAAGTCTTTCTAAATTTTTAGAAATGTTATACAACACAATCCCTAAGCCTAAGACTCAGGAAACATGGAAGAGGGGATGGAGAAATTGTGAGATCCAGAGGAGCAGGACACCTGTTATGGGATGCTGTCTTATATGTACGGCAGGGAAACTGCCCTACAATGGAAACACCACTTGACATCCCAGTGTGGATGGGAAGAGCTCCCAAACTCCCATACCAGGATGAAGAGCCACAGGAAATCAATGGACCCAAGAGATGGACAATCAGTCTTCTTTACTGGCAGTGCCCTCATAGGTTATCCAATTAATATCTCATTTGATCTTACTTAACATCACAGTAAGATCACAAATTTTCAGAATAAACTGTTCCTTATGAACCATATGGGTCTTTTATTTAATACAATTCTGTACTCATGCGTGCGTTTTATGCTCAATGAAACCATTACTTGCTTTAAATATTTGTCCTAAAAGCAAAATACTGCTGCCCCTTGTTCCAACTCCAATAAAAAGAATTATTTGCTTCTTGGTTTTTCTTGGCTAGGTATCACTAAAGCAGGCCTTAATTTTGTGGCCCATAGGCACAAGAACTTTCTTAGATTAAAAAGAAATAATGCCCTCCACAGTATGGATAATTATTTCAATTGCATTGGAGGAGTTTTCTCATTAGAGCTAAAGTTCTGACTGCTTTGAAATAGTTTTTTATTAACTTTCCTTACTTTACCACAAAATGTATTTTTAAAACTCCTTTTATGAGTACAACTACCTAAGGTTCATTATACCACTAATAATTGTGTATTATGTATTCACATGCACATTAAGATATATAGGCATTTAATGCACACCTTGCTTCAATGTAATTTTTAGCAATCTACAAACTAAATATGACATGAAGCTTTTAAAATATGGATATGAAAAAATGGATGCTGTTTATTTACTCTCCTTTGAATGAAAAAATAGAATATAAGCTTTAGCAAGCCAGAGATTGTACATCCTAGATTCTATATTGTTTCTTGTGTTTGAATGATGTTTGAATAATAATTATTGGCCACTAAATATTTAGCAAATTTCCTGAAGCCACAAAACTGAAAACTTAAGTTATTTATCTAGGTGGACATGGTGATTTGTGTTTATAATTCCAAAGCTCGGGATACAGAGCCAGGAGGGTTGCCACAACATGGGAGGCCATTCTGATCTACAAAGCAACATCAGGCTAGCTTGAGCTGCACAGCAAGACTCTCTCTTAAAATTTTTTAAAAACAGACATTAGAGTTAGGAAAAGGAGATTAACAAATATGAGTGGTAGAATGTGGTAGAAAGCAAAAGGATGGTGATTTTCATCAGAATACATTATATACATGTATGAAAATATAAGTAAGCCTATATTAATTAATTCTAAATAAATTAATTCTATATAAATAATATATGCTATTAGTAATAAGAACTTCAAAAGAAAACAAAAGCCCTGTGTCTCTTTGAAAGCCCGAAGTGGTTGCCAGTGAGAAAGCTGCATGAGACAGAGAGGTTCAGTTCCTTCGCACATGTGTATATACATAGATACACTCATCAACCATTAGTGAAAAGAGGCCATGATTTTATTTTAATTATTTTACAACTTTTTATTGATTCCTTGTGAATTTCACATCATTCACCCTAGTCCCTCTCTTCTTCTCATCCCTTATTATCGACTCTCTGCACTTGCAACTTCTCCCCCGCCACACACACACACACACACACACACACACACACACACACACACACACAACCACACAAAGAAAATAAAAAATGAAAACAGACAAATGAAAAAACAAAAACAAAACAAACCAACAAACCACCACAAAACCCCTACATCTCAACATAGAAGCTGTAGTGTGTCACACAATATACCCTTTGCTCCACACATCTTTACTTGCAAATGTTCAGTTCAGTGAGTCACTGGTCCGGTTTGAGGCCTCTGGTTTCTGCTATACCATCAATACTGGCTCCTCAGCCAGACTCCTTTAGCCTATCCTGTTGTTGCATGGAGATCCTGCTCTGCAGAACCAGCCCGTTTATGCATTCAATGCTTCACGGATGGAGTAGATGTTGGTGGAGACCAACATAAAACTCTGTATCTGGTCCTGGGAAGTAGCTGATTATTCCTCCCGCTCTCCAGCATCCATACCTCCAGGGAGAGTGCTCCAGCACTGCACTGGCTAGCTCACCCGATACAGCAGCTGGCAAGGAGCAGTGTTAATTCTTCTGCTTCTCATGCCCTTGGGCCAGTTCACCTATGCCCACTTCACTGTGGCTATCTCTACTGTGCTGCCCAGGAGAGGTGCTGCAGCTGGTGAGGGGCTGGGACAGCTCTCCTGCACTCATAACCTTGGGGCTGGCTTAACCCCACCCGTGGTTTTCCCTCTTTTAGTAGCTATTGTCCTCTTACAGCTTTTCATCTAAGAATGGCATGTGAAATTAAATTTTCACTATTTGAATTGGCATGTGCTATCACAAGCAACCATATTGTAGAAAGTTCATGAATTTTCATTTTGATGTCTAGGGAACTAAGTCAATTCACAGGTATTCTGAGCTTCTGGATTTTTACAAATTTCTACCCCCTATTTTGCTTTGACAGGCATTTTAAAAAATCTTACATATCTTTTGCATATACATTATGGTTTCCAGTTTTGTGACTTTTTATGGGATTTCTGTGTATGAAAATGTGTGAACCTTTATGTCTATATGTGTTTCTGTGCTTTTTCTTTGGCTCATTTCTTGTTTATTTTGTTATATTTTGGTTTATTTGTTTTTATTTTATCTTGTTTCATTTTATTATTGTTTTTAGATGCCTGGTTGTTTTCTAATGTGTGTGTGAGAGAGAAAAGGGTGTAGTTTTCGATTGAAGAGGAGGTGGGGTGAGGATCCAGGAGAAGCGGGTAGAAGGGAAATTGCAATCCGAATATATGGTATGAGAAATATCTATTGTCACTGAAAAAATTATACAACTAAAAAAGAAGGATTTGAGGGCTGGAGAGATGACTCAGTGATTAAGAGCACATCTTGCTCTGCCAGAGGATCCAAGTTTGGTTCAAAGTGCTAGAAGGTTCTAGAAAGGGTGTTCCGGGAGAAAAAGACATCAATAGTCTTACTTATCACTTGATCCTAAATGTGACAGTACAAACCTCTCAAACCATTGCTTTGGTGGTGTCAACATTGTCTATGGTGTGGGGGTAACCAATTGCTTCATTTGTTACATATGAGACACACTCCACAGGAAAGTGTTAGTGCCAGGTACCATAAAGATGGCTGAAACCAAAGTCCACAGAAATCATAGACTTAAAGAAAGGAGGTATGGGTGTTGTTTTGCTAAATGATCTTGTTGTCAATCTGTTTTAAAAATATTCATGTTTATGTCTTCAGATTAGTTCAGTAGGAAGCTTCTAATTGCAGTGGCTAGTGATTAATACAGACAAAAATTATTTGAACTGCTTAGCATAAGCCACTGTAAGTGTTCTGTTCAGCTGTGGGCTGGACATCTATATCAACACTGCTCCCCAAGGCTTAGGGAACATTTTGGAAGAGGTAGTGAAGAGAATGTCTTAGAGGTTTTGGAGTTGTGCTGTCTTCTGAACATGACCTGACCCTTGCACACATGAATTCCCAGAAAGTGTGCCTATGTACACAAGCAATGTACAAGATCAATCCAATTAAAAATTCCAGCATTGAAGAAGTAACGACGCCCAACAGCTCGGCCCCTAAATAATGACCTGTTGGCAGTTGATGGCTGCTGGAGGAAGGAGAGTCATATTTCTTTGGCCAGGCTCCAGTGGGTGGCTCCACAGCCAAGCACATAGGGTCAGCACTAATTGGACTTAGTGGGTTATAAAAAGAAAGGACAGGAAATTTTGCCCAAGAAGCATTTGGAAGATTTGAGGAGAATTAAAGGAAAGGAGGAAGGGTGATGTGTATGACTAAGATACATTGTATACATGTGTGACATTTTAAAAAATGAATAAAAATAAAAATATAATAGTAGGCATGGGCATTAAGGTTATCTGTTTGTTATGCTGAATTCAGTTCCTTCAGATATCTTCTTTCTTAGGAGTGGTATAGATAAATCACATAATGCTTATATTTTATTTTAGAAGAATTTGTGCTCCTAAAATGTTTTATGTATTATAATACATAGAGACTGTACTAGATGACATCCTTTACAATTTTTGAGTTCTATTTTATCCATATCCTTATTAGTGTTGATTAACTTTTTTCTTATTTGGAAATAGCCATTCTTATTCTGTCATGGTGGCATCTCACTATATTTATTGGGCATCCCTACTTCTCATTTTGATAAGTGTATATTTAGGCAATTTGTTCAACTTTAAAGGGACTACTTTGTTTCACTGAAAAGATTCTGAAACTTCATATTCCTTAGTAATTGGGCCTCTATGGGATAAACAGTTGCTATTTTCCTTCATTCTGTAGGCTGTCTTTTCATTCTATTGATTGTTTCTATTGTTAAGCAGAATTGTTTTGGTTGACTATTATCCAAGTTATAACTCTTAAATTTTTATTTTTTGTACTTTTATGGTCTTATCTATAAAATAAAAGCTAGTTTCTTTTTTGAATGATGTGTTTGAATATATGTGTGGCATAATGCATTTGTGTATATGTGTGTAAAGAGTTCCAAGGTTGATATCTTTTACCTTCCTCTATTACACGCATTGTTCCTTATGAGATATTGGAGTTTACCACTCTGGCTGCATAGGCAGCCTAGTGAGCCCCTAGGATATGCTTGCTTTATCTCCCATCCCTCATTTCTGGGGTTAGAGATATATGCCATCAGGCCAAACATTTAAATGGATGCTAAGAATCCTATCTTGGGTCTACATGCTTGCATAGGGAACTGCTTTACCATCATCCAGTCCCCTATACCAGGATCTTGAGGTGTTTCTCTTTTAATTTATTATAAAGTTTGAGACTTTTGGGTCACATATTAAATTATTTTACTTGAGCATATGCATGGTGTGTGTGTGTGTGTGTGTGTGTGTGTGTGTGTGTGTGTGTGTGTGCATACACACGGAGATTGGCCATCAACCTGCTGGAATTAGATCTCTCCTTCTGTCATGTGGATCTCAGGAAGTCAATTCAGGTCATTGGGTGTGGCACTGAGATGGTTAAGCTGGGTTGTCAATTTGACTGTATCTGGAGTGAATTACAGTTAAGAAATATGTGTGTGTGTGTGTGTGTGTGTGTGTGTGTGTGCGCGCGCGCGTGTGCACGTGCGTGCGTGTTGGGGGAGCACAACTGCAAGAGATTTTTGGCTTGGTTTGAAGTGGGTGAGTCCATATATATAGTCTGGAGCTTTGAAGCACAAAGACACATGCCTTTAACTCAAATCTTGAGGCTGGAGGACATATCTTTCATGTGGACCATTCCTTGTGCTGAAAGTTTATATAACTACATAGAAGGAAGTTTTTGCCTGTTTGGCCTCACCTTGTCAGCACGTCCATTACTTTAGTGATATTGAAATGTATTTCTTTGGGATTCCAGCATATCCAGAAGACCAGCTGAGACGTTAAGCCTTGTGGGACTGAGCAGCTACTAGATTTTTGGAATTGCTGTTCCCAGCTAGCCTTTGTTGGATTGGCTGGATTGCAGCTTGTAACTTATCCCAATAAATAATCTACACACACAGACACACACACACACACACACACACATACATTCTTATAAATTTTGTGACTCCAGAGAACCTGGCTAATACAGGCTTTAAATGTTTTTATCTATAGAGCTACTTCTATGACTCTATAGGTGTTTAGAAGTTGTATTAAATGTACTTTGCATTAGGATATACATGCTGGGTGCAGAATCTTATATTGTCAATATGAAATATCCCCTACAGATACATAAACCGCTACCCTCCAAACTGATGGTCCTATTTTGGGAAGCTGAAGAATCTTTAGGAAGTGGTGCTTTGTCAAATGAACAGTTCACTGGGGGGATGAGTTGTCGGGGTTATAGTGCAGCCTGTATCCTGGCCCAGCCTCTGTGGTTTCTGATTTATCGGATATGAATAAACTACAATTTCCAAATCTTCCTTCCTCTCTGTTATGGACTTTGTCGCCTTAAGCACGAGCTAGAATACATCCTTCCTCAAATGGCTTCTGGTATGTTATCGAAGTGATGAGAATGGGAACTCTAGGCTCACATGTAAGGATTTTATCTATTCATTTTATCACAGCTGTCCTGTTGATATTGCTTCAGTTATCAGAAAATTTGTTATTGATGCACAAAAAGCTATAATTTTATATGTTGATTTGTATCCTGCTATTTTACTAAATTATCTATGTGTTTCAATATGCTTTGAGACATACTTGGGTTTTTCCTATACACAGAATCAGCATCTGCATGCAGTGATAATTTAACTTAGTCTTTTTCTGTTCATATGAGTATTTTTCTCTTCTTTAATTAATTATCCTGAATAAAATGCCTCATTATATATTGAATAATAGCAGTTGGCATAGGTAATTTTGATTTACTTGATATTACTGTTCTCAGAAAAGATCCTATACTGAGCCAAGTTTGGTTCCAAATCATTAGGAATCTCTTATAGAGTAGGCTGTGGGTAGTTTTATCACTAGACTGTAACTTTTGTGTTTAGGATTAAGTGAAAATGCTTCTTATCTGGAAGGATGCCTGGCGTTTGTCATTTTCCACTTCAAGCACATCTTGGACAGTTTCCTTTCTATACGCTACAGCCCAGGAATGTTGGCTTTATTCCTGTTTCTGGTGCACATCAAGCTGATTTCCATTCTAAGTCCTCCCATGGGCGGCAGTCTGTTCCCGGACAGGATTTATGGCCATTCCCATTCAGTTGGTAATTTATCTGTTTAACTCCTCAATGTCTTCTACATCCTAGGAGCTTAAACGTTATTCCTTCAGGAGGCTATTTGATACTTAATCTCAATGAAATTAAATTTGCTTCCCTTAAAGAAATGTTCAACATCTTTAGCCATCAGGGGAGTGCAAATCAAATCAACTCCGAGATTCCATCTTACACTTGTCAGAATGGCTATGTCAATAAAATAAATGACAGCTCATACTTTCGAGGATGTAGACCAACAGTAATACTCATCCATTGCTGGTGGGAGTGCAAACTTGAACAGTGGCCATGGAAATCAAAATGGTGATTCCATAGAAAGCTGGGAATTGATTTACCTCAAGATTCAGCTTTATCACTCTTTGGAATATACCCAAAGGATGCTTCATTCTACGACAAGGACAATAAAGGAAATATAATACATTTACACAATAGAACATTACACAGCCATTAAAAATGACATCATGAAATTTGCAGGCAAATGGATGGAACTAGAGAAAAATATGAGTTACCTGTGTGAGGTATCCCAGACCCAGAAAAAATATGTATATATATTCACTTACATGTGGGTATTAGCTATTATAAATGATAACCAAGTTATAATTTGTAGATCCAGAGAGGTTAGGTATAGAGGAAGGGACTAGGATGGACACGTGTGTCTTCCTGGGAGAAGAAAACAGAATAGATTTTATGGGTGGCTGTGAGTGGGTGGGTGGGGATGGGACTGGGAGGTTATGTGGGGAGGAGAAGGCAAGATGGAGTTCAGGAAAGGAATAAGGAGGGAGACAGCTAGAATTGATGAACATTTGAGGAAAGGTATGGGAACCTAGTACAGCTGGAACTTCCTAAAGTAGTGAAGCTTCTTAATAATGAGGGAGATGGAGCCTCAACTGGCCATCTCTTGTCACCAAACAAGGTACCAGTGGTGAGACGCAGTTACATTCAATTGAGTTGTTGGACAAAAAAAATCTCATAATCCAAATTACCCAAGCTGTTCCCAGGATAGTACGCTGGTTTGTAAAAACTGACAGCAAGGCCTCATTTCGAAGACAACACCCACAAACGTATTAAACACGGAGAACTTGATCTGGGGCCTTCACCCCTACATTCTCATTTCTTTGCTGTGGGAAAGCACTCTGAAGGCTACTGAAAGGGACGTGTAACCAAAAACCCATCCACAAAAGTCTTTGACCTTCAATCTGTCCTGCCTGCAAAATATGCTTGGACATGGCGGCACAAAACCTGAGGGGGTAGCCAACTAATGTTTGCTTTGAATTAAGACCTAGTCCGTGAGATGGAACCCACAGCCAACACTGCTTGGTGACACAGAACCAGAGACTAGATAGCCCAGAGACCTGTGGTAAACCCAAAATCCTACTAGTCTAAAAAAGCATGTAACAATTAAATGACCCCTAATGATTCTTCTGTACTCATAGCTCAGTGCCTTACGCAGCCATCATCGGAGAAGCTTCCTCCTGCAGAAGATTGCAACTAATACAGAGACCCACAGCCCGAAACTACACTCACACACACACACACTCATACACACACACACACACACACACACACACACACGCATGCATGTGTGTGTGTGAGAGAGAGACAGAAAGAGACAGAGAGAGAGAGACAGAGAGAGAGAGAGAGAGAGAGAGAGAGAGAGAGAGAGAGAGAGACAGAGAGAGAGAGACAGAGAGAGAGAGAGAGAGAGAGAGAGACAGAGAGAGAGAGAGAGAGAGAGAGACAGAGAGACAGAGAGAGAGAGAGAGAGACAGAGAGAGAGAGAGACAGAGAGAGAGAGAGACAGAGAGAGAGAGAGAGAGAGAGACAGAGAGAGACAGAGAGAGACAGAGACAGAGAGAGACAGAGAGAAACAGAGACACTGAGAGACAGGTGACCTGAAAAAAGAGGAGGAAGGAAAAGCATAAGAGCAAGAGGGAATGGAGGACACCGGGAGACCAAGACCCTCTAAAGCACAGAAAAAGGCTCATAGGAACTCACAGAGACAGAAGCAACAAGCACAGAGCTGACAGGGTCTCTGCATATGTATTCTGGCTCCAAGTTTAGTGAGCTTCTTTTTATAGGCTCTTGAGCACGTGGAGGATTCTTGTACCTTCCCTTGTGCTTTTCTCCCCTTCTGTTGGTTTGTCTTGTCCAAATTCAATGTGATGGCTTTAATTTTATATATATATATATATATATATATATATATATATATATATATTTTTGTTGTTGTTGTTGTTGTTGTTGTTGTTATCTACTAGAAGCCTATTCCTGATCTGCCAGATATATTGGGCCAGAAGACTGAAGATGATGCTCCAACATTGTAGAGTTTTAGGTGACTTTTCAGGCAGCAAACTGTTATTTTCTCATTTTGGAGGCTTCTAACCTGCACGTCTTGTCTACTCAGAAATTTAATTTTTTTCCTTCTCAAATTTCTTATGAGGTTGAAGAACAGATAGTTTAGTTTTAAAATTAAGCTTAGTGGTTTAGGGGTTAAGATGCTTTTAGGTTTAGATAGATGTTTTAAGTTGATAAAGATGAGATCTTATAGATATTGACTTTCATTCAGAATTTTAGGCTCACCTAGATAGGAAAGATGCTTCTTTAAGGCTGCCAAATTCAAATAGTCCAAACACTGTGAACGTAACATTTATATAATTCCTGATTGTTTCATGGTTCTTCTTGCTGTAGACAGTTTATTTTATATATCTGTGATAATATAAATGTGTGTGTAAAAAAAGAAAAACATTAGAAGCCTGTTCCTTTCCAATGAGAGACATAAAGGTCATGGATCCAGAAGAAAGGGGAGGTGGGGAAGAACTTGGAGGAGTAGAGGGAGGGGAAACTGTAATCAGGATATACTGTGTATGAAAAAGATTTTTTTTAATAAGAGAGGAAATACAATTACATTATATTCTAATTCTTTCTCCTTCCTCAAATGTTTCCTTTGCCCTCAACTCCGTTTCAAATCCGTGGCATCTTTAATTATTATTATTATTACATACATAAGCATGAATTAATGCATAAATGTATAAAAAGAAAATTGTTTCACATATTTTTCTAATTTATAGTTTTCACATTCTTTTGTACTCTCAGTTTATAAAACCATATGAATATGTTGTGGATAAAATATTCCTTAAGACTGATAACTGAGATTTACTGTTATGTTGAGAACTTTTTTCATGGTGTCTAGTAGGCAGTAAATCTCAATAGACATGTTTGAATGAGTGAGTTACTGAGCAAGACTAAATAAATGTTGAATTCTAAACAATGGAGATCAAGAGAAGTAATTGTGCTTTAGATGTATTGCAATCTGAGTATTGTATCTATAATAAATATATACATATGTAAAATGATAAATGTGCCTCTTAGTCCCCCCATGTATGTTAGTCTGCATTGAACGTCATCTCTGCCTCCATCATAGCCCTTTTAATTCTCTATTTATGATTTCTAACTCAATTTGATAACATCCAGTAGTGTCCAGGTTGCAATCTAAAGCTATATTCTCTCGAACTTTTTCTTCAGTTCTGTAGCTGAGCTCCATTTCTTATGATATATTGCTACAGTTTTATGAAGCAGTCCACATACTTCATAAAACTTTCACCTTTCATCCACTCAGTCTTTAGCAAGTATTTCTGAGCAGCAAAGCATCAACCGTGATTCGAAAACCCAGTAGTTTTTAAATCCTAACTCACAGTAATTGTGTGACGTTAGAAAAACAACTTTATTACTAAAACAATTTAATATTAAACTTTCAGAGACAAGTTAGTAATGCTACTAAATTTTCATGCCAGGGCAGCACTGATGCCTTTACAAATCTAATTATTTTTATTAAGAGCTCTGGAAGCTTCCTTGGGGCAAAATGGTCTTCCAGTATTACAAACACCTGGGGAGTTAGACTAGGAAGGTCAAGATTTAATGTGTAATAGAGACAGATCCATCTAATATTTTAGTTTTCAAAAGGAAAAGCAAGTGAAAGAACTTTTTTTGAGACCTGTCTTTACATAACCCATGTTGGCCTTGAACTAACTATGTAGCCAAGGATAGCCAATGACTAACTTGAACTCCTTAAGAACTGGGATTACACGTGCACTATGTTCTACTAGAAAACATCCTTTAAAATTATGACTATCACAATTTGAAGGTAGATTCATGAGTAAGTAATTTTAGACTTTCAGATGACCAACTCCTCACAAACACAAACACTGGTCAGAAAAACCATCTGATCTCAACCTCTGAAAGCTGGAGGCAAACCAAATATATCAATAAAAGAAACAACCTATAACATAGACAATTTTAGATAATCTATAAATTGATGTTGTAGTCTAATAATAATTAGTTTCTAAATCACTGACATTGAATAAAAACCTCTTCAGGAATCCAAAACCACTTAACCGTGTTGCCTGGATAACCAAACTATAGCTCATGTGCAAATACTCACATTATAGGCACATGCATAGGAGACACTATAAAGCAAATTCCATCAGAATGACTGAGTCCTAGGAGGAACAGTGCATAGCTCAGGCACCACTAAGATGTCTTTATTTGACAAGAGGAACTTAGAGGCCATAGAGAAATCTGACCTCCAAGTGTTGTCTAATGCACAATGTACACTATTCTATTGACTTATGCCCACAACAATACAGATTCCCCCATCTTTGACAGGGAGTGAACATAAGAAAAAAAAATAGAGTGAGAGGAAGTCTGGAGGAGAGATAGAGAGGTGCACGGGAAGTAGAAAGGAGGGCCGTTCAATATGCAGTGTTTTTAAGAGAACATGAAGGAGAATAGGGATTTTTCCCTTCTGGGACATCAGCTGAGTAGCAAGGTCAGTTGGGTGCTTTCTCTGCTTTTCTGAGATAGTAGACTTTCATCCCAGCACCTGGCTCCTGAGTCTATTGGATTTTGTTAAAAAAAAAACAACACATTGCCATTTTTTATTGGCTATATCCCTGTGATCTTCCTCCAGAGGGAAAATTTTAATCAGAAATATGTGACTCTACTCCAGGCTTATCATGGGTTAAGAGATACACATTCTCTAGACATTAATTTCATCCCCTATAAACTATGGGTAGAATTACGTTTGAAGTACACAATAGAAGAAATAGGAAAAATGTAACATAATTCATAGAATTTTATAAAAGAGCAAAGAACCAACTTAAATATTTAAAATATAAGGCTCCCCTACTGCCGTGTGTATGTGTGTGTGTGTGTTTGTGTGTATGTGTGTGATCTTCATGCATACTGAGTATATTCTCTGTCTTTGAGCTATGTCTCTATCCATAATTTTATTTTCAAAATAAGGAAAAGGCCCTTTGTACACTGGCATAAAAAATTAAAAAATGATATAATATTAACAAGGCTATTATCATTCTTGGTCTACACAGTAATTATTAGTAGTATGTATTTTCAAATGTGATTCAAGTCCTTTTTTCCTAATTATTTTGCATAGTCATGTGATTTCTTGCTAATGAAAAGTGTGAAGAGGCAGATTTAATTTGAAAAAGCACATGTGTCTGATGGTTAGCACTTCCTGGGATATAATGAAATCTCCTGGGATGGTCAAGCATTACTGATTCCATTTGATAATTTTATTAATTTGAACCTTCAGAAGATTTGAAGAAAAGAGGTTTTATCTTTGAAAGTATCATTAGGTTATAATGGCTGAATAAATTGACTGTGATCCACATAATATTTTTTTCCACAAATATGCATAGAATACTGTTGTTGGTTGAGTTGAAGTTTTAGATACAAGCCTATGTTAAAATTTAACATGAATTTAAAAAAAACCTCTAAAATTTCATTATAAAATAACCAAAGATACTTAATTACAATAATTTACCCTAAAATTGATAGACATTATTATGATTTGAGTTTGAAATATCTTTCAGAAACTAATGTTGGTGTACCTTTGTTGCTGAAGTCCTGATCTTATTTTGTACAGTTTTAGAATGTTTGGGAGATAAGACCCAGGAACCAGATATAGAACCAGGCCTGAGATTCTTGTATAGACATCTCCATTTCTGATCTAGCAAAATATGAACAAGCCATTCTGCCAACCCATGCTTCCAAAAGTGGAGCCTCCCCAGCCATTGCCTTTTCCTTGACATAATAGGCTGGGGCCCACTGAACTCTCTTAAGTTGATTCCATCAGATATTTATTACAACTCAAAGAAGAATTGCTAATGTAGATTTACAAGTGGTTACACTCGGAAGTAAAAAATAAATAATCTGGTGACTGAATACAAAATAGGTCTTCTATTGATGGGCCACTTACACTGAAATGGAGGGGAAACTTAAAACTTCACCCACTCAAAGTTTTTTGTTCGTTTGTTTTTCATATGCCAGTGAGCCATTATGGAGCATATTGCTATGTATTGTCTTCTACATATTAAAAAGTTAAAGTGATAAACTTTAATCTAAATTACAACTTAAATTAACACAAAATAAACCAAAGCCATCTATGGCTAGGTTGAGTTATTGAGTCATTGGATGTTTCCAGGGGCCCATAAAAACCATTCCATTCTGGAAAAGATCCAATATCATCTGTAAGAATTGAAATTGCTTGCTTTCAAGTGATAGCTGAAGGTCATGCCAACAACCTTTTTTTTGACACTACGTTGTAAGGATTGGGGCCTCCCATAGTTTTGAAGCAACATGGAAGGAACCAGCGCAGCATTGGTTTCAACAACACTCCCAGCACTTAGCGAGGCACCTGCATTGACATTTTGCTGCTTCTAATGTTAAGTAAGATTCTTGAGGCATCTCACTCTGGAATATCGGAGATATTGGCATGAAGACAGAGGTTCCCAGACCAATGTGGAGAGAAAGGACCATGGGAACAGCACTGGCTGCACTGGGAATTGAGGCAGGAGATTTTGAAGCAATACAGAATGTGTGCCCAGTTATAATTCTATGATGATTTCATATAAAATGTTAGGTATCTTTCTTTTACCCAGGATGCATGACTGGATAGATCTCAGTTTAAGGGTCAAGCAGACATCATTTGCACTATTCTTTCCTCTTTCCATCGATATCTTCTGTATTCTAGCCACATTGTCTACTTTTCATGTGGTCTTTATGGAGCCAGGAAAAGGTGATTATAGGCCGTAGCTAACTTTGGACTTGATATTATTCCAGATGAAATTTATTTCTTAATAGAAGAAATGATTTCTTATCTAAGTAGTTCCAATGGGTAAAGAGTCAGCTAACAAAAGTTGAATTCTTTTATCTAATGCCTACAAATGGCCTAGAAAACTCTACCTCTCCAAGTTATGTTGGAAGTACTATCAGAGTTGGATGACACGAGTACTGCAATTACAGTTCCTTAAAAACCACTGCAAGAAAAATAATACATATCCACTACCAGGACAATGCTGAAGGCATTTTTGCATCAGAGGAGAGAGTGCATACCTGATTAGTCTAATGAGTATGTTTTTGTTTGACTAGTGGGAAGCAGCAAGCTAAGTTTATTGTATGGAAATGAAGGTACAGATTGAACTAACTCAGGCTAGGAGCTTTCTACTAGGAAGTCTTCCTAGAACATCACGTGACATAGTAAAACAAGAGGTGGTGAAGTAAGAGCATAAATTTTAATGCTTTTATTTTTACCAAACAAACAAACAAACAAACAAACTGAGATGTAGATAATCAGGTCAATTTCCAGAGGACCTACATGAGATGTCTCTGGGTTGCTGGCTAGAGAGTATGAAAATATGAAGAAAGAAGTCAGGAAAAAAGTCAAGAAAGGAGCAGAGTGAGTATCAGTTTTACTGAAGAAGCTAGCCAGACATGAAGACGAACACGATGGCACGTTGCTAGTTTTGTGTCAACATGACACAAGCTAGAGTCATTTGGGGAAAGGGACTACCACTTGACAAACTGCCTCCCTGTAAGATGAGGCTGTAGGAAAATATGGGCATTTTCTTAACAAGTTATTGATGTAGGAGGGCTGAGCTCGTTGTGGGTGGGGCCACCTCTGAGCTCCTGGCCCTGGGATCTTTAATAAAGCAAACCGAGGAAGCCCCAAGTAGCAAGCAAAAGGCTGGATTCTTTCATGGTCTTTGTTTTATTTCCTTTCTCCAACTTTCTGTCCTGACTTCCCTCGGTGATGAAGTAAAAGCTGTATGATGAAATGATTTATTTCCTCCTCAAGTTGCTTTTTGTCATGATATTTTTCACAGCAATAGATACTCTAACTAAGACAGATGGGATGAAACTAAAATATATAATCAATGCTAAAATATTTCAAAAGGTTACTATTAAATTTTTTAGTAAAACAAAACTTGTGTTTGTATATACACAGGTGTATGTGTGTGTGTGTGTGTGTGTGTACATATGTGAGCATGCACACACACATATATGTACATGTGTTTGGAAGGCTGATGGCTGCCTTATGTGTCATTCATCAGGAATACTATCCACCTTATTCATTAGACAGGGCATCTCATTGAATGAACTCATCAAATAAATAGATTGGCAGGCCAATGAGCACCAGGGATCTTATGTTTCCCAGAACCTCTTAAGCACTAAGAAAACAAGCATGGAGCATCTTTTCCAGCTTTCTAAGTAGGTTCTGTGCATGGGATTCAAGTTGTCATGCTTGATAATCAAGCACATTGCTGACTAACTTTTTTTTTTATTGCTGACTAACTTATTTAAAAATATTTCAAATTTTGAGTTTTAAAAAATTTGGTACAACAAATGTTTTTCTAATAGTTACAGTGGAGAAGTCATACTAAACAAAATTATGAAATTTGAATATTTAGACAAATAAAAATAAAATAGGTTCAGGATAATTGATTTTAGACTTTAGTCATCATAGATATTTCAGTCATTATTATTAGAAATTGTATACACATATGACATATTAAATCCAATAGACACATAGAGGCTCATACATACACTACGTAAGAGAACATTTTGACATTTCGCAGTACGTGGTTTGTTTCCATTCATATTGCACTATTTGTCAAGAAAGTCTCTGCCAAAATTCTTTATGCATTTTCTTAATTATTACTTGAGAAAAAGATATGAAAATAGAATTTCTACAACAGATACATTTTTTAAGAGACATGATTTCATTTTAAAGTAAAATTAAAAGTAGATGAAATGTCTTCATGTCTCTCTTTCTGGAAAAAAAAAAGCCAGTCCATTTCAGACTTTTTATTTCAAAAACAGCTCATAATCTCCTCAGCAGTGATGGTCTTGTCACATTTATGACTTGCTCAAGGGTAATCATCAGAAATGTTTGTCTCTGAAATTAATTAATATCCCATTGAGAACACATTTCAGTGTGGATCTAGGGGATTTTAATGCAGCTAATGACCTTTTGCATTTGTCAAAGTTTATTTATCATTTTGAACTGCAAAAACACTTGGCAGTTTATTCAATCAATAAACCAGTGAGAGTAGTATGTAATAGCTTTTAAGACATTAAAATTGTCCATAAAATTGGATAATTCAGCTTCTTTTTTAATTATTCAAATACTGTGTACTGTTATGTTAGTTCCTACTTTGAAAAATCATTTACACACGAACAAACAACAATTAAACATTGACATTCTTTTGAAATTTCAGTAGTTAACACACTGCTGCATTCATAATAGGTTTTAAATATATATTTTGTTGAATGAGTATATGAATTCATGTGTGGTTATTATCCCAACTTTTTATCTATAATTATATAGTCAAATAGTATATTTTATAATTTTTAGTCAACCCTATGAATTGGGGGACTAGATTTAAATATACGACAGAGAGGCATTTGCTTTACTATCTCAATTACCTGTTATTATTTAGCAGTGATTGTGTTTGTGTGATTTTTGAATCATAGCATCTAAATGAGAACTCTTTTGGAGAAAGAACCTCATGGAACCTCACAGACTACCAGCGTAACTAGAGTAGAACTGAGTAGTGTAGTTTTCCTAAGCCAATACAATTTCCAACTGTATTCTAAATATGTATATTTATTCCCACAGATAAGCATAGCTCTCCTCTCATCAGAGAGGCTTCTGTGTGCAACAGATGGACATCTAGATGTGGTCAAAGTGCACAGAAACATATTTCTTTGGGATGTGCCATCCCAATTCGTACATCTGCAACATACCCCCTCCAACTGAGGCTCAGGGAACGTCACAGAATAGGGGACAGAAGATTATGAAAGCCAGAGGATCCATATCGTATATCTTAGAGAAAAGAGAAAGCTATTATCAATTATTTTTAAAATTTTTCATTTTGACTGATAGGCACGGATAGTCAAGTAGATGTAATCCTAGCAAAGCTTCTGTCTTTGAAATCCAAGATGTCTTCAAATAATTTTAGTAGGGGCCTGCAAGTACATAGTCTGGTGTGACACCTTACATATCCTGCGTAGAGAGTGACCTTAATTTTAAGGTCATTTCTAATATCCTTTCTTACTCTTTGATGACCAGGCACATTTCTGTTATTATATAAGCAAGGCTCTTGGGAACTGTAGATTTCTATCATACACTTGGGTCTGTTTCCAGGTCCAATGCCTTATAATTAGAAATAGTTTCAAGTTCTAGGTCAGTTTACTTTTTTCAGTCAGCAAGTGGCTCTCCAGAGTTCTCTATAATTAACAGCAAAATTGCAAGAGCGCTTGCCCAGAGGTCCCCTTTGTTTCAATACCATGCTTAACACACATCCCTGCATCAAGTCAGCTCTTATATTTTGTTCCGAATGACAAAAGAAGGTGCATACGCTTCTCTGCTTACAGTGTTATGCTTTCATGCTCTAATGAAAAAAAAGTCTTATGGTGTATATTCCGCTTATGCTGAATCAATACAGGAATCTTTAGATAAAGCACATTTTATTAATGAGACAAGACATCATTTTATAATGAATGAGTTTTCTAAATTCATCGAATGCTTATTGAACACCCACTTAGTAAAAAGCATGGAGTTGAACATGGACGAATGAAACATCATGGCCTCCTTCCACCCTGACTTGTTTATTGAAGTTCGTATGTTTTCACTGACTGTCTTAACTGTCCCTGAAATTAAGTTTCCTGAAGGTAGACACTCTGCTATATAATATTTAGCCCATGTAAACTATTTCCACTAATGGCATACTTTGTAATAATACCCAAAAAGATCAAATTATGAATTTAAACAGAGAATAGAAGTACCATGTCCCCTGAATGGGGAGATCTGGTGGCACTCAGAGGAAGGATAGCAGGTTACCAAGAAGTTACTTGATACCCTATGAGCATATACAGGGAGAGGAAGTCCCCCTCAGTCACAGTCATAGGGGAGGGGAGTAAGGGGAAAATCGGAGGGAGGGAGGAATGGGAGGATACAAGGGAGGGGATAACCATTGAGATGTAATATGAATAAATTAATAAAATAAAAATTAAAAAAAGTATGTTATAGTCAAAAGATGAAACTTTAGAGTAAAATTGGGGTTTAGCTTAGCTTTTGTTTCATGTTTTGTCTGGAGAATATTTTATATCCTGAGTGAACTTTCATTTCCTTAACCTAGAAAATGAATATTGTTGACATCTGGGCTGATCTAAGCCTTTCTTAGAGACCCTAAAGAAAAGATAAGAGGATCCTACTTTTGTGTCCTTGCTCAAGGGCAGACAGGGCAAGGTCTGGTCTGAGACTGAGACCAGAGAAGATGGTAAGCTTTTGGTTCCTTGAAATGTGGCTTATGCACCTGAAGAGATGGAAGTTATCAGCCCCAGTGGTGCTGTGTGCTCAGTCTCTGATCTCCAATGGCCTAGAGATACCTTGTGTTTTCCTTGTGCAACACTGTCTGATTAGCTTATTGAGACTCTCTTACCATTTTAGGATGGCTTTGTGCTGACTCTGTCCCATTTTTCTCCCACAAATAGTATATAAGATGCTATACTACTTAATAAGCTTGCTTGGCATAAGATACTGCTTGTGTAAGACCTCCCAACAGTACCAGTTTGGCCTTCTTTATCTTCGATCACCTGCATCCTCCTAATCAAGACTCTGTCAATGAAGAATGACCTTCTGTTCCTGGTTAGAAGATTATATACAATTTTGTAGGGTTATGGAAGGAATTATAAAGAACAACCAAATCTCTTTGATATCTGACAATTCTTTGAATTATCTTTATCAATATGAGTTTTTTTTCCCTCTGAGACGTTTGAAATTGACATTTTCAGACATATTTCTTTTACATTTTATAAAAGTTAAACAAGAGCATATATATGTGTGTGTGTGTGTGTGTGTGTGTGTGTGTGTGTGTGTATGTGTGTTATATACACACACACATAGTTTGTAGTAATAAAGAAAAGATCCTCTTATTTTGCTATCCCAAATATGACAGTTAACATTGAGGATCACCTTAATAGGGTTAAGAAGCCTCTGTGGGATTGTAAACCACATCCTGAGTGCCTGTGTGAGGAGTACACACGGAGGATCAACTCGGGTGAAAGACTGCCTGGATTCAGCCAGCAACACTTCAAGGATGGAACTAGATAAATAAAGGAGATGGGCAGCTAGCACAGGCAGCCCTTCTCTCTGCTTCATCATGAGAGCTGTTTTGTTCTCCCATGGCCTCTGTGAAACCTTGGGAAGGGTAGACTAAATAAATATTCCCTTTATTTGTTTTTCTCAGGTGTTTGTCACAATGGCAGGTAATGAACACGTAAAGGTAATTACCATAAATTATTCCCCACATTTTCCAGTTCTTACAAACAAGACCTTTTCCTTATTTGTTAACGTGACTGTTTTTATTCTGAGCTGAGGAACAAACCCTGGCACTTGTAAATATATATATATATATATATATATATATATATATGGACTTTCACTGAGCTATGTACCCCTCCTGACTTTTGTTCATCTTTTAAAATGTTCTCTAGTTTCCCTTTGCTTGATATTGTTGGATGTTTTAGTTTATTTGTACACAAGAAACAGTTCCTAATAACAACATTGTGAGCACCCTACAGTTCAGAACTTTTTCAGTTATTTCTCTCTCAGAAATTCAGGCACTTTTCTTTACTATTTCAAACATTGCTTTTATAAATCATAATCACATCATGTTAAGTATCTTTTCATTCTGTCAAAACAAAACTAAGTTACTAAAGCCTCGGGGACCAGTACGCTTAATATACTAATGCTGATGGCCATGATGTTGACAAAATCTGCACTCTCAGCAATGACCATTAGTGTTAATAATACTGTTGAACTTCAGTGAGTTTTTGTTAAGTTAAGGCTATATAAAAGTAGATAACTCAAACAGGACCTAAGGATTATTAATAAAATCTTATATACTTCTTTAAAGAATTAATGACAAGATTAAGGCTTTTAATTCTTAAGGACTTATTAAAATGGTTGTTTACAACGAGTATTAATGAATACCTCCCATTAATTAAGCTAATCTAGAGTTACAAATGCAAAAAGCTCATGGCAATTACCATTATATTAACTGTTATAAATGCAAATCAGCGTCAAAAATATACTAGCCAGTTGATTAATATCAATATCTGTGTGTATTATGCAATCTTTTTTTTTAAATTTGTGGCATTTATATATTAGGTATACTCTATTTTTTTTTATTGAAAAGAGATTCTTTTCTCACACACAATACATTCTGGAAAGCAAAAAGAAACATGATTTTCTGCCAACTAGATGTGAATAACAGAAAGTAAATACAATCAATAAGTGAGGTATTTACCATTGACTTAGAATTAGTAGCCGATGGCTCTACAGTTGTGTTTTAGTTTTAGTTCCATTAATAGTATGTTTTGTTGGCCTTTACATGCTTCCAAAGGACAGCATAAGATGGATTGCTTTTCAACCCTCTTTGCCAAGCGAAAATCGTTTCGGTGTTATGTTTATAGTATAGAAAACAAGACAGAGAGTGAAGTGATGAAGCCTCACTAAACAGGTAGCAAAGTTCTTCATCCTACTAGCACAAAGCCATAGTAAAGTATTTTATGTCAGAGAGGAATTCCTAAATTCATAGCACGTTTTATTAACACACTAAAAGAGACTATTCATGTAAAATTTCAAGGTGTATTTCTAAAATTTCAACAGCATCATTTCACAATATGTATGTCAAATTTGAATAAAATAGTCCCTAAACTAATGTGATAGTATTGCTTTAAAAACGTACTATTTGAGAATTCTGTATATGAATATAATGCATTTTTATTGAAAAAATGCCTAACTCTCTCCCCTGGAGCCTATCCTCTACCCACCCCTACCACTTTTATCTCCCAATTTCATGTATTCCTTTAAAAACATTACTGAGTCTCTATACTAATCTTCATTATCAACCTGATGGATTTAGAATAAATAGGAATCACATCTGAGCTCATCTGTGTATCCAGTGAAGTTTAACTGGATTGTTGTACCCTGAATATGGTCAGTACCATGCTATGGGCTGGAGTCCCAGACAAAGTAAAAGTGAGAAAATAGACTAAGCAATAGCCTTCATCTTTTTTGGATTACTGGCTATAGATACAGTATGAGCAGCTGCTTCCAACTTCTGTTGCCATGCTTTCCCCATCACGATGGGCTATAACCTTCAACCCTGAGCCAAAATAACCCTTTTCTACCTTAAGTTATATTTGTCATGTCTTTTCTTGCAACAATGAGAAGAGTAAACAGTACAGATAGTGGTAATTTATGATACTTACTTCTTTCACTGCTTGGCCTTGTAAGTATATGAGACATGGGATGAAAACCCCTGCAGAATGCATTGCATAAATTATTTAGCTTATTTTTAATGAACAAAATAACTTTTATATTTTTAAGTATCCCAAATACTGAAAAGGTAAAGATGTTTAGAGTTTTATATACAACTTTTTAAAATTAATTTATTCTTGTTACATCTCAATGGTTATCCCATCCCTTGTATCCTCCCATTCTTCCCTCCCTCCCATTTTCCCCTTATTCCCCTCCCCTATAACTGTGACTGAGGGGGATTACCTCCCCCTGTATATGCTCATAGGGTATCACGTCTCTTCTTGGTAACCTGCTGTCCTTCCTCTGAGTGCCACCAGGTCTCCCCCTCCAGGGGACATGGTCAAATGTGAGGCACCAGAGTATGTGAGAAAGTCATATCCCACTCTCCACTCAACTGTAGAGAATGTTCTGACCTTTGGCTAGATCTGGATAGGGGTTTAAAGTTTACCGTATACAACTTAAACCAACACTCTTCTTAAAAATAGAATTGTTTGAGTTAATGACTGACATACATACTATAGTACTTTTCTTTATGCCTTAAAAGTTCTTAAATTATCAACATATTTGGAATAAATTCTGGAAAGCTAGTTCTTTTTTGTGATAAATTATATTTCTATAAAACATATAAAACCTAGAAAAATTATAGATCTTTCTAGAATTTATCAGAAAACTCAGTAGTATAAAAACGGAGAAAAATCCAAACACAAATCAAGATTCTTTTTTTCACCCAACTTTGACAAGGCTTGAGAAACACAGCAAAGTGTGTAGTTGGATTAATCAACCAGAGCAAAAATGCATAGAAGAGCACTTAGTGATAAGTCCAGGAAGAAAAGATACAACTTATGGTATACAATTTTTTTGATAATTATAAAACAAATCACAACTAAATGTTAAAGACAATCCTAGTCTTAGCTGGGAAGGTTTAGATTAGCATAAATTTAATGCAATTTCAATTAAAATAGCACATGGATTTTTTTACTTGCATGAGATGATATAAAATTTATATGGAACCATAAATTTTGGCAAGGACCTGAAGAGAAATGAGAGAATATGCTATAAAGTGGTGGAAATTGGTTTAGCATAGTAGTGCTATGTAGAACAGGAAATAAATCAGTAGAAACGGACATGTGGCAGAATAATTAAGAAAGGAATCCACAACATATGGTAAATAGTCTACCCTACGCTAGAAATGAGTTCTGTTCAAGATGAGCACAGTGTTTATTCCTTTCAAGTACCTACAAAGGAAGAACTAGTAGTGGACCCTCCATTTTTCTATGTTCACTTGAAAGTAAATTTAGGTGTACTAAAATTTAAAATAAAAAAAGAACAATAATGTCTTACAAGAGAATATTGGGACTTATGCCTAAAGTATGAAGTTGTCAAGGATGGCTTCTTAATCAAAGTTAAAATATTAAATAAGTTAAAATTATTTGTTAGAGACAGAAGGAAACAGAATGAGAACAAAGCAGTGTCTATACAGACAAATGATATTACTAAATAGCTCCCACCCCAGAGTGAAACAAACAGGTAAAAAAAGATGCACCTTTAGAAACAGTGATAAAATTTTTTTGATTTTGGTAAAAGATCTAGGTAAAATCTATTTAAAGTTTAGAAATGAGTAATTGTGTTTCAAATAGTGTTATTTTTGACAGCTGATCTCATCAATATAAATGTTATTTTATGTGGGAACACAGAAGCAGGGTATAATGCAAGGAGGCAATTATGAAATATTAAAAAAAGCAATGTTTTCTCACTCATTTACATTCATGTATTTATATTGGTAGTTGAAAATCCCGAGTTCCTTTTTTCAGAAATATTTAGAGGTTACTAAACACCATAGAAACATATGTACTAGGTCATAGACACACGGGGGAAACCTTTTCTATTTCTATTTTGGAACTTATATTTGAGGCATGGGGTAACAACAAAAATAAAATGGAGAATTTAGAAACTAAGGCACAATAAAGACAATTAAGGTCTTTTTAGGTACATAGCATTATTTTTGGATTTTGTTCAGGTAGGTACTGTGGGTTGACCTATTGTTTTAAAAGACAACTCTGGCTGCTGTTAGGATAACAACACATGCAAGGAGAAGAGCTAACACTGTTTTCAGAGACTACTGCAGTTTCCTGTACAGGAGATAAGGTTGGCTAGGGTTGCAGCAGTGAAGAAAAAGAGAAGAGGGCACACTGGAGTAAGATCCATGGGAAATGGCAGATAAAGCATGGAATCTAGAGTCGCGAACTCACTTTTCATTTGTGCCATAAAAGAATGGTGGCATGTTTTTTTTTCCTCAGTTGGAAAATGAGTTAGAAGATCAGGAGATTCAATAGGAGAAAGTTGATTTGGGAAGTATGACATTTAACATAATTATTGGCTATTTATCCAACTGGAAAGATCAAATGAAGAGTTTAATGGGTGGTTATGGAGTATATGCTAGTAAACCAAGCAGGATAAATATGCTTTACAGAGAGCATCAGTATATCAGTCATATACAGAAAGTAGGACAAGATGAGGTAACAAAAAAGTACCATGAAAAAGAGAGCCAATCTTGACATCCCACTGTTAGAACAACTAAGTTTGGTAAAACTTTCAGTAGTGTTGAATGTAGGTGATTTGGTGTACAAAAAAGTTCACTTAAAGTGCATTAAGGTAGCCATATTAATTATTGATAAATTCCATGCAGATGATTACTTGGTCTTTGAATAATTAAGGGCCACTTCAGGGCATATGATTCCTTTTAGTGCTAAGCCTAATCCTACCATTACAGTTTTGGTATTTTTCCAAAATCAAAGTATTAATTATTTTTCTTGTGATGACAAAAGACTTGGATAAATTTAATATATAGATTCCATATACTTCCTATACATACCTCATTTACCATAGAAGAACTTTTATAGATCTCATATTTTTAGGCCATAGGATAATTCAGGGAGGTTCCAGGGACAGCTGGAACAATTTTTAGAATTTAAGAAACATACAATTTTAATAACATTCTGAAAGATAGAGGATGTAGTAGTTCCAATGGGGAATGCTGAGAATGAAGAACAAAACATGAATTTCCTTTTTCTTTCTTTGTCTTCTTTTCCCTCAATGTTGTCGGACTACTTTTCCCTTCCAGGCATGAAAAATAGATGGGGCCCTTTCTCCTTGAGTCCACAGCATTTTTAGCCTAATGGCTTTGCAACCCACATAAAAAACTGTTCTCTGGGTTCCTATTTGGAGATCTTTGAGATTTCCAGGACAATGTTGTGACTGGAAGGGCTTTGGTTTCTGAAACTCAAAAGAAAAACAAGCATAAAGGCAGGTGTCTAGTAGCTGGAACACAGTTAAATGAGTTTGTAAATTAAGCCAGATTTCTTGAAGGGAAATAGGAATAGTGTTTGAGTTCTCAAAGTGCAGTCTAAAGGTTTTCCTTCTTTCTTTCTTTCTTTTTTGTTATTTTTTTCCTTTATTAATTTATTCTTGTTACATCTCAATGGTTATCCCATCCCTTGTATCCTCCCATTCTTCCCTCCCTCCCATTTTCCCCTTATTCCCCTCCCCTATGAGTGTTCCTGAGGGAGATTACCTCCCCCTGTATATGCTCACAGGATATCAAGTCTCTTCTTGGTAACCTGCTGTCCTTCCTCTGAGTGCCACCAGGTCTCCCCCTCCAGGGGACATGGTCAAAGGTGAGGCACCAGAGTATGTGAGAAAGTAATATCCCACTCTCCACTCTACTGTGGAGAGTGTTCTGTCCATTGGTTAGATCTGGGTAGGGGTTTAAGGTTTACCGCCTGTATTGTCCTTGGCTGGTGCCTTAGTTTGAGCGGGACCCCTGTGCCCAAATCTGCCTATCATAATGTTCTACTTGAAGGTTTCTAGGACCCTCTGGATCCTTCTACTTTGCCATTAGCCCAAGGGGCATGTCCCACGAAAGCCTTCACTTACCAGGAAACTGAGACAGAGGGGAGGACATTCTATTGGGACTCTAGATGAGAGAAGCATGGGTTTTCCTTCTTTCAATTATTCTTTTTTAAAAAGATTTATTTATTATGTATACAGTGCTCTGTCTGCATGTACACATACATGCCATAAGAGGGCACCAGATGTCATTATAGATCATTGGAGCCACCATGTGGTTCCTGGGAATAGAACTCAGGACCTGTATAAGAGCAGGTGGTGCTCTTAACCACTAAGCCATCTCTCCAGGCCTCTTTCAATTATTGTTATTGATAATTATGAACACAAATAGTAGGATGACAGCCTTATATTTCTTTTCTCCAAACCAGAAATGCACATGCGGTAGTTTACTTCAGTTTAGTTAGTTTGTTTGTTTTGTTTGTGTTTGTTTTGTTTTTTGTTTTTTAATTTCTCTTCATGGAGAGTATTTGAGATAGTGCTGACAAGAGGATGTCTCAGGAAAGAAATGGTCCATCAGTTAGGAGCACTGGCTGTACAGAGAACCCAGATTCAATCCCCAGCATCTTCAGGGTAACTTACAGCAACCTATGACTCCAGGTCCAGGGGGATCTGGTGCCCTTTTCTGACCTCCATTGCACACACATGATACACAGGCATACTTTCAGAGAAAAAAACCCATATACATGAAAATAGAAAGACATATTAAAAAAAAAAACAAAAGAAAACTTAATGTCCCAGGACTGAGTGAGTGCATAGCATGCACAGGGCTCAAGAAAAGGCCTAAGGAACAGATATAGATGCAGACTCTATGTTTATATTCTCAGGAATTACATAAAAATACTAAACTGGGGCTGGAGAGATGGCTCAGAGGTTAAGAGCACCGGCTGCTCTTCTAAAGGTCTTGAGTTCAATTCCCAGCAACCATATGGTGGCTCACAACCATCTATGAGATCTGTGGTACACTCTTCTGGCATGCAGGCAACATGTAGGTGGAACATTGTATATATAATAAATAGATAAATAAACCTTTTAAAGAATCCTGCCTCACTTGCATGTGAATTGGCATTCCCAACCCCAGTGCCATGACAGTTGACAGCCATTATGACAATGACTGAAGAGAACAATGTGAGAGAAAAAGAGGTGCTGCTCAATTTCCTGGAAAAATCTTCCCTTCCCAGAAAAAAAAAAAAAACAACAAAAACAAAACCAAAAACCACTAAACTGGAAGTCATAATACGTGCATGAAAGACCTGTAGGATGAGAAGAGAGAAAAAGTAAAATAAAAAATAAGATAAAAATTAAAAAAAAGATAACAAAAAAGAAAGAGCACTGACATGCTATAACGAGACAGAGATCCTCCAAAGATGCTACTGAATTTGTTTTCTGTAGGCCCTCTACTGCGGGACATGCAGCCTATCTTTCAGACTAGTTTGTTTACCCAGAGAGACTCACTCAGAGAAAATTAAGTTTCATTTGCAAATGGTCATCAATTAAAGATCACTTATGGACTAGGGAGAGGAGCATATGTCCACTGTTCCTTTCAACTCTTGGTACAGACATCTGGTACAGACTCTTGAAAGTCCTGTGCATGCTCCCTCAATCTTTGTCAACTCATAAGTGCACCAATCCTGTTAATTTAGGCCTTATTTTCTTGGTCTCCTCCATCTCTTCTGGCTCTTCACTCTCTCCACTTCTTTTTCCACAATGTTCCTTGAGCCCTGAGAGGAGATGTTTGACAGAGACATACAATTTCGAGTTTTTTCCAATGTCTCTCTTTCTCTGTATATGGTCTTAGCAGCCAGTCTCTGTATTTGCTCCCATCTGCTGAATAAAGCACTGATATATGAGTATATAAGGATGCTTTTAGGAGTCACTTTATTGCTAAATTTGTTTTGTTTTACAACTGTAGTATGTGCTTCTACCCTGGGTCCCTCTGCTATCTACCGTATTTTTCCTACTATGAGATGCACCCAATTTTTAGAGCAATAAAACAAGAAAAACAGTAAAAGCAGCAATCAGACCATAGGTGCACCCCATTCCTCACCGTTTGAGTGGAAAAAAGTGTGTCTTATGTTCTGAAAAATATAATAGTCTCATGCTTTTGGTCACCCACATAGTGTCAGGTATATGTTCTATCTCATGGATTGAGCCTTAACCAAATCAGGTACTGCTTCACCCACAAGATTTCTTCCACCATTATGTTAGCATGTCTTGCAGGCAGGGCATCATTGTGGATCCTAGAGTCTGTGGGGCCAGGCTGGTGTTTTAAGTTTCTGCTTTTGTAGCACGCAGAGTACTGTCCTGTACCAAGGATGTTGGTACATAGAGGTGAATATCTGTAGGCGACGCCCAGCGTCTCCATGTTCAATTGTGTGGGTGTTGTCTTCAGCATGGGGTTCAACAACTCAATTAGATATAAATAATACCAGTACTGGAAGCTTCACTTGGTGATAAGAGAGATTTCCTTGGGACTCTGTCTTCCCCATTATTTGAAAATTTTGTTTAGATTCCTTTCATAATTGTGTATTTAGGAAGCTTCTACGGTGTTAGATTTTCATACCACCCCTCAAATGGCCATCATTTTTATATGTCTTTCTAATATTCACTCCCTTGTCTCCCTCTTACTTCCCTCTCCCCATCTGATTTCCATTTCCATGGCAACCATCCGTAACTATTCCATTTTCTTTTCCTGGGAAGATTTATCTGCCATCCCCTCACCCTTTACTCTGTACATAACGTCTGTAGTTCTAGAAACTGTAGTGTGTTTATCCGTGACTTAATAGCTAATATCCACATAAAAGCAAACACATACACTATTTCTGGATCTCAGATACCTCAGAGGATGATTTTTAATCTTAGTCACACCCATTTCTCTCTGAATTTCATGATTTCATGTTTTAAATGCTGAGTAGTATTTCACTGTGTAGTATACCACAATTTAAAATCTATGTACCTGTTCAGGGACATTTAGTTTGCTTCCAGTTCCTGGCTGTTACGAATAGATAAAGCAATGAACATGGTTAAGCAAGGATCTCTGTGGTACTATGAAACCCAAAAGAGAAATAGCTGGATCTTGAGGTAGGTAAGTTCCTGTTTTCCTAAAGCAATGAGTTGAAGGAAGGAAGTTTTCTACAGGATGTCCTCAAGTACATTGTGTGTTCAAGGGTAAACTGGAAGACATGAGATGCTTTCTCAGAAACAAACAAACAAACAATAGTAACAAAAGAACAGCCAGGACTACAAGAGAAACCCAGTCTCAAAAAAGAAAAGGTGATTAAAGTATACTATATACTTTAATGGTAATGTCATAATGACATTGATTATTTTATTAAACAGTAAGTGGTAATAAAAAGGACTAAACAAAGAAGGGTTAAGAGAAAAAGAATCATGAACTTTATATGCTTTATCTTGATTTAGGCAAGTTTGAAATCATAGGACTTCAAAACCTATGTCTCTAAAGCTCCTTTGTGACATGAGCTGAGAAGATTATTTCTCTCTGCTGAAGACATTGCTAATCAATCAGTCCTGGTGCCATCTCTATACATGCTTTTCCATGCAGTCCTGTAGAAAGCTACTCTAAGACTAGGCCAGATACATCTTGACCTGTGGAAAACTTTGCTTATCTTCATTCTCAGTTTTTAGAGGGAAAGGAGATTTTATTTCTTATCTAGTCTAATTTCTTTCAGATCAGAAGGAAGATTCAATTGGCACAGACATGATAAGAGACTTGTACTGTGTTGTAAAATTACTTAACAGCATCTTTGATTGCAGTATGTGAGTACACAGAGCTATAGCCAGTTTCTATCAGGTTTCCAAAACCCTGGTCATTGTGTGACCCTCCTTTCTCCCATCAACTGTCCATTGCTTGATAGACAACTGTCAGAAAGCTGAAACTAAAACAACAAAGAAACAAAAACCCAACAATGATGTGTAAGCACAGTGGGCCTGTTATCCATATTTCTTTAAACAGCATAGAATTTACATAAATTTTGTCACATCTGTACTCTATTTTCCCTGGCCACTAGTTATATCAAGATTAAGCCTGGAGGATAAATGTAGTTTTCAGATGTACTTTGTTTTTAAATCTTTTGATTTGTTTAGTCAAAATCTATCCACAAGGCTCTGGATACTTACTCTCAAAAGAAACAATGCATGCCATCAACAAGCTTAGCCAGCTGTGAACTCTGCTTACTACAGTAATGACTAGTCAGGCAAGTTATGCCTGTGAGCGTAATAGGAACGCAAACGATATTGGACATTGTGTGACACTCTTCCTTGGGGAGTGTGTGTGTGGGGGTAACAGCATCCTCTCACTCTAAATAGGGAAGTAATGCTAGACCAAATTAGGGATGCCACCTAACTGCACACTGACCGATGAGTTTATTGGGATTTCTTCCAGGACTATGGTTGAGGGGTTACTTTCAGGAACAAAAAATGGCTCAGAGATTGCTACATCTCTAGAAAGTAACCCTAGTGTGGGTGATGGCTCACAGAAACTAGAAACCTGAAGTGCAGGATGCAGTTTCCATGGCAGCTTCATAGGCTGGAGAATGTCTTTTCTAGGCACATCAGTGAGTCTGAGCCTCTTCAAGGGTAGCTAGGGTAGTCAGAAATTATCTACAGCCCATTTTAGTCATATAAGCTTACTCATACAGTCCGTCTGGAGACATTCAGGAGTTTCCTGAGTTGTCTACTTCTTTAGTTTTAATGAGCTTCTATGAAGAATGGAAGGTTCCAGCTCTCTCTTCAGAACATCCTGTGGATTAACAAGCTTACTTACATAGTGACATGTTTTATCTGAGAGGAAATTGCTGTAGACCAGGGATTGATCAACCCCCTTTGAATTGTATTTCATGCCTGCGTCAAAGGAGGAAACAGGCCTGCCTGGAAACATGAACATGGCAGAGAACCCATAGCTGGGGAGCTCATAGATGCCAGCTGGCAACTATTAATTTATAAACTCACAAATCAAAGTGTATAGACTGTCTATGGGGGACTCAACTACCAATGGGACATGAATATTACACTATCTTCCCCACAGCCATAGGGTATATCATGGGATGGGGGGAGGAGCCTGTGAGAGCCAGAGACCAAGATGAACCTAAGTCAAACAACTCAACTTAAACATCCCAAGACTTTTGCCCTTATCAACTCATAACAACTGTGGCTGCCTTGTAAGACGTGAACAAGATCAAGCCAGGTAGTATCCCAGCTCTGAGAGGGGAGAGGCTCACAAGCCCCCACCTACAGCTGAGATAGTCTTGATGAGTTTGTTATGGAGAGTCGACTTTATTTAGGGGTGTGGCCTAAAGAAAAGCTCCAGTGAATGGCCCAATACCATGCATATATGAGCAACACAAATTGGGTTCACTCATGTGTAACACAAAGGGACAATAAGTTGGGAGTAGGATGAGAAGCTGGGGTTGGACCCAGAAAGATTTAAAGGCAGAAGTTGGAAGGGGAAAATGATCAAAACACATTGCATGGATGTATGAAATTCTCAAGGAATTAGTAAAAAATATTACATTTAAAATGTTGCTTCCAGCCACACAATAATTTTCTGCACACCATTTGCCCATAAAACGATTAAAGATTCCTTCTTTTGAAGCTCAGGATTTATTATAAACCTGGTACTTTTCACATAACCTTTAAATTTCAAGAGGATTTAGAAGCAAATGGCAAAGTAGGTTTTCAGTGATGGGTGAATTCTATAGTACAAAAATTTGAATCAAAACCTTGTATTGGTGTTGTAGGTTGTCTCAGCGGTGGAAGACTGGTGGCTCCATCACTGTCTCCTGTGCCACAGTGACCTAGCAGGCTGTATTGCATATTTTCTATCATGTGAATTGGAGACATGCAGGCAGTGGATCCATTGAAATGCCAGCTGCAGTTTAATAAACCTATGAAGAATAGCTGTCTTCCACAACTTAACTTTTCTAACATTTGGTATTGTGTTAAATGGCATTACATTTCCAAGAAAATAATAATAGCATCCCATCTTTTAGTGCTGTGGGGTTCAGAGATAACATGTTTACATCTAAATATGGAGAAAGCCTTGCCTGATTCCTCCTTAATTGCGAGCTAGGCTATTTCTTGTCTAATCATGCAGGTTTCACTACAGCACATTTGACCTTTTGTAGACGTGCTTTTCTGCCAAAATCTCTGACTTGACTTCTGTGAAAAATGTAGCACTCGGTCTTATACTTCCAGCAGAAAGAAACTCCTTAAAGAATTAGCATTGTGCAGAGAAAAATGAAAATGTCCTCCCAAGTTCTTGTTTGCAAAGACGGAAAGATTGTACACAACCCCCCCACCCATGTCCTTCTTATTGAAAGAGGCATAATCAGGCATTTCCAGTGTCTGTTCCCTCAGTTGCTATCTGTCTCTTGCAAGACCATTCTTATTAAGAGTACAGTCCATGTGTCCTCTTTTTCTGTATACAAAAGCTCTAACTGTGGAGCTTTCTTAGGCAGACAAGTGCATGTGGGTTTGTTTTCCGTTACTGAGTCTGTCACACTTTCTACATTATTTTTCCTCTTTTTGTTCTCTTCTCTCTTTTATAATTTATAACTTAGCTATCTCCTTTGGATTTTGTAAACTTATCATATAATCATGAGTTTGAATTTAATGTAATGCAGATGCATATGATAATTATTTGATTATAATATTTCATATAATTACAAAACAGTGATTTCTTAGAGCTGAGAGGTTAGGGTTCTCTGTGCTGAGGATACTGTCTCACTTCTGTAGTAAAATGAAATTATACTTTCTTCAGTTTTATTTCTGAGAAGGATATTGGTTAGTTGATGGATGGTTCCGTAATATTCTTTTCAGTCATGTCTGCTTTCTATCAGAAGTCTTGTCAGTATGGTGTTTTCAGAACTAGAAGAAAAATAAAAATAGGATAACACAGGGTATAAATAAATGCCCTAGAGTACAGTAGAAATTTAGATTTTCTTAATTTTAAACCCTTTTTGTTTTCCCCCTAAAAAGACATATATTCTACAGGAAGCAAGGCATGTGTTTAAAAATTAGGATGTAAGAAATTAGATATGAAGGATTAAATTAGAATGCTAGTAATCAAGGATCAGCTTAGAATTTGATTAATTCATACAGGTTTAATATTCTCAAATTATCTTTTAAAACCAGTACACTTTTCGTAAATGTTTACATTTTTGGTTAATTTAAGCCACACACATTCTGAGACCGGTGAGGCTGTGTTTTTGTCTGTAGCCCCTGTCCTAGATTGCTTTTTGTTGCTATGATACAAAGCAACACGAGGCAGAAAGGGTTTCCATTTACACTTCCAGGTCAGAACTCATCACGGAGAGAAACCAAGTTAAGAACGTTGGCAGGAATTCAAAGTAGAAAGCAGACAGGATTGTTACCTGCCTGCTCACTCTCTGGGTCTCTCATTTCTCAAGCTCTTGCTTAGCTGATATTATTATACAGCTCAGGACCAACAGCTTAGGGATGGTACTGTCTACAGCCTCTTCCATTAGTTAGCAAGCAAGACAATGTTCTCAAGACCTTTCTGAGTGAGACAATTCCTCACCCGAGCTTGCCTCCTCCTAGGTGACATTATGTTGACTGTAAGATCAAGGAAGCATAAACACAAGGTTGTCCCCACCATAGGTGCTGAGCAAACCTTTTGCTAAATGTATTATTATATAATTATTGTTTTAGGTAAAATGGTAGTTACTTGTGTTTATATACATAATGCTAACGGGTATATAGGATGCCAACAGAGGACACAAGAAAGTGAAAGGATTTTTTTCCCTCGTTTTGAAAATAGCTTTGCAAAACGATTCACAATATTGATTTTTTTTTTTTTTAAAGAAATGCCCATTTGGCATTCTGGGAATTTTCTCTCTCAAATACTCTAAACTTCCAAATTCTCTCAGCTTGACCTTCTTCATTCTTCTGAGTTTGTACTCTTGAATTTCCAAGTTGCTTTTAGGTGGTCAAGCCCAGCATTTTCTCAACTTGAAGGATATTTCCAGTTTTAAAAATAACAGTTGATACCCTTTACCCTTCTGTTCTTTAAATTTTTCCCGTTGGAATTTCACTGATATTTACTAAGACTTTTCTCTCTTCCTGGGTACTGTTCTACCATTTGATAACTTAACGCATGGTAGAGATGGGTCACTAAACTAATCTACCAGAGAAAAGAGTATGTTTCAGGGATACAGCCAAATTATATTTCTTGATATTGTGTTGAGAGCAGCATATCAAATAGGCGGGTTGTTTTCTAGCTAGTTCTATATCCCTTAGCTTAGTTGGTTGATTCAGTGTCACCAACCAAACCCTCCAAAAGAAGGGCATAACCACAGAAACACGTGGAGTAGTCTCCTTCATTTCCTCCTCTCTTCCAATTAGCACATAATCTTTTCTTTTTTCTTTTTAAAGAAAGAAAATTTTATTTTGGGGCCACGGTTTCCAAGGGCGGTTTAAATAAGCTTTAAAATAATTATTTGAGAACTTCCTATAAGTATACAATGTATTTCGATCATACTTGCCCCTCTCTCAGTATTTTCTTCCTCTCACAGCCTGATCCCTCTGTGTCCGACCCTACCTGTTTCCAGTCCACCCATGAGATCTACTTTCTCTCCCCTTCCCAGGAAGATTCATGCATTCCCCTGGTAAGCCCTCTTTGTTAATTAATTTGTGTATTGTAGCATGATCATCCTTTATAGCTAATATCTTTGTATAAGTGAGTACATACTATGTTAGTTTTTCTTAGTCTGGGTTACCTGAGAACATTTTTTTTTCTAGATTCATCTATTTGCCTGCACATTTCATAATGTCATTTTAAACATCTGTATAATATTTCACTGTGTAAATGTAGCACATTTTCTTTATGCATTCTTCAGTTGAGGGACATCAAGGATGTTTTCCAGTTTCTGGTTATGAACAAAACTGCTATGAGCATGGTTGAGCAAGTATCCTAGTGATAAGCATGGAGTGTCTTTTGGATATATTCCCAGGAGTGACAGAGCTAGGCCTGGAAGTAGATAGGTTCCAAACTTTCTGAGAAACTTCGATATTGACTTCCAAAGTGGCTGTACAAGTTCTCAGTGAAGGAGTGTTGCCCTTGTTCTGCATCCTCACCGGTACGAGCTGTCACTTGTGATTTTGATCTCAGCTATTCTGACAGGTGTAAGATGTAATCTCAAAGTCATTTGGATTTGCATTTCTCTGGTGGCTAAGGGTGTTGAACATTTATTTAAGTGTTTCTTGGCCGTTTGAGATTCCTCTGTTAAGAATTTTCCTTTTAGATTGGTACCAACATGTTTTTTTAAAAGAAACATCTGTCTCTGTCTCTGTCTCTCTGTCTCTGTCTCTGTCTCTGTCTCTGTCTCTCTCTCTCTCTCTCTCTCTCTCTCTCTCTCTCTCTCTCTGTGTATGTATGTATGTACACTTGTGTGCATTTGTATACTAGAGCTCATAGAGGCTACAAAGGGCATCAGACCTCTAGAACCGAGTTAAAGGCAGAATGAGCTTCCTTATGTAGGTGCTAGGAGCCTGGTCTTCTGCAACAATGACAAACTCTTAATCATTACGCAATCCCAGCTCAAGCTCATCTTCTTTATTTTGAGATGCAGTTTCACTGAATTGCCTAGACTTGTGCTTATTTTTAGCTTAAAATTACATATATTCTAAGTTTATCAAATTCAATCTCATGCTTGACATAATTTACTTTACCAAATATGAAAATTAGGCTTACACTTTCCATCTGATTGGAGTTATTGGTTTAAAAAAATAGTGGAAAGAAAGTTAGTAAAATTGTGACGCTAATGGACCTTTAGGGTCCATCTACTTTAGCTATCACATAGATCTTTTAGTCTTTGTTTATTATTTTACAGATTTTTCTAAATTATGTAACGCTCAAGCAATTGGGGGAACTTCTGCCGTACAAGCTATTTCTCCTAAAATTGTACTTTCAAGTGGTTTAGAATCATTGCACACTCTTGATGTATTATGTCACTCAGCCCTGGTTCAGTTCGTTTCAGCGGGAAGGTGTGAATTAGCCTGGTTGACTGTAGTTCACCTCACTGCAGTACTGATTAATCATTAGACACTATGGTACAGAATGTCACAGGGAAGTTGCAATACTTTCCCTCCCACTGCCTTCTTATTGGCAAAGAATCCAACACTGACTCTTAGAAGCACTGCTTTAAAACTCCTGTACATGGAAGGGACATTTCCCCTTGCTATAAAGTGAAGTCAAGACTGAGAACTCAGATTGTATTAACAGGCATGGAGTTCAGTTGAGAATACTGCAATCATTTTAAGTCAAAGAATAGCCAAATATTAATGTGATGAAATGATGGGATGGCTCAATTTCTTGAGCCCTGACTGAAAACAGTTTGCTATGGGAATAAGAGTCACAATTAGTGCGGTCTTTATATGTCGGTGTTTCTGTCTGTTTCTCACTTCCTCAGACTACCTATTATCTATCTACCTATCTATCTACTATTTATTTATCATCTGTCTATGTATGATCATCTATCATTCATCACCTATTTATGCATTTTGTATATATTTATTTTATACATATTTCATATCCCATCTTATATAGCTGTAGAGTTACACTTATTTGAAATCCAGCATATATAACTACACAAGCACGTCTCCTGACATTTTTCATGGAATGTCGGTTTGGATTTGTGATCTTTTCAATTGACTTTGTGTTTGGAATAATTATAGAGCCAAAAACTGAATTTTGATGCTGTGTCTTTTTTTCCTTGAATCATTATATATATATATATATATATATATATATATATATATATATATATATATATATATATCTTCTCTACCTGTGAAAAGAACACTTTGATCTCTGTCTTCCTTTAATGCATTTGGCATATGAAAGATGGATCATACTGATAGCCAATGCTTTAAAAAAAAATGAAGCTGTTATTTAGACTTTCTTACCTTTTCCTGATTGTACTCAGAACACAACACGGAAACTTTTCTTCCTCTCAGGTTTCTACCTTGTTGAGCCTGTTCCACCATTGTAATCTCCTTCAATATCTGAATAATGGTGGAATAAAAGATTTACTCAGTGAAAAATAGAAGAAAATGTCCACTTTTAATTTTCCTCCAAATTTATAGTGGAGAGTGACATATTGCCTTGCTATAAGGCTATTTTCAGTTTGTACTCAGCCGACTTGGATGTTGAAGCATCCATGCTTGTTCCAGTGATCCTTCTTTGGGGACTTGAGAATTCATTTGGCCTTCAGTGTCAGTAGGGACTTGGATGGATTCCTAGCCATGGCTCATTGGATATTACCCAACATTGTTCTGTTCTTCTATAGTTAATAAAGGAATGAAAATAAAGCATTAAATAATGTTGGCCAAGAAAAACTGATGCTCAGTATTCTTCCCCCTTCAGTCAATTGTCTGAATGCTTTCCAGCCACCCCATACTAATTTGGAATAAAAGGATCCTGGTTTATCCTTTAAAATTTTTTTATTGAAAATATTTTTCATATGATATTTTCTGTAAATAATTTTCCCTTACCCTACTCCTCCTAGTTCCTCTTGAACTCCCATCCCATCTGGATTTACATCATTTGTGTCTCTCGTTAAAAAAAGAAAAAAAAAACAGGCCTCAAAGGAATAATAATACAAACAAATCAAGATCAAATGGCCTGGGGCATGGCAAAACAAACAGGAGAAAAAAAAAGCCAAAGAAAAAGCATAAGAAGTGCAGAGATGCAGAGACACATGTTTTCACTCTCAAGAACCCCATACAAATCTGTAACTTGAAGCCGTAATATATACATAAAGTTCTTGTGTGGAAAGAAAACAAGTAAGCAAACAAACAAAAAGTAAACAACCACAATAACATCCTTATGAGACAGAGAACTTCCAAAGATGCTGTTAATTTCGTTTTGCACTGGCCATCTACTGCCTGCCGAGTGTGAGGTGTATACCCTCAAGAGTGGTTTGTTTTAAAAGACTCCCTTGGAGAAAACTAAATTTTTTATTTTCAACTGCTTATCAATTGTAGATAGCTTTGGGGCTATAAATAAAAAATAAAAATAAATATTTAAACTATGGTTAGGCTGGACCTAAAAGTGTTTGAGGTGGTAGTTCAGGAAGAGTCTAGAAGTTTAGACACGCCCCTGGATGATGTCCTGAACCTGCAGCCATAGACTTAGCTAATCAGCCTCTGAGAACAAAACAAGCAAGAAACCACAGCACTGTGTTTGTGTTTTTGTTTTTAATTTGTGCCATCAAGCCTGACAAAGGATTGACAGGCGGTATGCATTTTGTTATGTTTTTGGAATATAAATCAGAATTTTCTCAAGAATGAAATGTTCAGATGACATGAGTAAGAAGCCATCATATGTTTGTACTTTACAAAATCTAGAAAAAGCTTTTGTGGAAGTATGTATGTTACAAAACGCTTTTTAAATGTTCTATCAGGAAATGCAGCCTTCTAATAGTCATTTCTCACAGGGTTTGTGCATTCATTGTACTGAACTTCTAGAGCAACACAACTAACTTTCCAGATATATTATTTTATTTTTAAGTTTTAATTTACTATAATGTATTCAGATTACATCCAGATTGTTATCCCCTCACTTGTATCTTCCCTTTCCCACCCTCCCTCCCTCCTCTCCTCCCTCCCTCCCTCCCTCCCTCCCTCCCTCCCTCTTCCACCCTCTTCTGGACCTCTGACAGAGGGGACCTCCTCCCCCACCATATAACCACAGCCTATCAGGTCCCATCCTGATAGCCTGCATATCCTTCCTCTATATACCCACCTGGCCTTCCTTCCAAGGGGAAGTAATCAAATATCAAATGGGGGGCACCAGAGTTCATGTCAGAGGCAATCCCTGCTCCCTCAACAACTGTGGAGAATGAGCTGCCACTGGCTATATCTGAACAGGGGATCTAGGTTCACTGCATGCATTGTCCTTGGTCAGTACAACAGTTTGTGCAGGGCCCGCTGACTCCAGATTCAGATCTGCCAGCCTTGATGGTCTCCTTGTGGGGCTTCTGAACCCTCTGGGTCCTTCCATCCACGCTTCTTCCATCCCACTCTCAGAGCTCCACCTGGAGCCCATCAGGAAGTCCCAGCATCTGTCCCAATCCCCTGCTGGGTGAGTGGAGTCTCTCAGAGGACATTTATGTTGGGCTAATATCTGCTTATAACTGAGTGTATACCATACATGTCTTTCTGGGTCTGGGTTACTGCACTCAGGATGATCTTTTTCAGTTCCACCATTTGCCTGCAAATTTCAAGATTTCCTTGCTTTTAGTAGCTGAGTAGTATTCCATTGGGTAAGTATACCACATTTTCCCTATCTATTCTTCAGTTGGGGGACATCTAGGTTGTTTCCAGATTCTGGCTATTATGAATAAAGCTGCTATGAACGTAGTTGATAAATGCACTTGTTGTAAGTTGGTGCACATTTCGGGTGTATGCCCAGGAGGAAGGCAAAGGACATTGTCAACAGAACAAAGTGACAGCCTACACATTAGAAAAAGATATTTACTAACCTTATATCCAACAAAAGGCTAACATCCAAAATACATAAACAACTCAAGAAATCAAACACCACCAAACCAAATTAACCAATTAAAAATGGAGTACAGAGCTTAACAGAAAATTCTCATCAGAGGGACATCAAATAGCTGAGAGACACTTAAAGAAATGCTCAAGGTCCTTAGTTATCAGGGAAATGCAAATCAAAACTACTCTGAAATTCCATCTTACAACCTACCAGATGGCTAAGATAAAAAATTCAAGTGACGGCTCATAGTGGCAAGGATGTGGTGAAAAGGGAACACTCTTTCATTGCTGGTGGGAGGGCAAACTTGTACAACCACTTTGGAAATCAACCTGGTACTTTCTCAGAAAATTAGAAATAGTGCTACCTCCAGAATCAGTGATAGGAATACTGGGCAGATATTTTATTTTTAAATAAATTCCCAGCCTGATTTGAGCACTGGACATAGTAGGCTTTTCACAAATTTGTTCTGAGAATGATATTTAAACCCAGAAAACACAGTCTTTTTTTTTTCTTTTTTTGTTTTTGTTTTTCAGTCTGTGAAAAAGTAAACAAAAATAAAGCAAACAAAACACAAACAAATAAACAAACCAAAAACCCAAGAATCCCTTCTCTTTTCAGTTCAACTAACAAGACCTAAGTAACTTTTAAGTGACTCTCAAGGAAATTATTAACCACATCTGAACAGGAAGAAACAGCATAGGATTCCAAATGGGAAATAATTTTAAGATGGTCAGTTCATCTCACACTATCTTTTTGATGGGTTAAGGAAATAGTTTTGATCTGTGTGGTTGAAGATTTGCTGTAGTGTACCCCATAGTAGATTAGGTTGCATCTGGCTCAACTCAATTAGTAAACCTGTAATTTGGGACTGAAAACCTGGATTGGATTTCTTTTTCTCTTCTCTTGCACTTTCTGCCTTATATTCTGAATACATTCTTGTTCATTATGCTTAATTCAGGCAACCTTCCAGCATCTGAAGATTCAAGTAAACTGTTATCTTCAGAGGCACCCTTGCTCAGAGACTCATTTTCTCTTTGCTGCAATTATTTATGTTTAAACAATATTTGTCCTCCGGAAAGATTTCATATTCATGCAAAGATAATTAGAAGCCTTATGCATTTTATTTTTGCCTTAAACTTTATCATTCAGAGATTTAGCTTACACCATTTTTAATTGCTTTGGGCTAGAACACAGCTTTTAAATGTAGTCAAACCACCCAGAGATAATATTTTAGAGATGTTATAGTCTGAACAGCAAAACATAAGCCAAAGACATTGCTCTGTGTGATGAAAAGTGTGTCTGCTCAAAAGACAGATTTCCAGGAGAGCTGAACATATTGGGTAGAGAAAAAGCATGTGGCTGAAAAGAGTCATATATGCCACAGTAAAACATGATTTGGCTGGAAATTTGAGGAATTAAAATATTTTTAACGGGAACATACAGGACACCCTATTGAGACTTTAGGTGTGAGAAGCCTGGGAGAAAGAGGAAATAGATGGATCCAGCGGGTCCTGGAAAACTACAGGCAAGTCTGGGCCCTGGGGTCCTCCGCAAACTATGGCAACAGCCAAGGAAAAAATAGGCAGTAAACCTCGAACCCCTACCCAGACTAGCCGATGGACAGGACATTCTCCACTGGTGAGTGGAGAAGGAGATCTAACTTCCACACAAACTCTGGTGCCCCATATTTGAACATGTCCCTTGGATGGAGATGCCTGGTGGCACTCAGAGGAAAGATAATAGGTCACCAAGGAGAGTATTGATACCCTATGAGCATATACAGGGGGAGGAGGTCCCCCTCAGACATAGACATAGGGGAGGGGAGGGGAGTAGGGGGGAAGTGGGAGGAAGGGAGGAATGGGAGGATACATGGGATGGGCTAACAACTGAGATGTAATATGAATAAATTAATTTAAAAAAACAAAAAAATAAATAAAAAAAATTGTAAAAAAAATATTTTTAACATCTTGTTCTCAGGTTTTTTTTTAAGCTTTTAGAATTTAATTTTTATTTTATTATAATTTGTTCAGATTACATCCAGATTATTATCCCCTTGCTTGTATCTTCCTGTTCCCACCCTCCCTCCCTCTTCTGCCCTATGCCCCTCCCCTAGACCTCTGACAGAAGGGGACTTCTCACCCCACCATATGACCACAGCCTACCACGTCTCATCTGGATAACCTGCTTCCCCTTCCTCTATGTGCTGCCAAGCTTCCCCACCATGGGGAAGTGATCAAATCGGTGGCACCACAGTTCATGTCAGAGGCAGTTTCTGCTCTCCTCACAGCTATGGAGAATGAGCTGTCCATTGAGTAGATCTGAACAGGGGGTCTAGTTCCGCTGCTTGCATTGTTCTTATGGGAGCAACAGTTTTTGCAGGCTGCCCTGGATCCAGACCCTCTGGCCTTGATGGTCTCCTTGTGGGGCTCCTAAGTCCTCTGGGACCCTCCACCCCCCCATTCTTCCCTATCACTCTCAGAGCCCCATCTAGAATCCAGCAGGGAGTCCCGGCATCCATCCCAATCCCCCCTGTTGGATGGAGTCTTTCAGAGGACACCTATGTTGGGCTAAAATCCAGTTATAAGTGAGTGTGTACCATGCATGCCTTTCTGGATCTGGGTAACCTCCTTTGAGATGATCATTTCTAGTTCAATCCAATTGCCTGCAAATTTCAAAATTTCCTAGTTTTTAATAGCTGAGTTGTATTACATTGTGTAAATTTATCGCAGTTTCTTTATTCATTCTTTGGTTGAGAGACATCTAGGTTGTTTCCATAATATGGCTCCTATGAATAAGGCTGCTATGAACATAGTTGCTCAGTTTCTTTCATATATAAAAAGCCTACAGTAAGTTCTGTCAGCTCTCTATGGCCTTATTTCTGCAGCAGTATAAAATATCTAGTGGCAGAAGTGGTGAGTGCTCTGTAAGTGGCCTTGCATTTGTATAAAAAAAATATGCTGAATAAAGTTAGTTATACATGAAAAGCAGTACAGATCATCCACCATCATTTTTGTACACACTCTATAAGCAACTCATGGTAAAAGATTTCCCATGCGCCTAGGACTGAGGCAGCGGTTCTCAATGAGAAGAAGTCCGGTTACCCCTGAGGACATAGATCTTCACAAGAAGGCCACAGAGCAGAGCTACCTTTGTAATAGTAGTAAATGTTACTTGCACGTTTAACACTTAAGAATTCCACTTATTATATGAAAAGTCCATGTACACCTTGCAGTAAAAGTTTACTAACATATTCCCTCCCCCCTGGTAGAATATGAGAAAAAAGCAAGTTTGAGGGGACCTAAAGTTTGCCTCCTTAAACTCCTACTCTGGTCTAGCCAATGGACACACGACATTCTCCACAGTTATATGGAGAGCAGGGACTGACTCTGACATGAACTCTGGTGCCCTATATTTGACCACTTCCCTTTGGTGGGGGGGGGGCTGGTGTCACTCAAAGAAAGAATAAGGAGGCTACCAAGATGAGACTTCATAGCCTATGACCACATAGTGGGGAGGGGGTCCCCCTTGGTCATAGACCTAGGGGAGGAGGATAGGGTGAAAGCGGAAGGGAGGGAGTAATGGGAGGACACAAGTGATGGGATAACAACTGAGATGTAATCTGAATAAACTAATAATACAAAATAATCTCCCTTCCATACTTATGTCGGTGTTTCAGGGGCATGCTTGTGTCATCACTGGCCATGGTAGGTTCTAGTTTAGCTTTCTTTTCCTTCTGATGCTGGACATTGGATTTAGGACCTCCTGGACGCTCTAAGCAAATGCTCTTCCAATGAGCTACTCCTCCAGTCCTCCTTTTCTGCCTTTTAACTTGGAAGGTAGTGTTCCACAGAGCTGCCACAATATTTTTGGAACTGACTCTGTTACCAAAGCTGGCACTAAATTTGACGTCTCTTGCCTCCACCTTCAGGGCTGCTGGGATTGCCGTATCACACACCTGCACCTGTAGGTGTTGCTCCTGGAGCATCCATAATCTTTTACTCTTTTTTCCTTTCTATTTTTCAGTCTGTTTTTAAAAACCCGTAATCCATATAGTAGGTTTGGAGTAGGAATACCGATGGTGAAAATGGTCTCTTTAATATGATACATTGGGAAATGTGGGTTGCATCCTTTGGTTCCTTATTGCAATCCAAAGGAAGTTCAAGCAAGCCCCGCCCATAAAAGATATGAACCTATGAACGACTGGGTGAATTTGCTGAGGAATTGATTTAATCTAGGTACTGGAATAATATTGAGCCTATAATAACAGGTAAAATCAACCACTAGAAGTAGATGTATCAGATTGTGTAATGAGGCACAGCATCTGCATTATTATGGCTAACTGCAGATGTAGAGCACTTTAGGGCAGACTTTATTGCCAATTTGCAGATTACATTGCAGAGTGGAGCGAAAGGCGGGAGATTAAGAGGGTCTGCTTTGAGCTGGGCAGGACAGGGGGAGTGAGTCGTGATTTGTGGGTGTGCGTGTCATTTGTTAGCTCCTGGGAGTAAATTCTGATTGTGAGCATTTCATAAATCACAGGCTTGTCCAGTCTGCAGTTAAAGCCTCATTTGCTAGTTTCTGTCTTCTTCCTCTTTTGTTTCTGTACAGTACTTTATGATCTAAATTACACTGAACTGCCTGTTCCTTTGATGGAGGCAGGAGTATCCCTTGCTAATGTGTTTCTGCATAACCCATGGAAGGGGATAAGACATCAGCAGGCAGCGTGTACCAAGCATCCCCAAGAAGCAAGTTCTGAACTAGACTGTTTCTGGGAGACTACCAAAAGCCAGTAAGGAAAACAAACAAATCCTCTCCCTGCAGAGCTTACTGTGAATCAACATATCAGTCATACAGCACAACATTAGAAAGCAGAGGCTGCAGGGATGGCTTAGTGGGTGAAGCGCCCCTCCCCCACAAGCTTTGCAAGTGTGAGAATCTCAGTTTGAATCTCTAGCCCCCATGCAAATGCCAGATGGATGTGGTGGCTTCCCTGTAATCCTGGCATGTGGGAGGGGGGGACACAGTAGTGCCCCAGAACAAGCTGACTAGTTAGACTGGTTGAATCTGTGAAATCTAGGTGCAAAAGAGAGCTATCTTTTTACACATAAGGTTGACAGTGACCAAGGAAGAAACAGCACATGAGACTCACACACATGTGCAACTGCACGTGTCCAAATATGTGCCCAGACCCACGCTATCTTTCACCCTCTCTCCTTCCCTCCTATCCTTCCCTTGCTCCTTCCCTCCCTCCCTTTGTCTCTCCCTCTCTCTGTCCCTGCACCTTCTTCCCAGTGAAGAATTAATGAATTCCTCTAAAGTAGAATACATAGCACAGCTAATAGAAATGAAAGCCAGGCTCTGATAGAGGACCAGCAACACCTTGTTATGCAGCCATTTTGAGAACTCCAAATATTTTAAATAAACAGAAAAGTACAGACCAGAAAGAGTCTCTTATACTGTCTACACTAAAGACATGTGTTTTTTTTTTCTCTTGTTTTTTCTTCAAATTTTCATCCCTCTGTGAACACTTGGTTTTTGTCTTTTGTGGTCCTTTTTATGTCTACACACTCATCTTTGTATTGTTTTTTTTCTACTATGATTTATATTTTCATGTTTTAAGTACATAAACTCTTATGACTATATCCCCTGTCTCAGGGTCACCTCACTCAGACCTGAAAACTCCTTTCCATACCTTGCAGATGCTAAAGTGTCCTTGCCCTTTGGGTCAGCATAAAGGGCTCATCTGCTAAGAAGTAGGCAGTTTTGTAGCCCAAATCCCACTGTTACCTCAGCATTCAGTTCACAGAGTGGTGTTTTGGTTAAAGTATTAATTAGCTTCTGTGGCTAATGAGCTTGTCACTTATAAATCTACTCATTATATTATGAACGATAGAGCTGGTGTTAGAAATGTGCTAGTTTCGCACTAAGACATAATTATTTATGAAAAGGCCTTGCCCCAGAAATGGAAATCATAATAATTAGATTTAATCTTTCTGTGGCTTATATATTTCTTTTCCAGAGAAACAGATGTGCAGACCGTGCTAATTATTAGTGGTGGAAAGTTTCCTGTACAGCCAAATCAGAGAGTTGGGAGGCTAGACCCTGGGACTCTTGGCCGCCACATATCCATGTGCCTTGAGAGAAGAGACAGTCCCAGAGGCGTCCTGCCTGCCCTACATAATGTCAACAGCTGTTAACCTTAGAGCTCTCCTGAAGGCAACGAGGTTTAAAGTGCTTTTCATTAATGGTTAAATAGGTAGAAAACACTTGTTTGCAAAAGTTTATACTTTCGTTAAAACTGAACCATAAATAAAATATCATACCAGAAAAAAAATTTGGAAATCGCTTTCTCATTAAAATATGAAACTTAAGTTTCATAGTCAAAAACTGGATAGCCAGGACGCTTAAGGTAACAAAATCTCCAGTCAAGATTAAAATAGCATTTATTTGATTTATTTGAATGAAATAAAATGGCTTTCATTAATTAAATGTAATAAAAATTTTAATTTAAGAAAATTCTATTAAAATGTGGAAAGATACTGCTGTTGGCTTTGGTGGCCAAAGATGGTGTTTTCTATATTTTATTTTATTTTATTTTTCCTCCTTTATTAATTTATTCTTGTTACATCTCAATGGTTATCCCATCCCTTGTATCCTCCCATTCTTCCCTCCCTCCCAATTTCCCCTTATTCCCCTCCCCTATGACTGTTCCTGAGGGGGATTACCTCCCCCTCTATATGATCATAGGGTATCAAGTCTCTTCTTGGTAACCTGCTGTCCTTCCTCTGAGTGCCACCAGGTCTCCACGACACAATTAAATTGGACCATCTTTAAGGACTCCTGATGGTTTCATTTAGCTGGGATTTGAAACCTAACTCTCCACTTTAGATGAGGATGATACAAGGTGGGGAAAGTTTGTATGAGATGCTAGGGTTTACACATGTTGGGTAGAGATTGGAAGCCTGGTTTCTAGTTCCCTGTATTTCAAAGTCATTCAGTGAATTCTGGCCACCACCAGCTGGCTGCTCTTTCTTGACAAGTTCCTGAGAGGAACAGCCAGCACATGAGAAGATAAATAAGACAGGAAATGTTGGTGTCAGGAAATCTTGCGCTAGCTATGTCTTAGACCACTCACTCTCAGTTCCAAAGAGTGATTTTTAGATTGTAGGAATGCAGTGTATTTGGATGAAAAGGTGTGTATGGGAAAGTTTGGGATCCACACTAGTTCACTTCTAAAATGTAGAATTTAAAAAATACTTCAGTATTGTGTGCCCCATGCTTCTCTGCATTGAACCGCATGTGAGTTGCATTTACTTCATTCAGCTATGGTGGAAGTGTGGCACAGGTAGTCAAGAGCCCTTTTTCCCAGGGGCACTATCCTGGGTGTTGCAAACTTGTTTGCCATGATCCCAGGCTCTAGCTGATTCTTCATTTGCTATAAATTCTTCTGTCTTAGCATATTAGTTCACGTTGAACATGTTTCATGATTGCAAAAATCCCATCTGGACATTAAACTAATTTTCATAAATGATTATGTGGAGACCCAGAATCCTTGTCACTTCATAGAGGCCATCGAATGGGTCACAGAGATCTGGCTTCCCAAACATACTAGTGTCTTTATGTAGACTCCAGGGACAAGTGATTATCCATTTTTTTTGTTCCAAGAGTTGTATCAGAGTTTGCTCTAGCAGTCAATGGGGACAAATACAGACACAGCCAGATAACATGAGTGAGGGGCCTTAGAGCACTCATCCTTAAAGTATGAGACCTTAACCCTTAGAGCACTCAAATACCCACTTCAGGGCTTGTGGAATTCTATGGAAGAGAAAGCAGAAAAAGTGTAAGATTCAGAGTGGGTGAAGGATAATGAGGAAACGAGGCCTTCTAAAGACAACCGGACTGGTGCACAGATGAACTCACCAGACAGAGACAGCATCCATAGGATCTACATGGGGCTGCGCCAGATGGAGTTCCATAGTTGAAAGATGTGGATACACACCCCAACCCCTAACACAGAAGCTATCTCCAGTTGATAACAACTTGCAAATGAAAACTTAGTTTTCTCCAAAGGAGTCTCACTGGGAAGGCCATATGTCCCAGCAGTAGATGGCCAACCGAACGGTATCTTTGGAAGGTCTTTATCTGATGTCATTTAGGCTTTTTATTTTTAAATTATATTTAATTTAATTTTTATATTTACAGTTCTTCCCCCTCCCTGCTCCCTCCCTTCCCTCCCTCCCTCCCTCCCTCCCTCCCTCTGTCTTTCCTTCCCTCTCTCCTTCCTCGCCTCCCTCCTTCCTTCCCTCTCTAAAGCCCCCTGCGTACATATTGTGACATAGTTTTGTGTTTTTACAGAATTCTAGAGTGTGAGGACTAGTGGATTTCTGTGTTTATATCTGTTCTTGTGCCTTTCCTTGGGTTCTTTTCCCTCTGTTTGCCGTGTGTGTGTGTGTGTGTGTGTGTGTGTGTGTGTGTGTGTGTGTGTGTGCGTTTGTGTGTGTGTGTGTGTGTGTGATTATGTGTTTCTTTTCATTCATAGTTATCTCTTAGATGCCTGTTTTTTTTATAAGGAGAGAAAGAAGCATGGTGGATCTGGATGGGAGGGAAGGTGGGAGGGACTGAGAAGGAGATGCAGAAGAAACCATAATCAGTATGTATGATTTGAAAAAGTCATTTTCAATAACAGAAAAAATAAAAATTCATCATTGTGGGAGGATTTGGAGTGTAAAAATGGAAAGGAGGCATGTTATAATTATATCATAATATAAAAGAGAAAAAAATAAAAATAAATAAATAAAGAATTGTAAAGGATTTTTTTTCCTTACGAGTAGAAAGAAGTGACTAACAATTATTGAAAAGCATACCTATCTAAGTAGTATTCATAGGGGTCTTTAAAGGGCTACAACTTTGTAGCCACAAGATACAGGATGTAGTGTCTTTTTCATGATTCTAACACTAAGCAAGAGGAACACTTGCTTAGTAGGCAACCCAGCTGGCTTGCAAGGTGGTGTGGATTCAAGGGTCAGTTGCTTCTTGTTGGGACCCAGGCAGTGGCTTCAGAAACCCACAGACTATCAGCTGTGAAAGGCGAGGCAGAAGTAACAGTTGCTGAACTTCCATTACACTATTGATCAGACTAGTGACTCAAAGATAAAAGGTAGAGAAAGGCTGGCTTCCCAGCCTCATGAAACTATCTTTTATTCCTCAGCTTTTCCACTTTTCAAAGGACTTTCTATAAACACATTCACTTCCTTCTAAAAGTCTCATCACTTTTATGGATGCCTTTTGTCTGTTGCAGTGACACCTGCAAATTCTATTTCTGCTCTGCCCCGGATCACCCAGAGTCTTCATTCTTGCTGGCTCACTTTGAGTTTTCAAGCCAGGCACATCTTTTCCTAGAGTTTCAATAAAGGGTATTTCAACCCTGTCAAGGTTGGGAAAACAGGCATGTATATGACGTTTGCCACCTTGTTTGTTCTCCTCCGTTACAAGCTTCCCGTCAGTTGGATCATCTGTTTTGTACATTGGTGAGACTGTGTGGTCATTTTGGTCATAGAGTTGTTTGTAACTATTTCTTTCTTTCATTACTTTGGTCTGGACCATGAGAACAGAGATCACAGTTCCTCATAAGTTTATACATCATGATATGTGCATCTGTTTATCTTTTATGACTGTTGATTTTTTTCTATACACACAGTAGAGCAACAGTGTTTATCACATAGGAAGATTTCAAGATTAATTGTGGAATGAAACTTTCTTCTGCCTGCTACATCATTTACAGTGTTATGTGTTTAGAGAAATGATTCAGAATGGGCCAATCCTGAGAAAGAGCGAGAAATCTTCCCACATATGATCTCACTGTTTAGATGGTATATTTCTCTTCTAACATTGGAGCATTTGGGTTAAGCATTTGATCATGAGATTTTCCCTGGCCCAGGATTTATTATTCTGTTATAGGAATTAAAACAAGATAGATGGGAATGATAAAATAAAATTTAAGCTTGTTGCTTGCTTATCTTATTAAAATTTATTAAATTTATTAAAATTAGATATATAAAAGAATGAACTGAAAATGAAGGAAACTGTCCTAACAGAAGCCGACTGTGAGGGACTGTGACTAGCCATGAGCAGCCTTACTTTGTAATTGCACATAACACTTCTCCATGAACCACACAACTATGTAAGAGTAAAAATGACTTGACTCAATGGCCTTTAACTCATCTATAATTTTTAAAATTCTATTTGAAAACGATGACTTTTTCTGTAAATTTATATTACAAACTTACTGCCAATTCTTTTTAAAAAAGTTTTTGTATTGCTTCTCTGTAAATTTCACATCATGCACCCCAGTTCCACTCATGTGTCCCTCGCCTCATACCCTGCCTTCACCCTTGCAACCTCCTCTTAAACACAGGGGAAATAAAAGTCATTGTGGAAGCTATATGTGCCATAGTGTGTTTGACAGTATACTCTTTGGTCTACATTTCTTTGCTTACAAATATTCATTGCAATTATCCCTTGGTCCTATATAAGGCTTCTGGCTTCTGCCACTCTGTCAACACTGAAATCTAACTACGACTTCTCTTAGATATCCTGTTGTTGCCCTGTGACGTGGAGATCCTGTAGTTTTAGATTTGTAGAACTGGGTCCTTTATGCACTCCAGAAGTTTATCAGTGGGGTACATCTTGGGGTGGGCCAATTCAAAGCCCTGGATCTGGGCCTGAGATGTGTCTGAGTTGGCCCTCTCCCTCTTACACCCTTGGCATCAATGCACTGGCAACCCTTGCAACCAGACCCTGCTGCCCAGGTGAGGTGAATGCCTACTGCCAATTCTTAAGAATAAAAAAATATAAATATATATTTTTAAACTTAAATAGAATTACATAATTTCCCTTCCTTCAACCCTTCCTATGCACCCCTTGTTCTCTTTCAAATTCATGGCCTCTATTTCTTTAATTATTATTACATATGTATGTGTATATACTCCTGAATATATAAATGCAACCTGCTTAGTCTGTATAATGTTACTTGTATATCTATCTATCTATCTATCTATCTATCTATCTATCTATCTATCTATCATCTATTTATCTATATGTATATGTATGTTCAGAACTGACCACTTAGTATTGGATAACCAATTGGTGATTTCTCTCTTATTGATTTACCCTTAGGTCCAATTAGAGAACTGCTGTTTACCACTAAGGTATGCATAAAAATACTATACTTCAATTCTTAAGGGAGTTTAGCAATTTATTTTAATTGGTGTTATTAAACATAAAATATTGCTGCTACAAAAGGAAAGCCATCCACTTCTTATTATGACTTTTTTAGACTTGTGAAATATGTATATTTATATTTATATAATTTGATATTTTTATTTATTACACATACTTGAAATCCTATTTAGTAGTTTAATGATTTCATAAAGAAATTAATCATTAATAACTGTAATGAACTAAATCAATCTTAAATGCAATAATGCAAATCTTTACTCAGCGTTTGGAAATGCATCAGTACTAATAAAAAAAGAAAGAAAAAAAATAACAGTGAAGATGAGTAATACCAGCAGGTTGATTTTTATAAAGGTGATAGAGATTAGAATAAAATAATAAATTAGAAGAGATTTTCCTGAAGAATAATTACTAAGCTGTACAATAAATACCGTATGAACTACCCACTTGAGCTAAAGTCAGAATTATATTAATATTTTATTACATCTAACCATTTTACAACAGTTATCTCCCTCCTCAGAGCAAGGTATGAAAAATAGGGAACATTTTTTTTAAAAAGCCATTTTAAGAGGAGAAAATGGACTCTCAGTGGTTAATAATCTCCATGGAGCTTTGTTTTGCATTACAGTGGGGGAGATTTAAAGGCAAGTGAGCATGATGGGCAAAATGGGTGAACAGGTGTGGTGGTCCTCAGGAAAGCCTTGTCCAAAGATGCTGTCAGTTTTGGTTTTTAAACCATCAACCTTTAAGAATGGTACTGACATTTAAAACTACAAAGTGGAAATACAATAATAGGAAGAATTATAATGCCATCATATTTTAATATAGTTCTATAGTTCAATTTATCTTACAACTAATGAGAATAAAGAAATGACTTTTCTGTGGATTAATATTACTTCTGTCTCTCTATCCCGTTAAAATGTTTAATAGATTATATAAGTCAAGTCCAGTAAGAAAACAACTTATTTAATCCACCTCCGAGGCAGTATAAATAGTAGTAATGACTGTAGTAGCATTGCAAGGAAAAGGAATAAAATAAACAAATATTGATGATTAGTTATCAAATATTAATAAGTTATATGGAAAAAAGCTAGAATTACATAGAACTAACAAATAGATATAAAAGCAGAGACTACCATAAATTGAAATTTTAACATGGATTTTTGTTTTAATAATATATTTATCTTACTGTCAACTAATTTAAGAAGTTTTTATTTTAAAACATCTTTGAAACCCAGTCAAACACAGTTTGTAATCGATGTTCGTTTCCTAAGTTAGAAATCACAAAGCTTTTTTGTTTTGTTTTGTTTTGGGTTTTTTGTTTTGTTTGTTTGTTTGTTGTTTGTTGTTTGTGAAACCACAGTTTTATTGAAATCTGGACCTGAGGAAAAATAGGGAACATATATCACTTCTAAGTTCACATTTTTCAAAAGAAGAGAATCTAAACCATTTTTATAGGAGGATGGGTATCACCTTTGCACTTTCAAAATTGAAGTGTTTAATAAACGCCACAGGAAACTAGGCTTGAACCTGGTTTTCAAAGGAGGTGTTGGAAGGTTTTGCCCTAGATACTGCTAAAGAAAATCCAAGGACAAAGTCAGTTTTTTAGTTAACACGAAACCATAGGTATGCCTAGTCTTACCAAAGTTGGTTTAGGATTTAGGCATAATTATGACTCTTAAAAATTGTCCATTCTTTATCCCTATAACTTGAGAGTATGTTTATAAGGTAAACAGATTTTGCGGGCAGAATTCAGGTCCTGCTGACCTTAAATTAAAATAATTATTTTTCTTTCATCAAATTCAGTTTGATGAAATCTAGTCATATGAAGCTTCATAACAATGAATTCTTTAAAAGGCTTCTTCTTCCTAGCTGAGTGCCAAAACATGACAATCAAAGTTGGCAAGAAAAATTCAGGCGGCTGAAATCCTTACCACTGGTGCTATACAATGTGATCGAGATGAAACTTTCCAAGCTTTATGGATTCTCCTAGGAATTACCAATGATATGGCGCTATCTCAGAAAACTGGGAACAGGGCTCCCTCAATACCCAGCTATTCCACTCCTTGGAATATACCCAGAAGATGCTCACACACACACACAACAAGGACATATGCTCCATGTTCATAGCAGCCTTATTCATAATAGCCAGAACATGGAAACAACCTAAATGTTCCTCAGTAGAAGAATGGATAAAGAAACTGTGGTACATTTACACTATGGAATACTACTCAGCTATTAAAAACAAGGAATTCCTGAAATTTGTGGACAAATGGGTGGAACTAGAAATGATCATATAGGGTAAGTTAACCTAGAAGCAGAAAGACTCACATGGTATATACTCACTTATAATTGGACACTAGCCCAAGAGGCATGCCCCATGATATGTATACTTCTCATACCCAACTTTTAGGGAGCTAGACAGCGAGGTAGCTTTTGTTTATTTTGTTTCACAACACTGCTGAGTCCTAGAAGTTTCTGCTATCTGAGAGCCAACGAGAATAGGAGAGTGTAAATCTTATTTCCACAGGTGAGGGGAAGAGATAAGAGATCTAGTCAAGTTGTGAGAACACATGGTGTGGGCTGAGCCCAGAGCATTTCTTTTTCTATTCTAAATATCCCTATGTCTAGGCCTAGAAGCTTCTGACCTTCATACAATCTAATCCTTTGTAAGCCCAGACCTTGAAGGCTTCCGCTTCCAGGCTGTCTGCTAACCTGGGCCTAGAATCTTTTCAGCCTCTGAGACTTACTTCTGAATAAACTGATCCTTTCTAGTTCTTTCTGACCTCTAGCTGGCTGGTTAAACTCAGCTGTTCTGGCTCAAACTCCTCTCCTAGCTGACAGACTCAATTAGACTTCTCTTGGTTTCTCACTGAACTGCTTGGCTTGGAAAAACTGCCCCTGAACTCTACAAACTGCACTGCACTGACTGAATGAACTACATTTCCCTCAACTGAACTGCACGGAATTCAAATCAACTCCCCCTCTTTCTCCCTGAACTGTTCTTAAGTAGTCCCTCTTTCCTGTCTGTTCTTGTGAGAGTTGGGCATATCCTATCTCTGACTCATTCTGTCAAGTATTTCTCTGATTTGTCACCTTGTCTGCCTCTCAGTTAGATGTCATTGTTTGGTATTAGAGGTATATACTAAGGGTGTGTCTGTATTCCAGCGAGAAAAATTAGCAGTATGAGGCATGTCTGTATTTCAGTTGGATCACACAGACTTAGAACAAACTTAGAATGTCTTTTGATGTGATCCTTTGGCAGAGCAGCCTTTTTGCTGCGTTAAAATTTCTTTACAAGAGTGATTTAGATTCATAGTTGGTCTTTTCATTCAGATAAAACGCAGCAAATAGATAAAGAGCCCAACTTTGCAGGTTCCTCCTTTTGAGGAAAGGAAGTGGACATATAATCCAGTGTCCCAGCATTTCTAGAGGATGGCTGACAAAGTGATATGGGTCTTGCTGGGATCTCACTTATCCCAAGTGGGGCTAAAAGCAAAGAGAGCTATTTATACCGGCATGAAGGTTGAAGAAGCTACTCAGAACTTCAGACCTACTGATTGATGAGGGTCTTCTTTATGAGCCCAATTCATGAGTACTGAGAAAAGTAGGAAGCTTGACCAATGACTGCACACTAACAAAAACAGACATGAAACATGAAAAGATGAATGAACACAAGGAAATATGTTTCAAATAAAAGAATAAGGTAACCATTCAAATACTGACCTTATTGTAACGGCAAGCTAGCTGTTAGGAATGTTATAATGCATAGGGAAAATAATATATGAATGAGATCAGAATGTAAAAAAAGGAAAACAATTATAAATGCTGACAGAAATAATGGAGAGTAATATAAAAACTGAACAAAAATTCACTGGAAAGGTTAAAAAGAAAAATAGATTAAGATAGGAAAATAATAGTAAACTAAAGGTGTGGCCATTAGAAGTCATCATTAAAGGATAAAATTAAGTAAAAACAGATAAGACAGCCTGATACTAACAGGGCCCCATCAGACCATTACATAGTTTATAAGCTGTAGAAGGAGAAATATTTCAATATGTCTTCATTTCAGGGAACATAATGGACATTTGGAGTCACCAAGTGTCCATAACCTCAAATATGATAAAGATAAGGAAATCTCTACTATAGACAAGTGGTGGTGCACAGCTTTTATCCTAGCACTCAGGGAGACAGAGCCAAGTAGAACTCTATGTGTTTGAGAGGCCTGCATGGTTTACAGAGTGAGTTACATGACTGGTTAGGGTACAGAGAGAAACTCTGTCCCCCCCCCAAAAAAAAACCAAAACAAAACTAACAAATAACAACAAATAAATCTCCAGCAAAACATACAAATCCAATTTTTTATTTATCAAATAAAGTAGATAGAACACTTGGCTAGCATTCTTGAAGCCCTGCATTTGATTCCTTATTTTCCCTTGTGTTTGATTCCTAACACCATACAAACCAAGCAGAGTGGCACACACCTGTGTTCAGCACTGAGGAGGTAGAGACAGTAGTGTCAAAGGTTCAAGCTCACCTTCAACTAGTATCTTGAGTTAGAATTGGATATCAGCTAGTAGCTTAAAAAACAGGTCCTTTAAAAATGCAACACTCTTTATTAATATAGATATTGGGAACAATTTAAATTTCCTTTTATGAAATGAGACATTATCTCGATACAAAGATATTTCATGAATAGACATTTCATGAATAGAAAGCCAGAAACAAATATCTTGAAGAATTATATGCATAAAAATTATCCATTAAATATTAGCAAAATTTCACCATCACTGAAAGAGTCATCCTAGGATTTATTCCTGGGATACAAAGGATACTCAATATATAAAAAATTAATAAGTGTGCCTCATTATAAAAAAGAAAGGGAAATCACATGGATATCTCAGTAGATTCAGAATAAAAATTTAAAAAATTGAACAATCTTAATGAAAAAGGAACTAAGTATAAATGGAATTTACTTTCATATAATGCGGGTCATATATAAGAAGTTCACAACTGAAAACTTCCTCCTTAGGATCAAGAAAAAGACAAAGATGTCCTGGATCTATTCAACAGAGTGCTAGGATTCTTAGCCAGATGATTAGATAAGAAACTAAAGCCATTCAAATATAAAAGGATTTTTTTTCACAGATAGCACAATCAAATATCTAGAAGACCATTAAATACAACCCTAAACTATTTCACAACTCATAAATAACTTCATCATACTTCAGTGTATAAGACTAATATACAAGTAACTATATTATGTTCCTATACACTAAGGAAAACCCATCTCAAGAAGAAACTATGAAAATTATCTCATATATAATAATATAAAATATATCAAGTGTTTAGGAATAAACTGAATGAAAAAGGTAAAAGACTTGAAAACTATAAAAAAAATGTAATATTACACAGAAAATAGGCAGATATATGTGGCATATATAAACTAAACAGTGTTAAATAGTCATACTCCCTAAAGTAAGTTAAACACACACTGCAGTCTCTACCAAAATACTAAATGATGTCATTTACAGAAATAAACCACATGCTGAAACTCATTAAGGCAAAATACTCTGAATATCCATAATAATGTTAAATAAAATGGAAGCTTGAGACATCATGATTTTTTTTTTACTTTAAAATACAAAACAAAGCTATGGTAACTTTGACATAAAACAGACATATAGATCAGAACAGAATAAATTGCCTAGAAATACATGTGTGGCCAGGTGATATTTTTGTGTGTGTATGTGATACTGGGCACCAGGCTTGAGGGAGTGTCCACATTCTAGGCAAATATTCTACCAAGCTGTGTCCCCAGCTTTTTGACCAATTGAGATATGACTAAGGAGACAAGAATACACAACTAAGAAAATACAGTCTCTTCAACTCTGATGTTGGGAAAACCAGATAAATCCAAAGTTGAAAAGAAAAAAATTTGAAACACATCATATACTGCATACACACACACACACACACACACACACACACACACACACACAGACACACACACACACACATGCACGCACTTTGCTCTACATGATAAAAGCCTCATATATTAGGTCCTGTGGTGGCTACTTTTGATTGTCAACATGACTACATTTGGAATTAACTTAAATCCAAGTGGCTAGGTACACCATTGTGGGATTTTTAAAAAATTAAATCATTTGAAGGAGAAAGATCTTTTGAGGTGAGAAGATCTACCTTAAATCTACCATGCCTTCTGGTGGCAAAGTATAAAAAGGACATAGAAGAAAGTATTTGCTTGGCCTGCTTGCCCTCACTTCTATTGGAAAGTTTATTTCTCCACTGTTGTTCTTAAGAATTCTGGCACATACTAAAGACCATCTGAGATACAGTCTTGTGGATTGAATGTCTACTGTGCTCTTGGACTTTCTGTTGGTAGACAGGCATTGGTTAGACTTGCTGGACTGTGTCCCATAAAGCACTTAATAAATCTCGTACGTACATGATTATAATATATATTATATATATTCAGTCTGCTCTTCAAGAGAACCCTGTGTAATGCAGGGTCCAAACTCTAAAACACACACACACACACACACACACACACACACACACACACACACACACACACAAACACACACACAGAGAAAGAGAGAGAGAGAGAGAATGAAAAACTTTATGATAGTGATCCTGGTGTGAATTTAATATAAGTGATACAAAGCAGGCAAGTCACATTGAGACAAATTAAGGTTATTAATATTAAAAAATTAACATAGTAAGAATGTAACCTAGGTAATAGAAGGAAATGGCTACAGCCCACATATCAGATAATATCTTAAATTTGAAAATTCACAAGGAATGGTTCAGAAAGAAAGACATTTAAAAATGATTGAATATTTGAAGAGATATTTACCTAAAGAACACGCAAATGGACCAACAGTATCTTAAGGATGTTCTGTGTAACCACACATCAGTGAAACTGAGGCCAAACGCACAGGGAAGCTAGGTGGGGTAACTCTACTCACGATCCCAGTATGATGAGGCTGAGGCAGAAGGAACCCAAGTTCAAGGTTCATATGGGCCACATAGTGAGATGCAGACTAATAAGAAGTACATAGTGAATCCTTGCCTCAAATAGCGAAGCAAACCAAGCCAAAGAAACAAATACTTTTTACAAAAACACAAGAGATATCATCTCATATGTGTTGGACTGCATATTATGTGGGAAGGATACCCTGAAACAAAAATATTAGTGAAGAGGTGGAAAAATTAAAAATACATTGCTCATAAAGCAAAAGGGTAGTCATTATGATCAAGAATAAATTAAAAATGGAGCTACTATTTGGTAAAGAAATTTCACTTCTCGTTATTTACACAAAACGAATCAAAATCGAATGTTCAGTGTAGTGCTGTTTGCAATTTGATAGAGTTACAATATAATTTTCTATTGGTATATACATGGAGGGGAAGATGTTTATTATATTGAAATGGGATATTATTAATCTTTATTTGTTTTTTCAGAAGCCAGAATAGATTTTATTTAATTTCAAGTATTTTAAGATTTCTTTACATATACATTTATATTACTAAACACATATACAATAAACTACCTACAGCATGAAGAACCATGAAACAATCAGAATTATATAAATGTTACATCTTTAGTGATTTGGCTATTTGTCTTTAGTAGCCTTGAAGAAAACATCTTTCCTATCTTGGTGTGTCTAAAATTCTGAATGTAAATCATTATTTATCATATCTCATCACTATCAACTTAAAACATCTATATAGATGTAAAAAGATCTTAATCCCTAAACAACTAAGCTTAATTATAAAACTAAATTATCTGGTCTTCAATCCCATCAGAGACTTGAGAAGGAATAAAATTGATTACCTGTATATACTAGGAGTGCAGTTTAGTAGCTTCCCAAATGAGAGACAATTTGCTACTTGAGCAGTTACCCAAATCTCTCTATAATGTTGGAGCATCACCTTCAGCCTTCTGGCCCAGTATATTTGACAGACATATTTGTGATTCAGGAACCATTGAGGACTTGCTTATCCTGTCTTGGCAGAGTTTGGCTGTTGACTCTGGCTGCTTCCAATCTTTATCTTTTTTTAGGCAGAATTCTGTCTGTGGTAGAAATGAGGACATTTTCCCCAGTGGCTTGTTCGCCACATTTGATGCCATCTCCATAAGGAGGTTCTCTGATGCTCTTCATCCTCTTTAAGTAGGCTGGGTGTTTCCAGGAGTTAACCTGTCTCATTGTCAATGAATTTTTAAAATAGTAAAAACACCTTTATATGCCATATTCTGTATGGCTCTGAGATTTTTGAAGACTTTATGTAATTATTTTACCTTATCTTTCTATAGAATCTTATGTATCTGTTGCACCTAAGATGTGGACTAGAAATTGATATGACCATGATTTGAACAACTAAATTAACTTGTATAACTTATTTATCCTAAATAGCCTACAATAGCACTTTCAAAGTATTGGAAGTAAACATTTATTATAATTCAATTATATGGGTACAGTACCTCTCATTAGAGTAGAAATATATATAACGTGTGTGAAGAATAATCTTACATTTGAACGTTATACCACTGTATCTAAAATTAAACTTACTTTTGTGTGTATATACAAGATTCTAAGCCAGTGAATTAAAAATAACCTTGTTAATGAAAATTAAGGCATTAAGTTGAAGAGTAGATTCACTAATCTAATTTTGTTCTATCTTCCCTATATATTTCTATAATCCCCCTTCTTTCTTTTCAACCCCTGTCTCCAAACCTAAGAGTAGAAGATAAAGAAAAAGAGAGACATCCCTGAGTCCAACCTTGCTTTCTCTCTAAATAAGACCAATAATAATTTATAACCAACTCCCATTGAAAATAACCCTCTATAGCCTAAGAAAGAACCAAAAACCTACCTGAGCCATCTTAAAAGAAATAGGGCATTGTTAAGATTTCTTCTGGCTGATTTGGGTTGAATAACACCTTTGTAGGGGTCCAAATAAAATTGGAAAAATGGTTAAACAAGCTAGGAATAGCATTTGTAGTCCAGTTTCTAAATGTTGAGAAATTCCAGGCTTAGGTAGAGTCCTGTGTGGGACAGTCCGAAATGCTGGACTAATTGGGATTGGAAGCTTTTTTCAAAGGTGTCTTGGGAGATGTCTTGTTCTGATTAGGAACAGCAACAGAAGCACTTGGTGCTGGAACATGAAGGATGCAGGATGTCAGTGTCTAGCATGCTGAGAATAATGAATCCCATCAGGTCTGATCCAATGTCAGCGTCCGGTTCTTTTGTTCTGAAAACATATAATTTCTGACAAGCATTATACAGTCCTAAAATTATAAATTTATAAGGTGTATATGATTCAAAGAACAATTAAGGCTTGTTCTCTGCTCTGTGTATGAGTAGAAAAAAAGACATCTGTGAATCTTCGTTCATGCCATATGAAGAATAGCATCTAATAGTAATTCCTAGGGATTCTGTAGCCAACAAGGCGTATTGTCTATGCCTAGACATTCATGTCTCAGCAAGTCTCAGAGCTATTCCCATAGAGCGGGATTAGCAATATAAGTTACCTGCTTGTTCTGCAGTTTAAATTCTTCACATTCGGATTGTATCTCCCTCCCTCATCTCCTTCTGTTCCAATTCCTTTCCTCATCTCCTCTCCTCTCCCTCCCTCCTATTAAAGGAAGGAAGCTTATCTATCATAAGTTTGTGAGTGATGGAGGGATCATGTTAAGTAGGGTGGCTCAAACAAAGAAGGACAAATATTCTATTATTTCTTTTATGTGTGTCATCTAAAATAGGCCGACTCAAATTCATTGGAGTCCAAGGGCAAGGGATTAGTAACTGATAATCAGGGCTCATAAATGGGAGAAACAAAATAGTTATATTATATTCACAAAAATAAAAGAAAAACACCAAGTCAAAATACAAGAGTTTTTTTTTATTAACAAACAAACAAACAAACAAACAAAATGCCTCCAGTTAGCAAAATGAACACACTTTAAAGAGCCTCAAAAAGAGTAATGTTTTGTAATATTAGATTTTTGTAGAGACTGTAGATATCGTGTTGAGTTCTTACTACAGGAAAATGGAACTTTAATTTTTAATTAATAAATGAAAAGGGGCCACGACTTGATAGGCACCCCTGATTCACTAGAGTGTTTCAAATATTTTTCAATAAGCTTTATCTTCACGTTCTCTTGTTATTGTCTAACACACCAATCCAAGGCAGCCCATGCTCTGCTATTTTCTTCTCAGCTCTCTTTTATTTTTAACAGAGCTCAGTGGACTCAACAAAGTTGGTTGCTGTGGAAACATAACCTTGATTTTCACAAATATTTTTCAGGAATAAATGTCACCATAATTTTTTCTCAGTCTTCTCCCTAAGCCTCTGTTGCTATGGCATTTCCTCCTCTATTTATTGAACCATGTTAGTCCAATGTTTTGTGGCAAATACCAAAGAAAGGCACAGATCCAATATTTTAAACTTAATTATAGTTTTGACATATGATGACAGGTCATGAGACCACTTAGAAAACATAGACAAATACATCTTGTCCTGGTGTGAAATTATTTTGTACTAGAAACAGAAAAAATATCTAAATAGTAAAGTGAGCATTAGCTTTTGCAATAAGGGGATCACTCAGTCAATCTGGAATATGAAAATTCTTCTTGTTCTAGTGACTGAGTATATCAACAGTGGCTAACCATCACTCACATGTAGGGCACTGTTTGGGGTTGGTTTGGTGCTGTGTACTCAAGTGTTAAATGCTGGCTCCCAAGATCTGCTTCCTGTATAGATGAGTCCATTGTCATGAATCTGTTCAATGTGGTGTAAATTTTTCTTCCCAATAATATATGATTGGTCAATCAAAAGGTTAGACAGCCTGCAGCTGGGCAGAAAAGAGGTAGTCAGGGCTTTTATTCCTAGGCTGGAGATCTCTGGTAGGGTCCATGATGAGAGAGAAGGAGAGGAAGAAGAGGGAAGTGAAGGAGAGATAAACCTGTTTTTGTATGATCCCAAGTGTGGGATCAGAACTGTCTTATGAGAACAGGTGAGCTTAATCCATTAGAAGATAAACCACCTCATGCGGGAACTTGATTGTTGCCAGCTGAAAAGATCCATGAACAGACTCTGAGAAGAGATATATAAATGAGCCCAAAACTGGAGAGGGGGCCTTTGGAAACTTGGAATAGTTTTGGCTGTTCATCGCTCCACTTTGAGACGCTCCTAGAAAGAACTGCTCGAGGGAAGGCTTTGGGGCTCCGGGCTCCTGCTGAGGTTCCAGTTTCTGGTTACTCCAGGTTCCAGCCGAGGAAATCCTGCTGGCAATGCCAGGAGAATCATTCCTCTGAATGGATATCCTTACGCTTTTGCTTTCGTTATTCTTTAATCCTCTTTTCCTATTGTTTCAGTTAGTCAGGTTATAAGGGACCTACGCTCAGTTAATAAGTTCATAATAAAATATAAATTGGTTAAGAAAACTGAACCTACAGGGAAGTCTCTATGGAGCAGTATGCACCATGAGCTATGCCCACAAGGGATGGCCTGATGGAGCAGAAGCAGCCCAAATGAAACATATAGGAAGGATTTTATCAAGGAAGCACACAAAGTAGCATAGAGGGTTGATATCTGCCCCAACTCTAATGCTTTAAAGCTTACTATAAATCTAAAAGGTCACTGTATCTTTTATTTGGGAAGTAAATGGTTAAATTGGGGTAAAAGCCCATAGTATATATATAGAAACAATGAGAGGAGTGCAGTTAGTCTTCCTGTGAAACTCTTCTCCAGGTCTTTCTACCTTTCCCCCCACCTTTCCATAAGACTCTCTATGCCTCGCCCAAAGTTTGATCTGCTGCTATGTGGAGCAGACAGCTATGCTAGGTTCCTCTCTGCAATCATAGTAGAGTATCAATAATAGTGTCAAGGTTGGCTCTTTCCCATGGGGTGGGTCTCAGTTTGGGACAGGCATTGGGTGGACATTCTCTCAAACTCTGCTTTATCTTTATCCCTGTACATCATGCAGGCAGGGTAAATTTTGGGTCAAAGTTTTTATGGGTGGGTTGGTGTTTCCCTCATTCAACTAAGAGTTCCTTCTACCTAGAGGGTGTCCTCTTGGGTGGGTTAATGGGGGGATCCCATTTTCTGAGGAGTAGAAGAGGGTTATAGGGGGAATAGGGAAGGAGGGTGAGACCAAGAGGAGAGGAGAGAGTGGGCTACAATTGGGATGTAAAATGAATAAATAAAATAATTAGTCAAAAAAGAAACAAACAGGAGCATAGCAGAAGCTCAAATAATATTTCTACTATAGGATGCCATACATGTCTCTGTTTTTATCACTTTCAGCATATGAAAATTTATGTTTACTTGGGTAGTGTTGAAATATCCTGTCATGATTGGCATTCAGCAATGGCACCACCTGAGTCTTGATTTTTACTTTTTACTAAACATTTATCCAGGTACCTATATTGTTATAAGCATTCAATGATTTTTAGCATTCCTGAAACCACTCTCAGAATGGGTAAGTGCCTAAAAAACAGCAAATCACATGCTAGACGTTAATTTATGATGTAGCAAAGGATGATTTTGAGCTTCTTTCTGATATTCCTGCTTCTACTTCCTGAGTCCTGAGATTACAGGTGTGCACATTTGTTTTGTGGGATTCTGCCTTGAACTTCATGAATAAGTAGGAGAATTCTACCAGTTCTTCATATACAAATCTTGGCTGGTAAGAGTCACCTGCTTTAAGATATTCTGACCTCAGTGTGTCTCTGCCATTTTGGTTTCAATTTTATTTGTACTGTCCGGATATCATGCATTATTTAACAATGTATTTCATTGGTCACTGAGTCTTTCATGTTCCTATGTACCGAGTGTTGTCCTTAGCCATGTGTGTCATTTCACTATTCGTCTAAAGGAACGCCTGTGGCTTAAAAACATACTTTCCTTTGAAAAAGAGTTCCAAAGATTAGGCTCACACTTCGTTATTTACATATATATGTAAATATACACATACACATAGTTGGTGACCATCATTTTACGTTCCTTCAGACTAAACCTCCATAGTTATCTTCTGCTAATCATTGGCTAGTGAGCACTATCCACCTCATTGAATGTGATTATCTGTAATGACAATTTAGGAGTTTCCTTATAGAATACTCATATATGTAAGAAACAAATGTACTTATGGCAAGCCCTTTCTGGTACTAACTATTCAAAAGTTGGAAGAGAACTAACAACTGGTTGAGTAAGTGAATCATTTAATCTATTGCAAGTTATTTGAAAATACCATTTGGCACAGTTACCTAAGAAGGAATAGGCAGGTTCCCTAATATATAATATTGGAGTTACGTAAATCTCACTGTAAATTTATACTTAAATAAATCTATAATCCTTATATAAAACCTATTATCTTAGGTACAGCCATTTTAATATTCTAATACTTGATAACATTAGTTTACAATTAATTTTATCATTTAAAATATGTTCAACCCATACCTTTTATGTTCATAAAAATAATTATAAAAAATAAATTGTCATACAATATTTTTGATCTTTTAAAATTCTCCCCATACACTAATACAGCCCGGACCCAAATCCTAGAATGTTCTTAAGCTTATGTTGGGTGAATTTTTGCAATATTGTTTTATTTTTTTTCTTCTCGACTTGCTTTAAATTAAAAAAAAAAAACACGAAAGTAGTCAAGAAATTAGCTCAAACAAACTTACTGATGTGAAGAGGAAATGAATGCAATTTTGTTGAACTAAGGAAGTTATCATATATGTCCACCTAGCAGAATGCCTGCATTTTTCATGAGTGTTGTCATTCTAGTTCGTATTTTGTTGCTGTCATTAGCATCTGACCAAAGGAAACTTATGAGAGGAAAGGGTTTCAATGACAGCTTGTACTTTCAGATCAGAGTGCATCGTGTAAAGTCAGGCAGGAACTGAAGTGGAAGCCAGGTGGAATGCTGCTTATGAGATCAGTTATTGTCTCATTCTGAGTTCACTTCCGTATATAACCCGACTCACCCGCCCAGGGATGGTAACACCCACAGTGAGCTGGTCCATCCACATCAATCATCAGTCAGGAGTCTCTCGCAGACTTAGCCACTTGGCCAGTCTGATCTAGGCAATTCTTCTGTTGAAGTTTCCTTTTCCTAGCTGACTTTGGTTTATGTCAAGTTGACAATAAAAAATAATCTGCTAATTTTGATTCTTTATTCTACAGTAGTCTTTTTTATCTATTATATTTTTGGCCAGCTATATCCATGAAATTTCTAAGGCTCTTAATTCATTTTTTTTTTATTATACGTACTTTAAAGGGCAAATGGAGCCTTAGTGTAAAGAGTCTGAGAAAGTAATTTCATAATTTGTGAGCTTATTATAGCTCTCAGCCTCTAAATCTATCCAAAGTTTAACATTAAAATAAACTTTTGAAGAGAGAATCAGTTCTAATTAGAGAAATGAAAAGACACAGAATACCTTAACACTTTACCCAGTTGTCTCATTTGTGGGTTATATGCCAAGAGACTGTGGCGGGACTGATCACAGAAGGACTTGCATTACCCTGGCAGAATTTCTTTTTTTCTGAATTAGAAATAATCACAGGTGGTAGACATCTAGACATCTAGAGTTTGACTAGTCATGCCAGGGTCTGACTTATTCTTTAAGGAGAACTCACTCTGACAGCTACATTGAAGATACCTCACCCATTGTGTTATCAGGTTTGGTCTTATTCAGACATTTACATTTTGAAGTATCTGTGATCATGTTCTTGTTTCCTCACTTAGAATAAACAATTAAGATGCTTGACTAATATTTATAAATAGTGAAACTATCAGAACAATGATAAAAGCAAGGCTCACATCTCCCAAATCCAAACTACAGATCAACTCATTGAAGTAAACTTTCCTTGACATCTTATTACCATTCTTGGGTTTAGGATGCTTCAGGCAATTAGTACAGGGTCTAGCCACTTTAACCACTTTTTAAATTTCTTCTTTTCACAGTTAATAATCAGCCTCTACTTAAACTATAGTAGTTAATTAATTCTTAGCAGTCTTTTGTAACTTATACATAGTATTAATTTTAATTGGAAGATTTCAAAAATATTTTTGTAGGAGGACTGATGTCATAAAATTTTATGTGCTTTCTTACCCAGCTGTCTGAATTCAGTGAAGATGTTGTGTGGTACAATCCAGTCATCTAGTTAAAAAACCACAATATAGAATAAAATATTGAACAAAGGTAGGTAGATCTGTTCTTGATTCCAGCCTGTCCAGTGGGTTAATTGATTTCATTCATTGCTTCCCACCTAGTTTTAAGTTTTAAGAGTATTTATATTAAAAAGTGACCTCAAGGAACATAGTTTCAAAAATTAGATGTTACATTATTGTCTAGGAGTACATGATGCATTTTAAATGCAGATATGACTTTATCTAAAGTATTCTTTAATAAAGAGCTCAGCTTTTAATTGCTAGAAATATTATTCTGGTGAACTGCAAATTCTCTTAGATTCAAATTAAAGCACATTTGGCTTTATTGTAATATCCTTAGAAAAATCAATTTTTTATCCTGAGGTAATAAAATATTTAGCTCATTAAAAGATGAGGCAAGAGATTCATGTGTTCCCCTCTTGAGACCTCTGAATTTTAGCCTCTCTAGGTCTGTGGACTGTAGCACATTTAGCCTTTACTTTATAGCTAATATCTCCTTATAAATGAATAATATTATGTTTGTCTTTCTTGGTCTAGGTTGTCTCACTCAGGATAATTTTTTCCTAGCCTGATCCGTTTGCCTGAAAATTTCATGCCATTATTGTTTTTACAGCTGAGTAATATTCCATTGCATAAATGTACCACATTTTCTTTATCCATTTCTTAGTAGAGAGACATCTAGATTGTTTCCAGTTTCTGGCTATTATGAATAAAGCTGCTGTGAACATAGTTGATCAAGTGTCCTTGTGGCAGAATGGAGCTTACTTAGGGTATATGCCTAGGAGTGGTCTAGAGAGGTCTTGAGGAAGATAGATTCCCAATTTTCTGACAGGAACAGAAGGGATTAAGTTGGGAGAAGATGGAGGTAGAGAGCATTGGGAGAGACAGCTGGAATTGGGGGGGGGAGGGTATTTTGGTCATGAAGTTGAAGCCCAGTGGAATGGAACCTCCCAGGAATCAACAAGGGTGACCCTAGTTAAGACTCCTAGTAAGGGGAGATGTGGAGCCTGAACCAGATACCCAGGCAAGACTTCGAGTGGAGTGATTGGCACAACAACCCTGACACAAAACCTTTAACCTACAATTTGTCAGGCAGAGAAGGTATGCTGTGGTAGAGGTTGTACAGAAATTGGGAGAGTGGCCAATCAATGACCGTTTCCCTTGAGACCCATGCCACAAGAGGGGGCCTAACTCTTGACATTGCCTGGGAGAGCCAGGAACCAGAGACTGATTAGCCCAGACAAGTAAGATAGAGCCAAACACGACCAGTAAAAAAAAATCAATCAAATGATTCTTTATAATATTCTGCTATGCTGTAAACAGGCATGTAGTAAGACCATCATCAGAAAAACTTCATCCAGCATCTGATGGAAGCAGATGCAAAGTCTGATTGACACACATTAAGTGCAATTTGAGGAATCTTCAGGAAGAGGCAGAAGGGTTGTAGGAACCAGAGGGGGAAAGACACCACAAGAAAATCCACAGAATCAACTAAGGTGGGTTCAAAGGGGCATACACAGAGACTGAGCTAAAAAACATGGAGCTTGCATGAATTTAACCAAGGTCTTTGCATATATGTTGTGGCTGTATAGCTTGGCCTTCTTGTGGGACTCCTAAAAGTGGGAGCAGGGCCTGTCTCCAACTCTCTTTTTTGCCTGTTTTTGGGACCCTTTTCTGCCCATTATGTTACTTTATTCAGCCTCAATAGAAGGGGAGGTGGCTAGTCTTATTGTAACTTGATATACCATGTTTGTTTGATACCCATGAGACACCTGCCCTTTTCTGCAGAAAGATGGAGGTGTAGTGGATTTTAGGGGTGGGGCTTGGAGGAAAGGATGGAGGTGAAACTGTGGTTGGGAGGTAATACAAGAGAGGTAAATAAACAAACAAATACACAATCATGGAAAAAAAAAAGATGAAGTGGGCCATAACTGTACATAGTTCTATATCTAATCACTCATACTAAATGTAATATTGTTTATATTTTTGCTTATTTGTTTATTCACTTGACATTCTAATTGAAGCCCCAAACCTTTTCTCTTCCCAGTACCTCACTCCCTCCCTCTCCCTGACTCCTCTTCCCCTATTCCTCAGAAATGGTGTGCGCTCCCTTTCCACTCACCCCAGTCCGTCAAGTCATATCAGGACTGAGCATTTCCTCTTTGTCTGTGGCCTGGCAAGGCAGTCCAGCCAGGGGGAACTGAGAAAAAAGCTGGCAACAGAGGCCATATCAGAGACAGCCCCTGCTCCCATTATTAGAGGACCCACATGATGTCTAAGCTGCCTATTGTCTACATCTGTGTTGACTTAATTCCAGTCCATGCATGATCTTTGATTGGTTCTTTGGTCTCAGCAAGTCCCTCTAGGTCCTGGTTAGTTGGCTTTGCCGGCATTATTGTGGAAATCCTGTCACTTTTCCAGGTCCCTTTCTCCATTCCCACTAATTTTCCACAGGCCTCCCTCTGTGTTGCCCCAATTTTTTACCTTGAGTCTCAGCACCAGTTTTGAATCGCTGGTTGGTGGAGCCTCTCAGAAGACAACACTGCTAGGCTCCTGTCTTCAAACATAGCATCATACCATTAACAGTGTCAGGGGTTGGCTGCCTCCCATGGGATGGGTCTTCCCTTGGGCCAGGCATTGGTTGAACATCCCTCAAATTTTGCTTTATCTTTATCCCTGCACATGTTGTAGGCAGGTCAAACTTTGAAGTAGGAGTCTCTGCTAGAGTCCCGCTCATATGCTTCCAGGAGCCTACTCTGACTTATTTATCCAAATTGTCTCAGAGATGTCTCTGCCCACAGTTTCTCTTTTCCCTGTAGTCCTTCTGTCCTCCCATCCCTGCTCTCCCAAAGTCTCATCTCCATCCTTGTATCTCTCTGTGCTCCCTCTCCTATCTTCTTCCCTCTCTTCAACCACCACCTCTGTCCATTCTATTTCTCCTTCTGAGTGAGATTTAAGCATCCTCCCTTGGATCCTCCTTGTTACTTATCTTTTTTGGGTCTGTGGATTATAGTATGGTAAAGTATGTTAATCCTGAACTATATAGCTAAAATCTACTTATAGGTAAGTACATGTGTGTCTTTCTGGGATTGGGATAACTCACTCAGGATGATATTTTCTAGTTCCATGATTTCTTGGTTTTTAATAACTGAGTAGTATTCCATTGTGTAAATGTACCACAACTTCTTCATGCATTCTTCAGTTGAGGGACATCTAGGTTGTTTCTAGATTCTGGGTATTATGAATATAGCTGCTATGAACATAGTTGATCAAATGTCCTTGTTGTATCACAGAGAACCTTTTGAGTATATACCTAGGAGTGGTATAGCTGGGTCTTGAATGTAGAGCTATTTCCAATTTTCTGAGAAAGTGCCAGATTTATTCCAACATAGTTGAACAAGATTGCACTCCCACCAGTAATGGACCAGTGCTCCTCTTTATCAACATCCTCACCAGTACAGGCTGTCACTTAAGTTTTTGATCTTAGACAATAAAATTTTATATTCAGAATATTGAGTAATATTCTCACAACATTCACAATACAATTAGATATAATTTTAGCAAAAGGAAAATATCCAAACTGTAGAGTATACTAATATTAGGGTTTTTTCATGTCTTTAAATATATCCTAATAACTAGATAAAACATTTTAGGAAACTACTGTGCCATATGAAACAAATGTACAAGGTCAACTTTGGATTTACAATAAAACACAAAGACTAGTTTCTCAGTTTTCATATATTGGGCCTTCATACTTTGTGAAGTAACAGTAAAGCATAAATAAAATTACCACAGTCTTATTTAATTTGTCCACTATTTATCCTAAGATCATGTGTTTATTTCCTCATTATAAAATCCATCAATGTGAGGATATGTGTACTTCACAAATCTTTGCTATTTCCCCATCATAAAGAAGGCACTAAAGTAAGTACCACACGCATTATGCTTGATGGGACATATGTTCTTTACCTTCAGTAACCAGGTATTCTGAAGAACAAGAGGAAAAATTAAACTACGAGTAAGTCAAATGACTGTATATTCCAGTGAGGCAAGTGCAGGGGAAATGAAATTAAGTAATAATTAAAAGGAAGTGAACTTTGATAGATTGTTCAGTGAAAGCAGCTGTGTTTAACTTGCACGAAATAGAACCTTACAGGAGAAATCTGTGTTGCCCCATGCCGGGGAGGGGACAGTGTCATGGAATGAGAGGAGTTTGAGCAAAGTTTTATGATGAGGAGAAATAGAAGGAGGACCAGCTGCGTCCCTAGGAAGGAAAGTGAAATAGGTTTATAACTGGACATGGAGCTTCTAGAAGGGAGGGACTGAGCAAGGACTGGGGAAAGTCAGAAAACAGGCAAAAACTTGGACACTACATCGTTAGGAAAATTTCAAAGCATTGAACAATATGCTCTTGGAATTGGCTAGAGAGCTTTTATTAGGGGACCCATCTTTGTTTTTTAAACATTTTATTTTGTCAGAGCATATTTTGTGGTTCAACAGAAATGGGGCATAAAGCTGTCATTTTTGAGTAGTCCAAAGAGAGCTGCCAGTGATTGCTAGACACAGGAAAACTCACATGTCCAAGAAGCCTTGGAGAAGGGCTTTGGTGTTCCCCATGGGCTGAATTTTCTGGCTATGCAGGATAAAGGAAGATCCAAGCTGTGTCAGTGTTATCAGCCAGGTGAACTGTGGCACTGGAGTAAGCATACATTAATATTGAGGAGATATTTTAAGATTGTCTTTTTTTTTTTTAATATAGAGAGGTCAGTACTGCAGTACTGCAGTGGGACATCCGAGTGAGAGGATGTGTGAATCATCACTTAGGAGAAGGCTGTGAGCTACATTTAGCGTGTGAGAATGCACACAGTACAGAGCACATGGCTACAGCTGAGGTCTAAGTTGAAACTGACTTGTAGAACTCTCTGTTTCTAGTGGGTTTTGTCCTACTTACTCTTCTTTGCATCTGTGATGAGTTTGACATACACGTTTTTAAAAGAAAATTTTGCTTTTTTTTATTATTATTTGTGCCTGTGTGTGTAATGTCTGTGAGTGTGGGTGCCATACTGTGCTTATGAAAGTCAGATGATAACTTTCTTGTCAGTTCTTTGCATTCATTATGGGATCCAAGGATTGAACTCAGATTGTAAGGCCCCCAGGCATTTGATTTCACTTACTGTCATGGGCCCTACTACTTTTACTATGATATTTAGTTTGCCTTCTTTATCCTTCAATAATACTAGTCATGATGAAATATAGGACTAACCGAAAATATAATAAAGTGAAGGAAGGTCAATGGAATATTTTTATTGCAATTCTTCACCAGCTCTTGCATCTGTTTACAAATAACTTTAGCAAATCGAGCAAAAAATCTTCTTCAAGTTTTGGTGACCAGCAGAGATCAAGCAGGGTAAGATGACTGTAGATTCCTGGTTTCTTGAAAGAGAACAGAATTTTACTTATTCAGTTCTCACATATGAAATCACCTAAAACAAATGTTACATTAAAACTGAGCTCATCTAAAATGTTCAATTTTCCAAAGTCTGTAATAAATTAAATTCTACTCATCTTCCTATATATAAGTAGAGAATTTTGTCTTAAACAAAACAGTAAGATTTTAGAGGTAGATGTACTTTAGGGGTCACTCCTCAATCTAAATGGAGGACCAAAGATATTGTGTATCTGCCAAGGTTGTACAATTTCCTGGAAGAACAAGCCAGCCTGGAAGCAAATTTTCTCCAGAGCTTTCTTCCTCTGCCTTTGGTAAACACCAGGTAGTGTAAGGCAACTTTCGAATGCTGCTCTTGCCCTAACTACTGCTGAATCATTGTCAGATGTTTGGTCCCATTTCACCTAGTCTTTCTGAATATTAATTTTCTTTCCATTCAGTTCTTTGATAGAAAGCTTTCAGAGTCTTCATGGAATACGTTTATATTTTTGTTGGAACCTAGAGAATCTATACTTTTAAAAACCATTTTAGACTTGTTCCTGAATCTTTGTTCTGTGGCTAGCTTAGGCAAGGCAGCCAGTCGGTCTAGGCTCCTTTTCAATGCACTTTTAATAAATGATGGCACATGTGCAGAAAGATAATATGAAAGAGTTTAACCACTTACTATACTCTATTACAAACTAAAAATAGTAGGAGAGGTAGGGTAAGTTAGATAAACATAAAGGCAAATTCCTGAAAGCGTGTATCAGACAGAAATGAAAACTGACATGGGGGTTTTAAGGATGCTACTTTTATATGAGAAAGATAGCTATATTTATACACTGGTTTGCGAACTTAGTTTGCATGAATTATATTAATATTTAAATGAGTGGTTCAGAATGCAATGTATCTACCTATTATATATCTGAGATTCCTTGTGCTTTTGTTTTTACATGGCATGCTTAATTAAAACACCTAAATTTGCTCATCAGAAAGTCTTTTATAGTGATAGCTGATCATTTCAAAGCTAGAATGAAAAATGAAAGTTTTACTGCCCCATATGATGAGGCACCTCTCACTAATCCCTAAGTGCTCTCGATTCCCATCGAATCTAAGCCTGCCTGATTTTAGTGCTGGATGGCTGCAGAGCCCTCCCCCTTTGTTTGGCAGTTAGCTTGCACATTTCCTATTTCAGCTTGTAAAAGGTCTGGGGGTTCTAATGGAAAGGTTATTGCATGGAAACCTGTGGGTTTTAAACTAGGCCAAATCATGAATATACTGTAGCTTATGGCAAGTCTTGTAGCATTTGTGGGAGCATTATAAAGTAAAGACTTATGCCCAATATACCTCAACAATCCTTTCAAATAGCTGGCTCCTGAATGAATACCATACAGCCTTCCATCTCCGTCACTATACAGTGTCAGTTGTTTCATTAAAAACAAATCTTAAAGAACCTTCTAAGATATGTATGTGTGTGTGTGTGTGCGTGTGTGCTCTTATCATTTCTGTTTTCAGAATTTGACTTGTTGCTATGGGATACTGTTCCCTAGCAACAGTTCAGCATATCTCAAAGTTTCAGACAAGTTTAGAAAATGGAGCATGCACATTTACACAAAATGTGTCATCCACAAACATCATTTAAGTTCAATTTATCAAAGTCTTAATGTAAATTTGTAGTGACTTTGAGGGAATTGGATCTAAAGCAGACGACCAAACCCACTCTGATTAGCAGAGAGATTACACATTTGCAGATATCAGCAAGAAACCTTACCTGGGAGGAGAAAGTTTTGCATATGGGAGTACATATCAGATTGGTCTCAGACTCTTCTGAATACTAATGGTGGTGATGATTGCAGTTTTAGGCATGGGAGAAAATTTGATTGACCTACACATGCAGTGCATTCACACCTCTATGGAAACTTGGATCACGGGGAAGAAGGAGTGAAATCTCAATACGGCCTATAGTTTGCAGCACCTGATGGATGCCAATCCTGCTGTAATAATATAGAATATACTCAAGGCAGACATTAGCAAGGAGGAAGCTGACTGAAGCTTATTTGGGATATCAAAGTATTAGATTTGCCTACATCTTGTGAGACTGAAATGATTACTGTCTAGAACATAGATTTATTTCCTGAATAGGAAATAAAATGAAGCATAGAGCAATTTTAACTTCCAAATTCCCTTCAGTAAACTTGACTGGGTTTAATTTAGTATCATTATTTTCTCAATCCTTTCATTTGTTCTTGTATCACCCATATATATATATATATTGGCATAAGTGACCATTAGAATTGAATTGCTAGGACAGGAATCTAAGATTTGCTTGCCTTTCCCTTGCTCCTCTTGATGTAATAATGAGACAAAGGTTTTAGAATAAGATGTTTAGGAATAATGCTGGAATTGATTTGGAACTTGGTTTTCCTCTTAGGGCTAATGATTAGAGTAACAACAATGTCTTACAAGACTTTTTAGAGCATTTAAGTATTCTTTCAAAATCCCATGGGAGGGTGTTTGACATGTATTAATCTCTTTTACCAATGAAGGGGAAATGTGAAGCTTTTGAGACAATTGTTTTGCTATGTATCAGTTAATTTCTCTTTACATTTTTAATATTTTATTTTATTGAGGACTGCACATGTCCTCACTGGGCTCACATCATTCCTCTTTCCCTTTTCTCTCTCCAGTTTCTCCTGTGTCTCCGCAACTCCCCAAATTCATGACCTCTTTTTTCTTTCTTATTTAAATTTTTAAAAGTTTATTAATTTATATGAATAAATCAATAAAATATATTTTTAAAAATTAAAAAAGTTTATTAATTTATTTAAATTACAACTCAATTGTTATCCCATTACTTGTATCCTGCCATTACTCCCTCCCTCCCACTTTCTTCCTATTCCCCTCCCCTAGGTCTATGACCAAGGGGGACCTCCTACCCCACTAGATGGTCATAGGCTATCAAGTCTCATCTTAGTAGCCTGCTTATTCTTTCTTTGAGTGCCATCAGGCCTCCCAACTAAGGAGAGGTGGTCAAATATGGAGCATCAGAGTTTATGTCAAAGTCAGGCCCTGCTCTCCACATAACTGTGGACAATGTCCTGTCCATTGGGTAGATCAGAGTAGGGGTTCAATGTTTACTATTGTATTGTCCTTGGTTAGTGCAATAGTTTGAGCAGACGCCCCCTGGGCCCCAATCCACCCATCACGATGTTCTTCCTGTAGGTTTCTAGGACCCTCTGGGTCCTTCTATTTCCCTATCTTCTATATTTCTCTTACCTAGAATCTCAGTAGGATGTCCTCACATCTATCCCAATCTCCTGGCAAGTGCCCAATTATAAGTGAATATATACCTTGTGAGTCTTTCTGCTTCTGGGTTAACTCACTCATTATGATCATTTCTAGTCCCATCTATTTGTCCACAAATCTTGGGATTTCCTTGTTTTTAATAGCTGAATAGTATTCCATAATGTAAATGTACCACAGGTTCTTTATCCATTCTTCAACTGAGGGGCATTTAGGCTCTGTCCAGGTTCTGACTTCTTTTTTTCAAGACAGAGTTTCATCATCTATCCCTGGCTGTCCTCAAACTCGTTGTGTAGAACAGGCTGTCTTCAAACTCAGAAATCTGCCTGCATCTTCCTCTGGAGGCTGCGAATAACGTTTTGTGCCACTGCTGCCTGGTTTTTGTCTCTTATTCTTGTATATATTGTTACATACCCCCACACACCCACCCCCACATACCCCTCTCCCTCCCCACTTTTCTGAGTTAATTTAACATTGCACACACACACACACACACATACACACATATATGTATATACGTATATATACGTTTAAGACTGACCATTTGGACTGGATCACATAGTTTGTGCCTTCAGTGTCTTAATGACTAAATCTATCTATAGAAAAAGCATTCATATAGTATCCAAATTAGACTTAAATCCTAAAGCAAAGTAAAGCTGTACTTGGTCTTATAAAGAAGGATGAAGTGGTTGACCTTCTGCTCTGCTAGCTAAAGTGATAATAATGTGGCTACTAATACATTTCTCTGCATTGGTTCATCGCTATAGCAATACCCCTGGTTCCCAATCACATGAGAAATGCCAGCCGAGATTTTATTTTCAAAGGATGAAAATAGATTTTCACAATGGGGTAAGTAGCTTCTGATTGTACAAATTTGCATTTATTATGCTGTGGTGCTCCTACTGGAGTTCCTTTCATTCTCAGGTTATATGGAATTCTATTCTTACAAAGCACTGATTTGGTTTTAAGCACTATGAGAAGAACTGTACCCACTGCCTTGAGATAAAGTAGCTAGGAAGAAGTGGACCTGGAGAGTTTATAATGGAATAAAATTACAGATCCACATTATTCATTATTCTGATTCTTCTAAGACAAATACTTTTTTAAAATTTCCCACAAAACTCGGGAATTTTACAGGTGTAACATTTAAGTATTCTCTTTTTAAGTATAGTTCTTATAAGGGTTTCTTCAAAATATATACATATGATTACATTTCATCAGAGAAAGGACAGATATTCTGGTGAATTTAATTTTAAATTGTTATTTTAATGCATTTTGTATTCTTTCTTATTTATTTGTTTCATTTGTTTTTTTTCCCCTTTTTCTCATTAAGAACCTTTTCAGGTTCTTACTCTGTAGCCTGCCTCACCTCACATCCATGGCAATCCTCCTCACTCGGTCCCTTGAGAGTTGGTATTAGAATCATAAATCATTACACATAGCTGATATTATTTGTTTTAAATTAAAATCACAAAAATATCAAAAATACTGTGAACTATTACTTTTTGGTTCAATTGTAGGAATGGAAAGATGTTTTAACATACACAAATCAATACATTTTAAAAATACACAGAGTTAAGAACAGAAATTATGTCAGCTTCTTAGTAGATATTTCTCCTAAGCACTGGGGAAACTATGAAAAAATGATTATTTCAACATAATAAGTGTTCTATATGACAAACTACAGCCAATTTTATTTCACATGTATTCTTATTTTTATATTTTATATTGCTTTTATTTTTAAATATATTTTGTTAATTCATTCATATTACATATCAATTGTTATCCCATCCCTTGCATCCTCCCATTCCTCCCTCTCTCCCATTTTTCCCTTACTCCCCTCCCCTATGACGATGACTGAGGGGGACCTCTTCTGCCTGTATGTGTTCATAAGGTATCAAGTCTCTTCTTGGTAGCCTGCTATCCTTCCTCTGAGTGCCAACAGGTCTCCCCCTCCAGGGGACGTGGTCCAATATGGGGAACCAGAGTTCATGTAAAAGTCAGACCCCACTCTCCACTAAACTGTGGAGAATGTCCTGTCCATTGGGTAGATCTGGGTAGGGGTTCAAAGTTTACTGCACGTATTGTTCTTGGCTGGTGCCATAGTTTGAGCAGGACCCCTGGGTCCAGATCTGCCCATCATAATGTTCTTCTTGTAAGTTTCTAGGACCCTCTGGATCCTTCTATTTCTCCATTCTCCCATTCTTCTCTCACCTAGAGTCCCAATAGGATGTCCTCCCCTCTGTCCCACTTTCCTGGTAAATGAAGACTTTCATGGGACATGCCCCTTGTGCTGGTGTCCAGATATAAGTGAGTATATACCATTTGACTCTTTCTGCTTCTGGGTTAGCTCACTCATTATGATCATTTCTAGTTCAATCCATTTGTCCACAAATTTCGGGAATTCCTTGTTTTTAATAGTGGAGTAGTATTTCATTGTGTATATTTACCACAGTTTCTTGATGCATTCTTCTACTGAGGGACACTTGGGCTGTTTCCATGTTCTGGCTTTTATGAATAAGGCTGCTATGAACATGGTTGAGCAAATGTTCTTGTGTGCTGGAGCATCTTCTGGGTATATTCCAAGGAGTGGAATAGTTGGGTCTTGAGGAAGCCTTATTCCCAGTTTTCTGAGATAGTGCCAGATAGATTTTCAAAGTGGCTGTACTAGTTTGCATATCCACCAGCAACGAAGGAGTATTCCTCTCTCTCCACATCCTCGCCAGCATGTGGTGTCACTTGAATTTTTGATCTTAGCCATTCTGATGGGTGTAAGATGAAATCTCAGAGATGTTTTGATTTGCATTTCCCTGATGACTAAGGAGGTTGAGCATTTCTTTAAGTGTTTCTCAGTCATTCGATATTACTCTGTTAAGAATTCTCTGTTTAGTTCCAAGCCCCATTTCTCAATTGGGTTATTTGGTTTGGTGGTGTTTAATTTCTTGAATTCTTTATATATTTTGGATATTAGGCCTTTGTCAGATGTAGGGTTGGTGAAGATCTTTTCCCAGTCTGTAGGCTGTCACTTTGTTCTGTTGACAGTGTCTCCTGCCTTACAAAAGTTTCTTAGCGTAATGAGGTCCCATTTATTAATTGTTGACCTTAAGGCCTGGCTGTTGGTGTTCTGTTCAGGAAGTTGTCTCCTGTGCCAATATGTTCCAGGCTCCTCCCCACTTTTTCTTCTAAGTGACTTAGTGTCTCTGGTTTTATGTTGAGGTCTTTGATCCACTTGGATTTGAGTTTTTTCACATGTATTCCCTTTTTCATAGGGTTTCTATTCAGTTTTACATAATGTATCATGATGGTTGTACTCTGATCCATAGAACTGCCACAAGAAACACAAGACCGTTGTCAACAAATGCACCATTAATATAAAGAATTTCATACAAAAATAGATTTTAAGGAATTACACAGGGAAAAATAGGTGGTTCAAAGACATAGTCATTAAAAACTGAATTCATGGATTGTATGCAAGTTTTCTTTCTTTTAATTAATCAAAGAAAATCCTGCATTTTATTTTATTTTATTTTATTTATTAATTTATTCTTGTTACATCTCAATGGTTATCCCATCCCTTGTATTCTCCCATTCTTCCCTCCCTCCCATTTTCCCTTTATTCTCCTCCCCTATGACTGTTCCTGAGGGGGATTACCTCCCCCTGTATATGCTCATAGGTTATCAAGTCTCTTCTTGGTAACCTGCTATCCTTCCTCTGAGTGCTACCAGGTCTCCCCTTCCAGGGGACATGGTCAAATATGAGGCACCAGAGTACATGGGAAAGTCATACCCCACTCTCTACTCAACTGTGGAGAATGTTCTACCCATTGGTTAGATCTGGGTAGGGGTTTAAAATTTATCGCTTGTATTGTCCTTGGCTGGTGCCTTAGTTTGAGCGGGACCTCTGGGCCCAAATCTGCCTATCATAATGTTCTACTTGTAGGTTTCTAGGACCCTCTGGATCCTTCTACTTTGCTATTCTCCCATCTAGAGTCTCAATAGGATGTCCTCCCCTTTGTCCCAGTTTCCTAGTAAGTGAAGGCTTTCGTGGGACATGACTCTAAAAATTCTAGTGACACCATATGCTGGCGAGGATGTGGGGAGAGAGGAACACTCCTTCATTGCTGGTGGGAAATGCAAACTAGTACACCCACTTTGGAAATCTATCTGGTGCTATCTCAGAAAAATGGGAATAGGGCTTCCTCAAGACCCAGCTATTTCACTCCTTGGAATATACCCAGAAGATGCTCCCGCACACAACAAGAAGATTTGCTCAACCATGTTCATAGTCTTATTGATAAATAGCCAGAACATGGAAACAGCCTAAGTGTCCCTCAGTAGAAGAATGGATCAAGAAACTGTGGTACATATACACTATGGAATATTACTCAGCCATTAAAAACACGGAATTCCTGAAATTTGTGGACAAATGGATTGAGCTAGAAATGATCATAGTGAGTGAGTTAGCCCAGAAGCAGAAAGACTCAAATGGTATATACTGACTTATATCTGAAAATCCTTCATTTTTGTACTAGTGCAATAGTTATGTCTTTCTCAAGCCTTCTCTACTACTTAACAAAGATAAAAATGTGCATTGGGATTCTGAGAAGAAATTCAATAACATTAATTTGATATCAGTGGAATTATTTTAACACTAAGTCTTATGTGGGGAAAACCTAGGGTACATTCTCTGAAATCAGGAATGACAAAAGAGTATTCTCTTTTTCCAATCTCATTATTCATGGTGCTTAAGAAGCTGTCTAGAGTGGAAAGGAAAGAGTAGGAAACAAGGGGAAGGCAACTAGGACAGGAAGAAGTCAAAATATCCTCATTGGGAAATAATGTGATCATAAACCTAAGAGACTCAGAAATTTTCCTCCTAATTTAAGGGGAGAATGCTTTTAGTTTTTTCCCATACAGGAAATTTACGTTTATGTGCTCATTAAATGGTCTTGTGTTTCCTGTGGTGGTTCAGAGCATTAAAACATGGGTAGTAATTGTAGAGATGCATATAGAACAGCAAAGTGAGTTTCCATGTTTATGGTTTTGGGACTAAAATCTACAACTTTGCAATTTATAAAATTTCTTGAATTTTGAGATTGAATACTACCATTTAAGATTACCAGAGATGGAACAGAAGTCACATTCTACCATAGCTGTCAAAGTAACATTGTCAACATAAATGTATTTAACATCATCACCTGTATGTTTAAAATACGTCTGTTACCACAAACAGGATTCCTTCTCAAATGCTTGTATTCCACATAAAGAATAAAAACCCTTCAGAGGAATTAGTCTTGTATCTTTGACTTTGTCTCTTAGAAACTCCATTGTCTTCTTCCAGCTACATTCTTACTTCCTATTTCACTTTGAATTTTTGGTGGCAACATTGAATGCCCCTTATTGTTTGGATTGTATCCATTTTGCCATATATTTTTAGTGGGTTTAAGAACACAGAATTTTGACACATTACAGGTTATGGGAGAAATAATACTTTCCTGAGGCTGACTGTTCCAAGAAATGACCTAGAAACTGAATTTAGACACAGCAGTAACACTGCTTAAACATATTTAAGCAACAAGTCCCAAAATTTGTTTCTTTCCAAAGGGCAAGGACTGACATGGACTTACATGTATCCTCTGCTTTCATTGATGGAAATAAAATCAATACTCTCTGGAATATTTAGAGCAAATCCTGAGAATGCTAGTTTTGTATGGCAACAGAAAAGGGATGGTTCCTGGCTAATAATACTGCAGTAAATTATTCAGATGAGAAACCACAGTGCAGACTTAACTGTGAAGATCCTCATATTGCAAGCATCCTTATGGACTAGCAGCCATCACGATTTCCAGTTCCAGGTCTCCCAAGGATCCTCACGAACCATTTACTGTCTTTGTGGCCAGATACAGTTCTCTCAAGCATCTTTGTGGACCACCAGTGATCACCCTGCACAGACCCAAATCTATCTCTCTCTCCTCTCCTCTCCTCTCCTCTCCTCTCCTCTCCTCTCCTCTCCTCTTCTGTCTGTCTGTCTGTCTGTCTGTCTGTCTCTCTCTCTCTCTCTCTCTCTCTCTCTCTCTCTCTCTCTCTCTCTCCCTTCTCTCTCCCCTCCATTCTCTTTCTCTCTCTATCTCTGCCCCTCCCTCTTTCCCTCCTCCTGCCTCTGTGTGCATGTGTTTAAAATTCTTCCATGTATGGGAGAATTAAAGCTATGTGAATATTCAAGGGATAGACTGAGAATAATATTTCTAGGAGGTTCCTGAGTAGTTCTGGTACTGCTAGTAAATACTGGCTATGTGTTAAAAACAACACTGTCAAATATTTTCACATTTTTGTTCTCGGTCTGACATAAACTTCGCAACCTGACAGTGGCTAACCAGAAACAGGCTGATGTTCAAATATAACTGCTTATATAAGAGATAAAGACATTGGATTCAGATTGTTCTTCCAGAGTTAAATACTCACAGTTGATGAATGAGACCCAAGCCTTCTAGTCTTTCAATTTTATAATCAGACTCAATTGGTTTAATAAGGAGGACCTATAAATACTATTAAGTATGACAGTTTGTAAAGAATAATAACAGTAGTTTCAGTCTTCCCTTATGAATATTGATCAGCAATAAAAACTTTAGAAGGTTGACTAACTTGTCATTAAAACCATGATACTGTGAATACTGATGAATGTACTTAAAAAGGCAAATGGTACTTACAACACTAAAGATTGCCCCTTTGCTGTTGTTTTTGATAACCAAAACAAAGTTTTATCATAATCTTCATTCAATAATCAATAAGAAGACTGAGATAAATACAGTAGTTGTATCAGTTATTTTTCTTGCTTCTGTGAGCCAAATACTTGGGAGAAAAAGCTTAAAGGATGAAGGATTTCTTTTGGCAACATGCAACATGTTCTGGTCTGGTGACGGAAAGCAAGATAGCAAAAGCAGCTCATAGCTGTGGTGGCTAAAGATGCCCCTTATTTGGGTGACCATGAAGAAGAGACAAGAAAGAAAGTAAGTAGCACCAGATTATAAATGTCCAGCCCCAACCAGCCACCAGAGAGTTACTTACTCCATCCTTATGCCACCTCCAAATTCTTCTTAGCTAGAACCACCATCTAGAAAATAAACGTTCAACCACAGCATCCTGTGGAGGTAAGCCTCATATTTAAATTGTAACTTAGATTTATCATTAAAGGTAGTTATCAAACATAACTGATTTACTAAAACGTTTTGTTGGAGGGAACATCTTAGAGGGAATTTGACTATGGAGCAATTGGGTTTTGAATAACTTGAACTTTTACTGAAGATGATTTCTACTACTCATTTTCAACTATAAATTGAAGTTAACTTTGGTATGGAAACATTTGGACAACATTTGTCAGTGTGCAAGGACTTAAGGGCATTTAAATGAATTTAAGTTCTAAATTGAATGAATACAGATACCTCTTTCACAAGTTCTCAGGAATGTTTTCTTAAGTTCATTTTTAATTAAAATTTCAAATGCCAAGAAGAGACTTAATACCTATGAGCATATACAGGGGGAGGAGGTCCCCCTCAGTCACAGTCATAGGGGAGGGGAGTAAGGAGAAAATGAGAGGAGGGAAGAATCGGAGGATACAACAGATGGGATAACAATTTAGTCGTAATATGAATAAATTAATAAAATATATTTTTAAAAATTTCAAATGCTGTCTAGGCAGAATATGATTATTTTAGTGTCTTTTTGATTGGTTAAATTTTTAAAAATGCAACCAAAACCCAGACTAAATCTCATTATGGAGAGGGCAGGTGGACATGCAGTTCCATCCTTAGCCAAAGAACGTTTGACCTTTGATAGCTGATGGGAAGAGGTCACTTTTCTTTAAGAGTATTGGCATTAGCTAGTTGCTCATGCTCCAGGGGAAGGCCATATATCCAAGCACCATTTCTTGAGACTTCAAATTAATACTTCAAACAACATTCTATGTTGTAGAAGTATTTAAAGATGCTAAGAAATAGCCAAACTTCCAGCTGTCAGCATTATTTCTAAAGATATGCCATAGAAAATGACAAGTGGATTCTTCAGATGGGTTCCTTATGTTTGTTTTCTGTTTCTTACATACCTGGGGATGGTGAGTGCTCTATCTATGAGCTAGGCTCTAGCTGCATCTCTAGAATGTTTCCTCTCATTGATTTATTTATTTTGGTGGCATGGTGTGTGTGTGTGTGTATGTGTGTGTGTGTGTGTGTGTGTGTGTGTGTGTGTGTGTGTGTAGACCACGGGACAATGCCAGCTATTGTCAATTGCTTTCCTTTAAAAATAAAATTTTAATTAACTTTTTTTTATGTGTATGGACTTTTTGACTGTGTGTATATGGTGCCTATGAAATTCAGAAGAGGGCATTATACCTTCTTTAACTGGGGTTACAGGCAGTGTGAGGTACTATGTGAGTTTTGGGACTTTAAGTTGGGTCTTCTGGAAGAGCAGACAGTTAAACCCCTGAGCCCTCCCATTTCCATCTGCCCTGTTTTTTTAAGCAATATTTTTATTATGTTTCTTTTTAAACCTATACACTTATATTATTATACATGAATAAAATAAACTACATACAGCAGAAAGAAATATGAGACTATCAGGAATTATATAATTGTTACATTCAGAATGATTAGGCTATTTGTATTTGCCAAACTTGAAGCAAATATTTTTCCTATCTTGTTGGGTCTAAATTTCTGAATAAAAATCAGTATCTATCATATCTCATCTCTATTAACTTAAAACATCTATCATGATCAAAACACATCTTAACCCCTAACCAATTAAACTTAATTGTAAGACTAAACTATCTGGTCTTCAAACCCATCAGAGACTTGAGAAGGAATAAAACTTAATTTCCTGACTGAGCTAGAAGTGCAGGTTAGCACTTCTAAAATGATGGTCCAACATTATAGTTTTGGGTTACTGTTCAGGCAATAAACTGTCTCAGTCATTTCTACCCTCTTTTTTGACAGAGTCTCTCATTAAATCTGGAGCTCAAGAATTCAGCTAGATTGATTAGCCAGTGAGCTCGGATAAGCCTTCTGTCTTTATCTTCCTACCTACTGAGCTTACAGATACACAAAACTATGCTAGGCAATTACATGGGTGCTAGGACATGAACTCAAGTTTTCATGCATAAAGCACAACAACTTTATGTACTGAGCTATCTCCCCAGTCCGAACATTTTAAACCATTTAATTTGGTCAGTTTTGGCAAAATTTAAAAACTATGAAGATAAATTTAAACTGTTTCAGAATATAGTCCTCAAAATTTTTCTTTCATCCTAGAATGCAATGAGAATACACAGATAAAATCTATGCATATATAAATCTATACATGCACTTTCCCAAAACATTGGATCACAATAATAATAAAAATTCTCTTTAACTTGCATGAGATAACCAGAGAATTCATGGAAAGTATATTGTTTTGTTAGTTTATTTTATATTGCTATAACTATTTGATAATGTATTTTGATCATATTCCCCCTACTTGAACTCAACCTAGATCTACCCTTTCCTTTTTACCACCTAACATTATGTCCTATATTTTATAAACTGATCTAGTCCAATTTGTGGTACCGTATACACCAGGATATGTGGTCTTCCACTGAAGTGTATTCAGCCTATCAGGAGCCGGCCCATAAAAAAACTCTCAGCACTTATCTATTGCCAATTGTTCCTCAGTTTTGGGTATGACCTTGGGCTTACCACCCTCTCCATGTCAGAAATCGTCCTGTACGAGCTTGTGCAGGTCTTATCACACTGTACATCACTCCTGTGAACTCATATGTGCTTCCTTGTTGTGGATGGACAACACTGGTTTGTTGTAGTCATCAATCACCTCTGGATCTTACTGTCTTTCTGTTTCCTCTCCCATAGTGATCTCTGAACCATGTGGGAAGGAGACGTGATATAGATGTAGAGGTTATGATTGAGAATGCCAAAGACCCTTATACTCTGTAGCTTGACCAGCTGTAGGTCTCTGGGTTAGTCGCCATACTATAACATGAGGTTTCTCTGATGATGCACTTGAAAGATGCAGTTAGGGTATAAAGATAATTATCATAATGATAACACATAGGTATAATAGTAAGCCATTAGGATTCAGAGTAATACTGTGCCCACTTAGCAGAATACTAACAGTATGTTCTCTAGAGGCTGAACCTCTCTAACACAGGGTCTTGGCCTCAATAGGTATGGGGTTCATGTTGTACGGTAGACCTTACATTTAATAATAAGGTTGTTGGTTACTCAAAGACATTCATGTTGCTCTTACACCAGTGGGCCTTCTTGTGTTTATTATGGCTTACAGGGTTCATGAGTAAGGTTTGACTGGTGACGACTTCTCTCCTCTGGTATGGTGTATAACACTTCTACCACTATGAAAGATAGCAAGGAGGACTGAAACTTCCAGGTCAGTGCCAGTTTGATTTCTTCATGTTCTATAATTTACATATGTGGTGTCTTCAATAGGATCATGCTTTCTAGTTTAACTTAATCTTAATACAAGCTAGAGTCATATTACAGGAGGAAACCTGAACTGCGAAAATGGCCCATAATATCCAGGCATGACTGGTGACTAGTAGGGGAAGGCCCAGCACATTGTAAGTGGGACTATCACTAGGCTGGTATTTCTAGGTTCTATAAAAGGCTGAGTAAGCCATGATGAGCAAGCCATGTAGAAGAATCTTTCTAGAGGAATTCCTTCTTGGACTCTACATCTGATCTTGTCCCCAGAACCCTACTGGTTGAGATCCTCTCCTGAAATCTTTCAATGATGAACAGTGATTTGGAAGTATAAGCTAAATTATCTTTTTGTTGCTCAAGTTGCTTTGTCATGGTGTTACACAGGAGCAATATAAATTCTAACCAGGACAAGGATGCATTGTCAAGTCTGGAAAGTAACTAAGAGCAATTGCCATAGCCTATAGTGTTTTGAGGTCTTTGGAAGTGAATATGGTTATATCAATAACACTCCTAAAGAACACCATTATTTGTTTCCTGTTCCCATGTCCTTAAGTTTTTATGGCTTAGAAGTTTTGGTTCTAGAGGAGAGAGCTCCTCCAAGAATACAAAATCATTACATTGAACTGGAATATCAGATTTCTTCCTGGCCATTTTGGGCTTCTGATACTTTTAAAGCAACAGGCAAAGAAGAAGTAATAGTGTTGGGGGGTGATGATCCATATTACCATTGTGAAGTTGACATTTTTTTTTCACTTATCCACAATGATGGTAAGAAATATTTTGTTTGTGGTGCAGAAGATCCCTTAGAAGCCTCTTGGTGTTGCTGTAACTTGTGGTTAAAGTCAATGGGAAACTACAAAAATGTACTCTACATAGGAGGACAAAGAGCATAGAACCTTTAGGAATTAAGGTATGGGTTAGTCTTTCAGGAAAAGAGCTAATGAGTTGCTTGCTGAAAGTGGAGAAATACTGAATGGTTAGTAAAGGTTATAAATACTAGCTAAGAGTATATTACCATTTGCAGATAATTGACACAGGCGCCTCTCTCACATTTTGTTAAGAATGTGCTTGTATAAATAATTTTGCTTTCTTTCCTGAATATACCATTGATAAGGGAATATCAGTGGTTATCATATTCAAGTTTTGAGAAAATAAGAGAATGTTACTCAACAGACATTGCCACCTATTCTATATTGTATAATGCATTGGTGGTTATATTGGGGTAGTTTTATCATGCTGGGCATAATTATGACCTGGTTATTGTTTTCAATTGGAAATTAAATATGACATGAAGAGATACGATTGTGTGTCAAGATGACAAGGGGTAGACTTGTAATTCTTGGTTGTCAGCTTGACTTCATCTAGAGTTAACTAAAACACAAGTAGCTGGGTACACCTGTGAGAGTTTGTGCTTTTTCTTTTCTTTTCTTTTCTTCTTTTTTTTTGTTTTTTTTTGTTTTTGTTTTTGTTTTGTTTTTGTTTTTGTTTCATTAAATCCCTTGAAGTTGAAAGACCCAATTTTAATTTGTGGACTTTATGTTGTTCTGTTGTTAGGCAGCTTTTAAAAAATTATTATCTGGACCACAGCCTAAATGACATTTTAATAAATCTAATACCCTGTAATGTACATTCTGTTCTTGGGTGTCTAGAAGGAGTATCGGGTATGGAGTAGTTCTTTTTAGACACTTTTATCTATCTTTGCATATAATTGCTAGGAATCTTCTACATTGGTAGTTTTCCAACTGAGATTTCAAAAAGACTTTAGAGTTAGCTATTCCTGCCTGACATCCCTCTCTACAATGCAATTCCCACACTTCCTTCCCCTGAACGCCTCTCAATCCATTGTTCTCCTTACCCCGTTACACCACTGAATTCTATATCCTCTCCCTTGAAAACTCCACACATCGCCCCCTACTGATTTGCTGTCCTCCAAGGGTATTCCAATTGTAAGGCACTTTCCAGAAGGTTCAAAGCTAACATCAAGCTATGATAGAAAATATGCAACCTTTGTCTTTCTTGGGTTACAAAGAATGATTATTTCCAGTTATACCCAATCACCCATGACTTTCATTTTTCTTAGCAGCTGAACAATATTCCTAATGTAAATATATTATATTTTCACTATCCATTCTTATACTGATCAAGTTTTTGGCATTTGTGAATAAAGCAGCCATGATGTAGATGGGCAGGTATATCTGCATTAGGATATAGAGTATTTTTGGGTATATGCTCATAAGTGGCATAAGTGGCTGGATCATGATAGATTTGTTCATAAACATTCAAATTGATTTTCATAGTGATTACGTGAGTTTTTCCTCCCATCAGTAGTGAACAAATGTTCCTCTTTCCCTATACTTACATCAGCATTTGTCATTAATTTTTTAAAAAATATTAGCCATTCTGACTGGGGCAAGATGAAATATCAAGTTAGTTTTAACTTCTATTTCCCTGGTCGTTAATATTGTTGATGATTAAAAACAAAAATATTTTCAGTCATTTGCATTTCATTGCTTGAGAAATGTTTAATCCATAACCCATTTTTAATTGTGTTGTTTGTTTTCTTGATGTTTAATTTTTATGGAGTTATTTGTATATTTTGGATACCAATCCTTCACATATAACTGATAAAGATTTTTCCTTATTTTTTAAATTTTTAAAAAAGTTCTAGAGTTGGAAAAAAAACAGACAAAACTATCATAATGTTGACCACATCTGGTGGCACTCAGAGGAAGGACAGCAGGTTACCAAGAAAAGACTTGATACCCTATGAGCATATACAGGGGGAGGAGGTCCCCGCTAGACACAGTCATAGGGGACGGGAGTAAGGGGAAAATGGGAGGGAGGGAGGAATGGGAGGATACAAGGGATGGGATAACCATTGAGGTGTAATACGAATAAATTAAAACAAAACAAAACAAAACAAAAAGTTATGTATTTGGGCGTTTTCCCCGCATGTGTATGTCTGTGTGTACCATGTCCCTGAGGAGTCCAGAAGAGAGCACTGGGTCCCCTGGAAGTAGAGTTACAGAAGGGTCATGAGCCTTCATATTGTTCCTGGGAATCAAATACATGTCTTTGGAAAGATCAACCAGTGAGTGCTCTTAACCACTGAGCCATCACAAATAAAGCCCTGTAGGCTGCCTAAGATGGTGTCCTTTGCTGTACAAATATTTTTGTTCCGGTAAGCCTCACTTATTAATTTTCTGTCTTAATGCCTGCGCTATGAATATCCTACTCATAAATCCTTTCTTGTGTCATGGCTTTCTCAATAGGGATTTCTGAAGATTTAACAGGACACATAAACACATTCTTGGTTAGGTCTCATATTTTCTTATAAAGATCACTTCACTTGTATAGCAAAGGATAATTTTCTCTTAATTTCCTCTTATATTTTCCATATATAAACACCATAGTCAGATTAATTTTAGCATCTTAACACTTCATGATGAGCACTAAATTTCAACACATTTTGAAGCATTCAAATTTAAGTAAAGACACTCTCTCAAATCTGTGACAAAAAATTGTAAATAATATACCATTACAGTATCTTAAATCTTTGCTAGAGTGAGAGCTAGTATATGTATGGGAAATTCATTGTTTGATCTGGTGTACTGTGCCTAATAAAAAAATAATAAATGTGTCTGAACTAGGGATCAGAGGTCCCTGACATTAAATTGACCTGAATGCCTCTTTCCTGAGAACTAGCTTTCATGGTACCAAAAAAAAAAAAAAAAAAAAAAAAAAAAAAAAAACCATTTAAGCATTCAAAGGAGGAAACAAACTAACAGTTCCACCCATACTTACAAACTACAATAATGACCAGAATGACACTGTAACCCTAACTGAATGGTATTGGCATATATATCTCAGTGGTAACCAACAGCTCTTTAATTGATCTTAAGACCTGCTAAACAGGTGGGAAGCCATGCCTGGTACTGAGAACCTAACAGTTTGCACAGGGCTATTAAGTCATGGATCTTGGAGGAGAACCTGCAGCCACTACGTTTCTAAACTAGCATAATTCCTAAATACTTTCTAAATATCTGTCCTGATACCCATAAATAAGTATAGCACTCAACCGTCATTAAGGACATTTTTCTTTGCAGCAGACTGAGGCCATTACAGAAAGCTACAACCAAATAAAACACAGGGTTGTGGAGCCTGCTTCCAGTGGATATATCTACAAAATAACCCGGTGCCTATGACTCTGAGAAGGTCATGGAAAGGTTGTAACTGCCAGAGGATCAGGGAGTCTGATGTAAGATCGTGTCTCCTGCTAATTTTAGAAGGTACAGTCATAAGCATGACAGCCTAAACATGAAGAAGGACAACAATAGACTTGCCCAAGTAGACAGGGGGAATTCCACAAGGCCTCAACACTATATAATGAAGGCACAGAACTTGTAAGAGTGGCCAACCAAATGACTGGTTTAATTTGAGTTCCACACCACAGGACTGAGGCCATATTTGGCACTGCCTGGATGACCCAGAACCAGCAGCTAGACATCCCAGAGACCTGAAATAGGAAAAAATTTAGTAGTGATTGTGATTCCTGATGATATTCTGCTATATGCATAGATCCAGTACCTAGCACAATCATGGTCAGAGAGGCTTCCCCTGGCAGCAGATGGGAGCAGATACAGAGATCCATAGCCAAGTGTTAGGCAGAGAGAGAGCCGGGGGGCGGGGAGATGGAGCCCAAATTAGATCTCCACAGAGTCCATCCACTTGGAAATCAGACAACTGCAGAAGAGAAGGAAGAATTGTAGGAGGCAGAGGGATTGCAAACACCAGGAAAGCATGACCCACAGAATCAACTACTTGGTTTCATAAGGGTTCATGATATAACAACAATTAATGAGCAAAGGGGCCATGAATTATAATGATTAATTATAATGATAAAGCTGTTATTAAAAGATTGATGTAAAAAAAACAACAAAAATGTCTGAATAAAATTACAGGAGAGAAAAGAAAGTCTATTTCAGAGTGTAATGGGATATGAGATAATGGTCTTATAAGCCATGGAAAAATTGTGAGCTTTATTATGTATAACAATAGACATCATTGTGAATTTTAAGCAGATCATGTTACTCCAATTCAGGCTTCATTAACTTTTCTCTTTTCCGAGCATCTTTTTTAGTTGCAAATGATGTATTTTATTTACAGAAACTTGGGTTTTGACTTTCTTAGGTGCATTGTTGTTTTCTTGTGTTCTTATTCAAGAGTCTAGTCCCATTGAAATGGAGGTGAGTGTCCCTTTTATGTCATTTGCTGTGTACCTTAACTGATGCCAACCCATTAGCAGTATATGGGCCTTACTCTTTGCAAATGGTGCTTAATATTGCCATGGCGTATGGGAGGAAGTTTCCACATGGCTTTCTTCCATCAGCCTCTTAGTTAATGGACAGGGTGATTTCATGCACTTCTACATCAATTACCTAATGCTCGGGCTGCATGATCACTATGTTGTAAGTCTACTAATATATGGCCTGTTTAATGCTGTTCTCCAGATTCTCACCTTATCCAGAGGAATGATTTGCCTCCATTAGGAGGCATTAAAAGTTAAGACCTCATTTGTTCCCTCCCAAACCTTCTCCTGTCACTCCCTATTTATCAAAGGTGAACATGTCAGAACAGAGAAGCTAACACAGGAGTGATTTATCCCGGTAACCATGTCTTAAACATCCTTTCACTATGCTATTGTTTTTGTGGAACTCCTCTTATTATTATCCCTTGAAAATAATTGTTCTCATTGATTCAAGTCAACATGACTATACCATTGCCAAGTTTATTTTACAGAGCAATCTACAGAAATCAAATAGTGTTGTAATTAGAAAACGCTTATCTATTATAATAGGGCTTCCAGTTTTATTACTACTGCTAGCTTGTTGCTTGATTTCTTGAAAATAATCAGCTCTTAGCTGCAATATCCTGCCAGCTGCTCATTGGTATGGCTTTGGAAAGAGTCCATCTCCTAACAGTGAAGAATTAATCCATAATGGTATAATAAGATGAAAACATTTGCAATACATCATGAACAAGCGGTTGAAGTTAAAGGGAGTGACTCAAAAATACTCAATTATAGGGAAAGAAAATGGTGAAAGAAATAAAAAAAATCAAGATAATTTGTGAGAAACACAACTAAAAAATAGTGGATGCTGGGTAGATTGCCAACTGGATAAGAACATATACTTGAAGAGAACTTGAATTCAGTTCCCATCTCTCAAGTTTGGTGGCTTATGAAGGTTCGTAAGGGCAGCTCTGGCCTCCTCAGGCTCCTTTACTCAAGTACACACACACACACACACACACACACACACACACACACACACAGTGGATAAACGTTTTGAAAAGATGAGAAAAATACTAGGTGGCAAATGGAAAGTTCTGCATTTTATATACTATGCTACATATAATTTTACATGCGTACATAGATAATTTTCATTTCACTTTAAAAGTTAATAATAAAACTACAGAGATGAAAAATGAATTCATAATTAATTACTTCAGTTAGTAACTATCAATTAATATTTGCAGTTCAGAGGGATTGTTTTAAATCTTTGTCTACATAAGTATGTACACATGTACATGTGCACATGTATGTTACATACTCAACTATCTGTGTGGATGTGCATAAAAGCTCAGTATATTACATTACATTTATGACATATATTACTCATGCCACTTTATGTGTAAAAACTATGTCTTATAAATTTACATAATTTAAGCTACACCCTCTCTACTTTTACATAAGTAAAACTGTTCAATCTATAGTATGATATAAAATTTGCATTGAAAAAAATTTCTATAATTATTGTACATTTTCTCTGTAGACTCAGAATACTCACAATTGCTCCTGATATGACTGTATAGGGGAACACCACATGCATAGTATTTTGAGTCCAGTAATAGTGTGTCTGGGCCTGCTTATTTCTTGCAGATACAGTCGTCATGCAAATGGCTCTTATTGCATATCCAGATGGTGAATCTGTCTCTGTGAATCACTAGTTGGTTAAAGTGAACATCTGTGGGTGATCTAAATAATGCATTTCTGAATCAGAGAAATGTTTGAGAGGTGCAATGCATTTCATAATACAAGTAACTCTGTGGCAATGGCAAATTAACATCAGCATGTCCATAGCTTCTCTTTAGGGGATCACGGCTCACGGCTCACATTCTCTTAATCTTATTGCATTTTCAGATACCACTAATAACATTGACTTTATTTTGTAGTCAAAATTAAGACCTGAATGATTGTTTCTATTTGGTTATTTGAAAAGCTAATGTATTTTTATGTGTTATAAATATTACCCTAAAATGTAAAGTTAGCCTGTGAAATATCATGCTAAATTTTCCAGCTGAAAAATTTCTGCATTTCAATGTGTTTTTCCACTCAGTTCCCAAGGGAACTTGTTAGACAAAATGTGAGTTTCATTTTAAAAATAGCTCTGCTAAGGATATTCTGTTCAACAGCCCCACTCATACCTGTTCTGTAGGGCATTGCTTTCTCTATGGAGTGGGAATCTATTACTTACACAGCATCGTTCCTTCCAGATTAGTTTTCTCTCATTATCATTTGGTCAACTAACTTCATATAGTTAAATAGTGAATCCATGTAAGTAGGAACTGTGTATTTTTATTTGAATAATGTTGTGATATTTGTATAATGAGGTATATTTAGAGGGTAATGGAGGTAGATTCCTACTCAGACATTTAAAAATGTACTTTCTCTTATGGTACAACTACTTTTAAATAAAAATTAAATTTAGACACAGTTCACTCATGAAATTCTCAAAAATGTAAAACAAACAGCAAATATTTTACTTAAGTTACTAGTAAAATTCATTAGTAAGGAACCAATAAGATGCTAATACAAGTTCAAAGATTTTGAAGGACTGATGCTTGGTGGAAGTGATGGAACAATTTGTATGATGTTGTTTCAGCTTAGCTCCTGTCACTACCATGATGTAAAAATAGAGGACACAGTGGAAAGGCGTAGATGTTCAGGATGTAGAAACAGGTAATTGCTGGAGGGTCAATGACACCATTTGAAATGTTACCTCTAAACATAGCCAAATAATCATATAATCCTGTTCCATGTTGAGGTAATTTTCCCATTTGTGATTTAATTCAGCTTGAGGTTTTGATAAAGTGGCCTCTGAGATCTTATGTGTAAGGCAGGACAACAATTTACATAAAAGCAATGCTCTGAAAAGATCACTGCAGTCTGATACAAATGTCTTATAACAGCTCTTCATTTTACTAGATTTTTTTTTCCTAGACAGGATTTCTTTGTGTAATGCTGCTGTCCTGGAAACCACTCTGTATACCAAGCTGTCCTCTGTCTTCCAAGGGCTAGAATTAAAGAATGCAGCATATCACTGATTGTCTGGAAATTCTTGATTAAATATTTTCATTCCTTTAAATATCACAAATTTATTCAAATGTTGCACAGTAGTTAATGTTCTTCCCATATTTTAGTGTAAGTAATATTTATAAGATCTGACAGGATTTTTTAAATCCATGATTGAGTAGATTTTTTAAATGATAGCACTGCCTTTTAGTTACCAATCTCCTGTAAATAACCCAATTAAACTCACCTGTTCACTAGTCTGGATCTTAGTAAAACCATTTCTATGGTCTGTCACAAGACATATCTGGAATGAATACGTATTTTTCATATCTCCCCAGAAGCCACAGAACAGATAGTTTCACTGTAAAAAATGACTCTAATATATTAACCCTAACTCTTAACTGGATGAGTAGCTCTTAATAATGTTATTTTCAATAAGCTTTTTAACTCACACAGCAGAATCTGCCTGTCTCCATGTTTTTCTGAATGTACTTATTTGGAGGCTTGTGATGCTATTAAGGCCCCATAGTTGACTGAAGAGTGGCTTTAGCATTCGGTAGGCATTATTTTGACTTTATGAATACATAAGGCAGTGAGAGCATATTAATAATGTTTTTACAATCCATGAGCCTGGGTAAGCACATGATAGCTTTCAATTTTCACTGCATTTAGTTTTTTCTCAATATTTTACAGTTTATATAATATATATTCTAAACTCTCTGTCTAAGGTCACTCCTAGGTGTTTTAGTTTGCTTGATAGTTGTTTTAGCTGAGACATATTGCTTGATTTCTAGTTCATGTACATGAGTAATGGTGAGTACGGAGACTATTGCTTTAGTGTATTTAAATTTACAGTAATATTTGTATGGGTTTGTGAGTTCTGATAGATCTACAGCAAGTTCTGTTTGGTTATCAATTTTTGCAAATGGGGACACTTTAACTTTTTATTTTCCTCCAAGTTCAGAGGCTTCTTCCTGCTTTCTCTTGCCTGAGTGCTCTGTTGAGGGCACCCAAAATTATGCTAAATAAAAGTGGAAGGACTGGGCATCCTTGTTCTCTTCCAGATCTTCAAGAGAAACCTGTCAGATCTTTCACTTCCGTATGATACTAGTTGTTGGTTTATATTAAATATCCTTTATTTTATTGATATTTTCTCCTTCTACACATAATTTCCTTTTTTTGTTCTGCATTAGTGAATGACTTTTATTTTAACATATATTTATTTTATTACACATGAATAAAACAAACTACATTTAGCAGGGAAAACCATGAGACAATCATGAGCTATATAAATGTTACATTCATAGTGATTTGGCTATTTATATTTGTCAAACTTGAAATAAACATCTCTCCTGTCTTGTTGGGTGTAAATTTCTGAATGAAATTTAATATATATCATATCTCATTTCTATTAACTTAAATCCTTTATCTTGATATAAAAAGATCTTATCCCCTAACAACTAACCTTGACTATAAAACTAAACTATCTGGTCTTCAAACTCCTCAGAGACATGAGAAGGAATAGAACTTAAATGCCTTAGTGAACTAGTATTGCAGGTTAGAAGCTTCAAAAATGAAAAACATAACAAATTTAGTGACTGAAAAGTCACCCAACACACTCTATAATGTTGGAGCCCCATCTTTGGCCTTCTAGCCCAAAATCTCTGGTAGACTTATTTATGAGCAGGAACTGTTGAGAACTTGCTTACTCTGTCTTAGCAGAGCTTGGCCATTGACTCTGCCTGCATCTCAGCTTGTCTATTTTTAGGCAGAATTCTGTCTGTGTCAGAAACAAGGACATTTTGCCTAATGGCTGGTTTGCCGCATTTGAAGCCAACTTCGTAAGGAGATACTCTGATGTTCATCATCTTCTTTGATGTCAGCTGGGTGTTGTCAGGAATTAACTTGTCTTATTGTCAAAGAATCTTTGGAATAATAAAAACATCTTTAAATGCCATATTCTGTGAGTCTCTGCAGCTTTTGAAGACTTTATTTAACTATTTTACCTTATATATCTATAGAATCATATATATCTATTAGACCTAGGATATATATTCTTGTGCTAAATCAGACTAATATTTGACATGACCATGATTTGCATCAATATACAAAATTCCATGCCACTGACTTAGAGATAACCTTCTTTGTGAGTAACATTAAGGCCTTGAGTTAAAGAGTGGGTTCAATCATCTACCTATTCTTCTATCTTTTCTCTATATTTCTATATCACCTCTCTTTTTCAGCTCCCATCTCCTTGCCTAGGGGTGAAAGATAAAGGAAAAGAGAAGCATTCCTGAGTTTAGCCTAGTTTTCTCTCTGCATAAGACAATAATAACTTATAATCGCCTCCTGATGAAAATAAGCATTTGTAGACCAAGAGAGCAAGCAGAAACGTACACAATCCCCCTTAGAGGGAATGGGATGTCATTCTCTTAAGGTTTCTTCAGGCTGAATTGGGGTATATAATACCTGAGAAAAGGACCCCAAAACTGGGGAAAATGGTTAAGCAAGCCTAGGATTGCCTTTGTGGTCCAATTTCTAAATGTTGAGACATTCTAGGCTTAATAGGAGTCCTGTGTGGGACAGATTGAAATGCTGGACCAAATGGGATCAGAAGCTTTCTACAATGTTGTCTGGGAAGCTGTCCAATTCTGATGGGTAACAGCAACAGAGGCATCTGGGGCTGGAGCAAGGAGGACACAGGATGCCAGTGTCCAGAATGCTGAGAGGAATGAATCCTGTCAGGTCTGATCCAGTGTCAGTGTCTAGTTCTTTTGTTCTGAAAACATAATTTCTTATGAGCATTATACAGTTCTAACATTATAATTGTATGAGGTGTGCAGGATGTACAGAGCAATTAAGACTGATTCTCTGATCATTGTTTGAGCAGAAGTAAGACATCTGCGAATCTTCCTTCATGCCATACTAAGAATAGCCTCTAGTAATAAGTCACAGAGAATCTGTGGCCAACATTAAGCCTCTCGGTGCATTTACATTTGTATACACATTATTTAACTTTTTAAAAAATCATGAATGGATACTGAATTATATCACGTGCCTTTTCTGCATTTCTTGAGATGATTCAATCCATCATGCCTTGTTGCTATATAATAGTGCATTTTATTCACGTGTCCCCTTTCCCAGAATTTGAATATCAGGAAATAATTTATTTATGGTCATAGTCCAAGCCACTTAGACAAATCATGGCCCTTAAAATTTTTATTAAGTGTCTTTTGAAAGAAATTAAGTTTTATTACAGGGATCCTGTCACTAATGTCTGTGTGTAAATTTCGTTTTATTTTTACCTTTATAATTTGTTTTCAAATGAATGTGAATATTTTCTTTTTGTATACAAATATATAGTGCATTTATATATTGTGTATGATTTATGTATGATAATATATAACTAGTCAAAATTTTGTTCTATCTAAGCTTTCCTTTTCCTTTATAAATTGGATTATTTTTCTTCAGTTCTTGGATGCTTATAAACATGAACCACCTCAATGATTTTAGTTATGCCTTTCTTGTGGTCATGTAGGAAATTACTTGAACATCTGAACATTAGGTTCTGCATAGTGATGTTGAAAAATAACATTAGGATTCATGATATTCATTGACATAGTTATTTTAAGCATTTATTTTTACCAGTGGATGTTCTCATTGGTAATGTCTTATTTTTAATTCACTCTAAAGTTGACAAAAAAAAAGCTATGTCAGAAAATATACGGTAATTTTCAATGCATAGCTTATATACATACTAAACTAGCTGTCATTTGAATGCTATCTTATCTCCAGTACCACTAATGGTTAAATTACTGCCAATTTGAAAACAAAATGACTTCTCAAGAGAAAACAAGCATATATGATGAAAGTCAACTTGCCACCCAAAGGCAGTGAGGTACTGATGAATGCTGGGCAGGCTTAGCTTTTGCACTCACACTTACATGTAAACACTACATTTTTTTTTACAAATCATATGTATTTTATATTTCTTTATATATAAGAAATGTTGCATCTGACAAATTCAAAGCCAACCTGCAGAGAAACCAAGAGAATATCTAATACTATTTGTGAGCAATGAGGCATGAATGATGAAACGAAGGTCTTCTCAGTTAGCTATTGATTATTCTATCATGGGAGATAACTTCAAACACCACACACAATCTTTTGAACATCACCTTCATCTCCTGATACTTCTCTCTATCTCTGGAAGAGAATTGCTTTTCTTGACCTTCCAATGCTGGCAAACGTGTTTTGTATACTTTATCGATCCTTTTTTGGTATAATATTCCTATGGGTATAAATGAGACTCATCAATAAAAAATAATGTATTGTAGGAGCCTTGAAGATAGCATTAAAATTCCCTTATTCTTAATATCAGGGAAAATGTTCAGTTATTATAGAAAAGACTTTTCATAAACAGCTCAAAGTTGAAGCATTTAGATTAACGTTATTTCATTTTAGAGTCTTTAAACTTATTTATGGAGTAAAACTGGGAAACTGTTCTTGAAGATTCAGCAAAACAGTAAATTCTGGATACCTCATGTACCTTAGCTGAGCAAGGAATAATACTTTTCCAAGTGATCAAAGAATGCTCATTAGTTTTTGGACTAGAGAGTAAACTATACTATGATCAGTAATTACAATGAAGCCATGGCACATATCTTCAAAAATCTGGCAACAATAAGGAAATTTCTTAATTTTAATTTGTTTTATATATGCTTGTGTGTGTGTGTGTGTGTGTGTGTGTGAGAGAGAGAGAGAGAGAGAGAGAGAGAGAGAGAGAGAGAGAGAGAGAGAGAGAGGGAGAGAGAGATATGTGTAGGTACCTGTGGGAAGCCAGAATAAGGAGATGGAGTTTCACTCAATTAGGAACTTCCTGATGTGGACACTGGGAATCAAACTGAGGGTCTTTGCAAGAGCATAATGTGTTCTTAACTGTTGAGCTATCTTTTCAGACCCCAAAGAAAATTATTTAATTTGAAATCAGAAAGACTGTTACAAGCTTAGGCTACTTTTTTACTAATCATGCCTTTAAATCATTCTACTGATTTCCTGTAGCTATTACTTATATTTTTTCAGAAAACTAAGTAAAGGTCCATTAATTTGGAAGAGAAGATTTGTGTTTAAGACAAAAATAATAAAAATTATCATTAGAGTTGAAGATTTTCCTTGGTGTTTTCTTTCTGACTGCAGGATCTGTTAATATCCCACAGATTTGTATTTCCTTCAGATGATAGTAGATCAGCAGTTCATACAATACCTTAAAATTGTTTAATATCATGTCTATTCCTACAGTTGCTTTCCTGGGTTCACAGGCCAGCATTGGCTCTTCCAGCAGCTGAAGCCAGCAGAAGCAAAAGCAGTAACTACTTCAGATGTGTACAGAAGGTCTTTATCTAGTGCCCAATTCAATTGTATTATATTTATCTGTTTATATAGTTATTTATGGCATACAGGAATTTAAAGAGAGCAGTGCAATTATTTTAGACAAAATAGAAAATGCTTTATAAAATTTTGAGATTAGATAATAAGTAAAACTGCATGCATAAATGAATTGCTAATGTATTTGTTCAGGGAGCTTTTGATTTATGATATAGTCACTGATATAACATAATAAATGAATACAAATATTTTCCTTGTGTGTACATTGATTCATTGCAATATTATGTTTTTCAAAACATTTACATACCATATTGTAGGTTAAACTGTAGCAATCAACCTTTTTCTATAGAAATTTTCTATAGAAATGGTATAATTTACCAGCACATTTCAGCAACATTAATAAAACCATCTTTTCTGATTATACAGCACTCTTATTGCTGAAGGTTTTATGATTCACATTCCACTTATTTCCATGGCAACCATGTAACTTGGGTTTCTGGAAACTAAATATTACAAAGGAAAATTAAAATTCCAAATAAAGTTTTCAATTCCTGGTTGTCATTAGGTCTGCTTTATCTTGCATATGCTCCAACTGTCTGTGCTTTCAGGAGACTACAGAACAAAGAGATACTGTGATAGCATTGGCTCACCTTCTTTCAGGGAGTGAGACTTAGCTTTTGGAAAGCTCATCTTGGAGGAAAATAGTTTTTCTGACTCTTAGCTTTTGTCCTATAACCAACTCCTCTTAAACCCAAGGAAAATAATTTTTAAAGGTAGGCTAATTCAATACATTCCTAAACCTTTCTCTTTCACCAATAAGCAAAATTGAGACTCAAGATAGATGTTCATTCGTGCTGCCCTTGGATATTCACCTTTAATGTATCATATATTATTCTAGGCACTGAAGATTAAGTCACTCCAAGAAAGGTATGTCTGTAACTTCATAGCTGTTTTGTTTTATTTTGGGGAGAATAAAACATAAAAATGTTATAGCCTGAGATGTCTCAGAGAATAAGAGCACTTGCTGCTTCTATAAAGGACTTAGCTTGGGTGCCCAGCATCTTCGTGCATTTCAGAAACACCTGATACTCCAGTGCTAGGGCATCATCTCACTCTTCAGGCCTTAGTAGGCACGGCATGCACCTGGTAGACACACATACATGTGATAAAATGCTCTTGAATATGAAGTAAAATTTAAAGTTATATTAATAAACAGTGATAGTGGCAAGAGTTACAAAAAAAATACCAGAAACCTGATTTGAAGAGACAAGGTGTGTATTTGGTGTTTGTGAAGAAAATGGCATTAACTCAGTTTTCAACTGCAAGTGAAAATTTCTTTTTTTTTTGAAAATTTTAAATTATGTTTCTGTTTTAACATATACATGTTATTACACATGATTAAAATAAACTACACACAGAAGGAAGAAGCATGAGACAATCAGGAATAATATAAATGTTACACTCATAGTGATTTGGCCATTGGTATTTGGCGAACTTGAAGTAAACATCTTTCCTATCTTGTTGAGTCTAAATTTCTGAATGGACATTAATATTTATTATGTCTCATATCTATTAACTTAAAACATCTATCTTGATCTAAAAACATCTTAAACCCTAACCTACTAAGCTTGATTGAAAGATTAAACTATATATGAGCATCAAAGAACCTCCTTATATAGTTGGCTTCAAATGTGGCAAACAAGCCACGGGGCAAAATATCCTTGTTTCTGCCACAGACAGAATTCTGCCTAAAAATGGGCAAGTTTAGATGTAGGCAGAGTCAATGGCCAAACTCTGCCAAGACAGGGTAAGAAAGTCCTCAATAGTTCCTGCCTTGCAAACATATCTGTCAGATTTATTGGACCAGAAGGCAGAAGATGATGCTCCAATATTATAGTGTTGGGTGACTATTCAGGCAGTAAACTGTCTCATTTTTCCATTTTGGAAGCTGCTGTCCTGCACTCTGGGCTCACTCAGGTATTCAAGTTTTATTCCTTCTCAAGTCTGTGATGGATTTGAAGGGAAGTGAAAATTTTTTATGTTTTAATAGATCCTCATTGCCACTAATGCCTACTGGTAAGCTGTGGCAAAATAATTCTCTGTAATAATAGGCATGTGGGGACACACACACTTTAGTTGTTTCTTGTTCCCACTCCTAATCAGCAAGTTCCTTTCTCTACTTATGTCTACAAAGCAATGTTTTGAAAGAAAGTACAATTAATCTTGTGTCTAGATAAAGGCCACCATTATAAGGTAGCATTGACAGAGTGATGCAGACAACTGAAACATATTTCAACATTCTGGACAGCATAAGTCTAAGATAAGGATTTCAGCATGATTGGTTTCTTTTGAAGCCTGTAACCTTGACTTAGAGTTGATTCAGTTTTCCTGTGTCTTCACTCAATATCCCTCTGTGTACACATCTAAAATCATGCCCTTGTAAAAAATTTCCTCCATTCATATTGGATTAGAGCCACTGTAATGACTCGCTTTGAACTTAATTCCCTCTTTGAACGTGATTTTTCCAAATACGGTGACATTGTGAGGTCCTGAGAGTTGTGACAATAATAGAGATACATCAGTGTGAAGTGGTGATGTTCTTAGCTACTCTCTGGCTGCTTCCTCTCCTCACCAAGCCACAGATACCTGTGATATTATTTTCAATCATATCTTGCATCATAAATTGGACCTAGACCAATCCTTTGAAACCATCCTTCTTTTATAAGGGTGATTTCATAAGTTTAAACTTTCTCTTGCTATAATACAAAAACTTTACAGTGGTTTTCTTATAGTTTAAGGTAGCCAGAAATTCTCTTTAATGATTTTCTAGAAAAATAATTTTCTTCTTTAGAGTATTTATTAATTAAATTTCTTTTAAAAACATAAACATTTATATTATTACACATAAGTAAAATAACCTATATACAGCAGGGATAACCACAAAACAATCAGGAATTATATAATTGTTACATTCATAGTGATTTAGCTATTTGTATTTGGCAAACTTGAAGTAAACATAAAAATTATGAGGATCTGGGGCAAATGAGAAATGGTCCCATTCTTAGCTTCTTGAAAGCATACTAAAAGGAGCTTCATAACTCTTGATTGGTTAACTGGCAGAAAGCTCTGTTTCTTGGATACAACTGACTTCAATGGGGCTTTTAGTGTGTACCGGAGGAAGCAGTTCACACTAAAATCCATAGATGCTCAATGTTCTTGAAGGATGTCAATTTTTTCTTGATTATTTTCTTAATTTTCATATACACGTTTTAGAATTTTGTCGGGGACTTGCATTATTTTCTGTTGTTTGTTTTATTTTATTTATTTGTTTGTTTATGAGTATAATTTGTCATGACCTTCATGGCTTCAGGATTGACCTATTGACTAAAATAATGAGGAATGAAGGAAGACATGACAAACATACAAAGAGAAGTTGGGTGGATAGTGAGGTCTGATGGAGATGCATAAGGAGCCCTGAAAATCCTCATGTTTATTATATTCTCCTTGACTGAGTAGGTGGCCTAGCTAATGCTAGTAGAGGATCTCTGTAGAGTAGTAGTCCCAAGCTGTAGTCATAGGGAGATGGAACCTTTCTGTATACACTGTCAACATCTGCACTCTGACCAGGGGAAGGCTTTGCCATTCACATGGGTCTGGTGCATAGGTGTTCCAGAAGTGCCTGTTCTCATGTCATGAGTGTTCATTCATACAGGACACTTGTTCCCCACAATAATTCTCTTGTTTGCCTAGTGTGGTGTTTGCCTAAGGATGGCTCCCATATGTCCATACATTTGAATGAATGGTCATCAGGGAATAGCACTCCTCGAAAGGGATTAGGAGGTGTAGCCTAATTGAAGTAGGCATGCCCTTGTTAAAGGAAGTGCATCACTATAGGTAGGCTTTGGGTTTTCAAAAGCCCTAGCCAATACCAGCCTCTCTCTTACCCTGATGTCTGCAGATATGGGTGGAAAACTCTTAGCTATTTCTCCAGCACCATATCTGCCTGTGTTTGGCCCTGTTTCCTGTAATGATGCCAACAAACTAAACCTGTGAAACTGTAAACTAGACCTAATTAAATGCTTTCCCTTATAAGAATTTCCATGATCATGGTATCTTGTTTTTTAAACTTTTTAATTCTTTTTATTTTCAAACTTTTGGCACCTGTTTTATTTTATTAAATATAATTACATAATTACATGGTGTCTTTTAACAGCAACCGAACATTGATTAAGTCAGCTAGGAGGCAGATCTTCAGACCTTTTTTCATTTTACACTGCAGAGATGGTCACAGGGTGAGTTTTTTGAATGCCCATGAGGCTTAGCCTAGTTTACATTGTGCTTAGATGTTTCTGCACTTTCTTTTCCAAGGGTTAGTCCTCAGGTTCTGCTAATTATAATGAGCTCAATATAGTGAGAATGACTTCTTAGCAGAAGGATATCTGCCTAATATTTTGTTCAATAGTTTTCTCTCTGTTCTTAAATCTCTTCTCTCAGGCAGACCCACTTAGGAATACTATCACCACTTATGTAGACAGTGTAGTTTTACCTGAAAAGATCATTAATTCAACTTTGTAGCTCTACTTTTTTGTTTCAGCTCAAATTCTTTGCGGAATCCTGTGACGAACAAAGCCAAGGTCACCACAGGCAGAACGACTTCTTCTGTCAGTGCCCTAGAGTAAATCTGGGTTTTTATAACACTGAACTGAACATCTCTAGACTGCATGTGTCCTCTTTTAAAAATGTGTATTTACTGGTCTAAAGCTGAGTATGCTTCAAAATGTGCTGCCATATTTCCCTTTGAGCACTTGATATGTGCTCAATAGCAGAAAATTTTGGAAATGCACTCCTTAGATTGAGCATGTTCCAGAAAGTGCCCATTCCTCATATGCTTTCCTCTGTGAATATGTGTATAGGCTCCTTTACTAAGCTGGTCTCCAAGAAAAAGAAAAGCCTGAGAATTATACAAAGGCAAATGACAATACTTCATGATGATGGATAGTTAAAATGTTGAAGCCTAAAGCCATATTCTCTTGTATTACTTTTAGTTCCTTTAACAGCCATTCATTGAGCACCCATGTCTGGCCAAACATCATTGTGACCATCAAAATCATTAAAATGCGTTCTTAGAAAACCACTGTATTCCAACATTACAATAGCTACAGATGTCATCATGTAGAATAGAGTTTCTCCTACTTTGCTCTAACAAATACTCATCATATTTTTGGTAAATGCCTTTAGTTTATAACTTTCACTGTTTAATAACGAAATGTCATTTGATACAATTTGAATCCATATTATTGGGCCATAAACACTCATATTTGACTCAAGAATAAACTATTTCTTATTCTCTTTGAGGTGAGTGCTATGGTTTTGCATGCACACCCTAATAATATCTTTAGGATTTCTGTGTTTGGGGAGGCCATGACTTTATGACAACTCTAGTGCTTTCCCTTACTCTCTGTGAGGAATAAATCTTTTTCAATTTTTTAATCCCGATTTTGAACTTAGCTCTGCTCCAAGCCTACAGAAATCCATAGCATCAAGTTACAATTAGTCTTTACTTCTTTTAATGCTTCTTTTCATATATGTAGCTATTGAGAAGCATTTTAGCTTCTTTGTGTCATCTAACAGTCATAGAAATCTGAAATATATATGCATAGAATTTAAAGTTGGATGCTGGTACCAATAAAAGTTTTGATTAATATATTCATCAAATAACATTCATGAATATAATTATGAATACTGGGAGTTATTGAAAGATTTCAGATATAAACATTTATGTTTCAGCAATAAGTACTGTTACAGTGTTCAAATAACAGAAGAGTGAATTCATATGAACATGAAATCTGGATTCAACAACAGTTTTGTGTTCTTTTGATTTTTAAAACATTATTCTGACAATATTTTGTTTGACCATGTTGCTAAATTATTAGAAAATCAGTTTAGTAATTATAATTCTTTATTCTTCTTATTTAGGTTCATCTTTTAAAAGACAGAAACACACCAACAATCCCCGTGATTGGCTTTCCTTAGGATTAATGGGTTTTGTTGTTCTTTGTTTAACTCTTTTAGGAAGAAGCAAATTGTTAATAGCTATGTTTGAACAACTCAAAGAGGGCAACACAATCTTTTATTATTTCTATTGGGAAATACTCCAAAGTTCTTCTTATTCTGTTCTATAATTTGAACTTTAAATGTGTCACAAAGCCTGAATGCTAAGCTTTAATGCCAGATTGTGGCACTATTGGGAGCTGGTAGAATTGTTAAGTGGTGAGGCCTATGAGTGCAAGGCTCTTCCCCACTTTCTCTTCTAATAGATTTTAGTCTATAGGGTTTTATGATGAGGTCTTTGTGCAGGGTGATAAATGTGGATCTATTTTAATTTTTTGACATCATTTGTTGAAGATGCTTTCTTTTTTTCTATTGTATGGTTTTGGCTCCTTTGTCAAAATCAAGTGTTTATAGGTGTATGGGCTTATTTCTGGGTCTTTGATTCAATTCCATTGATCAACCAGTCTGTTTCTATGCCAATACCATGCAGTTTTTATTACTATTGTTCTGCAGGATAGGTTAAAGTCAAGAATGGAGACATTTCCAGAAGTTCTTTTATTGTACAGGATTGTTTTAGCTATTATGTTTTTTTCATATGAAGTTGAGAATTATTCATTCAAAGTCTGTAAAACATTGTGTTGGTATTTTGATAGAGATTGCATTAAATCTGTAGATTGCTTTGGATAAGATGGGCATTTTCACTTTGTTTTTTAAAATTTTTTTTGCTTCTTTTTTTTCTCCTTTATTAATTTATTCTTGTTACATCTCAATGGTTATCCCATCCCTTGTATTCTCCCATTTTTCCCTCCCTCCCATTTTCCCCTTATTCCCCTCCCCTCTTACTGATCCATGAGCATGGGAGATATTTCCATTGTCTCATATCTTCTTCAATTTCTTTCCTCGGAGACTTGATGTTTTTGTCATACACTTGCTTGGTTAGAGTTATACCAGGATACTTTATATCAGTTGAGGCTATTGTGAAGGGTGTAGTTTCCCTAATTTATTTCTTAGCCTGCTTGTCTTTTGTGGACAGGAGGGTTACTGATTATTTTAAAATTAATCTTGTATCCAGTCACTTTGCTGAAGAAGTGTATCATACTATCTGTGAATAGCAGTACTTTGACTTCTTCCTCTCCAATTTGTATCCCCTTGATCTCGCTTAGTTACCTTATTGCTTTAGCTAGAACTTCAAGTGCTATGTTAAAGAGATACCTGGGGAGAATGGGGTGGGAAGACAGAAGGACTGTAGAGAAAAGAGAATGTGTGGAATGGGGCATCTCTGTGACAAGCTGGAGACCTAAGTCAGGGTAGGGTTCTGGGAGCATATGAAGGTGACTGTCGCTGAGACACCTAGTAGCAGGGGCCATGGTAACTGAAGGAGATACTCTCTAACTAGAAAAGACTCCTACTAGAGGGAAAGGAACACCAATCCTCCCACAAAAACTTTGATCCAAAAATTACCCTGCCTACAAGATATGCAGGGATAAAGAGAGAGCAGATAGAGCTGAGAGTGAGGAAATGTCCAACCAATGCCTGGCCCAACCTAATACTTACCCCATGGAAGAGACACTATTGATGGTACACTGCTAAGCTTGCCGACAGGAGCTTAGCAGAGTTGTCCTCTGAGAGGCTCCACCCAGAAGCACCTAGAAACAGATGCTGAGATTCACAGCCAAACATTAGTTAAAGCATAGGGAGTCTTGTGGATACATGAGGGGACATAGAAAAGGACCTAAAGGTGATAGGAGCTCTACAAGAAGACCAACAGAGCCAACTAACTAGGGGACTGAAGCACCAACCAAAGACTATGCATGGGCTGGACCTAAGCTCCCTACCCAGCCGTAGTAGATGGGCAGCTCAGGCTTCCTGTGGGTGTGGCAGCCTTGCCAAGACACGGGGGAAAAGGTTGTGCTCAGTCCTGATGCGACTTGATGAGCTGGGATGACTGGGGGGTCCCATTTTCTGAGGAAGAGAGAGGAATGGGGCGGGAGAGTGGAACTGGAAGGAGAGGCGGGAACAACCAGTATGTAAAGTGAATACATAAATAAATTTATTAAAAACAGAAAAGGAGGCAAGGCCTAGTGAGAAGAAGTCTTGTTAGGGGGACATGCTCCAGAAGGGCATTGTGAGACTCTATGCTATTTTTTTTACTCTCATTCCACACAGTGAACATTTTTATCCTTATGCTCCTTGCCTTCTGTTCTGTGGTGTCTCTAGATCATGGACAACAGTAGACTCCATCAAGGACCTAAGCCTCCAAGACTATGAGTCCAGTAAATCTCTACTTTACTCAAGTTGATTACCATCAGTGTTTTTTACTGGTTGTGTTTTGTCTTGTTTTTGTGTTTTGTTTTTGTATAGTAAAGGAAGTTGATATGTTCCTATGTTATTAACTTCTGCTCAGTTGAGAATTATCGTATTATTCATTACCTTTCTTTGTCACCCACCAATGATTTTGGGAAAACTATTATTCCTCTACTGTCAGTCAGGACTCCATTATCCCTTCTCCCTGAGATGGCTCTGAATTGGCAATGCCTCCAGCTAAATATAATTTTAAAAAAAGATTTAGTTTAAACAAAGGAGTAACGCGAATCACTATTTTAAAGTACCTGCCAGAAACTCAGTAGGTGGCAGTCTTTCCATTTTGACCAAACCCAGTTTCTAAAATACATACAACCACAGAGGAGATAGATAGGATTAGGGACAGGAACTAACTATGGGGCTAATTAAAGTTCTTCCCTGGGTTGGGAGTAAGCATGGGTTTAGTGTGAAGCTCTGGCCAATCCAGCAATAGCTGTAAAGGAAAATAAGAATGAAGACAGGATAAAGTTCTTTCTTGCTGATACCGTGTTTTCTTATCAGCCACACCTACCTTGTTAATTGTTAGTGCTCTTTAAGTTTTTACAGTTGTTCACTTGATTGTAGTACAAGGAGTGGCCGTGTACCAGAAGTCAATAAGCTAACACTGTTAAGTGAAGGAGTGTGTGGCAGGTATGGAGATTTGTAGTTCAGGGTCCAGTACTGCTCATATGCAAGGAAATAAGTGATAGTTAAAATAAGGAATGGGTGGATGGAGAGAAAGACATATCTTAAGATTTTCTTATATTTATATTGTCATGTATGTAGGAAAGTGCTAGTATTTAGCTAGTATTTAGAGAATAATGTCATTTCATTCAGATATCTCTTTAATGTATGTCTTAATTTGAATTTGATATTAATCAGCGTATAGACGTGTGACATACTTGTGAAATAGCATATGGTATTTTGATACATGTATTTACAGTATAATGTAAACATATCTACCTTTGTTTCTTTGTTGTGGAATCATGTTAAATCTGTTCATCTTTTAAAAATACTATCATTATCTGTTGTCACCCTTTGTGTAATAGCACACCACGTTCTTTTTCTCCTACCCAAGTTTAATTTAGTATATTTTCATCAACTTTCTCTGCTTCCTTCTTATCCCCAGCCTCTACCAACCACTATTCTATTCTCAACTCATATGAAATCAAATAACCTTTCTTCTTAAGAGATTCCAAATATGAATGAGGAATGAGAGAGCTCTCTTACTGTGTCTGGCTTATTTCATTCATCATGATGACCTAAAATCTGATGTATTCTCCTGAATATGTGTGCTTGTGTTCATGCATGTGTGGATAGGTGTGTGTGTGTGTGTGTGTGTGTGTGCGCGTGTGTACATGTGAGTGTGAGTATGTGCTGTGCAGTGTGCATATATGCAGAGGCCAGAAGAGAAATATGAGTGTTCTGCTGTATCACTCTCCACTTTATGCCTTTGAGAGAATGTCTTGTTGAACCCATAGTGAGGCTGGCAGCTAGCAAAGCCAAGTGACCCTCCTGTATCATCACCATAGCACCAGGGTTGTAGAAGCATTGGCAGCTGCATTTTTATGTAGCTGTTGGGGATTTGAACTGGGGTTCTTATACATATGAAGCAAGCACTCTTATCCTTGGAAACATACAGGTTTTGATATGAGCTTTCACAAGCAGGATTCTCCATAACGTTATTATGAGACTATGGAGTATCACATGTGATCTATAATGAAAATTTATTATTATCAATCTTCAAGTTCTTTCCTATTCTTATTTCTAAGTTTATGTATTAATAAAGTGATAAACACTGTCCTAGGTGATGGATTCTGGATACTTGGCCGATACGTAGAGATGATTTTCTTCATGAAGCCAGAAAGTTATGTTTTGGTGACCAAATGTCAGCAAGAAGACGCTCAACTCACTCTTGTTTTTTTTTTTCTTTAAGTGTGAAATGCCAACAAAACAAAACAACAACAAAAACCTCACAAAACATCCCTTTTAGCACTTACTTATAAGCTATTTCTGATATATTTTAATTATAAGTTTGGCTTACACAGATAAAGTAATTAAATAACTGCGCTTATCTTAAATTTAAAAACTTTTATTAGAATGCTATGATATTATGAAATATCAAAGCTATGATTAGATGCAAATGGCTTGATATCACATCAGTCAACTTTCCAGCATGAGGAAATAAAGACCTCAAAATGCTCAAGTCAAGTTAAGAGCTGCTGAGGGAGAATCAAGTTTTTTTCAGGCATGAGTTCCCTGATAGGATGATCATTACCTATGTTATTGTGAGCAACAGTAACTGGACTCCATTAGGTTCTACACACACACACACACACACACACACACACACACACACACACACATGTCTATGTATGTACATATTCAATGATTGTGTCCATAACTATATAAAATAATAATGAATATAAAAGAAGAGAAAATAACGTTGAATGAGAGATGGGCAGTGTTGTAGCAGGACTTGGAGGAGGAGAAAGGAGTGGATGTGATAAAAACACATTGTGTTCATATATGAAATTCTTAAAATATCTTTAAAAAAGTGTTTACAAGAAGATAGATACCTCTTTAAGCCCATTTGCTACCCAGTCTTCCGTCTGTAGTCACGGCAATATTTTGTTTATCAAACCACATTAAATTTTCCCCTGTGTTTTCTATGGTTCTGCAATTTCTTTTTTATAGGGTATTGACCTCATTAGGAAGATTTTCTCTATTTCTCAGGTTATCACAATGAACCATCAAAAGCAGGAAATTAACAAAGAGATTTTTCCATCCAATGCACTCTTCTTCCTGTCTGGGTATATCAGTTGTGACAGCTGTTCCCTTTATGGCAAGAGGATTTCCCCAAGAATCTTCTCCCTCCTTAACAACCACAAAACTTTTGTTCTTCTCTGACACTTTCAAAAAGTTGTTCAGTTTTCCCATTGACTTCAGAGTTTTGATGCTGTTTCTTCAACTGTCCTTCAACTTGTGTCTGTCTCTTGCTTACTCATGATTATATTAAATTCTGCATTCTTAGTAGGAAAATTGCAGCAGTGTCATGGTGTCCTCTTCCTCACCTCCTGTCCTGGGCACAGAAATATGACCTGCAGATTTCTGATTGGTTTTTTAATACTATTCTTTAAGCTGGAAGATGCTACTTTTTTAATTTAATTGATAAATATTAAATATAAAAATTTAAATATATATCTTATTATGCCTCAAATTACGGACTCATGTTTTCTTTTATACTCTGAAAATAATGAATATTACTTGAAACTATTTTCTATGTAGAATTTTATATCTAGTATTGGTGAATTACAGTTATATAACATTAATAATTCTAATAGTAAAAGAGATTAGCTATTGCTCTATCTCCAAATAAGCTTTGGGTGTACTAATACCATGTCCATATGAAGATAAATGAAACAGAGTGGCATAGACATTCACAAATATTTTGCTCTCATTGTTTTTCTTACAAAGGCTTTCTTAATGAGTTAGTGACTTCTTTTTAACAATTTTAATTTAATCAGTGTATTTTGTGTCTCTCTCTGTATGCGTATATGTGCGTTTGTGAGGGCACATGTAATGGAACACAGGCAGATATCGACAGTCAAGTCTCTGGAGCTGGTTCATCATTCCAGCTTGTTGTGTAGGGTGTTCATTTCTGCACTCTGTGTGCCAGGCTATGTGATTAATGAGCTTGCAGCCTGTTCTGTCTCCACCTCATTGTTTTGCCTTATGAACGCTAGAGCAGCTGAGGTACCTTGTGTCAACCTGCATCTGGTCTCTGTTCTGGGATGGAAGTCAGGCTCTTAGGCTTATACAGCAAGAGGCTCATCATGCTAAGCCATAGTGCTGGCCCTTCTCCTCCTTCTGAAGTGCATTCATGTGCCTTTTTTCCCTCGTGGGTGCAAATTTCTCTAGTTAAAATTTTTAAGTGGAAAACTGATTTACTTTTTGTATATTTAAAATATTTTTATATTAATTTTGTGCTTGAGAACTAGATTTACTTGGCATACAATTTGAGGGTTCCCTGTCCGGATTTTCATTTTTTAATTTAGTTTTTAAAAATTATATTATTTCTCCCCTCTTTTACCTCCATCTGTCCCTTCCCCATGGCCCTCCCAACTCCTACGTCCATTTCAAAATCAAAGTCCCCTTTACCTTAATTGTTACTGTTACACACACACACACACACACACACACACACACACATATCTGCTGGTGTATGTAGTATCACTGGTATGGTACTTGATTTCAGCGATGACCATTTCGTATTAAACAAACAAGTGAGGCCTATAGTGGAAGTTTTGGCTAGGTAAACATGTGTTTTTGTTTTGCTCCCAAGAGTGGGGTGTGAACCTGACTCCTGAGAGAACATGTGATGTTTGTCAGCTGGAATCAGCTTCAGGAGTGGGCACATGATCTTTGTCCACTGGGCACTGTCTAGTGCGGGGGTGTGGTTAATTGCCTTCTGGAGTAGATCCTGTTGTGGACTCTGAGAAACTATAAAAAGGAGCCCTCCAAAAGAGAGAGGGAGAGGGAGAAGGAGAGAGGAGAGAGAGAGAGAGAGAGAGAGAGAGAGAGAGAGAGAGAGAGAGAGAGAGAGAGAGAGAAAGAGAGAGAGAGAGAGAGAGACAGAGAGAGAGAGAGAGAGAGAGACAGAGAGACAGAGAGAGAGAGAGAGAGACAGACAGACAGACAGACAGACAGAGACAGAGACAGAGCTTTTGCATCACTTTGCTTCACGTGATTTCACTGCTTCCTTTCACATTGAGATATAATGTGAATAAATTAATAAAAAAGAAAAAAGAAAAATATTAGCAAACATGTCTTTGGGCTCCTTTAAACTCATTTATTTCTTTGTAAAACTTTATGAGAAAATAAAATTAGAAAGTTTAAAAAAAAAAAAAAAGAAAATCCTGGAGAGAAAAGCTGGTCAAGAGTTTGAAGAAGCCGCCGCTGGTTCCCTCTGTTTGCTTCTGCTGCTGCTGCTTCCTGCTGCCGCGGTTGCTCTTGTTCTGATGGACTACCCTAATTTTTTACAACTAAGAATGGAATTGCCCCCAAGGAGCTGAGTCTAAAAAGGCCTATATCCCCTGTACCTACTAGCTTTCTTCATCTCCTACCTAGGGTTGGTATGTTGGAAGGGAGGTAGAGGTACTAAGGAACTCCAAATAAAGTAGGTTAAAAAGTCCAACCCTACAAGGGTCCTCATCCCTTGGGGAAATCGAGTTCTCCCTGTCAGCCTTGTTCAGCTGTCTACAGTACTTTGTTTAGGTATTGGGCCCGGTGAAGCTTCCTCCTGCCATGGTAGCATGGCTCTTGGTGTTAGGACTCCCCTTCCTTCCCACGGACTTAAAACCCCTTTCGGGTCTGTGAACATAAACTAGTCAGTTGTAAGCTGAATTTTCAGTATTGCTGGAAAACAATACCAAAATGATATAACTTAGGATCTCAATCGACTTTCACAGTGTAGTAGATATTTTGCTTATATATCGTTTACAGTTTCTGAAAATATCCCAGCTACCACTTTGTTTTATCAACATTTACTCCTCTTCTCTTCATTCTACACAGAGTTCGGTGTGTATCTTCCATCTTATTCCATGCTGCATACTATGGGCATACTGAAATATATATATTCATTATGTTATCACATAATATATTATACTATGTATTATGTTATTTTAATGTAATATTTTTCTCTTTAGGAGGTTCTTAATCTGCTCATTAATTTGTTCACAGTTGTAGCGATTATTCCTAAATTCTAGGTGGTGTTTCCTCTGGAACGTTCAGCAGTGTCTGACACAGTCTTCTTTTGCTTCTTCCTGGTTTTTTATTCTATTCGTTACATCATAGTCCACTCCAGGCTGTTCTTCATATGCATACACAACTCTGAAGTCTTAAGTACCTGAACAGAGGTGCTTATTTGGTTTGTATTTGTTCTCCATCCCACTGAAATATTTTGTTTTCTTGCACAGTTTTACTGTGTGTATGTGTGCGGGGATCTGCGTAACTAAGCTCAGTGTGTGTCTGTGAGTGAGTATGTGTACTTAGGTTCAGCTGTGTGCAGATGTCAGAAGAAAGAACAGAATATAGGGAACTAGAGTTACAGTACAGACATTTGTGAGCTAGGTGGTAGAAGAGCTGGGAAATGAATTTGGGACTTTTGCAAGTCTATGACCAGCAGAGGCATCCTTTTAGTCTTCTTTCTATAGTTTTTTAAAATGTCAGCTTAAATGCTACACTAACCCTATGGGAATACTCAGTGTGTATGTTAGGGGTACTTTTTCATTTCAAAGAGATTTGAAGACCCTATGGGATTTAAAAAAAATTTTAAAACTCTGTAACCACTTTAGCTCTTGTCACTGTGTGCCTGTGGCTGCCCCTCCCATGACTGTGGCTCTTTGCCAAGAATTGGGTAGGACTGATTCTGTAGTCTCAGTCTATTCTCAAATTATTTGTTCTGCATAGAGGTCAACTCACTTGCAGGCCTGGGAATATTCCTTTCTTTTCTTCAAAGGCTAAATGATATGCTAATAGTAAGCCCTTCAGACAGTTCCAGCGAAAATGTTGGCAGCTGAGTCTCCTTGATCTCTGTGATTGCTGGAGTTCATGTTTATCCTTCACATTAATTTTAAATTTGCATTTTAAAATTTATTGGTCAATTGGCTGATTCAGGTAAAACTTAAAGCGGGCTTTGAGTTTTCTAGGTAGCTGAGGCTAGCCTGGTGCTTTTTATTTTCAGGTCCCTGCATTTTAAATTCTTAGATTATAGGTACACATTATAACCCATGACAATTTTTTTTAATTTTAATATTGTTTTTTTTTTTAATAAATTGGATTCTGGCAATACAGAGATAGCTCAGTGGTTAAAAGTACTTGCTAATCTTGAAAGGAACCTGGGTTTGATTCCCAGAATACATTTTGTTATTAACAAAATCTCTAACTCCATTTCCAGAGGTCTGGTGCCTTCTTCTGACCTCTCTACACATCAGGAACACAAGTGATCCTTATACCTATATGCAGATAAAATTCTCATACAACTAAAATAAAAGAGAACAGAGAGAGAAGGAGAGAGAGAGAGAGAGAGAGAGAGAGAGAGAGAGAGAGAGAGAGGAGAGAATGAAATATAGGAGAGAGATTTACATTCTAATTATTTCTTATAAATCATTGTTCACATGTTTGAATTAATGGTATGTCTCATTTGAAATAAATATACTACTCCTTGAAAATATTATCATCTTCTTCTATAATAATAATCTGTCAAGTGTAATTATGAGAGGGTAATGACTCTGTGTATATAGACATGGACAATTATTTTGTTATATAATCTATTATTCTGGAATGATTAAACAACACAACTTTCACTCCCTAAATAACTTTATAAGAAAAGAAGTAGTAACAATGGCTATAACCCAAGACACATACAGAAAAAATTTAAGTAGAGAATAGTAAATGCTTAATTTAATCATGCTTAAAGCAAGCAGAAGTACTTGTGATTTGAATTTTTGCCTTTTAATGTGATTTGTGAGAAGGAAATTCTGAAAATTTGGAGTTAAGCCAATGCATTATGTTGCCAAAATAGGGAGGGTTTTTGTTTGTTTGTTTGTTTGTTTGTTTTGAGATAGACACAGATTTCATTAAAGTATTAAAACAAAAGATCTGCTCAAATTAAGTTGTTCCTATGATATTTTCTCCAGATAAAAGCATGAATGTTATTGCTTGACATTTTCCATTTTCTTGGATGCTTTTACCTGTTTAAATACAACGAGCAGCTTTCTCAGGCTGCAGCTCCTAGCTCTCCTACAAATAACCAAGAGCTGTTCTAAATGCCATATGACATCTCCACTTTGCTCGAAGAAAGGTGAAGAGTCTGTATACTGGACAGAAAGAAAAACTACATCTTTTATAGAGAAAGTGAAAGGAAGAATAGGGGTTAGAAAAGAGACGCTGAAAATTCTAAGAATTGGGACATGATTATCAAATCCAAAAAATATTCTCTGAAGGAGGTAGTCAGGAGAAAACTAAGAGAAAGCTGGCAAAGGCAGATATGTGTTTCCAGGCATGTTGGCTAAGACCAGAGCCTGCTGGAAGTGTAGGAAGTCTTCCAACCATGCTTGTGTATGGTCTTCACCAAAGGTTGATTGATGGAAAGCTTAGAGATCTTCAAACAAGTTACATGTAACATCTTCTTTTTGAGAGGTAATGGAAGAGAGGCTTGATCTTATGGGCCCATCCTTGTCAGAGGTGAGTTAGAATTACATGACTGACTCCTACAGCCTTGCCCTGCCTGGATGTGCAGTTTTATTTACCATAGCTTTACACTAACTAGTTTGGCTTGTAGTTTCAAAATATAGGTCAAACATCTCATGTTTGAAAGTGATAGAATGACTCCTCACCACAGCAAACATGCCTGCAGTGTTTTTCCTGCACTCTTCACCACTATTCATCTAAATTCACCTGGCCCTACTTCACTGTGTTCTAGCCTCAGCATGTCCTATCTATTCACAAAGCACCTTTTCTGCACCCCACGCTGAAGAAGTTGGTATGGCAGGCATGTTGCTGCTACCTGTGCATCAGAGTGGAGCACTCCATAATGTCTTTAAAGTAAAGACAGACAAGGGAAAAAGAAATTGGCAATTCACCCTCTCAAATTTTAATCTTATTTATTAAAGAATTCAAAGAAACGTCGATCATTTTACTCAGTTTTTGACCCTCTATATTTTCACATATCTTATTTAAGGATGATTTCCTATTTGTCCATTTTCTGTTGCTGTGATAAAATGCCTAAGAACAGTGATTTATTTTTGGCTCCCTGTTTCGGAGATTCTTTCCATGTTTGTTCTGTTGCTTCAGGGCAGCAGGCAACACAGTTCATCATGGCAGCAAAGTTTATCAATGTTGGATCCATTCAACTTTCATCTAGAAGTTGAGAAGAGAAGAGAAGAGAAGAGAAGAGAAGAGAAGAGAAGAGAAGAGAGTGGAGAGATTGAGGGAGAGAAGGGGACTGAGTGAGTGACTGAAAGAGAGAGAGAGAGAGAGAGAGAGAGAGAGAGAGAGAGAGAGAGAGAGAGAGAGAGAGAAACAGAGACAGAGAGACAGAGACAGAGAGAGTTAGTCCAGAGAAAAGAAGAGAGGAAAGAAGGGACATAACTGTGGAAAGATGGAAAGAGAGAAGAGATCAAGAGAAGGAAAAAATGGAGGGACAGAGAATACAGAGTAAAAAGGAGAGATAAAGATGGAGATAGGGAGGGAGAAAGAAACATCAGGGTATTAGGGGAAATGTTTCTTGAGTATATTAAAGATACATACCCTCCAGCAGACACATGATTTAGGGATTTTTCTTCCACCCTGTGGCATGTATTTTAATCCTATCAACAGAATAGCATCTCACACAGAATAATTCTCAGCATTAGTAAAGTCAAATTGATCATCTTCTTTGAGGGCTTGTTCTGTTGATAATGCATCTAAATTCCCATTGCCAAAGCCAAGGTCACGAAGATTTTTTTCTGATGATTATTTTCTGTAATATAATTTTAGTGTGAGAAACTGCTATGATTATTAGGAGAAATAAGTTTGATCAAAAATTCAAACAGAAAAGAATTTGATTGTTATTTTATAAGACAGTCAGGAAGTGCTGCTTATATATATGCAAAAATAAAGTCAAAATCACTTAAGGATGTTTATAAGATAACCATAGCTACAACTTTAGCCAATTAAAGATAAACTGCTTTGTTTTTAGGTCTTCACAGGTACTAGGAGATTTTCTCTCCCACTGTGTTTTGATAACTTCTATTACTGTTCATTAACGTGATATATGTAAGGGAAAGGGAAATATCAACTTTATAAGGAATATACATTGCCAGCTGCCAAGGCTGAGTTCTTTTAACCAGTAGATGTCATTCTCTCTCTATTTTAATGTGAAATTCCTATCTTTGTTTAGTAGTCTTTCCTTGGGACATGAAACCCATTTCATTTCAGTCTGTATTTCTCTTCATCATTTTTCAAAGTTTGTATCCATTCTCTTAAGTAATAGGAAGAGTGTCAGAGTGTGAAAAGAGGTCAGTTTAACAATTTGAATTTGGTTACTTAGCCCTTAGTTAGAAATATTTCCTTACATATTTAAGATACTGTAAAATGCTGAAGAAGTTGGTGTGAAAGGCATGTTGCTCCTACCTGTGTGTCAGAGTGGAGCACTCCATTATGTCTTTAAAGTAAAGACAGACAAGGGAAAAAGAAAGTATTCATAATGTTAGCAAGTTGAGAAGAAAAGTTTCCAGAAAGCACTAAAGGAATTGCCTTTATGCATTATACATTTCCCTGTAAAGCCATGATGTTATCACTTCCTTGAAATGTACTTGGCTTACGAAGACCCAGCCACTTGTCCATGCTTTGTGCTGTCCTCACACTTGGATCCTCTACAGTGGTTAATTTTAACCCTGAAGTTCCTCTGTCTACTTAATTGCCTGATTAAAGAGTAAGAAAGGGGGGGGGCTGTAAGAACACTGTCCCCAGGTCCCCTGTCATTTATTCAGTTAGTAAGTAGTGAATCATGGAGACTTGTTGTAAGGACATTCTAGGCCCTGTCAACAGCTTCGTGGCTGCCAGAAGCATTACTTACAGGATCATGTACAGGAGGGGAATAATCAAGCAGAAATGAAAATACTATAGAAGAATTCCATAGAGTATTATGTGAGCATGCAGGAATAGATATACCTTGGGGGAATAGGACATGGTTTCCAGATAATGCTATTGAGGAAAATTCTCAAAGTGTTAGTAAGAAGAAAGGTCTAAAGTTGGATAAAAACAGACAAAACAAAATTTAGAGCAAAGGACCCTTTTTTGTGTATCATTTTATTCCCAAACTTTAGAACAATGAACAACTATGGCCTATTTTTAAATAAAAGCATGAACAAATTACTTTGAAAATCCAAGGACAAGAAGCATTGTCTATGTATAGACATTTATGCATCAGCCAGTATACAAATAGCCAAAATACTATGAATGTCACACATATAGAATTCTGATTCCTTTGTGGTTCTTCTTGCTGTATGTAGTTTATTGTATATATCTGTAATAATATAAAAGTATATGTAAAACAAAACCTTTTAAAAAAAGAAATTAAAAATGTAAAAAATGGTTTGAAAATTCACGAACAAATGGGCTCAATGAATTCCTGTTTATGGACATGCTAGTGTGATTGGGAAATGGCTCTGCTGTAGAGTATTTGTGTGCTATGAACAAAATCTTGTGTTTGAGCCTGAACAAAGGCTATGTGGGGGAGAATTTAAAAAGATAAATAAACATAACTTAGTGAAGCTATCAGTTTTAATAGCTGTTTATTCTTTATTCCTTCTAAGGAATGAGAAAATAAGAAATATTCTCTATAAGGAATTTTGTAGAATACCCAATTACTTTACAGACACATTTTCAGAATTTATTTATTTAATCACTAAAACAAGGTTTTTCCCTGTAGGTTAGCATGGAATGGAACTATGCATGTAGTTCATTCAGGCCTCATTTTCTGCCCCAGACTTCTGAGTGCTGGAATTACAGGCATGCACTATGTACCACACCAAATTCAGAAAGCTTTATTCAGTGAGTATTCATCTCATGTAATACACACCACTAGTCTACTTTGTAAATGTCTAGAAACTTTCCAGACTACAGACTTGAACTTTGAAATAAAATTATGCATACTAATGCCAGTTCATGCCACTTGTTATGCTTTTTAGATCCTAGCAGGCATTCACTTGATTTTTTTTTAGAAATGGCATGTGAAAAACAGGAAGAATTATTGTTGCATTTGGATAGGAGGGTCTACAATTTTTCTACTAGCAGAATCTATAGTGTTATCTATTAATTCTGAGAGTTCGCATGCTTTTCTGTCATGTTTCCCCAAATAAGGTAACAGAATTGAATGCATAGTAACTAGACAGTTCAGTGGCTAAAAGTACTTGTTGCTCTTGAAGAAAACCTGACTTTCGTTCTGGGCATCCACTCTGGAAGGTTCACTTCCACCTAAAACCCCAGCTCCAAGGCAACAGATGCCTTCTTTTGTCTTCCATGAACACCTGCACTCACATATGTATATATACACACAGAGACATATAGAATATTTTTAATTGAATGCTAACCACCTTCTTGATAGTCCCAACACACTCACCAAACTTCATAAGTTTAATGAAATTGTGTGCCTATTGGAAAATTAGACATAAAAAGGAAGCTACAGGATTTGTATAACACAGAGGTGAATCATGACCTCCAGTCTACTAAGCCATATGGTTTCCTTGGAAACAAGAACATCAGACCTTCCTAGAAGTCCCTGTTGTGAATTATTTTAAGTAACGAAATGAGCCTATCTTAAGCTTCAGGGCCTACTGGTTGATGCTCTAGGCAATAGTTTGGATCATATGTTGAATATTTCCTTTTTGCCAACTATTTAATACTTTTTCTGTGGGGTTTTGGGACACAGATCATAAAGATAATATTAATAACTACTCTAAAGCCTGAATATAACCTTACATATATAAAATGTAGTCATTTGTATAAGAGATCCTCCATACCTTGAATAGAAAACCTGTAGCCAAATGGACAAGAAGAAACAATTATCATACCAGATATCAATGCTAAAAAATTTGTAATTCAAATTTATTCTTAACCTCATCTTTTGAAGGGATTTAGGAGCTGCCTTTTGGGTGGCAATGGTTTCAATGATGGTTTGAAGATAGCAATATATAAACAGAACACTATGAATATTCCAAAAAACTGGAAGTAACATTTTGGTTATTTATACAACTTACAGAAACATTCTGATCCTTTATAGACACACCCATCTCCGAAAATGTGAACCTATATTTATGCACATAGTTTTTAAGCCAAAGAAATGTGAAGGGAAGAACATTTATGTTTGGCCAAACTTTCTTTTCCCTTACTTGGTGATTATAGACTATTTCAAGGTGGATTCTTTATGAACATATGTCTCTATCATGAACAGAGATCCCTAGATAACATATAGTATAACTTGGTCTCCGTAGATATATCCGATGTCATTCACAATATGAAAATAAGCTTGAGATGCGAGTCTTCATAGTATTTATTATTTAAACATAGACTGTGGTCTTTTCCTTGAGTGAGTCACTGTTAAAGGAATAAAACCTATAAATATTTTAGGAAACGGACACACAACTGTTTGAAAGATGGTGGCAGAGTCAGTATTTTCTGAGAAAGTTGAGCTGAAGGAAAAGAAGTAGCTTTCATAGGGTGGCTTTTAATGGTTGTCTTTGTTTGTGGAAGCCATTTAATGGATGGGGCCAGTAAAATCAATACCTGTCTGGCTCACTAGTGATTCTACATGGTCTATGCCATATGTATCTAGCTACTTAGTAGTTTTGCTTTTGTTGGGTTTTATGGCATGCTTCAGTATTCTTCTGACAGTGTTTTCTTGCTTAACACATGCTGTTTCTTGCATAACACATGCTGTATTGGCTTCCGGTCCTTGGCAATGTGACAAACTCATCTAACACAAAACTGAATTTTAAGATTAAAAATTATCTCCATAGATAAGTATAATATCATAGTGAACACTCCTGATATTTCCCTTTGTTTCCTGAGATCTACAGCATAGAATAATCTTGAAATATAACTATGTCATAGGAGCACAGACTACCCTCAAATATATATGCCTACCTGGTCTTATAGAATTCATATTTCAAGTACTCTGAAATACCTGTTCCTTCTCATTTTTCATTTCTGAAGTCCCTAAGAACTTTGGTTACTATAACTAGAAAAATAATCCTTATGGAACTAATTTTAAGACACTGTAGTAAGCATATAGATTGAATATTCATATCTTATGCTTTAAAAAAAACCAGAGTAAGTGGCATCTTCTAGATCTATTAATTCTCAGGTCTGAAATAATCAGGATCTAGAAATTACACTGAGTTGTAGAACTTCAATGCAGTGTTAAAAAATAGCGAGAGGACATCTACACAGGTGGTTTTACTGCATTGGTTTGAGCAGTGAACTGTGTAATTTGTTTCCCTGCCAACAATATTTCATTTGGTTACGCTGGCCAAGAGAAGAACCAAGCACAATCTTTTTCCTCATCCAGCTGTATTTGAAATGTGCTGGGCGTCTTTAATAAAAAAAAAAAACCCGTGGCTTTCATCTGAAACCCACAGAGCTCAGCTGTACAATTGCCTCCCTTTTATAATCCAAAGAGACCATAGGATTTTGAATGCTTTGAGCTACTGCCTGGGCTAATAGAAAAGAGGCCTGAATGCTGGATGCTCCTGATTGATAGCCGATACTGGAACTTGATAGGCTGCTGTGTCTGCATGAAGGAAGAACTTTAAGATCTGAAGCCTTTCTACTAATAACTACTTCCCACATCCTCTTCCACTCTGTCCAAGTGTTCACGTTACAGCTCCAACCAGAAGGAAGCTGGCTTTCTTCTTTAAATGGGGCAGGCAGTTTAGTCTCCCATCTTAGCTTCTCTTCCTTTTACTGTGATAAAGTTGGCTGACAGAAGCAACTCAAAGAGAAAGGGTATTTTTAATCTTCAATTCAAAGATACTAGTTTCTGCATGCTTTCTAGCTGCTTCTTCTAAAATACTCCTGTACATATTGAGACATATGCACGCTTCCTGTAGTTCCATGCCACTATATGTCTTGTCCAGTCATCGTCCCTGCCTGTGAGCATGTCCTCATGTAGGCTCACGGCATTAGTCCTTTGATTGTGGTCAGGTATCAAAACATCTAGAATGTTTGTTCAGGGACGTTATGATTGCAAAGCATCAATTTTTTTTCCTTACAGCAAAATATTCTGCTTATTTTCTTATATAGAATTTAATTTTGTCTCTTTCTCCCTGTACATAAACTGTTCTAAAGATGATAACCATTGTTAATTCATTTTCTATTTCTCCCCAGTAACTTCTCCTACTCTTCACTTCGGTCTAAACAAGAGCATTCAAACCCCGACCCAGATCTAGGCAATGGACAGGACATTCTCCACAGTTGAGTGGAGAGCGGGGTCTGACTTTCACATGTACTCCAGTGCCTCATATTTGACCATGTCCTCCTGGATGGGGAGACCTGGTGGCACTCAGAGGAAGGACGGCAGGCTACCAAGAAGAGACTTGATACCCTATGAGCATATACACGGGAAGGAGGTCCACCTCAGTCACAGTCATAGGGGAGGAGAGTAAGGGGAAAATGGGAGGGAGGGAGGAATGGGAGGATACAAGGGCTGGGATAACAGTTGAGATGGAGTATGAATAAATTAGTAAAATATATTTTAAAAAACAAGAGCATGAACTAAGTTCCAGATAAACAGTCTAGCACAAATAAAGTCTACTATAACATTTATTCAGCCAGATGTGATAGATTTATGAATTAAAGGACTCATGTAAGTAGTTCAAAAAGAAGTGCAGAAGAAATGTTGAAGAAGGAGGCTTGTGAGTTTGATGTTCATTAAAGGATATTTTTTACATATATCTAACTCAGACTCTATTTTTGAAAATATGTTCTTGGCCTGATATATTTCTATGCTTATTTTAATTCCTAGTCTTTGTTTTTCCTCCTTGGGAAACCCCACATTTTCACAAACAACATACCTTTCTGTTGTGCTTTTTTATTTTTTTATTTCTTATTTTTATTTTTTACCTATCCATTTATATTATTTCACATATATACAATAAACTACCTACAGCAAGACACACTGCGAAACAATCAGGAATTATATAAGTGTTACATACATTCATAGTGCTTTGGCTTTTGTATTTGGTAGCCTTGAAGAAAACATCTTTCTTATCTTGTTGAGTCTAAAATTCTGAATGTAAATCAGTATCTATCATATCTCGTCATTGTCAACTTAAAACATCTATCTAGACCTAAAAACACCTTTACCCCCAAACAACCAAGATTTTTTCACTGTGCATTAATACCGCTGGTGCCGTCCTCAAGATGAAGTTCTGGAATTGCGCGCTCATGGGTGTCCTTTCCCTCATGGTTCCTCAAGAGCAGCTCTTTTTTTTTTTTTTCTTCATTATTACCCTCCCATCTATGGTTAGAATAATTTTGTAAATAGGAATTTAGATATACTAGTTAGTTTCACTGTGCTGATCTTAGGTACTATCTCAGGAATATGTTCCATGGATGACAATGAGGATTGAGAATTCACACACACACACACACACACACACACACACACACACACACGGGGGGGAGAGAGAGAGAGAGAGAGAGAGAGAGAGAGAGAGAGAGAGAGAGAGAGAGAGAGAATCACTTCATATACATGGTAAGAAAATAAAAAACTAATATTAAACACTTAGCAAATCACCAATGTGAGCAACAAACCTCAGCTCTACAGTGAATCCAAGAACAGCCAATTTGGTTCCCACACTGATTTCCACACTCATATATGTACATGTTACCTGGAGAGCTGGGCATCCTTTATTGATTTTGCTAATCTGAAACAATATCTGTCACACCTTAGAGTCTCGGTTTTCTCATCTATAGGATAGAATTTGTTCATAAAGCTTGGTGTGGCTTCTTTTTGTTATAAACCAGAGCAATCAAGCCAAACCACACAGACTCGGGTATCAGTTTGCTGGGATCCACAAGCACCTCTAGCTTTATGACCAGTGCAGTGTGGAGGCCTAAGAGTTGGTGAAATAATGTTCCTCTTGTTACCATTTGGCTTTGTTATTGTCCTCTCAACTCATTTCCACCCTCTTCCTGCTCTTCCTGTTTTAAACAAGGCTGCCGCCATCTCCAAACGTCTTCTCACCCAGGGTAAAACCAATAGGAATCCTTGCCTCCTAGAATGTAGTCAACTCTGATGGTCTCTTCTTGGGTTATGAGGCCAAGCACACACACACACACACACACACACACACACACACACACACACACACACACATACACACACACACTCACTGACACATGCATGCATCTGCACATACACTCACGATAATGATTTTATAAATGTTCAGGAGATCAAAATAGAGAAAATTAAGAAAAATGAGGATTTCAGACTTATATAATCTATATCCTCTAGTATTTATTTATATATTTGTTCTAATGATTATTTATAGAGATCATCTCTCAAGGGACTGCTGTAGAGAGTAGAGATCTGCTGCGGCAAGCACAACTGTGAACATCATGGGGACTTGGAAAGGAGGCCAATGGTAGACAGGGCAATGGTAGACAGACACAATACTTTGAATTCACTTCAGGAATGGACAATTTTAGTTTTCCCACTGTTTAGCTCTCTAAAGAGATAGCTTTGCAAAGTAGAACTTTATGAAACAGTGCCATCGACCTCATTTTCTAGATTCTTCTGTCCACAGTTCCCTGCAAACCCTATATCTTCCACCCCATCATCTGAGTTCTTTTTTACTTTCCAGCATTTATGGCCTTTTTCTTCTTTTCTTCTTTTCTTTTTTTTCACGAGAACACTCCTCTCCTCCTGAGCTTTATCTTACGCCTGCAGCTTTTCAGAATCACGAGCCACATCTAGGTTGGGGTTTATGCTTGAGAAAGGAACTGCAGACCATCTGGACCCGCACAGAATTTCATGAAAGGAAATTCTTAGCCCACAGTGTAAGATGTCTCACATTCTAAAAAGTACTAGAGTTACTTGATACTAAAGGAAATGTACTGATTCATTTGTTAAAATGGAAGATAATGCTTATGCTTACTTTAGAAACAATTACTTGTGATACATAGCTGAAATTGAAGGTGAAACAAATAATTCCATACTTTTCATCAACTTACATTGGTAAACTTCAGAAGAAAAAAGTTGAAGTATGACGCTTTTCACACAGTTAGGTCCAAAAGGGAATTTCTGACAACAGTGTCCTAAACAGAAGGACTCCCAGCACGTAAACAGAACAATTGTCATTGGGTAAACAGGCCTAAAAAGCAGATCTAGCAAGATGGATTTCTGCCTACCAGAAACCTCTCTTAATCTCCCAGGAATATCTTTTATACCTGCCCAAAGGGCAACTACCTCAGGCAAGGCATCTAGTTTAATCCCAATAGTCTGTATAAAAGATTCCCACTCTGCTGACTACCATATAAAATCTGCTTCCTTTTCTACCATTTTGCTAATCTCCACCCACGGCATCCAACCCAGAGACAGCCTTGGATGTTTGATCCTCAGTAATCCTTTCTTTCTACTCATACAGTGGTCCAGTTCAGTGGTTTCACCTCATCTTCACTTAGAGCCTTCAGTTTTATTTCACCAAGAGCATTAAAACATTTCAAAGCTGTTTTCTGTACCTGGAAACCTCTGGAACTTTAAAAACATACCTTCAGCAGTTTAGTTTGGTTAGAACTGATTGTTCATTTATGACGTGCAGATCGTCTTCCTTGTACTCTCCTGTGAATTAATTTTCTCTCTCTATTGAAAGGTCATATAGCTGAAAAGTGAAGGAGCCACTTACTTGTGCCCTGCAGTGATGAGAAAGCATTCCTGTGAACATGATTCTATATTCATACTAGTGTTGGCTTTAATTTGACTAAGTATCAATGCTCAAGAGATAAGAAAGAATCTGAGATGCCACAAAATGTAAATTCTTCAAGGAAGTGGAAATGTAGTAGATGTTTCATAAAAATCACTCTGTCCACTGACCTAGGAAAGAAGCAAGCTACCAAAACGGGCTCTGGCTTCCATCTGTGATTTTGGACTAGACTCAAACTAGATGCTTAACATGTGGTCAGTAGTGTCGATGTTTCTAAACTTGAATAGGTTATTCGCTAAGGTTGAATGGAAAAAGCAAGTTCTTATAAGTATATATGTATGTGGGGACACACTCTCTAGTGAACTACTTCAACAAATAAACAAACAGCAAACAGTACTAAGAAATCCAGAGCTGACAAGCTCAATTTTGAGAACCTTCTTGTCAGAACACATTTTACTTATAAGTATCTGAATTATGATCTTTCAACCATCCCTTTCCTAGCATCACATTTCATTTAGCTGATAAGGTAGCATAGCAGCAATGCAATGAGACTATATCATGGAAATGAGATTGCACTGATAGCTCCAAGAGAATGATGTCACTGAAAACTCTCATCCCATCATGTGTGAAGCATCAGGAAAGCTTCACCACTAGCATCTAAGTCCAGCCCAGCTTGCTACTATCAGTGTGCTCCATTGCTTCCAAAAAGGATGGGCAGCAAGATGGTGGTGTGCTTGAACTCTCAGATGAGGGCTGGCTGACACTCTATTTCCACTGCAGGAGACTATAAACAGCCTCATTACCATAGACCTGGCTGTCACTGGGTTCTACGTATTTCCACTCCTGACTGTGAGTCAAGGTAATTTGTAGGTCACCACAGCAACTCTGCTTCTTGATGACTAATGATGGTCCTGCCTGCACGGAGGAAATAGCTTCACTACAAACAGCAGAGGACATGAACAGGTGTAAACAGACTGCTACCATTTCCTGGACCTTGACTTCCTCAGTAGATTTCTGCATTGTGATTTGACATTATGGGTGTCAGTCTGGCTGGGACTAACAGAACGTGTCTCTAGTGGCTCATCCTAATTAACCCTCATCCATTGGTTAGCACTTCTAACTTATTCAGCATTACAAAGAGTCATAGCTGGAGCAGTGAAAATCACACCAAGAATTCTTCTCTTGGCCTTTTCTTAGACTATACTTTCATTTTTTTTTTCTCCTTTGGTGTCTGCTGTTCCATTTGGTATTTGGATAAACACAGAAACAGAACCAATGGGCTGCATTTATTGATGCATATTAAAGTCTCCCCTGGAAAAAGGAGCTAGAAAGTGGCGAGTTACCCTCAAATAAGAGTTTATTATAAAAACTCACCAAGTCTTACAATTTTATAGAATGCCTCTGTAAGACACTGAGTACTGGTTTTCCAATTGACATTTTCTCTTTATTTTTAAATATAAAACCACAAACACACTTAGCTTTTATTGTGCCACAGCACCACTGTTCATAATTTGAGTGACTCAACACAAGTCATTGATGGTTGTCATGGCATGTGGTAAAATTAAATATATCTTACTGTTTCCTCGGTGAGGGAGGCATTCAATTTTGAAGAAAATAAGTTGCATAACAAAAGGCAAATTTACGTCTTACATGATGAAGTGCTTATTAAGTATTAAGTATGCATTACATATGAACAGAACATACGGGTTCAGGACCAACAAAACAATGAGGGGCCGTCAAGATGGCTTAGCAAAGCTAATTTTGTTGACAATCATTGTGAATAGTTGTGGACCGCACAGAGTAGTCATCAAGCTCTTTTCATCTTTTCTGTAGAAACTGAGGTATGGCTAGGTTTTTTTTTTTCATGTTTATACATGCTGTGTTCCTAGATTCCCTACATGAAATCTGAATAGAATTTCTATCTTCTTATTCTGGGTTGGCTTCTAAAATGTAGGCATGTTCTTTTATACCTTATCTTTTTAAAATAGCAGATTTGTATTATTTTCAATTATGTGCTTGTGTGTGGCTGTGTGCACCTCAATGCTTGTGTCATCAGAGGCCGGAAGCATCAGGTCTCCTGGGGCTTAGACTTACAGCTGGTTAGGAGCTGTCTGATGTGGGTTCTGAGAACCAAGCTTGCATCCTTCAAGGGGGGGGGGTGCACACTCTGAACTGCTGAACTGTCTCTCCTCTCCACCACAGTTCTTCATTTCTCACTGTCCAGGCATTGTCTGGGTTTTAGGGAAACATACAAGAACTATGGGAGTCAAATCTCCGTAAATAAAGGAGCCAGCTGTTGACACTAGCAATTTTGCACTCGGAAGGAAATAAACGGTGTCTGAGCTGTAGAGTCTTGTTCTTTTAAGGATAAAATAATATATATCTTGGAAGAAAAATAAGTAAATACGTATAAAATACATATAAAAATAAGCATAAAAATAAAAATAAATAAAATGTATAAATTATCATGTAAACTATTAAAAAAGGATATCTTAACATAACTCAATAATATTGATAATATTAATTTATTTTAATATATGTGGGATATACCTTAAAATGTATTTTCTCTTTTATAGAACATGTTAAATGTTTTGTAAAAAAAAAAACTTAGAAACCATCTTAAGTTTATTATGTAATAGATATAGAATAAGAGTATGGTAATTGGCAGCCTGCATATGTCAGGTTTTTTTCTGAAATAAATGCAGAAGATATTTGGATCAGACTTTAATCAATCATATCATACATCAATCCGTAACAAATGGCTGTGATTGAAATCTTATATATGCCTAATCACTGAACCACAGATGTGAATTCCAAAACACCCGTCCATAAGAAAACATGCGTTAATATATGTTTCCCCAAATATTATGTATAAGTTAAATTTCAAGTCACAACCAGGTAATTGTGCTCTTTCTAAATTCCTGTTGGGCTTTGGAAATTTATTCATGTGATTAAAATTTACCTTATCACTATAGATATCTTTGAGAAAGAATCCAGTAGCCAAGAAAGTCCTGTAAGGTACTTTAGGCAAACACATATTAAGAAGTATGTAATTATGTGGGGCGATTCAACTGTTTATTCCTATTTTTACCAATTATTAGAGTTTGCATGAAACGTCTTCCAGTTATCATTGAGAAGGGCTTGGTCCTCAGCTGGAAGTGCTGATTTTGAGCCTTGCCTGCTCTAGCTTATCTCCTATAGTTTCTGAAAGTTCCCAAAAGTCTAAGATATAGCTGAGTGGCTGAGTACTTGCTTAGCAAAGCCCTGAATTGAGTCTCTAGCACCTTAAAAACAGTGATCCAAACTCTCAAGGAAAAAAGGAAAATAGGCATAATGATAACTGTACAATTGTATAAGTAAAATTACATCCTCCTTCCTGACCCTCTGAAAATGTGCTCTTATTTCTCGGTTGCCAGACAACGTCATTATAAAGTATAATGGGAGAATTATAACATATTTGTGTCAATGCATATTAAGATTTTCTTCTTCCAATTTGAGCTAGTATGCAACTATACTATAGTTTCAGTCCTACTGACTACCCTTTATGGTGCTGAAAGGTATTATGCAAGGGAGGAGACAAGTAATTATCAGTATCACATGTATACCAACACTGTGGCCTATAATAGTGACCTATCTACCTATAAGATATACTGGTACAGTAAGGGCACAATGTTATGGGAGTAACCAACTACATTTTTTATTAGATATATGTTCAGTGCCATGAGATGGAATACATATCTGACACTGCTAAAGGGACCAAGCACCTAAGACTAGACAGGCTATGGGTTTAGGCGAAAGCCTACCTCTATTAATCTGCTAGGGGAATGTAGCAACAAAATGAGTCCTTTAGACATACTGCTGCTTCTCAGTGCCCGTAGATCAGTGCCTCATCCAATCCTCATCAGAGAAGTTGCTTATTGCAGTAGGTGGTAATAAACGCAAAAACTCACAATTGAACATTGTGCAAAAAAAAGATGGACTTTACAGCAGTCAATCTTAAGAGGGATGTTAATATCACCCTCTCCTCAAGGCTCAGGGGTCTATGCACAAAATAAGGGAGAAATATTGTAAGAAACAGAAGTGATGGATGACTCAAAGGAAGGAGCATCTTCCAGATCCAACAGGACTGATAACATATGAACTCACAAGTTGAAACGAGCCAAAGTCTCAGCACTGAAAAGTGGAAGTGGACAAGAAGTCCCATCCATAACCAAGAAACTATTTGTAATTGGTAACTGGTAGGAAAGAAACAATCGGGTTTTCAAGTATTGCTTCTTGCCTAGGAGTAGTTAGTCAACACAGAGATTGTATTTTTATTTTTGTGTTTGCTTTTTGTTTCATTTTGCCTATGTTTTTTATATTACCTTTTTTTGGTTGTGTTAATTTCATTTGTCAGTGAGAGAGAGGAGAGGAGAGGAGAGGAGAGGAGAGAGAGAGAGAGAGAGAGAGAGAGAGAGAGAGAGAGAGAGAGAGAGAGAGAGAGAGAGAGAGAGTTGGATGCTTATGGAGAGAGAGGGTGAGGCTCTGAGTAGATTATTTAGGGGACGAGAATGAAGATTATGATCAAAATATATTGGATGTAAAAAAAAACTAAGAAAAAGGAAAAAGATGAAAAATTTCTCTAAGAAGCAACTTTCTGTCATCAGTAAAGGTAGAAGAAAAAAGCTTTTTAGTTCTGTGGTCTTGATCCTGGCTGGCTCCTCTGTGAACTGCTGCTGATAACAGATACTTCAAATAGAGTTGCTGCCAGAAAGTAGGGGACTATTACATCAAAGGCTCTGCTTAGTTCCTTGTTTGTAGTCATTTTTTTTTTTTTGTTGGTGGTGGAGGTGGTTGTCTATAGCAGGAGTGTATGTAAATCCCCATTTTGTACTGAGGGAGGAATTGCCTTCTCTTACTTTAGTTGTTGCAATGCATTTAGTCCCCTTTGTATCATGCAATGAAATGTACTGCCTTCAAGAAAGGTTATTTTACTCAATTTTACTTTATGTGTAACCCTATTTCCTCCTATGTCCAAGAACTTTGAAAGGAAGCATTATTGCAAAGGAAAGTCAATTTAAAATTTTGAGAGTTTTCTAATTGTTAAAAATGTAACTCCTCTTTTCTTTCATTTTTGTAATGTTCATAAAAGTGATCCTAAAAACAAAAAACAGCAACAACAATAACAAAACAAAACAAACCACGCACACACACATACAAAAAAAAAACCCCAAACCAAAACAGGTGTCCTTGAGAACAATAAAGAGTTTCCCCTCCAGTGTGTGTATTTCAATGATTTATACTAGCCAGCAGAGATGCCTCAAGCTGGTGGATTCTGGGTTCTTTGTCTTGAGAACTCTCATAATTTTGACTGGCTTGATTTTATGTAGGTCATGTGCTGGTAAGTAAAGTTACTATGCTTTCAAGAGTGCAATAGCCATGTTATGTCCAGAAGACAGAATTTCACAGTCTTCCTTCTCACCTTCCAGTTCTTACTTTCTTTCTGCACCAAGAAGGGGGGTTTAGAAGGCAGTTTCATTATAGGAACATGCTTAAGATAGAGAAAGAAAGCACAGCTCTGGTATAGCAGTAGCAGGTCTGGGTCTCAGGAAGTGGAATGCCATCAAGCTGTGAATCCAGAGGCCTCTCCTAGGACCACTGGCAGCAACTGGGGTGATACAAGGGGGTCATGGCTTCTCAGTTTCAATCACACCATCACTGTTGGGTTCACACAGTAGGGCTCACGCAAGTCATGTAGAAAGAGAAGAGAGACAAGAACACGGAGCAGGGGCCAGAGCCTGTCCCTGCTTCTGTCATTTCTAGTCTCCCACCAGGACGGAATCAAGGATCATTCTGGCATGTGGACTAGAACTGAAATTCCCTTCCCTAATGCGCCTGACTCGTTTATTTCACTTTTTAAAATAGTTCTTTTTATTTTTAACTGAAAATAAGTATTTTCCCTTTTTTTCTCCTTTATTAATTTATGCTTGTTACATCTCAATGGTTATCCCATCCCTTGTATCCTCCCTACTTCCCTCCCTCCCATTTTCCCCTTATTCCCCTCCCCTATGACTGTTCCTGAGGAAGATTACCTCCCCCTGTATATGATCATAGGGTATCAAGTCTCTTCTTGGTAATCTGCTGTCCTTCCTCTGAGTGCCACCAGGTCTCCCCCTCCAGGGGACATGGTCAAAGGTGAGGCACCAGAGTGTGTGAGAAAGTAATATCCCACTCTCCACTCTACTGTGGAGAGTGTTCTGTCCATTGTCTAGATCTGGGTAGTGTTTAAGGTTTACCACCTGTATTGTCCTTGTCTGGTGCCTTAGTTTGAGCGGGACCCCTGGGCCCAAATCGGCCTATCATAATGTTCTACTTGTAGGCTTCTAGGATCCTCTGGATCCTTCTACTTTGCCATTCTCCCATGATTCTCTCATCTAGAGTACCACTAGAATGTCCTCCCCTCTGTTTCAGTTTCATGAGGCTGAGAAGCTTCTGTAAGGCAGGAGACACTGTCAAGAGAACAAAGCGACAGCCTACAAACTGGGAAAAGATCTTCACCAACCCTACATCTGACAAAGGTCTAATATCCAAAATATATAAAGAACTCAAGAAATTAAACACCACCAAACCAAATAACCCAATTGAGAAATGGGGCTTGGAACTAAACAGAGAATTCTCAACAGAGGAATATCAAATGGCTGAGAAACACTTAAAGAAATGCTCAACCTCCTTAATCATCAGGGAAATGCAAATCAAAACAACTCTGAGATTCCATCTTACACCCATCAGAATGGCTAAGATCAAAAATTCAAGCGACACCACATGCTGGCGAGGATGTGGGGAGAGAGGAACACTCCTTCATTGCTGGTGGGAATGCAAACTAGTACAACCACTTTGGAAATCTATTTGGTGCTATCTCAGAAAAATGGGAATAGGGCTTCCTCAAGACCCAGCTATTCCACTCCTTGGAATATACCCAGGAGATGCTCCAGCACACAAGAAAATTTGCTCAACCATGTTCATAGCAGCCTTATTCATAATAGCCAGAACATGGAAACAGCCTAAGTGTCCCTCAGTAGAAGAATGAATAAAGAAACTGTGGTACATATACACTATGGAATACTATTCAGCTATTAAAAACAAGGAATTCCCGAAATTTGTGGATAAATGGATTGAGCTTGAAATGATCATAATGAGTGAGTTAATCCAGAAGCAGAAAGACTCAAATGGTATATACTCACTTATATCTGCATATTAGCCCAAGGGGCATGTCCCACAAAAGCCTTCACTTTCCAGGAAAATAAGTATTTTTTATATAATATATTTTGATCATGGTTCCCATCCACCAGCTCTTCCTGATACCCCCTCCCCAACTTCTCTCTCTTGTTAGAAAGGCAGAACAAAACCTAAAGATAGAAAAGGACAAGCACAGGGAACAACACACATATAGAAAACAATAAGAACAAAAATTAAAAACAATAATATACAAGCAAAAGTCCTGTAACACAATAAAAATTTACCAAAGCAATGTGAGACAAAAAGTCTACAAAAATGTCATTGAGTTTATTTTGTGTGACCTGGGCATATGGTCTCCCCTTAATTGTGGTTAACATACCCAGTGATACTCCATTGGGAAAAACTAATTTTCCTTTGCGAGAGGATGCCATGTTTTATCATCAGAAGGACACAAAACATCTTCAGTTTGAGGGAAATAAAGGAAACTGGGCTGAGATAAGAAATCAGTATATTTTACAATCAATATAAATCCAAATAAGCATTAGCCATTATTTTATCATATGGTTAAAATTTATATTTAGTCATGTGAGTTTTTCCCAATAAAACTTGAATAAAATGCAATTTTAAAAAAGATCTATTACTTGAATTTTCTAAAAAGATATTATAATTTATTTTTTATGTTGTAAAATTTGAACATTATAGGTACTATTACTGTCCTACATGAATTCTAAAGTAGCATAATTAAATAACAAATAGGTACCTTATATGTGGATGCCATCGGAACTGAATCTGAGAATGTTGGATACATGTGAAGCAGAAGTTAATATTTCCTGGGCACTGACCACATACAAGGAAATGGTGGATAGAATCCTTACATTAGTGTTGGGGGGGTCTGTAAAGGGTACTATTCACTCTGTAAATAATTCTGGAGTTTTCTCAAAAAAGCTAAAAATAGAAGTACCATATGACCTGTAAGTACCACTTCTAGGCAAATCCCCAAAGGACTTTACAAACCACTACATATGCACTTGCATATCCATGTTCACTGATGCACTAGCTATGGGAGAAAGAAAGTAGATTCAGCCGGGATGTCCAGCAACAGATGAACAGATAATGAAAATATGGCATATGTGCACAATGAAATTTATTTCAGCCATAAAGAAAAATGAAATTGTGAAACTTTCATAAAAATGGTTGGAAGTGAAAAATGATATACTGAATTTTATAGCCCAAGGTCAGGAAGAAAAACACTGTATATTCTCCTTAATATGGGTTCCTAGATTATAATTCTACACATCTGTTTGTGAATAATTATGTGTAGAGCCCAGGAAACTGGAAAGCAGCACATTGAGAGTGGGGAAAGAGGCTTTAAGGGAGAAGGATGCAGAAGGTAAAAGAACATATGCAATACAATGGAGCATGAGTGAGTACTGGGACTGAAGGATTGAACAGGATGGACGAAGGAGAACAAAATAAAGGAAAAAGTCAATGAAGTATCTAAGAAACCTGATACTTCGTAAACTAATTAAAATCAACAAATGGACTGGGAGATGTATCAGTGGGTAAATATGTTTGCACATAAGCATGTGCAAGTTCTCCACCAACAAAAAACTTGGATATGGTTCAGCCTAGAGAAGGAGTGGAGACACGAGGGTCTCTGGGATTTATTAGGTACTATCTTACTTCCAGGCTGAGTGAGAGACCCTGTCTCAAGGGATCAAGGCAAAGAGTAATATCGCAGGCCACTGGATTTTCTCTCTGCCTTCCATGGATGGCTGTGTACACATACAGAAACACATATGTATAGAACGTGCATACCACCCTTACACAGCCATGCACACACAGTAATAAAACGAATAGTAAAATTCATTTTTTCTTAAATATTTTTACATATACATTTATATTATTACACATATATACAATAAACTACCTACAGCAAGAAGAACCATGAAAAAAAATCAAGAATTATATAAATGTTACATTCTTATTTTTTTAGCTACTTGTATTTGGCAGCCCTGAAGAAAACATCTTTCCTGTCTTGGTGTACCTAAAATTATGAATATAAATCACTATTTATCATATCTCACCATTATCAACTTAAAACATCTATGTAGACCTAAAAAGATCTTATTCCCTAAACAACTAATCTTAATTGTAAAACTAAACTATCTGCTCTTCAACTCCATCAGAGACTTCAGAAGGAATAAAATTAATTACCAGAGTAGACAGGAGATGTAGGCTAGCTGCTTTCCAAATGAGATAACAGAGACAGTTTGCTACCTGAACAGTCACCCAAAACTATCTATAATGTTGCATCATCTTTAGCCTTCTGGCCCAATATATCTGACAGACATAATTTGAGGCAGGAACTATTGAGTACTTGCTTGTTTAAAAGAACCTTGTAGCTGGGCTTGGTAATGCATACTTGTAATCCCAGCACTCAGGGAGGCAGAGGCAGGTGGATTGCTGAGTTCCAGTCGAGCTTGGTCGAGAAAGTGAGTCCAGGATAGCCAAGGATACACAGAAAAATTCCATGTCAAAAAGCTAACCAAACAACAAAACAACCAAGCAAACAAAAAACAAAATAAAAGAAACTTGTTATGAATTATATATGTAAGCATTTGCCAACTAAGTGATCCTGGATACATTTCTGAGCCATTGCAGGATTTAGTGTCTCTCTTTAAAACATGGAAATTGGGCCATTCTTCTTATATGTGGTTATAAGCACCAGGTACCCATATACATGTATATAACATAATATATGTGCATTATATGTGTATGTACACACACATAGACACACATACACACACACAGTATCCAGCTGGAGGCTGTGACATCCAGAAACTTCATAAATGTTACTGAAGAATTCTGCATCCCATACTACTGATAGTGCATTCATCTGGGCTTGCAGTGGAAATCACCATTCTCCATTAATAATAATATTAATTGGTCAAATTCTGGATATGTAAAATGTTTTTTTAGGAGTTTTGGTACATAAACATTTTTCAAATCCTTATTTTCACATCAGGTTTAAACTTTGTGAAAAGAAAATAAAAAATTCATTACCTGTCTCTCAGTTTAGTAATTTTCTCAGATTAACTCACTCCTGTGTAGATAAACTTATTACCTGAATGATACGATGAGCAAGAAGTTGGCAATAGGTAGTCAGTATGTAGTCATGATTCTCTCTCACATTTTCTGCTTGCCTTCTGCTGGAAGGGTCTGGTGGTTTGGTTTCCTTCTTTCCATATTGAAGTGTACACTAGTGAGCAGTATGTCAAGCTCAGACCAAAGTGAGAAGTATTGAAAATATACATGTGGGCCAATAGCAACACTAAAGATTGTTCAGTCAAATCAAAAGGCATGAGTAGTGCCTGGATTAATGTTTGGCACCACGTAATCTAGTCAGGACCAGCAGGTATAAGGTTCCCAATAAATGAGTTGTTGAGTGGAAGAGCCAGGGATAAGAAATTAAAAAAGACAGAAACAAAAACTGGGATCAGGAAGTCTTGCATAAACTGATGGCTTATGCCAAGAAAATTTATTAAGAGATATAGTCTCATATATATTATTTTTAGGTGGAAATGACCGTGGTCGGCAGAGACCTAAATCAAACAATGCTGGCAAGGAGAGCATGGCCTAGTTCAGACACAGCGGCCTTAGAGAGTGATAACTGAAGCCCAGTCAAAAGAGCTGGGTCCTTAGACACAGCAAGCTTAATTCTTTTAAGGCATTTGCTCCAATGTCAGACAGGCCTTGCTAAGTCTGTTCCTGGACAAAAAGATACTACAGTTCCCTTTGTCCTTTCATCAGAGGTGCTTGGAAAGTCTTGGGTCAGCCTTGCTCCCCTCTGTAGTGTACCTTCTCAGTGTGGAGATAAGCCAGGATAAACTCTGAAGAGTGTCCTAGTCTTCAGTGTCTCATTTGTCCCTCCCATTTAATGTAGCACTCCCCTTTCCTTTGGAAGCCTTCATTATTTCCATGAATTTTTGCTCAAACTGATTATAAATGTTCTCTCTTCTCAGCACACTGTCCTAAATTAGGGCAGGCCTCACCCTAGTGGAATATGACAACTGAGTACAGTTTCATTCATTCATGTTTGTCCTTTTCAAGATCTGGGTCTCTGTCTTTGAATATGTGTGCTGCATAGCATCCGTCGAGTACTGTTCTAATCTTTGGTGCCTTTTTCTGGTGATTTCTATCTATTATAACCACAAACAGATGATTCTAGAGGACCAGAGAGTGATTGAATAACTTTAATTCCTTACAACTAAGAGGGGATGTGAAACATCTGCATAGCATTATTATAACCCAGACTAGAACTTCTAAGTATATCTTTTTAAAAGTGAGTGATTTTATTTCCATTAAGATATGAATATCTCATTCACATCCTTGAAAATCTTTTCAATTTTCCTAAGATTCTTTTGCTCGGCCAAGAACATTTATTCTATCAAACAAGACACATTTTTGTTGAATGAACACATTTAGTCTAATAGTTTGAGTTTGCCATTGCCAAAAAGGAAATCAAACCCACTCATTCATAGAAGTATATTGGGCTGCATGCTTTCATCATTTATCATTGTGTACAAGGTAAAGATGCGGTTCTATTTTAAGGATAAATGACAAATTTCTAGAAGAGTCAAATTGGCATTGAAGGATTTCTATATAATCGGAAGGCTTAGATGAAAATAATAATTGTAATTTGGACCCAGAGATTGAATCCTCTTCAATAATGATACTCATTACATTTTCTTGTTTCCCTCCTCTGGCCTATTTACCAACAGAGTTGTGTAATGTTCCGATAGACATAACCCATGTAAACATGGTGATTATTCCTGGTACAGTGTCATTCTTGCAGATGGACCAGAATGAAGACTAAATTGCTTGCCATGTCTCATATAAGCAAAAATTGAACCCTTCACAAGATGCCGTGACATATAGTTAGACTGTAAAAAAGTAGAATGATAATCTATCTGCAAGTAACTTCATATCTATAAAAATATTATTCTCTGCTTTGTCCCAGTAGAGATTCTTTTTTCATTGCAATCCATGAAGATCTATGCTAGGAAATTGTAACATAACATATTGTTTTCTTTAGAGAAATATTTATTAAAACATAATAAAAGTAGACATGACTAACCAGTACGGTATCCTCAGTTTTCTTCTTCCTTTTTTCTTTTATCTATTTCTTTCTTTCTTTCTTTCTTTCTTTCTTTCTTTCTTTCTTTCATTTTTGTGCTGTGGATGGAAACAAAGGCTTTGTTTCTTCTATTAAAGCAAGGCACTACTACTAGGATACATTTCATTTTTGTTCAGTTTTCATATTTAACTGAGTCTCTCTCTCTCACACACATAATATATACTAAATTTGATTTTTTGTTTTACAAATTACTAAGAATAATTTACTGTAGAAGCTTCTACATATACATATACATGTATATAAATATGTATGTAAATATATTTATGTGTATCTATAATTTTATATATATATATATATATAGTTTAAGTTGAGTTACTCTGTAATGGGGCAGAGTATCCAAAGTAGACACCTCATGCTAGCAAATAAAATCCTCCTCAGAGAAGCTTTTTCTAGCAGTTGATATGGCATTTAATGCAGAGACTGTCATCTGGTCCACATGGAGAGTATAAGGAATTGTGGGATTTTCCAGCCTAAATGGAATAAACATACTACTACTCCAGGGCTTGGATATCTTTATGGAAGAGGGGACTAAAAGACAGTAAAAAGCCAGAGGTGATGGGTGACTTCAAGGAAGGAACATTTTTTAGACAAGACAGGGCAGGTGCATCTAGGAACTCAGTGACTGTGATAGCACGCACCAGATCTGTGATCCTCAAGCCAGACAAAATTCCAGCATGTTGATGGGAGGGTAGTCATAAATCACAATACTTGCTAAGGAGCTATTGGCACTTGACAGTTCCTGGGAGGTAGGAAGTCAACTGTTTTTAAATGGTGTGATCTCTGGTAGGTTGACTACCCTGGGAAGCAAACTCCACTCCAAATTAAGAATTGGGTAACATAAATCATACTCAATGGATTAAAAATCAAGAAGAAAAGCCAAAATTGGGTGAGTAGGGAGATAAGTGAGAATAAGGAGGGTAGGTCTGGGAGGCATTGAGAAGTATGAAAATAATCAGAACACATTGTATGAAGTTCTAAAATAATTTTGAAAATATTTTACAAAGATTTAAAACAGAATATTTTAAACTTTGTTTTTAATATCATTAATATCTAATTTAATGGGAATGATAGATTAGTTACATATTCTCATTGAAAGTATCTGCTTTTGATCATGTACTTGGTGGTAGTAACATCCAAGCCATAAGTATTCACAGTTAATGATCTGATGGAAAAATCAAGTTCTAAGATGACTAACTTTTCTGCTTCCCTCTACCATTCAGAATCATTATCCTCAAAATAATAGTGTGTTTATATAATGTTTCCAAAAGAAAATCCTATTTCTACAAGATAACAATGTAAATAATTAAAACCCATGGGTTGTGTTGGCTCAGTAGTAAGAGTTCTTGCTGCTTTTCCAAAGGACAAAAGTTTGGTTCCCAGAATTTATGTTAGTAGTTCAGTATCATTTCTTGGGCTTTTGGTTAAGATCAAGGGCAGAGCTCGTGATAGGCTGCATAGAACAGCCTGTAACTCTAACTCCAAAGGATCAGACACCATCTTCTCGCCTGTGAAGGTACCTACACACTCAGACACATATACACATAAACACAAAAGAAAATAAATATTAAAGAACCTTGCTGTAGTCACAATTTTAAACTTGTCTAGTAGGAAGAGACTTTGGGTTGTGTCTGGCACTCTCTCCTTCACAGTGCCCCGACAGGTGATTGATGAGCTAGCCAAAGACTTACCCCTACTGATGACAGGAGTTCATTACTTGGCAGCACCGTGCTTTCACTCCTGGACAGCTCTAATTGCAAGGCGTATTTCAACTCAAATTTCTTTTCTAACATAGTGCTCTAATGAGCACTTCTGAAACTTTACTTGTCCTTTGTAATCATCCCTGATTGTTCCAAGTTTGTCCCTGTGAACAGTTTCTGAATTTTTCCCCATCACTCACTGAGAAGCACTGAAAACTCTAGGCCACCAGTCTCTCTTTGCCCTGTCTAGTACAAAGCATAGCACCCTCTTTTATCACTTGAGCTACAAAACAGTTATTGTTATAGTCTTTAAAGTGTTAGCAGCCAGTTAATTGAAATGTCTACAGCATTACATTTATATTTTTCAGCATAGTATCATAGATATTCTCTCAATCCTAAATGTAGACAGTTGGCTTTGATCATGTGACACTTTAAACTTGACTGGAAAACAGTTTTCAACCATTTTGTTTTAACTTTACAGTAATTTTAGGAGGCTGGGGAAGGCTACTATTATTTCCACTTTTACTGATAAAAATAATGAGAAACTTGAAAAGTTACAAAGAAACTTGCCTGAAGTCAAATAATGAATTGGTAATGTTGCACATCAGAACTGATCTATCACTGGATAATAACTTATAAATGCATTTATGTACTAGCTTTTGTTGGCAATGAGTAGATGAGATAATAACACTCAACCTTTTCACATGCACTCTCTTTTTCCTTTTAAAATCCCTTCATCTTTCTGTATACTTTTTAGTCTGTTGATAGAATTCTTTGCTATCAATTTATACAGATCAACTTAAAGGAAGACCCAGATGTTGTTCTTGGTTTATCTTAGGAAGGTCCCTAATCCTCTATAGATATCAAATGCACTTTCTTCCTTACCGGAGCATGTACTTAGATGAAGGCACAGAGTTGAGTGTTGTTTTTTTTTTAATTTTTTTAAATTTTTTTATTTATTTTTTCTCCTTTATTAATTTATTCTTGTTGCATCTCAATGGTTATCCCATCCCTTGTATCCTCCCATTCTTCCTTCCCTCCCATTTTCCCCTTATTCCCCTCCCCAATGACTGTTCCTGAGGGGGCTTACCTCCCCTTGTAAATGTTCATAGGGTATCAAGTCTCTTCTTGGTAACCTGCTGTCCTTCCCCTGAGTGCCACCAGGTCTCCCCCTCCAGGAGTTGAGTGTATCTACTTAGTCTACAAATGATAAATCTCCGGTGACCTGCACATTTACACTTGCACTTAAGAGATTCTAACAAGGTAAAAATTAATTCTCAATTAACATCCCAAAAGAGTCCCTTAGTATGGATATTATCCATTTCTTCTTCACAGGGTTCTATATTAAATGGACTTTTCTTTGAGGTAAAGTGGAACATCAACTTGTCAGTCTTAAAGCAACAGTGAAGACTCTCAGTAAAGGACATGGGATAACTGGGAAATGCTTACTTGAAGATAAATCATATTCTATAGGCCATGTGCAGTGTTGATGTGGTGGCTTATGGTCTGTTCTCAGAGGGAGTTGCCTGGAAAGGTGCTATGGGCGAAAATGTCAACTGAAGCCTAGATTGACAAAATTCCTCCTCCAAGGACATAGAAACCACTAACTCACTATGGGTGTTTTTAAAATGCTGGCGACAGTTCTATTCTCTGGAGTATTCTGCTTGGTCTAATTGAGCTTTGCTAACCTTTTCTCATTGACAGAACTTTGAATGTGTGTCACGAGAGAGCTTTATAAATATTTATTGAATAAAATAGCTTGTTTGGATATGAAATGAGTTTAGAGACAGGAATTAAGGCTGGCAACACTTTTACTTTCTGGTGCAGAAAATGTCTTCAGAGACAATGTCCAACATTGAATTTTAAGCAATTAGGTTTTTATTGTAAGCTTGGTACAGTGAAGTATTAGAACTTTAGAAATTTCATTTGAACTAACTCATAGAAATAATAGGAGCAGCTATAATTGAAATAATCATTTTTATATCACTTATTCATTCACCTCTCTATTTATTCCTCATTTTTGCTATGGATGTCTCATGAAAATACATAAGGTATGTCTTTTATTATAGAAGACATTTACTCCAAGTGGAAAGTAGATAGAACAAAAATAAATAAATAAACCAAGAATAGCATCTCCAATATTTTTCAGGATCTGGGGTCTATGTAGATACAAACTTCTAGGCCTTTCTGTCAGGGGATTTTGGGATTGGGTTAATTGCAGTAGGAAGACCTGGCATTGTGCCTTCCCCTCATATTAGGGCTCTTTTAGAGGAAAGAGCTGATTGAATGAATATATACTCACTTATAAGCAGAGTTTGGCCAATAGTACAGGATATGCATACCATAATTTGCAGACTCAAAGAAGAGAAGTAGCAAGGAGGACCCAAGGAAAGATGCTTAAATTTCACCCCAAAAGGGAAAGAGAATAAGACAGCAGAAGAAATTGAAGAGAAGGAATAATGTAGGACAGGGAACTCTGAGAGAAATGAGGGTGAAAATCAGACCTGTGGAGAGGACCTGCAGAGTGAAAAGAAACTGTAGATAGGGGCATCTCAGTGACAGGTTGGAGACCTAAGGCATGGTAGGCTTCTGGGAGGTAACTCTAGTTGAGACTCCCAGTAGCAGATATGATGGAGACGTAAGAGGACTCCCTCCAAATAGACAAGACCCCTAGTAGAGGGAGGGGAACACCAACCCACCCACAATAACTTCTAACTAAAATTTACCCTGCCTACAATATGTGCAGGGATAAAGATAGAGCAGAGATTGTGGGAATGTCCAGCCAATGCCTAGCCCAACCTGAGACCTACTCCATGGGAGAGACTGACACTGTTAATGATACTCTGCTATGCTTATGGACAGGAGTCTGGCATAGCTGTCGTCTAAGGAGATCCACTGAGCAGCAGATCAAAATAGATGCTGAGACTCACAGCTAAATATTAGGCAAAGTGTAGGTAGTCTTGTGGAAAAGTTGGGGTTGGAATGGGAGGATACAAGGGATGGGATAACAATTGAGATGTAATATGAATAAATTAATATATATATATAGAGAGAGAAAAGTGAGGGGAAGGATAGAAGGTCCTAGAGGCACCAGAGCCAACTAATTAGGGCCCAGAGCAGCCTGTAGAGTCTGAAGCACAATTAAGGACAATGAGGCCCCATACACAGATGTAGCCAATAGGCAGCTCAGGCTTCTTGTGGGTTCCCTAGTAAGGGCAGTGGGAGCTGTCTCTGGTATGGACTCTATTGCCTGCTATTTGATCACTTCCTCCAGTGGGGTTGCCTTGCCAGGCAACAAAGCAAGAGGATGTGCTCAGTCATCGTGCAACTTGATTGGTGCATCTTGCAACTTGTGCATGATGCAACTCGGGTCAGTGGGGGGCTCCCCTTTTCTAAGAAGTAGGAGAGGGCAGGTAGGGGGAAGAGGGAGGGAGGTTGAAACCTGGAAGAGAGGAGGGTATGGGCTACAATCAGGATGTAAGTGAATAAATACGTAAGTTAATTAAAAAATATATATACTTTAAAGGGGGGTTGTTATGGATTTGAGACAGGGCAATTAGGGAGTTATGGGAAGGTTGGAAAAAAGAAAGGGAAGGGAAGAAAAGACATAATATATGCTAATCTTAAAAATAAACGAAATAATTTTAAAAGAGGGGATTTAGTAGATGGGCCAATGGAGTATTATCTTGGTAGTCCAACAACAGCTACCTCACACTGGAGACGGAGACCGAGAATCCAGTAGTTTCTTGGTCCATGATGCTAGATTTTCTAGCAGTCCCAGTTTGGCCTTGAAGGCCTGAAGGATTCTAGAACAGATGCTGATTTCCAGTTTACACTGGAATCCTGAAGAAGCTGATTCTAATATCTGTGAAGGAATGCAACAGCTACAGGGTAGATGAACTTGCAAGCAAGCATAAAGGCAAGCAGGCAAAAAGCAAAGTTTTCTTCTTCCATGTATGGCTTTTGGTCTAGGCTATCAGTAGGCATGTCATGCAATAGGGTGGGTCTTCTCTTTCAAGAAATCTGATTTTTAAATAAGTCCCTCATAGGAGTGCCCAGTGGCTTTAATTTCAGAGAGTCAATCAAATTGACAACCAAGATCATCCAGCACATTTGCTTGCTACTGTGAATTTATAGATGACTTTGTTTCTTCTGGCTGTTTTCTTCCATATTCTGTTGCATGGGACCCTAGTACCTACTGTTCTGTTCCTCTTCTGCATCTGTATTGAGGAAATGACTTTGCTCAGTAACAACACATTTATAGCAATGATTCTTCCTCCTTTCATTAACCATCACCTACCAATCTCTCTGAAGAATAGCCAGATTGCCATCCTTTCTGTACCCTCTAGTACTCTTTTATAGAGGAGGGAATTTGATGCAATTATCATTTAATTCAACATGTAAAGAAAACAGATGACCCATCACATATTTTTACAAGCATTTTTCCTTTCTTATTTTTTAAAAAATATGTATTTATTTTATTTAATGTGTAAGGGTATTTTCCTGTATGTATGTATGTATGTGGACTGTGTATGCCTGGCGCCTGCCAACATCAGTAGAGGAGCATCAGGTCCCCTGGAACTGGAGTGACATGTAGTTGTGAACAACCATGAGGGCTGTGGAAACAGAACTTTAGTCCTCTGCAACAGCAGCAGGTGTTATTAACTGCTGAGTCACTCTCAAGCACCAGCAAGGCATTTTCTAATAAAGGCTTGTGCTAGCAGTGCTCTCGTTGATATTTTTCCTAATATAAAACAATGGGGGTTTGTCATATAATAAATGCTTAATTATTTTGTAGGATGAAACAAATGCCTTTCTCTAGTGCCTTAACTTGTTTTGCAGTATTCGGGATTAGATTCCATGCCTTTTACAATTGAGGGAGTGATCACACACTCAGCTAGGCAGGATCTCTAGGGAATATTGATAACCATCTGAAATTCTTGATTTGACGAACTATTTTTCTTGAAGCCAGCTACAGTAGCAAAAATAAAAGGTTTTGTTTGCTTGTTGCTAATATTGTTACATTTCCCAGCTCATTTTTCTTTATTAGTTATTTCTCACCACATATATATTTTGAGTTCTGTTATATTTTAATGTGTTTACCATGTAATTCAAATATTTATACAAAAGCAACCAGATTGGGGTCCTTATTACTTATAACATTAGGAAGGCTCTTCCTTATAAAAGTTTTGATGAAGGGAGGGCATCCACTCCACTCTTGACCTTCCATCTTATGCTAAGTGAGATAGATAGATGGTCTTCCCTAGATGAACGGCATCTGTATCATGGACTTTCAAAAATATGCAAAATAAATTCCCATTTCTTATAAATTACTCAGTATGTTATAGCAGCATAATCAGCCTAAGACCTAAATTAAATGTCAGGATCAAATGCCTCTGCTACGTGAACGGAATAATTAAATAGCTGAAGTGCTGCTCAGTCAACTTAGATTTCTTATAACATATCAAATCTACTCCATCTCTGTTCCAGTAAATTATAAGGGCTAGACTCTGGAAACTGACAAGGGTATTTAGTCTGCAGTCTTCTTAGACACGCATCATGATGAGTCACCACGATTCACTCTTTTCACGGTATAGCGCATTTATTAAGACATAGATTTCCCAGAATTGTACAAAGACTAAAACAAAATCCAGAACTCTCTCCTCTTATACATGTGTAGGTAATAAGTGCTGTGGGATTGTGGAAATTGGTTATCAGGGATTACGATGCTGTAGAACTCTGAACTTGTTTTTCTAAACACTGAAGACAGTTTTTCTGAAAGTGCTAACTATGAAGGGCACATGCCATAGTGTCGTGGTGTGACAGACACTGACAACTTGTAGTAGTAGGTCATATCCAGTTCTTCAGGGGCCTAACTCTTCAAGGCACAGTGACAGAACTCTTAGCCACATGGTCAGAGTTTTAAAGATGACAATTTAGTAGTCACAAAGTAGAGAAAGGAAAAAAAAATTAAAAAGTGATTGGAAGCAACCTTCAGAGATACAGAACCACTTAAAAGACGTATCTATTTTAAGACCTAGTAGTTAGGAAAATATAAGACTTACTTTGATTTTCAATTTAATTTTAAAACAATGATATTAGATTTCCATGATGTGTTAGTCTCTCATTAATGTTACATAAACCACTTACAGGAAGAAAGATTTATTTGGATAAACATTTCAGAAGATTCGGTTCATAGCCACTTAACCCTATGAGGACAGCATTGCTGTGGGAGCACATGTCTGAGAGATATCCTAGCAGAGTACAGGAAACAAAGAAAAAGGCAGACGGCAGAGGCCAGGGCAAGGTGTTCCCCTGCCTCTGGGACACATCTTCAATGTCTCTTCACCCCACTTAGGCACCAACTCTTAACCTTTCACAACTCCACAGTAATCCACCCACTTATTAAGACATAAAAGGAGTAATTTGCCCATTTGTAAGGAGCCCTCATGATGTAAGCCTCTCTGGGAGCTCCGTCATAGACACACTGAGAGGTTATATAAATCCTGAGGCATTTTTGATGTTTTTATTGTGAGCTTAGTCTTTAACAACTGAGATATCTCTTCCCACCTCCAAAAGCATTTAATAATCCCACCAAACTGACAGTCAATATTTACCATCATATATGCATTATATTTATTTACTTTTTCAAACAAATATGTCTAGTTAACAAGAAGACAACTATTTTTATTAGTTTTGTATTTTAAAGGTTAAAAATGGAAATGTTATTATTTTTTAGTTTTTTTCCAGCCTGTGACTTTGAATAAGTACTTGTAAATATTTGATAGAAATATATTTGTTTTGGCCTCATTCTATATAGTTGGAAATGGAGTCTTTTAGCAACATGTTTCCTCTTTACAATGAGATTTTAGGGTTTCACTTTTGAAATTAATTTTTTGTGACTTTCATCCTGAGATTCTACTTGATAAGAGGTTTATGCAAATCAGCTGTGGGTTGTTATTTAAACATTCATTAATTATCATTGACTTTTTTTTTTCAATAAAAACATTTCTAGTAGTTACTACTTGCAAGTCTTGTTAAAGATCAGAGACATAGGCAGAAGTATTAGTGCACCCAACACCAACTTATCAAAAATGATTGGTCTTAACTCCAAATAGATCAACAGGAATTTTCCCCCAGAGATAAGTTGGAAGCCATAGACCTATTGTGGGAATTTAAAGCAGGGATTAGTGCTAAGGGAGAGAAGAAGATTAGAGTAGATACACAAAGGAAAGAGAAGCAAGGATGTGCTGGAATAACAAGAAAACACGAAGGAGAATGAGATAGAAGTGACACAAAACACTACTGATTAAAAGACTCTATCTCTTAACAAGTGAGCTTATCGACAAATCCTTTCCTTCCTTATTCAATGTGTATTTTCCTCACTGTGCCAAATGCTTAAAATGATAAGGTGGGAAACATGAGGCTAAGTACCATATTTATGGAGATATTGTATTCTCGTGAGGTCTATCCTCATTAAGTAAACAATACAATTTATAATAAGCATAAAAACCTGAGCAGAATAGAGTTTAATTGTGGGGAGTGGAGAGAAGAAAGGACCACAAGAAGAGGTACTATAATTGAACTTAAATTCTCAGCTAATATAATTTTCTCTTTCCTGGTTCTTATATCTAGACTTAATTGCTGAAAGATTTTGTGATCATACCTTATTGTATATGATAGCATAATCACTTTTTTTTTTTGGCTTATAAAGGGATTTTATATTTTCTGCTTCTAAACTTTCCTGGCTGCCTTGAAACTTGATCTCTGAGCATTATTACATTCAGTTTTTATACATTTACCATTCCTGACATTAATGTGGGTGTTTTTGTTGTTTAAGATTAATTAATGCTAACTGCTTGAGTCAATAAAAGTATTGACTGAGGCTTGAGTCAATAAAAGTATATTTTGTATCATATCTTAATGCCATTTGGGCAAATCTCCAAAAAAGCTCTCCTACAAATGATGGCTGAAGGGTCTAAGCATCTTCAATTTTCTAGCCATAACATATGAAATATTGGTCTTGTTAGGGTGGTTGAGATAAAGGAGGCACAGCTGTTCGGGTTTGCTGTGGAAGGAGTGAGATCTGCATCGTTCTCATCCTGCTTTGCCTTAAGTGCGATGGTTCTATCCTCCTTGGATAGGGATTTGGGAATGTGGAGAACAAGAAGGTGCATTTTAAACATTAGCACATGCTTCTGTAAGAGAACTACTCTTAATATAAAACCGCAACCTTTGGTGATGGGTTGCACATAAAGAGGAAGGAAAATCATTTGATAACACACGTTGAATGTTTATAGAGTACTAGGCATTGGAAATACAAAATAAAATCTTATCTCAAACATAAAAGTCCTGATAAGCTCAGAGTTGGAAAAATTTTATCTCTCAGAATGACAGGAAGATGTATCAAGTGACCTTTAAATATTTCTTCCTAGTTTGAAGTATGAAAAGCCGAGAATCTAGGACACCTGCCTCTGTCTAAATTTATTCCAAATGTCTGTTTTGAAGTCCAAGACAAGTATCAATTCCACTGAGGTGGTCACTCATTGACACAGTAGTAAATACATGTAGAGTTTCCTGAAATCATTTAGGATAGCCTACTTTGATTACTAAAAGCAGTGTTTTGAAATAATTTTCTTTATAGCAAATACAATAACACCGTTGAGGGACCAAAGTAATTTCTACTTCAAAAATTACTTTGTTTGATGACCTGACACTGGACCCCTGACATGGTGCCGGGCAGTATTACCTTAAGTTTTGCTACCTGAGGATCTTCATAGGTCCTTGGAATTAGCTCAGTTTTAGAAGAGCCATGTAACATCAAATTAATGAAATAATTAATAAAACTGTAGGTTTAGGAATGAATTTTCAGTTGCTTTAGCAGTAAGTCAAGAGAGTTAAGGATCAGACTCAGCATTTAATTGTCATTTGAAAAATGACAGTTCTCTACAAACTGTGTTTCTATGGGGTTAGGGACCTTTGTACTGAAATAGGTATAGGGGGACCAAAAGAAAGTCCCTTTATGTTATAAACTGGCTAGTAACTGACTGCTAGTTATTTTTGGGTTTCGCTGTTGTTTTCCTAGCACATGAGTAGAGCATAACAAAATCTTTTTAATTCCATTGTTACATAAATTAGTGTTCCCTAATATTTTTCAAATGCCTGCTATACACTGGGAAATTATATATGGGACACTTAAAGAGTCTTTACCACTAAGGTCACAAAGAAAGTAAATGTATGAAATTCTCAAAGAATTGGTTATATATATATATATATATATATATATATATATATATATATATATATATATTTTTTTTTTGAAAATAAATACCAAAAATGGGGTCTTAACATAGTCATTTTTTTGATTTCATTATTTTTTTTTAAATTCTAAAATTAGTGTGCAAAAGAGGAATAAGTTCCACTATGATATTTTCATATATTCAGGTCATTTTATTTTGCATATGCTTATATTCAAATCTAAATTTTATATATGAAGGAAAACATGCTGTATTTGTCCCTCCACCACTAATATTGTTCACTTTTTATTTTAATTTAATTCCATTCTTATTCCCAGTCTTTGTACTTTAATACTATATATAAGCACGTAGATAGGTAGATGCCATAGATAGGTAAGTGGATAGATGATAGACAGTCAGACAGACAGACAGACAGATAGATGATAGTGAAGAATAATAATAGATATATTCTACATATGAAAGAAAAACATATAGTAATGTTTTGTCTTTCTGATTATGGTTTACAGAACTTAGTAATGATTTACAATTCTATCAACTTTCTTGCATATGACAAGTAAAATGAGAGGGACTGTAGTAAGCAAGTAATATTGAGTTTTTTACGAAAATGGCTCATGAAGTATACAGACATTATTTATATTCAAAATTGAGGCATTGGTTTTTAATTAAACATAAAGGTAATATGAACTCATAAGTATTTTTAGGGAAATGGTACTTCTTTATGATTAATAGTTTCTTAAACATGCCAGTGTTTTCATTCTTTTATTGAACTGTATTGATTTCTTTATTATTTTATAGGGCCTTTTAAAGAAAGATCAGTGTTTTCTCACTGTTTGATCAAAAAACATTTGATCATTGTTTCCATAAACTAGATATCTCAAATGTGAAATTTACTGTAACCTAAACCAAAAACATGGATTTTTAGGGAAGCAGAAAAGACTGTCATTTAAAAACCATATATATATTGAAATGTCAAGAAAAAGGACTCCCCATTCACTTTCAAATGCTCAAATCAACCATGAATTCAAATTTACGTCCAAGGAAATGCCCAGCAATGCCATCTTCATAACCTCTCATAAGGAGCAATGCTAATTATCTGTGGCTATTTCCTACATTCTAATACTTCTGTAGTCTGTGCCTCTAGCATGTGACAATTAAATTAGGAGAAAATTATATTACTAAATTCTATCATATCTTTATATGTTTTTTACATTCCTCTAAAGCTGAAATGACTTAGGTTTTGTTTTGAGGGTTATTCAGAGTTGCTACACTGTAGAAAATAACTGATATGAGTATTTCCATGTATAAAGCAGTCCTAAATGCTTCAGAGGGGTAACTTTCAGATTCAGTAAATGTTTTGCTTTTCTTAATGCTAATTTCATGGTCTGGGAAAAGACGATAAAGTACAAAGTGCATGGTGAATCCTTGGAAACAAATTGAGAATTAGATAACCTTTGGAAGTTCAAATAGTTAATTGCATGCCTCTTTTACCTTTTGGGATGGTAGTCAAATCAGGCTCACCATGCCCTACTATTCATGTGATTTTTCTGCACAATTCCAGTTGGTGCCATCTTTATACTAATTTGAAACCGTGCCTCTTGAAATTGTACAGAAACTCAGGAGAAAACATTATCATAGAGATGTAGAGCATAGTTTTTGTAACCAGGGGAACTCAATTTCTTACCTGGATTTGCCAGGTTGAACCATGATTCTGATAAGTTATTTAAAGAATAAAAGGATATCTTGTTGATCACTTTATATTGATGGGGTTTATTCAATTTTAATGCCTATGCCTATTTTTGTGCTTTGATGAAGAACATATCGATAAAATGTGAATACATAAAGTGTCAGTGGTTGGCAGTTTTAAATAGTGTGTGTGTATGTGTGTGTGTGTGTGTGTGTGTGTGTGTGTGTGTGTGTGCAAGCAGGTCTGCCATCATGTTGAGGCCAGAAGAGTGTAATAAAAAGGGCCACCCTCTATCACTCGCCTCGTCTTTTGAAGTAGGGTCTTCTCCTGGTCCACAGGGTCACACGTTCTTGGCTGAGCTGGAAACCAGCAAGCCACACATCAGTTACAGGCTGATGCAGGAGGTCCAGCATGTTAAATCCACGCTGAGAACTAAACTCTGGTCCTCATGACTGCACAGCAACTGCTCTTAAATGCTCAGCCATCTCTCCATAAACCTGTGCAAACATGATCATGATAGCAAAGAGCTCCACCATTCTAAAATGAAATCTCATTTCCATTAGCAGGTGCTCTTCATTTCCCTCCGAAACTCTTTCTGTCTCAAAGAAAATATTAGTCTGCTATATGTCTCTGCATTTGTTCATTCTAAACATTTTATATAAAAGGAATTATTCAGTGTTCCTTTGTGAGTAGACTCTTTTAGCATAATACTTTCAAGATACATTCATATTGCTTGTATCATCACATTTCTTTTCATAGTTAAATGAAATATTATTGTATAGATATTCCATATTTACTTATCAAGTTTATAGATATCTACATTTGCTCATCTTTGGCTATTATGTGCAATTGTGTTTTAAGCAGTGTGAATAATTGTTTGTTTATGAATATTTTCAAATTGTCTCAAACTCTTGATATGACAAATATTAAAATCATGAAGATTAGCACCCCATCTTTAATTCTGTTGTGTGATATGATACATGTCATCTGAAGAAGATAGCCAGACAACTTCACTGTAAGCCCTAAAAAGATGATTACCAGCTTCAGTCATTGCTGGGTTTGAAACAATAGATACTAAAAATTAATGGACAATGAGCTAAGAAGTCTATTGTCAAAAGCACTGGCCTATTTTACTTTCCTTCAGCTGATCATGTAATGTTTTCTATATCCACAGACCACAGTTACTTCACAAGTACTAAAAGTATCAGTATACCTTAATCACTATGAATCGAATCTAATGTTTTCGACAGATGAAAGCATAGTCAAATACCACATGTACCAGGAAAACACAGGATTATATAGAAATAAAATTGGGTGAACTGAGTTTTGTCCTCCAATTTTCTATATTGAAGTGAGAACCCAAATTCCTCAGAGAGTGACGTAATTGGAGAATGGGTACTTGAAGCTACTATTAAGTTAAAGTTAGGCCATTCATTTAGGCCATAATCGATTGTGGCTGATGACCTTAAAGGGCAAGAGGTAAAAAAAAAAAAACAAGACATGCAAGAAAGTTCATGAGAAGACAAAGGGAAAATATAGCTAACTCCAGGCTTATTCTTGATCTCAGACTTACAGTCTCAAGGACTATGAAACTTTAAAGTTCTACTGTTGGAGCCAACCAGTTTGTAGTACTTTGGCATGGCCACCCCCAGACTTAGAGGGGGGAGAGGAGGATAGTTGGAGTTGACTGGTGTGCCATAGTTGCCTCTTACCTAGGAGGACTGGATGAGATATTATCAATCTACAGGAACAAAGGACGTTTAAGGAAAATAAGCGCTTAAGACATCACTTTAAGGAAGCAGACAAAATTTTGATCCCAGTTTCTGGTAGGTAAGCATAAATTGCGGTAGATAACATTTGAACAGAAGGGTGCCGTGTTGAAAGGACAGCTAGGCTTTCTCCATGTTAGAACTCACCCTGCAAATAAGTAACTGCCACACTGTGAAGACATCAGGCAGCCCCGAAAGGATTCCACATGGAGGAACTGAAGTCTCCAGATAACAGCTGTGGTAGAATCATGGAAGCCGACGGTAGACAGTCAACCCTTGGGCAGCAGTGTCATGAATGACATGGAATGTTGTCACATAGCTAATCTACCCTGAGAACTGTTTATCAAGAAAGTTCAAGAGCATGAATAATTATTTATTATGGATTAAGTTTAGGGATAATTTGTTGCACAGTGACACATAGTTAGTGTAAGAACCAATACATAACCACTACCTCTGTCTATTCTCTTTCCTCTTCTGAGGGAGATCTAATCATCCTCCCTTGGATCGTCCTTCTTACTTATCTTCTTTGGATCTATGAATTGGAGTATCTTTATCTTGTACTAATGGCTAGAATCTGATTATAAGTGAGTACATACTGTGCGTGTCTTTCTGAGTCTGAGTTACCTGACGCTAGATGATCTTTCTTGTTCTATCCATTTGCCAGCAAATTTTGTGATGTTATTGTTTTTAATGGCTGACTTGATGAGCTGGTGGTGGGTGAGTAGGGGCCTCATCTTTTCTGAGGAATAGGGTCTTTAGATGCAAGAATATGAGGAAGGATCATAGTAATTTATACATGTTTTTCAACAGTGTCAGGGTTGAGGGGTAGGTAGGTTGCAATCACTAGCCTAGATCCCATTTAGTTGGTTAGGTCAGTCCCAGCTGTAACTACTGTCTTTAATGCATTGAACTCCACCTTTTTAAGCCTTAGTCTTCCTTTCAACTCATCTCTCTTATTATTGCAGCACATGTGAGCAACTTGCTATTTTCACCAAGGGCCCTTTTCTCTCAGCACTTACAGAGAGCAAACTTCTATACTGGAGAGATACATAAAAGTTAATTTAGACTATGAAAGTTAAAGGCTTTATGAAAAGATAATTACAAGATGCTAAAAACCATGCCATATACTACAGAACAGGTACAGGGAGAAGGTATTTGCATTCCATATATCTGACAAAGGAGACTAAGGAAGAGTTTATAAAAATTTCCTCAGGATGTCACAGTAGAAAGTAAAATATTTCAATAGAAAAGTGGACGAAAGATACAAAAAATGTACGTAGACTGTCAATGAACACATGCTAAAATTATACATGCTTGTGGGTATATTTTGAAATTCTCTAGCATCAATGTCAATATCTTATTTTGGTGTGTTTGTTAATTATTGCCATCTTGACACGCTCTAGAGTCACTTGGGAAGACAGAACCTCAAATGAGAAAGTTCTATCTCATTGACCCATAGACAAATTGGTGAAGCTTTTTCTCAATTAATAATTGATACCGAAGGACTCAGATCACTATGAGCAGCCCTGGGATGTATAAGAAGGCCAACTGACTGACCCCTAGAGACCAAACTAGATCCTGGAGAGCACAGCTGTTCCTCTGTGCTCTCTGCCACAGTTCCTGCTTTAAGGTTCCTGTTGTGATTTCTTTTAGTAATGGACTGTGATGTCAGACTGTAATCCAAAGAAATAATTTCCATAGGCTTTGGGTCACAGTATTTATTATAGCAACAGAAAATAAGCTAGAGTGTTGAGATGCTATAATTTTACAGGATTTCACAATTGGGTAAACCTGGGTGAAGTATGCACGCAATCTCCCTATAGTATCCCTTTTATTGTATGTTAATTATTTTTGGTAAGTATATTATAAAAATCTATGTGAGTCGCACTGAATTGTTCCTTGATGAATAGTTGTAATACTTCATAATAATGCTTAAGTAAGCCAAGTCCACAAAATCTTTGTCTTATGACCTCTAATTTCTCGGAATGTCATGACATAATTATCATGTCCATAGTCATATCAACCGAACTGGCTTCTCTGTTACCAATTTTAACAGCCATAGGTGGTTTAGTAAAGTAAAGACTATAATTGTGCTATCAGTAACTGCTTTTCTAGGCAGAAATCCCTATTTATTTATAATTTATTATTTATTTCTTTTGTTCCTAGGGAATTTTTTCTATGTATTGGAATTTTATTCACCCTCCAAATTCTCCCAGGTCCACCTCAACCCCTACACACACACAGCTTTGTAATCTCCTTTCTTTAAACCATTGCATCCAATTAGCATTGCCCATATATTCTTGGATGTGTGGCATCATGGTCAATCTTCCAGGGCCAACACTCTTAAAGAACGTTGACTCTGTAGATCTTCTTGTGATGTCTTTGATCCCTCTGACTCCCTCTATCCTTCCTTCTACTACTCTAAAAAAAATGAAAACCTACAGAGTAAATTGACCTGGCCTCATGGGGGCTCACAGAGGCTCAACCAGCCACCAGGGAACATGTATGGGTTGGACCTAGACCCCCACAAATGTGTAGCAGGGAGCAACTTGATCAACATGTGAGTCCCCTCACAATAGGAGTAGAGGCTGTCTCTAACTCTGTTGCCTGACTTTGGATCCTTTTTCCTTAGTGTGGTTGCTTTGTCAGGCCTCAGTAGAAAAGATATGTTTAGTCCTGTTGTGCCTTGGGATGCCAAGGTGGATTGGTACACCTTGATTACCTCCCCTTCTCGGAGACTAATGAGGGAGGGTGATAGGTAAATGGGGCATGTGGGTGTGTGACTAGGAGAAGAGGAGAGAGAGGGCTGAAATTAGGCTATAAAGTTTTAAATAAGTAAGTAAGTAAGTAAATAAATAAATAAATAAATAAATAAATAAATAAGTGGGAGAAAAGATGGCATGCTTTCTACAAGGAGACAATTGCCACTAAAACAGAAGAAAGATGTGGGGGCTGAATTATCCTAGCCAATTGTCTCCAAATATCCCAATACTCATAAGTCATACCATACTTCCTAGGACAGGCTGAGTGAAAGAAGTGGATAAAACCAGAGACGCCCTTACCATGTCTACTCCCCCTTCTATGGGAGATGGAAATAGAGTTCCGTACATGTGCTGAGATATCCAGGCTTCTTTCACCATCACTTACCAAATACTGAACTGAAGTGTCATTCATGACACCAAAGGCCTCCATGCCAGGAGGGACACACAAAGGGCAGCCAGCATCCCGGATCCTCAAATCTCAGGTTATGACTCTATTGATGTTCCTAGCCAATGCCTGCATTTTTCAGAACTGTTGAGAAACCAAGATATTTATTTTAAATGTTTTGGAAAATAATTTAATAAATATCATGAAAAAAAAAAGAGCACTGACTTGACTCTCCTTGGTATGAGTTACGGGATTGAGAGGACTCACTCAAGTTCAACTCCTCAACTATGGGTTGGACTTCACACTCACCTCTCCTTTACTTCTTGGGATTTTGTCTGGCTTTAGCTTCTGCAGGTTTTGCGCACACTGCCATAACCCATATGTGGTCAAATATACATTTTTTCTGCTGTGTACAAAATCACTGGTTCTTTGTAGTCATCCATCATCTCTGGCTCTTCTAGTCTTTAATCCCTCTCTTCTGAAATGAGTCCTTAGTGTTGGGAGAAAAGAAGTCTATATAAATCTAAAACCATCCTGCAATAAAACAAAGGCTGTAACAGATTTTAGTTATATAATTGTCTCTATCCTGGTGTTTAAGTGTATTTATATAATTTAGAATTTAACTAGCCTTGTTCCCTGTGAAAAGTAGGTTGATAATTTATTGACTCAACAAATATCTAATAATAACAACTAAAGTTCACACTTTTATTCATAACTCATGCACAAAAACTTAAATGTGCTCCACAGCTGTGAGCCTATGTGTGATGGCTCTAATCATAGAGTTGAAATCTCTGCACAGAACTTAGGAGAAATTCTAAGTAGCATAAGGACTGTTAAAAACAAACCAGAATTTTGTCAGTAATGGCATCTCTGAAATCAATTATACCCAAATCTGGCTTAAAAATAATTAAAAATTCTATAGGAATTTAGAAATTATAATATTCTGAATGTGTAGATGAAATTTAGAGTTTCAAAGAGTTTTCTTTTGCATTTTTACTTTCCATAAGACTTACCTTTTATAATCCTAGGGAAATTGAGGCCAGTTACTAACTTATACTATAGGGTTGTCTGTGAAATTTGAAATCATATGAAATATCTCTTCCTATTGCTACGATCATGAATTTATTATGCACACTGTCAACATTGTCTATGTGCAGGGATGCTTTGGTGAATACATTTTATAATTATTTTAGTGTGAACAGAAACTTCTTCTTAATAGATGACAATAACTCAAAAACACTTATTTGCTTTCTCAAAGATGCATCCTCAGAGACAAAGGCAATGGCATCGTATCAGGAGGACACTCAGTAATGGCTTACTGGTGCTCATTATGCTTTTTTAGCAGAAACATTTTAAAATTTTTTCTTTTTAGAATTTCATACACAAGTACACTACATTTATATCATCCCTTACCTTCATCTTCCCACTGCACTCTATAACTATTTACACACACAGGAACACACACACACACTGCATGCATGCATGCCCACACATGCTCGCATGCACACACATAAGTATGTGCAGCCTCCTTATCCTAATTAATATTGCCTGTATGTACATGAGTTTAGCTCTGATCATTTGGACTTGGGATATTTGCCAGAAGGCTTGTCACTATAAAATGATTCTCCCTCAACAGCCATTAACTGCCTGTAGCTCTTCATCTAGAAGTTGGGCTTTCAGACCCTTTCTTCCATCTATTGTTGGCATGACATATCAATGAATACACTCTTGTGCTGGCTTTGTGAAGGCAGACAAACTGGTGAGAGTTCAAGCATGCAATAGCCCTGTTGTGCCCAGGAGACACTCTCACAGCCATTGCCTCTGTCTTCTTATAATCTTCTGTCTCTCTTTTGTGACATTCTTTGAGTCTTAAGTATATGGGTTGGGTTATAGATGCCTCATTTGGGTATTAATAATGGTCACCAACTTTCTGCATTTTGACCACTTATAGTTTTCTGTAAAAGCCTTCCTCTGCTTCAAAAAGAAGATTCTTTGATGAGGGGCTGAGTGAGAGTTGCATTTATCTTTAGATACTTATAAATCTGCCTGAAACTATGTTAATTCAGCAGAAATAAGAGCCATTTCTCCTCTAGGGTCTATGAATTTTCGAGCCATATGTTCTTGGCTAGGTTGACAATACCAGGGACAACTTTCCTCTCAATAAATGGACTGTAATTCCAATCATATAGATCTTGTATACCCCAAAGAATTAAGTGCCACTATTGCACCTTTGGGGATACCTTACTGAGCTGGTTGTTATTGTAGTTTGGCTGATTTACAGTCTGGTGAGACTGTTGTTGAGTTTTTCCCTTGGGAGGTTGTGTAATACCTCCCAACAGCGTGAGAGCTAGCCCTCAGGGAGGAAGCTTCTAGGCCAGTCCCATCCTGATTTCTCAACCTTCCAAACAAGATCACATATTTGCTGACATGTGCATTTCCACCTCAGTGTCCTAGTGTCTCCAATGCTGAGTTCTTTAATGCTCTTATCTGAAATCCTGTTTGTTCTCAAGAGTTTTTTTAATGCTGAAAATTGGGCTTTCATCAGCTGCTGAGTGACTTTTCTGTACAACTTTATCCTTAACGCCACATGTCAAACACATGCCTCATTTCCCCACAAGCTTCTCCGCGTTTGGGTTCCTGCTGCTCCATAACTGATGGAATTCTAGTTTTGACAAAAGTCCATTATCCTAATGAGTCATTGCTTGTTTAGGTATTGCACTGTTTTATGCAGATAATACATTGTATAATTTACGGTCAACCAAATAATTTAAAGAAGGGTTAACATAAAGTGTATTATGGAGTGACCCAATGTTTAGGTTTGGAGTGCTGGCTCATTAATGGGTTACTGGCTAGAAGAGTTTCATGGTGATTCAAGAGCTCCATTGCTTGCAGACCTAATTTTATACAAACCATAAGTTGGAAATAAATGGGGGAGGGGAGCAGAGTCGGTGTGAGGCAAGGATAATGATGGAATACATCCAAATAAACCTTTAACTTAGTGTGTTTTCTTTTTAAAATGCTTTCCTGTCAATTAGTCTCACAGAACCATACTAGCCTAGAGCAGCCTCTGCCTTTGATTCTTTTGTTGTTTTATAACAATACATCATTTACGTTTTGTGTTTGGCTTCACTCCGACTTCTGATGTGGTTTATGTATTGAGGTAATCAACAAAAATCTTGAAACAACGGTTATGTTCTAAAGGTTTCTACAATGGTGAATCTTATTTTTAAAGTTAAAAAATATGCAGGTTAGAGGATAATGAGATACATAAAAAAGTTTATTTCCATGAAGATTTATGAAATCATTTTCTTTAAAATTGGCCATTTCAAATATGTAACTTTGCAGTGTTTTAAACACCAAAATGGTTTAAGTTAGATTTTTCTCTTTTAATCATATTCTGTCTGATCTAGATATGTCAGCTAAACACAAAACTCCCTATGGATGCTGTTGTCACCATAGCAACCAGATCACAGTTTCCAATATCTTTGTAATAAAGTGCTGACATGTTTTCAGCACCAGGTGCTAAGTGAAGGTTTGTTTCACTAATTAGGTGGCAAAAACAATCAATTCCTTCATGATTAACAATGTCACAAACTCTGCAATAGACAAGCCTGGAAAACTTTCTTAACTTGTATTTTGTGGTTCAGAGCAGTAAATGATAAAAGACATTCGAAAATTCTTTTATCTCACTAGTAGGTAATTATTGAACCCTCCAGCTCATATCTTTATGATGAATGGAATAGTGGTCTATGCTTTTTGAGGTAAGTTCATGAGACATGGAGACATAAAAGGGGTTTTAATGAAATCCTTATATCACATGGATTAGTGTCTTAATTCACAATAAATGGAAGAACTGTAAAATGATTCATGTATTTGGTCAGCCTTGGTGACCTGGGTAGCCTTACAAGTGATAGATACTGTTGGTATAGAGGCTTAGCCTCAGGTGATGTGTTATCTCTTTTCAAGAGAAATTGATCTTTCCCCTCTAGCTCCTAGCTTTTAACAATGGGAACATCTTTATTCTTCGGTCAATCAGAAATCTCAGCTCTTGCCTTCTGCCTCAGACTACCCATTTCAGCAATGTTGCTTTTATAAAATCTCAAGTTAGATGATCTAAAAAAAAAACTAAACAAAATAGATATCTCCACGCAGATGCTTTATTTGTACTCAAGCATAAACATAGCCACTACTTAGCCAAGGATGGATGCTGAGAACAGTACCTTTGTTTGAGACTTTCTATTTACCTTGATTGAGTTTAGAAGCAAAAAAGTAATTCCAAACTGTGCTTGATATTCAAACAATCCCCCATATATATTTCAAAAAGACCTAACTTGTTTCTAGTAGGTAAAAAATGTGGCAGTTATTATTGTAAGTAATAATAATCATGACGGAACATTATAAGTTGCTCTACATATGCTGTTATGACATGAAATAGTTAGATAGAAAAATTACATAGGATATCACATGAAAGATAAATGTATATGACAAGTTATATGACATATATGATTCAGAATTCCAGGAAAGAGAAAGAATACTTTAAAATTGATTGAATAGATAAATTATTGTGATAAACACAAGCATTTAGAAGGCTGTCTTGGAATTTTCACAACTAGGGAGTAAGAGAAGGAATTAGCAAAGATTTATAGATACAATATGGTTATTCTGGAAATATGTTTTTCCCTCTAGACAGAAGAGGGTGGGACTCAAAGACCATCTGGATATAACAGTTCATATCTCGGGACTGGGTGAGTTGTTCTTGTTGTTTGAATTGATAAGATCCTATTTTATTTTTGTTTCTGTGTATTTAAATTGTTTCATTGGTTTCTGATTTGAAGCTGTGGATTTAGATAAAATGTCTCACCTTATAAAAAACAAGACAAACATTTCTTTTTTCTTTCTTTCTTTCTTTCTTTCTTTCTTTCTTTCTTTCTTTCTTTCTTCTGTCTGTATGTTTGTCAAAGTTTGTTTTCAGGATGAGATACAACAAGCTAACTCACCTCAGATTTTCTGCACATGTCAAAATGGTCCGTGAGCATTTTTATTATTCCTGGTTCTAGCGACCATTCCTCATCACCATCTCATTTTACATCTAAGTACTGCACTAAACAAAAATCTAGGAAGTATCCATCAGAGCTGCATCCTCTCAGAGGTAACTAAGTAGAGTCAAATGCATTCTATTATTTTTGTTCTGTTGCTGTGGTAACATACCCTGCCAAAGCAACCTGGGGAAGAAGGTGTTTATTTTAGCTCACAATTCCTGGTTACAGTCCTTTACAGAGATAAAGTTACAGACACAGGGTCTTGAGACGGTTTGCCACAGAAAAACCATCGTTGGGGGCAGAGAGAAAGTGAGCGCATACTTGATTACTGCTCAGCTTCTTTCTTCTCTTGTATGCACTCCAGAACTCAAACACAGAGGACACTGCCACCTACTTCTCATATCAGTTAGCACAAATCAAAATATTCTCCACAGACCTACCTGCCGGTCTGCTTCACTGATACCCTTTGCCCAGATAATTACTTCTAAATTGTGTGAGGCTGACGATGTAAACTAATCATAACATGCCTTTCCATGTTTTAAAACAAAGTTTTATTTTTCCTTGTTAAACATGTGTGCATGCATGTCTCTGTGTGGATGTATAAACATGTGTCACATGCACCTTAAATCCAGAAGGGGATGTCAGGCCCCTTGGAGCTGGAGTTGTAAGTGGTAGTGAGCTAATCTTACATGTTCTGTGGTTTCTGAGTCATTTATCCAGCACAATCCTCATGTTTTTTTAAAAAATATAATACATGTGCCTTGAATGATAAATTTAGAAAAGCACAGGGTTTCTTATTTTGAAAAGGAAATAAAGAGACACAGTGACAAAATTTGGAAGCCTAACTGGCTCAGTGTTGGCCTTCTCCACTTCAACATACAGGCTTTCAAGCATCACTGAGGTACTGTGTCATCAGCACTTCTCACAGAACTGGGAACAAAAGTATGATTTAAGCAAAGTGAAAACAGTGGGTTTACGCTCTCCTCATGTTCCAAATTCTGGATCACCAAGACCACATTCTTACCTATGTTTACCTCTGAATGGAAACTGACTAAATTCATTAAAGATGTCTGTACCCATTGTGTAAGGGCAGGACAGAGTTATGGACCCTGAGGTATATTATGTGCATTCTCATTAGATGGCTTATATGACAGAGAATTTTCAGTTCCATATTTTGTACATACATTATAATAACATGTAATAAATGCCTCCACAAACAGCTCATTTGAGTAGAGAAGTGTCATCGCAAACTATTGTGTTTGTGTGTCCTGCCCATGTGTTCATGGGTCTCATAATACATTTACATGGTTGCTCTGTTAAAAAAGTCAAATGTTGCCTTGGGTATCAAGGCAATAAAAGCCATAAGAAATATTACATAATTAATCTTGACCCATATATTGTGCCTTGGTGAAAGTGTGTCATGAGCTCTACATTGGAGATCAACAAATCATGCAGGTTGTAAAACTTGCTCTCTTTTCTCCTATGCTTTGTCCTCTCTTCTTTGATCTTAATGAGTGTGACAAGTACTTAAACATGAACACTTAAAAAATATCTTTTATCATTTCAATTAATCTGCCTAACTTCAAGAATACGCTTCCCAATTTTCAAAAATTTAATGGCCTATTGTTACTGCCGTAAAGTGGTGTGTCACATCTGCACAATGAATGCCTGCTGCTTTACAGGGAAAAGTGGGAAGTTGACAGACTCATAGGCTTACTAATATGGCCGTGCTGTGGCAGGTTCCTGAGCAGATACGTATGAATTAGATTGTCCTCAAACACTGCCAGCACAAAAATACCACCATCTTTAATATGGCTTTAATATAACAGGTACTGTGTGTTCCTGGAGAGGCCTGCTGGTAGGTGACTGCAAGGTTGTCTCAGTGGAATCTGATGCCTTGCTGCTTCTGATTCTCGTGTGTGGGTGTGTCCTTTCCTAGTTGGAAGGTGAAGGCAGCATCATTCTGCATCAGACTGAGGGTTATCTCACATGCTTTCAAACAGACAAACCTTTACCTGCCACATGCCATAATATACCTTCTAATTTGCTGCCCAAAATTGAATCACCTGTTTATTCTAATACTAACTGCAGGTACATTTTTTTTTAATGATTCATTCCTCAGGGCGGGGAATATGGCTGGCTAAATAAAATTGGAATTCTGTAAGACAGGAAGATAAAGGAAATTATTACTACGTGGATAACTGTGGTTGGTGGGTTCCATTATAAACACGTGTTTTCTTCCATAGCTTTAGTTTCTTACTAATATTTCACATTATTATCAAATAACGGTTGTGCAGTTTTACACTTTTAGTGTTAGCACCTAGGTTGTCTCAATTGATTTTCCTACTTGTTTATTCATTAATGTATTGAATATAGATTCTTCTCTCATACGATATATTGCAACAACAATTTTCCCTCCCTTCATTCCTCTGAGCTCCCCCCCCACACACTTTCCCATCCCCTCTGATTTGCTCTCACTTCACTTCCATTTAGAAGAGAGAAGTCCACCAAGAGACCACAACCAAACATGACAAAACAAGATACAAGACAAGGCAAAAATTCCTATATCAAGGCTGTACAAGGCAACCCAATAGGAGGAAGAGTTAGTTCTAAGAGCAGACAAAAGAGACAGAGACAAATCTTCTCCCACTGTTAGAAGTCCCACAAACCCACAAAGCTACCAACCAGAACATGTACAGAGGACCTAGTGCAGATCCATGCCAGGCCTGTGGTTGTGGCTTCAGGCTCTGTGAGCCCATATATGCCTGGCTTAGATGGCTAAATAGATCTTGGTCTCCTGGTGTCCCCCATTCCCTCTGACTCCAACAATCCTTCCTTCCCCTCTTTTGTGGAATTGCTCCATTGTCTTTAATAAATGCTCCAAAAAGACAGTATTTCTTTCTTTCATATTTTTAAGTTTATTTTTGAAAATTGAAAATAGATATTTTGCACATAATATATCCCAATTATATTTTCCTCTGCCCCAACTCTTCCTAGTCCCTCCATATTCTGCATCCCCTCTAGATCCACTTTCTTCCTGTCCCACTAGAAAACATAAGGACTCTAAGAGATAGCGACCATATTAGAAAGCCAGTCTTGATTACACATCTATGTATCAATCCTAACACTGCCTTTGAAGATGAACTGGAAATCATTTTTCTCTGGATTGACATCAGCAGGTAGAGTTTAATTTTGAGACCTATAATGCAAACACATATATATTATTATATATTATTAATATTATATTAGCTATTTATTTTAAATATATTGAGACAAAAATAAAGGTTGTTTTATTTTTTACTCTTTTTTATTAATTATATCTGGTTTATTTACATGGTTTATACTATCTTTCTCATTTTTCATAATTTTTTCAAGTATTTTTATTAATTTATTCTTGTTACATCTCAATGGTTATCCCATCCCTTGTAACCTCCCATTCTTCCCTCCCTCCCATTTTCCCCTTACTCCCCTCCCCTATGACTCTGCCTGAGGGGGACTTCCTCCCCCTTTATATGCTCATAGGGTACCAAGTCTCTTCCTGGTAGCCTTCTATCTTTCCTCTGAGTGCCACCAGGTCTCCCCATCCAGGGGACATATGAGGCACTAGAGTACATGTGAAAGTCATACCGCATTCCCCACTCAACTGTGGAGAATGTCCTGTCCATTGCCTAGATCTGGGTAGGGGTTTGAAGTTTATGACCTGTATTGTTCTTGCCTGGTGCCATAGTTTGAGCGGTACCCCTGGGCCCAAATCTGCCTATCATAATGTTCTACTTGTAGGTTTCTAGGACCCTCTGGATCCTTCTACTTTACTATTCTTCCATGCTTCTCTCATCTAGAGTCCCAATAGGATGCCCTCCCCTCTGTCCCAGATTCCTGGTATGTGAAGACTTTCATGAGACATGCCCCTTGGGCTAGTATGCAAATATAAGTGAGTATATACCATTTGAGTCTTTCTGCTTCTGGGTTAACTCACTCATTGTGATCATTTATAGCTCAATCCATTTGTCCATAAATTTTGGGAATTACTTGTTTTTAATAGCTGAGTAGTATTCCATAGTGTAAATGTACCACAGTTTCTTGATCCATTCTTCTAAGGGACACTTAGGCTGTTTCCATGATCTGGCTATTATGAATAAGGCTGCTATGAACATGGTTGAGCAACTTTTCTTGTTGTGTGCTGGAGCATCTTCTGGATATATTCCAAGGAGTGGAATAGCTGGGTCTTGAGGAAGCCCTATTCCCAGTTTTCTGAGATAGCACCAGATAGATTTCCAAAGTGGTTGTACTAGTTTGCATTCCCACCAGCAATGAAGGAGTGTTCCTCTCTCCCCACATCCTCGCCAGCATGTGGTGTCGCTTGAATTTTTGATCTTAGCCATTCTGATGGGTGTAAGATGGAATCTCAGAGTTGTTTTGATTTGCATTTCCCTGATGACTAAGGAGGTTGAGCATTTCTTTAAGTATTTCTCAGCCATTTGATATTCCTCTGTTGAGAATTCTCTGTTTAGTTCCAAGCCCCATCTCTAAATTGGGTTATTTGGTTTGGTGGTGTTTAAATTCTTGAGTTCTTTATATATTTTGGATATTAGACCTTTGTTAGACCTTTGTCAGATGTAGGGTTGGTGAAGATCTTTTCCCAGTCTGTAGGTTGTCGCTTTGTTCCCTTAACAGTGTCTCCTGCCTTACAGAAGCTTCTCAGCCTCAAAGGTTGTTTTATAAAATTGTTATTCTGAGAAAATTATTAATGTATTTTTTAAGCATAAAACTGAAATCATATATTCATGAATATATAAGATTTAAAAGTGTACTCAATTTTGATGGCATGATTATAAAGGAATAAAATACCCAAATAATAAAATTCAAATTATTTATCAAGTTAAGGATGCATGGAATTATTTTAATAAAAAAAAGAGTACCTTGTGTCTTGGAAGAATGCTTAATTTTGTAACAAAATAATTCTTTTCAATAATATGGTTTTGACATCCTTTTATTTCTGTGTGTCCTACAATCACACACACACACACACACACACACACATACACACACACACACACACACACACATATATATATATATACACACAAACTAAAATAAGAAATTCAAATTATCTCATTCCAATCTATATCTAAGTCATGCCTTATCAGTTGTATCATATAATTATAGGTGGAATATTTTGGACAATGAAAGTATTCACATAGATTTTTTTTAATGCCATACTCTTTGGTACAACTTCTAACTTCTTTTTTTGTTTCAAGCCAAAGAGAAGCTCTTATTGCATGGAAATAAAAATTCTAGTGTACATGATGCTCTTTTCATTGCCAGTGATGAACAATGGGAGTAGAGCAGTTCCTGCCAAGTGGGAGAGTTAACCTTAGACATTTTAGTTGACATAACTGACATTTGTGATACGAACTTGTGGGATTTCCACAGAGATGGGATTTGATTAAAGATTTGGTCTGTAGGTATAGACTTAGATCAAGTTTTGTCTCTACCAGTTTCCAGCTGTGTAACTCTTGAAAAGTAGTAATTTTTGCTATCTTGGTCACTTCCTCTGTGGACCTGAAGTAATGCTGATATTCAACTGATGTGATTATTTTAAAGACTAACTAAAATTATACAAAGCAATCTAAAATATGTTATTACTCTCAGGGTCTTTGTTTTGTGATTTACAAGAGAAAATAATAATACAAAACGGTGTAACAAGAAGAAAGAATTATAGATATTTTCTTTATTTAGTTCACATATTCATGAACAATGTAAACTCTGTTTAAGATTTTTAGGATGCTGACAAAAAGCTGAATCTTACTGTGTTTTCAGATTGTTTTGTTATTTACAAATGATATTACAGAAAAATAATTTTGTTGTCAATATTAGAAGAAAGTTTATTCGACGGAAAGTGGCAATATACATATAAAACCTATCTATATAAGCCAGGCATAGTGATGCATGCCTGCAGTTCTTAGATTTATTTTAGAAGCCTCAGACAGGAGAACAGAAAGTTTGACCCTTGGCTCAACAAACAAAACAGGTCCCTACACAAACAAAGCTTTCAAATGTCTTGTCTGGGTAAATGTGAAAAAAAAATGGCACCACATGAAAGATGACATTGAAAAAAAAAAAGAAAAAAAGAAAGGTGGCTTGGATATTTGCAAACATTTTACAAATAGGACATAGGACAAGCTTAAATATCAAAAGAAGACAATTAAGCCAAGCCAATGTTGTAATTTCAAGCTTATTCGCAACAATTTTAATAAAACCCTTTCAGGGAACATACTTTTCCCTGTTGTATTTCCATGAACCCAGGTAAAGCTCGAGTGCATGATTAATTTAATATTCTAGTCATCTGCTACATTTAGAATGTATTTATTCAGAGAAGCATAATGACACTGCCTACAGCCTTTGCCATTCTAAGTTTGGGTAGATCGCATACTACTGACTTAAATTTCCCAAAGCTTAACCTATAAAGAGTGACATTAACTTGGAGACACAAAATGTTTTTGTCCATTTTTCCATCATAGATCCTACTGAAAGAAACATTGAGATGTAACAAGAATAAATTAATAAAAAAAATTAAAAAAAAGAAACACTTGGACTCCCACAGTAGAGTAGAAGGGTGAGACTCTATTCATTGTCTTTGGTCACTAATGGTAGTTTGAGGTTGTCAGCAGGTAACCCAGAAGCAGAAAGACTCAAATGGTATATACTCACTTATATCTGCATATTAGCCCATGGGGCATGTCCCACGAAAGACTTCACTTACCAGGAAACTGAGACAGAGGGGAGGACATTCTAGTGGGACTCTAGATGCATGGGAGAATGGCAAAGTAGAAGGATTCATAGACAAAGTTTTAAAAAAGAAAATTATACTTCAAAATGTTATTCTACTATTTGGTGGATTTTTTTTGAAATCCACCTTGATCTGTTAGAAAGTAAAAGAGCAAGACAAATTGGATCAAATAGATTAAGATGATTTTCAGGTTATAAACACTTTGCGGGAAAGAATTCAAACCAATTCAGATAGAGAGCACAGAGAACAAGCCAGGATCCAAGGACAACTGGGTAAAACTAAATTGCAGGGTTAGGTTAATTGGTATGGGCTGGAAGGTTTCCTATCAGGTTTAAGCAGTGAGCGTGTCTAAATAATGCTGAGAAAATTGAGTTAGAGAGTGTACACACAACACTTAGGAACCATGATGATTGCATTTCTGCTTAGAGCAGAGATCTAGCTAAAGGAAATCACTTTCCTATTTATTCACATGTGCAAGAGAGAAAGGACATCTAGAATTAAATCTGAAGGCAAGCTCAGGAGTCTGAGCCGGTTGTCTGCAACTCTAATATAATAATGTTGGTTGCAGATCTTTTAAAAGCTGTTTCTACTTAGTTAACTTCTCACTTATGTCAAATAAAATTTAAACAGTGGAAGTGCTTAAACTCAAGTGTGGAAGCTTGGGAAATGCAAACATAATCAATTTTCTAAAAATTTATATGTAAGCTTCATGGCAGTCAAAGCTGATTTTATAAATATTTCTGTTTATTTTTTTTCATTTTCTCTTTGTAAATGGATATATATATATATATATATCTAATGCTGTCACACGTTAAACCTGATGTTTTTACTTCAAAAAATTGAATGCTCTTTTCTAGGATTTCATTTCCTGTTATTCTAAAAGAAATGAGAAAAAAATTGAGCACATTCAAATAATCACATAGCGTTTTGTCAAGCCCTTCAATTCTACAATAACTTTTTATGAGCGCCTGAGAATTTCAGATCACCTCGGAACCATGTAGTACACAGCTCAGGGATTGTGGAACTCTAATTTATTTGTGGAAAACAACTGAAAAAAATTCTTGATTCCTCAAAGTGGGGGAACTCATAGAGTGGGGTGTTCAAAGTCAAGATTCAGAAGGTATCTTTGTCTGTTTATCTCATGGGCAGATTAATAAGAGTAGATTTGGGACCATGGTTGGCCTGCTTTGAAGACTTACATACAGTCATCAGTGAGGTGCAAAGAGTTATAATAGTGTCCAGGCTAGGTCTATGTAGGTCATGATGTGCAATGCTATGTTGATGCAGGTTTCATGGGAGAGATCCCTAATGAGAAATGGCATTGAATACTGTGCAAATTTATACATATTCTAATAAACACACAGAGAAACAAATATGTATATCATATATAAGTTTGTGAATATATATATACACACACATATATATATATAATTTAGCACTCATAAAATGTCTTTTGAAAATTTATTCCTTTAAAGAGAGTTAAGGTCAAATATGTGTCATGTTGAAAATAGTCATAGCCAATGACTCAACAACAAGGAATAAGGATTTCTTCATCTATTATCCTATTATCACATTACATTACAACTTCTGAAATCTATATAGTCTATTGTAAGACTCTGATTGGGAGAGTCTATACCAGGAAGAAGCAAATGAGGGAGAAGGAGACTGGATTGATGCAGAAGCAAGAGGCTGGGGTCCACCTGCACACGGGAGTCAGGTGACCCTGAACAGAAGAATTTTAGGGTATTTATATTCTTAGGCTGCAAGATTTTGGTCACAGTTCCTGGAGGGGAGACGTAGGTGAGGCTGTGGAAACTCACAGTTCCTTAGGCAGATTGGATGGAGACTGAGTCTCCGGGGAAGTTGTTTTATCTCAGCTAATTGCTCCAGTGGAGTTTCTGGAAACTGCTAGCATCTGGTTTATGGCAGTGCGAGTTCATTCCCGGAACGCAGGAAGAAGTGAAGTCACCTGGAGACAAGTTCTCATACAGAACATGGTATTAAATGCAGAATATAAATTACATATAGGATATGGCATTAATTTTGCCCCTACACTATGACTTTAGAATTGACACAAGATAAATTGTACCCTACAGAATTTTCTTTTGAAGGGAATGATTCACAAAGACGTCATGATGTAAAGAATTGGTTGGTATTAATATGGCTGCTTAAATGAATCTAATAATGAACTAGGTATGTATCAAGATCTCACCAGTTTGACCTGTTATCATTCAGATTTAAATCATGACTTTTTCCAAGATATGATAAAGATGCGAATGGGATTATGGGTAACTCTATTATTTTCTGGTTTCTGTGGTAGCATTGTGTTTTTTTCCAAAATTAATGTTGGGATACCACACCAATTATGGTATTAAAGAATGGGGGTGAAGGTTGGGGGTTAGAGATCTGTGGCCTCACTCTCATGATAGCATCACTGCCTCATAAAGTAGCTTGAGCAATTGGCTTGGCCTTTGTTGCTGCGGTGGTTGTTTTCTGCTCAGGGAGGACACAGTGTTTAGTTATATAATATTGGGAGCAAAGACATGGTCTCCCAGTAGATACAAAACACACCAATATTTTGATCCTTCACATTCCAGTATCCAAATCAGAAAGAAAAAAAATACTATTATTTATTAATTACTCATTCTCAAATACTTTTTTTTATAGAAGCACAGGAAATCTGAGACATCATTCCATCAATATTGTTTTTTTCTTATATTTCTTGTTTTTATTTAATCATTTAATTTTAATTGGAGTTTATGACTAAGGGATAAATACCCACTACTTTATCCATCCCATGAAGGTTTTAGAGCAGGTTGCCATAGTCATATATGCTGGTTCTCAACAAACAAAGAGAAAAATAAGGCTCTGAGTTAACTGAAGAAGCCAAGCCTGTTATTTATATTTTACCTTCTTGTTGTTGTGATTACTTTTATTTGAAATTACTTTCAATGTTGGCATCAGAGCATACACATTTTGATCATCTAAATGAGAGACTCTGTATTTCATTAAATAAAAAATATGCTTGGTTTTCTACCTGAATTACTGTGACTATGAATGAATTTTACTGGAACACAAATTAAAGTCATTACACTAATTTCTATGCAAATTTCTTAAAATTGACAATTTTTATTTTGCTTATAACTCATTGAACATTTAGTCATGCATACCGGAAAGTGAGTTGATACCACGGCAAGAACCAAGTAGGACAGAAATGGTAATTTCCAGAAGTATAGCTAAAGTCTTCCAATTAAAATTATTGTATGAGTAGAATAAATCTGTCTGGGCTGGGCAGTATCTCACTCTCCAATTCTGAACCATGGTTAAAAGATTATTAGGTCTCTTAGCATTGTCACTGGCTCCGTGGACATTTCCTCTCACATGTTAGATACTGTAGCTCTTCTTCAATGCCCTCGGATGGAGAAAACCAAAACAGATTGTAGCTAATCAAAGTGCACAACAGCATACAGCTAGAAACTATGTTCAAACTGTATTAAAGAATGGTTCATTAATAAAATTAATAATACTGATGTTCACAAACTGCTTCTGTTACTTTCAGGAGGATGAAACTTATTCTCTCCACCCTTAATGACAATTAGTTTGATGCAGATAATAAGCTATCTAGGTGACATTTCCATGTCACCACCATGGAATAATTGTGGAATAAAACCATTTACCATGTAGGGAACTGTTTAAATAATCTGTGTCCTAAATATGAAGCACAGAAGCTGTCATTCATAGAGGAGATAGTGGGAGATGCAGAGATCCTGTAGTCATAGAGATGGCATAGTTTAAAATATGTTTGTAAAGAGCTTGAAGAAATTGTTTCTTCACTAGCATTTCCATTACTTGAACTCCTTAAGTGAGTCAAGCACATCTTTGACACATTCACTGAAGCCTGTAAAACACTCACTCACACACACACACACACATACACACACACCCACACACAGGCACACATGTGTGTACACACTCATACACACACATATACACCATACATAAACATCCCATATACATATGTATTTATACATATGCACAATACATATTTGGAAAAAAAGACTCTGTTAAATAAACCAATTTTAGGTGAAATTTGTTATTTTCTTTTGTTGGCTAAATGGAACATAGACTACAATTTAAATGAGGAAGGATTATGATAGAAAAATGTCTAAAGAGGCCATGCACAACCTCTACACCCAGAGTTTTCAGTCAAATCCATATCTAGCTACTGCAGCAACTGGCAAGAATTTTGACTACCATTCAATTGATGCTAATCAAAAATTAGTCACATGGGTCCTTAAAAGCTAAAAGGAAAGCAGAAGTGTGAGCCTGGGAGACAAAATAAAGCATAAACAAATAATGCTAAAGAGATTGAGGACATAATTTCTTTGTAGATGAAGGAAGAAGGCCGTGAAACACAATCATTTTAGTTGTTAAAAGTTGAGAACAACCCTCGGGTCAAAAGCTATCCAGGAAATGCAAGCTTTAGAATACAATTAACTGTAAGGGACTAAATTTTGTCAACAGCAAGAGTAACCTCACAGAATGGCTCATTTCTAGGTGTAAGAAAATAACAGCTCTGGTGACGTATTGCTTTGGTCTACTGACACCGTCAACTAAAAACCAGCTAATTGAAGGCATACCCAAACCTTTGATTTACAGAGACGCCATGTAATAAACATGTGTGTGTGTGTGTGTGTGTGTGTGTGTGTGTGTGTGTGTGTGTGTGTGTGTTTTGTTGTTATGTTTTTGAAGTTTAAGCATATGCTTATTTTCAGGCAATAATCTTGGTGACTCAAACCTCGCAGTGAGAGTAATCTTTGCAAATTACAGTGATACAGAAACCTCATTCTCCTTTGGCCACACTTTTTATTTGCTTATTTTTGTCTACATATATTTATATTTATATTATTACTCATATATACAATAAACTACCTATAGCAAGAAGAACAATGAAACAATCAGAAATTATATAAATGTTACATTCTTAGTGTTTTGGCTATTTGTATTGCTGTGTTACTTTAAGCCCTTAAGTATGTGATAATTTGTTTTGACAGCATTAGACAACTAATAAAAGGAGCTCAAACATGACTGAAGTATGGAGTTGAAGCTGATAGTCATCATTGTTATCATTATTTAGGAAAAGGAGATGTGCTAAACAATATTCCAACACCAAGTGTCTTGAATACAGAGTTTGAGAGATAGAAAAGATGTTTGGATAAAAAAGAGCACATTATTTAAAAGTGATTTGAAGGCTATTGAACATATATGAGTTAAATTTGACTTTCTATTATTGCTCCTCAATACTTTTCATAGTAAAGAAACATTTCTAAGTACAATAATATTGCCATCATTTATAAATAAAAATACTTTTATATTTGTAAGATAATTAAAATATAAATGATAATCTGGAATATTTATTGATTGGTGAAATGCATAAGAAGTTCTTCTCAGATCAATAGATTCCTCCCCAGACATAGCTAGAACTCTTTCCAGTGCTGTCTCGTCAGCGAACACGCAGACACAGCTGCAGATGTAAGCCAGCAAGGTGTACTCAGCATTTGTTTAGAAAGGCTTCCCATTCTCAAAACTATGAATTTATTTTAAACAATGTCAGCATTTGTTTTTGTTTGTCTTTATATGATTACAAACATTTGAGAAGGTGTAGTCTAAAAACTAAGGCCCATCTTATGAGAGGGAGCCCATGCCCTACACTGTTTAGAGGACCAGAAATCAAAGACTGCGTTGCTCAGAGATCTATGGTGGAAGTAGACACCGCTGTCCAATAATAAATAAACGAATAAATAAATACATAAATAAATAGGAAATGATTCCTGGTGGTGTTCTGATACACTCATAGGTGTGTCCCTTGTCCAGTTGTCATCAAAGAGGCTTCCTCCTGCACCAGATGAAATCAGAGGCTAACAGCAAGACACTATGAAGAAAGAGTCTAAATTGGACGTCTCTCTAGGGTCCCTCTCTTTGCATGTTGGGGAACCCCTTGAAAGACAGGAAGGAAAGACTGGAGGAGTCAGAGGGCATAGATGGCACCAGGAGAACATGGCCCACCAAATCAACTAAGCAGGGCTCACATGGGCTCACAGAGACTGAAATGGCAATCACAGGTTCTTACGTGGGTCTCCATAAGGTCCGCTGTGTATATGTTACAGCTGTTAGCTTTATGTTTTTGTGGGACTCATAACAGTGAGAGGGGTGTATCTCTGACTCATTTGTCTGCTCTTGAAACACTTTTTTTCCCATTGGGTTGCCTTGTTCAGCGTCAATATGAGGGCCCTTTCCTGGTCTTATTATATCTTGTTTTTGTTTTTGTTTTTGTTTTTGTTTTCCTATTTGGCTGTTGACTTTTAGAAACCTTCTCTTTTATGAAGAACAAATGGAGAGGAAGTGGTTCTGATGGGGATGGCAAGTGGCAGCGGTATTGGTAGGAGTGGAGCGAGGAGAACCTATGCTTGGGCTGTATTATATGAGAGAAGAATCTATTTTCAGTAAAGAAAGATAAGAAATTGCAACCAAGTGACAACAGGTGGGTTGACTTATTTGCAAAAAGATATTTGTTCCCATTACCGGTGATAAAATGGTAAAAACTTTCAAGACTTATTGTTGTATTTTAAGAGGACCAATTTGAGATATTTGAAATGCTGAAGGAAGCCAAATTAGAACATCTCCACCGTGAAGCTTAAGAAGCTGGAAAGAATCATCGTGCGTGAACTTGATATTCCAATGTATCTTGAGCGAGAGATAGGAAGAGGTATAATGTAGCTTGGTTCTTACTGTATTGACCCATCATCTGAGCTTACATATCAAGGGCAGAAACACTGCAAAATTTAATTGTGGATTATTGATGATGTGTGGCAATCAATATGTGTGGCAAAATATGCACAGAGCTGGTTAGCAGTAGGTATGAAGACAGTGGTTTGTGTCTAGGGGGTAATTTTAAGAATCATTCTTATCCCATGTCCTGAAGATATCCAACAGACTGCTTTGACAATGGAGTAGGGGGTAACATTTGGTCCTTGGTCCTTACAATGTGGGCCAGGATTAAAACATATTCAGGATCACGGGCACTCTTAGGCAAAAAATATCGTAAAGCTGCACAAGAATTAGTGGCAGTGTCAGCAGTATAGTGTATCTGGCAAATAACCTGGCAGTGTTTACCCAGGTCAAACTTGACAACCTATGCAACTGTAGAGGAATTACTTCAGAACCACTTCTGATAGAAAATCATCAGTAACTGCGACTGAGCTCTGGACCATATATTTCTGTAGCCTCAGAGGCAGTGAGAGTCCCAAAGCACAAAAGGTCAATGTTCTTTTTTTTCTAATTAATATTTTTTATCTTTATGTTACATTCATAGTGTTTTGGATATTTATATTTGGGTACTTCCTGTTACTCAGGTAATTAATATTATTCCTTATCAAATCTCTGATGGGGTTAAAGACCAAATACGTTCGTTTCACAGTTAAATTTAGTTGTTTAGATAAATGTTTTAAGTTGATAGAGATTAGGTACTATAGATATTGATTTAAATTCAGAGTTTTAGACTCACCAAGATAGCTAAGTGTTTTCTTCAAGGTCAATGTTCTTAATACTACCTCTTTTAATCCCTGAAGATGTAAACTCAGGAAGAACAATTTATGGAAGCTGAAGACAATACTTTTATATTACACAAAATGTGTATTTTAGTAATTCTACTTCAGTTACTAAATTAATTTAGAAAATAAAACTTGGCAGATCATGAGCAACTGGAGCAACTAGTCACACATAAGCATCTTCAGGCTCATCGGTATGTCTTAATGGTATACAGATGCTTTTTTGTTAACCCCATTCTATAGAGGAGATTGTGGGCAGCTAAAAGGAAGATGTTATGGGTATTTAGGAGTTCTCTTGACTCCTAACTCTACTGAAGTACCTTATCTCTTGTTTGACAGTTGCTTTCTTGCCTCAGTCAATAGTGCTGTAATTCCACAATAAAAAGAATCTATGTGATTTTTCAGAGCTAACTGCACAATAAGTGGATATGTATAGATATATTCAATTGTGTGAAGATTTATGGGTCTAAAGCGAGAAATCCATTTCTTAGGACTGGGGCATTTTTTTCTTCCAACTGCCTCCAAACACACAAAGAAGAATTTCCATATGAAAAGTATTTTCTGTTGATATAAGATAATCAAAATGTCTCAATTGTGGAAATGTGACACACATTGGTAAATATTATTTCTTTTAGATAAAAATATAATTAATTAATTAATTAATTAATATTCTGTACTGTTTGAAATTAAAGTCACATAAGTTTGACAAAAGAGGGAATTTGGAGGTTCAGAAAGTCTAACTCTAACTAGAAAGAACCAAGCTTCTGGCACAACTAAATATAGACATTCATAAAATATGTTCAGAAATGGTTATCTAGTTATTTTGAATATGATAATCAATAGGCTTATAAGTCTCTTACAAGCTGTCCTCTAAGGTAGGATTGCAACAGATTCAGGCTTGTACCCTCAATTTAGTAGTCTTTTTTTGGTTGTATAGACATGCCACTGAATATACAAAATGATCATTTATTTGGAGAACTAAAATTCTATGTATTTATCATGTACAGAATATATGTATATTTTATAAACATACATGCATCTATATGTGACTTCCATATACCTGCATGTATACACACACAAACACACACAGGCACACACACACACACACACACACACACACACACATACACACAGACATACAAACACATGGTCACAATTATGCCAAACTATACTGTGCCTTATGAGGTTTTACTCTTTGGGGGAGTTTTTAGTGGGAATATTTATGTTCTAAAGTATTAGAAACTTTTAAGCATAAATTTAGAATCCGTCACCAATACTATAAAGTGTTTGAAAAGTAAACAAAGTTCTGACAAGACAATGTTATGCTAGGATGGAAAATTCTTATCTGACATCATATAATGGTTGCAGTTAAAATACAGTCACAATAAAACATGTGAAATTATCTTGTGAGTATGCTTAGTAGATACATATGAGACAAACCCAATTGATGTTTAGATTTGGATTCCTATCCAAGATATATCATTTTGTAAATGGACATGTTTTTTTTTTTAATTCTTAAAACCCTGTTGGGTATGATGGTGCATGCCTTTAATCCCAGTTCTTGGGAGGAAAAAGAAGGCAGATCCCCATGGGTTCAAGGACAGTCTGGTATACAAAGTGAGTTCAGGACAGACTCGGCAACACAAAGATATTCTGTCTCAAAAACCAAAACAAAATTCTGGACCCCAAAATATTTCTGGTTACAGGCATTTCAGATAATGGGTGGTTAAATGCAATGGCATGCATTATTGTTATATGAAATCAACATGTTGCATATTCATACTCCAGAACTGACTCATAACTGAAAATTTGCAGCTTTTCACGAACCTCTCCCCATTTCCTTCACACTTCCCCCTGGTCTACTTGGTCTTTGTAAGAGGTCGGCTTTCCTAGATTCTACAGCAGTAAGATCATGTAGTATTTGTTTTTATGTTCTGTTTATTTTACATATCATGATTTTCTGAAAATTCACCTCTGATATATACATACATATGGGTACATTTGAATAGCTTGGTGGCTGTGCTCCAGCTGTTCCAACAACTACTGTCCACCAATGAAAGGTCCAAGAATCAGTTATTGTTCAGTTCAGGAAGCCCAGTGACTCAGCTGGTCCTTAGTACATGTCAGAATCTTGAAGAAGTCGGATCTAAGCCCAGTAAAGGAATAGAAATGAAGCAGGACAGGAGAGAACAAGCTTCCTCCTTCCACCTCCTTTATATAGGCTGCCAGCTGAAGGTGGAGCCCAGATTAGAGGTGAGTCTTCTCAGCTGAAGGTCCAGATCAGAAAGGGACCATGCCGCTTTAAAAGGATCTAACTGAGCCAAAATTCCTCATAGCTGTGCCTAGCCATTCGGGGTTTTAGGCAATTCCAGATCTAATACATGCTGTATTGAATGTGGAAAAGCAGACTCAGCTTTGGATAGTTGTATATTTGATACATGTATGGTACGACATCATATTTTTTAAACTTATTTTGTGAATTGATGTCATATGCATGTGCGTGCTAGGCAAGTACCGTACTATTGAACTACAAGCACAGCACCGTTTGTAACTTCTCAAGGAACTTCTGTGTTATAACAGTATAGATTCTCCACCACTGTGTCCCCCTATTCTTGAAAATATTCCTTATACCTTAACTTTATCTCAGTCATCCAACTAGGAATATGGTGATATTACATGAGGGAATGGGGAATGATTTGAAACTTTAAAATCCTTGAGATTTTCCTGTCTGTCTGTCTTTCTGTCTGTGTGTGTGTCTGTATGTGTATTTATCTATCCATCTATGTATCTATCTATGTATCTATGTATCTATGTATCTATCTATCTATCTATGTATCTATCTATCTATCTATCTATCTATCTATCCTTATCTATTTATCTATCTTCCACCTATCCATCTATGTATTTATGTGTCTATCTACCTATTTATCATCTATCTATCTATCTATCTATCTATCTATCTATCTATCTATCTGTCTATCATCTATCTATCTATCTATTTATCATCTATCTGTCTATTTATCTATCTATCTATCTATCTATCCTTATCTATGTATCTATCATTTATCTTCTGTTTCCTGAAAGAATTGCTTTTGTATACAGAAACATTTTAGTTTGATGAGTTCCATTGGTGTATTTTCTGTTTTGTTGCCTGTGCTTTTGGTTCCTATACAACAGTATCCGCCTTCTGCCTACTTGATTATCAGTATCTGTTCTTTTGTCATTTTTCATAAGAACTATTAGGATTTCAGGGTTGTAAGAAAAGTTTTATTTTCATTTATTTTTGAATTGAGTTTTCTGTATGGAGTAATATAAATACACAATTTTATTTTTTTCCTTAGTGTGTAACTATCTAATTTTCATTATACTATTTATTGGAAAAACCTTGATTTTTCCATTATCCTTCTTAGCATCCTCATCAATGTTTAGTCGAATAGTACATGTGGACTAATTTCTGGGCTTTATGGTCAATGTTGTTAATACACATACCTTTTCATATCAGTATTATGCTGTTTTAATTATGGTAGCTTTGTAATATAATTTGAAACCAGGAGGCATAATGCCTCCAGGCATTTGCCCTTTATTTAAGTTTTTTTTTTTGTATTTTGTTTTTGTTTTGTTTTTAGTTCTTCATGATCTCTATTTATTTTTCCATTTCAGGATCTTTTGTGGGTCATATGTTTTCAGGTTTCTTTTCTGTTTTTGTTACAAATGTCTTGTAATTTGAATAGAGTTATTGCTGTGTCTTTAGATATCTTAAAATAAAATAAGTATTTTATTGACATAAATTTTATAATCAAGTTGTTGAAGGGATATCTTTCCACTTATACTTCTACTGGCCAGCTATTTTTGCATTCTTTCCTCAATATGTGTCTCAGAACATTCTAACATTCTTAAAACTGCTAATTATGTTTATTTTCTCAGTTTGTTCTTTAGGTAAGCCATTGTATATAGAAGAAAGGCTTATTTGGGTGGATGTTAGTTACTACACTTTTCTAAGCATATTTATTGCTTTTGTAGCATTTTTAGTATAATATCATGGGTTTCAATATTTAAGATCATGGTTTGTGTACGTATAAACACTTTACTCTTTCTACTCTAACTGGCAAACCATTTATGTATTTTTCTTGTCTAATTGCTATGCCTGGGACTTCTGTAGAAGTGGTAAATATGCACATCACTAAAGGAGCTCCCTGATCCTACCAAAACAACTATTAAAATTTTATCACTAGCCAGGAGATTAGCTCTGGACTTGGCATATACAAGTTTATAGTACTGAAAAGTTATCTTCTAAATTCATTTGTTGAAAATTTTTATCATAACCTATTGAGATTTCTTACATATTTTCATGGATTTATTAATACGATCATATGATCATTATTAGTAATCTTGCTTCTTTCATGTGTTACTCTAGTAGACTGGCATACTTCTTTGAAAGAGAATCTTTTTTTTTTTTTTTTTTTTTTTTTTTTTTTTACAAATTTGACCGCAGAGACCTAGGTGCTAGTTCATCAACCTGTAATAAGTAATTTGGCTATAGAGAATCTATGATATTAATGTATATCTCTGAGTGAGTATGTGATTAGCTTTCAGTTTCTGGGCTGGTGTATGATGTTCAATGTTAACCACATGTACTATTGTTGAATTGGAAAATGGTCACTAGGTGACTCAAATCATTATGGTATTTCATGAATTTGAAATAAAATGATGAGTTGTATACAGAAAGAAATGGAAAAAAGCTGTAATTTTCCAGTATCTACTTCCTCAAGATATATGTTTGAACTACCTCCATGGCTTGGTAAACATTTGTTACCCTATACTAAATTATTTTTAAGTGCATTGATTCTGAACACAGCATGTTTAATATCAGTTTTAACTATAGTATACCACACTACAGTTGCTTACTGAAATTTGTAAATATGATACATATATACATATATGCATATAGGTGATAGATAATATCATATTCCCAATCTTTTGTTTAATGTAAAGTCTAATTTACTATATTTTATTTCTTCTGCTCACTATGCTTACAAAATTAATTCTATCACTATACGTATTTACTTTTTGCCAAATTCTGTACTCTGAAAGGTTCCAAGAACTTTGATTTGGCTTTTAAAATAGTATTAATTTTCACATTTGCTGTGCTAAGAAATAGCTTCATTAAGGATGCATCTCCATGAGCTGGCACTTTGATCATCTATATTCACAAGCTATCGCTGTTATGCAAACAAAAGAGATCTGAGTGAAAATTACTGTCTTCCTACACAGTCAGGGTGCTTGGTTTCAGGGAGCTCAGTGATTGAAGGAAAGCTCTTGTCTAGAGGGACAGGGCCATAGAGTCAGGTAGGATGCAACTGAGACAGCATTATAACTTCCCAGTTCTATTACTCTGAACCATTTCTTTCTCAAATCCTGAGAGTACCTTATTTGAAGAGAAGAACGAATAGGTGTCCTCCACACATTGCTAAATGTGTGAGATGAAATAATTGAAACATTAATTGTGTTTCTGGGAAGAGGGGAGGGAGAGCATTACAGTCATGATGTAAAGTGAGTGAATAAAATAAATAAGTAAATAAATAAATACATATATATGTATATAAATACATGAATAAAACAAACACTCAGTTGGTTATCCAATTATCTTTTTATTGGAATGCACTGCTTCTAAAACACAATGATTCAGATACAGTTTTTCCCAGAGAGTTTTTCTATAGTGTCTCCTTCACTATCTTGAAGGACTATCATTTCATTACCAAAGACATGTGGAAATACACTTCTCATTCATAACACAAAGGAATTAGATTTTCATCAGCTGGAGTGTGCACAGGACTGTTTATTAACAAGTGAAGTGGACAAAGGTAATTTGAAGTTCATTAACGTATGGGAGAAAAACTCCATTTGATCACAAGCAAAATTCTTTTCTTGTTTACTGGGTAGACATCAGAGAAATGCTTCCCCTGTAAAAGAGTCAGCAGTTTTCAGCTGAAACCCCTGTTAGGTCTTGAAGCCTCTGTTAGGAAATTGGAGTGTCTGAGTGCTTGGTGTTAGAGCCAGTGAGTCAAGCATGGAAATCTTCTGTGTGTTTTGTTGTGACTTGTTTGATTGCATTTTGATTATAACAAGATTGGATTATCATTTACTACTTGTTTTATTTGGATCATTATTTTGGCAAATTGTTCTCTGAAGCATCCTCAAAATGAGACATTGTGCAGAGGAAAATATCTGCATCTCTGTTCCAAGTGACCATAAGGACATGAGCGTTTTTTATAGAGATCTCAAACATTGTAAACTTAATTCAGTTCCCAGTATTTGAAAACTGACATCTGAGAGAGAGAGAGAGAGAGAGAGAGAGAGAGAGAGAGAGAGAGAGAGAGAGAGAGAGATGCAGAGAGATGGAGAGAGAGAGAGAGAGAGAGAGAGAGAGAGAGAGAGAGAGAGAGAGAGGCAGAGACAGAGACAGAGACACACAGAGAAAGCAGAGATAGAAACAGAGAGAAAGAGATAGCATTACTTACTAATCATTAAGAAGGGTTTGGAATGCTGAAGCTAAACGTGTTTCTATACTGTGCTAAACAACGGCTTCAAAAATCAGAGAACTTTTTGTGATGATTACTACCTGAACTTGAACTGTCCATATTTCTCCTGTATTATTTTTCAAAATTGTAGGAAAGGCAAGAAATAAATGATTATGTCCTGAGGCCAAAATTCTATTCAGTAAACTAAAATGTTCAAAATGATTTTGAGGATCTGATAAATATAGGACACTGATGTGTAGTAAGAGTAATTCAATTTATTTAGCAAAAGTACCTACTAAACTATTGCATCACTGTTTTGATTCTTAAAGACTACACACACAAACATATTTATGACCCTTATTTGAATGTGTTCCATTCCTGGTAATGTGGGAAGAATTGAGAATCTCTCCCTTAAAGCTCCATGTGATGATTAATTCTGATGGTAACTGGGTAGGATTTAGAGTTATGGAAACAAATCTTTTGTCATGTCTGTGAGGACGTTTTTAAGATTAGGTTATTTGATCTGAGAAGAGCCACCTTAAATACAAGTGGCACCATTCTATAAGCTGGCATCCTCTCCTGAATAAAAGGGGAAGGAGTGATGAGAAGAGCCACTCATCTCTCTGTTTCCTGACGGATCCACAGAAACCCATTTTAAAGTTAAATAGATCTGTACTATTTCCTAAAACAGATAGTAAACTTCTTGTTTCCCTAGCCACATCAGAGATTGATGACAGAGCTCAATTCTTGGTTGGCACTTCTGGAGGAACCTTCATTTTAGTTCCACCATGCACAATTTGACAACCAACAATAGCACAAAACCTCATTATTTCACAGATTAAAACTGAGGCACAGAAAGCTGCAGCAGTTCACAGAGGACTACCTCCTAAGCCTTCTAAGCTGCTGGCAGAGTTAAAATTCCTCTATCTTTGTTGTTGACTTGGTTCATTTTACATCCTATGAGATTGCTTATACAGTAGAGCCTTATCAAGCTGCATATTTTATTTTGGATGAATGGCAAATTGTGTTGTCTCAGTTAGAATAAATCGTGACTAATCCGTGATTGCAGTAAAAATCATAGGAGACAATCTTTGAGGGACCAAATAAAATGTTTAAAATTATTTTTAAAAAGAAAGATATAACAATATTAGAGGTTTAAGTAGATAAGAATACTTTTTTGATTTACCTGTAAATAAATCATTATGGTCATTGTGTTGAGATTCCCATGATACTACAATATAAGAGTAGAACAAAATGCTATTTTACCATCCAGTAAGAATTTCAGGGAAGAAATGGAGTGTTATGCAATAGCAGAGTGAAATATGTAACGTGAGGTTTAGTATGTACTCTAAAGATTGTTATAGCAAGTTTCCTTATTGACTGTAACATAAAAGAACGTAAAGAATAAAAATGGGGAGTAACGCTGTATTATATTTCATTGACTGTAAAGCCACTTCACCCAACTGTATATCAATATAGATTCTGATGAATACAATCATGAAAATGAAATAAATGTAGCCTTAAAAGGGGACTAGGGTGTAAGGATAGACTTGTGCTTATAGGACTAAGGATTCATCTACATAAGATAATTATGGTTTTGGGATTGACTTATTTTAATTGAAAACCCCAGATCATTATATTTTACCAATAAAGATCCTGGAGCCAGATGTTGTGGTAAAAACACCTGCTAGCTCAGAGAGGAAGCGAAAGCACGCAGCTGACCTTTCTACTCAGCTCATGTCCTTAAGGAAAAGGCACAAAAGGCTCACTAGCTCAGCTGACTGCCCAAGAAGAAAAGCCCAAGACACCCAAGGGCAAAGGCTTGCTAGCTCAAATCCCAAAAAGCCAAAGGCCAAGGAGCTCCAGAGCTAAAGCTAAACCCCCAAGCACAAAATGTGCCGAAGACCACTTTTACGTCCACACACTGTCTTAAATACCCTTCAACTCAAAGCCCCTTCTACTATTTAATCCCTGTCAGCTGTTTTCTTGCTCCACCTCTTGACCAAGGGTTAATTTTATTAAACCCTGTGTACACATAGCTCTTGGATTAAAGAGGTGTGTAAGGCTGGCCGAACTACACCTTAATCACCTGTTTACAATAAATAGAAAGTTCTTGGATTAAAGGTGTGTTAGGACTCAATCACAAGAAACAGGGATCACAGTGGGATCAAAGATAGGTTTTTACAGTTCACAATTACAGGGATCACATTGGGATCAACCATCCTGCAATTTTGCCACTACAACATTATTGCTATGAGAAAGAAAGACTCTTTCTTTATGTTGTTCTTGATAGATATTTTGTTCCATCAGTAGAAATCTGTCTAATATAAGATATATTTATCAGGTTAATTGTGGTTATAAATTTATAGGAATATGCATATATCCAAATTCATCACATTATATAAGAAATGTGTGCAGTTGTTTTATAAAACAAAAGTACCACAGTAATTTTTTAAATGATACACTAAAAAAAACTTCCCATGAACTTTACAAAATGAACACAGTATTTTTATGCTAAGAACGAGAAAAAAACATTTATTGAGGTGAGAGCTAGTTAGAAAAAAGCAGGAGGGATGAAAAATAGTTAACATCTAAAGATGAGTTAACTCAAGGATTCTATGTTGCTTTTAGGAGAATAAATGAAGAAGGCAGATGAATATGACTCCTGAGTTCAAGAGAGACACAAGGTCGAGAAAGAAAGCTGTGAGTCATCTATATAAAGTTAATATAAACAGTAAGGCAGTGTAAGGTCACCTAAGGATCAGATAGAATATGGAGATGAAAAAATAAGTGTAGGAATAGGCACTTGTTTAACCCTTAGAGTTCAGAAAAAAATAAACCACTAGGCAAAGGAGAAGGAAGAGGAGGAGGTAGAAATATAATAGGAGTGAATAAAGAATATGCTATTTCATAAATCAAATCACAGTATTTCTAAAAGAAGCTAGTTATAAGCTACATTAAATGTTGATTAATCAGTAGAATGATATATGACTAGTTATTGGTCATATTGACTTTTTTCTGGGAGACATCATTAACCTTGAGAAGAATGGATTTAGTGATCAAAGTGCATTAAAACAGATGGAAAGGATTATACAAAAGACAGCACTGCAAATTATTGTGATGGAGTCAATAACTGGGTGCTAACTGAATAGGAATGAGGCATAAGGATTCTTATTAAATACAGACTTATAAGAAATGTTTGATGAAATAAATGGCTTACAGAAATGTAGTCATGCTAAATGAGACAGAAGACACATGCTGGGACAATTTTTATGTCAATATTGATAATTGTACACATAAAGAAAAGACCAAAAACCAAGAAGGAATGAGAATGAATGAAGACTATAAGAAATTTTCTAAAGGAATGGTTTTAACAAACAAACAAACAAACAAACAAAAAACTTGTTATTTAAATTCACTAAAGAACAAAACAAGAATGGAAAGATAGTTAACCAATTATAAGGTTCTGATTAAAGAATGGGGGTATTTAATAGGCCATTGGAAGAAATCTATGACTTAGCAGTGTTCAATAGTATATACATGGGCATGTACTTAAAAATAGTTTAAATGGAATTAATTACTGACAGAGAAACAATGTGTCGAGTAGACACCACAGACTACCAAATAAAATGCCATGAACAGATGAGCACTTTTTGGAGTTGTTTCCCACTAAGGTCCTATCAACTTCATGATAGAGGGTATTGCTAATTTTCTTGATTATTCTCCACAACTTAATGGTAAGGTTATATTGCAGAATACAGCACATACTAAAGTCATAAAACATGGAGAAATTGAGCTTGTTTTCACATGGATGCTTCATCCCTTCTGGCTATCTTTTATACTTCTAGAAGATTCTATACACTCTACTGGAGAAATAAATTTATCTTGGCTCTTACCAGCTGTGAATCCTGTGAGCTATAGTAACTACTCTTCTGAAAAGACTTGCTCACTATTATTATAGTAGCACAAATGTCATTGAAGTAAAGAGCCGTTTTATGATTGGGCTTAAGGTATTCTTTACAAGTTGAAAAATCATATTTAGCATCATTATCAAGGTCAATAACATGTATCAAGACAGAACATATGTCCTGGACGAACGTCTAACTGTAGTAGTTGTAGCATTAAACCAATTCCCAATAACTTATTGTTATAGCCACAGATCTGTCATTCTTACAAACCTCATCAGAGAAACTTATTTTTGCAGTAGCTAATGATTAACACATAAGCACATGACTGGTTAAGATACCGAGAATGAGAATATTGATTGTAGAATACTCTTCTGTAAATGAACATCTATATCTTAGCATCCTAAACAGAGATCATTGTAGAAGGGTAGAAAAATATTTCATAGCTTCAAATGGATAACTGAAAAAAACTGTTTTCCAGACATATCAAAGCTGTTGTGACAGCATGCACAAGGCCTGTACAAGCTATAACCAGACAATATTCCAACAAGGAGAAAGTCGGCAAAAAGTCCCACCCTTGCTTAAGAAACTATGGACAATTGATTGTTGCTGGAAGAGGGAGAGTTACTTTCTTTAGAGTGTTACCTCTTCTAGGTTGACCAGGCTCCAGTCAAAACCCACATGTCCAAAAGCATAAGAGCATCAGAAATTGTATGTGATAGGTTTTAAAAAACCAAAGAAAACTTTTGACAAACAAGCCGAAACCATCCAATGGAAAAATGATAGCATCTACAACAAATGTGTGGTGCTGGTCTAACTGGATGTCTACATGTGAAAATGTAAATAATTCCACATTTTAAAACCTGTACAAAACAAAAGCCCAAGTGGATTAAAGACCTCAACATAAAACCAGAGACACTAAATCCATTAGAAGAAAAAGTGTTAGAAGAAGAATCTTGAACTCATTGTCACAGGAGACAACTTCATGAACAGAACACCAATAGCTCAGGCTCTAAGATCAACAATTAATAAATGGAACCTCATGAAACTGAAAAGCTTCTGTAAGACAAAAGACAGTCAACAGAACAAAATAACAGCCTACAGACTAGGAAAAGATCTTCACCAACCCTATATCTGAAAATAAGGCTAAGATCCAAAATATATAAAGATCTCAAGAAATTAAACACCAACAAACCAAGTATTCCAATTAAAAATGGAGTGCAGAGCTAAATAAGGAATTCTCTTTTTTTTCATTTTTTCTCCTTTATTAATTTATTCTTGTTACATCTCAATGGTATCCCATCCCTTGTATCCTCCCTCCCTCCCATTTTCCCCTTATTCCCCTCCCCTATGACTGTTCCTGAGGGTGATTAACTCCCCCTGTATATGTTCATAGGGTATCAAGTCTCTTCTTGGTAACCTGCTGTCCTTCCTCTGAGTGCCACCAGGTCTCCCCGTCCAGGGGACATGATCAAAGGTGAGGCACCAGAGTATGTGAGAAAGTAATATCCCACTCTCCACTCTACTGTGGAGAGTGTTCTGACCATTGGCTAGATCTGGGTAGGGGTTTAAGGTTTACCGTCTGTATTGTCCTTGGCTGGTGCCTTAGTTTGAGCGGGACCCCTGTGCCCAAATCTACCTATCATAATGTTCTACTTGTAGGCTTCTAGGACCCTCTGGATCCTTCTACTTTGCCATTGTCCCATGATTCTCTCATCTAGAGTCCCACTAGAATGTCCTCCCCTCTGTCTCAGTTTCCTGGTAAATGAAGGCTTTCATGGGACATGCCCCTTGGGCTAATATGCAGATATAAGTGAGTATATACCATTTGAGTCTTTCTGCTTCTGGCTTAACTCACTCATTATGATCATTTCTAGCTAAATAAGGAATTCTCAACAGAGGAATCTTGAATGGCTGAGAAACATTTAAGAAATGCTCAGTGTCCATAGTCATCAGGGAAATGCAAGTCAAAAATCTGAGATTACATCTTACACCTGTCAGAACAGCTAAGATAAAAAACTCATGTGACAGCACATGCTGGCGAGGATGTAGAGAAAGGAAACACTCCTCCATTGCTGGTGGGAGTACAGCTCAGTCTCCATGTGGGTCCCCTAAAATGGGAAGCAAGGGCTGTCTCTGACATGGACTCTGTTGCCATCATGTTGATCACTTCCTCCTAGTGGGGTGACCTAGCCTGGCCACAGAGGAAGAGGACACAGGTAGTCTTAATGAGACTTGATAGCCTGGTGTCAGATGGTAGGGGTGGAGGGCTCCCCCTTTCTGAGATCTAGCATAGCAGGGAAGTGGGGGATGGGCCCCGGAGGAGATAATGGAGGGAGCTACAATCAGGATGTAATATGAATAAATTAAAAAGAATAAATTATAATAATAATTATCTGGTAATATCTTTACACTTTAAAATCATATCAATAGACTTAAGGCCTTTTAGTGCCCAGCACAGAGTTCATCTGTCATTGCTAGTGGATTCATATGACCACATGAGATCTGTATTACTTTAATATCACAGAGATATGTTGTTTAGTGTACATAGAGCAATGACCATAGCTGCTGACGGGACTCCCATCCAGTGCTGGGAACTAAAATTCTACCTCTGCAAAAATCATCCCATAATGGTTAGGATTCCATGAGTAGCATTTATATTTCTCATAGATTCAGACGTTCGGCCACCAACAGAAGCCAAATATTCTTCAAAAAGTATTCATGCAATACGTCTGACACTTCGTTGGCTGTCAGCTCCTCCATGTCAACAACTTTCCGTCAGCAACTCTGAAATACTCTTTTGTTTTCACTGTGAAGGTCATCTTCTCCTCCTTCTCTGCCGTTGGGTTTGATGATCCCGGAAGCAATCATTGGTTTCCTTGCTGTTTCTGATGATTAGACTATTCTTCAGTATAATGAGTGCTATCCTTGTAAATGTCCATACCTCACTTCAAAGTCATATATAACAAAGCTAGTACCCCAAGACGGTACTTTTATGGTAGAAAGCAGTGTTCAGTCATGATTCTCCTACATGAAAAGATGCTCTGAGGTGACTTTTATAGATTGATTATTGGGTCACCAAGAGATCCCAGTTTGTCAGCAGCATGGTTTTCTAATTCTTATCCCTTAAGTTTAAGAAAAACTTATAAGGATTCTAAGCCACCTAATTAACTGAATTTTATTCTAGAAGTTAGAATAGGCAAAGGCAGGTGCTTTTCATTATTTCTATATTAGTGAGTGGTACATGTGCATATATAACTAATCATAAGGAAACTATAAATTCATTAAAATATGCAGCAATGAAATATTTTAATGAAGCAACTTAACAGGTAATTTTCTTAGTTATCTTAAAAATTATGATAGCCAAAAGTTTTGTCTATAATCTGAAAGCATATTGAAATTGTTAAATATTAATGAAATTATTAATGGAAAATTTAAAAATAAGTTTAGATGCTATATCCACTGGAATTAAAAGTATTAAGGTGTGAAGCTGCAGGTAGCATTGTTAAATGAAAGTTGATATAGTTCCTATTTGTTTAATTTTAGTAGAAATTTGAGAGAATGTAAAATTTAGTATATGAATTTTGCTTTCATATGATTAATTGTGCAGAAACTCTCAACCTTATTGCTAAAACTACGTTGCTTTCTGTTACATGAATGTCTGCTTGAGGTCTTGCCCAGTGTGTTGCATGATACCAAGGGACATTTCTTCATTGTACATACGAGATGGTAGTAGAAGTCAGCAGGCACCAAATGCCACTTAAAACTGGCACATGTCCTTTTGAGAACAAACTCACCATGGTTTGAAATGTACTGAGCAAGTGCACTTTCTTCACTACCCAGCATTCCATATTTGTTGAACAAATGGGCTAGTGCATGGTGACAACAGTATTGATACCTTTTAAACATGTAATCCTCGCAGGAACTTGTTAGAAGTTGATTTCAATTTGAGAAATGCCTCAAAGGCTATGAATGAACTGAAATCAGTTTTCAAAAAAGGGGTAACTATTTATATTTCATAGAGATAGAAGCACGGCTTTTAATAGGATGGCTTGTATGAACAGTTTAAAATGCATTTGAAATGCATCAATCCTACAGAACATAAACTATAGGGGCTGAGCAGATAGCTCAGTGGTTAAGACTATATAATTCTCTTGAAGAGGACCTGAGTTCCATATAAGGTTTGGCCTGGCATGTGGTCAGCCTACCAGGGGTCACATTACTAAAGAAAACTGTCTATCTCTATTCCAGTAGCTGTAAAATGCCAATAGCTCCTCATCTAGAAACAGGGCTTCCTGCCCAATATCCCCCTCTACTTTTGTGTCTGGATTTATACAAGTCTTGTGCATGCCTTCACTACCTCTGTGAGTTCATATGTTGTGGTATAACAGTTTTCTCTAAGGTCAAAGTCTTCCACCTTGGAGGGAGATGTATCAAGATATGGAATGTAAAGGGAAGGTAAGATAAACTGGTATTTTAGGGAAAGATGTCTACTATAAGATGATACACCTGGATATTCTAGGGATGGCAAAACACGTCTTCTTACTGGGAAACTCATTAAGACAGAAAGTAACCATATACAGGGGGAGGAGGTCCCCCTCAGTCACAGTCATAGGTGAGGGGAGTAAGGGGAAAGCGGGAGGGAGGGAGGAATTGGAGGATACAAGGGATAGGATAACAATTGAGATGTTATCTTGCAAGCTTGACCTTTCTCCCCACGTTTTTGTCTTGCTAAAAAAATCATCAGATTACATTCTTAAAGCTAGTCATGGTGGTCTATTCTCTTATTTTCCCACTTCCTTTTCCTGATGCTGAATACCAAGGTTTCATTCTCAAAGTATTGAAGTTCAGCAATCAAAAGCCTCCCTTGACTTAACTAATTAACACGCCCAGTCAAAATTAAAGACTTCATCCTAACATGGGGTTTCTTCTTTTGCCTTTATAAGATGCCATTTTACTCTTGGCCAGATCTATCTCCTTTATTCAGAGGCAATCCTTTGTTTCCCTTCTCCTGGAAATACCACTTGATCTGTCCCTTGTTCCCTTCCTCTTCTCTCTTCTCCCCTTCTTTGTCTCTTATTCTCTGCCCTTTGTCCCTCTGGGGCAAATAAATCTCTTTTGTGCTGAGAACTGGGTCTTGGGGTGTGTTGAGTTGATACATGTCCGTTCACTAAGAGAATATAAACAAGAAAGGCTTCTTAGTAGTGAAGCTCAGACAGGCCAAGCTGCAAAGAAAATTCTCACACAAGCCCAGCCTCGTGGAAGAAGCAGAGACCAGTTGGACTTTTGAGAACAAATAAAACCACCCAAAATACCTGGAAGAGACTCCGAACAGCCATCCCACTTAGAAAATACATTCTCCAACCTGATGTGCTGCCCATAGGCTGTGCAGTGTGCTCCAGGTTCCCAGTTTTTATGAGCTGTCTCCCTCACTAGTGTGGTATTTGATGATACGGTTGTCTCTCAGTTATTTCTGCTTTCTTAACTAACCTCTTATTCATATTCTTGTAAATAACCCAGTGCAACTCATTGATTCACCGAGTTGAACTTTGATGATCTCCATACTTTGGTTGTCTGTAGACTTCCTATCTGGGGTAACTAGATGTCTGTGTATGCTGTATCTCTAGGGAAAGGTATAGCACACCACGTATGGCCAACTGCATTGTGGTATGAATGATAGGCTCACTGCAAAAATTGGTTAATCAAGTTCCTCACTATGTTATATGTTATAATATATTATCCCTTTTAAGTTATAGTGTTTACCATATATATATATATATATATATATATATATATATATATATGAGTGCTACAATGATTTTATCTTGTCAAATTGATTCCATTATTACTTTATAATGAGCTTCATTCATATGACAATAGCTCCAGCTGGCCTAGTGCTGGCTGTGTAGAATAGGCTGGACTGGAACTCATAGAGATCTGGTTACCTCTACCTTCCCAGTGTAGGGATTAAAGGTGTGCAACACCACATCTGACTTCAATCTTTATTACTTTTGATTCCAGGATTATTGTATCTGATACATCACAGTTGCCCCACTTCTTCTTTAGCTGCATTTAAAGGAAGCATTTTCTGCCTTCTCAATTTCTGTTAATTCTTAGAGGTAAACCGTATCTGTTGTAAAGAGCTCATATATAGCCAGACAGATTTCTTTCTAAATCTCCTCCTCTATTGACTCTGTCATTAAATTAGGGAATTTATTCAACTTACTTAATTGGATTGTTAGGTCTTCTGATTATCATTTTGTATTTTAAGTCCATCTATTCTTTTCGTTTTTTAACTTTTTCATATTATAGTATTCATTATCAGTTGGTTTCATGATCTTCCCCCACCGCTTGCTGATGGGTATATATTTTGATGCCTTGTTCATTGATTTTGTTTTTCTATTTATAAAATTTTAAAATGTGTGTTATAAGTGTTGTGAGCAGCTATAAATACGATATGGGTGCCCAGGTCCTCTCCTAGTACAGCAAGTACTATCAACCATTAAGCCTCTCTCTCCTTCCCTCCCACCCTACCATATTTTAGCTTTCTGGCTACCTTGAAGCTTATAAATTACATTTATAAAAAGCATAAGCTATTTTTGAAGTAGCTAGAACTTTATCATAAAAATAAGATCTAAGAAAAACCCCAGAAAATACCACTAATGAAATTTTTAGATACGTATTTTTTACCTAAGTTCCGATGTTCTGTTTTAGATCTTTCAATATTACATATTTCACATATTAAAACTTAATTACTTCTTAATTGCTTTGATAATCTCCATATAAAATATAGTAAGGATGAGAGATCCAAGATGGCAGCATAGAACATGCATGGAATCTGATTTGCATGACAGAGACTAGGGACCCAACTGGGAGCTACAGATCTCAAGACCTGAAGAGCCCTACATGAGAGGGGTACACACAGTGCAGAGGACAGGTGGGTCTGGTCTCAGGTCATCCAACTGGCCCACAGAGGATGGGTGCTCAGGCCCCAGATTCTGGACCCATACCTGGCTGTGAGCTGCAGCCATAGTCTAGATCACGGACTTGGTATCTGGCACTGAATTGTGGGTTGTGAAGCACCAGAGTCTGGATCTGCTGGCCTTGAGAGAACCCAGGAAAATGGGTGGAGCTGACCTCAGACAGCCGGCCTGTCCATAGAAAGTACTCTTTCTCTCTCCCTCTCTGATTGATCTATAGAGAAATAGCTTAAGTGTCTGATGTCCCAGGGGTAGCTGAGAATGCAGATCTGGGATAGATCTGATCTCAGATCATCCTGCCAGTCCATGGTGGGACTCAGGGCCAACATGGGGGCCCAGGCAGCCTTGGATACGTTCTCCAGCTACAGTTCCATAGCCACACTCTCGGGTTGACTGATCTAAGGCAGCATGGCCTGAAGAGATCAGGCAGAAACCTAGCCAGCCACCACAACCCAACAGGGACTCCCTCACTTTCTGGCGGGACTGAGCCAGCCTGAGGGTATCGGGCAGACACCTAGCCAGTTGCCCCAACACAGGGAGCCATTCCTGCACTCTTTGGTGGGACTGAACCACCCTGTACAGATCTGGCTGAAACCTAGCCAACCTTCACAACCCAGCTGGGATTTTCATGCACTCCAACTAGATTGAAACAGCTTGAATGGATCATGTGGAAGCCTAGCCAACTTCCACAAGGCAATGGGTAGTGTCTGCTCTCTCAGGTGGGACTAAACTTAGGCCAAATGGCCTGGATGGATCATCCAGAAGCCTAGCCATCCAGAAGCAGGGGTCCCAGCACTCTATGGTGGACTGAGTCTAGGGCCCCAAACCCCAGTGCCTGAGGGCATGTTTTTCAAAGCCCAGCCATAGGCAGGATAATAGACTATACCTACACAACCTTGAACTGATCCTTGGGCTGCAGAATACCATCACTGTCCTCTGCTGACCCAGTGGAGAGCCCAGGGTATTGAGCAAAGTCCTCTGTAGCTTAAACCAGGTCATCTGCCTGATCCAGGGAAGGGTTTACTGATCCCCACAGTGAGTGTCCTCAACCTATAGATACTCACCAACTAACTGCTCTCATTGACCAGTGAAGGACACCAGAAACTACCTTCCAACATCAGAGATAGCAAGATGACTAAAGACCAGCATAAAAACATAAACAACAGAAACCAAAACAATATGGCATCTCCAGATCCCAGCTATCCTAAAGAATTCAACCATGAGAATTTAAACATAACTGAAGCACAAGAAAATGACCTCAGATCCTTAGTAATGAACATAATAATGGAGGAAATGAATAAATCTTAAATGCAGGAAGATGCAGGCAAACTGATTGAAGACTTTAAAGAGGCCTGTAGAAAGGAAATAAAGAAGTCATTGGAAGAAATTCAGGAAAATACAAATAATCAAATGAAGGAAATCAATAAAACAGTTCAAAGTCTGAATATGAAAATGGAAACAATGATAAAAGAACAGATAGAAGAAGAAAGCTGGGAATGATAGAACTTAGAGAAGAAAGCAAGGAATGCAGAGGTCAGCTTCTCTAACAGAATTCTAGAGACAGAGGAAAGAATCTCATGAGTAGAAGACACAATTGAAGAACTTAATGCAACCATCATAAAAAACATTAAGTCTGAAATATTCCTAACACAAAACATTCAAGAAATCAAGGACACCACAAAAAGATGAAAACTGAGGAAATAGGAATTGAGGAAAGAGAAGTCACCTGGGTCCAAGGCACGGAATATATTTTCAAAAAAAAAAACATAGGAGAAAATTTCCCTAATTTAAAGAAGGAGATGCATATAAACATACAAGAGGTCTATAGAACACCAAATAGAATAGACCAGAAAATAAAATCGTCCCTCCAATAATAATCAAAACACAAAATGTACAGTACAAAGAAAAATATTAAAAGTGGCAAGGGAAAAAGGCCAAGTAACATATAATGGCAAACCTATCAGATTTACACCTGACTTCGCAGCACTAGTCCAATAGGACTGTCCCCTGAATGTCTTCACTTAGCAGGATATTAGGATAGATGCTGGTCTTCCTATTGGGATCCCAGGTGGGAGAGGTTTGGGAGAATGGGGAAATAGAAGGATCCAGAGGGTTCTAGAAACCTAAAATACCATCAAAGCTGGCGGATCTGGTTCCAGGTAGGGTCTGCTCAAACTACTGTACCAGCCAAGGACAATGCACACAGCAAATCTAGAATCCGTATCCAGATCTAGCCGATGGCCTGCACATTCTCCACAGTGTGTAGAGAGCAGGGACTGACTCTGACATGAACTCTGGTGATCCCTATTTGAAGACCCCCCCACTTGGAGAGGAGGCCTGGTGGCACTCAAAGGAAGGGTAAGCAGGCTACCAGGATTAGACCTGATAGCCTGTGATCATATTGTGGGGTAGGCAGTCCCCTTCTGTCACAGAACTAAGGGAGGTGGACAGGGTGAAAGAGGTGGGAGGGGGGAACATAAAGATACAAGTGAGGTGATAACGATTGAGATGTAATATGAATAAATTGCTTAAATTATATATATATATATATATATATATATATATATATATATATATATATATGTATATATGTACAAAAATGTAGTAAGGGTTTTGTATCATGTTTATAGTGATATACATTCTGATATTTTAAATTGTTATTCATTAACATCTTTCTTTTCTAATTTGAAGGGTTTCATTCATCCTTTTTACAGTGATGATAAGTTCAGCTTCTGTTTGGGCATGTATTTATCCCTCCTTCTTTTCTAAATTATTGGCTTTCTGTATACAATGTATTCCAGAGTTCTCAGGGTGTTGTTATTATTTTGCCTTCAGTGATAGGCCACCCACCCTCTCTTTCTTTCTATCACCTATGTAATTATGTATTCTATTTTCTTTTTGTCTTGGATATCTGACAACAGTGTATGTGCAGAAGTTCCTTCCATAGGTAATGGTCAGGAAAAGGGGCTGTTGAGTACATTTTGGTGTTAGTATCAGTCAGAGGAGATATTCCACTGAAAACTCTGCCCATCTATCCTTATCCTTCCCCTGAGTATATGAAGCCTTTCCTTTGTTCTGGGCATGTGGATTGTGGGTATGGAAAGCAGTTCCGTACCTGAGTAAAGCTGCTGGATGCCTGTGCATAGACATTGGGCCCATGGCAGAGGCCTTGAGGTCTTTTACTGGTTCCATGCTGTAACACTTTATGCCTGGTTCTGGCCTCAAAATCTTAAGGCTTAAGGTTAATTCTCTCTATTCACTAAGCAGTACATGTCTGCATTCTGCATTGCTTGGAGTTGAGGAAAAAGTGGCACGGATGCAGACAAGTTTTCTTTCCTGACTCTTCTAATGTGCCTTTTATTGTTATTATACTAAAACAAGGTACCTGGACTCTTAATTCTCTTGACACTCTTTAGCTTTTGGGAACATCCCACTGTGTGAGAGATGCTATTGCCTGAGAATTTTGCTGTACCATCTATCCACTGTCTTCTGAATGTCAACTATTTCTGAATTGGTATTACAAAGCATGCCTAGTCTTACTCAAAAAAAAAAAAAAAAAAAAAAAAAAAAAAAAAAAAAGAAAGAAAGAAAGAAAGAAAGAATACTTTATCCAGAATGCTAATTTTTGCCTGGCTTTGAATCAGATGATTACTATTTTAGATAACATCTGATTATTCCCTGAAAACCTCAAGATGTCTAGCATCCCAAATTACTTAATGGACTCTAATCACAGGACACTTTACAAAATTGCCTCGTTTGTATCTTACATACCTTTCACACTGTATTTCCCACTATGGAAACCCTTTTGATGTGTTATAGGCATATGTTTTTAATTTACATACAACTATTTTGAGAAATGAAAGAAATTTTTGCATTGGTAGTTATTATGCAGTCTCCACTTAGTTTATTAAGTGACAAACTGCAGCTCTTTAAACCTAAAATGATTTCTATGTCACTGAGGTGCAATGAAGCTTAAATGTTTAATTTTTATAAGATGCTTTGATGGTTTTCAGTGGAAGTTATGAATCTGAAATAGAATTTTAATTCTATTTGTTCCCTTTTTTAGTCTTTCTTGGGAAATATAATATTTAAGAGCCACACTAGAATAAAAGCACTTGCCACCAAGGCTTAAGGCGCAAGTTCCATTCCTGGAACTGAAATAATAGAAGAAAGAGGGATCCAAATTCTCCAAGTTGTCTTCCATATTCATGGTCACACACACACACACACACACACACACACACACACACACACATCTCTTTTATGGGTTATTTTTATTACTTTTATAATGAGTATATCTCATAATAAAAATAGTTAAATGTACATATTTAGGTCTTTTTTTAATGTTTCATAAAAGCAGCACACATATTTGGAGCTCTGTACCAAAATGACCAGCAATGATCACAGAAGTAAAGTAGCATTCCAATTATTTTTTCTCTTCCCAGTTATTAAGGTAATTTTATACCACACTTCCTTAAGTGATAAGACATTTATACAATAGTAAGTATCTCAGACTATGATACATAATGACAAAATATTAAGCTGGAGATCGAGCAAAAAGATATGTGGTCATAGCTTTATAGTAACATTCATTTTGTTTTACTTCATTTCTTAATTATGTTTTTTTTGTTTGAAAATGTATACTCTGGTGCCCAGGTATTTTCTTTCAGATTTGTAAGAAATAGTTCATTTTTAATACAGAAATAAATTATTATCGGAGAAGTTAAATACATTCAAAACAAAGAAGGGTCACATGGAATCATAATGTTTTCAAATAATCTTAATCTTAAATGCATATATTAATTTACTATATGATTTATTTTATTTCAAAACATATCTATCTAAGAGTGTAGAACTAGCTCAGTGTGAAAAGTTGCCCAAATCTCAAGAATATAAGGTTTCAGAACAAAGTTGTTTGGGGTGTTAGTAATGAGCTCTAACCCACTGGGGTTCTAACCCTCTGGGGTTGCATAGGAGGTTCCCCACATATAATCAGATATTTAAATTATGACCCATAAAAGTAGCAAAACTACAACAATTAGTACCAATGAAATAATTTTATATTTGGGGAAGTGTATTAAAGAGTTGGATTCAGAAGGTTGAGAACCACTCCAAGTCTATGCATTCCTGACAAAAACTCATAATAGTGGAAGACAAAAAAAATTAAAAATCATAAATAGTTTCCATATGTGATGAAGTAAACAGCAAAGGTAAGAATGATACAGTTGAAGGAGTTATATTACCTTAGAATCGAAGGCAGGGATTGCCTGCTTACTGAGGCCCGTGGTCCTTACCAGTAACATCACAGAATTTTGTACAACATAAAGGACCAGATGTGGCTGTTTACAGGACTTTCATGGCTTTGCTACTATTCTGCTGTTCTCAGGGTTCTTAGTGCATCTCTGAGATCATAGAGAGTAAAGCAGATGAGGCCAGGAGGAAGTATGACTGCATGATTCCAACAACCAATTTGGTACCTTAATAATATACTATTTACATAATATATATGTACATATATATATCTCAAATGTGAGTTGACTCTCTATGGCCATGGTTAGGTGCAAACATTGAATGGGACTTTTCAATAATGCTGTTGAATTTTCTTTCTATTTTTAGTTTTTATTGTCTATTTATTATTTATTTACGTAACATCCCAGTCATAGCCCCTCCTACTCTCCTTCCAGTTCCACTGTCCCTCGCTCTTCCCCCTAAGCCTTTTCCCCTACTTAGAAAAGGGGAGTACCACCCCCTAACCCACCCCAGTACATCAAGTCCCATCAGGACTGAGTGCGTCCTCTTCCACCACGGCCCAGCAAGGCAGCTCGGGCAGGGGGAAGTGATCAAAAAGTGGGCAACAAGTCTATGTCAGAGACAACCCCTGCTCTCCCCACACATGTGAGGACTAAGCTACTGAATTTTCCTATACAGCTCAGCCTTAACTGAAGACATCATGATTAGATTCACTCTGGATCTAAATTTTTTTATTCTCGTGTTTTAAAAACTTACACCAGTGATTTGCCTGAACAGTTCTCCTTCCTGATATGATGCAAGATCTCGTTAGTACATTTCTGAATTCTCATTCTCTTTCTCTTGCACATGACTGGGTGTTTTAAAACACAGATCAATGCTTAAATCACTATTGCTCAGTTGATAGCAAAGGAACTGGACGCACCGAATTATCTACTGTTTCTGAGCCAGGATACTGCACATTGCATTTATTTTCTACCTTAATGTCACTTCTCTTTAACACCATGACTTTGAAAAGAATGATAAGTTAAATTACAACTCAGCAGAAATGTTTCAGACAACTCTAGATAACATGAAACAAAAGCTGTTCCTGTTTTTTAAAAAGGTGCAAAAGAAAACGAACATTTTTATTATCTTTTCTTCCACAATCTACTCTTGTCAGTTCATGCTATAAACAAATTATGTGGCTTAATGCTTATTTGTTTGGACATGTCACCAAACTACATAAACCAAGAAAACAATGAAAATAAATAATATTGAATTTAAGAACACATTTATTTAGAACTTGAAGGTTGATATAACCATATTTTTTTGTGATTGTCCCATAAATTAGATTTCAGTCTCCCATGATAGGTCTGTGATTAAAATGTAATAACTTTTCCTTGACATGCAGCTGTCTTCATAATATAAAGCTACATGGTAAATTATCCTGCTGTCCAATTACATAGATTTTTATTTATCTGAGTGAAAAAAAGAGAAAGAAATAATATAATTGGAAGTTCATCTTAGAGATGGGACACAGAAGAGCTTTGGAAAAACACATAGATATGAGGATTAAAAAATGGGAAAGAGTTTATAGGCTCCAATACTGTGGAAAGAGAAGTCAATACAAGGTCAATAATGACTTGTTGAAAATTTGTCTTGCATGGTAAGAATAAAAGAAAAAACTGTAAGTTGTTTGAAAGGGAGTACCTGTTGAAAATATGGTGATTGCATGGGTTTCCTGAAATTTTTGTCAGAAATTCAGTATGAACTAGAAAAAATATAGAAACATTTTAGTCCAAGATGTGTTAAATGTAATGATATCTTTGTAATCCCATGGGCAAGATACATCTGGTTTTTTTTTTTGTATGATATTTGTAATTAACTCTTTAAAAGTATCTACCTGATCAAAACATTCCATATTGCTTCATTTGTATGATGCTTCGTTCACAGTGGAGAGAGGATGGTTGTCTTCTCATGAAACTGAGAGTTCGGTATTTCAATGATTTAGTGAGGAGAAAGCAGACAGAGGTCATGGTGGTTGAATTCCAGAAAGAAAAAAGAGAGCTATGGTTGAAATAGAGTGGCAGAACAGGCCTGCTTGTAAACAAGACAAGGAGCATTACTTAGACGTAAGGTGGATGCATTAATAAGAGGAAAGATGAAACAGAAAGAATAGCCCACCAACTGAACAAAACATACAACATAAATATATCCACCCTTTGATAATGTACATAAGCACACACATATATGGATTGTACATTTGAGTTTAGTCATTCCAGCATGTGACAGAATTGTTTTCCAGATAGAGACTGGCTAGCTGTTTTGCTGGATTCTCAGACTATGAATTGTCTAAGATTTTTTATTAAAACAAGTAATAAATGTAGAGGAGAGAGAAAATAATGGTGATTGGAGATATCATTTCATACAAATTGGTCATGAATAAAGTGGGAGATTGAGAAAAAGATGGCAAACAGGAGGAATTATTTTATACAGAGTGCTCCTTTGTTTGCACACTTAAACTCAGTGAAATACTTATTTGAAGACAGGTTTAAATTTATGAATGTTCTGGGACAACCATTGTTCATTATTCTTGGTTAAGGGGTTCTAGTAAGATTATGTAGATGTCATGGTTTATTCCAAGGATGAGACAAAGAGTTGAATAGATGATTTATAGTTATCATAGAGATTCAGACATATTGTCTCTGATGACTCCTGATTCATGATGGTTTGTGGTAATGTATAATAGAGTAATAGAAAAAGATATGAATGATCCATCAAAGGAAGATTATTATCCTATTGCCATTAGTTAGAGAAGCAGGGTGGGTATTTTTCTTAGTAAACAAGTAGCTTTAGCTCATAGACACAGCATTAGCAAACAGTGAAGTTTTCATCCAGGTATCTACATTTTTTCTGGCCCATAATAAAGTTCCTGCAATCATTTCTATAAAGCCATTAGTTTGGGTGAGGGTGTAGAAAAATAGCTGCAGTACATGTAAATGTTAGAGTATCTATTATATTTCCAACATCGTTTTATACCTAAATAAAAATCATGTCCAATGATTAAATCTGAGCTAGAGTTCAAGACCCAAGGCAGCAATTTCAGTTCAGTAGCTCATTAGCTGAAATGGCTTAAAAGTTTTATTAGACACAAAACATACATTTCACCTATATGAATCATTTGACAATATTAAAGGTCCTGAGATTCATATTAAGTCTAATTTTCAATATCCTTTTGTTCAAAAATGTCATGTCACAGCATCAGGATGTCTTTCTGCAAAACAGTCATGAACTGAAAGGAAGAGCCTGCTATTATCAGTCTGGCTCATATCCTATCGAGCCAATGACCTCTGACTTTCTGTGTGGTCCTAATTGTTTTGACATTTGTCACTCAGAAGTAAATTGGATATGAGTGTGACAAGCTAGTACTCTATTCTAGGCTGCCTCTCAAGAGATTTCCCTTGGCAGTTCTGAGCTTAAATACAAGCACTTTGTATTATGAGTATAGGCTATGACTTGTCCATTCTTCCTTCACTGAGAGGATCAGAAAGGAAACTGGCTAGCAGCTGGGCTCCATGGTTTGTTTTCTTCTACTCAAAGACTACTGTGGCCCCTCTCTATAGAGAGGACTCACTTAGGAAGCATCACTGTGATTACGACTTGTCTGTTTTTTAAATAATTGTGCCTCAAGACAGATGAACAAGGGCTTGAGAATGAGAGAGCAGTTTAAATATCTAGTGGTAATGTAATGTTCATGGTCTGTACTGGGGGCCTGAAGCTTTCTGAACATTTGTTATCCAGAGATACATTAAAACCAAAGGCCTATGGAAAACTAGAAAGGGAGAGTAGAGCAGGCACATGCATATGTGTGCGTGCACACACACACACACACACACACACACACACACACACACACCACTCACCATCTAGATTAGACATTCTTTTGGAAGAATTTGTAAAGATCAATTTTATTCAGCACCGTGGCATAGGAGCTTCCTGTAGGAGTTAGAGCTCTTGAAGAAAGGAGCTAAGGTGTGAATAAAACTACAAAGCTACTAATCCTAAAGAGCCCAGTGGGAATGCCTTCAGGAGATATAATTAATATAGCCTAAATGGAAATAAATAGTAAGATATTTAAGCAACTTAAGCTAATTCTATAGGCATAAATTGCTTTGACAAATCCAGAGGGCTAATCAACGTCTCCAGAACCACAATCAAATCACTTTTCAAATTATTTACTGCAAAATGAGAACATTTTTTGAAAGGAACTGTGGAGACAAAGTGTGCTGTAAAACAGCTAAAAATGTATTTAACAATGTTTTACACACTTTTTATGTGTATTTTACAGTTATGGTCACCTAAAGGTATAGGCTCTAGGCCATTCCATTTGAAAGGGGACACCTCATTGTTTTCTAAGTGAATTAAATGATCTGCAGGCACATAGCGACACAAAAAAAGGAAATCTTAGGGTTCAAACTCTCCTTCATGCCCTAACTATCCTTAGCTAGGGCAGAAGAAAGAGGTTAATTAAACATACTGGTGTTGGTATCGATGGGATTTTAAAAGTACGTTCAGTGCATTTGATGATCCCCAAACAATTAATAGACAGTAAAATTCATGACAGAACTTCCTTGGTACTCTCACACATGACCACTTCGTTTTCTGTCCCAGTTGTTTCCTGTTTTGTTAATGGTTTTGATTTTTTTTTTTTTTTGTGAGACAAGGTTTTTCTGTGTAGCCTTGACTGTCCTAGACTCTCTCTGTAGACCATGCTGGCCTCGAACTCACAGCGATCCATCTGCCCCTGCCTCCCGAGTGCTAAGATTAAAGGCGTGTGCCACCATGGCCAGCGTTTTAGTATAGCATTTTAAATGATGTTGTTTAAGACTAACTTGTGGCAATATAGAAGAGAAATATTTATAGAATTTACCTCTAACGTTGTAATTATTATATGATGTAATTTTCAATAAGCAATTTAGATTTTTATCTTGGAAGTGTGAGCTGTGGTCTTAAACACCCTGGGGAGTACTATGACAGCACCCACAATGATCAAGCACTGACAAAAACAGCATTAACTAACATTTGTCAGATGCTATATTCCAGGTTCAGCGATGGAATTTTATTCAAAAGTTGGAGAGCCTAGCAAGGTCAGAATAAGAACTCCAATACATAGTATTTGTTTTCCCTTGGGGAAAATGGTAATTGTGTTTGGGCAATGCTATTTTGATGGATTCACTGTATAAAATTTTATAAGAAAACATAAATGAACATGAAGACAATAAAATTATCCAAGATATCCCGACACTTTGGAATATGAAGGAGCTAGATTAGTATTTTAGATTTAAGAAATGACAACAGATGACAGGAACAATTGATATTCAAGTAAACACTGGATTTGGAGAGTATATTTCATGTATTGTTTGTCTAATGCTAGGAGCACGGCCTAGTGTAAACTGTCTTAACCTCAGTTTCCCCATCTCTAGTAGAGCAAACATTTGCACATTGTAGAGTTAACACATGAGTAACTTGAAATACCCACTTCTCAGTCTGCCACAGCATAGGCAGTCAATAAGCAGATAATACAAATATTTGAAACATGAAACCCATAAAGAATAAAAGTTATCTTGCAAAATTACTCCCAGCAATTCAACCAGCTTATTGTTAGAGGGAATTAAAAGAAATAACTGCTGAATTATGAAGCCAAAGTACTTTAAAACTAAAGAACAAATTGATGTTATATTATCTAAATGTTTTATTGCCAAGAAAGTTAGATAAGGCTATGGGCAATATTAGTATATAACTCTCTTAAATATTCAACAAGATTTCTTTTTAAAGTGGCAAAACTATTTTGAAGAATTCTTTTTAATGTTCTTCAAAAGTATCTTCTACTATGAACCTTTATCAATGTATACACACACACACACACACCTGTGTGCAATTTTGTGCACATAGCCACAAGTGTTGGATATGTAGAATTTGCAAACTTCTTTTTGTTTGTAATTTACATAGCATTTTCTGTAGTAATTAATACATATTAATTAGCATTTTAATTGGTTTTGAATAAAATATTTCCAAGTTCAAGTCCTATTCATTAATCACCACTTTCCAGAACATGAGAAACATAACGGGCTTTACCTACTAACTCAGCAAGCTCCGTAAATAAATGTATTTTCTCACTCTAGTGGCAGAAAATAACTTCCCTTATCGCACTGACTTCATTTCTTGATCGTGGTTTATTTTTAATCCAAACAAGTGTTAAGATCTTTTTGAAATGAAGATGTGTAGTGGATTCTGCTGATGCCAAGCTTTTCAATAGGTGCTTTTCCAAGTGAGGCTTATTTGCATACAAGCACATATCAGTTTGCAAGGTGTAATTTACATTCTGATCATGAGTCTAATTTTCTATTAAGTTGTGGAATATAGAATAGAAGTACTTATAGTATTTTAACTGTAACATATTAATTATCATATGATGTAATTTTTCAATAAGCAATTTGGATTTTTATCTGGAAAGTGTGAGCTGTTATTTTTAATGGCATTAGATGGTAGTTGTTGCATGAGGAGTCACAATAATTTACTCTTACATCAGGAAACAGGATTTGAATCTCAGGCCTAATAATGCAAAAGTATGTTTCACAAGACCAGCTATTTAAATACTCTTAATTCAAGTTTTATCATTCTCAAATGAGCATATAGAAGGTATTTATGCGTTATAGATTTTGTCACATTTAAATAAAACTATATGAAAAGTGCCTTGGCAAGTCAATAGTAGATGAAAAAATACTAAACATGAACATCAATAATGAAACAGTGATTTTTTTTTAGCTATTATATTCTCTCTTGTTTTTATTACTTCATTGTCAATTATCCTCAGTGTTTTATATTACAGAGGATCATTTGACGGGAACATATGAGAATCATGGATAGAAGTGACTTTTTCTTTGAATGAGGCAATACATGCCACTTCCCAGAGGGAGGCTTATGGAAGAACAGGTCAGTAAAATTTACTACAATCATTGTCTTTCAAAAATTATGCTCTCTGGGGCCAAAGACACATGCATGAAAACACATTTGGCACCTTTAGGCATTAGAGAGAAGCAAATCAAAACCATACTGAGATCCTATTGCACCCAGTCAGAGTGGGTCTCATAAAGAACACAAACAAGAAATGCTAGCAGGGAAAAGAGGCCAGGAGACTCATATTCAATACAGGTGGTCATGCAGACAAGTGTAAATAATATGAAAATCAAGGTGAATGATCCCCAAACACTATAATCAATCTACCACTTGACATAGGTGTACAACTTCCAGCTATATTGGCAGCGGACTTTTGCTCAGCATGACACAGAAGTACCTGTGCACACTCATGTGTATCATGACTCTCCTTATGATAGCTAATTTATGAAATTAGATGAAGTACTCATCAATGGAAATATGGGTACAGGAAATTTATATATGCATATATGCATATTAATTTGTCATAAAGAAAATCACATGTAGCCAGGCATGTTGGACCACGTCTTGAATCCTAAGGCAGGTGGTGGATGTCTGATATTTCAAGACCAGCCTGGTCTAATGAGTCCCAGGAGAGTCAGTCTTTATAGGTTTATGCTTCCCAGTGCCATCGTTGATAACATGAAGGCAATTGTACTAGCCATCTATGCGTCACTGAAGGGATTAAATGAGTTACTCCATATTTTACAACACTGTAACACTATTAACTTTTAAATCGTTGAGTAGGGTAATACAAGCTATTATTTGCATTGCAAAATTTGTATTAGCATCACTTCTACAAACTATATACTTAAGAATTCTCTAATAGATTAGTCTTCTTTCAGATTAGAGACCAAAGCATTGCATAAGAAAGAATGTGTTGGCAGAGTTAATAAATCCCTGTTGAATGGACATAATTTAATCAAAGTTAGTATGGAAAATGTCTTGGATATATGTTTATATAATGCAATTCTTTGACATAATTTACTTTGTTGAGATTTGTTAAGATTATTAAAATGTATCTCATGCTATTATTAGTTAGGTCAACTCGATGGCTTAGAAGAAAGATTTAAATACACTACTATCAAAATTTGATCCAAACTACCACAATGATCACCTTAACCAAAATGCTATTCCACCGTCAATGCATAAAGATGCACAGTAGAAACTAACATAAGAATAACAATATATGCTGAAATAATTAAGCAGCTCTGAAGACTCCAAATTCACTCTCAAAAGGCAGCCTGTATTTTTTCAGTATGATGCAAATAACTCATTTACATACAGTGACCTTTATGAAAGAAATCACACTAAAAATCCTCAAGAAATGCATGTCCTTACTTGCCATTTTATAACTTAATTTGTAGAAGAAGATCAGCGTTCAGTCTGTGAATAGTAAGAATTAATATTCTAGCCACATTTTTGACACTTAACCTGCACTGCTTTCTTTATTTAAATATCAAGATGGAAGTAAAATTACAATTTATTTATTTATTTATTTTATTTATTTATTTGAGACAGGGTTTTTTCCGTGTAATTTCGGCTGTCCTGGACTCACTTTGTGGACCAGAATGGCCTCAAACTTACAGAGATCCACCTGCCTCTTTCTTCCTGAGTGCTGGGACTACAGGCATGCACCACTATGTCCAGCTATTTTTTGTTTTAACACTTAGCATAGCATGTAACTTAAACTGGTTCCTTCATTAAATTCATCCTGCCAATATTTGGAACTCCATAGTTGCACCAAGTTTTATGTTGAACAAGCAGCTCTAAAATAATTTGATAGATGTTGAGAGCTGGTTGATAGCTAAAAGACCATCTCAACTTCACACATTCTCTTGATTCCACTGTTACTTTGTATACATATAAGGAATGCATTTGAAATAATTTCAGTAGTTGATAGAGTGCTAAGTTAACTTAGTTCAGAGATTCAGAAATAAGGCAAATCTTTGGAATTTTGTAAAATATAGGAATTTTCATCCCTCCCAATACTTGAATATATAGTATAATTTACAAAGCTCTTCATTGTAAGAGACACAAGTGTGTGTGTGTGTGTGTGTGTGTGTGTGTGTGTGTGTGTGTGTGTACTTTTTAGGTGATTTAAGGAATAAAGGGTTGCAACTAAAAATAGGAATTTACTCCCTTTTCAATTCTCACTTAGAACAACGATGTAGGAAAAAGGAAGAATTTAGTCACACACCCCCCAACTGCCTTTGCTACAAGGAAATTTATTGTTATTTGTTTTTTATTTATTTTTTGAGGATATTATATGTGAACACTGTATTTATATCATTTCTACCTCTTCTTTTCTGCATACCTTGGAAGTTATACCCAGGCAGTCTCAACTGTATGGTTTCCTAAGCAAGACCCGCCTAATGACAACAGTAGTCAACATGACACAAGGCTAAGATGAAGAGCTATAAGCAGCCAAAGACTGCTGAGAAAGAACTGGTCTTACTAGGATGAGGTCAGGAACAGGTTGTTAAATTCAAGCTGTCAGCCCAAAGTACACACACATGTGGTAAATAGTGAAACATATATAAAAATGATATGATGGTATTTGTCCAGAGAGAGTCCCATCCCACTAATATTTTAGTAATATTTTGCTGTCACACAGCTTTGACTTTAAATCTGCAACTCAGCCAAATGTCCCACATATATCTTGAACACTATTGTTTCCTACTGCATAAGCCTCAGAAAATCTTAATTTTAGTCCTCTCACCTGGAAATAGAAGATACAGGCCATGATGAACCAAGTCTCACAAGATTCCTATCTTCTGTTAAATGCTTCAATATGTTATGTAGAGTTCTCTGCTTAGCAAAAGACATCTCACTCGAATCGTGCACAGACAGGACCATTAAAATCCTTCTTTTCTACCTTTTTATTGTTTCTCATTCTCACGGTCATCCCCTGGTTATTTAGAAAGCAAATATGAGCTCTTCCAACAAATAGACTCAAATGGACCCTAAGTCTTACCTCTGATTAGTTAGACTTCCAGTAGTCTGATCGTTGCTATTACAATAAAATCTGTGTTTGAGTTACCTATAAGCCCCCTTCAATGGAACCATCATCCCTCTTGGCTACAAGTCAATTGATGAGCATAATTACCAAGTGGACCCTCTGTCATAGAGCCAGTCAGGATGTGTGCACTCAGGTTTTTCATAAGCTTCTTTACACATCATTCTTAGGATGAATGTTATGGGAATTACAGGGCAAGTGGCAAAGACCTGGAAAACATAGAATTCTGTTTAATAGCAGGAAGTGACAGGGAGAGAATCTTTATCTATGCCCTATGAGATTAAGTCTGGTTCTATGTCAATAAATGCTTGAATTCCATAAATCTGCACTAAGATTTCCATGTTACCAGTCTTTGTATATAAAGATTAACTGACTGGAGCCACCCAACACACCTTTTATTTGGGTTTCCTTTTACCTCGTGTTATTCTCTTTTACTGGGTTTGCAAATCGCCACATTGACCTTATTAAGGACTAATACTGGCTCCGTAATTGTCCAGCAGGAACTCAGACTGTTTATTTCAAAGCAGCTTGTCAGCAACACTGATTCTCAGGTTAAATTTTGCAAAGCTCCACCTTACACAAATCACAGATGACCTCCTCCCTCCCTCCCTGTGCTTCTTCAGTATTCTTCGTAGCACAGTGTTATTTCCCGGGGTGGCTCACGTGATGTTTGTCTATAAACTCCAGATTGTAAATGAAGCCATGCTACACTGCCTGCAGCACTGGCAGTGCTTGGAATCTCATAAATACTCAGTAAACAAAACTGAGCAAAGAACAGGAAGTTACTTTTTGAATTATGCTTGGCTGTTGTAGTTTTTAATCCTGACAGGGGTTCTCAAAAAAATTAGCCTATATCAGAATTGCTTGAAGGGTTTGCTGGAACATCGATAGCTGCGCTCTCTGATGAACAGATTCTGATTCCGTAATTCTGGAGTACAGTTAGTGAAATTTCAAGTCTAAGTCATCAGGTTCTGACTATTGGCAATCCAGAAAATTCACTTAGGAAAAAATCCTTCTGCTGAAACACGAGTTATACCTCTGAAAAGCAAAACAAAGGCTGCTTTGTTTCGCACTTCTGATAGGATGTTTTGTATTCACCTGAGAGTGAATACACAATATATATTTATATAGCAATTGCTGACTTGTTATGAGGCACTATATGTTTGGCCTGAGGGTGAGAGGAGACGCTATGCCTGCACTGGGCCTCCTTATGCATTACAGTCACGCGATCCATGCTCTCTAAGTCCCCAGCGATGCTGCCTGCTCTTTGCTTTCTGACATTTTGCAAGCATCAAGGCTAACCCTTGAGAACATTCACTCCCTTTGATTTTCTTCACAATAGCTCAGAGCCCAGCACAACTTTTCTTTCCTTTCTGCTCCTTTTTAGTTTCTTAACATTCAAAGCCATAACTTCTTGCTCAAATTGTGTCTTTTCTTTCCTATTTTCAATGATAAAACACCACAGGAGAATGGAGGAGACTGAGTAATTGCTACACAAGCTTCTTAGTGCACTGGAGTCATTATTGTAAAGCGCATTGTGAATTTTAAGGGCTACATGATATTTCATCCTTCCTTAATTATCTCCTGCAAATGGTAACATGGGTAAGGAAAATTGGAATTCTGGCTATAGGCAAGTAGTTAATGTAAAACAGTATTTTCATTTAAACATTAATTAAGGAAAAGGTATGTATTAAAGGGAATCTGGGCAATAACTTGATGTAAAACTGCAGTTAATATCCACAATTTTCATTTTGGCTTTTTAAGAGATGTTAAGATAAAGATTGATTTAAGGCTGTCAGAAGGAACTCAATAAATAAAAATGCTTCCAGTGAATTCAAGACAATTTGGTGTTTTCTCAAAGTGAACATAAGAACAATTTGAAATAGCTGTTCTCGTTTTTAAAGCTAATGTTGTTTATATTATTTTTTAAATAAGATGTTTGCACTGTAATCATAGTATTCACTCCAATACTCCAGGAGAGTTAGTGCACTGACCAAGCCAAGGGAAATTAGCATTTTCCTCGCCTTATGATTTCTTTATGTTTTGAGCCTTTGGAGCTCATGTCTTCTAGATGTTCATGAAATATGGAATACATTGCTCTGAACTGTAAGTCCTAGCACTGCGTGACAAAAGCAGAATCTGTTCTTTCTTTGTAGCTGTGTTTTTATGCCCGTTATCCAAATTCCTTAATGTTTTGAGTTCCTACTTTAGCCTTGTAAAGAAATCTTTCTTCCCCATGAAGATATCAAATTATGAAAAAAAAAATGCACGACTCCGATTATTCTCTAAAACTGAAAGTCAACAAAACTTAAATAAGAACTATTCCATATCTCCACATCAGCTCTCTTTCTTCTTTTCTGTTCGTCTACGGTCTCCTTTTTAGTCCCACATGGTTTTCTGAGGCTATATTAGATTCATTCTGCAGAAGAAAAAAAAACCTGAGTAGATTGTTAGTTGTTAAGGTCTTATAAACATAGTGCCAATCTGAGAGAATATAGTTGTGACTTACCTTGAGCATTTGACATGCATCCATCTTTTTGGAAGTATTCCATTACTTTCAAGTACCCAGGGCTTTGAGAGCAGATGTGACATGGAAACCAGAAGGTCTGTGGTGTTGCTGCAAGTGTATTGGAGCTAATGGGAGTACGGGTGCCACATTGGTTTTTAGCTAGTCATCTTCTGGAAAGTTCATAGAGCCGCCAGGAGAAAGCTGCCAGAGAAAGTTCCAACAATGTTGACATGCGTTAATTAATCTCGGGGTAACGTTTCTGAACACTCAGCTGAGGTTGTGCGGGAAGACTATTTACATACAAGGTCCCCTCTTGCCCTAAGGTTTTCAGGTCTGTTTGTTAGAATCAGTACATAGATCTTCCTGGAAGGGAAAACCAAGATCTCTGTGAAATCATAACAAGTGCTTAGGTTTTTGAACAAATGTGCATTTCACCAATCAGAATATTTCACATCCTTGTGCACATTCAGTTCTCATAAAAATAATCTTATCTATATGAAAGTAGAAAAAATATTCTATCTACAAGCATGGAAAATAAATAGGATTACTTTGTCTCCTCATGAATCCCTACTCAAACCCTCGTCACATGACTACGTGATTACAAATTTCATTGAGTAAGTAAACAATGCCCTTTAGAGTGTTTGATACTATGTTTAATATTAAACACAGGAAAAGCCTATTCCCTTGCAAATTAAAATATTTATGGGTACTGTAATTATGTTTTCTTCCTCTCCAATTCTACATATCAGACCTTTCCAGGAACATTTATGTCAAATCACTAGAAAGTATATGGGTATATGAAGGGAAAAAGAATAAAGCTAAAACAAAACAGAGGCAAAGAAAGACAAAGCTATAGAAACCGCTTAAAGTCAAGGATATTTAAAGTATATGATGTCAGCAATGATTATAGATTAAAAAATAAAGCAAACATCTGATTATTATCCATTAAGGAAATGAAAAGCAAGAGCACAATTCTGTGGCTTCTCATGCCCTTAAGAATGGAAGAAATGGCTAATACCAGTACTTGAGACGCCAGCTTCCTACACTATGGGTCACAACCTCCTTTGGCCACATACTTAACCATGGAAGCCATGCAAATTGGGTAAGTAAAAGGTTTCAGAATCCTTAACAAGCAATAATTAAATAAAAACCAGAAGTGCATAATGAATCCTAGTTTCTCCCCAATCCTCTGGGCAGATGCTGAGGTTTACCTGTTGCTTGCCCTTGTGTTTTCCTTCTAAATTCTAATAAAAATTTCCTTGAGTATCCTTTCTTAAATGATTTTCTCAATCAGAACAAGAATCACAAGTGGGGACAGACTCCTATTGCCCTTTTTCCATCATCATTTACATTTGCTTCTCTCTCTAATAAATGATAAACTTACATGTATAACAAAATGATTTTTAAATGATTGGTTATCAGGAAATGTTTATTTATTTGTTTTATATGCCAAACACCTGGGCCCCAATAAAGTTTCATGGATTAAAATGGTATGGTGAGAGAAAATAAGGTGAATAAAACTGGCTTCAGAGGTGGGAAAGCAGCTGATGTGCTTGTTCATTCCTGGTGGGACAGTAAGATGACAAGACCTGAGCAGGTTCCTCCTGCTATAAGTGTACACTTATTCTATACCCATAGTTCATCATCTGGGCATTTTTTTCCTATGGAAAAGTTATGTTTATAGAGAAAAATTTCCCATTGTAGCCTTATCCATAATCATTCCAAACTAGATCAGTCTCTACTTGTTCTCAATTAGGTGAAAAACAAAAACATAACCCTAGAGTATATCTATGTAATGGAATATGATTCACACATGAAAACTAATTGTTGAAAACAATTATAAGGCATATTGTTACTTAAATATATATATAATGTCAGGACACAATGCTGGAAAACATACTGTATATTTTTTCTTTATAAAACTTTCTGAATAAAACTAAACATTGACAAAAATAGTTTTAGCATTTGTCAAAGGATAGTGTATAGTAAGGGTCTGATTTTAAAAGAAGGGATGATCGAACTGTTTTATATATTTTGACTGTGGTTTGTTGCTATATTTATATTTCATAAGTTATGTACATAAAGTCAAGAATTTTAAGATTGTTATGTGTGTGAGTTTCCTTGCATGTTTGTATGTGTACCACATGCATATATGCCAGAGGAATACAGAAGAGTGGGCCAAAATCCCTTGGAGCTGGAGTTATAAAAGTCTATGAACACCCATACCCATGTCCCTGTGTGGATCCTGGGAAAAGATAAGCATCTTTATATACTGGAAATTTGATCTCTAGTGTGGTGGTTTTGAAATGGTAAATATTAAAAGCGTAGGGTCATGTCTGAGATAATTTATTCAAGAGAACATCTTGAAAAGTATTGGTATAGTCTTCTTCAAGGTCAAGTTAGTTCTTCAGCGAGTGGAAGCCTATGAAGTGAATCTATTGCCGGCATTGGCTTCTTTTGTGAACAGCCATTTCCTATTACTAGCCTCCTCCAGGTGGGCCCTTATCAGAGTCACACCAGATGAAGCCCCCTGTATCTGGACTCTCACAGCCCAAAACTGTCATCTTAGCAACTCTGTGGTTTTGTTGTGTTAGTTCTAAACAGATTAATTCAGTAGTTTAGTAAATAAAATAATTTGTATTTGTTTTTATTATATTTTAAATTCTATTATATTTATCTGCATGTGGACAAACATGCACAGGAGTTTTTGTACTCTCCTAGCAGAAGGTGAGTCTTGACTTGAACTTAAGCCATCAGGCTTGGCAGTAAGCACTTCTACCCACAGAGCCATTTCATAGGACCCAATTAAGAAGAAACATTTAAAACACCCCACATATTTTAAGAATTAAAGCCACATATTTTACACATAATCTCTCTTAATAGGTCACAGAATGTAACACTGCCTGTAGATGAAACTGAGCTAGCCATTCAGGGCCACACCAATTCCCAGTAGAATAATAAAACAAATAAACCTGAAGTACTTAGCAGTAATAAATTGTAACTGGGTGTTTTATATCTGCATCCTTTTCCTGCTTCCTATGCTTTTAAAGCACATGTGTTATGCAAGGTATGCCATTCACCCTAATTTATTTTAGCTTAAAAAAATCTCTCTCTGGAAGAAATGAAAGATACTGTATAAAAACAGAGATGCAAAGACGTTCAAAATTATAATATATGGAGAAGAAAGAAGACAGGAGAACTCAGTATCTGCTTTTTGGCTGAAGACAGGTTGCAAATTTGTCCCTGCATTTCTAACATTTTTATACAAAATACAATTATTTGTAAAATACATCCTCTTGTCTTTACACCTAGTCCAAAAAATAATCACCAACCCCAAACCATTTCATCAATACTTCTGGCATCAAAGTCAAATGTGTCTCTGCCTCAGTTTCTCTTTATACTCTCCTGTGATAAAACCAGGGACTAAATATGGTAGATTATTTTTCTGTTTTGAATTTTTCAACCATGAAAATATAAATGAAAGCCTAAAGCAGGAGTACTTCACAGCACTGGAACAGCCGCCTTCTGTGTGGCACCTTTGGCCTCCGACTGTTAAATGCCCTTCAGTCTTTGTGCTCTTCCTACACTTACCTTAGAAAACTTGATTATCCATTCTCTCAACACATGTAGCTTTTCTTTCTTTCTTTCTTTCTTTCTTTCTTTCTTTCTTTCTTTCTTTCATCTTTTCAGAAAAGAAAACTCTTCCTTTGTGTGCTTTGCTCTGTATTGTTATTTATTTTGTGTGTTTTAAAGCCAGATCTCATTGTCTAGCCCAGGTTGGCCTTGAACTCACAGCGATCAGCCTGAATCTTCCTCTTGAGTTCTGGGATTCAATGTGTAATTAGCATGCCCAGCTTCTTGTGGTTTTCTAAACTACAATAACGTGGCAGTGTGTACCATTTGTAACGTCATCACGTTTTGCAAATATATCTCCTACCAGGTCCTGGGTGGAAGAAATGTGGAACTGCTATCTGATCTCACCACTCTTGGCTTGAGGCAGCACAGCAGAGAGGTGGTGCCCTGTAGATGCAAAGCTACTTGTTATATTTCTCTCTTTGTACATTAAAATGTATGCATCATTATGTGATTGTTCTTAATGCTTTTCACGAAGACATTCTCAGTTCTGCAGTTTTGAATTCATCACTTTCCTTGGAGCTTACAAAGAATGGTTTTATGCCTCCCACTTATAGCATTAATATTTTGTTTTCTTTGTTTTATTATGCATGCATATCTTACCACACTAGGCTTATACCTTGCTTAAGATAAGCAATTGTATATTAATCACTCTTCCTTGCCCTAAGTTCATTCTTTTAGAACAAGGTTCGGCCCCTATGCATACATAAATAAATAATTTTCATTGTCATATTAGATCTGGCTTAATGCATCTCATATATAAGATATGCAATGAATATTTGCTCCCTGAATAAATAGATGAATGAGTAGCAGGCAGATTAACAGGCTAGGGAGTGATGGAAATGCTACCGTGTACATTGCAATTACAGGAAGATTATCATTAGCAATAATGTGTTATTGCAAATATCATTCCGCCTGATCAGATAATGTCAACATTTGTTTATTGTGCACCTGCACATGTCACTGAAGGTTGAGTTATATTTTCATCTTATCATTCACCTGTTCAGAAATTCAGCACCTATCTGGGTGTGTTTTAGAATCAATTTAGAGCAGCTGCTTCTTCTTCTTCTTCTTCTTCTTCTTCTTCTTCTTCTTCTTCTTCTTCTTCTTCTTCTTCTTCTCCTTTTTCTTCTGAATGGTGGCATTTTTGTTAGCATTGTTCTTTAATCAGTGTGCCAGCATGTATTTGAATATATGAACATTCTGTTTCACAGTATTCCTTAAAAATTCTCATCCACGTTCTCTCTTTCTCTTTCTCCTCCCTTTTCTTTCTTCTCTTTTCTTCACTCTCTTTCATTTTTCCTTCTTTTCCAGGTAGTTTCTCTTTCCTTTCTCCCCCATTCTATTTTCCCCTTTATCTCTCTTTCTCTATCCTTTGTTTTATTCATAATTTCTACTTTTTCCCTTTATCGCACTCTCTTTAGCAATTTTTAAACTAACCAAATACTTCATCTTGACTCAGAATCCCACAAATACAATGACACAGCTACTGACTACTCTTTGCAAGGATAATGGAAAATTTAGGTAAAATTTGAAAAATGTAAATATTGATAATCTCCCAGTGACAGGGAGGGAGGGTAAGAGAGAAGGAGGTTGTGGGTGGGAAGGAAGGAAAGAAATAAAGAAGGAACCAAACAAACAAACAAAGAAGGATCCCAATTTTGTTAAGCAAAAACAAAAACTTGCTTGCAATTATTTCTCAGGGAATGTTTTAGCAAAATTGTGTACAGCAAATTCTGCAAGCTTTGTTCTGCATTTATCTCTGGATATAGGAGGCACTGTTTGATTAATTTTAATACTATATACACATTGAAATAAATATCTTTAAATGTATTGTTTTTGTTAAAACAAATGAGTTAAATTTAACAAGTATTCACCTTTGTTGTTGTGTTTTGTCGTTTGACTGTCAAAAAGAAACTAAAAGGAACTTTAATGAAATTTAAACTCCAAAGCAAAACCACATGTGGGTATTGCCTTCCAGAGGATATTTTAAGTTGTTAATGCACACAGAGAAGATTACCACCTTAAAAATATTTTATGTAGTATCCCGCTCAAGGAAATTATTATATGCTAGTAGACAATAGAGGGCAGTAGAATAATGGCTCATAGAATTTATTTTAGATAAAACATCAAATCCTTCATCCTATCCCTAAGAAAACGTGTTCCCAACAAGTATGATATGTTAGTAAAAGAAGAAAGCTAACATCTTTACTTTGATTTTATTTTCAGAAACTAATATTTACTCTAAGAGAGGGAAATGTAGCTTGGAGGCACATAGATTCTGTAATTTTTCTTGATCTTGTGTTGGATTTCCAGGGTTAGAGGTTTTAGTCTCAACATTAATACATGGCTTTTTGAGTTTTTATTGATCCCTAAAACAAAGCATGTGTCTTTATAAGTGAGTTCAAAGAGAAAGAAAAAGATACCAATTTAATCTTGTTATTAAAATAAATAGTTGCAAATAAAATAACACCTTAAGTGGCTAAATTAAACTATGTTTCAATATGCCTGTTCATATTGCTTATATAAAAATTGACTTATTGCAGACTGCATGACTGACAGAGTGTAACGTAGGGAAATTCTCATTAAAGAAGCTTCTAGAGGCAGTAAGCCGGTGTTTTCTGGAGCCTATGGCAAAAGGAAGAATCAGCATTACGGAGTTTTCTTTATTCAAAGTAAGATTTTGCTCACGTTGGATTTTTAACATCAGTTTTGACCTTATATATTTCATTATCGTATTTCTGTTGGTTACTACATTTTAAACATACTTTGTTTTCTCCCTTGATGGATAGAACTTTCCTTCCATCACTTCAAGGCCAGGCAGTTTCATTATCTATTCAACCCAATATAATGTTTCCTTTGATCAGCATAAAAATAAACAAAAAAACAAACCCTATTAAAATCTTGCATGATATAAAATGATAGAAAGAGGACCAAATATTCTTCATTATGTAATGTGTCCTCACGAGAATGGCCTCTTGCACAGAATTACTAGTGAGACACATAATAAAAGAGGTTTTGTCCTTAGCATATTTGAAATAACTCCCTTTCCTTCAAGCACAAATATGAATTTTATGATACATTTCTCTATATGTGTATTAGAGATTGGCCTGGTTTAATTTCATATTTTAGCCATGTTTTGAGATTAATATGATTACATTTTCTTTTCTCTTTCCTCCCTCCAAATCCTGTCATATACTCTTCCTTGTGCTCTTTCAAATTCCTACGCTCTGTTTTTACTGGTACTACATGCACATATGTTTATGTGTGTGTATATATATATATATACATATATATATATATATATTCTTAAATAAATTAGAAGAGCACCTCAATTTATTATCCAATACCAAATGCTCTGCTTTGAGAACAAAAGGCATTCAAGTAACAACAACAACAACAAAAAACTGAACAGATTATACTTATTTGTTCAGTCCTTATTTTATAGAAAATATTATGTTGGATCTAAACATATTCCTTACCCATGTTTTTTTCAGTTATCTTCCGTCCCTTTCCCAAGCTTGATCACCATTTCAGATATATTTTGTTCAGATAAATATAATATTTAGGCCAATAATATTACTCTTATGATAAAAGTCTGTGTTATTTACAAGTGACATGATGCTTTCCCACATGGTTTGCCCGTGTCTCATAAACAGTATGAAATAAATAGATGATAGATAAATAGACAGATAGATGATAGAGTAAAGTAGAAGACTGATAGATAAATGGTGGATAAATAGATGATAGATATTAAAAACATAGATAGGTGTCAGAGAGGTAGAGGATAGGTTTCGGATACATAGAAACATAAGTAGATATGGAATCAATAGAAAGGAATAGAGGAAGAAAGACAAAGAGACACATAGACAGATACATTGATGCAGAGATATATTCAGGATGATACAGGATATCACCAAATTACCAATGAGGGTGATGGGAAAGTTCCAGATCACAAGCTCAAGTGCTTCTGTGCCCAGGGATACACATTTTCCCATCTTACAGAATATAAGGTCAAACACTAATATCTTTGCTAGTTCTTTATCTCTGTCCCTCCTTTTCCACTTGTGTGTATAGCTGCAATTTGAGGGCACAGTTGAGGGCACAGAACAACAGTGTCTCATGATAGCTGGAGCTTGCCTAGAAATTCCCATGTAGCTGGGCTGGACTTGTACGTACAATAATCCTCTTATCTTCTGACTGCTAGGTTTATACTTATGGGCTACCATGCCTTGCTACTTGGATGTTACACTGCTTTTATTGTTTGTATCTTGAAAATAATTCTTAGAACTACTTTACAAGACAACCTAATTGTGTTTTAATTTATAGGTCATTAAATTTTGCTACAAAGGAGCAAGAAAGCTATTATAAATATAAACAGAGTCATAACTATATTGACCCAACATCTAACAACATTGACTTACTTACAGTGAATATTTAATTAAAATAGCATTGAACACAGCAAGATTAACTTCAAAGAATTTCTAAAGCAAGTGATTATAATAAATAAAATTACCTTATACTTAGTTTCCTTTCACTGAAATATGATCAGTACTTTCTAGAATATAAATGCCTAGTAAATTTCAGCTAAAATTGCTTTCTATGTAAACACTTAGTGTTTCCTTGTTTTTAGGGTGACATGTTTATAAACTTAGGATATATTTTAAAAATATTATTCACAAGGAAGATAACTTAATGACTTTATCTTTCTGAAGTTAAGTGAGTCACTTGAAAGGATAAAAATTAAATCCTTTAAATTGCACAAAGTAGCGTAGTCAACTAGAAAACAAAGGTAGGCATACCTGTTGGGTATAAAACAGAAACAGTGAGCTGCTCAACTCACCATTGCTCCTTGAAGGTGACAGTGGAATACAGTTGGATGTTTCACTGCAACAGCAGCAAGTGAATAGCCCAGGCATATATAGGAAAGGACAATAAATGATGTCTAGGCTGACGACCGTTTGTCTTCATGGTACGCAGCAGCATCTTGTGGCTATTTCAGTGCCTCTTTTAATTCTATCTTTTTGTAAGATAATCAGAAAGGTATGACACTTAGGTCCAAGGTTATTATAATTTCAGCATAGACTCCTAGAAGAAAATTGTGGTCTTTAAGTATCTTAAAACTCTTCTTTCACCATCTTTTTAGAGTAAGTATTAAACAGGAAGATGATGAATAATAATCATGAGTTCCTAGGGTGAAGTGATGATTGCAGTTTCCCTGCCCCTCCACTCCCCAAGGAAAGCATCTCAATGGTGCAGTGACTTCTTTGTAAATAAGACTAGAGGATTCCCCAAACCACAGGACATAGTGAATTCAGTAATGGCATGCCTTTCCTACTTGACTAAGCCCTCACACTAGCATAGTGCCACTCTTGCACTCTGAAGCGCACAGGAAACGCTGCTTACTTTTTTTTTTTTTTTTTTACTTCTTTACCATTTCAGAGAGATCAGATTCAGGATTGGATATGTCTCTAACATTTTCACTTGCTGGAGAATAATTCTCCATCTCCGTACGTTAGTAGTATTTGGAGGCTGGAACTTGAGAGATGTTCAGAACGTCAGGACTATTCCTTCATGATATATTGGGTCATTAAGTGGCATGGTTATACGAAACTATGTTTTCATTGGCTACTTCCTGTCTTTCCACATCTTTTCATACTAATTTAGTCCTCTATAAATTCCCTATTAGTGAGAACACCTAGCAGATGCAGTCACTTGCCCTCCAAGTTTGAATTTTCGGAACAATGAAAATTAAATTTTCGTTCATTCTTTTCTAAAATATGATTTATTTTGAATTTTAAAAAATATGTTGACATTGCATCCTGACTGTAGCCCCCTCCCTTGTCACCTCCTGGTCCTACCCTCCTTCCCTTGTCCCCCTCCCCTAGTCCTCATAAAAGGGGGCTCTCCTCCCCTGACATCTGACTTCAGCCTGTCAAGTCCTATCTGGGTCTGTCTGTATCTCCTCCAGGGAGAAGTGATCAATGTGTGGGAACCAGAGTCCATGTCCAGTAGCCCTTACTCCCCATTATGAGATCCCCAAGGAGATTATGCTGCCTATGTATCTGAGAAGAGGGTTTAAGTCCTCACCATTCATAATCCTTGGTTGGTGCATTAGTCTCTGTAGCCGCCCACCCCAACCCAGAATTGTTGGCTCCATTGGTCTCCTTGTGGAGCTCCTGTCTCTCCAGGTTCTCCTATCCCCCAGCTCTTCCATGTGTCTCAGTTGTTCACTAAAGTAAGAGCTATCACACAGAGACCCTGTGGACAATGAAAACTGTGGATAATGAAAGCTTGCTTTTTCACTTAAAAAGAACAACCTTTCTGGCTTTTCCTTGGATGGCTACTACTTGCCAGCGGAATCACGGTTTCATAACAGGGGTGCTATTAAGTAAAACGAGAGCTGTTTGCACGGGTACACTACTGTAGCAGGGGCCTGCAGGCCTTCGTGTGCGGACGCCATCTTAGTGGACCCATTCTAACCTGAATACCTGGCACACGGGCTCCAAACAGGAACCAAGACCTAGTCCATAATTCCAACAAAGCCCCATAAAGTCCCTAAGTGCTGAAACCTTGGTGTCTGCCTTCTGTACTTCTGCTTCCTGATAAGTGCACTGCTTCAACCAGGGTGTGATTATTTTTTTGTGTGTGTGTGCATAAAAAACCAAAGATCTGTGAGACTCAGAGCTACAGGATTTGCATAAGTTCCTCATGTAGCCCACTACATCAATAGAGGCTTTCTTTTTGGTTTTAAGAGTGTCTGTGTATGACGGTATCTAGTGGGCTTAACTCACAACACCATAGCTGTGACAGTAATAACTGTAATGACTGCTGGGTAACCACGACCTGGTCTATACAATGGAGATGCCACAGATGTAGGAACCATTGCATCCTGTCTAGGATGGAGCAGAACTTCTAGAAATTTTATATTTTTCCAGAATGGCATGCAACTTAAAGCCTGGGTTTTAAACTTCTGAAACTCTTTAATAGTTTTAGATTGCACTTGAACGTAAGTTACTGAAACTATGGATAATGGAGCTATGAATAAACATAGACTTGTATAGATTAAAAACTCTCACTCAACAGTATATTTTAAAATAGATATTATAATAACAATATTTTCATAAAACCCTACAACTAAAGGCTGTGAGGTGGTAGGGAGTGGGAGGAAAGCAAAAACACACAATATCAAGAAGGCCATAGCTATACCCCAATAACAATAGTACTGTCACCTTCAAGGACTATTTCTGTCTGACCTAATTATACCACTAGCATAGATGGTAGAAACATTTCAAGAATATTTGCCAGGCTGTGAGATGGGTCAGCAGGGAGGGTGACTTTCTGACAAGCCTGACCGCCTGGGGCTGATCCCTAGACCCCACATGGTGGAAAGAGAGAACTTTCTCCAAGGGGTTGTCACCTAAGCGCACATGCTAACTATGATGTGTGTAGCATAAATACGCATGCTAACTAACTAAATGCAATATCAAAATTTGCCAGCAAAGGCTTGCCCTGATGATCCAGTGTGTGCATTTTGTTCAATTGTATCTTGTTATGGACTCATGTTTACCAGGATAACATTTAAACAGTGATTGGCATGGCATAAAGGGAGATGGACCCTGAGCCTAGACCTGGGGCAATCTGAAAGAAAGAACGATAAGAAAAGTTCATGCTGTTTTTAGTTACGAGGTTCTCTTCTCTAGAAAATTGCAACTTAGCTGTTCTCTTCGGCTTGAAAACGCACATCACTGACTAAGCGTCCTTACACAATGATACTTAGAATAACTATGCATTCTATCATAAAGTGAGACTGATCTCTTATTTCAAGGCATGATATCTACATGACTTCTATAGTTTGAATGTTAAATGAGCCACTAGATCCTTGCATAAAAGCTCAGTCTCCACGTTGGTACCATTGCCTGATGATGAGTGCCTTGGAAGCATTTCCTGTGGGTGGTCCTCTGGCCACTGAGGACTGGAACACGTCTATTTCGTAGAGAAACACTGAACTCTTCTTGCTATTAGCAGGATGCAATGAATCTACTCATTTTGGAATGGAACTTTCGGAGCTGGATCCAAAATAAAACATGTTTCCATTATAAGCTAAATTTTTCCTTAGGTCTTTTGTTGTAGTAATGCAAAGGTGACTAATATAGAGTTCTAAATGTAATGATGCAAAATATAAAATATCTGTAAATATACACATAGATTCACACTCACAGAACAATGAATATTTGACCTTGCAATTTTAACTCATGAAACACAGGAAAGAATATAAAGATATTTAAATGTAACAGTTTAGGGATCAGCTAAGTATTGAGCTACCATTTTACAGGGGTCTCCTTTAGCTTTAACTACTTAATGCTATAAAAATTTGATAGTCCATCACATATCTGTCTCTCCCTTATGCCACTCAGATATTTCCTTTTAAGATCTTGCCAATGGACAGTACATTCTTCACAGTTGAGTGGAGAGTGGGGTATGACTTTCACATGAACTCTGGTGCCCCATATCTGACCATGTCCCCTGGATGGGGAGGCCTGGTGGCACTCAGAGGAAGGATAGCAGGCTACCAAGAAGAGACTTGATACCCTATGATCATATACAGGGGGAGGATGTCCCCCTCAGTCACAGTCATAGAGGAGGGGAGTAAGGGGAAAATGGGAGGGAGAGAGGAATGGGAGGATACAAAGGATGGGATAACCATTGAGATGTAATATGAATAAATTCATAAAAAAGAAAAAATACTAATTTTGAAAATATTAAAAATTAATGTGTAATGTTCAGTGAATAGCTGTTGTTAATTTTGTAATGATTGATTTATACCAACAAACATTTCCATATTAGTTTTGCATATTCAAAATTAAAAATAGAGTTATAAACATTAGTGTGAATGTGCAGTCACTAAGAGTATGATGTGCCTAGGTTTTGATAGGAAATAAAACCACATAGAAAACAACCCTTTCTCAAATATAAATGTCCAATATAAATATATAAATACACTTTGCTTATTTGAATATACTTGTCTCTGAGTTTCCAGGCGACAATAACTTTTTAACATATTAACTTGATTCACTACTTCCTAAAAGAAAAATAAAAAAGACAAAATTTGCTTTTCAGTATGACCACAATAGTTTTATTGATTTGTGAATTTAATTTGGACTCTTACAGTTTGGACAGAGGCATTTGGCATTTGGTTCTTCTCATAATGAGACTGACTTCAGGGGGCTGTGGCACATGACTCCATTGTTCATCCCTGCATAGATGTCAAATGACCTCAGAAGCAACTGAATTATAAGAAAAATTTAAAGGTATTTTATTGTGATCTGGTTTCTTGTTTGAATTCTGAATAGCCCAGGCAAAGGCTGAAAGTTGCCTTGCAAACCAAGCTTTATTGTTTTATTTTTCTTTACATGGCCTTTCTGGAGCATTCATTTTGGTCTGGGTTTATAAATCTGCTTTGATTTCTCCAAAATTGCATAGCACATTGCCACCAACTTCTTGGCTTCTCTTTTCCGAGCATCTGGCTATAGTCAATAATAAATGCCATTGCTGGACTGAGCACTGTCTGGTTCTGCTCCTTGTCACCCTAATCGTATCACTTACAGAGTGTGTCTATCTGTTCTCTCTTATTTTCACAAGGACACCAGAGGTTAAAACTAAGATTTGCTCTAATCCAGCCTTACCTAGTTTAGCTGATTATACCCACAAACACTTTATTTACCAGACAATTCTATTCAAGGTTCTAAGTGCACAGGGGCTTTGAGGGATTGGTAGAGACTTATTCAGATTTGAACAGGACACAGACTTTGTCATTTCTCATAACCTTGGGAACAGCCTGTAGCTTTCTGCTGTGGCAGGGTCCTGCCTCTACACTTCTGTACCATCTGTATGTGAATCTGACCTATCAGTTACCACCAGGAAACACAACCACATCCTCTTTTTATGAATGAAGACTTTGAGGAAGAGAGACACTTCATGACACCAGAAAGGCCTTAGATTGTAGCAAATATACAACAATTGAAAGAACAAATGATGACAGAATTCATACCTTGACTGTTTACTTGCCAGCATCTTGCTAAAGACCTTTGATGTTCCAAGTGCACTAAGAGAGCAGATGTGAGAAATATCAATCTGTTTGTAGACATTAATCTATATCTATTTGATATTTGTTCTGTAATTTCCAAGGATATATGCATATGTGCACAGCTTATCAAGGTTCATATAGTTCAATAGTCTATTGATTGTTGGCAAACAACAACAACAAAAAACTCTGGCCTTTGTTTCATACACACTACTTATCATGGTTTCATCTTCTCATTTCCAGAATAAGTACAAAGCCATTCAAAACAGTACAGCACGTTTTTCTTATCATTTGCCCACATCTATTAAACATCTCAACTAATATAACAGTCCAGTTTCATTTGTCTTATTCTTCACACTTAACCCTATTTCTAGATATTAACAGTTTATGGAAGATTGCCATTTTCACAGTGACCTCAGCTAAAACCCAACTCTTTTTTTTTTTAAACCCATTGTCTTATGTTAGTCACAGTGTTCAGTAGCAATAGGATTTCATACAAAGAGGGAAAGCAGTAGTTGAGTGGGAGGGTAAAACTTTTGTTTTGTGATATTTCCCACTAAGGAATAAAGTTCTTTCTCATTGGTAGACTTACTGTTTATCTAATTAGCCAGAATACAGTGGCATGGAAATGTCTTGGTGCTACAATACTGGCAAATAATTCTCTATTCATGACCAGATTATATCTATACTTATATTTATGGAATAAAATGTATATTTCTTGTAAAAATAGAAATAATTTTCCTCTCAAGAGTTATACCTTATATTGTGTACACTCTGAGATCTGATAAAAATGATGATTAAAAAACTAGTTGCTTGTCTCATATTGACACTATTGTGCAGTACTGACTTTGTTTATTAGGTCTGTGGTGAAATGGGACTGTCAAGCTTTACATATCTAGAAAGTAATTGAGCTAAGAATTCTCAATATTTCTAAAGAAAAACATGCTTCTAGGAAGTAGTTTCTTTTTTCTGATCGGAGTTATTTATTCCCTGCATTGATAACTCATTCTAATTTTCTGTTGTGCACCCACTTCATTCTCTCATGTTCATTAGACGTGATTTAAGCATTACAAATCCACACCTTTGTTCCAGGAATTGACAGGTTAGCCACATCTAGCCAGTTTAAACAACCCACAGCTCAAGCTCTGATATCTGGCTCTGAAATACACACCTTTGAGGAAAACAAATTGAGAAAGTTTGCTGAAGATACCAGGAAAGAGACATCACTGTAGTGCCAAGGTTGCTGAAATGATGCTGAACAACAGTGTGGTCATGATGAAAGTAAAGCAGTAATGGAGAAAAGAGAAGCCCCTCACCCCTGTTTTGTAATCCAATTGTACCATATGTAGTAGAAGCAGTATTTCACACATACTTTCATGTAATCTGGACCCTAATGTTGTAAACACTGCTGCCTCCATTCTTTTTTTTTTCCTCCTTTATTAATTTATTCTTGTTACATCTCAATGGTTATCCCATCCCTTGTATCCTCCCATTCTTCCCTCCCTCCCAATTTCCCCTTATTCCCCTCCCCTATGACTGTTCCTGAGGGGGATTACCTCCCCCTCAATATGCTCATAGAGTATCAAGTCTCTTCTTGGTAACTTGCTGTTCTTCCTCTGATTGCCACCAGGTCTCCCCGTCCAGGGGACATGGTCAAAGGTGAGACACCAGAGTATGTGAGAAAGTCATATCCCACTCTCCACTCTACTGTGGGGAGTGTTCTGTCCATTGGCTAGATCTGGGTAGGGGCTTAAGGTTTACCGCCTGTATTGTCCTTGGCTGGTGCCTTAGTTTGAGCGGGACCCCTGGGCCCAAATCTGCCTATCATAATGTTCTACTTGTAGGCTTCTAGGACCCTCTGGGTCCTTCTACTTTGCCTTTCTCCCATGATTCTCTCATCTAGAGTCCCACTAGAATGTTCTCTCCTCTGTCTCAGTTTCCTGGTAAGTGAAGGCTTTCGTGGGACATGCCCCTTGGGCTAATATGCAGATATAAGTGAGTATATACCATTTGAGTCTTTCTGCTTCTGGGTTAACTCACTCATTATGATCATTTCTAGCTCAATCCATTTATCCACAAATTTCGGGAATTCCTTGGCTGCCTCCATTCTTAGGTGAGGCTCAAGAGAATAAATGATTAGTCCATGCTTACAGAAAGCCCAAGAATTGAGACTTATTCTAGTACACAGGTTATATATACATTTTATAAGGAGTTTAATATTCTGTTTACTTGAGCACATGGTAAAGTTATCATGATATATCAAAATCAAATTATATATTATTAAGTGTTTCTTATATTTTATCTTCATTACTACTCCAGACACTTAATTTGATATACCTTAAGACCCAGACTCTCTCACAAAAGTAGACATTAAAATCTTAGTCTGAGGATGGCATTTTGGACGTCTGGAAGCTTAAGGGACCAAGTGGTAGGCAGATCACTGGAGGTAATCCCTTGAAAGTATGGAGGACCTTCAGCGCCTCCCTTCCCTTTTCTGATTTGTTGCTACAAGTTGAGTAGTTTAAGTTCACTCCTTGCACCTTTTCTGATACATTTCTTTGCACACAGCTTCAGGACATTATATCTAATCAATACTAGATTGAGTCCCTCAGAACCGTAGGACAAAACAGCAAGTTTTTCTTTATAAGCCTTCTATTTCATATTTTTACAGCAATGGAAAACTGACTATGACACAGTATTTTTCCATGATGTAATGATTTTTGGCTCATTGGCCAATATGACGGTTAATGATATGCCTTAATGTATGGTTGGCTAGAAGAAGACATCACCAGCCTTGGTGTCTATTAGCATGCGCCCCCAAAAAAAACTGTATCAAAGATCATGGAAATACATTTGGCCTGCTTTCTGAGGGAAAAATGATGTCCGTTAATTTCATTCCATCTTTTCTCTAATTATTCACAAGCAAGAAAACGTTATGCGTATGTAAAAATCCAAGGCAGAGTTTAAGTCTTCTCTTCTGGTTTCTTCTGCTACTTCTCTAATGAGTCACTATTACCACAGGAAAACACTGTCTCCCAAGGGGGCCTCGTTGTTTCTGTCTTGCAACATACAATCTATTCTCAAGTTCCTTAAGGTATTGTTCAAAAGACTGAATCTAGATTTGAGATAGATAGATAGACAGACAGACAAACAGACAGACAGATGGGTAGACAGACAGACACTAATTGAATACAGAGATAGAGGTGATCTGAAAAGAGTTAGTGGGGAGAAAGAATGTGAACAAAATACATTGTATAAAAAATATTAAAAATAACATTTAAAATTAAAAATAAAAAACAATGTAGCAGTTCATAGTTTAAAATATTCCAAATGGTTAAGTTAGAATGCATTTATACTGTATTATTGATCTACTAGATGTTAACATTTTTCTTTTAAATACCCCAAAATTAAACCTGTCTCTTTCCTCCTCACTCTAAATGTTGACAGCCTTGGCCAACATTGCTTTTGCTTCAGGGATTTTTCCATTTCTATTCTTCTGTTTAAAAAAAAAGTGCTCACGTGTTTCTGCACAGCATGTAATTGAGCTGTTAACTCAGTCTTGATCCACTGTGGAGGACTTTTGCTCCCATCCTTATAAAAGCAGACCTCTGTTTTAGATCTGTCCTTTGAATTAACCTGATTTATTATTGTCATAGAAATCTATTTAAGTTAATACATCTCTACCTAAAATTATCTCACCTGTATTTGTTTACAACGGTCTGTGTGCCCTTCCCTTCAGGGTAGAGTAAAATTTCAGTCTCAAGGGTCAGAAGCCACTTCCTTGTGCAAACAACATCTGGCATGCAATATGTGTTCAGTAATCATCACTGAACGAAGGAACAAGGACTACAATGAAAATCAATAAGAATCAGCATGAAAATCATCTTAAAATCCATTTTCAAGATTCCTTTGGGTCTTTTTATCTGCTAATGTGTTCATTCTGCTTTGGATACAAGTGGGGCAGCAGCCTCCTGAGGAGCCAAAAGCCTTCTTGGAAATGTTACTGGCTAGGATAATGACAGGGAGACTACCTCACAGTAGTCTGGCCTCCTTTAATCAAAACATATGAAATGAAAACCAAACGGGGCTTCTTATTTGAAAATTAAACTCCTGCATAGTTATTAACATGTTATTCATACTTGTTCTTCAAGTCAATTTTTCAGAAATGATCAACCAGTTGGGATAAAGGACAGGCTATCATGTTTTTACCATCAATATTTAGTTTTTTTTTTAGTCTTTAATCAACTGCAGATCAAGTTAATAACAAAATATTAAACAAAAGCACCTTACAACACTAAAATAGTATGTGTATGATAGAGATAAATGTTTTTAACACTTAGCAAGCTAGACTGTAGCTCTCAATTTCTACAGTGCTCCAACACAGTATTTCTTCTAATTTAGGCTACAGATGCTTAATTATTAAATAAAATGACATTACTAATTGTAGATAGTCATCACCAAAGAAACAAGGTTTACATTAAGTAGTATGCATACTTCAAATGGCTAATTTATTAGTTATCTAAGATTCATTCAGTCCACTTGTAGAGTTTTCATAAAACGAGATCATTAGATTCATAGGCACCAGAGTCGCAAAGTTGACCTTTCGGTGATGATGATCACATTCTGTAGCTATTGTATACAAAATTATAACAGTGGGCTTATATTGTTACTGATCACTTTGAAGGAGGCTGACAGAGTAAATGTTATTTTTATTGCCTCAGATGATGGGATGAGATGAAAGCCATACCCAAGCAGTATGGATACATGGATTAGGCTAATCTCAGAGTGTTTCTATGAAAGTATCCCTAGGCCTAGGCCTGGAAGCTTCTAGCTTCTGTGCAATCTGCTAAGCTAAGCCTAGTTTTAGCCCCTGAGACTTACTGTTAAATAAACTCAGCCTTTCTAGCTCTTTCTAAACTCTGGATGGCTGTTTCTATTCAGCTGTTCTGGCTCAAACTGCTCTCCAAGCTCACTGATTCAAACTGGTGTCCCTCCGCTTCTAACTGAATTGCTCTGCTTGAAAAAACTGCCTCTGAACTCCCGGTATGGAACTGCACTGACTGCATGAACTTAATGGAATTGAACACAACCTCACAAACTTACCTGAACTCGGCTGCATTCAACTGAACTGCACAGAATCCAAATCCATTCTCCCTGCACTGTTCTTGTGAGAGTTGGTGTATCCTATCCTTGACTCAATTTTATCAAATCTTTCTTTGATTAATCACTTTGGGAACTACAAGTGTGTACTAAAGGAATGTCTGTATTACAGCCAGAGGGATTAAAGTTGTGTACTAAGAGTGTGTATGTTTTCCAGCTGGATCACACAGACCTAGGTTATTAAATGTAATCTGCTCTAAAGTATTTAAATTCCTCTACATGGTAGAGCAGGGGCTATAGCTCAAGAGTAGGTCACTTGTCTAAAATTCATAAAACCTGGGGTAAATTAGGAATATAATTTAAAATGTTGTTTGATTTTTAGTGTAAATAGCTGTGTATCTAGTTGCTTCTGTATTGAATATTGTGAGTATATAATACTATGTTTAATGAATCTTGAAATTACAAATAGTCAGGGTGAATTAAAATATCTAGAAAATTAGATGCCAAAGATTATGCAATCTCTTTTAAATATTTGCATTTTGATTGTTTTCTTCATCGCATCATCTATGTTGAGAAGTCTCATACAAGGCCAGATACGATCAAATTGTCATAGTGGAGGGCTTAAGCACAGACTGTCCCTGTACTATACAATGGAAGAACGAAGTACCAAGTTAACATTGGTAGTTAATTTTAGAGTATAATCTGTCACAAAAGACAATATATCTCTTAACCATATTAAGATACAAAGAATCTTCCCTTAGGTCTAAGACTGAGAGGAACCTTCTCCCCACTATATGCTCATAGGCTATCAAGTCTCATCTTGGTAGCCTGCTTATTCTTTCTTTGAGTGCCATCAGGCCTCCCCACCAAGAGGAGGTGGTCAAATATGGGGCACCAGAATTCATGTCAGAGTCAGTCCCCGTAAGGGGGAAAGCAGGAGGGAGAGAGGAGCAGAGGATACAAGTGATAGGATAACAATTGAGTTGTAATATGAATAAATTAATTAAATAATAAAAAAATATTTAAAAAGATACAAAGGATCTTTATAAAGACCACTGAAACCAACAAAAAAGAATGGCTATACTCTGTACATACCTGCATACAACTTCATTTTACATTTTTCTTTGTCTACTTTAGTGTTTCCCAACTTTGTTCAGGCTGGCAATTTCTAGAGAAGGTGGAGTACACAACCCAGTGGGTGCTATTTAAGAGCAGCTTTTACCTGATCAGTTTTTTTCCTTCTTCGAGGACTGGTCAAACTTCTGTTTTACTTGTCTTTCTTTGTCAGCATTTAACCGTCTACTTTGTTTTGACATTGCTTTCTTTTGAAGGTGGTATAGCAAATCAATTCAGTATTGCTTTAACCATATGTGATTTATGTTTTTAAAGATAAATTCAAACCTGCAACTATCTGAAATTTCTAAAAGCTTATATGCCTAGAGGCTTAATTGCTAACAGTAGTTTCAAATAACCTAACAAATTTCAAGTGTCTAAACACAGAGTGATAATTTTCCCTGCCCTTTTTTCCATCCCACCAGAAGCTATACAATTTTAACATCTTTTCAGAGGTGACTTATAAAAACTATTATTCTTCGTGTTTAGTAATATAAAAATGAATATCCACTTTTTGCTTCCTATAGTTTTTGAGATACATTTCTTAATATTGTTAAATGTTTGAATACCTATAAATCATGTTATTTTTAGATTGTACAGCTATTAATAAAATTACAAAAAATAATAAATTACTTAACATCATTCGAAAGGCATATAGGAATGTGAATAAACATAAAAACTTTACTCAGACATTTTACAGTGCTATTATTACAAAACAATCAAGTAAAATGAGTGTGGATAATTGTTATTTTAGGGCTTGTTTTAAGATAAAAGCTATTTTATAAGCTTATGTGTTTCAATTTGTTAAAAATCAGTGTTTTTTGGCCAGGTTGTTCTTTTCTTGTAAGATCTTTCATGAGATAGTAAATAAACTTTTATTCTTCAATTTGGCACATAACATAAATTTCACTACTTCATACATGTGTTGAAGTAGATTTCTTAGAGAAATTTTGGTTTTATTCTCAGATATAAAGGTTTTACACACAGCTTATATTTAGAAGAAATGCTTAGAAATGTAATAATGAATATAGCACAAGTTTATCTGGGATATCCCACAATAATGTTACCGCATGCTATACTCAATAATTATTGATCACCTGAATGGAACATATATTAAACAGCTACTATATATGTTATAGTTTTAAATTATCTCTCAGAGTACACATGTTGGGAATGTAATCACTCACATAACACTGTTGAAATGTGAGGCATTTGAGGGTGATTAGCTTATAAGAATTATGTGTTAAGGAGATGAATGCCATCATATAAGGGGTGGGTTAATTTGAACAGGAATAGGCTGCTGATAGGTGAATGAGTTTGGCTTTCACTATTCTCTTACCTTTCACATGCTTACAGGCCTTTTGCTTTTCTCCCTCTTGCCAATGGATGAAGCAACAACAAGGTCTTTTCCAGGCATGGGTGCTTTGTTCTATGATTTTTCAATCTTCAAAAATATAATAAGTGATGTCTATCTTTTGTTAATTCCAGAGTCCTAAGCACTCTGAAATAATAACAATGAATACTCTAAAGAACATGTCAGTCACTTAGGTATTTTACAAGTGTTTTTTTCCTGAGTGAATATAGGAATATGATCTTTCATTTATGCTATTATAATCTCATTTGCCACCTTCCTAATCTTGATTTAATGCCATGAATATTTATTGGGATTTAGTAGGAACTTAATAAGTATTTATTGACTAGAAACAACGTACGTGTGAAGACCCCAGGAAAGCACTGACTCTTGTGACTCATTGTATTATTTGGCTATGTGTTTACCTGGAACTCTAAGACATGTTAGCTTTGGCTTTGAGAAAGTAGAAGAAAAACATCTTTCCTAAAAATATTCTTAAGAATCATTACTTCAGTCTAGAGGGAGTGTGGCATGCTTTTGATCTCAGGCAGAGGCAGGCATATCTCTAAGTTCAAGGCCAGCCTGGTCTATACAGCCAAGACAAATCAGAGACACCATGTCTCAAAGGGAAAAAAGAAATTGTTTTCAATTTACAAGATTCAGGGTCAGTTTTAGGACCCCTAAATTAGATGATGCAGACCAATCACACCAACCCTTCCATACCCCATTCTATGACCCAAGTATCTGCCACAAGGTAAGACATCTCTACACAAGACCCTTTCTATTTAGAACCACTGTTGCTTTGAGACAGATTTAATTTTCCTTTTGGTGATATGTCTGCTCTTCAAACTATAGCACAGAAATAATCTTTCAAGGGAAATAAGAACAAGAATGCTTTTTATACAGCCTGAAGCTAACAGATAATGATGGCTTTTTGAATACACACAATAACAACAACAACAACAACAACAACAACAACAACAACAACACACACACAACATTAATTTAAGTCAGTTAAAAGTCAAGATCTCAAAAAAAATCAAGATCTTACATTAAGAATTCTATAACATGTAGAGTAGACAGTATAAGATACACTTATCCTATTCAATCTCCCATCAATCCATAGTCTTATTTGCACAATTGTTCAATTAACCTTTATTAAACCATACTGAGTGGCCAAGCATTAAGATCTAATTATTTTCTTTAAAGAGTTATCATCATTGCAAGAGAAAAGTCATATTGGGCCAAGCTTTGTGAGCCACAAGTTAGAGTCCTTTGACTCAAAGTTGGAGCTAGGCATGGCTTACAATGTAAATTATTTCTGTCTACTGACTTGTGGAGGAAAATCCCTGCAGTATTGTTGATAATTTACATTGCAAGAGTCCAATGAGGAAAGGTATGAACTTACACAAAAACACAAATATTACAGTGGAACACAGGCTTCAGAAAAAAACATGTTTTTAGATATGGCATACCTATTGCTGTGGTCAATAAAAACCGGTAAATATTTTTCATCTTGAAGGGAACAGACTGTTTAGTTAAACTATGTGAATCACCTAACTGTATTTTGAGGCTCAGAGTTCTTTACCACAGGTAACCTAGAATGTGTTCCTCTTTTTAGATAATTTGTCTTTTAATTACAGATTTCATCTGTGTACGGAGAAACTCTGGATTAAAACTAAGAAGTATTTTGCCAGCAAGTAGGATGTGGGCAATACGTGAAAAATAAGGTACAGCACTTCACTTCTCTCATTCTTCGCTTTGCACATATACCTGCAAGTTGTTGACAGTGAACTGGGCTAATCTAGGCCACTTGGTTATCACTGTTTTCATTTAATTTTCAACTTATGTTTTTGCTGAAATGGCTCTAAACGTTTTTGAACCAACTATTATTTAAACCAAAACAAAGAATGGAAAACCAAATATCTAAAGATAGCACTTTATATCTTGGGGTGGGAGGGGATTTAGTAATAGTGAACAGAGAGAAACGAGCAACAGCTACAGCAAGGAGAACTGAGTGGCAGGAGAAAAATGAAAGAACAGAGGGAAGGAGAAGAGGGGGAACTGAGTGGGAGGGAAAGAGGAAGGAAGGAAGGAAGGAAGACAAAAGATGAGGAGAGAATGATTTTTTCTAAGCTGAATCAATTGCACTAATAAAGAATATGTACTAAAGGTCATTTTGATAAAAATTTTATGACAGTAGGCTAAAAACAATGGCAAAACAACAAAAGAAAAGTTTAATGAACAGTGATAAAAAGATAAGCAAACAAATTGTGATTTCTATTTCAATGAGAATAATAGTTAATGCTTAACTCATTTTAGATATTCTCTAAAAATTATAATTTCCAAGTTGAATTTTTTAATAAATTTAAGATTTTTAACATTTTAATATAATAAGATTGTATTGACAATTTTAGAATTTTGGTTTCTTTAAAAATGAAAGCAATATTAAAATAATTTGATTTTGTTTTAAAGGTAGGTGTGAGAATATGGGGCTGCTTTGCAGCAGTGGACAATGATTTGTCTCATGCTCTAGGAGAGAGATGATTTTATCAGTTGGAGATAGTTTCTGCAATTGTATACTTGTGGAATTCTGGGGACTTTTCACAGGATATATAAATGCTAGATCCCCAGTAGAGACGTTGGAAGGTTGTTATTGTTGGGTTGTTGCTGTTTTATTGTTGGTTGCTGTTAGTTATGGCTTGTTAAATAGTCATACATATAGAAGAAAGAAGATGCAGAAACAGCATCAGCAAAGCAGGAGGAGGAGGAGCAGAGAAGAAGGAGGAGGAGGAGGAGGAGGAGGAGGAGGAGGAGGAGAAGAAGAAGAAGAACAAGAAGAAGAAGAAGAAGAACAAGAACAAGAAGAAAAAGAAGAAGAAGAAGAAGAAGAACAAGAAGAACAAAAAGAACAAGAAGAAGAAGAACAAGAACAAGAAGAACAAGAACAAGAAGAACAAGAACAAGAAGAACAAGAACAAGAAGAAGAAGAAGAAGAAGAAGAAGAAGAAGAAGAAGAAGAACAACAACAACAACAAGAACAAGAACAAGAACAAGAACAAGAACAAGAACAAGAAGAACAAGAAGAACAAGAAGAAGAACAAGAAATTGTAAAGATCAAACTTGCTCCAAATAACCCTAGTCAGCTGGAAATAATCTAGTCAGCTGGAAATAATCTAATAGTAATGACATGCCCTTTTAAAATATTTTGTTAATTTATTCATATTACATCTCAATTGTTATCCCATCCCTGTATCCTCCCATTCCTCCCTCTCTCCCATTTTCCCCTTACTCCCTTCCCCTATGACTGTGACTCCTCCCCCTGTATATGCTCATAGGGTATCAAGTCTCTTCTTGGTAACCTGCTGTCCTTCCTCTGAGTGCCAACAGGCCTCCCCCTCCAGGATGACAACCCTTTTTGACCCTTGACTTTATGCTGAGATCTCTTTCATTTACTCTCTATAACCTTGTCTTCCTTCTTATCCAGTGTTAGAGGGTTGAATGGAACATATAAGTGGTGGAGAAGTGTGGAAGAAAGAAGAACCCCCAAAGAAATAAAGATCTGTTTACAAATGTCACCCAGATGTGGGGCTAGGCAGAATTTGAAATTTTATATTAAATGTTGTAAAAGAAATGGAAGGGGAAGAAGGAATGGATATTTTATTTCAAGATTCCAACAAAAAAATTACTGTGGTTGCTACCAGTGGGATCCTCCCACCACCACTTTGCTCCCAGAGGGGATTTTCTGGGTTTTGGTTTTATATTTATTTTCTTCTTCTTCGTATATTCTACTTCAAAAGATGTGAAGAGAATGTAATCTTGCCTTGTGCTGGGACCAAGGTGAAAGAAGTCTTAGGTGGCTTGATTCCACTGAGATTTTGTCTCTACAAACTGGTTAAGATCTTAGATAGACTCCAGAGAGGAAGTGTTTTTGTTAACTAATTTATTTATTCAGATTACACCTCAATTGTTTTCCCCTCACTTGTATCCTCTTGTTCCCCCCTCTCTCCCTCTTTCAAACTATTTCCCTCCCCTAGGTCTGTGACCAAAGGCGACCTCCTCCCCTACCATATGGTCACAAATATCAAGGCTTATCCTTTCTCTGAGTGCCACCAGGCCTCCCCACCAAGGAGAAGTGGTCAAATATGGGACACCAGAGTTCATGTCAGAGTCAGTACCTGCTCTCCACACAACTGTGGAGAATATCCTGTCCATTGACTAGATCTGAGTAGGGGTTTATTGGTTCAGTACCTTGAGCAGAACCTCCGGGGTCCATATCAGCCCTTCATGATGTTCTTCTTGTAGGTTTCTAGGAGAGAGGAAGTTTTAGCCAAAGACAAAATACAGGCTATGGTGACTCAGCCTGGTGTATTGTATTGCAAAAGGACCATCAATTAGGGGGAGGACATGAAAGAGAGAGAGAGAGAGAGGAGAAGGACATTGGAGGAATCAGAGGAAGAGAGATCAGAGGTTCCTGCCTAAGGCTACAGGAAGATGGAGGATTTGGCCCAGATGAAGAACTTTAACAAGTATTTGGGATTATCGATGGAAGATAGATAGCTTGATAGAAATTATTAGAACCAGATGGCATGTGATTGGGACAGGTATTCCATACTTTCTCCATATGGGAAGTAATTTAGAGGATTAATATCTGCCCTGCCCCAAGTTAACTAAGGCTATTTTAAGATATAATATGTGTCCTACCTGAGTCTTAATTGATTGTTAGTGGGTTAGAAAGCACTGCTTTAATAATAATTATAGGCCAAATAATAACCATTATTAGACCTACTGGTAAATTAAGAACAACAAGTGGCGCTTGCATGGGGCAATTATTAGGCAATACTGGTAATTTAACAGCAACAAAAAGATGTTGGGAGAATGGCTGAACAGTTGGAAAAATTGCGGGTGGAGTTGGAAGCGCAGGGGTAGTAAGGAGCACCAGAAAAGGGAGAACAAAAAAGCTCAGTCCTAGCGACTGAGCCAAAGAGACGGAATTTCCACCAGGAAATTGCCTGCAGAAGAGAAGAGGCAAATAAACTGTCCCAGACTGCAGTAGGCTCAGAGAAAAGCTGAAAAGTTGGGAAGACAGTATGAGGAAACCATTGCTCCTTTGAGAGAAAGAGTTAATCTTAAACCAAGCACACTGGCAGAGTGGGTGGCAGGGCAGCCCAGGGTTATAAGATCACACCCATAAGCTTTCCCAGTAGTTGTACAGCACATGCCTGCTAAAGGTGGAGAACATGCTTATGATGAGAGTGGATGACATTCTATGGAAATGATAGATCTAAGGCCAAGTATTTGCTGAGTTCATTATCTTTTCGAAGAATCATGTCTAATTCATACATTTATTTTATTGATCCTAACTCTCTCTCTCTCTCTCTCTCTCTCTCTCTCTCTCTCTCTCTCTCTCTCTCTCTCTTATTTCTGTCCTGCTATTTGTTATTTTATTCTATTGCTTTACAGTACAAATAATGTTGGAGTTCATTTCCTTTTGCTTTTTTAGGTCTTTAGGAAATACCATCAGGCTTGTAAAAGATCTTGTTATGTTTAGATGCAGGCATTTGTTCCTGCAAACATCATTCTCAGGACTGCTTCTGCTATCTTATGAGTTTTATTTTGTTGTAGTCATATTTATATTTTCCTCAAGATATTTAAATTTTTCCCTTTCACTTTCCTTAGTGGTTCATTGTACAGTTAATTGAATTTTGCTTAGCATCCATGGATTTGTATAAGACTCATAATTTTATTATTAATTTATATTTTTGATACTTTGTTCCTAGATTTTTACATGATACAATTTTGGTCTTATAAATGTTAAGATTTATTTGTTTGGTGTGTCAGTCTCCACCATCCTCCAGGGGCAGATTTGCTGGCTTTGTTGGTCTTCTTGTGGTGCTCCTGTTCCCTCAAGCACTCATCCACAGGACTCCCGACATTCTTCCCAGAGATCACCTAAACTCCCACTCAGATGTATCCTATAGGCAGCTCAGTCTCCATATGGGTTCTGTATTAAAAGGAGCAAGGAATTTCTCTGCCATGAACTCTGTTGCTTGCTCTGTGATCACTTCCTCCTGGCCAAGTGCCTTACTAGGCCACAGAGGAAGATGCAGACAGTTCCTCATGAGACTTAACAGGCTGAGGTCAGTTGGTAGGGGAGAAGGGTCCCCTTCTCTGAAAACTAGGAGAAGGGAATACTAGGGAAGAGGAAGGGAGGGTAGGACTGACAGGAAAAGAGGGAGGGGGCTACAATTGGGATATAAAGCGAAAGTTTTGAAAATAAATTTAAATAAAAATATATTTGTTTTGTTGTTAGGGTCTGTTTTAGAGAATATGCCATGTGCAGAAAAGATAATGTGTAGCCTATAATTGTTGGAGGAAATGGCCTGTGAAGACTCTTTGGTTAGCAAATACTGTAACTCTATTGTTTCATTACTGACTTTCAGTCGGGATTATCTGCGAATTGATTAAAGTGTGATGTTGGAGTCTCCCAGTAATTTCTCTCAGGCCATATTTATTCCTTTAATCCAATGCTTGTTTTAGGAAATTTGATGCTCTTGCATTGTGAAAACACAGGCTTTCCCTGGTTACTTCTTTGTAACTTAATCTCTGATCAGTATGTAATCGTTTACAGTCTCTTTTGTTATTTATATGTTTGAGGTTTTGTCTTGTTTTGTTTTAATGACACTAGAGTAATGGCTTCTTCTTATTTATGGTTTCTGTCTGAAAAGAATACTCATTCTGTCCCTTCAACTTATAGTTTGAGTGCATCTCAACTTTATTGATGCAGTGAGCATTGCACACGGAGGGCATCAAGTCTTGTTTTTGTATCCATTTTGCCAGTCCATACTTTCTGTTACTGGAGTATTCTAGGTTATTAATAAATATATGCATAAGAAAGAATACTATCCTGTAACTTGTGAAATTTCTTCTATTTGGGTGATGTTCTTGACTTTGCTTCTTGTGCATCTGTGATCTGCTATTATTTGTATTCATCAAGTCTTAGTCTTTTCTACCTTTCCTCAGTGGGTTTTGTACACCAATGGGTTGTCATGGTTTTCTTCCTAGTGATTCCACAGGCATCTCTTGAAAAGCATGTGTGGTGGTTGATAAGACCCAGATTTTCTTTTTAAAACTACAGGCCAAATGTCCAAATATAAAATCTTGTGGTAGCTGTTTCTCATGCACTCCACAACACCTTTGCTTTTTTTCCCCCCACCACAATCTTTCCTAAAATGTTGGCCTTCTTTATTTCATGGTATCTTAGAGATCTTGAATTCTATCTTGTTTTGTTTGCTTTCTCTTTTAGTTTTTGTTTCATATATTTCAAAGGCCCTGCCTTCAAGACATACATACCTCTTTGTATCTTGATCTAGTGTGACTATGAGACTCTCAACGGTATTTCTCACTTGATTTAAGTGCTTCAATACCAGTATTTTTGTTTGATTCTTTTTAAGACCCCTAGTTGCTTAATTTTTCATTTGTATCATGAATCACTTTCCTGGCTTAGTTTAATTGACCATCTGTACTCTGTTGAATATCAATGATACCCAATGAATAATTATTTAAACATTTTCAATCTGCATTTAGGCAGCATCAACTTCTTTCTCAGGTGCTTGGTAACGTGTTATTGTAGTATTTCAATAACATCATCATCTGTCTGGCATCTTCATAATCCTCATGCTCTTACTTTGAGATTTGCCTATCTCTAGATCAATTATCTCTACCATTTCTACTCTGAGGAGTTCGTAGTAAATATATTTAGCCTGGTGATGTTTATTTGGATCCTGATTTGGTAGACAGTGATCGTTTTGGGTCTAGTGAAGTCACCCATAGTGTCTACAAATAGATAATCATGGTCTGTCTTTTCCCCCAAAGGACAAAGTTTATGATATTAGTGCTGGATGGTGGTATTCTTATTGATTTCTCTTCTATAACATACATTCCTTGTAGTGGAGTGCATCAGAGAGCTTGCATTTGGACTTACTGTTGCTCTACTTGGCTATATTGCGTCATTGAGACTGCAGTCATCCATACTATACCAAAAGAGTTTATGTGTTAGATGCCACATATACAGTATGAAGGATTTTTATGAGTCCTTTAAGACTGTAAAGTTAGACAGTAGCTCCCTTTCTTAAGTGGTACCCAACCACAGAAGTTCTGGGTGGTTAGGGGAAGGTTATTAAGAACATTCCACAATGTACAGCTACTGTCTAACTGTCTAAAGTTTAGGTTGCCTTTTAAACTTGGTTTCAAACTATGAGAGTAATGGGAACTTCTAGTGGGTAAAATTAACAGCATCCATATGGATAGTGTGTACAAGGACTCTCTCTTTCCTTCCTTCTTCAACAAATAAGAACTCACCTTCCCCAGATAGATATCTGAATGTGATTCCTGGGACAAGTGATTTTATTAAATTAATTTGCTATTGTTCCAGATCTCTAAGTCTTACAATGTTCTCTTCTCTCATCATCACTTGGAAATGAGCTCTCTCTCTCCAAAAACAAATAATCAAGCAAGCAAATAAACAACAAAAGGTAACCAGAGAAGAAAAAAAAAAAGAAAGAAAGAAAAAAGTATTGATCTTTAAAAATGTTTGAATATTTAGTTTCCTGGTCTTTAAGAATTATGCACCTATATTCATTACAATAAAATTATAATAGTAAAATGTTTTGAAAGAGGGTCGCTAGCAATTGCACTGTTTTTTTTCCCTGTGGAGGAAGAATTACATGCTGGGTATCTGGTTTTTTTTTTTTTTTTTAAATCAATAAGGTCATAATCACTTAGGTGTCCTGAGTTATTTGGTCAGTTGAGGGTCTGGTTGTGAACACTTTCTGACCAATTCTTCATGGAGCTTTCCCATTTTGTTAGAGCAGAGAAATACTACTCTTTTAGTGAAATACCATTTTCACTGGGCTTTGCAATTCTTGATTTCCCCTTGCAACTGAATTATAGTTCTGTATGATTTGACTTCCAGAGACATGGCACAAAGGATTTCCCCTGGCATGCATGTCTCTTTTAAATTTACCCCAAGCTTATGTTGGTATAGAAAAATCCGTCAAACCTAGAAACACAGATGAAACTGAGCTCCTAAGTGTATGACGGGAGTGTGTTTTAACTGTGTTTGCCACGACCATTGTTTGCGTGCATTGCCATAGTCTACATGCATGCCCATTCATCTGTAAGAGTCTTTGGTCTACTAAATGACTCAGTAAAAAAATAATATTTCTCATTTGTGAATAGTGAAGCTGAATAAAACTCAGATTGCTTTCTGCTTAAATAACCCGTCATTCTCAACTGCATTATGACTCACTGAGATTACTTCAATATCTATATTGATTCATAAGAACTAGTTTTTAAAGAATTGACATTAGCTGCTCAGCGAGGTTGATATCGGGGAAGGAATGTAAAATGTTAGTTAGAAAGGCAGATGGGTAATATGCAGGAGAACAGATATTAAATGTCACAAAGCAAAACTTTCTAAGTTTAGAGATGGAAGCATTTACATTTAATATGACTCCTTCCTGTGGCTCTTAAATACCTTCCGTAATCATTTCTTTTTTAATACCTGATTGCACTTGACTTTCTAGTGCACCTGAGTTGATTAACAAACTGTCTTCATCAGGGAGGAAACACGTGCATGTGTGTGTGTGTGTTGTTTGGCAGGAGAGGAGTTGCAAGGGCTTTTTACAAAATAAAATAGTTTTGTCATCTTAATTTTTATGATAGAGTAAGTGAAAAATAGGGTGGACACAGAATGATAGATTTGCTTTTGGCCTCTTACTGACCTTTCCAACTTATTCTCAGCAGAGCATGCCTGGAATATAGTTCAAGTCTTAGTCGGTGCAAATGCAGTTCAGGAGAGGCTCCAAACAAGGAAAGCATTATTTCTGAAGATAGAAAATAAATCTCCCTGAAGACTCCTTAAGCAATTTGCAAAACTTTAATCAGCCTTTTATTGTGTTTCACATAAGTTCTGCTACTTTATTACCTCAGTCATAAATATACATTAAATTTTATTTTAAAAGTCACAGGGGATACTCTGAATTAGAAACAATTCTTGGTGCTTAATAGACTTTGAGTTCTTTGATTGCACTAAAAACGTTACTCTGAAGCGTTGTTTAAAGACCTAATGTTTGCTCACAGCATATTGTTCGGAAATAAATTTGGAAATGTTTTCTGTGTGCAGAACTATTTTGTTTTAGAATTAATCCTGATTGTGTGGAACATTTTAGAAACTTTTCAGAGTAGACATTTACATATAGGAAAATGTCCTCCCCCAAACATATTATGCCACCACCAAGAGTTTGTGATGTCTTCCAATCTTCAACACATTACTAGAAACTAAAATTCATTGCTTACTGCTGTACTAAGATACCGGGAGAAAAGACTTGGTGGAAGAAAATGTATTTATTTACAATTATGACAAGAACTAATGAAAGAAAAATTGTCAATCTCTCTCCCTTGCCTTGTAGCTTAACAACTTACATAAAATAGAAGAGTGTGGAAATATGCACACATATATTTTGATGTGAGGTGAGTCTCTCTTTTCCAGGAATATTAATCCTACTTCTGGCACCTAAGGTCTAGTGAGTGGTCTGCCCTGACCCCTACTCTTAGCACAGTCTTTAAAGCCATTGCCAAAAAGCTGTTCTTTTTCTACGTGTGTCAGTATGCAGCAAAGCCCATTGTTGTACATTACTTAACACAACTGAGGAAAGACACAATATAGGTCACTATTAGAAGAGATGATTGGTGAGTCTTAGGAAGAATATGGAAGTGAAAACATGGATTGTTTTAGTAGAAAATGAGTCTATTTATACAAAGATATTGGTTAGTTATAAACCAGACACATACTGGCTTACTGGTTTATTGGTTACTTCCTGCATGTCCTCATTATTTATAAGCTTTAGGGGATATTTTTCCCATTTAAAAACAGACTTGAGATCAGGAGAAATTGTTCAGTGGGCTTTGGAGCTTAACATCAAACCTGCCAACCTGAGTTTGATCACTGAAACCCACATGGTGGAAGGTGAGAACCAACTTCCACAAGTTGTCTTCTGACCTACACACACACACATACACACACACACACACACACACACACACACACACACACACACACGGGGGGGGGCACTCCTCACACAAATTAGACAGATTATAGATAGATAGATTATAGATAGATAGATAGATAGATAGATAGATAGATAGATAGATAGAAAGATAGATAGATAGATAGATAGATAGATAGATAGATAGATAGATAGATAGATGTAGTTACACACAGACAGACAGATACAGATAAATAGATGATGGATAGATAAAATGTAATTTCAAAATTTAAATAAATTAAGCTTTCTTTTCTTCTTTAAAAATTTTAATCCTGTATATATGTGTATATCCGTGTGGGGTTTATGCATGTGAGTGTAGTACACACAGAGGCCAGAAGCAGATGTTGGATATCCTGGAAGTGGTATCACAGATGAATTTCTGAGTTTCTCCATGTGTGTACTGCAACTAAATTCTGGTCTTCTGCATGAGCAGCAATTGCTCTTAATCACTGAGCCATCTGTCTGTCTCTCAGACATCATTTTCTAGTGTGGCTTTAAGCACATAGTAAATGTGAGTGCAAGGGTCACAGAGACTTTTTTCTACATCCTTGCTCAATTTCAAGCCCAACTCTCCTTCCTATTGGCATTCTTCAACAGAAAAGTACCGTTGGTATTAGTAATAAAAATGCACTAACACATTGTCACCACTCAAACTTCGTTTTTGTTGGAATTTATTCTGTGTGTGGCACGCTTTAGGGTTTAGACAACATATCTTACACAGTATTGTCCTTAATGACCCCCCCACCAAGTTCCCTATGTTCTGTCCATCATTTCTCCCTCTAAACCCTTGGGAATTACTTGTTATTTTATGAATTTTACTCATTGTTTTGGTCTTTCCATGATAATAAATATCTGGAATCATATAAAATATAGGTCATTAGATTGCTCTCTCCCTCCCTCTCTCTCTCTCTCTCTCTCTCTCTCTCTCTCTCTCTCTCTCTCTCTCTCTCTCTGTGTGTGTGTGTGTGTGTATGTGTGTGTGTGTGTATTTACATAAGTGCAGATACCTGCAGAAGCCAGAAGATCACTCTCTCACCCCAGCCCCCCAAGTTAGAGAGCTAAAGGCGGTTGTGAGCTGCCAACACTGGGTGCTAGGAAATAAACTTCAGAGTTTCTAAAGAGCAGCAAGTGCTCTTAACCCCTGGGAGATCTTTTCATTTCTTAATTCTCCTTCTTACTTCTCAATACTATTTATTTTCAGTAGCAAACACAATCTGCATTTTTGTTACTCATAGGAAAGAAATGATTTCAGTATTAATGAATAATGGTGTATCAAACCCTGGGCTTGATGCATGCTAAGCAAGTACTATATATCTGCATATCCTGAAATTAGGAACATCTATTTTTTTTATTTCTTCATGTATTTTTATGAATTGATGGTCTGTTGAATTTTAAACAATGTAAGCAAAAGGCTACATGAAATCTCAGATTTTCTCTTGGGTTACTGAGCCTTGACTGTTATTGAGAAGATGGTTTGCAAATATTTCTGCCCCTTAGATTTTCCAGATTTCTTTTTTAAATGACGTTTATGAAATCTGAACCATTACATATTTTAAAAATCATAATAGATATCTGTATGGTGTATATTACCATATTTAGTTTCTTTTGAAAGTTAGTAATCTTCAAAAATAGATTTGTTACATAAACATTGACCATGGTTCAAGAAAATCCCAAGATGCTTAATCCCTTAGCCTCAAAGCATAAGCAATAGTCATAGTGTTTATTTGAGATAAGTTATTAGTTAAAACAATAATCTTCTTATTTGACTAATATAAGTGGGTAAATATGTGATGATTTATTTGTTATTACTTATAGGAAACTTACTACATGTATTTTTCAGTTATATTTTTTGCCAATTAAGTATCAGCTTAAAATAACAAGTATTTTATATGTGATAAACAGTTTAGTGGTTAATATTACTGTCAACTTTATGAATCTGATTAGATTTATAATCACATAAGAGACACACATTTAAGTATGTGTCTATGAGGGCATTTTAGGTAGTTTAACAAAGGAAAGAAAAATCAACCCAAATGCATGCAGCACCATTCTATAGACTGAGATTTCAGAGTGAATAAAAAAGGAGAACATAAAGGCATAAAAGCATTAATCCTTCTTTGCTTCTTACCTATGGATTCAACAATGAGCTGCCCCATGTTCTGGCTGCTGTGCATCCTCTACTGTGACTGGCCCTTTAAGTTGTAAGCCGCAGAAATAATTAGCAACAAGATGCATCAGTCAAGAGACTGTTTAAAGAAGTGAAACCGAATTTGCTAATATGAGATCAAGTCTCAATGTTGAAAGCTAAATGGAAAATGATTGCAAAAAAAGAGTGTACATGCTTTTGATAGAATTTAATTTTTAATTATGAGCATTATGATTTGCTTTCCTTACCTTAACATGTGATGAATGATAAACTGAGGATCAACCAGCTCGTCTTATTTTTTGTTTGTAATTATAGAAGGCTAAATTAACTCACAATGAAGGGGCTCAATTTTCTTAAATAGTAAAGAAGGTTTCTACCACATGTCTGAATTTCTTTCTAAGAAAACATTTTTTAACGCGATGAGTTACATGTCTTCATATTCCTGGGTTGGGTCTAGGGCTTAGAATTAGGCTACAAAGCAGACTGACTGGCTTTGCTATATCTTTGATACTTGTCTCTGTGGTGCTGTGAAGTTGATTTTACAGACCTATCAATGAAGAAGTTATAGTCATTATACCAACAAGTTTCTCTTGTTCTAATATTTTTTCCTTATTATTTTAGTCACTGCCTCAGGCCAAAATGCACCAAATGTATTTAGTTTCAATGAAGCTGTAACAATAGCCTCAGGTTTTTTTTCTTTCTTTCACTCTTCTTGACAGTTCTTATTCCTAGACTGGTTGGTATGTTTATCCTCTTTGCCCTGAAGCCAAAACATGATATATTATATTACCTAAACTATTATAGAGCTTTAAAACCTTCAAAAAATCTTTAAAATATAGATGATGACTATAAACAGCCCACTTGAAAAGTCCATTCTCCTAAATGTGAGCCATTATTTAGTTAATTTGTTAAAACAAAAATTCCATTATACAGTTGATGGATTGTTAGTAATTACTTGGTTTTCTTCCATCTGTCTTATAAAGAGGTACACGAAAAAATTAAAAATGCATATGTTATTTTAAAATGCCTTCATGAAAATATTTTATACATTTACCAAGGTACAATTTCTGATTGTTATAGTTCATGTCATTTTTATGTCTATCTGTCACAGATGGATCGAAGCCACACTGAAGCCATTATCTTTAACATTCTATTTGAATATCAGTTCCGTTGACACTGAAATTAATGAACTATTGATAAATCAAATGATCATTGTCCACACTATAATTATGGGGTGAGATGGAATATGAGGTATTTATAAAAAGATCTAATCATTATCCACTGTGTTTAATTCCTTTACATTTGATGGCTTTAATTCAGAATATAAATGGTGTTTTTGCTTAAGGTCTAAAACATATCTCTAAAATAAGCCAAATACTTATGTTTTCGGAGGACATCTGTCTATTTATATTTTAATAGAGAAGATTTTCCAGATATGTTTTTAAAGGATCTGTTGAAAATTTTATCCTCCATAGGGTTTTTCTTTAACCAAATAAACATTTCCATATTGTTTTGTATATTGAAAACAGATTTACTGGGGGGAAAAAAACCTCCATTCTGACTTCTTCTCAAAAGAATTTTAGCATTCTCAAAAGTTGTTTTAAATGTAAGTTTATATTTTCCAATCTACTATCCCTATCAGTTATCAGCATTGCTTTCCCTTAGAAGGTCAAGCTGTTTGAAGGAAGGCTCCATTCATTTGTTTTCATCTTGTTAAACAAACACCAAGGGAAAGACCACTGTCTTCTGCCTTTATCATTTTGTTGAAACTGATGTCAGCAAAGATGCAAACCATGCCATATGTTAGGTGTCATCACCGCTCTCACTTGACCTTTCCATACTGCTTGTCACTGTGGATGATAACTACTTCCTGCCTGGGATATGTCCTACTCCTGCTTCCTGTCTCATCCGGCTCCCAGTTTTTCACTTTCTTGTTGATAGTTCAGTGTTTATTTTAAGTGCTTGTGCTTTCTGAAGTTTACACGAAGCCTGTGTTTTACATGTCTCTATATTTCTGAAACACCTCATTTGAATTTGGACATAGAATTCCATATGATCTATAACTATTCTTCGTAGTCTCCCAAGTCACTGCCCTTGTCATCCCATCCCAAGTATTACCATGTTCAATTTTAAAATTTTTGATGAGTGGATATCTCCATTCCACACTAATTCTTATCTTTGACATCCGACAACATCTTCCTATCAATGTAGTATTAAATGATACCTCCTCCAGGGACATTCATTGGATTCCTAAACTTGAGTTAAGCACATTCCTGCATGCTTCCTATATAACGCTTCCTGACTAATCCTGTTATTCATGGTATATGTTCTTCTTCCTTGTCTAGACATATAGCTACTTGCTTGCCAACCATTTTTCTGCAATTAGCATAATTTGGCTATCCTATCTATCTATCTATCTATCTATCTATCTATCTATCTATCATTTAACTATTTTTAGTGCAACTAAAGGAAGCATAAACTAGAAGTGAATTAAAAGGACAACAGACTAATTTAAGCAAAATAAAAGGATTCCTCAAGCAGCTGAAAAACTCAAGGATAGTATACTCAGTCACATGTAGAGACTAAGGTGCTATCTTTCCAACATAACAGAAAGAGATTTTTGTTATCTGTGATATATACAACAGAGTTGCTGAAACCAAGTTGCGTTAGTCTGAGCTACATTACTCTATCCCCAAAACCATCATTTAAATGATGCAACATAATTGATCTTATTTACAAGTACTTCCTGTGTAATAATTTTTTTAAAAATGGCACCAATATTAGGTTAATTTACATGAACTGGTGATCATAGGAGATGACTCTTACATGAAATCTTTGTGTCACCAATAGCAGTAGGCAGAATTATTGACACCATCAGGAAGAATTAATGACTAACTCACTTAAATACCAACCAAAGCTGTGGGAGGGGGAATATCTTATAGAATCTCCTAGACATCAAATTAATCCTTTTACAAAGAAAAACATGCTTTGGGGTTGTTGTTGGCCTTTCCCTCTGCATCTTCCTATATCTCTGTAGGCTCATCATGCCATTGAGATCTGATGTCCATATTTCTATCCAGGTGTTTGAAGACACCACATACCATTTTAAATGTTTAAAAACTATGACCCTGACAATTTGTAGTTCATCATGGCACTTAAAATTTAAATTCCACTCCCTTCTAATATTTTTAATCATATGTTTACACATGTACAATAATAAATGACAGCGTTGAATGTGTATGTGCCAGAGTATTGTAATGCCTGCATACCTATTACACAATTATGGCTAAAAGCTTCAGGCTCTTTGGAGAATTTTACTCCTGGATATGAGATTTTTATATATGTATTTAGAAAACACAAAGCCTCATGCATGACAGCGCTCCTTCCTCAGGGAAAGAGCAATTATCATACTGAAGAGCATGTGTCTTTTGTGCCATTTTAGTTGCAGAATTCTTATGGGCAAGGCTGTCTTTTTAAAGATGAACAAGGTTTTCTGGAGAAAACAGTTGCAATCACTTTAGCTTTCTGGTATAAACAGACATGTAAACACACACACTCACACATGAGTTTAGGAATTGGAAAACCAGCACAATTTCTGGCCATTTCTGAACCCACTGATTGCTATTTTTCAACTAACTATAAATTAATAACTATTTTAAGCAATGTAATTGTGAAACACTATTTTGAATGTGTAACATGCTTAGGCTAAGCTTTTGTAGGACATTTAGGTTAATGCTTATGCTAGGATAATTATGCGTATCTGGCCTTAAAAAACATTAAAATTTTAAAGAGGAATGGATGACTGTTGCTTAGGCTCTTCATTGCTTCTAAGAATAGTGAAAATCAGATTATATTCATTGCTGGTGATTTGTTGTAAATTCATATAGCAAAAGATATATGAGGGAAACATTCCTAGGTAGTAGTTTGACATTTTGGCAGCTCTCAGACTTCCAAATTCATATAGGCAGTCTCATGAATCAGACAACTGCAACCTGTGCTCAACATTACTAAAAAACCTTTGCTCCAAAAGTTAGATCATTCCTGTGTGCCATGTATTCATCCTTTCCAGACAATGCTCTCCTTAGGGTACATTGCTACTTCAGAGAACACTTAATTTCTTCCTATCCAGTCTGTCTTGGCTAACATGTCAGTGAAGAAAGGAAGGGTTATTTGGTGGAGCCTGAATATTTGATGTGAAAAACACTATTCTTGAACAGCCACTGAAAGTTGGTACAATTTTTCAAGAAGCTACTAAAAATTGCAGACTCAAGCCTAAAATGAAACCTGTCTTTAAATTTCTGAATTGCTATTTTCAAATCAATTTCAAAACATACAATATGAGAGTAAAATAGATTGCACTATAGTCACTAATAAAGGGCCCGTGAACTCTATGGTAAAATATAACAAGGACTTTTTTCTTGTTCACTGAGACAGGTCAGTGTCTTAGAGTTTCTCCTGTCTCCAGTTGTGATAAAAAAAAAAGAAAGAAAGAAAACCACGCCTAAACACAACTTGAGGAGGAATAGGTTCATTTCAGCTGACACTTCCAGGTGTTGGTCACTCACTGAGCATGTAGGAGCCTTGAGGCATGTATGAAAGCCTGGGCCGTGGAGGAGTGCTGCTTATTGGCTCCCATAGCTTGCTCAGCCTGCTTTCTTTTAGCACCCAGAACTAACAGCTCAGGTATGGCACCACCCACAATTAGCTGGACCCTACCACATCAATCTGCAATGAAGACAAAGCATCTTAGGCTTGCTCACAAGCCAAAATAGTGGGGACATTTTCTCAATTGAGGTTCCCACTTTCAAAATGACTCAGTTTGTATCAACTTGACATAAAATTATCCACCACGGTGACCACTGGGGCCTATTTGAACTCTGTGTTTGATTTACCAAGCCAAGTGTGATTCACATTGCGGTGTTATTGTCTCAACAACTGGCTTCCAAGGGTGGAAAGGCCTGGGCCGACTCACAACCATGTTGACTGACTGAAGTGGCACCTGGTGTTTCCTTAACGAATCTGTTTTACAGAACCACTCACTTAGCTAGCTTCCTCCAGGCACACTGACTGAGTAATGTAGATGAGCAGACTTAGGGAGTGCCACACTTCTGTCTCCCTAAGTTTTACTTTCTGCAAAGTGGATATCCAATATATCACAATGTCTAGATATATTACAAATGGATGCCGGCTAGAAATCTAGGACCATTGCATATCAAATGAAATAATAACTTTAATGTTTTTACTATTCACTTGTCACAATTATTAAAAACAATATTTAGCATTTTTCGTCTATCAGAGAAGAGATGATGGTCTCTCATTGGCTTAGACCTCATCAGTTAGGCCTGGCAAGCTGACTAATGAGCCTGAGGGAGCAAAAGTTCTGGCTACTCTTACACAGTGCAGAGTCTGCAAGCAATTGCCACTTAGGTTTTTTCTCTTTTTCTCTTTTTTTTTTTCTTTTGGTGGATTCTAGGATGAAACTCTGGTCATCATGCTTCAAAGCAAGCATGATACCAACTGATCCATCTCCCAAGCCTCAAGCCCTCATGCTTTTATTGGAAAGTGTTTAGTAAGTTGCCTTGTTTGTGGGCTGTGTCTGACATAGTGATGATGGGTTTACTATATTCAGGCTTCGTATGTGGAAAAAGTCAAAAGATTAAATCCATGACAGTAGCTTAAAGTTATACTTGAAAGATATGTTTGATATAAACTTGTGAAATACCTGGAAATATCTGTGTTGGGATTGGAGAAAATAGACATCAGAAAAGCAGGGTTTTGGAAATAGTTAATAAACTGTTGATAGGTTGTCTCATTAGCAAACTACCTGGAAAAATGATGTAGGCGTATGTATAGTAATAAAATTTGAAAAAAATACTCTAGTTAAATTTTTTAAATTAATTGTTTGGGTATAGCATTGTTCTATAACAAAAGTATTCATTTTCACATCAAGTAATAAAGTAAATTATGAAAAATAAAATGTTGTCATAGGTGTATCTAGCCAAAAGGAGAAACAAATAAGCTATTTATAGACATAAATAGATATGTGTAGGACCCCATATGAACAAGTGCTGAGATGGCTAAGGAAACAGTGTGTGGAATATCATGCATTCCTATGATACTACAGTAATATAAGCAGAAATAATGAGGACTTCTCGCTGCTGTGCACTGCTTTTGATGTTCATTTGGTAAAGGCTTATAATGAAATTGAACTTTTTGCTTTATTTCAACTGAAAACTGGAAACAGTGAATTTGCTTTGCAGCCATCTAATGCTAATGCCATCATCCTTGGAAGCTGCATGCTCTTGTAGTTTATTTATTTAATTTAATTTAATATATTTTCTTACAAAGCTCCATCTTAAGAATTAAATGCTTCGAGCATCTGTGGCATTGGAAAAGGCTTTCTATTCTGAGAAGCTAAACAGCACAGACCTCAATTTGTGCATAGTGTAAACACAAACCCGGCAGGCAATGTGGTTGCTTATGGAAACATGCTGGCATGCTACAATTGTTAGCTGAGATATGTTGGTTGGCTTTTACACGAATACTTTATCTTAGCTTAGAAATATTCCATTAACTCTTCGTTGTGTTAACATCTTAGATATATTGTTTTAATGATTTCTGAGCTTAGTTGAATGCATACATTTTTCTCCTGGGAATTGTTGTGTTATGAGAAACAGAAAATTGATATGTATCTTTTCACTGCTTTTTGTTCTAGGTCTTGTTTAATGTGTTATGCATTTTATTTCATATTTTATTCATTGATGCCTTCCCTATAAGAATGTTAGCAGCTGAGGTTAAAACCTATCACTGTTCTGTCCATGAGTGCATCCACAGGACCTAGAACATTTATTGCACGTGGTTGGTTGTCAGTGTAAATACATTAATAGATAGATATCATGTACACAGTATTTTTGTATAAATTGTATATGGAAACCACTTACTTGTGTATGAGATTGACATATCTCCCAATTCCTCATATAAAAACATGTGCAAAAACCACATGCAATATATTTATACTTTCTTAGATAATGAAAAATAGCACTGATTTTTATCATTTTTGATGGTAGGTGTTGGAACCTCCTGTAGCCCCCTAATGGAAAGAGAGATGGGTGATGCATTTGAAAATGACCTGATACCTGGATTTGGACTCTCTAGTTGCATTTCTCTTCAGGAAGGAGTCCAGGAGTTCCCTGGGTACTGTGACTCACTTTCACTTAAGGTATGGTGAAGATCAGCTGAATCATATAGGAGTCATGTTGTCCCTCAAGGAATGTGTAGCTGTTTCATCTTCATTCTCATGGCAGAAAGTGCAGCTAACAGCTCTGCTGTGGTTTCACACTAGAAATCTTAAGAATCAAGTCACTAAAAACCTTTCTTTTTCACTGTGAAAGAATGAAATGGATACAACTGTAGCTTTTCTTTTCTGGGAGCATCTTTTTCAACTGAAATGTGATTTGGAGTTTCAGCATAGGTGTTTCTGGACTCCTCAGCAAGCTGTAACATGATGTATCCTGCTTGGGAGGCTGGGGATAAAGAAAAAATTCACTGCACTCTCTGTTTATATGTGCACTCGCTCTCGCACTTTAACTACTAGTGGGATATTCCAGGCACTGCATCAGGCTCATGTCACAGGCAAGGGCTATGATGGCACCAGGTTGAGTGCAATGTGGACATGCTGTGAGATGAACTTACCTGGAGACAGGTGTCTAGCAGAGAAAAAAGGCTGCTGATATCCAGGATGGCTTGTATTCCTTGTGAATTTTGAGAATGTTTTATTTATGTTGAACATCTCCTTTGGAACATTATTCTCAATATATTTAAAGAAAATAAGATAGATAGAGAATTTGGGCTACTAAAAGGACAGAAGTAAATCAAACAGAACCAATTAAAATGCATGGTAAGTGAGAAATTGGTGAAATAGAGTATAATAGAACATTTTAGATGGATCATAAGGATTTTGATGAAACAGACATATTTGAAATACCACCACCCAGTACAAAGCATTAGGCAATGGCAGAAGGAATTGTATGCTAGAAAGCAAAGAGAAATTTTCCTTTATGTGACACAAAGAGTTTGCTTATAAAGTAGTCAAAAAAGAAGCCTTGAGATCACTAGCTTCTCTGAGCACTGTGCTATTTCAAAATTTCAGAATGTAACTGAGGGCAGCCTTTAGGGAAATCCCAGGAAAAGAGAAATGATTAAAAAGATACAATTTCCTTCTAGTTGTTATCCTTCTTAGTGCTTTTCATAATGGAACATAAGGACTTAAGGCAGCTTGACACAATCACCATAATGTTGTTTAAATTTATTTTTGACATTGTTTTCAAATAGTTACCTTTGATCATGGGTCTATTGCTACTGTATTTTCCTTCAGCTGTCAGTTAGGACTTGGCCCAGTGCAACTGTTGAGCATTGAAAAATTCAAAGATTCAAGCCAACGTGGAATTATTACAGTTCTAACTTTTTCACTCTTCAACCAACTTTCACTTTTATTGCCTTCTGGCTATAATAATTTGCTCTTGTCAGATTACATCCCTCGCTGCTCATTTCAGTTTTCACTCCATTTCTTCTTTTTTTTTTTCACTATCGAATGTCCTGCTCATCTAGGAGAGCTCTGGTTCTGGTCTCCAGTGATGCGGATGCTTTATCCTATTCAGTGGGGCAAACACTTTCATTTGGTTTTTAATCTAATGGGGCAACCAGAAAAATCTAAGTTTCTGAACCTTTACTCCAAGTCTTCTTTGAGGAACTGACATTTAACTGAGCATTAATGGAACTGGTCATGCAGTCACAGGAGAAAAAGAACTTTCAAATGGATAAGGGAGAGGCAGGCATTTCTAGGGGTAGGAACTGCCTCATACAAAGATTCAGAGAATTGACACAGTGTGACCACAGAAGGATCCACTACTCTTTGATGTAACTTCCACGAGGAGTAAATAAAATAGACCCAAAAGGCAAATCTATATGTGCATTTTCATTGTTTAATTAGAAAAGAGGTGGCAACTGAAAAGAAAATCAAAACTGGATCAGCTTTGGCAGCTGTAAAATCAGTTCATGAGTCACCTAGCATGATGTCCTAGTCTCCATGGGCTACAGACTCCATTCCAGCCCAGTTTGTTTGGGTGAAAAATTAACTCATTCTGTTTCCAAGCCTGCCTGACAATCTAATGATTACCAACATACTTCCTTGCCCAAAGTCATTGGAAGTATGAGTTATAACCCAACAAAGGACCAAAAAAAATTTATTTCAGAAAACTTTTTGCCAAATTACTTGGACGATATCTTCTCAAATTAATTTGGGAGCTTGTAAGAATTGCATGAAGGGGTGCAAGGAGCTACATCCAAATGGAAAGAAGAGTCATAGAAGTAAAGATGGCGAGAAAACTCTGGCAACAATGGGACATTTAATCCTCTGAACACAATTACCCTCCAAGCTACGGTCTTTTAAGGAATATTAATCAGAAAATTTCCCTGTTGCATAAAATTAGCTTGGATCAAGAATCTATTTTTGTTTCAATAACAACATCTCAGATAATGTGATAAGAATTTTAGGTTATAAAACTCAGTAGGGGAAAGTTTACTAGACTGAATCTAAGGTATTATCTCTTGGAGGCTTCTACCATCTGCTTAGGTTAGCATGTAGTGTTTGTCACCAAATTAAGCTTACATTGTTTTAAATTCTATAGTAGTAACATAATATCTATTTCAGGTTTTCCTCCTAGAGCTGGAACTGGCTCTAGAAAAAAGAATGTGTATCATTTTCTATATAAACATTGATTTCTGTCTCCAAATTATAACTTGTAGGAAGTTTTAAAACTGTGTTGAGAAGGAAAAACTTTTGTCTTAAGCTCTTTGCTGTTCACTGTTAGATCTTTTATCTGCAGCTTTATACTTTTTTGGATATTCTTTTAAAATTGCTATGTCCTTCAAGCAATATTCTAGAATACTCAGCAAATTTTCATTATAAAGCCCCAGAGACTTGGCTCCTGGAAATGATTGCCTTGAGCCTACATATCCCCCTTAAGTATGCCAGCCAGTTTATTGGCCATTTCAAATAGATCTTTCAGCGTTAAAAAAAAATAAAACCTTCATTGATTTGGTAAACTAACTGGAACAGAAGCTAAACTACTCATATAACAGAAGCTAAGGTGATTTGGTGAAGCAGCCTCTATAGAGATCCCACAGACCCCTAGAAGGATAGAAAACGCTGATGTACAGCATGTAAGGTTTAAATGAAACAATGCAGTGTGGGTGTCTGTTCACAGTAGCCAACTCAGTGTCTTAGGGGTGCAGTACAGTTGGCAAATTTGAAGTCTTATGACTTTATTTAAGTATAAGTGACAGAGAAATGAGGTAAGGAGAGGGGCACTATTCGACAACTACTTAATCAAGAAAATCCAAGTCTTTGCTTGGAAAGGAAACAAGGTCAAAGAACAGTCATTGAAAGAGATAAAATGGTTCTGTAGCTAGATTAAAAAGTGGTGAATTGGAGAAAAGGTGAAGGGTATTTGTTAAGGCACTGAGTTTAGTTTATAACTAAAAGGAGATTGACTATTAAATGTAATGCTTACTGAGTGTTCCTGGTCAAGACTCTTCCCTTTGAGTCTAAAGATGTAATTGCTTTTTTGTTCTTCCAGCTAAGTTCAAGTGTGCAAAGTTGAACAAGTCATTTAAGAGAGCTTCACTTCTCTTATCTCGCCAAGTGGCTGAACAGTGGGGTTCAGTTTCCTTAAGTGTATTAGAAGTAAGTGGGATTGTAAATATTGAACTGTTAGGAAAACAATCAGAAAAACTCCTTGTAGCATGCCTGGGATTATAATATGGATTCACCTAAAGTAAAAAAATTATAATTATAATTAATATGGTGGTAGCAGCAGCAAATTAGTTCAGGCAGTAAAGTACATGTAACTCAAATATGAGGACCTGAGTTTGATCCTCAGTGCCAGTGCAACAGAACTGGGCTTGGCAAAGCATGCCTGCAATTTTAGCATTGAGGGTGGGTGCGGTTTGGTGGAGAGCTTCCTTACCACCTCATGTCTGAGAAGTTTCAATTCAGCAATTTTTAGTATAGCCATAGGAATGACGCCCCTGCAGAGCCTCCTTCACAGCAATACCTTCTAGAGGAGCTATGAGAATGAGGTTGACTCAGAGCCACCAGAGCAGCAGAGCCACCAGCATGCAATGCTAGCCTGAGATAACTGTCCATAGGTCTACAAACAGTGAGAACTGCTGTTCAGACTGAATCCAGCAAAGTCATGGAACCAGGCCTTTCAGAGTATTCAAATCCCCCAGAGATTGCAGGTTGAGGACAGTAACTATGGAACATTAAAGTGTAATATTTTGGTTAGTGAAGACTTTCATGGGACATGCCCCTTGGGCTAATATGCAGATATAAGTGAGTATATACCATTTAACTCTTTCTGCTTCTGAATTAACTCACTCATTATGATCATTTCTAGTTCAATTCATTTGTCCACAGATTTTGGGAATTCCTTGTTTTTAATAGCTGAGTAGTATTCCATAGTGTAACCAGGAAACTGGGACAGAGGGGAGGACATCCTATTGGGACTCTAGATGAGAGAAGGATGGGAGAATGGCAAAGTTGCAGGATCCAGAGGATCCCAGAAACCTACAAGAAGAACATTATGATAGGCAGATTTGGGCCCAGGGGTCCCACTCAAACTATGGCACCAGCCAAGGTAAACTTCAAACCCCTACCCAGATCTAGCCAATGGACAGGACATTCTCCACAGTTCGAGTGGAGAGTGGGATATGACTTTCCCACATACTCTGGTGCCTCATATTTGACCATGTCCCCTGGAGGGGGAGACCTGGTGGCACTCAGAGGAAGGATAGCAGGCTACCAAGAAGAGACTTGATACCCTATGAGCATATTCAGGGGGAGGAAGTCCCCCTCAGTCACAGTCATAGGGGAGGGGAATAAGGGGAAAATGGGAGGGAGGGAGGAATGGGAGGATACAAGAGAGGGGATAACCATTGAGATGTAATATGAATAAATTATAAAAGTGTAATATTTTCCTTGTTGGGATTTGGACTTCCTTAGGGCCTCTTTTCTTGTTGCCCATATCTCCCTTTTAAAATCAGCATGTCTGCCTAATGCTCAGAAGCTTATTTTGATTTCATACGCTCATTTCTAGTGGGAATTTTCTTCAAGAGGAATCATGATGACACTCTTGCTCATGTCTAATTTAGAGGAGAATTTGGATTTTCACTTTCCAGTTGCTGTTGGAGTGTCTTAAGGCTCTTGGGCGCTATTGAGATAGAAAATTAGTGTACTTTATTGTGAGAAAGATGTGCTTTGGAGGGTCAAGGGCAGGATATTATGGCTTGAATGAATCCTCCAATTCTCTTTGTGATGGTCTGAATCTGAAATGTGTCCTACAGACTCATGTTTTGACCACTTGCTCCTAGGCAGTTGGAAATGTTTTAGAGGTCTGTGGAGCCTTTATAATACTGGGACAGAGGAGTTAGGTAGTGGAAAGAGATCGCTATAAGTGATCATTTGAACATAAAACATAGTCTCCATTTCCAGCAGATCTTTGCTACTTGGTCAGCTGATGTGAGCAGTATCCACCAGATGGACTGTCCACAAATAAACTCTGCAATGTGTTACCTGCCATGAGGGACTGGAATCACTCAGAAAGCTTGAGCCAAAACAAATGGTTTCACTCTGCTATTGTACTGGGGCTAAAAGTCAGACCTTTAGGAGGTTATTAGTTCAGAGGAGACCTTTGCCCTTTGATCCTAGTGACTAGATTGATGTCATTATCATTAGAGTGACTTAGATATCAAGGAATTAATCCCTCCAAACTTGAAGTGACTTTGTTTCCCAACTGGGCATGCACCAGCTTAACTCTTTACCATGATCTGGCACATCAAACCGACCCTCCCCACACTTAAGTCTTTTCAGCCTCTAGAACTGTGATCAGTTTATTTACTTTTCACATTACGCAGTCTGATGTATTCAGTTAACTAGCACCATGAGATGGACTAACTCATTAATACTGATTTCTAAAATCAAGGCTGTACTTTTAGTCTTATTTTTAACAGAAATTTAATGTATTTCCATAAAAGTATACACGTCGTAGACTATCTCCAGCCTCCCAAAAGCTTTTCTTAGCTTCTAAATCACTGTACAAATAAGAGTGTACAGATGATACCTTTGTGTTTTGATCAATACCTTTTTGTTTGTTCCTTAAACTCTGTGAGTAAGCCTAAATGTGCCCTTACCTTTCCAATGTGACAGCGGTCACTTATTCTTGCTAACCTGATGCATCAGATTCACCTTCTATACTTTTCATTATGTTTTTCCTTCTATGATCTTGACCTACAAATACTCACTGTCTTTGAATCTGGCTAGTTCCTTCAAACAAGTCTCATTGTATTTTGATCACATTCCCTAGTTGTCTTCAGTGGAAACACTAAACTTCATCTAGCAAATTGATTCAAGCAAAATTAAAATCAAATCAGTTTTATGCTCTTAAGTCATCTTCTAAAATACTAGACAGTTTTATGTTATGGAAGTTAGTTGTCATGCATTGACTGATCATCCATCAGAAGGTGTGGCTGCCTCTTCAGCATCCACTTACTTGGAGTTTTACCTCTTCCACATGATATCAACTACCGACCTCCAGAAAGATTTCTCCCTAGTATCAACCTTGCACCCAACTATATTCTGTAATCTTAAGTAACATGTTGAACCTTATGTAGATGCTCAACACCATCAGAACCATGTTTGTAAGAGAGAAGGGAGAAGAAGATTGGTCTTATCTGCAAGCATAAAATGAGTATCAGTCGTCTGTTGACTTTCATACCACAAACTAGTAAAATCAGTGGGGTTCTTGAGTCTTTCAGGAAAGTATTAAGTAGGATGTATCTCCAAAATTATTTTTTTCTGAATCAATTTGGTATATCCAATGTTAAAGAAACACAATTTAATATTATTTCAGCTCTCTTTCTGACTTTTTTTTTCCGAGAGGGAGTTTCTCTGTGTAGCCTTGACTGTCTTGGACTCACTTTGTAGAACAGGCTGGCCTCAACTCACAGCGATCTGCCTGCCTCTGCCTCCTGGGTGCTGGGAGTAAAGGCATGCACCACCACTCCTGACTCTCTTTCTGACTTTCAAGCCTTATGGTTCTTGGTGAGGTTACTAAATTTTTCCTTCTCTGCTTGGTAGTGACCCAAGAAAGCAATCCATTCTTTGATTCTTGATTTAAGAGGGTAGATCCAGTTGCCTTGTTACTGTTTAGTTCTTTCTGATAGAAACAGTTTGCGTGCCTGTGTATACTCCAATCCATCATCTTAATACAAATTCAGCTTTTCTTCTTACAGAATTTTGTTTTGTTTTTTTAGTCATTATCAAACAAATAACAAAGCTGTTTCATTCCATTGTTGGTTTGGCAAGAACAGCATTCCCACCTTACATTGTTCAGGTCCCCATCACCTCTCACTTCCAGATCTTGTGAAATTATCTCATGTTACTTTCTCCTCTGTTAGAATTATTTAGACCTCACCAAGGCCACCATTTGTCTCGTCCGGAGTAATTTCTTAATACATCATTCTGATAGCAATCACTGGTGGAATTTGGTCAATGTTTCCAAAATGGTGAATAAGAAAACTGAAAATGGTTTATGTTGAGATCTTAATAAAAGATAATTCTACCACCCAATCAAATCTCACTTACCTTAGCTTAAGTTCTTAAAATTTATTTATAGCAATTTATACATTGCTCCTTGGGCAGTGGTGTTTAACTCTTATTCTCAACTGTGTCTCCAATTCATTTTAAGAAAAGGTATTTCTACTACCATAGGCAAATTTTTCTGTAGACTGAAAAAAAAAATCAAAATATTCTCCTCTCAACAGGTAAACACAAACACTCTTAATTTAAAATCAATGCAGTCCAATCAGGCTCTCTCTACAGACTTCAAGTGTAGTTAGACTGAAGACAAAGTAAAAGAGAAGTTATAAGCTCAAGTTACAGGATCCGCTTAAGATGATCAACATTTTCAGGAGCTCAGAGACTCCAGGTGAGCCCAGGTATCTGATTTGGTTTACAGAGATCATCTTAAGTATTTGTTAAAAACAAATGTTAAGTTCTGGACTGGAATATATGATTGATTTGACTTTACCTTTGTGTCCAATCTGCTCCACGCAACTTTAGCAATTTCTAGTAAAATCAACAATCATTTAGAATCCTGGACTGAGTAGTTTCTTAAAGAAGAAACTCAGTATACAGAGAAAAAAAAATGAAGATAGAAATGAACAAAGCACTGTTGTATGTTATGTATTCTAAACTTAAGGTCTTCTATTCGAATCTTCATATGCTTTGCTCGGTCTATCCATAAGACACCCTACATCCTTCCCACTTCTGTTTCTATTATTACTTCAATCACCTGCTTTTAAAATATTAACAATTTCAAAACAGCTTTTCCACATTCTCCCCGTACCACAGTGCTTGCCGTACAATCTCACTGGAAAACGATCACTTTTATTATAAAGTCCATAGAAAATAGAATCAGTCTTACAGTAGAATTTTTTTTCTCACTGTATTTCAATTTTGCTTTTGAAAACTACATGTGATCAGAACGTTTTCCATTCTAGCTTGTGAAAACAACATTCCTTCTCTCTCATATGGAGACTACACGTTGTTAAATAGAAATATTTTTACTTAAACTTGGTAATCATAATTATGACACATATTACTTGTAGAAAATTAATAAGATAAGATCTATTGTTATATTTCCAAGCATTATGCATTGATCCTGACAATTTCCCCAAACCCTGACATTTCTTAACATGCCTCAATTTGATTTTTTTTAAGTACAGTCATTTTAGGTGAGGCCTTTCTTGTGAGAAATAAAAATGTGTTAATCATATTGTCAATAAAAGTTATTCTTTTAAGAATTGAGCTTCACAATAGATAATAATAGAGTGGTCCTTTAGCATTTATGAATGTTATAATTCATCAGAAAATAGGTGATGAAAATCTGTCATTGTGGACTTTAAGAAAGTAAAAAATAAATGTGATTACATAGTATTGGAAATTGGTAATCTATACTAAGGAATTATTCTTATTGGGTCTCAAACTAATAGTGATTCAGTTTATCATTAAGAGCACTCATCTCTTTAACCTCACATTGATTCACACAGAAGAGCCTTATTGCTGACACTTTTCTTACTTATAGGGAAGATCAGGAAAGAGCAATAATAATTTAGTTGACTAATCTAGGAGTTTGTATTTTTTTTTGATGAATCGTGTTAGCAAAACCTGGGGGATATAGAGTATTCCTTAACTTATATAACAGAATCCCAATATCAAAGGCTTAGGAGAGCCTTTTTTTTTTAAATGGCAGACTTTTATGTACTACTAAATTCAAATAAAAATAATCTGGTGAGTAAAGTATCAAATGTGAAGATTAATTAATTCTCCAAACAAGAGCAAAACAACTATGACACATAATATATGAGGATAGTGACAATTTTAATAGCATGCCACAGCCAGGGGGTGAATTGACTACCCAACAGTGACTGCTTAGCTAGTGCTGATTCAATTTCTCTAATTTTCCACAGAAAACTGTCACTCTCCTTCAGACAGAGGACACTTGCGACCTTCCACAGTCATTTCACCCCTCTCTGTTTTCCTCATCTTGAAAATAATAATGCCATAATCAACATGACTCTCGTGGGAGGCTGTGGATGTTTCCTTCATTGCTTTTAAAGATGTTTTATGTAAAGCAGTGTGAGTGCTTCCAAGCATGCTGTGGTGTAATGAGAATTTTTTTTTTATATTAGAAGTCATAGTGAGTGGCTAGTTAGCTGATTACAAGGACAGGATATAAAGGAGTCAGATTATATACTGTGGCCCTACATGAGTTGACACATATAAGTTCTATATCTAGGCCTAACAGGTGATGGCCAGTGGTCAAAAGGAGTAGACATTTTTAGGAAAATGCAATAAAACTATATTTGAATCACTTTCCCCCCCCCTTGGGTTTGTTTTATTGCATTTCAAAGATATGATTCAAAGCATTCAGATTTTAATTCATTAGTTACCTTTCAAATGATAAAAATCTTTCTTAAAAGGACAGAAATACATGAAGTCCATCCAGAAAGGAATGAAGAAGTCTGTATGGGAGACTTGGGGGTTTTAAGGAGGAGTTGGGAGGGAAAAAAAGGAAGAGGTATGTTTAGTTACTATATATTCATATGTAAAGTTACTGAATTATAAGGAAAATACATTTGACTAAGGAGTTTTTTCTTCTGAGAGTTTCAAGTTCTTTATAGTATGACATCAAATCTAGTAGATTCCTGGTGGGGTACACCTCAAAATTATATGATATGCTTATTAACTTGAATTTTCAGAAAAAAAATAAAGATAACATTCATTAATAACATCTGTGAAGAATGAAGATCTGCTTGCTGTAATCTGAATTCTGGAAAAGATACCAGAATAACTAAAACTGATACCAGAGCTTGTCCAGTTTCTTATCAGAGCAGTGTAAGACACTTGTCAAGAGTCCCTCTGTGGTCAGTAGGCCTGCATTGAACTCTGGGGCTGGCGTATTTGGCATGTTACCAAATATCCAACTGAAGGCGTTGGGAATACATAGTGTTTTAGATAGTTCAGCATTTTCTCAGCCCCCTTCCAATAACAATTTCTTGAGTTGTTTTCGAGAGCAGTTTAATGTATGTGGTTCAGGTGGTGCCAAACCTGCTCTAAGAATTCAGAATTAGGCTCATTGCTTAGGAACAGCCAAGAGCGACATGAACAAGCACCTTAGGCTTCACTGAAATTACTGAAAACTTTTCTGGTATGATAATCTGAAGTGGTGGTTGAACGTATTTAAAATAATTTGCATATAAATTAAGAGGCCATGGAAATAATTAATATAAGTCCCTTATAATTTTCATTATGAGCCCAGCCTTAAGAGAAACAGAATATACATTGTAGGTGGACTGGGCTGGGGGACGTGATGGAATACACACTAGGATGGGGGCAGGGATGTGAACAGGAGCGACCAGGTAGTTAGGGGAGGATGAAGACAGAGAATAACAGGATAGACACAATGAAGATGGTCCTAAGAGACAGGATCATAGCACTCTCTGCTCACATTCAATAAATAAATAAATACACAGAGACATCTCATACTAGCTACTTAACGGGACACCTGAGAGGTCTGAAAACAAGAAGAAATCACACCCAAAGGGATTAGATATGAAGAATTATTCAAATCAGGGCTGAAATCCATAAAATAGAAATGAAAAAGAAAACCACAAAGAATCCAAGAAGTGTGTTTTTTTTTTTTTGAGAAAATCGGTAAGATTGATAAACCCTTATCAATATTAACTACAAGACAGAAAAGACATCTAAATTAACAAAATTAAAGATGAAAAGACATACATAGCAACAAACACTGAGGAAATCCAGAGAATCACGACAATTTAAAAATCTACCAAATTGGAAAATCTAAAATAAATGAATAATTTTCAAGATATAAACCACTTACCAAAGTTAAATAAAGGTCAGATAAACAATATAATAAACAGTTCTATAATTCCTACTAAAATAGAAGCAGTCATTAGATGTTTACCAACAAAATAAAGCCCAGGGCTAGATGCTTTTCACACAGAATTCTACCAGATTTTAATGAATAGTTAATGCCAAAGTTCCTCAAAAATTTCAACAAAAAATCAACAGAAGGAGCACTACCTAATTCATTTTATAAGGCCACAGTTACTCTCCTACCCAAAACCACATAAAGCTCCCACAAAGATAGAGAACTGGAGGCTAGTTTTCCTTATGAATATAGATAAAAAAATTCTCAATACTACACTGGCACATAAAGAATTAGAATATATCTGAAAGATCATCTACTATGACCAAGTACGCTTCATCTCAGGGATGTAGAGATATTTCAACATATATAGACTGATAAATGTAATCAATGTTATAAATAAACTGAAGGTCAGAAACCACGTGATTACCTCATTAGAAGCAAAAAAGACATATGACAAACTCCAGCACACATTCATTATAAAAATCTTGGAACCAACCCTACATCTAACAAAGGTCTAATATCCAAAATATATAAAGAACTCAAGAAATTAAACACCACCAAACCAAATAACCCAATTGAGAAATGGGGATTGGAACTAAACAGAGAATTCTCAACAGAAGAATATCAAATGGCTGAGAAACACTTAAAGAAATGCTCAACCTCCTTAGTCATCAGGGAAATGCAAATCAAAACAACTCTGAGATTCCATCTTACAGCCATCAGAATGGCTAAGATAAAAAATTCAAGCGACACCACATGCTGGCGAGGATGTGGGGAGAGAGGAACACTCCTTCATTGCTGGTGGGAATGCAAACTAGTACAGCCATTTTGGAAATCTATCTGGTGCTATCTCAGAAAAATGAGAATAGGGCTTCCTCAAGACCCAGCTATTCCACTCCTTGGAATATACCCAGAAGATGCTCCAGCACACAACAAGAAAATTTGCTCAACCATGTTCATAGCAGCCTTATTCATAACAGCCAGAACATGGAAACAGCCTAAGTATCCATCAATAAAAGAATGGATAAAGAAACTGTGGTACATATACACTATGGAATACTCTTCAGCTATTAAAAACAAGGAATTCCCGAAATTTGTGGATAAATGGATTGAGCTAGAAATGATCATAATGAGTGAGTTAACCCAGAAGCAGAAAGACTCAAATGGTATATACTCACTTATATCTGCATATTAGCCCAAGGGGCATGTCCCACAAAAGCCTTCACTTACCAGGAAACTGAGACAGAGGAGAGGACATTCTAGTGGGACTCTAGATGAGAGAATCATGGGAGAATGGCAAAGTAGAAGGATCCAGAGGGTCCTAGAAACCTACAAGTAGAACATTATGATAGGCAGATTTGGGCCCAGGGGTCCTGCTCAAACTAAGGCACCAGCCAAGGACAATACAGGCCGTAAAACTTTAAACCCCTACCCAGATCTAGACAATGGACAGAACACTCTCCACAGTAGAGTGGAGAGTGGGATATGACTTTCTCAAGTACTGTGGTGCCTCACCTTTGACCATGTCCCCTGGATGGGGAGACCTGGTGGCACTCAGAGGAAGGACAGCAGGTTACCAAGAAGAGACTTGATACCCTATGAGCATATACAGGGGGAGGAAATCCCCCTCAGGAACAGTCATAGGGGAGGGGAATAAGGGGAAAATGGGAGGGAGGGAAGAATGGGAGGATACAAGGGATGGGATAACCATTGAGATGTAACAAGAATAAATTAATTTTAAAAAAGTAAAAAAAAAAATAAAATAAAAAATAACAATCTTGGAGAGCTTAGTGACATAAGGGACATACCTCAAGATAATGAGGGCAGTTTACAGCAAACCCATAGCCAACATCAACCTAAATGGAGAGAAAAATTAAAAGCAAATCTGCCAAAATGAGGAAGAAGGCAAGGTAGTCCACTCTCTCAACATACTCAATATATCACTTGATGTCTGAGCTAGAGTAATAAGGCAACTGAAGGAGATCAAATGGATACAATTTAGGAAGGAAAAAGTCAAAACATCTTTATTTGCAGATGATAAGGTAATATACATAACCAAACTCCTACAGTTGATAAATACTTTCAAAAATGTAGTTGATACCAAATTAACTCAAAAAAAGTCAGAGATGCACAAATGACAAATGGACTAAAAACGAAACCAGAAAAACAACATATTTCCCAATAGCCCAAATAATATACAAAACATTGGGACATCTTTTCATCCATTACTGGCAGTAATGCAAACTTTTATAGCCACTATAGAAATCAGGATGGTTGTTCCTCAAGAAAATGGTAATCTATACCCCAATATCTAGCTATATGACTCTTAGGCATATATACAATGGGTCGGTCCTTCAACCTACCACAGAGAAATTTACTCAGTCATATTTATTTTTTTTCTCTTTTCATATTATCCAGAAACTAGATATAACCTAGATGTTTCTCAACAGGTGAGTGGATAAAGCACATCCAACCAGTGCTTGGCCTAACCTGAGACCCACCTCATTGGGAGAGAGGCAACCCCTGACACTATTAATAATACTCTATTATTCTCACAGACAGGAATCTAGTATAGCTGTCCCCTGAGTGGCTATACCCCAGCAGCGGATCCAAACAGATGCTGAGACTCATGGCCAACCATTGGGTGAAACATAGGGAGTCTTGTGAAAACGTGCAGGGATGGTTAGAAAGACCTGAAGGTGACAGGAGCTCCACAGGAAGACCAAAAGAGCCCACTAAGCAGAGGCCAGAGGGCCTTGCAAGACTGAAGCACCAATGACCATGCACAGTCTGGACCTAGGTACCCTACACAGATGTATTAGATGGGCATCTCAGACTTCATATTGGTCTCCTAGTAATGGAAGCAGGGACTGTTTCTACATGTCTGATCATGGACTCAGTTGCCTGCCTTTTTATCACTCCCCTCTAGAGGGACTTGCCTTACCAGGCCTCAGGGAAGGAGGATGTGCTCAGTCCTGATGTGACTTGATAAGCTGGGGTGGGTGGGTTGGAGGGCTCCCTTCTTCTGAGGAATAGGGGAGAAGGTAGGGGCAAAGAGGAAGGTTAGGACTGTGAGGAGAGAAGGGGTGGGGCTATGATCAGGATGTCAAATCAATAAATAAATTAATTAAAAAATAGCAAACAAAGATGTGTTATATTTTCATACTAGACTATTATTCAGCCATTAAAATTTTTCAGGTAGGTGGATGGAAACAAGAGAAAATTATCCTGAGCATTTAATCCGGACTCAGAAAGACAAATAAGATATGCATTCACTTATTATATGGATATTAAGTCATTGATAACTAAGCTACAATCTGTAGAACCACAGAGGTTAGGAATATGGCAAGGAAATAAGGGAGACAGATAAATCTTCCTAGGAAAGATAAATAGGACAGATCGTTTTGGATGGATGTTAGTGTGTGTGTGTGTGTGTGTGTGTGTGTGTGTGTGTGTGTGTTGTGTGTGTGTGTGTAGTAGAAAGAGAGGAACAAGTGAGGAAGGAAAGATTAAAGGGAGAAAACACAGAGAAGAACAACTAAAAGCAAAGGGCATTTGAGGGGTAGTATGAAAACATAATACAATAGGTGAAGGTGATCTAAATGAAATCACCAAAATAATTGGGGAGACAGAGCCACAACTGGGCATATTTTATGACCAAATAAGCTAGTTGTTCTGGGAATGGGTTATATATATAATTAAATTGTTGGCAAAAAGGGGTCTCATGGAAATCCAAAACACCCAGGTTGTTGACAAGAAAATAGGTTGCTTTCCACAAAATGAAGTCAAGGATCTATTGCTAAAAAAAATAAATAAATAAAAATAAAAATAAATTTAAAAAACTCATCTACATAACTCATTAAACTTGGAAAAATCAAGCTTGTCCCTACCCAGAAACTTTACCCAAGTGCTAGCATCTTTGTTACAGTAAGGTGACATGCATACCAATGAATGAGAAACATAAACACCAACTCAGCCCCAAATGCTTCAGTCTAGAAAAGCACCCTGACTGAAAGGTATGCTAGTATAATGGTGGCATAACCAAGAAATACCGAATTTTACTTAAGGTCTACTACATGAGAAGGAACCAATATCTAAAGAATCTTCATTGACAAAGGACCTGATATTAGATAGGGCAGAGACTTTGGGTAAAATTAAATACTATAAAATGGTTCCTAATGACAGTTTACTATGCTATAAATCAATTCCTGTATGCCCGTTATCACAGCCATTTCCTTCTACAGCAGATGGAAACAAATATGGAGACCAAACCCAGGTAAAGTGCAGAGATTGAGAGACCTTTGAACATTCAGCCATCAGTGTGCTGTCTCCACCATATTCCTCCACTCAGGAATCAGGGAACTGTGCTGAAGATGGGGAGAGAGTGTGTAAGATACAGAAGAGATAGAGGACACCAAGGAACCTAGGTCCTCTAAATCAACAGGATTGATGCACATATGAATTCATAGATACTGGGGCAGTATGGATAGGGCCTGCAAGCATCTTTGCCAGATGCAGTCCTAGAATTCAGTGAATTGAGCAGGTACCCCATTCACTTACTCAGAAACTATCTCCAATTGATCACCTCTTGCAAACAAAAATTTAGTTTTCTCCAAGAGAGTCTCACTAGGGATATAAACTATTCTTAAATGTAGGCTGCATATATAGTAGCAGATGACCAAGGGAAAACAAACTCAATGGATATTTCTAGTTTCATAAGGTCCTTTTGCACTTTTATAAAAAATAAATATTTTACACAACACACACACACACATACACTTTTGCTCTTTTTCACCCTACATTTTTTTTGTGTATCTACTATAGATTCTAGTTTTATATTTTCATAGGACTACTGACTATGTGACTGAGTCAGTCCCTCTGATCTGGCCCTTGTGCCTTTATCTTGGGTTCTTTTCTTTCTGTTTCTTTTGTCCTATTCCAGTATGTCAGTTTTTGTCTTAACTTATTAGGTTTTAGCTTAGTTTATTGTTTTCTCTTAAAAGCCTGTTTACTTTCTAAGGAGACACAAATGGGATAGATCTGAGGGGTTGTAGGAGAAACTATGAGGATTAGAGTTAGAGGAATCTGTAATCTGGATAGAAGGCTAAAAACGAAGAAATCAATTTCTGTAGGTGTCCTGGATGCAGGGGCACATACTTTTAATTGCAGCACTCAGGAGGTAGAGGTAGGAGGATCTCTGAGGTCAAAGTCAGCCTGGTCTACATAATGAGTTCCTGGTCAGCCAGGGCTGCATATGAGACCTTGTCTCTAAAACAAACACGCAAGCAAACAAACAAAAAAAACCAAACACAAGTTCATCCTCCACAAGTGGGATAAGAAGTTGGAATGCCAGGTATAAGTGACAAAAGCCATCTTGGCCAAGGGTGCTTATGAGCCCAATTTGGGTCATCATACACTATATTAAGGAATTGCCTTGCCAAGTTAAATATATATAGTTATATTGTATACTATAGATTTATAAATATTATATATAATGTATAACAGTATATATAATACATTAATATATAATACAATTATATATATATATATATAACCAAGGAATTTTAATCCAGCAACATGGCTGCTCCTGCAAGGAATCACACCCAAAGTGTGATCTGGCTGCAATACAGACAAAAAATTAAATATTCTACAAAAAATATTTTCTACAGTGGCTAGCAAGTATGTACTCAGTAAGATTTGTTTGTGTGGAATGCACCTGGATCCACATAAAACAGTGGCAGAACCTTGCTGACAGCACATCTTTAAAGACCAAGGTGGCAACCATGACAACCTGCAATAGAATATTTTCCTTGCAACAAGTAGCTCTGAGAAACAGAACAGATGATGTTCATCCATCCAGAACTTACCATCTCCTGGAAGGTTTCTGGGCTGTTCTTACAGAGAACGGCATGTGAGTATGGGATAAGTATTTTTGTTAGGTATCACCCGTGTTCCCAGCTAAAATTTGAATCTCCCTTATGATGTCAATAGAACCGCAGAGTTCAGTTCATAAAGGAAGGGGTATATTTATGTATAATTTAACAGGTTCAGCATGAATAATGCATTGAAATTTTGAATAACACCATATCTCGAGGCTTTGTGAGTCACGTCAAGTTAAAGGCTTTCATAATATATTTAGGAGGAACCAAAAATATATTTAATTTCATTCAGTCCTGCCATTGTTCATTTTTCTTAAGATTCCTCATTTCCAGAAATGTCTGTATTTAAAGTACCTTCCATTGTAATATACATAGCTGTGAGTCAGAAGGCACAGACATCCCCATCCTATTTCTGCTAACATTTTCTTCTCAGAGTGACCACACCTGGATGAGCAGAACACCTTACAGAAGTGACAGAAGCATGCCTAGATACCTGCATCTCTTACACCTGTGTGTAGGAAGCATATGGGTCCCTCAGAATCTATCCTAGCATTGCTGAACAGTACTCTTCTGCATAGAGAATTCAACTTCACAAACGGCATCTTTGAGGATCTTATAATAGAGCTGGTAACATATTAACAATCTGTTAGCAGTCTGGACTGTCATGAGCAAGAACCCACGCACAATATGAGCCATCGTTTATTTTTTGCTCATACCAAGAAAAGACAACATTTATTTTAATAAATCAAGGCATACGGGGGAAAAATAAACAGGTCTACATGCACCGAATGGGTCACTGAGAGTCATCAAAATGCTGTTGCCTCTTAAAAAGGACAGAAGGCAAGTTTGGGAACTTGCAAGATGATTTTAACTTTTACAAATATAGGCCAACTGTTTTCTTGGTCATTCTAGGAGGAAATACCAAGTACTAAGCTAGTGTTTTTGCTTAAACAGTGATTGGTTGATTCTATTATTTACAATCCACAAGGATAGTTTTCCAGTTGGAAGCATGCTGCTGTAGTGCTCTCACTAGTTGCTAAACATTGAATAATTTGTATTCACTTGTGGCAATAGAGAGCTGTGCATCTTCATATACGTGACTCTAAAAGGCAATTTAAATGGGAAATTGCTTAAAGTGGGTGTATTGGTATAAGAGTAAAATTTGTTGAAGTCCTATTCATCAAGTAATTCCCATTCCCTGACCTGTTGGTATTTGGTGTTATAAAGGAATGAAGTCCATAATCTTATTATGAACACTGCATCATTTTCTAGGGGGAGTGAATTTAGGTTTAATTTTTAAAGATGTTTGTGTTTCTCATTCAGTCAGAGGAGATACATGTGTTTATTTGAAAATGGGAGATTAGAGGGCTTGTAGAGATTATGTTGGGGTAAAGGGTAGGATATTTGGAGTTTTCCCCCCAAATCATGATGATGTAATTTCTACAGAGGAAGAGCTATCATTGGTGGGAGGAGATTTCATTTATTATGGCTCTCTAGAGCTGGGACTAGGGTAAGCATGCTCCTCAGGAGGGCAGTTTTGTGCAACACGAAGACCACAGCAGAGATCCAGCATGTCTGCACAGGATAGATCACTTCTATGGTTTAGTTTTACTTTGTCTCATATAAGTGTTGTAGGTAGTGGTCTTTCCTCCCACGCCCAAGCTCTTGGGGTAACAACTCAGGATACTCATTAAATATTATACAAATACCTCCGCCATATAGCTAGACTCTTCTCTGAGTAGCTCATAATTTACAATAACCCATTTATATTACTTTATATTCTGCCACATGGATGGTTACATAAACTCAGGCGCCATGCACCCAGCTTCCTCATATCTTGCCAGCTGAATCTCTCCTAGAATTCTTTCTGCCTGTCAGGAACCCTACCTGTTTCATCCCTTAACTGTAGGCCATAAGGTTTTTAATTGACAGGTGTCGAATCTACACACTACACAAGAGATTCCTTCTACATATCTATCTGTTGGTTTATGACCCTTTCTTCAGTAAAAACCTTTATGTCTTCCTGAAATCCTGTTAGGCTTCCCTCGTATGCATACTTTATCCATTTTTGTTAGAATCAGCACTCTCTACAGCTGGGGTAAATCCTGAAGGAATGGACATTTTGAGGAATTCACAAATTCCACAGGCAGACACAGACTTTCTTGGATTACAAGACCTAGAGCTTAAAAGAGAGCATGCTAGGAGTTTAAAAAGGTTTGCAGGCAACTGGACCTGGTTTCTGAGCTTTGCAGTTATGCAACTGAAAAGGGTAGGTGGGACCTTCTGGCAGTCAAAATGTCACTGGGAGTTGTTGCATGGAAGAAGTAAACTGACATGGTGCCTGAGAACACTTACTCCCTATAACCAAGAAGGGATAAGTGCCTGTGAGTATATCAGCTTTTATGGAGCCTACTCCCTCACACTAGCTTTAATGTAAGATACTTGCTTCTTCTTCTTCTTCTTCTTCTTCTTCTTCTTCTTCTTCTTCTTCTTCTTCTTCTTCTTCTTCTTCTTCTTTCTTCCTCCTCCTCCTCCTCCTTCTTCTTCTTTTTCTTCTTCTTCTTCTTCTTTCTAAAGAAATGATGTGACAGTAAATCTGATTCCTGTGGCACACATGTCAAATTAACTGCTTGTTTTCAAGCCAATATAAAGAAATTTGCATGAAAGAACTTTATTTTGGCCCTTTTCCAATTAATCATGAAAATAAATGGTGCTGATCAAGCATTCTAGGTAATGTGTAGATTTTTAGATGTACAAAGTGATTAATTTTCTGGAACTATAGTTAATTTTCTGGAGATAAACCAAAAAGATAACGATCTCAGTTGGCAAGAACAGATGCACATTCGTCTTCATTGTCAACATCCAGCAAAAAAGGGACTCTTTAGAGACTGTAGAAACTTATACTCTTGACTAAATACAATCAGTAGTCACAGACTTTTAAAAAACTATGACACGTTATAGAAATGAGCCACATTCTTATACACTCACACACCGCTTTCCTTAAGAAATAGTGCTCACTTAGCATTCCCATGACTATAATGCATTGTCTACGTCGATTACTGTATGGACATGCTTACTTGAATACTTGAACTTTTTGAGACCACTTAGGTAATTTTATGAGCATTCATTTTAGTAAAATTACAAAGTATGAAATTGCCTTTTGAATACATATTTCTGTGCCCATACATTAGACCAGCCCTCAATCCCATGGGAGAAGTTTATTTTTTGTCACAGAGTACAGCTAATACCAAGGCTCTCGACTTGTCAATGAGTGGAGAGTTCATTGTCTGTGGAGTATTCAGCCCTACATGGGACATGTGCATCTCTGCCCTTTACACAAGGTTCAGGGACAATCACAGAAGAAAGCAGAAAGCTTGTAGAGTCAAAATGTCTTCTAGACATGGGCTGTTGAACACATAAAATCACAGCTGCTGTGGTTGCCCGCACAAGAACTGAACGTGATCGATCACACCTGTCTGCACTCTAGGAAGAATAGGGGAAGGTTTTAAGAACACTACCCTTAGCCAAGGAGCCGTGGCTTCTGTGGGAGGACTCAATTATATTAGGGATGTGGCTCATGCGACACTGAACCTGTTCCAGTAGATGACTGCACATCCATGAACATTTGGGTAGCACTGCTTTTGGCCTCAGTTGGAAAAATGTATATGTGGATGTGGATATGATTGTGAATATGTATATGTTATGAAATTTTGATGGAAACATTGATGATCCAGGAGTTGGAATGAAGGTGTGGAGAAACAGATAAATTACATTATATACATAAGTGATATTTTAAGAAGCAATATGTGTGTTTGTATGTGTTTATGTGTCTGTGTGTATATGTGTGTGCATAAATGAAAAAATCCTTACATTTAAAAAGATACAAGAAAAATCTTTTAAACTGTCACTTAAAGTGAGAAATTGTCATGCTATTTTTTTCATTTTACCTTTTATTTATTTATTTTTTCCCTTTATTAATTTATTCTTGTTACATCTCAATGGTTATCCCATCTCTTGTATCCTCCCACTCTTCCCTCTCTCCTCTTTTCCCCTTATTCCCCTCCCCTATGACTGTTCCTGAGGGGGATTACCTCCCCCTGTATATGCTCATAGGGTATCAAGTCTCTTCTTGGTAACCTGCTGTCCTTCCTCTGAGTGCCACCAGGTCTCCCCCTCCAGGGGACATGGTCAAAGGTGAGGCACCAGAGTATGTGAGAAAGTCATATTCCACTCTCCACTGGAGAATGTTCTGTCCATTGGCTAGATCTGGGTAGGGGTTTAAGGTTTACTGCCTGTATTGTCCTTGGCTGGTGCCTTAGTTTGAGCGGGACCCCGTAAAGAAACTGTGGTACATATATACTATGGAATACTACTCAACTATTAAAAACAAGGAATTCCTGAAATTTGTGGATAAATGGATTGAGCTAGAAATGATCATAATGAGTGAGTTAACCCAGAAGCAGAAAGACTCAAATAGTATATATTCACTTATATCTGCATATTAGCCCAAGGGGCATGTCCCATGAAAGCCTTCACTTACCAGGAAACTGAGACAGAGGGGAGGACATTCTATTGGGACTCTAGATGAGAGAAGCATGCTATTTTTTTTTATTTTGTTGGAAAGAGTAAGCAGAGTTGTTGGAAGTTTGACAATGAGATGGCTGATTTTCATCTTACCTGATTGCTGTGTCAGCAATGAGAGCAGATACTGGTGGTTCCTTGGACTTGGTGGGAACACCGTTAAGTGGCACTGTCCTTTTCAGTAAAGATGCCATGTAATCTAGCAATCAGAGGTTAGGTGAGAAGTTTAGAAGATGTATGTAGCCCTTGCAAGCATGCCAGTTAGTCCAACCAATAGGGAAGAGGTGCTAATGGAGGAATCACTGGTGTGTGTGTGTGTGTGTGTGTGTGTGTGTGTGTGTGTGTGATATTACTTGTCTTTTCTTTTTGTGGCTCTGAGGTTGACTTCAGGTCTATGCCAGGTGAGCACTCTATCTCTCAAGCCCACCCCGACAGATACAACCATGTGTATTTCACGATTGAGTTTATTTTATTGAAAATAGATTTTTTTTCCATACAGTGTATTCTCATCATGGTTTCCTCTCTCCCAACTCATCCCAGATCTTCTCTAATTTCCCATCCACCCAAATCCACATGCTTATTCTTTCATTAGAAATACAAACAGGTAGGGCTGGAGAGATGGCTTAGCAGTTAATAGCCCTGGCTGTTCTTCCAGATGAGCCAGGTACAATTCCCAGCACCCACATGGCAGCTCACAACTGCCTTTAACTCTTATTCTAGAAGGTCTGACACCATTACACAGACATGCATACAGGCAAAACACAACCACCACATGAGATGAAAATAAATAAAAACATTTAAAAAGAATACGATGAGGAATATAAAATAATAAAAAATAAATAAGATAAAAACAAACAAAGCACAATAGGACAAAACAAACAAACAAACTGGAGAAAAAAACACATGTCAATGAATGCCTTGTGGATTTTTATCTTATTTTTAAATTAATTAATTATTACATCATTTTATCTTCTCTTCCCTCTCTGAAACCCCTCTCCTGTTGTCCTCCTTGGTCTCTCTATATACTTATAATCATCCAAAGTATAAACTTAATTAGAGTCTATCACACAGTTATAATTTGTAGTTTAAAATTCTCAAAAACAAACTGGATGGGGTGGCTTATGCTTTTAATCTTAGGTAAGGAAAGACAATTGCTTTGAGCTGAAACCCAGCCTGTTTTACACAGTTATTTTCAGTCAAGCCTGCACTACAGAGTAACAGATGGTTGCTACTTGCTAAATGGTCAGCCATGAGAACATATAGACAAGTTATATTTTGAATTTATATGTACACGCACACACACACACACACACACACACACGCACACACACACGCACACACACACACAGGGGCCATGAGTTTGAAAGAGAGTGGGAAGGGGTAAAGGGGATGGAGAAATGCAACTAAGATACAATCTCAAAAATAAACAGCAATAAAGAAAATATAATAAAACCTATAATATGATGATATGTGCATAATATGATAGATATGTTATAAATATGTAATTAATAATACGATAAATTGCAGGGCATACAGAAATAAAGAAATGAAGGAAGGAAGGGAGGAAGGAAAGAAGGAAGCCTTTGATACGCCAGGGGAAGCTTGAATAAGTCTTCTGCGGTGCAGGTCAAGTCCATGTGAGCTCATGATCTGAGGACTGTGAGACTGCTTCATTTGTTCTGTCCCTCTGAATTTCTTTGGGATGAGAACCACCATGTAACAGATTGATGGGGCTCCCCATTCCTACTCTAAGGCTTAGAGAAGAAATGCCTTCTGATACCGGGAGAAGAAAGGGGGGGGGGCTTATCTGCATAAGGGTGAGAGAAGATTGTCAATTTTTTTTGACTCTGAGAGACATTTTTAAATTGTGCAATCTGTACTTGAACTGTGCCTTGGCTAGCAGGCTCAGAGCTGCAACAGGATACACTGGCTGTAGCTCTGCTTTTACTCTGGTCTCTATGTATTTTTTTTTTCATGAGAGCTTAGTTAAATTTAGTCTGAGTGTGTTGTTTGAGTAACAGCATCTCTAATGGCAGTGCTGTTTCATAGAGAGTGGAAGGATAAATCACAGACTTTTATTTCCATTTAAGGATTCTGACCTTACTAACCATGTTCTGCTACAATAGTATTCTGTCTTTCACAAATTATTGACCCATGATAAATTCTATTCTTTTGGGACATGTCCAGCTATATTTACTTTGAACGCAATAGAACTAAAGAGCTTTCTTTCCCAAATTCATTGTTGTTTACTAAAGGATGTCATAACATTAATGTAGAGAGTTATACAGAATGAAAGAAAAATGACAAAAGATGTTACTCTGCGGTTTCTTTTTAGGTGAAAATAAAGTGATTATATTTCAAATTAATTAGAAACCCATATACTATGAAATGAGCATGTAGATGTTCCTACTACCCAACTGTCATGTCCCCTACTTCTAGGTGACCACCCTTTAATAATATTTATTTCCACTAGTTTTATATTATATCTGTTAAAGTTATGTGCCTATATGCTTTAATTTGTATATATTCATTTTGTAGTTTATAGATTTAAATTTTACTTATTTACTTACTTATCTAAAAAATGTTGTTAAGGATTAGCCTATTCTGTGTCAGGTGGAAAGTTGGGGATACAGGAGTGAAAACACAACATAAGGTCTTCCCTCTAACTTCAACACTTAGGAGTTGATTGGGAGAGGGAAAACTGTAAACGCTCCATGGTACACACCTGCACACTTTTTTTGTTGAGAGAAAGGTAAGCCTATTCCACTGGAAAATAGCTGTCCAATTTAGGATAAGAATAATCCTTCTTACCTGCAGCGCTCCATTGTTTACATCACTACTGAACTGTTGTCCAAACTTGAAAGCTTATAGAACCTTACAAGACATTGTATCCCCGCCCCCCATCAATTATTCCAGCTCAACATAATTTTTACTGTATTGGTTTTTCAGTGACATAGGTGGACTATCTTAAACTTCCGACTCTTTCTTGATCAATTTGGATTTTATGAACCAGATTTATATAACAGTCTAAATCACTCATCACTCTCCGAGAGTCTCATACCTTGTAAATCTCTTGCACTGCTACCATAAGGCTCAGCAAAGTCAGCAAAGTCATTAAATCCCCACACCTGTTCCCAGGTCTCCGTGGAATTAATATTTTTCTCAACTATTCTGTAAACAGTTCTGTACAACTGGCGTGTCAAACACCATCTCTAGGTACTCATCTGTCTCAGCCGATGCCTATTCCAATTGTGTTATCTACTTCCTGATATCCATGGGGACCGTAACCAGGCATAACTAAGCATGATTCATGACTCCTATGAGCCAGTACATGTGGGATTAATTTTTTGATACATAGAATAATGACCTCTCAAATGAGTCCTGGTATTTATGTGTATTATCTTACATGAGCTAATGCAATTACATTTACATATGATATTTAATTGCTAAGTTGTATAAGTTACTGTGGATAATTCTTTTGTGATATCCAGGTGATGCTAGCATGATTACAAAGTATGTTTAATGAGGAAAAGAGATTATAAATATGAGGAGATTCTTAGGGAGATGGAACCTCAGAGGTAAAACTGGCACACACCTTTAATCCCAGCACTCGAGAGGCATCCATGTGAGTTAAGTGCGCGACCAGACTGGTCATAGAGTGAGTCCAGGACAGCCAAGTCTACACAGAGAAACCCTGTCGCGACAAACCAAAAAAAAAAAAAAGGTATACAGTCACAAACCATGGCCTGTGAGTAAGTTAGCACCCCTGGAGAGGAGTACAGCTCTGCTTATGTCCTGAAAATAGGCCAATGAGACCTGGCAAACATTAATCTATTGAACTGTGATATAATATTGGTTAAATACAGGATAATCTGTTATAAGAAACTTTTCTTTTTTTTTTCATTTTTTCCTTTATTAATTTATTCTTGTTACATCTCAATGGTTATCCCATCCCTTGTATCCTCCCATTCTTCCCTCCCTCCTCTTTTCCCCTTATTCCCCTCCCCTATGACTGTTCCTGAGGGGGATTACCTCCCCCTGTATATGCTCATAGGATATCAAGTCTCTTCTTGGTAACCTGCTGTCCTTCCTCTGAGTGCCACCAGGTCTCCCCCTCCAGGGGACATGGTCAAAGGTGAGGCACCAGAGTATGTGAGAAAGTCATATCCCACTCTCCACTCTACTGTGGAGAATGTTCTGTTTATTGTCTAGATCTGGGTAGGGGTTTAAGGTTTACCGCCAGTATTGTCCTTGGCTGGTGCCTTAGTTTGAGCGGGACCCCTGGGCCCAAATCTGCCTATCATAATGTTCTACTTGTAGGTTTCAAAGTCCAGATATGTTCTGTAGATTCTTTGATATCAGGGATTTATTATAAAGCTCTGTTATTATCACAACTTCTCAGACTAGAGTTTACAGAGAGAATTTAATGTTGTTATTTTTTGGGCTAGTGAGTGGATGGAAGCCTTGCCATGGGAAAGGACAATGTAAGTACCGTGATCTCGTGAACAGATTGTATGGAGTGGGCATTGTTTATATTCACGAGAAAAGTAAAGCACAGAGCTGATATTCACCTGAAATCCAGCAAAGAGGGAGATGAGGTCATGTCCAGTGAGAGCAAAGCAGGCACATGTGATAAGAGGACAAAACAGAGCTGGCAGGGAAAGTGATTCAGAATCAAGCTACAGGATAAAAAAGGGAACATTCTTGAAACTGATAGTTCATTGCTAGAAGAGCCACAGATGTAGCTCTTCTACACACAGTATGTACTCTTCTTATGAAAGTGGTAGTCAAGCTAATTCATTTTCACTGAAAAATCAACTACAGATTCTCTGTACTGTATGAGATTGTTTTGTTACATCTAGTGTGTTAGTAGACAATTTTTAATTGATCCTTTTTATGATAGGCCAGACTATTTCTGGAGCATTTATAATCTATTTGTATCTAATTTCCTCACTTGTAAAATGCCTACCTTACAGTTACCAAGGAAACAAAAATCATAAGTATCTAGCATCCAGCAAACATCCATAAGTGTTAGTTCATAATTAAAATAATAATTACACAATACTTAACCAACTTAGGAAGACAAGCTATGATTTTTTAAATCACATTCATATTTATCTATTGAACCTAAAATGTATATTCCCCATGTTCCCACAGTTCTAAAATTGCCTGACACTGCGTTCCACCCCATTACAGCTCTGTGGAGCATTTCATTCAATATTACAGAAAGACGAGTTATTTTTAATAGTTACAGCTGGGTGTTTATTAAGTGAAATCCTTTCATCAGCTGGAACAGACATTTCAAACACATGGGGTCATTTTCATATATATATATATATATATATATATATATATATATATATATATATAGAGAGAGAGAGAGAGAGAGAGAGAGAGAGAGAGCATGTGCTTCAGGGCTTACAAAGAAATAGGAAGTAGGACTCAGTGGATAAAGTGCTTGTTGATGAGCATGAAGAAGTGAATTTAATTCATAGGACCCACAAAGTGGAGTGAGTGAACCAACTTCCAGATGTCCTCTACCCGCACTGGTACACTGTTATGTGAGTGCACCTCCCAGCAAAATAAATGTGATAAAGATATTTTTTAAAAGTATAAGACATGTTGATAAATGTGTGTGTGTGTGTGTGTGTGTGTGTGTGTGTGTGTGTGTATGATTCTGTGTGGATTAAATACCCTCCACACAAGGTGTAGAAAGTGATTGCTTAGAATAAACTACTTGTAATAATGAACTAACTTTTTGCAGTGGAACAGTACAACATAACTAGTTAATGTCTCACTACTGAACCTGTGATGTGAAGTCAGTATCGATTGGAGGTTAATGGGAAGAAAGTACCGGGGATCTGGGTTACTTTTTGGGTTTGAAACACCAGTGGGTATATAGCAAGACGGAAACAGTTTTTTAAAAGAAAACGGTATCAGGAAAAGACCACGGGAAGTGTGACCAATGTCTTGAAAAACAGAAAACATAATCACCATCAACTTTTAGAGGAGACTTAAGAGACATAAGAAAATGTTGTTATTCCTAGGAAATTTTTTAAGCTCTGTAATCTTCTCAGGTGAGGATAAAATATATATTTTTTAAATCAGAGAAGCATTTTTTTTTGCAATGGCCAATGTTAAGTTTAGTGATTCATAATTAGTGAAAGAATAAATTACTTTTGAATACCTAGCCATAAATGGAACATTCATAACTTCCATCCAAGACTGCCAGGGACCAAACGGCCTGTGGCCGACCCCCACCCATTCAGCATCTGCAGCAAACATCCTGCTGGGCCACTCATTAGGCATGCAAGGCATCCGGCTTAGCCCTGAGAAGAGAGCGATCAGATCCTGAGATAACCACAGAGACATCCTGCTTTGTCTCACCTAGGAAAACCCCTCCCCTTGCAAATGTTCCCGGGGCTCAACCCCAGAAGATTTTGTACTTTTCCATTTACCCTCCCCGCTTACCTCGCCCTCCCTAAAGCAGGTTTTAAAAAGCCTGCCCCCACCCTCAATAAACGGCTCTTGACAAGCTACTGTTCGCTTGAGCCCTGCGTCTCTCTCGCCCATATCTTTAACCACAGGTTGCGACCCCCCTCGGCCCCCCAATAACTGACCAGCTGGACTGGTTATGTGGACTAATTACGTGGACTAGTTACAAGACTCAAAGAACATTCCTGAATTGATTGTGGAAAGGTTATAAGGTCTGCATGTAAGGGGTTTGGAAGTGGTTGAAAAACCTGACTTCTAAGAATCACATGATAGAATGCCTGTTACCCTCTTGAACTGGCAGTAGCTCTGGCAATCTGCACAAGCCCGCCATGACTCTGGGCCTACCAACACCTACCCATCCCAGGAGACTTTAAGCAGATCACAATTAGTGAAGTACGGAAATGTGTTCTCTTTAGTGAGGTAGCTGCTGGTAATGTGCAGTTGCTTATAGTTTAAAAGCCCAGTTACATTTCAGTAACAACTAATGAAACTCAGTAGTCATCAAAATAAACAAAGGGAGAAATGAAAGTAAAGGGGAGCTAGTTATAAAGAGGATGGAATTAACTGTAGGAGAAGGACCAAAGAGGGTAATGAGAGTGGGTAAATGTGATTAAAATGGATTATGTATATGTATAAAACATCGAAATAAAACCCATTATTTTGTATAATTAACAGACACTGATAAAAACACTTAAGAAAGAATTAGAATTCAGTAAACAATGTACAAACCCTGTAGGGTTCCTCTTTTTATAAGTATAAATTGGTTCACTGTTTTGTTTTGCTATCTCTGTCTAAAGTATTGTACTTAGATTTGCAATGGAAAATAAGGGAAAACAATGGATGAAGTAAGATCAACAGGTTACATCTTAAGCCAACCATTTCCCCTTATGATTGCTCTGAAGGCTTCTAGACCTCTGTATCAGATGAGCCTATTATACATAATTTACTCTTGAGACAGTTTCTGCTGGGTGGATTTTTAAGTTGTATGTTTTGTGCCTCAAGGAACTGATGGAGAACCTAAGGAGGTTTGATTGTGTGTTGTCCTTTTAATCTATATGATAAGGCCAAAACAATACTGCTGCTATTCTGTGACTGCTCTGGTCTATGATGGATAAAACATTTCTGTAGCTAAAGCTTATTCATTTGCTTATCCAATTAATGGGTTGAAACATACACTTGCTCATGCTCTACATTCATTATTTTGCTATGTCTGCATATAGAAAATGAGTTAATTATTCAATATTTCTATTTAGGTCAACTTCATAGTTTATTAAATAAATGTGTTTTACAATGCAGTACATTTTCTCTAAATAGAAAATGTACACCATAAGCTCATACCCAAACAAAAATATCATTTTTTTGTTCAGAAATTCTGCCAGCAAATCTGTTGGCTTCTTGAAGATTCTATGACACCAGCTCTGCTCTCTTAGTTGATAGTATAGATGGAGGTGATATGGGATAAAAAGATTGCATATAAGAGTATCACATAATTTACTTAATATAATGATAATACTGATAATTTCATTATTACAAATCCAAGTTTAATACAAATCCAAAGAGGTAAGAAATTTAAAACTTAAAATCATGAAGGAACCTGAAATACAAAGAAAATTTTAGGTTAATTAGCTTATAGATTGTTATATAAAAGACCCAGCAACTAAGGATCATACAGACAGATGATAGGAGTTAAAGTTAAATTTTGCATAATTTTCAAGGAAATATGTAAAGATCCCCAATGCAGCAAGGAAGAATTTGGAGTATGTAGTGCCCAGGAAGCTTAGAAAAATAAAATTCCCCCAAGGATGTATGAAACGTTAAAATATCATCTTGTATATTAGAGATGCTCTATTTGTGAATGGAAAAGGTATGGTTTAGTACATGAGTATATGCTCACTGCACCACAACAGACTCTGAGGTGAACTGTTTACAATATGAAGTTCACTGATCACACTGACAGCAGTACTTAAAAGGGAGGTCTGAGGGCAATGCAGTGATCACAAAAAATTAGAACTGATAGATAAAGAGACACTGGGAAATTAAAATGTTCAGAAAGATTTTACATGTACGGTAATGGATGTTGGTTGGAGTGGAAAAATGGAGTCAAGAGGAAGTTTTCCCTTTTAGGACAGCGGAAGACACAATGTATCTGCAAGCTGAGCAGGTACATCTAGAAGTGAAGGATGTTTTGGTGATAAGAATGAAATCTTTAGGCTAAACCTAGGTTCTTACAGCACAAATGGAAAGAGTGTGTATAAACTAAAGCACATCAGAAGTAGAAGTGGGAAAAACGGGGAGTGCTGGGCCCATTCTGCCTCATTTTCATGATCCAAATCCTCCTTTGTTTGGCATAATTACATGGATTCACTTTGTGTTCTCCACAACTTAACGTTTCTTCCAAAGGACAGATCTTTGCTGTTGTTGTTGTTGTAGTATCATAGAACCTTATTTACGAACAATAGGTCATATGATTGACTTCTTGTATTCTGGTAACAATGAAAGACACAATATATTTGGTACTTAAAGCTGATGAGTCTTTTTATATTCCATTTCTTTTTCTTTTCTCCTTTATTAATTTATTCTTGTTACATCTCAATGGTTATCCCATCCCTTGTATCCTCCCATTCTTCCCTCCCTCCCATTTTCCCCTTATTCCCCTCCCCTATGACTGTTCCTGAGGGGGATTTCCTCCCCCTGTATATGCTCATAGGGTATCAAGTCTCTTCGTGGTAACCTGCTGTCCTTCCTCTGAGTGCCACCAGGTCTCCCCCTCCAGGGGACATGGTGGATTGAGCTAGAAATGATCATAATGAGTGAGTTAACCCAGAAGCAGAAAGACTCAAATGGTATATACTCACTTATATCTGCATACTAGCCCAAGGGGCATGTCCCACAAAAGCCTTCACTTACCAGGAAACTGAGACAGAGGGGAAGACATTATATTCCATTTCTACATCAAATTCCAGTGGTTTATGTTAGTATCAACATGTTATGAACTCATCTGCATTTTAAAACTTAGCTCTACTGTTTGGTCTTTGACCTGACTTCTGTGACTTTTTCCTTACTTGGTTAAGTCCTTCTCTGCTTTTGCTTCTAGTCCATTTACTAAATATTTTATGATATCAAGCTTTAAACATGACTGTAAATAGTTTATCTGATCTCCTCATTGGCGAAAACTCAATTTTGTGTTGTGGCCTCTAAAAGATTGTATTGTATATCAAAGATGATGAATTTGTGGGAAATGTAATACTTAATACATGAGTGTATGCTTGCTAAACCACAATACTCTTATCATTCATTTAAATTGAAGTAATTTCTGGTCCATAAGTAGTAAAAATGGTGATGCTGTTTGCTATTAAAATTAAATGGATTTGAGATGTAAGAAAGAGAACTAGATGACCTAACGGTTAAGTACATTTGCTGCTGCTCTTGGAGGAAACCAAAATTTGGAACCTAGCATCCACATTTAGCTACTCATAACTGCCTACAACTCCAGGGGATCCTCTGTATTCTGTTACTATCTGCACTCATACAAATACAAACACACACACACACACACACACACACACACACACACACACACACACACACACTTAAACATAGTAAACTAAATCTTTAAAGATGAGAGCCATTTCTCAGTAGAATAAAGTAGAGCATATGCATTATTAATTACTGTCACAGATACAAATGGTCTCAGTATCTTCCTATTTGGACATTTATAATAAATAGTCATTGATAGTTACTTGTTTTCCCCTTTCAGTGTGGTCCATTTCTTTTTAAAAAACAAGGATCTCAGATTCTGCTCATTTTAACAGTTTATATTCTAACTCAACTTTACTTCTTTTCATTTCACTGAATCACACATTTGACAAATAATGGCTATCACTCTGCATTATAGTGGAATAATTGTATGAACTCTGGGCTCAATGTCTATTAACAAATGGTGTTGTCTGTTAACCAATGGCTATTAATTAATGATTTAGTTAATGCCTATTAACTAATGATTACAGTTCAGAAAATAAACCGAGACACTGAGACAGAAATACTGGAAAGGCAAGTGGGTTCCATCTTGTTTGTCAACTTAATTGCATTGATAGAGAACTGTTGATTCAGATCTCTTGGACAGCTTCAAGTTCTGTGAAAAAATTAATTGAGGCAATTTGCCTACTATATTGTACAACTTGTTCTTGCAATTCTTCAATGAATTAAATTCTAAAGCTTTCTTCTCTTTTGATAATACTGTCTGCTATAGTCTTTGCTACATTTGCAAATTCTTTATTTTCATAATTGGGTTTAGATGTTATCCACTTATCAATAAGTTACCTGAAGATATTCTTTTCTCCTTATCTACTTTTTGCATCACAATCACCATGTTTTTCAAAAGTTCTAGAACAACAACAAAAAAAAAGGCTGACATTTAAGGGACCATTACCTGACACAGTATAGGAGATATACTTTGCAATTCAAAACCAGAAAGTAGTAAACAACCTAAAAATATTGTGTCAATTCTTTGGAAACTGGCAGGAATTGTATACACACACACATGCATGTGGAGATCCATGTATATTCTCCTGAGAAACTTGGAGTGAATTTTATTTTATTTTTTCCCTTTTTTTTCCTTTATTAATTTATTCTTGTTACATCTCAATGGTTATCCCATCCCTTGTATCCTCCCATTCTTCCCTCCCTCCCATTTCCCCCTTATTCCCCTCCCCTATGACTGTTCCTGAGGGGGATTACCTTCCCCTGTATATGCTCATAGGGTATCAAGTCTCTTCTTGGTAACCTGCTGTCCTTCCTCTGAGTGCCACCAGGTCTCCCCCTCCAGGGGACATGGTCAAAGGTGAGGCACCAGAGTATGTGAGAAAGTCATATCCCACTCTCCACTCTACTGTGGAGAGACCTCCAATGTCACAGATAGTAGTGCTTTGGATCCTGAACTGCAGTACTTTAGTTAGATACTTCCCTCCAGTTCTCTGTTCCAGAAGAAAAGTTTGTTTCTTTAGTAACAAAAGTTGGAAATTTTAGATACTTGTGTTTAAAGCTTTAGACATATGTGTTTGAAACCAACCAACCTGTGTATTTAAGAACTGCTTTTGAAGGATTTCAAGGAAAGAGTCCATTTTTAAGTATTGACTTCTTCATGCTACTGAGTATTGTGCAATGGCTGTGAAATTTAAGAAGGGAATGTGGTTTCTGAAGATGGCAGCCTCCCTCTGCTTTTCTTTTCTTTTACTTTATATATTCATCCTACATCCTGATCATAACTTGCTTTACAATCACTGAGGTCTTGATACTCAGACACTGTGGACACTCTGCCATCTCGGATCACCCCAACCCTCTGTTTCTATAGGTGTTATTTCCAGAGGATGAAACACCCTCTACTGAAAAATCACAGTTACACTGAAAGTGAAGTAATAAATTACTTTTATTCAGTGGAGATTAATTTACATCGAGTTCCACAATACTGATAAATGCCTGATTAAACTATAATAGCACACAGTAGAAAAAGAAATAATCCAAGATCAATCATCATCCAAAGATCCAGACTGAGATTTATTTTATACTAATGCTCAGTTTTAAGTGAGTTGTTCTGATATGCTCGAATTTTTACCTGAAGTAGGAGGAGAAACAAGTGATTTGCTTAATGCCTAGATCACTATATGTATTGCTTCTCATGTATAGTGAATGAGCTAATTCCGATGAGAAAAACATTGTATAATTTAAAATTACATTTATTGCCTTGCCAATGATTGACTGTATAACACCAAGAACCCTAGAGCCTTTATATTTAAGCCCAGGTAAAACATGATTGTATGTTGGATGGGAATTACTCATGGTCTGTGAGTTTACCTTCAATCCTTTAAAGACTAGGTAGAAAGAATGAATAACATTCTGAATTTTTTTTCTACCAATTAAGAAGAAAATATATACCATTTGAGTCTTTCTGCTTCTGGGTTAACTCACTCATTATGATCATTTCTAGCTCAATCCATTTATCCACAAATTTCGGGAATTCCTTGTTTTTAATAGCTGAATAGTATTCCATCGTGTATATGTACCACAGTTTCTTTATCCATTCTTCTATTGAGGGACACTTAGGCTGTTTCCATGTTCTGGCTATTATGAATAAGGCTGCTATGAACATGGTTGAGCAAATTTTCTTGTTGTGTGCTGGGGCATCTTCTGGGTATATTCCAAGGAGTGGAATAGCTGGGTCTTGAGGAAGCCCTATTCCCATTTTTCTGAGATAGCACCAGATAGATTTCCAAAGTGGCTGTACTAGTTTGCATTCCCACCAGCAATGAAGGAGTGTTCCTCTCTCCCCACATCCTCGCCAGCATGTGGTGTCGCTTGAATTTTTGATCTTAGCCATTCTGATGGGTGTGAGATGGAATCTCAGAGTTGTTTTGATTTGCATTTCCCTGATGATTAAGGAGGTGAACAGAACACTCTTCACAGTAGAGTGGAGAGTGGGATATTACTTTCTCACATACTCTGGTGCCTCACCTTTGACCATGTCCCCTGGAGGGGGAGACCTGGTGGCACTCAGAGGAAGGACAGCAGGTTACCAAGAAGAGACTTGATACCCTATGAGCATATACAGGGGGAGGTAATCCCCCTCAGGAACAGTCATAGGGGAGGGGAATAAGGGGAAAATGGGAGGGAGGGAAGAATGGGAGGATACAAGGGATGGGATAACCATTGAGATGTAACAAGAATAAATTAATAAAGAAGAAAATAAATAAATAAATAAATAAAAATAAAATAAAATTCTGAAGGTAAGGAGTCGTGATAAAGCATGTTACTTTGTATAATTAATTGACCTTTATTTTTAAATAAAAGACATTCACATTTTCTTAACTGTAAAAAAAAAAAAAAGAAGAAGAAGAAATAAGAAATGGCTTTTGCAGTTAGAAGCTCAAATATATGCCAAGACAATTTAGCCAGAAAAATCAAGGGTTATTCCGTACAATAAAGAATGCCTTAACCATCAAATAAAGCCGGACTCTTTCCAAATAGTATTTTTATAAGTTACTTGGCAGAAGTCACTATTGCAAGTGTATTTAGTTATTCCAAGTCTCTTGAAATAGGCAAAGTCTCTCAGAAATTAATTCATTATAACTTTTCAGCCTAATATTGTTATTTGGTCAATTCATCATTGTGCAGGGATGAATGGGAATGTCACCAAGATATTACAGTATTTTACATGGCAGAATCCTGTTTTTCTAAATACTTACAGGAGACACAAAGCAAACTTAACCTATCTTAAAGGTACTTGTCTCCTCTGTGATGTGATTATTATTTAAATAGATCTTTGCACTAACTAGTCACTATGGATGTAGTCCTGGTCCTCTGGCTATATATCAGATCTAAGGAATAGGGCCTCAACTAGAAAAATGACATTTAAATGTAACAGGTACCTAACAACATCCATAACAACTGTATAAATCATCAACTAGAAACTTTACCTTATTTCTCCATATAATTTAATAAATTTTTCCTTAAGAAATATACAAAACATTCAGATACTACTTTTTTCTATATGCATTTTTAAAACTGAGAAATAAATACATATATTCAATGATATTAGAGTAGTTCAATATTTAAATATTAACTTAGATTAATTAGATTAATATACTTACATAATCTACATATCATATAAATAAATAATTGACAAAATACTCAACTAATATTATTCTTTCATATACACATTTTAATAATGAGATATAAGCACATATATTCAATTATATTAATTATAGTAGTTCAGTAACACTGAGACTATATTCATATGCTTATATATTTATGTGATATATATTATATAATTGACATGCATTAAATGTTTGGATTAAATACTAAGTATGTAATGTTAACCATTAAAAATGAACTCATTTTTATTAGTGATGTCTACATATAAATAATTTACAGTATGTAAAATTTTGTAAACAAATATATTGTCCAAAAGAATATAGTTTATCCATACACAGAATACAGATATACACATAATGGCATATGTAAATATTTATAACCTGTACTTGCATTTATAATCATATTAGCATAAATTATGCAAATGTTATTGAGTACATAAGAGTATAATACACATATATATTGATTTTTCCTATTCAAGCAGAACTTTACCACTACACTCATCATACTCCCTTCTATTTTTATTGCCTTTCATGAAAACTCAATTTCTATTACTGGTATAGAAATTTTCCCAATCATCCAAGTGGGCATTTATATTTTAAATCAATTTAATATATTTCCTGTTTCTAATCTCTCACCTTCTGATACATGTTTTTGTTGAGGCAAAGCCTTTTATGTATCAAATATTTAGCTGCTCCTATGTAGTTCTCTCAAATACTTCCTGTTAATGTATCTGTTGCACATTCACATGTGCTCTTTTGAGAGAATTTTGAATGTTATCCAACTAAAACAATTTTAAAAACTAAGTGCATGACTTGTCTCTCAAGAAAATATTTGCATCACATCTGTTTCAATTTCCTCTTCCATATTCCCCACCATGAAAATACAGTCCTCTGTGATGCTAACATCTCTCTGTGACAAGAAGATTCTTGATAGAGAAATTTACTTTAATGTATAAGTCTTGGCTACCTACATATAGAAGTATTAGTCTATTCCCAGACAATGGTATTAGAAAATCACATCTTCTGTCTTACCTAATAACAATTTCAGACAGTGTCATCAATAACAGTGAGATTTTAGTTTGTGAGCTATAGCTTCCATATGATGTATTTATCTATAAATGAATGCTATTTCATTATCATTATGCTTTGTATGCTGAAGAGAAGCTTTTAAGTAAGGCCATAATCCTTAAGAAGGTTTTGAATCTTGGGTTGGAATTGTCATCCGGCTCTTCATTGCTGTGAAGCTACTTTGGAAGGGAACTTTTTAGTAACTGAAAACAGCATCAAAATGAATCAAGTATGTCTAAGTAATGTCAGATGACCAGAGTGACAGCAGTGAAAGCCAGTCTGCACTACTGAAAAGGAGCACCTCGCTCAGTTCTCAGACTTTTTGACTAAGGACTGTGCTGTTCCATTTGGCTTCTTTCACAAATGTCTTCATTTCACTGTACACTTCAGGAAGTCTATGGATTACAGTAGTTGAAATTCATTTTTGGATAGGATTTCAACTGTTGGAAAGATTGTAGTTAGGAACTCAGTAAGTAGCTCTTATATTAGTGTGTTTTATCTGTCCTTTGGTGGGGCTAAATGATCAACCAGGCTTTAAATAGTCTACCACCTCCTTACAAAAATTGCAGCATAAGGAGAGGGTTACCGTCTGTCTAGAGAGCCTGAGGAAGTGGATGGATGCCCCTGACTGCTAAGACTGCTCAGATCTAAGAAAGAAAGTACAGCCACCTGTGTCTTTGTGGAGAGTTTGTGCTCTGTGGACTTAAGGAATATTTAGCATGAAGCAGCCCTTAGAGCTAACTTGACAGAGGTCTACTAAAACTAGCTTAACTAACTCTCATAATCACCGAATCTTAGGACCAACTTCTGTATCATTAAGCTCCAGTAATCTTGGGCAGTCAGCATGTACTCCCCACCTCGGAGTCACTTCTTGTCAGTTCAAAAATTGTTAACACGTGCATTTTATAAGGACTGTCCATGAGAATTAATTCTCAGTTGCATAAAACATCATCAAAAACAGAAACAAAAAAGGGAATAGAAATAGTCAGATTCTAACAATTATGACCTTATATTCATTAATAGGAAAATCCAGCATACGTTCAGCAAGGAAGTCAGAATTAACAACTAAAGTTAGTGCTTTAATCTTGTGCTATAGTAAGTGCTTAACATGTGTAAAGGCCTTGGTTTCAGAGCTTAGCACAAACATAAATTTAAAAAAAAGTAGGGCTGGAGATATGGCTCAGTGGTTAAGGGCACTGACTGCTCTTCCAGAGGTCCTGAGTTTAATTCCTAGCAACCACATGGTGGCTCATAACCATGTATAATGTAAACTGATACCCTCTTCTGACCTGCAGATGTGCATGCAGGTAGAGCACTGTACACGTAATAATAAATAACTTTTGGGCTGGAGAGATGGTTCAGAGGTTAAGAGCACTCTGCTCTTCCAGAGGTCCTGAGTTCAATTCCCAGGAACCACATGGTGGCTCACAACCATCTATAATGAGATCTGGTGCCCTCTGGTGGGCAGGCACACTTGGCAGGCAGAACACTGTAATAAATAAATAAATCTTTAGCTGGGCATGGTGGCTCGTGCCCTTAATCCCAGCACTCGGGAGGCAGAGGCAGACTGATCAGTGTGAGTTCAAGGCCAGCCTGGTCTACAAAAGTGAGTCCAGGACAGCCAGAACTGTTATACAGAGAAACCCTGTCTCAAAAGCAAAAGCAAAAGCAAAAGCAAAAAACAAACAAAACAAAAAAATTCCAAATCAAAATTTAAAAATACATGGAATTATAGAGACACACAAATCAGTTTAGCAATCAAAGCTTTAAATTGAAATATTCATTGCTGATAGTGGTTTGTGTTCCTACAAAGACAACTAAAGACAAAATAAATAACTTTCAACAATATAAACAAAATAAACCTGATGTATACTTCTATGAAAGATGATTTACTCAGCAACAGAGTGCACATTCTTTCCAATGTCTATACAGCCTATGTTACCACATTTTAAATAACAAATTTCAACAGATTTAGAAAGGCTGAAATCATAAAATATGTTTTAGGCCACAATAGAATGAAATTATTAATCAGTAACAGAAAGAAGCATATTTACAACCAAACTGATGTGTTTAGTAGGAAGTTAAATTCCAAGGGAGATGAGAGGCTTTGAGATTAATGAAAATGAAAATACAGCATATCTTATTGTATGAAGTTCAGACCCCAGTGGACCTTGGGGGAAAATGAAATCATAAATATGGGGAAATGGTAATAAAATAGATGAGAGGAGAAATCCTAAAAAATAAAAAATTAAAAACAAAAAACTCCAAGAACTTCTGAAGAGAGAAGAAACCTTAAAAAAATAACTAGAGTAAATAAAAGGAAAATAACATAAACACACACACACACACACACACACACACACACACACACACACACCGGAGAGGAGAGGACAGGAGAGGAGAAGAGACAGAGAAGGAAAGACAGAGAGAGGGAGAGAGAGAGGGAGGGAGGGAAAGAACTCAAGTTTACTCTTTCAGGAAATTCTTATATAACCTTTACTATCAATCTTAAAGAAGTAACAGTAATTACAACAGAGTGATTCAAAAATCCAATAAAATGAATAAGCAACCACTCTGAAGAAATAAACAAATTCCTGGAGCCAGAGAAAACACCAAAATCTATCAAGTGGTTAGGACCCATTTCAGTCTCTTGAATGCCAGTTATTCAAAATCTCTCAAAGACTTAGAGTGATCAACAGGACATGGTAGGTCCTCTGCTGAATGCTTCTCAGGGGCGGCCTGAAGTTTGCATGCTAGACCTTTGGTAGGCAAGCAAAAACTGCAAAGGAATGGGGAGATGACGTCTGTCATAAGGAACATAAGTTGAGGCCTATGTTTACCTGTTTTGACTGGCGCTCATCTAAAGGTGCTAGAATAGTCCATAGAAACCACATATGGTCAGAAGATATCAGAGATATTGGAGCAGTTAGATGACGCTAGCAGGCTGTAAAATGTAATCGCTTTGGAAGAAGAGTCTGGTATTGCCACACACGGTTAACTTCTATACATATACTCAAGACAAGAAGCTTATGTGCAGACCGCAAAACAAAACTCCAAAGCTTATACATGGATTTTCATAGCAAACTTATTGTGAACAATAGCTAGTCAATGGAAAATCAAACTATGGTATATCCATATATTGGGAATATTATTCAGCAAATAAAAATGAGTGAAATAGTTGTTTGTGGTACAATAGAATGACTATTGAAAAGATTATTCTAGCTGCTTGAAACTAGTTATAAAGAGCACATATTGTATGTTTCTATTTATTTTTAATATAAAGAATATATATATATATTAAAATGGATTCATGGTTTCCTATGATTAGAGGCAATAAAAGGAGGGAAATGGGGACAAACCATATAGGGCTTTATTCTGGTTCAGCAAAGGTTTTTCTAAAATTGATCATGGTCTTTTATGCCCGTCTCCATGAATATTCTAGAATATTCTACAAACTGATACTTTTTAAGTGGGTGACTTGTATGCATATATAAAATTTATGCCAATAAAACCACTGAAAAATAACAATAAGAACAGCAAAAGAGAAACTTTACAAAACCGGGAAATTTTTTCAAGTCATAATGTAACTACTGCAGTAGTGTTAGAAGATAGTATAAGATTTTTTTTTCAAGTAGGATCTCTCTGTGTAGCCTTGGCTGTCCTGGACTTGCTTTGTCGACCAGGCTAGCCTCGAACTCACAGTGATCATAGTATAAGCATTAAGGACCATGAGGGGCAAACAAAAAAACAATTCATCATGTTGGATAGGCTCTGAGATCCTGATGCAAGCTGTAAAACCAAACATTTTCCACTCTTTGACATAGCACAGCAGGTCATTTATGGTTAAGTTAGAAACTGGATTTCATTTCTTCCAACCACAAAGTTATGGGAAGGAATTCTGTGTTATTAACATAAAACATTATGTGTGGAGCATCAAAACCATAGGAATAAATGCATTCACATTTCAGGAAGTAATTTTTGAGAACAAAATGTTTTAAATAGTTTTAAGTCCTCTTACATTAATTTATTGTAAAAATTATAAAACACACTAGCGGTAATCATTTAAAAACTATACAACTTTAAGTTTTATATCCCTGATACAAAAGTTTCATTAAATTAAAAAAAAAAACAAAGGTATCTATTTATGATTCCTTCCATATATCCTTGGTGCATGTTCCAAGAAAATGGAAAACTATATTTTGAATAAGGTGGAAAGAAAATTAGTTGATGTGCTGCTGAGGAAAATAGTTCAATATTTCATTGAATAGTCAGTGCCACACAACTTAAATGTATGTTATGGCACAAAGAAATGATGCGTGCTGTATGGGCTCCTTTCTTTACTAATCTATTTAATTGATACTGAATGAAATTTGATTCAAAATGTTATAGAGATAGCATAAGATCAAATAACTGAAAAAATAAGAGTTCACTATCTAAAACAAGTCCTTGCTATAGTTTCTTTTTTCAAATCTTTGATGCCATTTTCTTAGAAAGCTGGACAATAAAGTTGTTTATGGAATCACATCCACAAAATGTATTAAGAAAAAATACATATAGTGTCAAATAATTGTATATGACTATTGCTAAAATTTTAGACATATGCACCTACATGTACAGTCACATTAAAGTGGCTAAGGAGAAATTTGAATATGGTCATCTAGAACAAGGTTCTGTAGTGAGATGATGGGGTGTCACAGGTTGTTTTTTGTTGATGTGATAATCTGACCAAAAGCAATGTGGGAAGGACAGGGTTGTTCTGTTTTGTTTTGTTTTGGGCTTACAGATTAGAGTCCATTACATAATTCTAAGGCAGGAAGATGGGATGCTGCTTACTTATGTATCTCCTCTTCCTTGCTTCCTTGTTACCTTTTTTTCTCTAGACCAGACCCGCTGCAGAGGGACCACCACCTGTTCACAGTTGCCTGGGTCTTCCAACATCAATTATCAATTATGAAAATGCCCCCCATGGACATGCCCACAAGCAAATGTAATGGAGGTATTTCCTCAACTGATAGTACCTGTTCCTCGGCATTTCAGGTTGAGAACAAATATCAGCCATCACATAAACATGACTTTTCCCATTGCTACATGTGTGAAGACAAGCCTCTTCTCCTCTGCCAACTTGTGAACTCAGGTAAGTTACTCCAGCCCTTTTTAAAACCTTCTATACTCAAATGACAGCAATCTGAATTCAAGTTTCTGTCTAATTTGACACCCCTAGTCTTGTTACATGTACCTGTCAGAGTACGGTGATTCATTTCCACTCATGGAATTTAGTCTATGCTCAGATACCCATTGCCTGCAATGATTGTCACCTAATATACAAAGTATCTCACTCTGATTTACACAGTAACCAGGGAAAAGGCTTCTAGTTGCTTCATTGCAACGCATACGCTTATGATTATTAGGAGGGTTTAAGCTTGAAAATTAAATTCCAGAAGAATGATATCTAAATTGATAGTAAGTATAATTACTATTATAAATATATGCACAGTAGTTGTATACAACTTGTTTTCATTAACAAATAACACTAATGACAAATATGGTGTGGTTTTTGCACTTACTACTCTCAGAATTATTAAGGGTTGTACCATTCTCCTCTTGCAAACCTTTCGAGGTAAATTAGAGGTGTGGTATTTTTGACAGAGCGGAGACAAGCTTGAATTTAGCAGGAGTAAACAATGCAAAGAGTGGTGGAGCAGAACAGTCAGCCCAATCTCTCTGACTCTGTGCGGCGTGCGGCGTCATTCTTCTCTGCCCTGAGTACTTTCAGCAGGAAATCAGAACACTTTGCAATTCAGTCACATTCAATTTCAAGACCACTGCGTTTTCCACCAACTGACATTTACTTCAGAAACAGAGAGAACCAGTGGCATTTGAAATAAAGTGCAGTCAATGTTCTTTATGCTGGACATAATGCTTATTTAATGTTGACATAATGGAGACAGAGGAGTGTAGGGTGAGCAATCTTTATTGTGAGGGACTCAGAACATATTTGCGGGTATCAAATGAGGCTTCAAGTGCACAGGCTCCTTGTGGTCACCAGTGCGAATAAATCACACTATAAAGTCACGAAGTGAGGACATAGTTTCCCCATGTTCTGACCACCTCTACAAATGCCTGTGTCACGCAGACTTTTCACAACCTCTGTTATTTCTGTATGTTCCACAGCCAGCCTTTCTGTACTCCACTAAGATCTTGGGGGGAAAAACTAATAAGAAAACGAATACCCTGTGTTTTGTTCTCAATCCTTGCAGTACAAAGAGAAAAATATTATTTGTTTCGCAGCAAGCCAAGGGTGTCCTTATCACAAGTAAGTTTCCAAAATGCATGGAGATTGACTCATAAATTCTGGCAAGACATGCAAGAAAAAAAAAATCCCTTACATCAAAATGGAAAGTGGACAGGCTGCAGCTGCTCGTTGCCCTGCAGTTTCTATCCTGCAACTCCCCGGTTTTCTAACTAACATCTTGTTAGTGATTGTTCTGTTTTGCAAGTTTTTGTTTTAGTTAAATCTTTTCACTATTGACAGCTCTTGTACCTAATTGAGTGAAGGAAACAGACTAGAACTGTTACCCAAACAGCATATTAGTATCATTCTTTACAATGTAGGTATCAGTGTGTGTGCGCCTCTGTCTCTGTCTCTCTGTCCCTGTCTCTCTCTGTCTCTGTCTCTCTCTGTCTCTGTCTCTCTCTGTCTCTCTGTCTCTCTGTCTCTCTGTCTCTGTCTCTGTCTCTGTCTGTCTCTGTCTCTCTGTCTCTGTCTCTCTGTCTCCGTCTCTTTCTGTCTCTCTCTGTCTCTGTCTCTGTCTCTGTCTCTGTCTCTGTCTCTGTCTCTGTCTCTCTCTCTCTCTCTCTCTCTCTCTCTCTCTGCCTCTCTCTCTCTGTCTCTCTCTGTCTCTCTCTCTGTCTCTCTCTCTCTGTCTCTCTCTCTCTCTGTCTCTCTCTCTCTCTCTCTCTGTGTGGGGGGGGCATGCATATGTATGTGTAAAATACTCCAGGATCTTCTTGTTTATGTATTTGTGTATATTAAATGAAGCTTCAAGTTCATGGATTTCAAGTGGAGAAATCCACTTGATTTCTTCTTCAAACAGAAGAAGAGAGTGCACCATTTCCCTGTGTTCTGCCCACATCTAGGAAATGCTTTCATAATCAAAATTATACAGTGAGTGTTGTTTGTTTCCCTCCTACATATAGCCTTTATGTATTCTATTAAGATCTTGGTTAAAGAAAATAAAACAATGCGTGAGCAAAATACTAGCTGTGTGTCCCTGAATAGCTTAACATCTAAAACTCTTCAGTTTTCCAACCCTGAAAATTGTGTAATTATGGTGAATCACCCTTCAGAGTTTTCAGAGATTAAACAGGGCAGCATATGTAATGCCTGGAACACCTTTGCCATTTACCATATTGTAAATACAAATATATCACTGATCCCCTTAAAAATCTCCAAAATTGATAAATTAAGCAGCATTAGGCCCAATTTATATGCGAAGGAAATGAGCCCCAAAAGTTGGGTGGGACTATGGACTGATTGCTCTCCTGTGGCAGCTTGGGTGGTGCACCCAGATCCTCTGAGAGCTCATCCTCAGGAGGCAGGTGTGCAGGTCACCTTCAGCTTGATTACGCTGCAACGTGTGGTGTCTTCAGAAATAAGATCTTATGTTCAAGTGCTAGGAGGCAATATAGGTGAGCAAGAATAGGCTGCATGGTTTGAGGAGATTCTTGGATTCTTCTCACCAACGATAGGTTGGTGTTTTTCATGCTTGGCACTAGGATTTGTTGTTGTTGTTGTTGTTGTTGTTGTTGTTGTTGTTAACTTTAAATTTTTTTTCATTTAGTTAGCTATCTTCTTTCTATCCCAATCATGGCCCCCTCCCTCCTTTCCTCCCAGAACCTCCCCTCCTTCCTTCCCTCTTCGGCCTATCTCCCCTCTCTTAGGTAGTCTGTCTTTTGGGGCTTTGCGCCATTGCATTTAATGGGTGATGGTCCTTCTCTTTGTAATCAACTCAAGATACTAAAAAATATCATCCTATTATATAAAAAGAAAAAAAAGTAGCTTTTAGAATCGTTTTCTAAGTGTCTTATACTTAGGTATGTATTTTCATATTCACATTTAAAGTTTATATTCGTGCACATTGTAAGTGAACAGAAGTTTCCTTTCTCCATAATGATATTCAGTTGTTTGACTGCTTGACTCCACTTATCCAAATGGCTGCTCTTTTTTCACTAAAATGTCTCTTTACTTCTGCCAAAAGTTAATTGTCTGTCCTGATGGGACCTATTTCTCGGCTCTATGATGTGTATAAGAAGAATATGTACTCACATATGGAATGCAGTGATTTGGGAGACTATAAAAATAGAAGTTCTAAGATGTGTTCGATAATGCCTTTTTAGGCTTCCATCTTTCCTCATCCACATTGCTAGAAACCGTTATGGGGTCCTTTCTGGTTCTGCTGAGGCATAGTCAGCAAACAGCAAATTCTGTTTGCCTGTGATTACTTTTAATGTCTTGGTTACACATTCCATTAAGATTCCAGAGAAAAATAGTCAACTTCTAAAAGCATATTGATAAGTCATAGAAATTTGCAGCCATGAGAGAAGAGGCTAGAAATAGCAAAGAAATGAAAATTTACATTAATATCAAGCAAGCAGTGAATTCAGGGAGGCTTTGCCTTTCCAGATGATGCCTGTCTGAAAAAAATAATTATATGCTTTCTGCATCTCCTTACCAGCAATTTTCTTTGTAGAGTGTTTTGTCACAGAAGATACAGTTTTTGAAGGGTCATTTCATTCTGTATGAGTCCCGGTATTATGAAATGTCCAAACTTCTTTTTAATTTGATGTAGCTACCAATATTGGAAACTCTGCATTTTTCAAACACTAAATTTACTCAGAGCAGTGTAAGTAGTGATGCTAGGAGAAGTGCAGTGTTCAAACAGTTACTACTCTGGAGAGAAGTGATTATTCTACCTGTTATTATGAGCACAATATATTTAATTAAAAGTGACCATGAGAAGAATCCATTGATAACAATCTATTTCCATAGTCATGTATTATTTTTAAGTTTGGTTTGAACAAATATTACTTCCCTGTTCAGTTTTTAAACAGACATATTCTGGGTAATTAAAAATGATAGTTCCATATTTACCATAATAGTATATTAAAATCTATCAAAATATCCCCAAATATTTTTCAGATGCTTCTCGTGACTGAATAGTCTTATTTTTCTCCCTTTAACACATCCATTAATTAATTTTGTTCTTCAAAATCTATAGCGAAACAACTAGAGACTTCTACAGATGCAAACTTCCCTTGAAGATATACATTTTTGCTTTATTGATGTATAACAGACTTCTGTGTCTTAGCTTTGGCACCATAATTAAGTTTCCTTTATGGTGGTCAATTAAAGTGGGTTCAATACCTCATCAATTTGATAAATCACCATATCAAAAGAGTATTCTAAAAAGGTCATACATTTTGCCTGCATAGTGATGTTGAAGAAGCAATATGATGTTACAAACAAGATGCTTTTATATTATTCGTATTTAATAAACTGTATCTAATAGTTGATTTGGAGAATACTAAATGAAAATATCTGCATGATATATGGACCACATAAATATCTCATGCTAGAAACCATACACTCCGTCAGTTGTGGAATTTATTTGTAGGAATGGAACATATTTTGATCATGTTATTTTGGAGTTTAGTAAAGTATCTATAAAAATTTCAAAAAATGCCTGTCTAATTTTCAGTTTGGCTCCAGCTCACCAACTCATTTTATCCTAAAGAATAAGCCAATCATTTTATATATATATATATATATTCATTCACACACAAACACTGAGATAAAACTTGCCTCAAATGAGTTCTGTTGTGAACTATACCTTATTAGAAAGTAACTAAATGTCAACATGTGAGTTTTGAACTAGAATTTCAGGCTTCCCACTCTTAAACGTTTAAAAACAAAGCAATATGTTGTGTGACACTAATCCTAGGGCGACATGAACAAAGCTACTCACTCTGATAGGAAACCTCTCGCACACCAACGTAATGATAGCAGCAAGTCTGGCACGGTGGACCAATGAGTATACTGCCATTTCTTGCAGGAGCAGAAATAACTACAAGGCAGCTGTATCAGTAAAAGCTCACCTCCACATGTATTACAGATTATGGAAACTGGGAACCTTGAGAGCACTGCAGAGATTCCAGACAGCTCAATAGGTTTGAAATGGTCTTCTTTGGGCAATCAGGTGGTCTAACCTTTTCTTAGGCACCTTGGCTTTTCTGAGCCTCTTTGAGGTCAATATGCTCTTCTGAGAGTGGACCTCAGTACTCTTGTTGCCTATCTAAGCTTTGCATGAAGGAGAATGGTAGTGAATCTTGTCAGTTCTCAGGACTTCCTGGAGCCATTAAATTGTTTACTTCCCGGGGTTTATGGGTAGAATCTTTTACCTCCCTTTAGATTTGGAGCATCTTGAGTCTTACAGAGAAATGTTTTTATCTCAGACGTAGTTGTTGCACTATCTGTGAGCACCACCATAAAAATCTCTTTTACAACTCTGGCAGTTGAGGCTTTCAGAGGTCTATTCAATTATTTGAGTTTTAACAGTGCTAGAGATTTATGAGTGCCAGAGGCCTTAGCTGTTGGACACGCAAAACTGTTATCAACACCACATTACTACCAAAGTTTAAACAAGTTAAGCATCCAAAGAACATTATAAATATATGCTGGGAATTTTAAACCTACTGATCTACCTTGACATTGTTTATCATCTATGGGTCTGAAGGGGTAGGGTGTGCTGACTCTGAGCCTAGGAAGGCAGAAGGAAAAGAGGCATGGGCCTGGCTCAAAGGACAGTGAGCATGACAGAATGACAGACTTCCGGGACCTACTGTGTGAGGCAGATAACTCTATTCCAGAAGTTGGGGGAGTATATTGAGAAAGGGTAGCAAACAGCAGGTAGCCTGATAGGTGCTCACAGTGTACTTCATTTGCATTATACAGCACTGTCCTGTCTCCCACACAGAGGCTCACTACCTAATTATCATATGGGCAGGGATGGCAGATGGAGAGGCATACATCAGGAAGCTGTGTTAGAGGCTACTTGTATGCTAAGCCAGGCATCTAGTTTATGGACATCTTCCAAATAAGGACAGGCAGAGGGTAGGAAGCCCTGCTTGGGGAAACCATCTCTATAAGGAGGTTCATCATCTTCTTTGAAGTAGGCTGGCTATTGCCAGGAGTTAACCTGTCTTATTGTCAATGAATCTTTAAATAATAAAAACATCTTTAAATGCCATATTATTTAGGTCTCTAAAGTCTTTGAAGACCTTATCTAGCTATTTTACCTTATCTATCTATAGAACAATATCTATCGTTAAACCTAGGATGTATATTCTTGTGATAAAAATAGTCTAGTAACTGACAAGATCATGATTTGATCAACAACATTTAACTTGTATTACTTAATTATTCTAAGCAGCCTGTGATAGCACTTTCAAAGTGTTGGACGTAAGCTTTGTGTTATTATTGAGTTGTATGGGTACAATATTTCATATTAGAGTAGATATATATATATATATATATATATATAATATGTGTAAAGAATAATATTAAATTTGAAATCTATGCCAACGTATCAAAATTAAACTTATTTTGCAACAACATACAGAATTCTGTATGAGTGAATTAAAAATAACCTTGTGAGAAACAATTAAGCCATTAAGTTGTGGAATATATTCAATAATCTACTTTTTGTCCTACTATCCCTATATATTTGTATATTTCCCCTTCTTTCTTTTCAACCCCTATTTCCAAAGCTAAGAAAGAGAGATTAAAGGAAAAAAAGAGACATCTCAATGTCCAATCTTTTTTTTTCTATCTGAATAAGACCAATAATAACTTATAACCAACTCCTAATGAAAATAAACATCAATAGCGTAAGAAAGCATACAAAAACCTACCCAACCATGCTTAAGGGAAATAGGGCATCAATCTCTTAAGGTTTCTTCTGGTTGATTTGGGGAAAATAACACCTTTGTAGGGGCCCATAAAACTGGGTAAAATGGTTAAACAAGCTAGGAATATTTGAAAAGTAACCTTATTGTATCTCAGAGGTGTATTTCACAGAGTGGTGGACCAACTAACTGCTTTGCATATTCTATCTGCACGCAAATTCTTAACCAAACCTTGTGCATCTATTTAGCTTTGATACATATACTTATCATTGGATTTATAGTCAGTATAATCCAGGCAAATTAATTTTTTAATCATATTTTTCATTTGGTGTTGTATTGTGGTTAACTTTGCTTGTTTCACAGACTATTGTGTCTTCATCTTAGAACTCTGAGGTTGGAGAACTGTGAAATCCATGGACACAATCTTTTTGTCTTTTCAAGTTAAATGCCTAACCAGTAAATTCAACTTAATTATTATTACATCTGGATCCAAACAAAGCACTGTGATGAGGTTTTTTTTTTCTTTTAACACAAGCATGCTGAATACTGTAATTTTATGGATAACAATAAAAGATACTTGAATGTCTTTGAAATTAACTTACCTCAAGTTGAAATTTTACTATATATTTTTATTAGTTTTAGTAATAACTAAGTATAAGTAGCTGTCATGGACTAAATAAATAGCTCAGAGAAAATATGAAAGCATTAAGCATTTGATGCATCCATTTAGCATTTATATTACCACTATAATATGCTTAATACTATTTTCTAAATTGCTAGTAATTATTATCTTATGCTTTTAGTAAAGAAAATGCATAGTCAAATCCCTTTTAACTTGGTGACTCTGAACACATAAACCATGAAAAAATGACATAAAACTAAATTATTTTTCATGTTATTACCTTTTATAAACTTAGCTTTCTTATTTTTCAGTGTAATTTTTTTAGAGAAATAGAACCCTATATTGCCTACCTAATTACATTCATAATATTAAGTCACTGTACTAATGTTTCATATCAGATCAGAAGTTCTTAATTTTAGAACAATTGCTATTTAATTTTTCATTTTTAGATTGTTTACTTCACTGTAGAATAAATGCAATATCAACTCTATATTGAAGGGATCTACCAAAAGCAATGTTCATCTTATGTTACTATTCAATCAATTAGAAACACAGATGCTATAAAGATGTTTTCCAGGTGCTGCAGAAATGACTCACTGGCTTATAATGCTTGATTTTCTCCGAGTGGATCTTAGTTCAGCTTCCAGCGCCTACATCAGTTAGCTCACAACTTCCTATATCTCCAAAACACTAAGGTCTAATTCTCACAAATGTGCATATACACTGGCATTTAAAAATAATTATTAGAATACATCTGTCAGTAGTTTTTGAGATTTTTATGCAAACTGTCTAAATAGGCTCACAAACATATAAACATGCAAGCTCATATATGGTTTACTAAGAATCACAAAGTCTAATTTCTACATTTCCTGGAATACTCCAAGAAACTACTCCTATGATACTCTCAATCCTACTCATATAGTTAGGATTGTACAGACTGACTCACTGAAGTTACGTGTGTATAGAGCAGTGATCGTGAGGAAATGAGCACAAATGCGCAGTGATTTACAGGCCAGAATTAAGGTCTCAGCGCCACAATATTTCTAGCTTTGTGCTCTTAAATATTTCATTGACTTTCTTTCTAGACTATGATCAACTGGTTGACCCACAAGTCAAGTCCCTCAGAGTAAAAGTAACCATTAGGTATAATGAGATGACAGGAACACAGGGGACCATGTCTGGGGTGAAATCATGATTTATATTTAAATAGTTTATAGAATTAAATCTTATGCCCAGAGGGTCCTAGAAACCTACAAATAGAACATTATGATAGGCAGATTTGGGCACAGGGGTCCCACTCAAACTAGGCACCAGACAAGGACAATACAGGTGGTAAACCTTAAACCCCTACCCAGATCTAGACAATGGACAGAACACTCTCCACAGTAGAGTGGAGAGTGGGATATTACTTTCTCACACACTCTGGTGCCTCACCTTTGACCATGTCCCCTGGAAGGGGAGACCTGATGGCACTCAGAGGAAGGACAGCAGGTTACCAAGAAGAGACTTGATACCCTATGATCATATAGAGGGGGAGGTAATCCCCCTCAGGAACTGTCATAGGGGAGGGGAATAAGGGGAAAATGGGAGGGAGGGAAGAATGGGAGGATACAAGGGATGGGATAACCATTGAGATGTAACAAGAATAAATTAATAAAAAAAAGAAAAAAAAAGAATTAAATCTTATGAATAAACTTATGAATAGTTGGGCTCCACTACATGATTTTGGGCATAGAAGTGTTAAGAACAACCGTAGGGGGAGGGTAGATGAAATCTTACTGAGACTGGGTATTCATATTCCATTACATGCGCCTGTCAATTTATATTTAGGCCAATCACTGTCTGGTGATCAATATTGGAAGTGATTCTTCAGGGAGGTCTCTGAAGTGCTGCTAAGTAGAAACTAGGAGCCCCTAGTTCAAGGGGATTACCAGTCTCTTCCTAAACATCCTTTTATTTCGCCAAACCAAAATCCCATTTGATAGCTTTTTCCAATTTTGACACCTTGACCCTGACACCATCTTTAGGCCTACTTCTTCATTTATAGCCTTCTCATGTTGGCAGTTTTCTGAATATACTGATATGAGCAAAATCTAGATGTTACCCCCACAGCTGTAACAAGGGCTTTAGTTACCTGTAGCTTCAACATGGTTGATTAATTTGCCTAAAGCTTCCAAATGATTCTGTGGTTTAAAATCAATTTTTATTTTAATTTAAAAATGAAGCTTCTTGTTTTAATTCTTTAAAAATGTCATACAATGTGTATGACCATATTTATTTCTCCTCCAATACCTTCCAGATCCACGTGCTTTCCTACCCATCTACAGCTATGTCCTTTAAAAACAAAACAAAACAAAAAGCTCGCCAACATTTTACAATAAACACTGCTCGTGTTTTTCCCTTAGCAAGCAGATGTTGCATTTCTGCACACAGCAAAAAGAGACAGCTGTGCCAAAATGTCAATATTGAACAGATTCCCTGATTAACTTTCAGCGGTTTGTATAGACTCTGTTATGGAATTATAAGGAAGCTATTTCATATATCACAGATACAAAGTAAAATCTTTCTTTTTCTATCATACATCTCAATTTTTATCTTTTCTCTTCAAAGTTGATAGAATTGGCTAGAATAATGTTTTTAAAAAGTGTGGTTTTAGGGAGAAAACTACTTGCCATTGCCTTTATTAGAGTTCCTGAACATTGCTTTCTTCTCTAATTTGTATCTCAGTCTCATGGAAATGTGTGTGTGAGTGAGCATATGCATGTTCGTGTGCGTGTCTGTATGTAGGTATATACATAGAAATAAATTTACACATACAAAACATAAATTAATTAATTTATTTTATTCATGTAATATATGTTATTGAAACAGGGTTTCTTTGTGTACTCTGTGTAGCCCTGGCTGTTCTAGAACTCATTCTGAAGACTAGGCTGGCTTGACTTCATAGAGATCCACCTGCCCCTGTCTCTCAAGTGCCGGGAGATAGCACTAGTATTTCACTAGTATTTTTACATTCATGTGTGGTATTTTCATATTTGAACAAGGCAAGATTACTTCAAAGAGTAAACTTGTATGTGGGGTATGAATGTATATTGATGAACACGCAAGTGGAGTCAACCACAAGGCAGAAAATAACTCAAACGTATCTCTTCATTTATTGTTTACCTTTCTTTCTAGAACAAAGTCTCTCACTGGCTACATGCTCCCAAGTAGGCTAGGCTGATTGACTTGTGAGGCCAAGGGGTCCAGATGTCTGTTGACTTTCCACTACTGACTTCCCAAAAGTGCACATTCCATGTCTGGCTTTCTATGTGATTTCTGGGCAACTCATTACCTTCTGAGATATTTCTCCAGGCCAAAATGAACAAACTTGGGAATGGGAAATAATGAATATTTTATTTATAATTTATAAAAATTATAAATAATTTCTTCATAATTTTAGCAATATTTTAACCTGTTTTAAAGCAAATGTGGATATATAATTAATTTGTCCAAACAAGTTAATCAAGTTAGAAAGCTAAATAAAGCTCTCTATAGATTCAATATACTAGACACATATTATATCTCATGTTCTGTTCCATTTGCATTATATAAATGTTTCATATTTACCTCTAATGATATTTTTGTCTGACTTTTTACTCACCAATTTTTATATTTGATAAAAGGGCACCAGCTTTTACAATGAGGCCAGTTATTGTACCTCTGTGGAGTCACTAAACAATTTAAAATAGAGCAATGAATTATATTGTGGAATTGATAAAAGAACTTAGTCTTTTGAATTATTATTTAATGGATTATTTTATACTACTCTTCTCCTTCTGTGATACAAATTAGTTTGTGTTAAAGCTGAAGTTAAGATTGTAAATGCTAGGGGACCAGGATGCTTGCTGTGAGATACTGCCTCCGAGATATGACAGGGAAGTTGCCTCCAGGATACCTAAAAGGTATGATCCCCTAAGTAACTCTTGCCTAAGTATACCACCAGTTGATTTAAAGACATGGGCAGGGAAGTTTCATAAAGCCACACACCTAGATGAAGCATTACAGGAAATTAATGGCTGCTGAGAGAGGGAGAATTAGGTATGTTTAGTAACAAGTACCTAGTAGGTTATCTGACTCCAGCTGTCCTCCTTTTACACATGTACATATGTGCAATATGAAATTGACTCAATACATTGCATGTGTACATGGACACACACACACATACCACACACACACATACTTATATAAAATTAAAGAAGTCATAAATGTGGGGAAATTTTTCTTTTAAAAAACTCTTAGTTAAATTCTAATTATGACTCACTATACTTGAGATTGAAAAGCTTAATTTTGAAAATCTAAGAAGTAACTCTGGGTTTTAAGACTCTGGCATTAAATCCGCATGCTCTAGCCAAAGTACAGTTGCTCATTGTAAACTGTTACGCTACTATGACCGCATGTGTCATTCTGATGTCCTTCACCAGTAGTGCTCTTATCTGTCTTTGGGGGCCTCACATAAGGCAAAATTCAGTAACTGTGAATGACAAATTGTTTCTTTATATTTCTTTCTCAGTATAAAACAGAAGATGGGGAAAGCCCCATAATGCAATGAGAGAGCTATTGCAGACTCCATATACACTCCTGAAGGATCATGAGCTGTCATTACTGAAGCACACCAGTACACTCATGGGAAGAAGGCGTACCTTAAAGTGTACCATTCTTTGATTAAGGTTGAGAAAAACTTGATTGTTAAAAAAATAAATCGGGTCTCTAGGTATTTCAGTTTTAAGATTGTCATATCCCTTAATGTTTCTTTTGTGGGTCACTGCAAACCCACAAACCATATATTAAGAATTTGCTATACATACAAAATGTAAGAGAAATGGTCAGAAACTTTAAGTCAATTTGTCATTATATTGAGATCTAAATCACAGGAAAAGAAAGTTATAAATTATTATTTTTCTTTGTATTTTATTTTACTAAATAAATTTTAGATTGTGATCCATAGTTTAATCACTATTCAACAAAATTCAGTAAAGAAAAAATATACAAGTATACCTTTGATCTTTTGCCAGAAGTAGTTTGATATGCAAATAATAATGAATATAATGCTAAGACATTTTTGTTTTTGAAAATTCTTCTAGTAATGTAACTATAAATTTTAACCCATAGAACATTCCCATAATGCTCTAAGATTGTGTAACTAGATCATTCTTCACAATATGAAGATGTTGTATAAAATACTTTCATCTATAAATATATGTTTAGTGATGGTTACTTTATTTGGCTTGTGAAAATTTTCATACAGTATGGAACTGCCAACATTACCTAGAATCTTCTCTTTCCATGTGTACCTTCTCCTTTAGGTCCTGATTTTCACCTGCCAGTGGTGAAAAGAAGGGGAAAATATGTGCCATACTAGAACACTTTATGCTTTTTGACATCCACGGCCATACTTGCCAACTTTCTGTTTTGAATGTTCATATCTGCCATAAGAATAAATACAGATATCTTTCTCAAGAAAGTTAGAGTCAGTAAGGAAGAGAAAAATATTGTATAGTAGAAAATATCTTTTTTAATTTGCAAAATATGCTAGTAAAGTAATTACATAGATATATTCATGAACTTTTTTCATATTCTTATATTGTAAAAGAATAGTCAATTCTTTCCTTTAAAAGATAAATTTAAAAGTCCATTGGTGGCCTGTCATTACAAAAGCCTCTCATTTATATAATTCCTGATTGTTTTGTGGTTCTTCTTGCTGTAGGTAGTTTATTATATATATGTGTAATAACATAAATGGATATGTAAGATATAAAAAAACAATAAAAAAGAAAAAGCCTCTCAATATGGCATAAGGCAATAAACAATAACTAGGGTGAAACAGTAGAAATGAGAGACTAAATGATGTATAAATTCATCATCTTCTGTCTACTCTGAACAGAAATGTCCAAAAGCCAAGTTAGAAAAACACACAAAGTGGAGCATAAGCTGTTCCCATTAAAAAAAGCAGTTGTACACACAGTCAAAGCCCAAAGAGGAACAAAAGTCCATGACTACATGACAGTCAATGTTAGTTTTTCAATAAGTGGTGTAATGCATAAGAGAATACTTTCTATTCCTCTGTCCTTGGAGGCAAAGAGGACATCATCACAGAGGGCGGCGTATGTATAAAACCAACATTGCCAAGCTGAACATTTAGCAGTGTCTGTTGAAATATCTCCAAGAAGTTAATTTCTGTTTTAATATGGCTGCATGAAGAATAACAGCAACAATATTGTTTAACATAAAACGAGAAAAACAAATGGGTGTTCTGATTAGACTTGAGGAAACGAGGAACAAATAAAGAAGAGGAAGTGCCATAAACCTAGTCAGACTGTGACAGCACAAGCACTGAAAATCCATTCCCAGCCAGCCTATTTAAATTATATTTGACAGGGGCTACCTTAACTTAGTCACCTTGCATGAACCCCAAATCATTGCTTGTCAAGAAATGCAGATAAATGTCTGGATATGAGAGTTTCTGAGTTCTCTAGGGGAATTTCGACTGGCTGTTGGGAGGCACGTGGCTAACAGAAAAGAAATAAATGATACAACCCACACTATGTGTTGCACGGAAACCAGAAATCTAGAAACTTCCTTCGCCTTGGTCAGTAATCAGTTTCTTCAAAGACAAGACAAAGCACAGAAATATTTGTGGGCACATAGATTTTAATGAGACAGAGACCTGATAAAGCTTTATCTTAACTGAAAAATTATGTGCCTTTCCAAGACACATACATACAGACATACATAATAAGGAGTTGGGAAGCTGATTCATGAACCCTGCGTGAAGACAGCTTTAGGAACAGTAAATAACTACATGGCCAGAAGTCTTTGTAGATCATTTTGGTAGTTCCCGTTAAGAACATTTTGACAATTACCCATATACTTCTGCGTAAGAAATCACTGAACATTAAATAAACAGATAAAACCTATTAAAAGGTGCTGAAAAGATGGCTCAACAGTTAAGACTACCAGCATCTCCTGCAGGGCACCTGTGTTTAGGTCCTAGCACCCGTGTCTCAGCACAGAGTCAGCAATAACTGCAGTTCTAGGATATCTGACATTTCTTCTCATGTTTTTTGAAATATTTTTTATTTTTCTACATACATGTTTATATCATTACACATATATACAATAAACTTCTTACAGCAAGAAGAACCACAAAACAATTAGGAATTATATAAACGCCGTCTTAGGACTCACGTACACATACATGCATACAAGTACACATATGTATGCAGGGATAAAATAAACCAATATGATTCTTTTTCTTTAAAAAGTGTTTGTTATGGTCTCTTACACTTCATGATAGGGACATCCTTAGATGAGTAGGTGCATTCTGGGATCCCTGCTGAGATTCAGATGTTAAGTTGTTGATGGAAGCTGCCATCTTATTTAGAATAGTGTTTTCCTGTTCTGTTGCCGGGGTATGAACTGTCTGCTCATGACAGCGTTCTCCCAGGACACAGAGACCAGAGACAGAAGTCCTGTGAAAAGCAGGGATGGAACAGAACAGTAGCTTCAAATAGAGCAAAACCTGCCCATAGTCATCTTACCCCACTAGAATGTCAAGGAAGAATCTATCATCATTTCAAGTGAATGAAGTCTAGAGGCAGAAGATCCACTTTAGAGGCAGAAGATCCAGCTTAGAGGCCATTCCTTGTTTCTTGTACCTTCAGTAGCATTCCTTCAGTCTTCCAGAGCTTGGAAGGAAAAGACCTGCAGTAACCGAAGACGCTGGCCACTGTGAACACACTAGTTCAAGAGAGAAAGAATGGGTCGCAGATTTACAGTAACCTTGAAATTTACCGAGGCACAAGTGGAAAGTTCCCTAAATAGGACCTAGTCCTGTTGTATTTTGAAAAGTGACTCTTCAAACTGTTCAACTCCACCCTCAGAGTTTTGTTTTGTTTTGTTTTGTTTTCAACTGCTTCTGTCCTTGGAGCTACCGTTTCTTTTTCATGAATTTTAGAGTGTAGGCTTTTATCTGACTAGTGCTCTCAGCCAGTTTGGGGGAATTTCAAAGGTTGTGGTTGAAAAGTTGTTTGTTGTTGCTCTTGTTATTGTTGTACTGTTTCCATCCCTTGCATTTCAAACTTGGAATTTTTACTCAGACATAATTGTGTTAACGATGAAATAAACTGTCCTTAGGTATTAATAAGAATAATGTTATTAAACAAAAGTCAAGATCACACGTTATCAGTTTCAGACTTCTTGCATTTACCCTTTTCTAAGAGAGAGAGCCACAAGTTGTACTGAAATGGCTGCTCGTATTTTCATAGCATATTATAAGAATAAAGCAATCTAAAGACTGAAATAAGCAAAATCGGTGTAGTTGACATGGCTGTAATTACTTAGGTGATAGATGAATGGTACTCACTCCACTAAAAATCACATGGAAAAAAAGTAAATCATATCATTTCTGAGTAACTGGAAATCCCAGTATACTTATACAATGTAAAACCATACAAAGAAGAACTTTCCAGTTCAGGAGACCAGTGTATTTTTTTCTGTTTCTTTCCCCTGCTAACTAGAGTTTACAAGGCTGATCTGGTCATAGTACTCCATTCCAGTAACTGCAACCCTTGGGAGAGCCAGCCAGGCCTGTGAGTGTGAGGCCAGATTGAACGGCAAAGTAAAATAGTGTTTCAGGAAACTCCTCACAAAAAGAGTGAACACAATGTAGAAAATTTTGTTACAAAATTGCAAGGTAGAAAGAGGACAGATGTCAGACAGGTTTCCAACATTGCATGCCCCATGGTAAATTTTTTTCTTTGTTTCCATATATGGTATTGGAAAATCCAGCAATCAAGAAACACCAATAGGTGTGGACAAAGGGAATCAAGAAAAATATTTCTTCTATCCAAAGAGCAGAAAAGAGATAACTTACCATTTCAGAAAATATTAGACAACTGTTTTGTTGTTGTTTGTTTTTGTGTTTGTTTGTTTCAAGACAAGGTTTCTCTGTGTAACCTTGGCTGTCCTCTACTCCCTTTGAGGGCCAGGCTGGCCTCGAACTTACAGAGATCTGCTTGCTCTGCCCCCCAAGTGCTAGGATTACAGGTGTGCACCACCACACCCAGCTTAGACAATCACATTTCATAGCATATGTTATAGAAAAACCCACAGCCTCATTTATAAAACTCACTGACAGTGAAGTCATGCTTAACCTCAGTCTTTCTAGTCTATGTATTATCGCTTTCTTCATGCCCAAATGACTCCACAGAAAGCTGATACCATCCAGTTCTTAGTCTTATAGTGGTTTGTTATGTCATATTTTGTTGGTATCCCTGGAAGGCTTGGTCTTTTCTGAAGGGAAATGAAGGATCTTGGGGAAAGGAATGATGTTGGAGGGGAGGAATAGGAGAAGAGGGGGGAGAGGAAACTATGGTAGGAATATCATATAAGAGAGAAGAATGAATGAATAAATAAATAATATCTGAAATGAGGACCAATGGCTTTTACCCTACCCTGCGTCTGGAAGGGCAGTCTGTACTTCTTGTCCATCTTGTCCATCACTAAAGAGTGTCTTTTGCTCATATTGTGGTTGTGATCATAAATAATTGCTCTCTAAAGGCCCATGTGTTAAAAACAACAAACAAACAAACAATCAAACAAACAAAAAACACCTTGATCCCCTTTTTGGCACTATAAGGGTGATGGGACCTTCAAGGGGTTATTCCTTGTGAGATGGTTTAGGTCATAGAGGCAAATACTGTAAAGGGATAATAGATTCTTGTTCTCTTCTTACTCCCCTCACTTCCCCAGGTGGGTGTGCTCTGATATATGTGATGCCCTATCTTGGTTGTCGACTTGAGATACCCGGAAAGAGGAAACTTCAGCTAAAGAATATCTTCCATCATATTGCCTGTGGACCTGTGTGTGGGGGACATTTTCTTGGTTGCTAATTTAAGTAAAATGACTCTGCCCACTATGGGTGGTGCCATCCGTAGGCTGATGGGCTGGGCTCTATAGGAATGTTCGCTGAATATGAGCCTGAGATTAAGCCAGTAAGCCATATTCCTTTGTTGATTTCATCAAACTCCTGCCATGAATTCCTGCCTTGACTTTATTTTTTTTTTATGATAGACTATAACTTGTATGCTAAAATAAACACTTTCCTCTCCAAGTTACTTTGGACATGGCATTTATTACAGCAGTGGGAAGGAAACCACTACAGGAGAGGACACGTAACAATAAACTTTCATCTTATTTACCTACAGTAATGCACCATTTTCTCCTGCCAGGGTGTTGATGAAAAGAAGCTAATTAGAGGCACAAGTGGATTGCCAGGACTCCCCCTTTCCCTTTCCCTTTCCTGACTTTGTTCTCCTTGGTGGTTTCTTTGCAGGAATTCACACTGTGAGTTGAAATGGCTGTGATCAGCTCCTGGAGGCTATTCGCACACATAGAAGGACCTACGTGTAGTCAGAAGCCTCCTTCTATATTTCTAAGAAAATTCCTGGAGTGCAATATTCTCGAGATATCTTGTCTGAGTTGGACATGATCCTGTTTCTTATGAAATGGTTATAGAAAATGAACTAAAGCACTTCAGTCACTTATTCTGCTCCTCTTCTGTGTAGATAATTTAAAGCACTTCTGCAAAAAATTGAAGTTAAATAAACATGAAAAGGTAATTAATATAGCTGTGGTTAAATGTATAAAGTCAGTTATGAAGTACCCAATCATAATATAGATATGGGGTTTTGTAGATATTTTTGAAGTGCTGTCTTATCAAATCCAAATCTAGAAGTATGGATTTATTTGATTCATCTTAAAATATGCATAGTTAGCTGAGATGTAGACCAGTTGTTGGGTGTTTGTTCAATGAGGATGAGGCCCTATTATCCGTCTGGACTACCACAAGCATAAGGTAAACAAAACTTCCATGGTCTTTCATTATACAGATGCATTCATTCCATTCCTTTAAAATGTACTTAGAGCACTTTACATTTTCTTTATCTTTATGTATTTTAAAACTGTTGTCTTGATTTTACTGTTACATGTGATGATTCAATTAATATCTTTAAGTGTAAAGTTATTTTAAAGCAATTCACTTGGATGAATTTTATTCATAAAAATCAAAATAAATGCTTTTTGTTTGCTTGGCGAATTCACTGAAGTAGAAACAATATTTCAAATATGGAAAAAAATAGACACCTCTCGACATTATGTAAACTAGCAGATGGTTGGAGCATTGTGTAATTTTAATGCATTTCAAGGCTATGCAGCATGTTAGGTATTAAAACATCATATCCTATCTTCCTCAAACACATTAATTTTAAGCTTCTTAAATTCTCAAACACATACAGTACGTTTTATGATATGAAATAAAAACCGCGCAACTTTATTTCTCATTTTAGTTAGATAAACACACAGCCACCTTCTCGCTGTAAGTACTTCAGGCAGTGGAGCTCGAAGAACGTAGCACTTGGGAGGTTCTTTTTCCAATGCTGTTTTTCACTTTTGAAATAGCCCTGCTAATTTATGAGCTTATGGTGTACCATGTGAGTGACTGGAGCAGATGCCTCTGTGCTTCAGTGTGATCGAGACTATCAGGCTATATAAAATTCTATTAATGAACTACAAATGCCTCACCTCTTTTACATGTGCGTGGAGTGATTATATCTTAATGCAAAACATGCCTTAAAAACAGAGAGGAGAGATGGATTTTACATTTCCCATGTTTGAATTTTTGGAAGAAGTTGAGTTCTTTTGATCCTAATTATGATTAAGCTCCTCTATCATATATTCTTTGTTGACTCGGGCATTTGTATCATCGTATATTACATTGTTGAAAATTTTTAAATCTTACCTAATTTTAAGATTGGTACACAAGGAAAAAACAAAACAAAACAAAAACAAAAAACAAAAAACAAAAAAAAAGATTTGTACACAGACAAATAGTTTTTATGTATATGGAAATATAAATTTGACAGTTTATATATGTCTGTATATATATTTGACAAATATAAATTTTGACATATATCAATATATATTGACATTATATAATCATAGTAAATCTCTCTCTACATATATACACATGCATATATATTGCTTTTTTCCATATGAGTTGCAATTGTTTAAAGACTTAACTTCCTTTCAAATTAGAAGCTGATCAAGGCAGCAGAATTTGAATCCTTGCATTTTCCTTTGGATTTAAAGTCACACTGTTTCCATGATTTCACTCTCCCTCGTGACAGTTATTGGCCAGGATGTCATGAATATCCTTATCTTATAGTATATAAAAAAATGGAACATTTTCTACCTTCATCTGTCATGTTACATGTACTAGTTTCATGAGATCTGGTCCTCAGTCAAGTGCTATTTCTGCTAGATGTGTTTGTTTCCCAAATAGGATATGTTCCATATTAATTTGTATTGATTTCATATTCCCTTTCCCACAAACATTGCTTTACATTTCATAATTTCTTCTTTTTGTTCCCATTACTTTGCATTTTCTGTGCATGTCTTTATAAACACTGTAACTTAATAAGCCAATAAATTATTTATAGAAACATCTTTTTATTTTCCTAATCTAAAAAAAAAATTTATCATTACTCCTGAGTTTGCCCAAATTGAATAGAGTACTCTTAGTATTTTGTTTATCAGCATGGAATAAAGCAAATTCTCTCTTCTAATTTTATTGATGCTATTGAAAAATCATGCATATTGTGATTCCATTGCTTTTCTCCCCATCTAAATTCATTTCTGTTTAGTTTTTAGAATAGCTTTTCAATGTGTAGTATTGTGCAAAATTCACAAAAGTATGTTTAAATGTGATTGTCTTAGTCTATTTTTTTGTTTTATTGATAATCCAGAGTCTATAGTTGATATTGTTCATCAAGTCTAGAATTTTTAAATATTTATTTGATCAATGGACTTTTAATTACAGAGAATATGGAGAGGAGGGTACAAAGTCTTACATGTGTATCTTTTGTACACAAACACCTACCTTTTCTATGATGGGAATGACACAGGGTGAGACATTTATTTAAATCAGCGAATCTGCATTTTAGCATATAATCATAGCGCACCATTCACAGATTACCTGAGTACTTACTCTTGGGATACTGTGTAAATAGCAGAGTTGGATACATTTCCTGACATGTGTCTCTAGTATATATATAAGAATTTTTTTTTTTTTTACTAATCCTGAACACCTTCTGTTCATCATTAAGTACCTGCATCCTAAGCCCTAGAAACCACTAACCCACCTTTGTCTTAACACTTTTTAGTATCTAGAATGGAATGTTGTTGGAATCATGGAATAGACAATCTTTTCATATTGCCTTCTTTACCTTAGGTTACTGAACTTAACTTTCCTATCAGATATATTGATAGTTGACCACTACTCCATTGAATCTAGGTACTACCATTCACCTACATAGCAACTAAAGGACACCTCATTGTCTCCCAGCTTAACTCCCCTAAATAACACAGAGATGAACATGTGTATGCAGTGGTTGTGTGCAGCCATTTTCAACTTCCTTGAAAAGATGCTAGGACATTAAACTACTTGATTCAGAGAGGTCAGCTACAAGAGTGTATGGTTAGCTGTGCAGGATGCTGCCACTTTCTCTTCCAACCTATCTATCCACAGCCTGAGTTTTAGACCACATCTGCATTGAATGCGGGCTCTTTTCACTCAGCTTCCTCACAAGCGTTTGTGACTGGTGTTCAGATTTTTGGCCATTCTGATGGGCTTTAATTTGCATTTCATTAATGTCTTAAGGAATGGGTATTATTCATATGCTTTTCTGCCATTTGTATACCTTCCTTGAGGAAGTTATTGTTAGGGTCTTTGGTTAAATTTTAAACCAGATTATTTTGGTATCACTAGTATGGCAGAGTGAGAGTAGGGTACTTGAGTACTTTTTGATAACCTTATTTTATGAAATGTGCTTCACAAATACTTTCTCCCACCATGACTTGTCTTTTAGCCACTTGATAGTGTCTTTCCTAGACCCCGTTTTAAATTTTAATAAAATTGATCTTTAATGTTGTGTTTTTCAGAGAAAGCGATTCTCATATTTCTTCTAAACAAGCATGTCCATGCCATGTTTACACAGGCCTTCCCCACACTGTGCTGCCCTCACTCCTGTTTTCACAGGTATCTACCATCTTTTCTTTCATTAAGTTTGGCGTATTCAGTGGTAAATATAGATGTATGAGAAATTGTTCATTTTTTTTAAAAGAATGGAAGACTAGTAGGGAGTGGGTCAAGCTAAGATTTTCATTTATATGCATAATTGTGTATGTTTTTTCTCTTTTGCCAATGTGCATTTGCCTGAGTACATACGGCATTGTTACTCTCCTTCCCACCATGCTCTATCTATGGATCGATCTATAATTTTAAGAACATTATGCAGGCATGATGACTGGAGCTTGGTAGTAAAATTTAAAGCCAAGTGTTGTTTATTGTTATTATTGTTATTATTGGCATTACTAATCTTTCCCTTCTTCATCATTGTAAATATTTCTTTTTTTTACCTTTTTTTATTAATTTATTCTTGTTACATCTTAATGGTTATCCCATCCCTTGTATCCTCCCATTCTTCCCTCCCTCCCATTTCCCCCTTATTCCCCTCCCCTATGACTGTTCCTGAGGGGGATTACCTCCCCCTGTATATGCTCATAGGGTATCAAGTCTCTTCTTGGTAACCTGCTGTCCTTCCTCTGAGTGCCACCAGGTCTCCCCCTCCAGGGGACATGGTCAAAGGTGAGGCACCAGAGTATGTGAGAAAGTCATATCCCACTCTCCACTCAAGTGTGGAGACTGTTCTGTCCATTGGCTAGATCTGGGTAGGGATTTAAAGTTTACCGCCTATGTTGTCCTTGGCTGGTGCCTTAGTTTGAGCGGGACCCCTTGGCCAACAAATCAACCAAGCGCAACCTAGTCCCACTACGGGAAGCCTTGCTTGGATAAAAATATGGCCAAAGTTCAGACTGTGTCTTTCGTTACTAGCAGTCCTCAATAGCGTCACCCTCATAGAGTAAATGCATGTTTTCTTCCCATACCCCAGCTCCCCAAATGATGACTCTGAGGCTTAAATATATTTACAAAATCCTAGGCCAAAACAGATAGGCTTACTTGCTTGCTAGTAACTTGCTAGTAACTAATATTCCATGTATCTTACTCTTGGTTCTGTCATGTGGGTGAGTCCCTCTGCTCGCTTCCATATGTCCATCTTCTTCAGAATCCTGGGGCAAATATTTTGTCTCTGACTCTATCCCAGGGTTCATCTCTTCCTTCTGGAACTCCCACTTCTTATATCTTGCCTCAGCTAATAGGCCATTGGCTTTTTATTGCCATGTGATGCTTCCATACAGTACACAAGAGATTTCCTTTACACCCCAGGGAGTTTCCACCATACTAGTTTTCCATGCCATCCCTCAAATGACCCCAGTTCTAGCCATCTGTCCCTGCTGTCTCTCTCTCTCCATCCCTCCTTTCAACCTGACCCTTCCTCTTCCATCCTCACCCACCCCCATCCAACTCTAAGAATGCTTCCCCATTTTAACCCTTCTCTTTACCTAGCTCTCTGGTTCTGTGGATTGTAAGTTCATTATCACTTACTTAACAGATGATGTTCAGTTGTAAGTGAATACATGTTTGTCTTTATGGGTCTGTGTTATCCCTCTGGGTGATTTTTTTTAAATTCTATTCATTTGCTTGGAAATTTCATGATGTCATTGTTTTTAACATCTGAGTTAAACTCTACTGTGTGAATGTATCACAATTTCTTTATCCATTTTTCAGTTGGAGGACATTTAACTTTTGTCCAGTTTCTGGCTATTATCAATAAAGCCACAATGAACAAAGTTGAGCTAATGTCCTTGTGTTCCATAAAATGTCCTTTGGGTACATCCCCAAGATGGGATATAGATGGATCTTTTTGTGTTATTGTTATTATTATTATTATTATTATTATTATTATTATTATTATATTATTATTATTATTATTTGGGATTTTGTTTCTTTAGAGACAAAAAGACAAAGCTTGGCTGTCCTGAACTCACTTTATAAACCAAGCAGCCCTTGAACTCATAGCAATCCCTCTGCCTCGCAGAGTGCTGGGAGTAAAGGTGTATGCCATCGCACTCATTTTATAGCTGGATGTTGAGGCAGATCAATTTCCAATTTTCTGGGGAACCACCATATTGACTGTACCAGTTTGCACTCTCACCAGCAATGGAGGAGAGTTTCCCTTGCTCCACATCCTTGCCCACATGAGCATCACATGACTTACTAACCTTAGCCATTCTGCAGGTGTTACACCTTTCTTAAATGTGTATCCTGTATTTTTGTCTTTTTGTTGTGAGGTTAGCCTTTAATGGTAGCTTCCAGAATGCCTAATGTATATTTTTTTCTATCTCTAGTTTATCTACATTCATCCATTTTCTATACATCATATAAAATGAGAGAAAACAGCAATGTATCATTCCATTTCTTTTTCACCAGGTAAACACTGTACACATCACTGGTTTTGAGACATGGTAGAAAAATTTCTGTCTTCTAATTGAGCTTTCATGTGATGTGAGTAATCTTTTAGGAACTATTTGTTTTTACTTTGATATTTCACCTTGTCTCTTCTTGTTTGTGTCCAGAATATAGGAAAGCTGTAAACAATATTCTGTTCATTGGAATCAAATACCTTTTCTTTAAATACTGGCTAGAGATTTGCTAGTCTTCCTAATAGAGAAATGTAAGGAGAAGTCTTTTTAATTTTTTTCCGAGAAAAACACAGTATTGAATATTTATACATTAAGTTTTTTCAAAAACAAATACCACAAAGATAACTGATGCTGTCACTAAGGATAGATGTAATGACAATAAGGAAATTGTTGTTCTCCTGCTGTTACTTTTTCATCACCGTCAACCTACCTTGGGGTGTGGACAATGCCTTTACCACAGAGTACATGCCTCGGTAGCCATAGTGCTGCCTCATGATATCATCCCTGTCAGTCCCAGTGTGTCACCTCGACCTATGTGTCTGTGATCTGTTTGTTAATGCAAGCGATCTTCACTCTTTTCCCAGTTATGCAGTGATTCTCATCTAGATTTCAAATTTAGGAATAAGGTACAAGTTCTGTATTTGTTTAGCAGAAAGTGCTTTGGAGAAGGGAACTTGGGATTTATATTGGCAATTCTACAATCTCTCTGTGGGGTACTGACATGTTTGTGAAGTTGCAATTTAGGTAATTTTTAAAATAGGTCAATCATTTTTTTTTCTTATGAAAAGGACATAAGGGTTATGTGCCAGAGTAATCATGATCCTATTCCAGAGTGATTATCGTGACATTTTCATGATTAAGATGACAACTGTGAGGATGTTCTACAGCTCCTCAGGACTGCTGCACTTGTGCTCAGGTGAGGAGCCCTGGCATAGGCTCCCCGGAGGCAGCGAGCACCACTCTCTGTAAAGGTGGATTCTAAAGGAGGAAGAGAGGGACTTGGGTTCTAACGTCAGAAGCATCAGTGCCAAAAAGTTGACAAAACTGATCAAACAAAATACACGTCCGCAGGTGACTAGAAATGTAAAGTTTTCTTTATAATGCTTAGATGCAGTACTGGACCTGAACTACTTAGTTGAAGATAAATTATTTTTATTTTGTTTGCTCCAAAATGTGATAATGTCTTAGCTGCATTTGATTTAAGCATATCCTGTAAAGGTCCAAGTGAAGCCAATTAAAAATAACAATGCAAATTCACTCATGCATTTTCTGATAACTTAATAGGATAAGTAAACTCAGGCAAGCATATTATCTCAATGTTCACCATTATACAAAAAAAAAAAAAAAAGACTCCTTACACCTAAAAATATTTCAGGATTCATATGTAAAGTGTAGTTTTTGAATTAAAAACTACATATAATTATGTGTCACTATGCTTACCCTTGATCTTACAACAAATACAGAAAGTATACACCATTAGACATTCTTATCTCTCAAGCATGGGTGATTTTTTACCTCCCCTCTCTATCCTTGTGTTTGAAAAATGTCTATCATCATTTTATATTGTGGTAGTAATGAATGATCACACTTATTTTCTATCCAAAAGGAAAGGCAAAAAAGGGAATTGTTTGCTAATCGAAAAGGGGGATGAAAAAAGATATCAGAAAATAACATTTGTTTACTTCATTTCAGAAAGTGTTAAAAGCTCAGTTAAATAACTGTATTTCTTATTCTGTTGCAAAGCTGAAAGCTGCTAAGTGCTTAGACAGAATTATAGAGTGAATGGGGGAATACTGCCTTGCTCTGGCTGAAAGCCATTTCTTTTTGTGCCTAAAATATTTAGTCAGCCTGAATATTAAGATAAAAGGATTAGAGAAATGTCTAAAATGTATTACCCTCTCTAGATAAATTAAATCTGTTTACTAATGTAAATCATTGCATCTCTAGGATCTGCAAAGAGGAATGAATGTATGCGATGGTTTTTTTGTTAATTTAATTATCTAGACATGGAAGATAAGGCTAAAATGCACAGTTATTTTAGTATAAAATTAAACACAATCTTTAATTAACTGCATAGCAGCTCACAATAGTCTGCTTGGAGGCTAGGGGGTTCAAGTTTTTTTTTCTCTTTAAACCACTGTTTCATGGGATGATTAGAACTTTCTGTCTCTGTCTCTGTCTCTGTCTGTCTGTCTGTCTGTCTGTCTGTCTGTCTGTCTGTCTCTCTCTCTCTCTCTCTCTCTCTCTCTCTCTCTCTCTCTCTCTGTCTCTGTCTCTCTGTCTCTGTCTGTCTGTCTGTCTGTCTCTCTCTCTCTCTCTCTTTCACACACACACACACACATACACATACACACACACACACACACACACACACACACACACAAAGAGACAAATAAGAAAGATGAATATGGTCAGTGTGTGTTGTATGCACATATGAAGATGGCACAGTGAAACTCATAATTTTATACTACATGTTTAAACATGTTAATGGACTTCAGGCCTTAAATATTTTCTTTTCCTAGTAATACATTTCTCATTTACTAGCATGGAATGGGAATAGTACTTAGCAAAATGGTCACTCTATCTCTGCTTCCTCGTCTTTAAAATAAAGGAAACATTCATAGCAATAACATGGGATCACCACGAGGGGTACAAGAATTAAGCGTGTTGGGAATTTCCATCTCTGCCCTTTGGCCCATTTCTCTAACAAATAAATCTGCAAGTGGTGTTCTAACAGTAAAACTGGTTGGCAAGTATTATCACCAAGAGTATTTTTCTACAGCTTTTATTTACCAAAGTATTATTTAATTGTTTACTCTTTTGTTTATGTGTATGTGCATCTACCATGTATATGTGCCTATATAGATTTGAGTGAATGTTCATACAAGTTCATGTGAAGGCCAGGTTTGAGGATCACCTCTCATTAGTCACCTGATTTTCTGAGCCAAATTCACTGAAGCTGAGCTCACAATTGAGTCAGCTTAGTAAACTCTAGGTGCCTACCGGTCTCTACATCCAATGCACAGGGCTTACAGACACACACAGCAGTACCCAGGCTTCACACAGCTTTGTGAAACCAAAACCAGGTCCTCATGTGTTTGCTACAGGGATTGTATTCCCTGAGCACACCCAGAAGGCCCCAAGGTTTTCCTCAGTAGCCACTCTTGTGGACAGGCTGTTAATTGACAGCCACACTTAGCTACTCACACTGTTTCCCAGGAGAAACGTATTCAATATAAATCACAGTGTCAAGGCAAATTTATCAGCTCAAATTGGCACAGGATAGATCAGCACCACAGATTCATAAAAATATTATAATTAAGTATGATAATTCTAGAGTTTAGGAATGATTTCCTAGGAAACATCATGGTGGAGAAGAGGTACAAAGTTGCAGAAACTTCCTAAAATAGAAGACTTTTTCATAAGAGAAAAAATGTTTTCAAAATATTTTCCCATTCAATGTTTACTGTTTCTGTCACCATAAAACCTTCATAATATGTATTTGCTGCAGAACTGATATTTAAAATTAATACATTAGGGAAATTATAGAAAGCACCAAGAGAAACATGGTGTCCCTGATCTACAGAGTCACTGCATAGGCATGGGTTACTATGTGAAAATAACATACCAAGAACAGGGAAAACAAATTCATTCTTTATGCAAAGAAAGCAAACTCACAGCAAAAGAAAATCAAATAAAAGTGAGCATTAATTGAAAGCATTAACCAGATTCTTGTTCTCACTCCAACATTCAGGTAGGCAAAAGAAGATGGCAGTCATCTGTTTACTCTTAGCTGTGGATGTTTTGCTAAATGAACCAAATTTTCTTAATGTTATAAGTCCACATGAACATGTGGATGCTATCTTACACCAATTTTGTAAAAAAGTTATTTGTTTTATATAGTGATATATGTAGTAACACTATTAAAAAATCATCATTTACTGCATACAAGAAATCCTTTATGCAGCTTTACTGCAAATACCTCAGACTACAGGCAAGGACATTTTAAATAGAATAGTGCTACCTCTAAAAGTGAGATACCATAAAAATCAGTGGGAAAAGATAAGTAATTGACACTGTTCCCAATAGGGGTAGATGTTCTGGAAAAAAAACTGCTCATGGCACACTAGTGAGTGTCAGCCAATTTGGGCTAATACTTCTTTTATATTTAGAGTCAAGCAGAACTGGAAGAGACATTTAGATATCCTCCCTTTTAATGTATTAATCATAGTAATAATTGTCTCACATTTATAGTATAATTTCTCATGCTTTTAATTTGAAATACAGGATTGATATATTATACTATCCATTTCAGACACCGATCAGACGCGGCCCAGGCAGCCCATTCATGGCAAGTATCACTCTCATTTGTCACACTGGTCTTCCTCAGGGAACTCTCCATGCTTCATAGAGAGCGCCGGCACTGGGTGGAATTTTTGAAGACCAAGGTCACAACATGTTTAAATGGCAAGTGAGTCCTTACTGGTCCTCCCGTTAAGACTATTATTTAAAAATATCCATGAACCATCATGGAATTAGCAGATGAGGGTCCTAGATGTTGATGGAACAGAAGGAGAACGGCAGCAGTTCAGGATGATGATGGTTTGTGGATTTTAGTCTCTAACTCTGGAGATACAGAAAATTATTAGGCAAATTTGATTCTTAATTTATCCACAAGAACATCAACCCGATCCCAATTGAGGTCAGTCCATGCTGTGTGTGTGTGTGTGTGTGTGTGTGTGTGTGTGTGTGTGTGTGTGTATCATATATATATATATATGTATATATATATATGTATATATATATAATTATGCTGTAACTGGGAGTGGTGGTGGGGGTGGGGAAGAGGATGTGAATAGAGTGAGGATAATAATGTAGCCTTTTGAACTTGGATGAAAATATTTACAGTCTGGTTCCCCCAAGCATGTCAGGTTTGGGTTAACAATCTGGTCTCAGAAACATTGTGAATATTTTCTCATGTTGCCAGAGGAGTCCACGTGATACTGTTTGTCAATGATTATGTATCAGAAATGTCTGATCGTTACAGCCTTAGAATATTTCCTCTATGACCTAAAGTCCCTCATATCTAGAGCACTTGATTTAAGGCAATTGTTATATCTTGAGAAGAATAACTTGGGGGAGTTTTTGTGGCTTAAGAGATCTATCCAATGCCATCTGGCTTACGTTTAATGGAAAATAAATGCACTTATGGTATTTTCACTAATTCTAAAATAACCCTTGTTTTAAATCTGACAAGCCCAATCATCTCTTACATCTTTCTAAACAAACCCCATGACAATCTATGTCCTTTGATGGAAATAGAAAATGCTGCTTCAGTAGAGGAGAAATTAGGAAGGAAAGTCAGTTTTGAATGGTATATATGTACTATTTTCTTGAGAAACTTCCCAGTTCTTTTTCTTAAATATTCCAATAGCTCAAGGCCAAGCTGCTTAAACATCCCCAATCCAATAGGAAAGTCACTCTGACTCTAGAGTTTATTCAGAGTACAAGGGGAAAGGCACTTTTCAATTTTTATATTCTTGCTTATCATTGGTTTTAATGGGATCTTTAGTCTGGAGATTTTCTTAGTTATTATTCTAGCTCAGCGAGCTGGGAATTAAAAAAAGAACAAAATGTCCTTATGCTGGGGAGGCATTAGAATTTCTTCAATTATTTGCAATGTCATTTTAATAATATATACATAGGCAGCCATTCTGACTAAAGAATGGTTTACTGAGAAAGTCTTGGAGCAGTAGGGTGAAAGAGCACAGCTTTGGCCCAGAATAAGAAAAGGATTTCAGCAAGGGGGCCTTGTCAGTCAAGGCACGGCACTGGCTACAGGAAGGGCTTTCTGATTGGGCCTAAGACTCATTCTGTCTAAAAGTAACAGAGAGAAGGCTCCAAAGTGACCTGAAAGAGAGGACATTCAGCTCCCCTTGAATGTTGTATTTAATCAAAAAAATTGAAAACTACATTTTATCTGACACCTCTGGAAGTTCCTGGGTCAATGAAATAGATTTTACCCATGAGCTTCGTTCATCCATTACTCATGAAATATTTACTGAAAATACACACTGTGCCCATGTGTAATTGGCAAACAAAGAACAAATAATGTGGGGTTTTTTTTTTTGAATGTGTGTTGTATTGTTACAGCCAGGCTTAGCCTTACTTCATATCTTAGGGTTTCCTATAATTTAAATGTCAGAATCTAATAAAGACAGAGAAATTTTAGATGTGAAAAGCTAACAAACCTGAACATATACAGGAAAATGGTCATCTAAGTTGGATGGTTTTGGTTCTACTATAATGTCCTACGAACTCCCATTTTCCCAGGGACTGCTATGTTGTTGTTAATAAGTCATTAACAACCAACGTGGTGAAGTCTACCTCTGAGTTCAGCACCCGGGAGCCTGATTCACAACTGAGTCTGCACTTACCCTGAGCTGTTTTCCAAGATCTTGTCTCAACACAAACAAATAAATGAAGACAAAAACCATAAAAAATTAAAAAAGACCTGCAATTTCATTCTTACCACAAAACAAAACAAACAACAAGCAACAAAACGAACATGGCAATTCTAAAGGGAAGAATCACATGTGAAATAATAGAATCTGGCATGAAAATTCAATGTTGTAAATTATAAGTTGAAAACATTTTAGATTAGGTACAGTTTCTTATTTAAAAATACTTTATTAGTTTTTGTAATGAAATCAAGAGTGATATAAAACATTTACATATTTTACATAGTACATTAGGTATATAGTTCAACATACAAAAAAATAAAATTAAAAGACCAATATGGTTTTTGATTTCTGTAAAAAGCCAACCTGACAATGTAAATTGACATTGAAAGGCACAAATGTTGGTCTTTATTAAACTCATAAGTCCAAAGGATGGAGAAAAGAGTATCTGTTTCTTCAAAGAGCTCTTGTGAGTCAAATGTAACTCTACTTTAGAAACCCATGGGTCTCACCCCTAGAACAGAAACAGCAATGGCCACTCAATCTTGTGTATTTATTGTCTGTAACCAGTGAAGTTGTCTGGGTACATGTGTAGTGTCATTTTTAATTGGAGGAATAATTATTTCAGCAATCATTTCCCATTAATTTTTCTTTCTCATAGTCCCGCTGCCTCTATTCTATATGGATGGAAACACAATGTAAGATTTTAAGATATTCAAACCATCTAAGAATTCTTAAGGAAATTCAATTTTCAAATTATAAGCACTTTACTGAGGGCCTGAGAGCCAGTAGACAGCCACTTAATAAAATTAAATCATGGAACACGAAGGAATAAAACCCTGAAACAAAATGATGATGGCCGTCATCTGTCCCTGATTCTGGAGTTCTCTGGAGAGAACACTGAATGAAAAAGTAAATTATAAAGTAAAATAATTTTGCTTCTGGCAGTGCATCAGGCTTGACATCTAGTTGGAAATAACAGGAGGAATAAAACTCCTCAGTCCTACCATAAGAGTCTCCAAAGAAAGGATCTGCCAGCCTAGAAACTTGTAACCACAGAGCTGTCTTTCACAAAAGCACTTCTCCTAAGATATTACTTTATATACAGCATTAAAACCTAACTTTTCCCTCTTCTCTTTTCTCCCACCTCCTTCTCCCCTCCTTATTTGTTTTCTCTCTTCCCATCTTATCCCCTCTATTCCCTTCCCCTTTCATCATTGATTGAGTTTAAAAATTACAAGTAAAATATATGTAAAATATAAAATAAAGAATTAAAAGAATATATTCATGAATGTCTAACTTGTGTAAGCATAAAAATTATGACAACAAATTAAGCATTTGATCCATTCTATATCAAAAACATAAGATAAATATCAAGAAAGTAGAATGGCAAATAATATATTTTTTTCACCAATGGTAATAAAAATGCATTCACTCATCTTTGCATTCATTACACCTTTTACTTATTGTATGTATGCATGCCTATATGCATGAGCTTATGCATGCTTGTGAGTGTTCACTTTGGAGGTCAGAAGACAACTTGCTGAAGTCAGTTTTACACTTCCACCATATGATTCATAGGTATTAAAATCAAGTTTCCAGAAGTGATGGCATGTGCCTTTACCTGCTGAGCCATATAATAGTTGTTAGGAGAATAACTAAATGAAACTCAAAACTAAAGACACATGAATAAAAATCCAACTCTAATTTTCATCTCAGAGATTCACTTAAGTCAAAAAGTCAATCCTGATATTCAAATTTGAAGAAGGAACAGAACAGAAAACTAATAATCAAAATGATGTTTGGAAAGTTATATTAAGAGGGGAAAGTTTACCAGAAACCAAAGGATCAGTAGAAATGCAGTTAGTCTTCATTGCTAGTGGGAGTGCAAACTTGTACAACCACTTTGGAAATCAATCTGAGGGCTTCTCAGAAGATTGAAAATAGCTCTACCCCCAGCTATACCTCTTCTGGGCGTATACCCTAAAGATGTCCCGCCACACAACAAGGATGCTTGCTCAACTATGTTCATAGCAGCTTTATTGTAATAGCCAAAACTGGAAACAACCCAGATGTTTCTCAGCTGAAGAATGGATTAAGAAACTGTGGCATATTTATACAATGGACTATTACTCAGCTATTAAAAACAAGGAAATTGTGCCATTTTTATGAAAATTGATGAAACTAGAAAAGATCATTCTGCGTGAGGTAACTCAGATCCAGAAAGACACATTTATAAGTGGGTTTTCGCCATACCGTACAGTATAAACATACTATATTTCACAGATCGAAAGAAGAAAAATACAAGGATCCAGGGAGAATGCTTAAATCTCACTCAGAAGAAGAAATAAAACAGACAGAGGAAGCACTTCAAAATAAGGAACAGGATAAGAGATGGAGTGGTGAGAAAAACGAGGGTGGAGATTTGATGTGGGGAGAGGTGGGAGGCGGGAGGAGAAAGAAGGCTTGCGTCAAGAAGAGCAACCATGTCCTAGGACATCTGGGACAGGCTGGAGAGCCATAAAAGTGTAGGCTCCTGGGAGGACATGGGGGTGACTCTAGCTGAGATACCTACTAGTGTCAGACATGGAGACTGAAGAAGCCACTGTCTAACCAGTCACGGCTCCTAGGAGAGGGAGGGGAGCACCAACCCACCCACAAAAACTTCAATTAAAAATTTATCCTGCCTACAAGATGTGGAAGGATAAAGAAAGAGTGGAGATTGAGGGAATGCCTAACTAATGCTTGGCCACAAAATGCAAGAGAGCCAACCTCTGACACTATTAAAGACACTCTGCTATACTTGCAGAGAAAGCCTAGCATAGCTGTCCTCCCAGATGCTCCAGCCAGCAATGGATTGAAACAGATGCTGATACTCACAGCCAAATATTGCCCATGAACCGAGAGCCTTGTGGAAGAGGAGGAGGAAGGATAGAAGGACACTGAGGGAACAGGAGCTCCAAAAGAAGACCAACAGAACCAACTAACCTAGGCCCATGGGGCCTTATAGAGACTAACCTTCATCTTTAACAGTTTTCTAGAAAGTGAATCTATGGCAGAGATGATGGCTGTGGATTACTCCTGGTCAAGGGCTAGTGTATTTCTGCTAATGCTGGTGATATATTCTGCAGGATACAGGAAGAAAGTCTGTACAGGAAGATTTGCTATTAGGCCGATGGAGAATTTTCTCTTCTTTTTCCTCAGAGACATTCAACACTCTTAGTGTATTTATTATTTGCCACAGAAACAGCCATTGAGCACTGCATTTGTTTTTCTTAGAGGCCATTTAGGTGCATGCTGAGTTGTTAGTAATGAGCGTCATAAAACACTATGGAGTCGCATTATCCACTCCTTACAGAGCAGTGATATCACATGCTTAATCGTGAGAAACATTTGCAAGACGATCTTCATAAAAGCAAATGTCCAGCTCTGGCCTGAGGAAATCCATTATGTTCAATTTCATTTAATTCACTTGTTCACAATTTTAAGGACTTGAAAACTCCTAAAATGTCCATTTAGGGTTTGTTTGGTTTCCTTTTATGCCTCCTGTTCAAAGCTTGTTTTTGTAGGACCAGGCCATGGCAATAGGTGTCAAAGCCTTGTTTTAGAAGAGATTTGAGTCTGGGTGACTATATTTTTCTAGGGCTGAGTCTTGCTGGATTCAATGAAATTTATTCATAAAAATGATGTCTGCTTTGGTGGATGTAAATGTATTTGGGGTATATAAATCCTATTGTAGAGATATTAGCCCCAACTCTGACTTGCTGAAGTCAGAATAAGAATCTACAAAGTGTAGTTTTCTGTAATTTGGAAATAAATAATGTTCATTATACAAATTATTCTCTACTCACTATAGTATTAGAACCACAGTGTTCAACTGCTCTATTTAAAGGAATTCGGTTATTTTAATGAAAGTTAATTATTTAATTGAAAATTGAGCTTGTGTGCCAAAACATATCACTATCTAAATGTGTACATATTATAACAAGTCCTAGAGTGTAAGCCTTATTAATAGTATGTATCTCACAGTAGGAGATTTGCAAATGTATTTTACCGACCCTTTAATTCAAATGACCTCAAATCCAGAGTAAAAAGACTTAAAAAAAATATCACCGGATTGTTCATTGCTGTCACAAAACTGGCAGTCTTTTGGTGCTTCAGATTAAGTCTAACAATGCCTTAAAATTAAACTGCATACAATTTTATCGCTGAATTTTTGGAAGACTAATTGACCCTGGCAGTGATTGTCTCAGTGGAGGCAAAGAAAGTCAAAGCTAAAACTTGAGTCATTTAACCACCCCTTTCAGCCAAATCCCTTGTTGATCAGTGTGGAAAAATAATGAGACCTGCTTGCTCTGTTTCCAAAGGACCATCTTGCTGTTGTCAATGCTCCAATGTTTCTCATTTGAGACACAAATTTATTGCTGGTTCTTACATGCCCTGTGCTATCTGCTTGTATTACCATAAATTATTTCCACTAGAAATGTTGGATTGAAAAACAAAATGCACTGGCAGTTTCCATGCAAGAGAAATGAATTTCACCCAAAGGAAATGATGGCCCCATTCCACTCTGATACATAGCCTTGTATGTGTGAAATCTTTGTCTGTGCCTCATGTGGGGGCCATTACATCGATGTAAGACAACAGCTGCAAATGATTAAACACATTGCTAATCCAAACTAAAGCAGAGGTCTTCTGCCTCTCCCATTCCAAAGTATCTAACAGACACTGTCAGATTGGAACTTAATATTGCTAATTTGCTCTCATAAGCTCCTGTGTCTTACTCTCACAAAAATTTAACAACTTAACCCCATGTCCAAAAACACATGCATGTAGTTTGTGTTGAAACTGATACAGCTGGTCACTATGCTGCATGGTTTCCTAAGCAATATTCTGAATCTTTTTTTTTTTACACATTTTTATTGAAAATTAAAAATAATTCCTATTACATCTCATTTTCTATCCCATCCCATGCATCCTCCCATTCCTCCCTCCCTCCCACTTTCACCCCAATCCCCCTTCCCTATGACTGTGGCTGTGGGGGACCTCCTCCCCCTGAATATGGTGCTAGGGTATCAAGTCTTTTCTTGGTAGTCCTCTATCCTTCTTCCGAGTGCCATTGGGCCTCCCCCACAAAGGGACATGGCCAAATATGGGGTACCAGAGATCCTGTGAAAGTCAGTCCCCAGTCTCCACTTAGCTGTGGAGAATGTTCTGTCCCTTGGCTAGATCTGGGTAGGGGTTTGATGATGACTGCCCGTTTTGTCCATGGTTGGTGCCTTAATATTCTGAATCTTAATTTAAATAACAATGATGGTTTCTATCTTATCAACAAGGACGATTCCCACCATAGTGAGATGCTGCTGTGTGATGGACTCTGGGGAAAGCATTTGATACAAGCCAGGTTTGAAAGACCTCCCAGTAATCTCATTTTACAGATCCTGGTACAATTCCAATATGCAATAAAGTGTTCTTTAGGCTATCAATTTTGTTTTGTATATTTTTTCTTTGGGGGGAGTGGTGGAGGTTATGGTGTTTGGGGGTGGACAGTACCCAGTAGACTCAAGGTCCTGCATTTGTTCTCCAATACCAACAAATTCACAAATTCTTTTTGATACATGGCAAAGCTGGTTTTTAAAGTTGGGGATATGAAGGGAAATATATATATATAAATCCAGGAGCAGGGTAAGTTTCAAGAGATGTGAGATGAAGTCAGCACTTGTCCTAAAGATAACAATTTGGCCAACATAGAAGTTTATTTTGAACTCTTTATGTTGCTCACTTGGGGAAAGAGACAAGGAATTAGACAGCACCACAAGCTAACATTAGTGAAACTTAAGTGAAGGTCTTAACTTTATTAGAGCAAGTTGGCTGTATTAGGTTAAGGGAAAGTAATGTTCACATCACTGAGAATAGGAGGCAGGTGACAAACTATTGGAACCTTGGGTATTCGGTGCATATTGATGAATGGAAACAGAAGACACTAGAGATGGAGTTCAGCATTGAGTAGATAGTATGTGAATATTACTCTTAATGACAGTGTATGCTTTCCTTCTGAACCCCTCAGGCTTTTCTAAGTTCCTCCCTTGCCTAGCCAAGATGTTAGAAAAAAGTGGAGGAACTCCAGGCTACAGTTTTACATTTTATTTTATTTTATTTTTGTTGTTATTTTGAGAGACATGCTTGTCATATTATCCCATCTCACCTTAAACTTGATTCCCCACCCCCACCCCCGATGAGATCTGAATTAGAATATGTGACACTATGATGGGCTTTTGATATCTGTAGGATTGACACGTATACTTTCTTTCTTATAACATATCCCCCGATAACGCCTATTATAAATCCAATGAAAGACCCGACTTCAAAAGCTAAAGGCATTTGTTCCAAGTCTAAAGAATGGAGTTCGATGCCTAAGACACACATGAAGGTGGAAAGAAAGAACCAAACCACTTACTATATAATATGCTCTCCCCTGCCCCTACATACACTCAAACATACAGTAAAGATTAAAGTTGTTTGCATGTTGATTAGAATCAATTTTCTGGATCCCACATTGGCAGTTTAGAGATACTAAAAGAATCCTTAACTAGATGCGCCTTAGGCATAGACAACTAGAGACATTAAAAGGGCGGTATTGATTATGGAAAGTTTTCTATTTTTTATTACATTTTTTATTATTTAAAAAGTTTTTCTAATTCAAATATGTTTTGATTATATTCTTCCCCTCTCCTAACTCCCTTCAAAGCCTTTGCTCTCCCTACTCGCCCAACTTTAAGTTCCTTCTCAAAATAGAAACAAAATTCAATAAACAATACATCCCATCCAGCACCAATAAAATAAAATTAAACCTCATCCAAAAAGGGAAAAAAACAAGCCAGACAGAACTACCAAACTGCAGTTAATAAACACACACACACACACACACACACACACACACACACACACACAACACACACACACAAACACACACACACAAACACACACACACACACACACACACACACACACACACACACACACGGCCTGGTGCAGACTTGGGCGGGCCCAGTGCATGCTGCTTCAGTCTATGAGGTCAGATGAGCTTCACCCATGTTGACTTAGAGGGACTTGCTTTCTTGTCCCCATCCTTTCTAGCTCTTACACACTCCTTCTCCTTCCTCTTCTGTTGTGTGCCCAGGGCTCTGAGGGGAGGGACTTGGTGATGACATCTCATTTATGGCTGAGTGTTCCAAGGTCTCTCACTCTCTGGGTAATATCTGGCTGCAGGTCTCTGCATTTGTTCCTATCTGCTGCATGAGGAAGCTTCTCTGAGGATGAGTTGTCTTTTTTTTTTTTAAAGAATTAGTCAGCTTATAATTTCTGGAAAAAGAGATTAATTGCAAATTTATGTGAATACAAATATCTGTCCCCTTTCTGTTCTCTGTATTGAGATTTCACCTTAGTCGGTTTCCTATTTAGCCATGACCTCTTTCCAAATACCAGAATTTATGTGACACTTGTGCTTTTAATATGGATGGACATCATGAAACATCCAAGCCATGGACATCCGTGGCTTGTTGCTGTCACGCACATGTACCATTCCCATACTGCATCCCATACCACACATCATGGTAAGGTGTTACCTTAGTGCTTTCTTACCTCTGACCCATGTAGTAGATGCCACCAATGTTCATGGTGGCATTCTTCTCAGGTAGGGCAAAGATCTTAGTCAAGTGAAGATGAAATTTGGTTGGGATTTTAACTTGAGATATCTATTTTGGCATCGAAAGGAAAATCCTTCTGGTGTGCCCTATTCCTAAGAGAAGTAAAGGGTGGGAGCAGTCTCTTAATCAGATTCCCAGTATGCACTGCACTTCCTTGTCTTTTACCCATCAGGATTAGAGCACACGCTATGGAGAAAAGAACAGCAATCTCAACTTATTGTTGCAAATTCTGGGGGGGGAGGAGTGACTGCTAATAAGATGCCAACTGTTCTCTCTCCCACTTTGGGCATTTTCTTGCTTCTTCCAGAAAAATATATTTGATTTACATTGTGGTTTGTGTTAGTTACGTTTTAAAGTGAGTATAAAGGACATTGGGATACAATTGTCTTTAATATCATTTTGATAGATGTACAAAATTGTGACAATAGCTAGAGAGTAAAGATGTAGTGACAACTGTCCAATAGGACTATCGGGTAGTTCCAAATGGTTCTTGAAATATATTTTTAAAATAACGAATCTGGGTCTGGAAAGATTGCTTAGCGGTTAAAATCACTAGCCACTCTTTCAGAGGGCCTGAGTTCAGTTCCCAGCAAATACGCAGTGCCTCATCTATAATTGTATTTGAAGCTCTCTTCAGGTGTGCATGAAGACAGAGCACTTATGTACATAAAATACATAAACACAGAAAGAAACTAAAAATTAAAGCAAATATCTTACTTTCCTAATATGGCCAAATATGCCTAAAGAAGGAAAAAGCTTGCCTTTGGTTCCTGACTGTCAGACATCCAACATCTATGATAAAGTTACAGCAAGCACGCAATAACTGAATATATATTGTATCAGATGCTAATCTTATATTTGGTTTCCGTGAAATCATTTCCTCTGTCTTGTCTGCCATGAGGCTAGCATGACAAGAAGAACAACACATTTTGTAATCCTCTCTGTAGTTGTGAGAGAAGAAAGACCAAAATGTTCTCAACTTTTTTTTTTCTTTTTGAGACATGGTTTCTCTATATAGCCTTGGCTGTCCTGGACTCACTTTGTAGACCAGGCTGGCCTCTAATTCAGAGATCTGCCTGCCTCTGCCTCCCTGAGTGCTAAGATTTTAGGAGTGTGACACTGCATGTGGCTTACTTTTTAAATTTTAAATCATGTCGTGACCACTAACCAGTCTTTTTATGTTTCTGACTTAAACTAATTTGAGGAATCAGGACTATTATTTTGCAACCCTTTAGCCCTATTTTGCTTTATTTTTTTCTTCCTTTGCCACTTCAGACACCTATCCAATTGTTTCATTTTATTTTGCTCCTGAAAGTACATTTAAAGTTTCTTAATTTGTTCATTTGTTTTGCACTGAGGTTTAAAATAATTGATTATTTTATTCAATTAAAATTATTCTCTTAGAGAGGCAAGAAACCACAACTAAAAGCCTTCTTAGACCACTGGGGTTATGATCTGATCTGATTGATATATGTGTGTGTGTGTGTGTGTGTGTGTGTGTGTGTGTGTGTGTGTATGCTAGAGGCATGTATGTCAGCATCCTTGGTGCTCAGAACTGACCTTTCTATGGACAGAAGAAGCTTAGAGCCTTACTTGACAAAGAGCTTTGCTCAGTCCGCACAGCCTACTACACACTCAAAGCATTTAGTAGCTATATACCAAGCCTCTTTCAAGTCCATTTGCCTGTCAATGGCTCTGTACTACACTGATGAAAGCCAAAACAATCTCTTGTCTGGATAAGAACAGCCTGCTTACTCTTCTGTTTCATACGTTTTCTTACTTTGAGTTTTACACTTAGCAGCTACTGTTATTATTTTAGTATATAAATCAAATTCAACCCACCGTTCAAGGTAAGTTTTCCTCTTAGCCTTTTCTTTCATTTATAATGCAACATACATCTATATAATAACACATGAAGCCCTACCTCATTTGTCTGCTCTTCCCACTCTCACTTTACATCCTTCTATGCTCTCATTTACTGTGGTCACACATAACATCTTCACCATCCCTTAATTATATCAAATGTACTTCTGCCTCAGTACCCTTCCATCACTGACTGTTTCCTCTGTAGTGAGGGTTATACAACCCCAGATTACTGCATGGCTACATCTGCACTCCTTTAAAATTTTCTCGGATTATATATTTTCTGAAGGCCCACCTTTATAGATTCTTGGATTACTACAACACCACAGCACACAGGTCTTCCTTATCACGCTCTGTTTTCTGCCATATTTGTTTCTTTTTATCATAATTTCATTATAATCTGATTGTCACAGTGTCTTCAAGGGGCAAAAGAACAGTAATGATTCTATTGACTTATTTTGGATATTTCATTTTTATGATAGAAAAAATAAATCAATTAATATCACAACTTTTTATATATTTTACCAGATTATTAATTGTGTCTTAATTCTGTTCAAGAGTGATGAATCATATTTCCATGGATTCCAGAGTGATAAGCTGTTATCTCTGAGGAAAGTTTTGTACTTTGAGATCAAACCTAACTACTTTAAACATACACTAACTAGAATCTGGGCACATGACTTCACCTAGCAAATACTGTAGAGTCAGAACCATTACTAATAAATAATTAGAGACCTATTTATAATGCTTAAATAAATAAAGTTAAATATTCTATGTCATAGAACTGAGAAGTTATTTAATAGTTGACATTTCAAATTTTGTGACTAAAATGTTTGTAATAGTGTTATTTTACAAGCCTGCATATCTATTTCTTAGCAGCAAAACACCAGTTTTCATATGGTTAGGAAGTTTAATGTTTTTAGCATAACAGAATATTCATAATATAATATTTGAAACTTATTTGTGTATGGCATCGTGTTACAACACAGCTGTTAAGGAGGAAACTGTCTCTGAGATTCCTGAGTATGTTCAGAGTCTTGCAAACCTTAGTAATCTTCTCTACTGGCATATGTTATTTTACACAATCTGAGTAAATCATGGAAGCATATTTTGTTTTATTTTCCTTCAGGTAAAACATTTCTTTGGCATTTAGTTGATTAATGTTTAAAAATATTCTCAAGTATTGATAAAGAATATATAACGCACAGACAGCATTTCTGTTTTGCTTAAAAATTTAATCTGATTTAATCTTATGTATTTCTGAGAGTATAGGGAAGATACAAACCAATGGGATTGACTGCATGAACAAGAACTAAGAACAGACAAAATACAATTAAGAAACAAGACAGAATCATAACAAAAAGAAAAAAGAAAGTGTGAGAACCCAAATACATCTTGTTGCATTTCACTCAAGAACCTGTACAAAAGCCTAAGGGGGGGGGGGGCTGGAGAGACGGCTCAGAGGTTAGGAGCACTGTCTGTTCTTCCAAAGGTCCTGAGTTCAATTCCCAGCAACCACATGGTGGCTCACAACCATCTATAATGAGTCTGGTACCCCCTTCTGGCCTGCAGGAGTACATTCAGACAGAACACTGTATACATAATAAAATAAATCTTAAAAAAAAAAAAAAGCCTAAGGGTCCTTGAAACCACATAGTAAGAGATAACTTACAGTTGTTGGGGTTTTCACCAAGAGGCCAGTCCACTTATCTGCAGTGCCACACAGCTGCTTTATCTTACAATCAACCACAGATGTGAGTACATACAAGCCATAGGAAAAATCCTACAGTATAAAAACCAGAAGATACAGTGTGCAAGCAGGACAATTTACTTATGGCTAAATAAGTACAGTCACATGCTTTGTTTATATATTTATGGATATATAAATACAACATATATCCAAACATATTCACTTTCACATACATACAATGTATATGTGTAAGACCAATAAATACAAAAAAGGCATGAATTTGAAAAAGAGCAAGGAGGATATGTGAACAGATATGGAGGATGGAAAGTTAAGGAGAAATGATGTAATTTTTATAACCTCAAAAGTAAAAAGTAAGTTTAACATAGAAAAATGGCCATCTTACCAAAAGCAATTTACAGATTCAATGCAATCCCAATCAAAACACCTACACAATTTTTAATAGACATTGAAAGATCAATTCTCAACTTCATATGAAAAAACAAAAAACCCAGAATAGCAAAGACAACCCTGTACAATAAAATATCCTCCAGAGGAATTTCCATACTTGATCTTAAGCTGTGCTATAGAGCAACAGTAATTAAAACAACATGATACTGGCCCAGCAATAGGATGGTTGATCAATGGATTGAATTGAAGACCTAGAAATAAATCCACATACTTATGGACACTTTATTTTTGACAAAGAAGCCAAATCTATTTAATGGAAGAAGGATAACATTTTCAGCAAATGGTGCTGGCCTAACTGGATGTCTACATGTAGGAAAAAGTAGACCCATATTTATCACTGTGCACAAAACTCAAGTCCAAGTGGATTAAAGATCTCAACATAAAACCAGAGACACTAAATTGATAAGAAGAAAAAGGGGGAAAGAGCCTGGAACACATTGACACAGGAGACAACTTCTTGAACAAAACTCCAACAGTCGGGCCTTAAGGGCAACAATTAATAAATGGGACTTCATGAGGCTGAGAAGCTTCTGTAAGGCAAGAGACACTGTCAACAGAACAAAGAAACAGCCTGTAGACTTGGAAAAGACTTCACCAAGCCTATATCTGACAAATGTTTAATATCCAAAATATATAAAGAACTCCGAGAAATTAAACACCACCATACCAAATAACCCAATTGAGAAATGGGGCTCAGAATTTTCAAGAGGAACATCAAATGACTGAGAAATAAAGAAATGTTCAACATCCTTAGTCATCAGAGAAACACAAATAAAAATAAGTCGGAGATTCCATATTACACCCATAAGAATGACAAAGATTAAAAATCTCAAGTGACAGCACATGCTGGTGAGGATGTGGAGAAAGAGGAACATGCCTCCATTGCTGGTGGGAGTGCAAACTTGTACAACCACTTTGGAAATCAATCTGGTTCTTCCTCAGAGAACTAGGATTAGGGCTACCTCAAGACCTAGCTATTCCACTCCTTGTAATATACCCAGAAGATGCTCCACCACACAGCAAGGACATATGCTCAACCATGTTCATAGCAGCCTTATTCTTAATAGCCAGAACCTGGAAACAACCTAGATGTCTCTCAGTCGAAGAATGGATAAATAAACTGTGGTTCATTTGCACTATGGGATACTACTCAGCTATTAAAAACAAGGAAATCCAGAAATTTGCTGGCAAATGGATGGAACTAGAAATGATCATACTGAGTGAGTTAACCCAGACCCAGAAAGACTCACATGGTATATACAGGAGAATGGGGAAATAGAAGGATCCAGAGTATCCTAGAAACCTACAAGAAGAACATCATGGTGGGAGGATCTGTACCCAGGGGACCTGCTCAAACTACTGCACCAAGGACAATATATGCAATAAATATTGAACTCCTACTCATATCTAGCCGATGGACAGAATATTATCCACAGTTATGTGGAGAGTGGGGACTGACTCTGACATGAACTCTGGTGTCCCGTATTTGACCTCTTCCCCTTGGTGGGGAGGCCTGGTAGCACTCAGAGAAAGAATAGGAAGGCTACCAAGATGAGACTTGATAGACTGTGACCAAAAGGTGGGGAAGGAGGACCCCTTCTGTCACAGACCTAGGAGAGGGGAATAGGGTGAAATTGGGAGGGAGGGAGGAATGGGAGGAGACGATCAAGGGGATAACAATTGAGATGTAATCTGAATAAATTAATAAAAATAAATAAATAAAAACCATGATCTGTTTTAGATGAGAAAAGAAGAATACCTGTAGAGACGCAAATTAATTCTCAGCTTGCAGCAGATTGTGAATCATTCTAATCACTCTAAACTACAACTCAATTTTGTATTTCTGTGCTGCAGACTGAAGAAGCAGATATACTTAGAAATGAAGATTTATGATATAATTATTTTATTCGTAAGAAAATGAAGTTTTAAAAATTGTTATTATTAGACCAAGATTGTTAGTGCCCACAAGCCCAGAGTAAGCAGACACTCTAGAGAACATCACCACGAGAATCAGGCCTAATAGGGCAGGCTTGTACCCTCAGCTACTCAGAAAGGTGAAGCAGGAGCTTCACAGTTATAGGCCAGCTCAAGCTACAGAACCACTTGACCACTCTGGAGACCGTGTAAAGACATAGCAGTTAGAGTAAAGATGAATTCATTTTGATCCAAGATCTAAAACAAGTCTCAAAAATAATTTGTGATGAAAATATATGATTTGTAATGAAACTCAAAGCACACATGGAAAACATGCTATAAGTAAAACTGCTAGAAAATAAACAACATCCAGTGGTCATGGTAACAATATGCATTTATCAGCTTATAATTCTCAAGGTGTAAAAGCCTGCATATAATGTGATCAACGGAACTACTTTCCTCAAGTAAGCTCTGGTGGAGTCCTTGCTTTTTTAGATTTGGGAGGCTGCCTGAAACTTTACATCACAACCTTTCCTTCTCCCCATCTCTACTCCATCCCCACACCCTCCTCTGACTCTAACATACTCCCTTCCTATCAAATTGGACCCATGTGGACATTCTGCCATAGCTAGCACCTCAAATCCTTACTTTGGTTGCATCCATAATGCCCAGGCTTTGGGAAGACTTTTCATCTTCTCAGGAGGTAGGGGACACTAACTTTACAGAAATAGGGTTCTCAAAGACTAGATAACAGAATTGCCACCTGCTATGCTTTTTATGCTATCGTTTGTATCTATCAGTATGATGCATTTCCATCACTCTATTGCTTTGATGCTTATTGATTCCCCTTCAGTCAAAATGATGAACATGTAGAATGCTGCCAGTCTAGATAACGTCCTCTTCTCCTTCCAGGAGTTTTTGGGTGGTATGCAGGTGAACCTTTTATCTTACTATTAAATTCTTTGCTTACTAGATAATCATTTAACTTAGTACCCAAGAGGCTGGAGAGATGTCTCAACACTTAAGAACTTGTTGTTCTTACAAAAGATAGGAGTTTGGATCCAAGTACCCATATCCTGTGGCTCGCAACCATTACTAACTTCACTTCCTTCTTTTTTGCCTCCATGGGTACTCATATGCATGTAGGTATACACACGCATAAAATAAAATAAAATTTAAAAACAGTTACTACATCCTTATGATTCCTTTCCTAGTTACTATTCTGTATCTTTTATCATGTACATTTATAGGATTCATTTTTTTATAAATAGAATGTTTTATGGTTGTTTCTCAAAATCAGAGTATATGATATTTTTAGGATTTACAAAGTAATTGACAGTATAAAATTAATGAATATCCTTATATATGCTTTGAAAGTCTGTTACTATGTCCAGACAATTTTAAAGGAAAATGCAAACATGAGAGGGGCTTGCTGGAGAAATGGGTCAGAGGTTAAAGGCTCTTACTGCTCTTGCAGATAACCTGAGTTTGAGTCCCAGCAACCACATCTTGCATCTCACAATCTCCTGTAATTTCTATTCTGGAGAGCCTATTACTCTGGACGTGCAGGCACCTGCATTCATGTTCACTTACAAACTCAGAGATAGGCATTGAAAAAAAAAATGCTTAAGAAAAAAGTCACTGAGTTTTCATTATAGTACTGTCCTTCAAAATAAATACAAATACAGACTCTGTAAGGAATCCAGTGAAAGTCACAAAATATACATAATTGGAATTATAAAAATACTAGTCTGCAGAGGAAGGATAGCAGGCTACTAAGAAGAGACTTGATACCCTATGAGCATATACAGGGGGAGGATGTCCCCCTCAGTTACAGTCATAGGGGAGGGGAGTAAGGAGAAAATGGGAGGGAGGGAGGATTGGGAGGGTACCAAGGATGGGATAACAATTTAGTTGTAATATGAATAAATTAATAAAATATATTTTTAAAAAATGTTTTAAAAATACTAGTCTGATGTTTTACCTTCTAGAGAAAAGTAGGACTAAAGGCACTAATGTTTTATGAGTGTCCGTTCCTCCCCGCAAGAAGTATTCAAAGTGCTTTGATTCCTTTGAATTATTTAACATAAAATATGTTTTAAATAATATATAAATAACATTACATAATATATATGTTAATAATGTATGTAATAACCCCACTAATTAAAATCTCTCCATTTTTAAGGAGGGATAAAGTGAGGTGCAGACATCTTTACTAACTTGCTCAGTGGCACAGACCAGTAGACTTAAATCGTGAGAAAAGCTTGGCATTGTTGAATTTTATCTCTGTCCCTATGACAAAACTGTTGTGAATTAATTATTGTGTAACTGGCAGTGATCTTTAGCTTCTGTTCTCTCTGTCTGTGGTCATCTTCAAAGTCAGCGGCATGTTGGACTGACTGAATCTTTCTGTCTTATCTGATATTGTCACATATGCCTGGACACGGTCAGGGGTGTGACTTATGACACCTACTGGCTGTAAGACCAGAAAGCCTCCCTGACACTTCCTGCAGGAACAGCCCTTCATGGGGAATTGAGGAGCTTGTCAATTAGCTAAAAGACAGAGATGGTGAGCCTGTGCTAGGTGTGATCTCACAGGAGAAAGTATTTATCCATAGTTAAGTGGAACAAGAGAGTATCAGTGACTTGCATGGTACCTCACCCTGGAAGCAGATACTAAGAAAAAGCAGTGCCGCTCAACTGAGAAATTGTTGCTTACACAAAGCTACTTTGTATCATTGGAAATTCCTTATTTACTATTAGCAACTAACTAGAACTCAATTGGAATGGTTATTGGTTTGAAATCCAAATGGTCATTTTTTTTTTACTATAGATGCCATAAGCCATTTCACTGTGACCTGTCTTGCCAAATTTCTAAAGCAGTGGTATGTTCTACGAATGAACTTCACAGAGTTAGAATGAAACGAGAGTATGAACATTTGGCTGCTTGCGAAGGAGCCAACTGGTCCATCTGGTCCACTGAGGTTCTTCCTAAGACATCTCAAGGGAAAGCCTTTAATGTGTGGTTTTCTGTCACTTTCATGGCCAAGAAATCAGGCCACCCCACTGCAGGGAGCAGAGTTTTAACAGCATGAGTTCTGGAATCAGGAAGATCTAGACTAGAGTTTAAACAGGGATTGAGGCAGTGTTCTCTTCAGCATGATGAGAATGATAACATTGAGCTCCTTAGTGTGTTGTAATAATCAAGTAAAATATTATTTTGAAGTAAATAAGAATAAATAAGTGTAAGTAACCAAACTCTTCATTGACCCATTGTTAAGAGTACTATGAAGAAGTGTTCAGGTACAACGGGGTAAATACAAGAAAACTGTGATGCACTGAAGGTGTTTCTAGAATGTAGGGTGGGAATGAGAAGGAGACTTTTAGTCATATTTCTCACTTTCATATTTCATTCTGTCATTCGCACTGATTGTTCCAACTTCAAGCTTGAAAAAAAAAACATAATCAGAACATAGTCCTGCCAGTATAGGAGGATTCTATTTAAATCAATGTTGAGTTATAATAAAAAGGATTTAAATTTGATGTAAGAAAGAATTTTACAGTGAAGATTATGGGGGTAAACTTCCCAAGAGAGATATAGAAGTACTACGGAGCTGTAAAGGAATCTTAGAAATTCTTCTGGTAATATAACATTGAGTTTAAGTTAAAACTTAGGTCTTTTTGTTATATTTCATATTAGTATACATTGCTTGACCTTTTGCTCCAGTTATAGTGAACTTAAACTCAAAACATTGTTCACATCTTAAGAATGTGACTTCTCATTGGAGAATAACCAAAGGATAAAAAAGAAAGATGGAGAGAGAGAAAAGAAAGAATAGGTAGGTGGGGCAAATTAATTAGAGGGGGGGGAGGGAGGGAGGGAAGACAGGAAAAAAATAGAAAGATAGGATGAAGGAAGAAAAGAGGGAGGGAAGAAAGAAGGTAGGAATGAAAGAACTACAGAATTCATATCTTGAAAGCAAATTTAAAAATTATTCCTAGAAAAATTTCAATGAAAATGAAGGAACAACATACCCAAACTTGTGGGATACACTGAAAGCAGTGCTAAGAGGAAAATTCATAGCACTAAGTGCCTTTAAAAAGAAATTGGAAGCATCGCACATAAGCACCTTAACGACACAACTGGAAGCTCTGGAAAAAAAGAAGCAGAAACACCCAAAAGGAGTAGATGTCTGGAAATAATCAAACTCAGGGGTGAAATTAACAAATTAGAAACTAAGAAAACAGTCCAAAGAATCAACAAAACCAAGAGCTGGTTCTTTGAGAAAATCAACAAGATAGAAAAATTTAAAATAATTGCATTAGCTATTCTGAATTTTAGACAGTCATTAGTGTAATTATTTGTGTAAACAGTGCACATACATTTAGAGCTGTGAAGTATGCTACTGTGGTTCTGGGAGCTTTCAATTACAGGTGCTTGGAAGCCCTAAGAAGCACACTGTATGTGGGCAATGTCTTCCCCTGACTTTTGTTAGTCTTCCTGTCTCCTGGCCCTCCTCCTCCCTTCATGCAGTGATGGAAAGCAGAATTCTTATTCATCTGTGCAACTCTTTGATAAAACAAGCCCTAAAATCTGGAAAAGTTATTTTATCTCTCATCTCTCTGGTCCCTTGAAGACCTGCATTCTAGGGCATTCCATTCCATTCCAGTCATATTTCTGCATGATTTCCATTCTTTCTTGAACTTAAACATAAAAAAATAAAGCTTTCGTCTTACTTCCGGAAGTCGCTTTCCGTGGCGGCCTTCTTACTCGTGTGGTCTTTGTGACTTCCACCATGGCGTATCACGGCCAGGGCCAGAAGGTGCAGAGGGTTGTATTATTGGCTTTGATGAATATATGAACCTCGTATTAGATGATGCAGAAGAGATTCATTCAAAAACAAAGTCAAGAAAACAACTGGGTCGGATCATGCTAAAGGGAGATAACATTACTCTGCTCCAGAGTGTTTCCAACTAGAAATGGTCACGCACCAGAGAAGTTAAGAAGGCAGTTCAGTGGTTTTAAAAGTGTCTTCTGCTCCGAGAATAGCCTAAAATGTTTATTTGTATTGTTTAATGCCCCCTATCCAGTGATAATAAATGCTGTGAGGTCATTTTTGTTTAAAAAAAAAATGAAGCTTTTCGCAGACCTTTAGCTTTACTACTCTGAACATTTTTTGGTAACAGAAAATAAATGTAGATGAAGTATATTTGCATTATTTTTCTCTAGTTGAGCTGAGTTTTGGTAGAAAAGTGCCAACATTGACCCCTCTGATGCACCAAAAGAGTCACATCCCTTCTGCCTCTGTGACGAAAATTCCCTAGAGTTGGTGAAGAATCTGATTAGATAAATGGGCTTTGGGCTCATTAGCAAAGGGCCCATCCACAGCTGGTTTTGTGTCTCAGGATGTCAGATCGTACAAATGGATGCACCTTAGAATATTCTAGATTATTTACCTGGATCTCTTTCATATCTTTTGTGTTTGATGCAGTTGATCTGGCCTGAGACCTGGTTGTTTAAAGATTTTCTTGAGTGTATTAATTTTCTACTTCGGCGATAATGAATTTTTGAAATCTTAGAGAATTAAAATAACATAAATGTAGCTACCATACAATACTCTAGAGGGCAAGGAAGAAGCTAGAGCCTACAGTTCAGGAGAAACTTAAGCTACATGAAAAGATCAAGATTAAAATAACAATCAAAAAAATGCATTATACTATGAATCTGTAGCAAAGTCTGATCAAAACTTTTCTGGGTTTTAAAATAAGATGACAAAGGATCAGAGAAATTATACCTCCTTTTGGAGGTTTTCTTTGCTGTTTTCCCTTCCCAGAGGCACCTGTTCACCTTGGTTTGTAGTCACTTGTTCGTTATTCAAAGCCAGAAAATAAATCAGACCAGGTAGTCCTTAAGTATATGTCTTTTTTGTTGGTGATTTTGTTCTGTTTTTTTCTCGTTAAGCGTATGTCTTTTTAACTGTTTTTATAATAACATGTTTGCTTCTTTCATAATCACTTTCTTTCACTGTGGTGTGTGTGTGTGTGTGTGTGTGTGTGTGTGTGTGTGTGTGTGTGTGTGTGTGTGTGTGTATGTGTGTGTGTTTGTGTTTAACACACTCTTTATATTTTAAAGACTTAAATAATCTGGGTAGTCAGATAACCTGGCTAGAATATGGTGCTAATTCGAGGCTCCAATGATGATTCTCAAACCATCCATATTTTTTAGTAATCACTCAGTTTTTTAAAAAAAATTTTATTAATTTATTCTTGTTACATCTCAATGGTTATTCCATCCCTTGTATCCTCCCATTCTTCCCTCCTTTCCATTATCCCCTTATTCCCCTCCCCTATGACTGTTCCCGAGGGGGATTACCTCCCCCTGTATATGCTCATAGGGTATCAAGTCTCTTCTTGGTAACCTGCTATCCTTCCTCTGAGTACCACTAGGTCTCCTCCTCCAGGGGACATGATCAAATATGAGGCACCAGAGTTCATGTGAAAGTCATACCCCACTCTCCACTCAACTGTGGAGAATGTTCTGTCCATTGGCTAGATCTAGGTAGGTGTTTAAAGTTTACCGCCTGTATTGTCCTTGGCTGGTGCCTTAGTTTGAGCGGGACCCCTGGGCTCAAATCTGCCTATCATAATGTTCTACTTATAGGTTTCTAGGACCCTCTGGGTCCTTCTACTTTGCTATTCTCCCATGCTTCTCTAATCTAGAGTCCCTATAGGATGTCCTCCCCTCTGTCCCAGTTTCCTGGTAAGTGAAGGCTTTCATGGGACATGCCCCTTGGGCTAGTATGCAGATATAAGTGAGTATATACCATTTGAGTCTTTCTGCTTCTGGGTTAACTCACTCACTATGATCATTTCTAGCAACATAAAACCAGAGACACTAAGTCAGTTAGAGGAAAAAGTGAAGAAGAACCTGGAACATATTGGCACAGGAGACAACTTCCTGAACAGAACACCAACAGCCCAGCCCTTAATGTCAACAATTAATAAATGGGACCTCATGAAGCTGAGAAGCTTCTGTAAGGCAGGAGACACTGTCAAGAGAACAAAGCGACAGCCTACAGAGTGGGAAAAGATCTTCACCAACACTACATCTGACAAAGGTCTAATATCCAAAATATATAAAGAACTCAAGAATTTAAACACCACCAAACCAAATAACCCAATTGAGAAATGGGGCTCGGAACTAAACAGAGAATTCTCAACAGAGGAATATCAAATGGCTGAGAAACACTTAAAGAAATGCTCAACCTCCTTAGTCATCAGGGAAATTCAAATCAAAACAACTCTGAGATTCCATCTTACACCCATCAGAATGGCTAAGATCAAAAATTCAATTGACACCACATGCTGGCAAGGATGTGGAGAGAGAGGAACACCCCTTCATTGCTGGTGGGAATGCAAACTAGTAGAGCCACTTTGGAAATCTATCTGGAGGCTATCTCAGAAAAATGGGAATAGGGCTTCCTCAAGACCCAACTATTCCACTCCTTGGAATATACCCAGAAGATGCTCCAGCACTCAACAAGAAAATTTGCTCATCCATGTTCATAGCAGCCTTATTCATAATAGCCAGAACATGGAAACAGCCTAAGTGTCCCTCAATAGAAGAATGGATAAAGAAACTGTGGTAAATATACATTATGGAATACTACTTAGCTATTAAAAATAAGGAATTCCCGAAATTTGTGGACAAATGGATTGAGCTAGAAATCACTCAGTTTTATGTTGGATAATTAGGAATCTTAATTCCATTTGAAATGTTGGCTTCTCTTTGCAAGTAATCTACCATTTTCAGAGACAGGTGGATCTCTGTGAATTCAAGGCCAGCCTGGTCTACAAAGTGAGTCCAGAACAGTCAAGGATACACTGAGAAACCCTGTCTTGAAAAACCAATAAATAAATAAATAAATAAATAAAAATAAAAATAAAAATAAAAATAAAAAAAGGTCAGGCATGATAGCACATGCCTTTAATTTGAGCACTCGGGAGGTAGAGTCAGGCAGATTGCTTTGAGTTTGAGGCCTGCCTGGTCTACAAAGTGAGTCCAGGACAGCCAAGGCTACACAGAGACCCTGTCTCAAAAAAGAAAGAAAAACCAAATCTACTATACCATGTGGTTGTGTTGTATATCCCAGAATGGAAGCCAGAATTAACATTGACTATTGTCTCTTACAATTACCCCAGAAGAGATGAAACAAAAGGATTTAGTGATATTAAAAATGAGATTATTCTCTTCTACCCTACCATGTATTCCTCTTTTTATTTATTTTTATTTTTTATTTATTTATTTTTTTCAGGGGGGAATCCGTGTCTTTTGTTTTATTATTATTTTTTTTTACTTTCAAACTTCCCTATTTATTTATTTATTTATTTATTTATTTTTATTAATTTATTCTTGTTACATCTCAATGGTTATCCCATCCCTTGTATCCTCCCAAATTTCAGGGTAAAAGTATTCCTCTTTTTAATAATGCCAGTTTACTTCTTTCTCCCAAGGTAATAAAATGCCTCTCCCCCTCCCTGCCCAGTGTATATCCTCTTTGCAATGGTCTTCTTAGAAAGATTGGGTATAAAATGAACTTAGGGGACAGGCCTTTCTTATAAGGAAAATGTTGCTGACAGAAGAACCTTCAAACACCCATTCAGTATTTGAATATTATTCACAGACAGCTGACAGGACATTTCTGTCTCCTGCTAGTTCGTGGTTCACTCTTTTCTGTGCCTCTGGCCACTGCCTTTTTTTTTTTTTTCAGGCCACTGATAAATCTTTTAAATGACAGTACCCAGAGCATAGAAAAGCTCAATGTGAAACTTTATCATCAAAAGGACAATCCAAAGACAAAGATAGTATTAAAAAAGAGCATCTGCTTTTTTTTTTATGAACACAGAGTATTTATTTTAATTACATTGTGATACAAATAATGTGATTTTAAGAAAACTTATCATTCAGAATTCATGATGTAAGAGGTGAATACATATATGTTAATGAAAAGAAGTGACTGTTAAATCTATATATTTGAATGTAGAATATAAGAAAAAAGTAGAAAGGAAGAAAAATCATTCAGGTACCACAAATATGGGGACAAAATTATTTAGAGTCAAATATATGATATCTTTTTTTTTTTTTTGAGACAGGGTTTCTCTGCATAGCCTTGGCTGTCCTGGACTCACTTTGTGACCAGGGTGGCCTCGAACTCACAGCGATCCACCTGCCTCTGCCTCCCGAGTGCTGGGATTAAAGGCGTGCGCCACCACACCCGGCTCAAATATATGATATCTTATAATTAACTTTTGAATTTTTTTACAAATCTCCAGTTTATTTGAAAAAAAATGGACTGTCTAGGAAAATACTAGGCCAATATAATTGAAGTAGCAATTGTGAGTATTGGAGTCTGAAGAAAACACCCATTAGGATGTGGTTCTTGCATGTCTCACAAAGGCATATATGTTGAAGATCTGGTAATATTGGGAGGTAAAGGAATCTTCAGGAGGTGGGTCACTTATAGCATGAGAAACTTCATGAGGTAATTATTACCCATCCACCACCATCTAAATGCTTCCTGACCACCAAGGCAAAGGGTCAGGCCTATTGTACCACATGGGTCCAATTGAAGTCCTTTGGAACACAGGCTCAAAGCAAGCATCCGTGAGCTGACGCTCCTAAAACTGAGCCAGAATAAAATTTCCTCCTTATAAGTTTCTTGCCCTGAGTGATTTGTTACCAGGACAGACAGCTGACTAACACAAATCCAAAGCAATTCAAGTTATTATAATAATTCTTAATTTATAAATATTGAGAGAGTTCTTTTCTAACTCTCAAAGTCCAGTCTAATACATATTTGTGTGAAATTCTCTCACAAGCTTTTACTACACCAATGAAAGTCTGTATGTCACTGTATAGGAAAGATTAAGCTTTGTCTCAGGTGGAAGCAGTCTTGGCGGGCTTTACCCTTGAGGCACACCATGAATACCTTGTGAGAGACTGTTTGGAGCCTTCCTGGGCTTGGAATTCAGGAAGCCTACCTAGGAACCCCACCGTGGCTATTGTTTTCCTAATTGACCCTCGAAGGGAGAAGGGACCGCCCTTTACATATGACTGGGAAGAGGTAGGAGGAGAGAGGAAGAAGGCTCGGGAGAGAGGAAAGGACCGGACCAGCTCGTGGGACTGAGACACCTAAGGACCTGTCCTGCCGAACGGATTCCAGGAGGTTTTAATCTTCTGTCCCTTTAACCTTTTTTTCCTTCTTGTATATGCTAGTTGGGTTGTATAATAAAGTTTAATTGTTAATAAACTGAGCCAACATCTGGCGCCCAACGTGGGGCCCGATGGGTTCCACAATCCCTAATGATATGAGGGAAGATTCAGTATTCCACGGGATAGAAATGTTGTTTCAGGGTATTGACAAAATTGCAACTGCTGTTGCAAAACTCTTTCCTACATTATACTTAGAGGGAATTCTTTGTTTTCTCATTGTCCTTTTATTACAATATTTCATGCTTAGAAGGATTAGAAGACAGGCTAATGGCATAGAAAAGCCGGAAGGGTCAGTAAGTTCTATCCTTTTGGAAAAGATTGCAGATTTGACTGGACAGATAGAAAGGCTGAGGTATGAAAATGAAGGGATGGGAAAACGGATAGAATTTTTGGCATTTGGTAGTGATGAAGGACAGAAAATAGAGAGACCGGAAAGCCAGAAAAATCAAGAAGAGTCAATAAGCTCTATCCTTTTGGAAAGAATTACTGACTTGACTGAACAAATAGGCAAAATACAGAGAAAAGTGGAAGGGCTGGAAAAGCAGAAGGCACCTTTGGTTAAAAAGGGTGGAGAAGGTCAGAAACCAGAGACAAAGGAAGCCAGACCGACCAAAAGGTCTTTGGAAGTAAATGTACCAGTGGAGGATACTTCCACAGTCACCCAGGCACCTTCAGCTTTTCCAGTCACTGTAAGACATGTAATCGAGCCAAATGGTGCTGAGGGTCATGACAAAATAGCCTGGTGTCCTGTAGACATGATGGATTTAAAACATTTTAAGGAATCCATCATCAGATATGGTATGCATTCTAACTTCGTTAAACAAACGTTAAACAGCTGGGCCTATCAGAATAGACTTGTTCCCCAAGATTGGAAAAATTTAGTTTCAGCGGTATTGGAAACAGCACAACAGTTACAGTGGTTATCATGGTGGCGAACAGAGGCTATAAAAATAGAACAAAAAAATATCGCACAGGAAATAAATATTAATAGAGATCAGTTACTTGGTGATGGACCATATACTAACATGAGAGAACAAATTCAAGCTGACGATAGAGTGATTGAACAATTTCGTAAGGCAGCCTTGAGAGCTTGGGAGCTGGTAGAGGAACCTGGGAAAACAACTATTTCTTTTACTAAGGTGTTCCAAGGACCTCTGGAGCCCTTTACAGAATTTTTGCAGAGATTAGGATCTGCTATGGATAAGGCGATGCCAGATTCTGATAACAAAAAGGCATTAAAACTTATCATGGCTTATGAAAATGCAAATGCTGAATGTAAGAAGGTGCTTAGACCGTTAAAGGAAAGAGGCGCTCCATTAGATGACTGGGTAAAGGAGACAGTTAATATCAACTCTCAGGAATATCAGAATAATATTGTGGGACAAACTTTAGTCAGAGAGCCCAGATATCATAATACTCGGTGCTTTAATTGCGGTCAAATCGGTCATGTACAAAGAAACTGTAAAAATAGAAGGCGCACTAACCCAGGAGAAAACGTAACTTATAGAAGAGAACAGGGGGGTTCTGGTTATGATGGTAATGAGGTACCAAGACTCCCAGGGTACTGTAGTCGCTGTGGAAAAGGGAAACACTGGGCTCGGGATTGTCAATCTAAGCGAGATGTGCAAGGCAATATCTTGCCGACGGGAAACGGCAGGAGGGGGCCATCGGCTCGGGCCCCCGTAAACAATGTCAGCCGAATTCCTTTGGCCAGTCAGGAAGTGACAAACCCGCAGGAAAACGGGAACTGAGTGTTAGCGATCTAATGCATGCTACTGAAGGCAGTGCAGCCTTGGATCTGGCTTCAAATATGTCTCTTACCCTAACTCCTCAGGTTGAATGTTACAAATTAAATACTGGTGTTTTTGGACCTTTGCCTCCAGGCACAGTAGGATTGGTTCTGGGAAGAAGCGGGCTGACTTCTCAAGGTTTTATTGTGCATCCTGGTATTATAGATGGAGATTCTAAAGGGGAAATAAAAATCTTGGTATGTGTGAAAAAGGAGATGAAAATTGATGCCGGGGATAGGATTGCTCAACTCCTACTGTTTCCTTACATTAAGGGCAAAGCCGCTCCAGTGGAAAGGACTGGTGCGTTCGGGAGCACAGGGACCCGTGTGTTCTGGCAAACAGTAATTAATGATCAGAGACCTAAGTTAATTATACAATTGAATGGTATTAAAATAGAAGGCTTGGTAGACAGTGGAGCTGACGTCTCCATCATTTGCCAGAAGTCTTGGAACCAAACTTGGCCACTTAAGAAGGTTTATACAGAAATTGTAGGAATTGGCAAGTTATCTCAAATAAAACAAAGTGTACAGTGGCTTGAGTGTGTGGGACCAGATGGGCAGATAGGGAGGCTGAAACCCTATGTGGCTGACATTCCTATAAATCTATGGGGAAGAGACCTTTTACAGCAATGGGGTACTCAGATTACTATTCCTACAAATACTGGGATAAAGAAGGTTGAAACAATGGGTGAATTGGTATGCGCTTCTAGGGAAGAGATTAATGTAAGTGATCAGAGGCGACCACCAGCTATGCCCATTGTCCAACCTCAGAATTCTTCAGGTTTAGAGTGTCAAAATTTATAAGAGGGGCCACTGCTGAGATACCAACCGCCTTGCCCCTAAAATGGATTTCAAACAGACCTGTATGGCAGGAGCAGTGGCCCTTAACAAAAGAAAAGTTACAGGCGCTTCACGGTTTAGTGCAAGAGCAGCTGGAGGCTCAACACATCGAAGAATCTTCCAGTCCCTGGAATTCCCCTGTGTTTGTGGTAAGAAAGAAATCAGGTGGTTGGAGAATGATAACAGATTTGAGGGCCATAAACAAGGTGATTCAACCCATGGGTTCGCTTCAACCTGGAATTCCTTTGCCTTCCTTATTACCTCGGTCTTGGCATATAATTACAATTGATTTAAAAGATTGTTTTTTTACCATACCTCTACACGAGAAGGACAGGGAAAGGTTTGCTTTCTCAGTACCTACTCTGAACAGTAATTCTCCAATAAAGAGATATCATTGGAAGGTACTTCCACAGGGAATGTTAAATAGCCCAACTTTATGCCAGTATTTTGTACAACAACCTTTAGAAATACTTCGTAAGCTGTTTCCTCAATCTATCATATATCATTACATGAATGATATTCTGCTAGCTGATTCTGATCCTAGTATTGTAGAAAAAATGTTTCAGGAAGCACAAAGAATTCTGCCATGCTGGGGATTACAGATTGCGGTGAAAAAAATACAAAGAGGAGATTCAATTACCTATTTAGGCTATAAAATAACTGAACAAAAAATTCGACCACAAAAGGTACAGATCCGTAGAGATCAATTACAAACTCTTAATGACTTTCAGAGATTATTGGGCAATATTACCTGGTTAAGGCCTACAATCGGGTTAGCTACCTATGAGTTAAGTAACTTGTTTCAGATTTTACAAGGGGATTCGGATTTAAACAGTCCTAGGTGTTTAACTGCTGAAGCAGAAAAGGAGTTAATTCTGGTGAAACAAAAACTTCAAAAGACATATGTGGATAGAATTGATCCTGAACTTGGTTACATTTTGGTTATTTTGCCTTCAAAACATTCTCCTACTGGGCTTCTCATGCAAAGGGAAGACCGGATTATAGAATGGATATTCCTGCCAAATAAACAAAGCAAAAAATTAAAAACATATATAGAGAAAATTTCTGAATTGATTACAAAGGGAAGAATAAGGTTGCGTCAACTGTCAGGGATGGACCCGGCGGAAATTGTAGTGCCTCTTACTGATTCTGAGATTATGTCACTATGGGTAATTAATGAAGATTGGCAAAAAGCTTGTAGTAATTATTTGGGAGACATTAACAATAGATACCCAAAAAGCAAACGTATACAGTTTATAAAAAGAACTAATTGGATCCTTCCAAGTATTGTAAAGAGGTCACCAATCTCAGGGGCACCCACCTTTTTCACTGATGCAAATAAATCAGGTATGGCTGGTTATAAGTCTGAGAAAATGACCAAGGTGATTAAAAGCCCCTTTACATCAGTTCAAAAATCAGAATTATATGCTATCCTTATGGTTTTGTTAAATTTTCCTGAACCTCTTAATATAATTACTGACTCTCAATATGCTGAAAAGGTTGTTTTGCATATAGAAACTGCTGAATTTACTCCTGATAACACAGAATTGACTACTTTATTTATAGAGCTGCAACAGGTCATCAGAAGCAGAAATTATCCCTTGTATATTACTCATATTCAATCCCATACAGGTTTACCAGGTCCATTGGCAGAAGGAAATGAAGAGATCGACAAATTATTGATAGGTAATGTATTCGAAGCCTCCAAATTTCACGAAAAACATCATGTCAATGGTAAGGGGTTGAAGAAAAGATTTTCTATCACTTGACAACAAGCTAGAGAAATAATTAATAAATGTCCTACATGTTCCTTATATAGTCAACTACCATTACCTGCTGGAATTAACCCTAGAGGTAACAAAAGGAATGAAATTTGGCAGATGGATGTGTTTCATTTTGCAGAATTTGGAAAAATGAGATATGTGCATCATACCATTGATACCTATTCAGGTTTTCAATGGGCAACTGCCTTAAGTTCTGAAAGGGCTGACTGTGTGATTACTCATTTACTAGAAATAATGACATTTATGGGAATACCTACACAAATTAAGACTGACAATGCTCCTGCATATGTGTCCCTTAAGATGAAAAACTTCTTTATGTATTATAATATAAAACATGTTACTGGTATACCTCACAATCCCACAGGACAAGCAGTTGTAAAAAGAGCTAATCGTACCTTAAAAGAAATGCTTATTAAACAAAAGGGAAGGGTAAAGACACCCAGGGATCGATTAAATAATGCTTTGTTGACTCTAAATTTTCTTAATGTGAATGATGAAGGGACGTCAGCTGCGAAGAGACATTGGATAATAAAAAAAACTGAAGAATTGGGACAACCAATATTCTTCAAGGACTTAAAAAGTATGAAATGAAAACCTGCAGTAGTTTTGAGATGGGGTCGTGGGTATGCGTATGTTTCCACAGGGAATGAAAATATATGACTACCAACTAAACTTATAAAGATTAGATCTGACCATATAACAAGTGAATCTTAAGAGCTACCTGGTTCTTAACAGCTTGACATTGTTCCTTACAGCTTGGAGAACTAATGCCCTCTTCTGTCCTATTGGTGTATATGCAGGTAGAGCCCTGTATTTACAAAAAACAGGACAATGCTGAAGACAGCAGACAGCATGGGTGATTTAACCCCAAAAGCATGCCTCTGGCACCTCGAACAAGATGCCTCAAATAATGTTCCCTTGAAAATTATATATGTACTAACATACCTGTACTAATGATTTATAAAGTCTGCTTACTTTCAGAGCAAAAAACAGGACAATTATGAAGATCGAACTTCTGCCTCTGGCACTACTGCTTCTTCCAGAAATTACATGCATATTAACAATAAATCGACTAGCCGAAAGGATCGATCCCAAAAGGACTGGACAAAAAACAGCTAGCTTTTCCAGCGCTTGGCCAATATATTATTTTTCTTGGGTACCCAAAAAATATTTTTCTCTTAAACAACATCAAGTAATTTTGAGAACACGACGCCCCCATTCCCAGTAGGTGGGATGTGTGTTTTTGGTGGGTTACCAATGCTCATCTTTGCCTAACGGGGTTATTTACAATTAATAAAAGTTCATTTGGGGATTTCTTTCTTCTATCTTTCTTTCTCTCTTACTTTCTATCCCTTTTAATATTAAGAAAAAGGGGGGAAGGAAGGGAGGATACAGGATTGTAGAATAAAAGGTAGATTATTGAATCTACTAACTTAAAAATTTCTACATTGGTATTGTAGATTGATGGAAATTTAAGACTTTTGATTGATGGAAATTTAAGACTTCAACTTTTGCTTCACATTGATATGAACTTAAATTGTATACTCCATTCATTTTTGCCTTATGTATTGTATGTTATATGTTGACAAAATATTGTATATTATATGTCAGAAATTTACGTTCTTTTTGTTCAATGTTTATTTGATGTATTATTCATGTACCACTAATGTCTTATAAAAAACTGTTTGGAATCATTGGGGATAAAAGTTGGTATTTAGTTACGTAGAAATCCTATTAGATACTCACTTTGTTATAGAGCAGGTTTGTTTAATAGCTTGTCTATGTCTGCAAAGGAATAGATTGATAACTGTAAGAATAGATAGATTTGCTCTTCAAACTCTTCAGAGATCCACAAAATATGGCATTTAATGATGAGGGCTTTCCTGACAGAGAGAGACATCCGCTCCTGGCTGCCTCTCCATTTGCATCATTGAAGATGGGGGCTTCAAGAGACGCTGGTGACAGAATGGTCACTAGACGGAAAAACTGCTCTGCTACTGCTCTTATCTCTACGGCTGATGACAGGCTGACTGTCTGCAACGATCAACAATGATGCTGGAAAGATGACTGTCCAGCTTTAAAGAGAATAGATGGACCAGACCGTCGGATTTCCTGCTTCAAAAAGCAGTTCGTTGGATGTTTTGGGCCGAAAGGCTGAAGACTGATTGCCCCAATGAAGGAGAGAATTCGATGACTATCCAGGCAGTCTGCTCTCTCTGTACTCTGCAACTTGGAAGTTGCCTGCCAGCAAAAGCAGTTCGTTGGATGTTTTGGGCCGATAAGGCTGAAGACTGATTGCCCTAATGAAGGAGAGAATTCAGTGACTATCCAGGCAGTCTGCTCTCTCTGTACCCTGCAACTTGGAAGTTGCCTGCCAGCACTTCCTTTATTAGATAGATTTTCCTTCTTGAGTCTCTGATGGGATTGAAGACTAGATAGCCACAGTGTTACTAGAAGCTTTAGTAGATTAATAATTACAATTTCTCATGAAAGAAAAGGACTCTCTTTGGTAGGATAGTGGTATACTTTCCCTTAGGTTAACAAACATAAAAGGACTTTGTTATGTTCTTGATTCCTGATAAGTATGTATATATGTATATATGTATATATGTGTATATAGTTCTTAATTTTTTAGAGAGAAGGGTGAGGTATAGGAAAGATTAAGCTTTGTCTCAGGTGGAAGCAGTCTTGGCGGGCTTTACCCTTGAGGCACACCATGAATACCTTGTGAGAGACTGTTTGGAGCCTTCCTGGGCTTGGAATTCAGGAAGCCTACCTAGGAACCCCACCGTGGCTATTGTTTTCCTAATTGACCCTCGAAGGGAGAAGGGACCGCCCTTTACATATGACTGGGAAGAGGTAGGAGGAGAGAGGAAGAAGGCTCGGGAGAGAGGAAAGGACCGGACCAGCTCGTGGGACTGAGACACCTAAGGACCTGTCCTGCCGAACGGATTCCAGGAGGTTTTAATCTTCTGTCCCTTTAACCTTTTTTTCCTTCTTGTATATGCTAGTTGGGTTGTATAATAAAGTTTAATTGTTAATAAACTGAGCCAACATCACTGATTTAATTATCTTTTATAAAAGAAAATGATTTATATTTTTATAAATTACTGATACCATAAACATAGAAAGAGTAAAAGAAAAATTATAAAACAAAGAGAATAATTTTAATATAGAAAATAAATAAAAAAGAACCAAAATGTTATATGCTATATAAATTACACACAAATATAGTTATATTTAAATTTAATGTATAGTTATACATATATGCGGGCATTTCTCAATGCTACAAGATAGAAGAAGTCTCTATGGGGATGATACTTACACAGAGAGACAGAATGTACCATCCAAAGAATGATACAAGTTAGCACAACATATTTATATTAGAAGAGAGGAGATACCCAACATATTAAGAGTTAAATGGAGTTTAAGTTAGACATCCATGGAAAGGTGTCCTTGAAGATAATCACTGAGCTATACTTGAAGCTGGCTTTGTGATGTGCTACATCAAAGAAAGGAGAGATTGTGCATGAGGAACAAGAATACAGTGAAGTGTAGGAAAAATAGTGAAGGTCATGAGCATTTCTGTGCTTATCTGACCTGCTTTCTAAAATTTTCCCAGTGCGGAGTGGCAGGGGTTACTTCTATTGTATCCATGCATGTCAGTCATGAGTGGAGTTCTCTTTCTTTTTACCATATTTAACAGTGCTATTGAACATTTTCAGTATTGACAGATGACTTACATAAGCTATATCTGCCTCAATTCACTGAGGTTGGAATCATATTAAAGATTATTACTACCCATCCACAGTGTGTGCATCTGAATAAACACATTAATGTCACCTGTTGGATATGAATTTCTTTTCATTTAGCCAAGCTCCTGTGTTTGTTTGGAACCAGAAATCTTCTTTTAGTGAGTCTGTTGTTTGACGTTAGTGTATGCTTAAATTTGGGAAACCGCTGTACCACGTGACTATAAGAGTGTCTCTCCTATATTGTCTTCAATTCACATTATAACGTTGGAGCTTCATCTTCAGCTTTTTGGCCTAATATTTCTGACAGACTATTTGCAGGGCAGGAACTACTGAGGACTTGCTTACCCTGACTTGGTAGAGTGCAGCCGTCCACTCTGCCTGCATCTAAGTTGCCCATTTTTAGGCAGATTCTGTTTGTGGCAGGAACGAGGACATTTTGCTCAGTGGCAGGTTTGCCACCTTTGAAGCCATCTCCATAAGGAGGTTCTTTGATGCTCATCATCTTCTTTGAGGTTGGCTGGGTGTTGTCAGGAGTTAACTTGTCTTGTTGTTGAAGAAACTTAGGATTGTAGGAACAACTTTAAATGCCATAGTCTGTGTGTCTCTGAGGCTTTTGAAGACCTTATTCAACTAATTTAACACATATATCGATAGAGTCAAGATAGTATAGTTTTACAACCAAGTTCAGTTGATTAGGGGACAAGATCATTTTAGATCAAGATAAAGAAGTTAAGCTATTAGGGTTTAGATAGGATAAATATTGAATCTCATTCAGAAATTTAGACCCACCAAGACAGGAAAGACACTTACTTCAAACGGGTCAAATGCAGATGGCCAATTTACTATGAATGTAACATGTATAGAACTCATTATTCTCATGATTGCCACATGGTTCTCTCTGCTGTATGTAGATTGTTTTATACATGTGTAATAAAGTAAAATTATTTTAAAAAAGAGTATCTCTCCTTTCTCCATTACAAGTACATTTTTTGGTAACAAGGAAAGGAAAATGAGCTTTCTCAGATTAATTGAAGATCTATTTTTTGCTGGCAAATAAATGCTATTGATTTTTCCACTTTAATTATCAATTTGTTTGATATGTACTCTAATTATCCAGCTGTTACTCAGAGCTACCATCAATTTCCTACATCACTAATTAAAGTTTAGCTTTCAAACACCTGTCAATGCAACCAAAAGTTGTAGATGTGTGGGAGACATGTGTGTGTGTGTGTGTGTGTGTATGTATTGTTTAATTTCTTTTCTGTTCTTCCTCATAATGTTTATGTTCTGGATAAACGGCATCAGAAGTAACTTTCATTTTGTTTGTAAAGTATCCTACAATTTGTACTGATAATGTAAGTGATGACTCTGAAGACTTGTGGTAAACAAAGTTTTTTTATTTCTAAAACTATGTGATTTGGGGTGGGGCTAAAACAAGTATATGCAGGGTAGCATAATCTCAAAAGAAGCTCCCTCCATCCTTACAGGATCCCTGGTATCATGGAAATATGCTTCCTAATAAAACCACTGGAAACATCGCTGCAGCTTAGACTTTATTCTTCCATGATTGTTGTTTGGCAGAGCTGTTCTCTGATTCTTGTTTCAATAACCACACCTTTTGATAAAAAAATTTTAGGACTCTGAGTATCCGAAGCACCTGATTAGCATCAATATCGTTCCAATAGATGTTGTCAACCATTCATTTTGACAATAACTCTGCTATAATTCTAAATGCTCAGAACAATGATTTCCATTGGTGTGTTCTGGTGAATGGAACTGGGAAGGGGAGAACTCTGTTGTTAAATAAAGTTGATTGATGCACAGAATGCACTTGGAGATACAAATGACACCTTGATATATTAAAACTCTTAATAATTCCAAAAAACATTTTAATAGGAATGTGATATGTCTTTCTAAGTGATCCCTTTATTTTCAAAAGTAACTGCTAAAAGACCATTTGGAAAAAATTGTCTGAATGATTCTAGTCCTGAAAGACTGCTTGTATCTATAATTTTTATCATGCTAGTCATAATGCAGTATTTATAAGCCAGGAGACATGGCAAAGAATACTAGTGAGGTAACAAATGACATTTACTAACTATATACCAAGTTTCAGAAACTTCAACTCTCCTGGGGCAAAATGTTTCTCATTTTCCTACAGAGCTTACAGAAATCTATCTTGCTTAATGTTAGAGAGCTCAGAATCTACCACGTTCAAGTTTTAACAACATCATTTCGGTAATTCTGTTTATTGATTACACATTCCTTTGTCAGAACTTGTTTGATATTTCTCATAACAATTTTGTGAAATAAGTATATTTATCCTACTTAATAGCTGTGCAACTCAGAGGCAATGAAAACCATTTATCACCCCATGTTGGGCAATGACTACAATTGATATTATCTTCATTTCTTTTGTTTGTTTGTTATTAGTTAGCATGCAAAGTAAAAGGTTTTATTGTGACTTTTTTCCAAGGCAAGGAAAAAGTTTATTTTATTTCCCAAATAATCACTGAGAGAAGTCAAGGCAGGAACTCATTCAGGAACATGAAGAAGAAACCGTGCAGGAACACATGCTTTTAGGTTCCTTCTCTTCCACACTTTTTGCCACCCTTCTGCTTCTATCACTGTTACCTGCCCCCAACTCTATTACCCTATTCCTACTTTCATGTCACATGTGTTCTACCAGTTTGTTTATCATCCTTTAAAATCTCTCTTTCCAATCTCATGGTCCATAAAAAATTTCATAAACCTATACTTATCATTGATAATTTAATGCATAATTTCACTTGTCCCTTTAGACTTAAATATATACATACACCCATTTGGTCTCCCCTTATTTTAAAAAGAAATTAGTTTGTTACAAAACTACATTGCAATTTAACACTTTAAAAACCTTTTCTCTCTGCTGTATGCAGAAGTCAATTGTATATATTTCTTCCTAAGTTCCATGACAACATGTTGATAAATTGGAGTTGTTCCTGGATGGCAGAATATTCATTATAGAAAAGACAAAAGGAAGAGTTTTATGAACATACCTTATCTCCTATATTATTGTCCAGCCTGTGGCACTCACACTTACTTTTCCTGACACAGATATAGGAAGTCAGAGTGGTAGCACGTGCTGAGGAAGAATAAGAAGTGCTGGCCCATCTGGGACATATACAACGAACCAGCAGAGGTGAGATGGGCACAGGCCACACCCACATTATCAGCCATCCCAATGGGGAAGGGTGTGGGACACGTGAGAAGCTTTGGACTTGGATCATTCTCTGCCTGCTCCTCACCTGTTTGACCTACCTGGGACACAGACTCAGCCGCACAACTCTACCATGACCAACAAGCAAACAAACAAACAAAAATCATGAACTAACTCTTATATTTTTGGTTGAGAGCCTAGCCTTTAATGGCTCTCAGTGTTCTAATTATGTACACAGTGTTCTGCCTGCGTGTACACCTGCAGGCTAGAAGAGGGCATCAGAGCACATTATAGATGGCTGTGAGCAACCATGTGGTTGCTGGGAATTGAAACTGGGACCTTTAGAAGAGCAGGCAGCACTCTTAACCACTAAGCTATCTCTCCAGTGAAGAAGATGAGCAAAAAAGGATCTCCTTACGGAGATGGCTTCAAATGTGACAAACCAGGCACTGGACAAAATTTCCTTGTTTCTGCCACAGACAGAATTCTGCCTAAAAGTGGGCAAGCTTAGATGCAGGCATGGTAAACAGCCAAACTCTGCCAAGACAGGGTAAGTAAGTCCTCAATAGTTTCTGCCTCACAAATACATCTGTCAGATATATTGGGTCATAAGGCTGAGATGATGTTCCAATGTTATAGAGAGTGTTGGGTGACTGTTCAGGCTGTAAGCTGAATCAGTCAATTTTTTTTTTTCATTTTGGAATCTGCTAACCTGCACTCTGGGTTCACTCATGTATTTAAGTTTTATCCCTTCTCAAGTCTCTGCTGAGTTTGAAGATCAGATAGTTTAGTCTTTCAGTTAAGCTTAGTAGGTTAGGGGTTAAGATGCTTTTAGATCAAGATAGATGTTTTAACTTAACAGAGATGAGATATGATAGATATTAATCTCCATTCAGAAATTTAGACACAACAAGGTAGGAAAGATGTGTACTCCAAGTGTGCCAAATACAAATAGTCAAATCACTATGAATGTAACATTTATAGAATTCCTGATTGTCTCCTTGTTCTTCCTGCTGTATGTAGTTTATTTTACCCATGTGTAATAATATAAATGTAGATGTTAAAAAGGAAACATAATAAAATATGTTAAAAATGAAAATATAAAAAAACAGAACTAATAACAACTGGTCATTATATCTCATAATATCAGTGGCCTCAAGTCCCCAATAAAAATACACAGGCTAGCAATGGTTGTGAAAATAGGCCCAATCATTCTGTTGCATACAAGAAACATCTCAGCAACAATAATGGACATTACCTCAGAGAAAAGATCTAGAAAAAAGTATTTCAGGAAAATGGATCCAAGAGGTAGCCATTCTAATATCTAATAAAATAGACTTTTAACCGAACCTAAGCAAAAGAGATGAGGAAGGACACTTTACACTCATAATAGGAAAAGTACAGCAAAATCACATCTCAATCCTAAGCATTTCTGCCCCAAATGCAAGAGCACACACATTCATAAAAGAAACATTACTAGAGCTTAAATCATGCATCAAATCCCACACATTAATACTGGAGGCTTTTTAAAAAATATAATTTATTAATTTATTCATATTACATATCAATTGTTATCCCATTCTTTATATCCTCCCATTCCTCCCTCCCTCCCATTTTCCCCTTACTCCCCTCCCCTATGACTGTGATTGAGGGTGGCCTCCTTCCCCTGTATATGCTCATAGGATATCATAGTGGGAGGCTTTAACACTCTACTTTCACCAGTGAACAGGTCATTGAGACAGAAACTAAATGAAGAAATAATGAAACTTACAGAGGTGATGATACAAAGGGACCAATATTATCCTCAGTGCATATTTTGGTTTTTCATGTGTATTTATCACTATGCTCTCTCCCAGGTTTATACATCCACCTTAAGGTAGTTTTATTAGATTTACTTTAAAATTATGCCATAAATTACTTTTATGCTTATTATCATTATACTATTGGCTAATTTTGGTGCAAAATTCAATGACCCAAGTGATTTTTAGAATATGAACAAAATTTGTTATATGTAGCTGTTTGTACAGGTTATTAATTCTAGAACAACTCCAAAGTTCATTCAGAAGAGCCCTAATAATATGCTTGTCATCAGACATTACTTCTGACAAGAATAGAGAGCAACTGCACCAGAAAGACATGGATTGGCCTTCTCACACTCTCACTGGTACCTCAGAGCCTCCCAGGTATGTTCTTTCTTTGCACATACCCAATGTACCTTTTCTTGCTCGTAGTTTAAAGATACAAAAGAAATGAAAGTGGATGAATAGAGAAACATAAATGTAGAGAGAAGAAAAAGTAGGAGGGGGAAGTATAGGAGGAGAGAGAGGAGCTGGAGGAGAGGAGGAAGAGAAAAGGAGATAAATTGATAGGTATACAGGAAGATAGATGACCAATAATATGTAGATTAGATAGATAATTGGATAAATAATAGATATAAATGATGGTGACAGAAGGCTAATAGTGATAGAGAAGAAAAATAAACAGATGATAAATGACACATAAATAATAGTTGCATGGACGAGAGACAGCTGCTTATTTTGGTTTACATTTCACATCCTATACCTATAAGACTATATTTTATATATTAAGATAATTCTATAAAATAAATTAAACATTTTATGTGTCCTTTTATTCTCTCTAAAACAACTAAAAATTTACTTTTTGAGGATGCTTCTTGATAAAAAAATCTTTTGATCCATTTCTCTACATGTTTTAATATTATCTGAAATTAGCCATAATGAATTATGACTTGGGTATCTTTGCTCCTTGTAGTTCCATCAGAGTCACAGATGCTGTTTTTACTTCAAGACAATGCAAAGCTCTTCATATGGCCTCGTGCTTCTTTCTTCCTCTTGTGCTTAATTCCCAGTATCTGCTCTTTCCATATCACTGTGCAAGTACTCCCATTTATTAAATGAGAGATAAAACAACATTACTAATTGAGGAGAAAAATTAGAGCTCCAGAGCCTGCACACTATTTTGGCTGTTATCTAGTGTCAATTAGATGCTTTAGGATATGTAAGACTAAAGCTGAAAGTGAAACATTATGAACACATTTTAAAAATGTAAAAAGGACATTGATCATTGACAATAAAGGTAGAGCGATGTAAATATAGTTTCAATCTCCAATAGATATGAAAGTTCAAAACTACACAAGTAGCTCACTCAACCTCTTATATGTCCTCTTGTCTCAGCTAGCTGAACTCTCTCTGTCTCTGTCTCTGTCTCTGTCTCTGTCTCTGTCTCTCTGTCTCTGTCTCTCTCTGTCTCTGTCTCTCTCTGTCTCTCTCTGTCTCTGTCTCTCTCTTTCTCTCTCTCTCTCTCTCTCTCTCTCTCTCTCTCTCTCTCTCTCTCTCTCTGTGTGTGTGTGTGTGTGTGTGTGTAGTAGACCCATAGTCCTGGCAATGCCCCATTCCTTGTGAAGAGTCATTCAGAATAATGAATGCACTCTCCCTCCTCATTAAAGATTCACACTCATTATGATGGGTGTGGCCTAAGTCATATGTGTATTCTGATGTTGGTGATCTAGATTACATAACACCCACCTTTACACTGGTGCGATTCTGATCATATGAGATGTTACATATCAAGAATAAGAAATGGGCCTCTCTCCAAAAGAAATGGCCAGAAAGAGCTATGCAAGTCGTCACTTACATAGCTTCCTTGTGTTACAGATCTGCCTAATCTTCAAATGAAATATGAGACTCAGAAAAATAAATGCATGATTAGCAATGCCCAACTGAAATTACTTTCATCTCATGATCAAATATTGTGAGAAATAGTTATTGATCAAATGCTGTGAGAAACAGTCTTTTGAATTGATCTAGCAAATAAAACATTACGTGATTTAATTCAGTTAGACAATAATGTTATACTGTACTTTCACAGGACATGCATGTGCATTTGTCGGAGAGGTGGTGGCACAAGGCCGTGTTGCAGTGGCAAACTCTGAGGTCCTATCAACATGACATAGCAGAAGAATATTTATTATTAATACCAGGCTGATATACATTGAAGTTTTCTTAATCCCAACATTTAACTAAGAGGCCTAGCTATTTGCAGCCTTTAGCTTTTTCATTTTACATTGGCTTTGTTAATCCAGAAGTGGCAGACATAAGTGGCAGGAGCCAGTGCACAAAAAGACTTTGTCATGAGCTTGTGTAAAATGTGATTGATAGTTTATGCCTACATGTTGTTTTCTGGAAATTAAGTATATGTCTCAGCTACAAAGATTCAAGGGAGCTTAGGCTCTCTGTGTCCAAAATGAGTTGTTGTGTCATAATCCCCATCCATTATGTTCAATAAATATCTCCTTCATATGAAGGGTACACTGTCTCTTCCCAAGGATGACAATCAGACTCTATTCCAGTCCTGGGTAGTGATGTCCCATACCCTCCATGTCCTTTGAATGCAATAGCTTGAGATATATCCACGAATTAGACAAAAATAAAAATCAATGCTCCGTTCCCACATATTTTATTATGCCATAGCAAGGTGGTACCAGGGTGAACAAAATAATCTTTTCCATTCACAAACAAGGTAATAAATGAAATCAGAAAGTGATCCTTTCATGGAAAATTTACATGGCTTGCTTCCAGTAACACAATGAAGGTAGGAGGTTTTATAAGAATGGTGGTTAAGCACCAAACAGCTCCAGACATATGGTTTTCTAAACAGTCCCGTCATCTATACAGGGGATGTCTGGCATAATGAAGTCTGTCAAACTTATATGATTAAGCACAGAAAGAGATTATTCTTAGGGAGAATTCTCTTTCTACATTTGTGTCTGAGCTCTCTGTAACATTATTGTGTTTACATGAGCAGGGTAATTCGTCTTCTGATCTGTTCTTTGAGCTACCGAACTTTAGGGCATCCTCATCACTCAAAACCATCTTATTTCTTACTTTGTAGGAGGGAAGTCCAAATTCTGAGAGACCATGCATTTCTGGACTCTATGCTTCCAAAGTTCCACATTCTTTCTTATGTGCATGTCTTCCAGAAATATATTCTCTAATGTAGATAGCAAAATCAAACAAAATAATCTAGTTAGTAATAGAAAATAAGGTGCTAATTTGACACTTGTGGAGAAAGCTAAAAGGAAGCCTCTTGTTTTCAATCCTTTCCCCCCTTTTGGTTGTAGCTGTGCAATATATACTGGTCTGGGTCAACAGTTTGACCCTGGATGTTTATTAATCTTGATAACCTAATGCTATTTTTCCAATTGTTTCTGCTTATTTTCAAGATTTAAATTTCTTACAATAAGTTTCCTGGTAGGCAGATCATCTATGATGGATTCATAGTGCACTATATTCTTTCCATATTCTTTCAGTGTGACCTGAGATGTGCAGTCTATGTCTATACCTCTGAAGTAATCGTAAGCATCTTGACCTGTAAGCATATAGCCAGTCTTCTAGATAACAAGAATGCTCCTTCTTAAGAGCTCAGTTGAACTAATATTATAAAATCTTGGTCACCTAATTAATTCTAAAATGTTAACTATGTATCTGTGTGTGTGTGTGTGTGTGTGTGTGTGTGTGTGTGTGTGTGTGTGTGTGAAAGGGCATTTGTGCATATGAGTAGATACTGACCTCATTTAAAGAACTCATTAAGCACAGACTATGCTTTAGCTGCCTTTTTATGCTTGCAGGTGACTGAGATTGCCAAGCATGGCTTCTGAGCATGACTAGACATATACTCTCCTTGTGTGAGAAGATGAGGAGAAGCAAAGAGAGAAAGGGAATGGTCCCAATTCCATCTTTCATGATCTTTGAGAACCTGTTCTCCTTCCCACTTGAGAGCAGTCTCACCCAGCTATGTGCTTCTGTCATTGTTGTTCATGACAGCGTTGTCTTATTTTTAAGTACATGTTCCTTCTTAAAATAACCATAAAAGACACACATCCGTGGATTAAAAGTCATCAGTCAAGTGGTGAGTAAGTGTCTTTGTCACTTAGCTATTAGTCACATTATCCCTATGGTTAGCAAAAGTTGAAAATGTCCCCATTAATTATTAGTGACATTTAACAAAAATAATTATTCCCCTTGCATCATCATAGCTGTGGTTTCAGTTGAAAATTCTAATTTAGGTCTTTTCTATGAAAAAACAGATAGCATCAATGTTGTTTCTATAACCCAGCCTACTTCGACCTTGTCAAGTCGAACACACATATTTACACTTCTGCAATAGGTTAAACATATGTCCTGTAAACAGCAATGTGCGGAGTCCTGTTCAATTACATTTTATTTTCTCCCATGTCCCAAAGCTTTTGTGGCTCTGAACCTCCTCCCCAATGCCTTTTTCTGAGTGTCATGACAGTTGAGAACCTTACCCTGTGTCAATTCTCACCTCATCTAATGGACGAGTTTACAAACTGAAGAGTGAATCATGCCTGGCTCTTCTCTGCAGAAGTTTCTGGAATTACACTTATCACATCTTGCAACTTCAGGTTTTTGCTTATCATTATTTAAAAATGGGGCCAGTGATCATTTCATGCTTGTAAAAGAAAAACTGATCAGTAATAGTAGTTATTATGCTTCAGCACACATTGCCTTTTTAACCTCCAAAAATGTATTGAATGATTTACGACAATTGTCATTCCAAGAAACAAACATACATATTTGTAAAGTGCTTATTGCTGAACATCCACTGATACTGGAGCCATGAAATCAAAGATAAAACACATCCCTGTTTTTTGAAAAGCAAAGACCTAGCGTAGATGTTTGACGAGTGAAGAGGTCACTATAACACACTCATTCATGATGTAAAGGGAGAAAAGAAATGTAAGATTCCCTTTTTAAGAGTAAGTCTAGAGCACTTTAAAGAGGAAGAAATATTGCTGGAGTTGCTGAAGGGGAGCCTGGCTTCCTGGTAACGGAAGAAAGGATGTCTTGAGCTGAAAGAACACCTTGCTTAAGCAGCTAGCAAAACAAAAGTGTTCTGTCAAGGAGCTGAATTCACTGAAGACACCACTCCCATGGACCCTGTAAGCATCTGGAGAGTCACAGGAAAGGGAGTCCTTACCATTTTACCTCTCCACAAAATCTGAAGGACTTTGTAAGAGTGTCTTTAGAAAATCTGACACACACTGACACATCTCAGCAGAGAGATTGCCTTTGTCAACCAAGGCAAATGCATGGCCAAGGGGGTAGGAAAAACTGGGTTTTTCTTCAAAATAAAATTGTCAGAATTAAAATTGCATCAAAGATTTCTAGAACAGAGTTCCATCACTCCTGTAAGAATAAGATATCATGCATATATTTGCAGCCACAATTAGTCTGCCACCATCGGTATAGTTTTGCTTGTCAAATGTTGCTAGTTTTGTAAGAGTTTTAAATTAAAATGTCCAAAATACATAACACTTCTTAAATGCAATATGCATGTGGATAATGAATATTCATATATATATATGCATATATAAGTGTACATTCCTCTCTATGTGCATGCATCCAGGATTATGAATAGGATTCTTTCCTCTTCCCTCTATAAGTTCTCCATAAAAATATTTAAACGTATATGATTGGAGACATGAGATGAAAGCCGGAGGACATAAATTTGAACCCAAGTAACCATATACAAAAGCCACATGCCTCAGCACATGGCTGGAGTCTCAGCACTGCTTGCAGATACAGGAGAATTCCTCAGTCAAGAAGTTCAGCCAGTCTAGGTGAATCAGCATGCTCTGCTCAGTGAGAGCATCTCTGCTCAGTGAGAGCATCTGTCTCCAAACATTAGGTAGAGAGTGGTTGAGGAAGACAGCTGACATCAATGGCTGCCTCCAGATGCATGAGCACAGGTCTGCATATACGCTGATCACCACACCCTGCTTCACATACATGCACACAAACACATGAATAAATTCAACATACGCTTTAAACTTATACATGCAGGAGTCATATAAATGCTGAAAATAGTCATACGTTTAGCAGACAGCGTTTCAGTCTCTCAGCTCTGCATTGTCCTATTTTTTTTTTTCTTTGCCTTCTGTGGATAACTGTGTTATGGTCTTAGGTGTTTTTTTTTTTTTTATGGTCATCTTTTTACTGACAAGTCATAGCGTTAAGTCTTTCAGAACAATGACTGCAAGATTATTGCCTTTATTATATGGTAACTAGATCGCATACTTATATTTTTACTATTACGTCATACAATAGTCTTATAATGAAGTGTATTAGTAATCACATCTCCTAATTTTAGAGAGGTGCATAGTTTATCCAAGACCATAGAGCTAGGATAGTGAAGCAGCCTGCAATTGAGGCTTTGTCTCTTAGCCCACAGAACTACATAAACACATCATAATTACTTAGAGTTAGAGTTTATTATACACAGACACACAGACACACACACACACACACACATACACACACACATACACACACACACACACACACACACACACACACACACAGACACACACACACATATATCCCTCTCTCAAAAGCTCATTCTGGTATGGCAGATAGTCACATACAAAAGTTAAGACTAAGATAGGAAGTAGGCAAAGTTATCTCCACTTGATTTATACTTAGTGATGATAGTATTTATCTTAAACCCTGTCTTCAACTAAATCATCATTGTTGGGTGATTGGTAGGTCACTCAGGATCTCTTTAAATGATTTTTAAATAGATTACCATAAGCATGCAGGTATTAGGAAGACAAAACAAACCATTAATAAGTTCGCTCCCTAAAACCAGACTGTTTTATGCTCAAAATTTTTCAATATAAATTTGGTTTTAATAAACTCTTTTCCTTTAGACATCAATCCCCTTTAATAAGAGGCAGATGAAGTTGCTTGAAAACACACTCAGTCAGCACTGTTTTTCCATGGACCAGTGGAACAGGGAAGAAAAAATGATTGTACCACACTCTTAACCGACTAGAGCTAATGGCATTCAGTCTTATGAAATGGATATTAATGATCCTACTGTGTTTAACTTGGTTTGTTTTTGATAGATTTTCCCCTTCTGAATTAATGTCTGCCTTCTTTTGATTAATTTAGAGTGATTGTACTGTGAATCACTTAATTACTTTTTTTTTCTGAAGTCAAAAATCATTCATTGTGGGGAAGGCAGTCATTTCAATTTCTCACAAGAATAGTCTCCAAGGATCTCAAGCACAGGACTTTTAAAATGAGCAGGAGAAGCTCCTTATTGGCAAGGCAGGAGAGGTGTTGGAGACAGGTTGTCACAGGGCTCACTCAGCCCCTCAAGCTCTGGCTCCAAGGCAAAGCTATTTGAGGCATATATAGCATATGCACTAGTGTCCAAAACTAAAGGTTTTACATAGCTGAAGTATAAATACCATATATACATATACATACACACACACACACACACACACACATATATATATATACATATATATATATATCTTAAATTATTTTCACTGGGGTATGAAAATGGAGGAGATTGTTTTAAGAGTATTTATTATCGGAAAAGAGAAAATAGGATATTGTAAAGTGACTACTTGTTTATGTTTCTCTGTACTGGGTGATTGTAAATGGAATTTGGAGTTCCCTTTTCAATATGTAAATGAAGTAAGTCTGTTTTCAGATTGGAAACCCTACAGTAATCATGTGATCTTTGAAAGAATGTACTGTTTAGATGCATGGTGTGACTGCCAGTACTTATCTTGGCAACAGTTCTGAAGTTGGTTTTATTTCCAGAAATTTAAAAGAGCTAAGTCATCCTGAGATTTATCATCTGACTCTGAAGTGATGCATTCTTATGTAAATTTCTCCTACATTCTTAGAGATCAGAGTCTTGCTGGACCTCAAGGCCAGGCTAACAATATACTTGGGAGATAGTTAAGGCCTGGTCCAATATACACAGCAGGAGCTTTGTACTCAGCCTGTTGTTTTGTTGTTTTGTTTGTTTATTTTCAGCTGCCTTTAAGAAAATGATGTAACAACCAACCGTCTTGCCTTGCATTCCCTGTATAATCTTAAGTTCTGTACTCTGTCATTACTCTGACCAAGAGTAACGCATATTTGTGTGTGTTACAATAATAATTTCCCCAAAACATAAAACAAGTACAAATAGACTTTGTATAATGGATATCTACCATAAGTAATAGAAACAGCATACAGATATTGCTCCATCAATGGTATGCTTGCAGTATTGTTAGATATTTATTTGGGTCAGTGAGAATCAATCAACCAAAGAGCATGCATGGGTTGAGCCTAGACTCCCTATACATATGCAGCAGATGTATGGCTTGGTCAACATATGAGTCCCCTAACAATGGGAATCTCTGTCTGTTACCTGCCACTGGGTCACTTTCCCCTAGCTGGGCTACCTTGTCAGGCCCCAGTGGGAAAGGATGTGCCTAGTTTTGCTGAGACTTGAGGCGCCATGGTGGGTTAGTAACCCTTGGTGACCTCCCTGTCTCTGAGAAGGAGAGATGGGGAAATGGGAGGAGGGAGCATGAGGGAGTGACTGGGAAGAGAGGAAGGAGGAGGCTGTGGTTAGTCTGTGAAGTGAGTAATTTAATACATTTTTAAAAATTAAAAAAAATCTAAAAAAAAAAAAAACCAAACAAGTAAAACCTCTTTTCCATTAAATCTCCATCAATCTTTCCTTGTTTGATGCTTTCTGTGATGTTCAATAAATTCAGAGCTAAAGCCCTTTGTTAGGCACCCAGATACAGCTAGACAAGAGGCAGGTATAGATACAGTACAAACAAGCCAGGAGCCATAAGATACAGACACCTGGAAGAAATGATGAAAGAAGTAGAGAATTTGAACTTGTGTTTGCTTTTGGTCAAACTAATCCAAGAAGAAGTTTCCTTATTGTGACACTGACACATTTTAGTATCTCGGAGGTATTTTTCATGCATTAAACAAACACAGATGTACATTATCTGACAGTAAACAAAGGTTACATCCTTCCAGATCACTAGGTCCCAAGGTTATTGCCTATCAAATAGGCATTGTAGAATGCTTTATGCTTCCTATTGTCACCGCAAATCTCTATTTTTACAGGAATAAAAGCCAACACAAGGACAAAGAACTATTTCAACTGGTAAAGTACTTTGATGGCCGTGTGAGAACATGAGTTTCAATCTCAGAGACCATACTAGAAAATAAAACATCAGGAATAGTGGCCAGTGCTTATGAACTCATGAGCTGCATCTGGGGAGGCACATGCAGGCGGATCCCTGTACATGCAGACTACAGGTTAACCCACCTAACCTCTCTAAGTACCAGACAAGTGTTAGACCTGCTCTCAAAAACCAAGAAAAATTGTGTTCCTGAGGGATAATAATTGATGATATCTCCTGGCACCCTACCCACATTCCTATACACATGCACCTACACAAATAGGAAGAGGGACAGATTGATAGATATACGTACAAACATATACACACATTGATATGCACACATACATACATATATACACACAGATACCCACAGACATAAGCACACCGATACATACAGGGACACACACACTAATATATACATGCACAGATACACAGATATACATATATACGTACATTCAGATAAACATTGAGATCCACACCCATAGATACACACACACAAATATATATAGATGCACAGATATACACACACATACACATACACAGAGACACATACACAAACACACACACAGGGATAGATATATACAAATGTATACACAGATACACACACACATATATATATATACATAAACACATATGTACATATACAGATACAAACATAGAGATACATACGGATACATGCAGATGTTGTGGCTAATTCAGAAGTAGGGTCTAATAAATGTTTTATTTATTAACCTATAATTAATTATTATGGTGGCATTTTCTAACCCACTATCAATTAATAAAACACAGACACCTGTTATATTTTAAAATAGCCTTGGTTCATCTGAGGCACACATATTAATTCCCTAAACTACCTCCCATATTGGGGCAGGTATACCCACCCCTGCCCCAAACCCATGCCATCTGCTTCTAGTAATTTCTATCAAGCTACCTCCCATTCACAGTCTCAAACACTTGCTAACGTTCTTAATCTGGGCCAGTTCTTCCATCCATGCCAGCCATGTGGTTCTCCTCCACCTCACCCATGGCTGTGGCCTCCTTCCTCTTGTCTCTCCTCCGCTCTTCTCTTCTCACCTCTCTCCCCAAAGCCCAGGAACCCCTTAGCCATGCCTATCCCACTTGCCCTTCTGGGTGTGTTGGCTTTTCTTTTCTTTTTTTTTTTGTGTTGGCTTTTCATTGCTCAAATAGGAACAAGGCTTTAGGCAAGGTTACAAACTTTTTGGAGTACATAAGTCGGTTCATTTGGGCAGCAACCAGACCAACCTCCAACACACACACACACACATACACACACACACACACACACACACACACACACACACACACAGATACATAAAGTATTTTTTATTGCAGATGGTCTAGATGCCTCATGAAACTGTGCAGCCTGATGACCGAAGGCTTCAAATTTGAGTCATCAGACCAAGAATCATATCTGGTACCTGAGAACACGTAGACCCTTGCACACACCAAGTAAACAAAATTGTAATTTCACCATCTGTGAACTGGAGCTACTGATGTTCAGTTTCTGCTATGGTTCAGAGAATTTCATATAACATAAAGGATCTGTTATCACACCTGCCTAATACCTTATACCACAGATGTACTTCTTCGTAGAGTTTCTTTTTCTCTTTCTCTTTTTTCTTTCTTTCTTTCTTTCTTTCTTTCTTTCTTTCTTTCTTAGTTGAAGAATGACTTTTAGATAACTTCAGGAAGTTCAACCATCAGAGTTGTCTAAAAAGCCAATTTAGCATCAGTGCCCATCAGCGGTGATCAAAAGGCAGCTGAGGTCTTGGCCCTTTAGCGTTCTCTCTTCAGGGTGCTTCTAGGAGGATCTCTCTCTTGCTATCTGCTGTGTGTGCCAAGCACTCATCAGGTAATAACCCCTGTATCCCACCGTGTTCATATTCTATAAATGCTTGACTGTTTCTGGCACAGTACCTGGCCTTTTACAGTTTTTATTTAATTTAAAATTTTTTGTAAGTCTGTTACAAAGCACATATTGACACAGTTTCAAAGGGAGAAAGTTGAATGTTAAAGAACTGGCCAAGGTCAAGCTGATTGGTCGCACAGAGTCACCTATTCAAACTCAGAGGTGTTTTCTCCAGCCTTACAGGTTTACCTTGGACTTTGCATGTGAAAGCGGACAGTTCATAAAGACACGGGTTGCCTAGAGCTGTCTGTCTTCAGAAGAATATCTCGGTAAATATTCACCGTGAGTGTATTTGGGAAATAGACTTTCAGAAACTGTGCATTGTTCCTGCTGCTTTAGTTTTCAGTTTTCCTTTTATTTCTGATGAAAATACATCCATATTTCAGAAATGCTGCTTTATAATTGACTGGCGTATAGTGAAATGTTCTCTCTTTTCAGGTGCTCCAGTGGGAACCGAAGAGAGCTATTCACTCACTTGAGGCCAGTTTTCAGCCTTATTGACTATCAAGCAGGGCCAGTAACTATTGTTCATGCAAATACAGTTCTGTTTTTAGAAAGGGTGACTCATTATAAAAACAATGCAACATGTCTGTCCCCATGGCCTGAAAATAAATGTGGAGGGACAATAGATGCCAGGAAGCAAACACTTGTTTTGTCTTGAAACCTTGAAAGCTCTTTTGGCAGTATTAACAACAGTCCCTCTTTCTTTTTTGAGTTCACAGAAGTTGCTCTGCAATTAGCTTACACATCCCAAGATCTCTAGACCCAGAGAATGGTGGTGTCTGGTAAAGAAGATGATAACTCAGGTTCTCCTCTCCCTCTCCATGCCCCCCTCTACACACACACACACACACACACACACACACACACACACACACACACACACACACACATAGTTAAAAGTCTTTCTCCCTGAGGTCCCTCCAACACCCTCTTTCCAAGAACCTGTGTATTTCCAAACTTAGCCTTTGAAAATCAGTGAAAGAAAAATAAAAGCAGATTTAATTACAGAAAATTAGTTCTGAAGCCCTAGCTTTGTATTTAGTAAGTTGAGCCCTTGTTATACATTAAAAATATGTATTGTTCTCCGAACACCAAATACTTCCTTATCGTTACTTAATTCATTTAACAAATACTCATATTATGTAACAATTATTAATCTACATGCCAGATTTAGGAATATATATATATATATATATATATACACACACACATATATATACATATATACATTATATATATGTGTGTGTATGTATGTGTATATATATATATATATATATATATATATATATATATATATATTCATTCCAGAAGACAAAGAACATGTCCTCTGAAGACATTGGAAGTCATAGAGAAGGAGTTCCCAAGAAGGAGGTGTTCAGTGCAGATTGCAAGAAACTGAAAATCAAGTCACTCGACATGATTATAGTTATGATAGAGAAGAATATTTCCATGGGAAGATAAATGGTGTGCAAGTTCCTCATGAGAGGAGAGAACAGAGCCTAGGCCAGGTGGGTAAGTGGTTAAGACAGGGATGGATGGGTACAGGGAAAGAGATAGTGGCATGCTCATTTACTCATATACATGCTTTGCTCGCCTTTGATTGGATGAGCTACAGAAAGATGCTGTATAGATTGAAGCTCTTCATCTTAGAACAATTATTTGATCCTCTTTGCCCACTAGGCCACTAATTGAATGTCCCTTTGCTGTACTTGGATGGATGGAGTCCATGCTAGACGAGAAGTTCCTCAAATGTTCCTTTTCAGGAAGTGGCATTTCTGTCAGCGATTAACAGTAGTGCGCAAGAGACGTAGACAGATGGATGTAATAGGACTGAAATTCTATTCTTTACTATTGCAGTCTGTGTTCTAGCCTCAAGTACCAGGGACAGTGAATCTAAGAAGTGAGCTACCTCTTCTGGATGTTGGGGCACCTAATGATCAATAAGAAACTGGAGGAGGGATGTGTATGAGATTTGAGGTTCCCCAGGAATGATTAAGGAAAGGTTCAGGCTTGTGGACACTGCTGGGTTGGGTCTGAGCCTTTAGTGATGTCTCTTCAGCTGTCACGGGCTACACCCAGTCTCTGTCCTGTCGCGTCTTCAGCAATACCGTGTAGGTTGCTGCAAATAGACTCCTGGAAACCAGGAACAGGGCTCAGGAGCTAATGCACAGTGTCAGTTACCAGGAAACACTTTTGTCCAGAAAAGTTAACCCTAGGACAGAGCATGAAAAATAACTAACCTGCTGTGTCTCCTCACTAAGAGCCTGAACTGCCTGCTAAAGATGATGTCACCCTGTTCAGGAGCTTGTACACTCTTGAGCTGGATCACACAAGACAAATACTAAGATGCTATATTATCTTTTGAAAGAAAGGATTTCCTGGTACTCTTCTTTTGGTGAAAAACAGTCCTATGCTAAAACTTCAATGACAAAAAATGTTGAAATTATCAAAATGCTGATAATTACAAATTAATAGCCGTAAAGTATATTCACCACCCTCATAGCAATATTAATAAATAAATTTGAAAAATTCACTCCATCATTTTCCAAAATGCAAATCATCACACAAGTATCTTGATTTTTTTAATATGATTCTATTGTCCTATGATCCTTTGCAGAATGGAAAAAAATCTTGATAGTGTGTCACAAAATATTTCTGAACCATGATTTCAGTCTACACATTCATTCAAATGCCAGCATACATTACCAAAGTCTGTCAGAAACAAGATCTTCTAATGTCTTCATTAGTGGTAATCATTGCAAGTTTGAGTTGAATAACAAGATTGGAGAGGGGCTGAAGAACTCAGCAAGCAGGAAAGAGCTATTTAATAATGTCTTGAAAAAATGTCTTCAAATCAAATCATGGAGAATCTTGGTTCTGTGTATTAGGGAATAAGTAAAATTAATAGGATATTTATAAAACAGTATATAAACTAAGCTTTAGGGACTCTGTCAAGTATAATGCACAGACACAAATCCAGATATGGGCTCTATCTTAAGTTCAGAGGTTATTCAGGGAGGTAGATATATATATAAAATCTTCTAACTCATTTCTAAAAATGAGAGAAGAGTAACACTAATGAGGACCCATTAGTGTTGGTATATTTTCATATGTAAACCACCTAGCTTTTAATTATTTCAATTCAGTTTTTATAATAGAAATACTAGATTTCTGTGTTACTATTATATACCTAGTGTTAGAAATATCTTAAAACTTTGGGAAAATAAGCTATTTGATAGAAAGGAGACTAGGCAAAAAAGGAGCAAAGGATGGTGTTATATATCCAACTTCCATCAGATTTCTATACTCTATATTGAGTGTATATAATACTATATATTGGGCATTTCCAGGGTTATCATTTCAAAAGTAACTGTGTCAGATAAGCTCTAAGTGTATATCTAGAAATGTGGGTGGAGCCTTAACAGCAGAATGGTAGTGAAGCTTTGGAAAATAGCTTTGTGGTCAACTTTAAATACAAGGTACAAAGCTATAAGTAGCTCCACACTACTTTCCTCCTTAGAGTCTGAAATATGTTTATCCATTTTGCAGATGTCTGATAGAAATGTCAAAGTGTCTTCAGAAGCTATTTGACCACAGAGGCATTTATTGATGGAGCATCTTAAAGAAATTGCTGTCTTCAGAATATATCTTTAGAGTTGCTATCCATCACATCTCTGATCGCCTGATGTGCTTCTTAATGCATAGAGCCTCACAATGAGCATTCTCAGTGGTTTTCAGGGCAAGGATAAGGAGCTCTTTTATCATGTCATCCTGAGTTTAATGACACTGACAGTATCATACCTGCTGCAGGTGTTAGAGTGTTCTTAAAGTAATCTAAAACTAAATATCCCCATTACCTCAGTCAAGAATTGGATGTGTCGTACTGAAACTTCTGTCTCTCATTGACATAGAAAAGAAACTCACTGACAGATATTAAGGGGTAATAGAATCAGATTTGGAGCTGTCTCCTGGGCCAGCGCAAAACTGGGTAGAAGACAGTGCCATGGTGAACACAAAGTCCCACCCAGTAGTCTCCTAGTACTGTGTTGCCTACTTTAAAGGTCAGGTATTGGCTGTTCCTGTGTCCTCAGGACATCATTTAGCACTAAGCAAATCACCTATTCTCTTGACCTAGGCTGGTTCCTCAAACTGATTGAGCTAACTTGTGCTAATTCATAGCTACCACAGAAGATTCAAAGAACAACTTTTTAACATTTCTACTTTTCCTAAAATGAGAAAGTTTCCTTCTGACAAGCCACACTGGTCAGGCAATGCACAGACACAATGATGGTAATTTGTGGATTTTATGTAATTTTCTAATTTAAAGGAGATAGTTTGTGATTCCTTGTTAATTGTGAATACATTTATAGATTGTGGCTTAAGGGATGTAAAAAAGGCAGAAATGGGACTGGGCCAGAGTTTCAATACTAACTTCAAGGCCATACTCTAATGACCTAAATTCCTTCAACATCCCCTCCCTAAGCAATAAGACATCAAAAGGAGATCAAGGGGATCCAAATGGGAAAGGAAGAAGTAAAATTATCCCTATTTGCAGATGATATGATAGTGTATATAAGTGACCCCCAAAATTCCACCAGAGAACTCCTACAGCTGATAAACACCTTCAGCAAATTGGCAGGATACAAAATAAACTCAAAAAAGTCAGTAGCTTTCCTATACACAAATGACAAACAGGCAGAGGAAGAAATTAGAAAAATTACTCCCTTCACGATAGCCACAAGCAATATAAAATATCTAGGAATAACCCTAACCAAGCAAGTGAAGGATTTATTTGAAAAAAACTTTAAACCTCTGAAGAAAGAGATTGAAAATGACATCAGAAGATGGCGGGATCTACCATGTTCGTGGATTGGAAGAATCAACATAGTAAAAATGGCCATCTTACCAAAAGCAATTTACAGATTCAATGCAATCCCTATCAGAATACCTACTAAATATTTTGTAGATATTGAAAGAACAATTCTCAACTTCATATGGAGAAACAAAAAGCCCAGAATAGCAAAAACAATCCTTTACAATAAAAGATCCGCTGGAGGAATCTCCATACCTGATCTCAAGCTGTACTATAGAGCAACAGTAATTAAAACAGCATGGTACTGGCACAGCAATAGGCTAGTGGATCAATGGAATCGAACTGAAGACCCAGAGATGAATCCACACACATTTGCTCACCTGATTTTCGACAAAGAAGCCAAATCCATTCAATGGAAAAACGACAGCATCTTCAACAAATGGTGCTGGTCTAACTGGATGTCTACATGTAGAAAAATGCAATTAGACCCCTATTTGTCACCATGCACAAAACTCAAGTCCAAGTGGATTAAAGACCTCAACTTAAAACCACAGACATTAACCCAGTTAGAGGAAAAAGTGGGGAAGAGTCTGGAACTCATAGGCACAGGAGACAACTTCCTGAACAGAACACCAACAGCCCAGGCCTTAACATCAACAATTAATAAATGGGACCTCATGAGGCTGAGAAGCTTCTGTAAGGCTGGGACACTGTCAAGAGAACAAAGCGACAGCCTACAGACTGGGAAAAGATCATCACCGACTCTTCATCTGACAAAGGTCTAATATCCAAAATATATAAAGAACTTAAGAAATTAAACACCACCAAACCAAATAACCCAATAGAGAAATGGGGCGCAGAGCTAAACAGAGAATTCTCAACAGAGGAATATCAAATGGCTGAGAAACACTTAAAGAAATGCTCGACCTCCTTAGTCATCAGAGAAATGCAAATCAAAACGACACTGAGATTCCATCTTACACCCATCAGAATGGCTAAGATCAATAACTCAACTGACACCTCATGCTGGCGAGGGTGTGGAAAAAGAGGAACACTCCTGCATTGCTGGTGGGAATGCAAACTAGTACAACCACTTTGGAAAGCTATCTGGTGCTTTCTCAGAAAAATGGGAATAGGGCTTCCTCAAGACCCAGCTATTCCACTCCTTGGAATATACCCAGAGGATGTACTACCACACAACAGGGACATATGCTCAACCATGTTCATAGCTGCCTTATTCATAATAGCCAGAACTTGGAAACAACCTACGTGTCCCTCAACAGAAGAATGGATAAAGAAACTGTGGTACATTTACACTATGGAATACTACTCAGCTATTAAAAACAAGGAATTTCCAAAATTTGTGGACAAATGGATTGAACTAGAAATTGTCATAATGAGTGAGTTCACACAGAAGCAAAAAGAGCTAAATGGTATATACTCACTTATATCGAGACACTAGCCCAAGGTGTACGTCCCCATGAAAAACTGTACCTACCAGAATAATGGGTAAGAGGGGAGGACATCCTATTGAATCTTTAGGTGTGAGAAGCCTGGGAGAAAGAGGAAATGGAAGGATCCAGTGGGTCCTGGAAAACTACAGGCGAGTCTGGGCCCTGGGGTCCTCCGCAAACTGTGGCAACAGCCAAGGAAAAAATAGGCAGTAAAAACCTTGAACCCCTACCCGGACTAGCCGATGGACATTCTCCACTGTTGAGTGGAGAAGAAGATCTAACTCTCACACAAACTCTGGTGCCCCATATTTGATCATATCCCTTGGATGGAGATGCCTGGTGGCACTCAGAGGAAAGATAATAGGTCACCAAGGAGAGACTTGATACCGTATGAGCATATTCAGGGGGAGGAGATCCCCCTCAGACACAGACATAGGGGAGGGGAGTAGGGGGGGGAAGTGGGAGGAAGGGAGGGATGGGAGGATACATGGGATGGGCTAACAACTGAGATGTAATATGTATAAATTAATAAAAATGTATTAAAAAAAAAAAAAAAAAAAAAAAAAGTCCCACTGTCTTCCATCAAGGCTTGGCTCTTAGCCTAACCTTTCAGGCATGGCTGATATTTTAGGAATTCAAAATCTAACCTATTGCTATCTTCCTATGCAAACCCAATACTGATTATTTTTCTTAGTAGCATTTTTTTTTACCATGGAGTACAGATTATTTAAAGATGCCAATGTTAAACCATTTCAGTTATTAATTAAAGGAAACAATTCAAGTTTTGTGACTAGATTTGAGCTTATAAGAACCACAAGATTTTCTGATAATATTTGTTTTGCTGGGAAGAATGAATCATTGGTCATGACTCATAAGGTTGGTATATTTAAGTTTATTTCAAGAATAGGCAGGGAAGAGAGCTGTACAGTTCTGTGGAAACTAACACAGGATAGAATGCACAACACTATGAAAAGTATTGGGTTGTGTATTGATGCAGCTGGATGGGATGACACTTAAAAAAAAAAGGGCAAACATTTCACCAAGAGCCTCAGCAAAGTACTCCCTCTTCAGCTATCCAAAATTAACATGTATTGGATTCACACATAAACTTTTCTCCATCATAGAGTTTTAGTTGAACATAATTTATAAGAGCAAAAAGAATACCATTCTTCATATTCTCAAGGGAGAAAATGGTGGATTCAAGGCTGTCATTTTGATGATGCAGCAGAAGGACTGATTATGTGCTTGCCATGGTGCAAAAGATAAGCAATCTTGGTAGAGTTCTGATGACTGGTCCACAGTCAACCCACAGGATGACTTGTCATCCACAGGGAGTAAGAGCCACACAGTACAACTGGCTGAATGAGCAAAAAGCTCTCCTAGGTCAGGATGGCTCCCATCTATGGTCTGACTACTGTTTACTGCCTCTGTTCTGAAGCTCCCGGGCTGGATTCCCAAATCACTTCTGAGAACTGAGTGACTTTCTTGTCAAACACACAAAAACAATCAAACAAAACTATTGCAAAATAAAGCCTAGATTAGCTTTGTGGATGAAGTAGGACCCCTGTGTTGACTTTTCTTTTGCTGCCTCCCTTTCTCTAACTACATAGGATCATAATATCATCTTCGGTAGAATTAAAGAAGCACACTGGTGAACATAGGGGACAAAATCCTGCTCATACGCTAGTAACCTCAGTAAAACAGGCCCTTGACCAACCAGTTCCTAATAAGCCAAACATCAGCAACAGTTTCTCCCGTACTCAGGGCTGAATCCTTATATCTGAACATAAGCAATGCAAATACTACAAGCTCTATGTACAGTAATCTCTAAACAAGTTATCACCATTAATTTTTATTTACTATCTGTTAATTTACATTGTAAGTTCCAAACACTGTCAGCATCTTGGAAAGTAACTGCTGTGCATTAGCTTCTCCACTAGTGCCTAACTAAAACCCATTGGATAAAGAATAACTAATGATCCCTCGGGGACACGGTTGTCTTATATACAGGGACATTGAGATTGCTTGTTGTTAACGTGTGGGTTTTTTCATATCGGGGGTACACTGTATGCTGTAATCATTTCATGAGGTCAAACTCACAACATCTAGTCTGACTGCAGCCATTTTAACACATCCCCTAAGCCTATTCTATTTTTAGCTTTGAAGTTCAGCATAGGTCCTAATATCCTTTGCTATCCAAAATCAACCTGATGTATGCAGCTACTATACTCTCCAGACTCTGAGCACCTAAGTCTATTTCCTCTGCTCAAGATGCTTCTCCATGAATCTGGAATTTATACATTATTCACCCACTGAGTCAGCTCACTTGACTTAATAAGGATTTGAATTCCACCCCGTAATCCATCAGTTCTTTTTTATCCGACCCTTGCCATTGCAAGCCATATCACTAGAAATGCAATTTCTCAAAGCAATTTCAGTTGAACAATAAACAATCATATTAGTGACAAAATACTCTAGTGAGTTTTCAATATTGTTAGTTAGCTACTATTTCTAAACTATTATTAGACACAATATTGGTCCTAAGTAAAAACATTGTCCTAGATTGTATTACCTAATCGTATTACTTCCAATATTAGTATTGTTTTAAAAACCTGTACACTGCTTATAACTCAGTAGCTCCCTGTTACCTTGATAAATAACATTTGTCAAACACTCTGTTAGAAATGTTTTAGATAGCTCTGGAAGATAATTTGGTTCTCCCAAATGACCCTGCAATATGTTAGAATGAAGATGATGATATTGTTTGTGGCTGAGGCAGGAAAACTGGGCAGCAAGCATGTTTATCAGTGTGGCTGATCTGCATGAGTAGGGTGGATGGCCAGAATAATTTATCAGTCCTGTGTATTTCACGAGGTATGAGATCTAATCAATAACTGGTCTTGTTTTAAGCCTAACATGACGTTTTTACTCTCTTTATTTTCATGACAACTGTGAAATTATAGATTAAATATGAAAGCAAAGCTACTTTGAATGTTTTTTACAAATATTTATTTATTTATTTATTCATTCATTCATTCATTCATTCATTCACTTTACATCCAATCATAGGCCCTCCCTCCTCTCCTTTCTTTCCCATCCTCCCTCCCTCTTCCTTGTATGCCCCCTCCCCTACTCCTCACATAAAGGGAGCCTACTCACTATCAACTCACACCATCACATCAAGTCATATCAGGACTTAGTACCTACTCTTCCCCTGTGGCCTAATATGCTGGCCAAGCTACTCATTGTCTACAAATGCGAAAGGGGCCTAAGTGAATTTCTGAATGGTCCTTGGTTGGTGCTCCATAAGCTCCTTTGGGCTCAGGCTAGTTGGCTCTATTGGTCTTCTTATGGAGTTCCTGTCCGCCCCCCCAGGTCATTCTATTCTCCCTCCAGTTCTTCCATACGACTCCTTGTGCTCCATCCAGTGTTTGGCTGTGAGTCTCAGCTTCTGTTTTGATCGGTTGTTGAGAGGAGGCTCTCAGAGGACAGCTATGATAGTCTCCTGTATGCAAGCAAAGCCGAGTATCCTTGATAGTGTAGGGTGTTGACTCCCTCCCATAGGGTAGGTCTCAGGGAGGATCAGGCATTGGGTGGACACTCCCTCTATCTCTTCTCTATCTTTATACCTGTACATCTTGTAGGCAGAGTAAAATTTTGTGTGAAGGTTTTTGTGGGTAGGTAGGTGCTCGCCTCCCTCCATTAGGGCTCCAGTCTAATTAGAGGGTGGCCCTCTTCAGTCTCCATGACCTTTCCTACTAAGTGTCTCAGATAGAGTCCCTCCCATAGCCTCTCAGGAGCCGACCCTATTAAAGGTCTCCAGCTTGTCTCATAGATGCCTCTGCCCGTGGTTTCTCCTCCCTCCAAAAGCCCTCTGCCCTCCTGCCCTCCTCTCCAGTTTGATATACACTCTCATTGCCCTCTGTGACCAGTCTACACCCGGTTCCTTCTCTTCAATCACTTCCACAGTCTATTCTATTTGCATTTCCTAACATGATAATTTTTTTTTACAGTTATAATCCAAATAGGTTTTTTTAACATTTGAATGTATTCAATTTTCTTCCTGTGTCTGGGAATCGATACCAAGGCCAGGCATATTCCTCATTTAGTGCCCTTCTAAAGCCCCCAGGAAACTTTCCTTCTCTCTTTTTTTCACAATATTTTATCTAAGCCCGTGTTTTAAAAGATTATCGTTTAAGAATGGAGCAAGAATGGGCTAGAGAGATGACTTAGCAGCTAAAAGCACTTGTTCTAGCAGAGGTCCTTGGTTCAATTTCTAAAACCCGCGTGGTGCCTCATAACATAACTCTACTTCTAGGGGCTCCAACACTCTCTTCTGGCCTCTGCAGGTACCAGGCATGCATATGGCACTTAGTTATGCATGCAAACAAAACATTTGTGCACATGAAATTAACAAATAAATCTTTAAGACATTTAACTGGAATGGGGAATTGTGATTTTTAAAGAATAAACAAATATTATCTGTAAAAAGAAAGCAATGTATTGATTGTGGGTCTATACACACATGTACACACACACACACACACTCACACACACGTTAGAGTTGTATGATGCCATTTTTTTGTACTTCGTCATGTCCTTTTCAAGACCTCTCCTGTTAAGATTTGTGCCACTTCTCTCCCTATCTTGAAACTATGTATCCTGTATGTAATGCTATGAATTTGGAAGCATTCACCAAAATACTCATTATGATGCATCTCATATTACTGCTAAGAAATGTCTTTTTTTTTTAATTCCCTCCCTATCTCCAAGAGAAAGGGCATGCTGATAAAACTGCGGCACTTCTTAGAAAAGCATCATGTATAATGTAATAGAATAATACTGAGTTTGAATCTTCATAGACACTATGCCTGGAATACTAACAGAATCTCTCATTACAGAACACAGAACAGAGTCTCCCTGGGATACTCCAATTGGGAAGACAGTGATCGGAGGGGTGGTAAAAATTATCAAGATTTCTAGCATATTTATTTACACTGATTCATTACTTTATCACTAAGATGAAGGAAGATAATGGCATAGTATTGGATACTCCTAATTCTTTTAAGGCTTAAATGCCAGTTAGAAAACAGAATTTATTTCTATACAATTTTTTTCTGTCTATCCTCATATTTTTATTAATTTATTCAGATTACATTTCAGTTGTTATTGCCTTACTTGTATCCTCCTGTTCCTCCCTCCCTCCCTCTTTCACCCAATTACCCTCCCCTAGGTCTGTGACAGAAAAGGACCTCCTCTCCCACCATAAGGTCACAGTCTATCAAGTCTGAAGCTGGTAGCCTGCTTATCCTTTCTCTGAGTGCCACCAGGCCTCACCACCAAGGGGAAGTGGTCAAATATGGGGCACCAAAATTCATGTCAGAGTCAGTCCCACTCTCCACATGTCCTGTCCATTGGCTAGTTCTGAATAGGGGTTCAATGTTTACTGCATATATTCTCCTTGGTTGGTGTAATAGTTTGAGCAGGCCCCACCTGGGTGTATATACCATGTGAGTCTTTCTGGGTCTGAGTTAACTCACTCAGGATGATCATTTCTAGTTCCATCCATTTGTCAGCAAATTGCAGGATTTCCTTGTTTTTAATAGCTGAGTAGTATCCCATAGTTCAAATGAACCACAGTTTATTTAACCATTCTTCGACTGAGGGACATCTAGGTTGTTTCCAGGTTCTGGCTATTATAAATAAGGGTGCTATGAACATGGTTGAGCATATGTCCTTGTTGTGTGGTAGGGCATCTTCTGGGTATATTCCAAGGAGTGGAATAGCTGGGTCTTTAGGTAGCCCTATACCCAGTTCTCTGAGAAAGCACCAGATTGATTTCCAAAGTGGTTGTACAAATTTGCACTCCCACCAACAATGAATGAGTGTTCCCCTTTGTCTACATCCTTGCCAGCATATGGTGTCACTTGAGTTTTTTATCTTAACCATTCTGATGGGTGTAAGATGGAATCTCAGAGTCGTTTTCATTTGCATTCTCTGATGACTAAGGATGTTGAGTGTTTCTTTAAGTGTTTCTCAGCCATTCGATATCCTCTGTTGAGGATTCTCTGTTTAATTCTGAGCCCTGTTTCTTATTTGGGTTATTTGGTTTGGTGGTGTTTAATTTCTTGAGTTCTTTATATATTTTGGATATTAGACCAATGTCAGATGTATGGTTGATGTAGATCTTTTCCCAGTCTATAGGCTGTTTCTTTGTTTTGTTGACTTCTCAGCCTCATGAGGTCCCATTTATTAATTGGTGATTTTAAGACCATGGCTGTTGGAGTTCTGTTCAGGAAGTTGTCTGCTATACTAAGGAGTTCCAGGTGCTACCCCACTTTTTCTTCTAACAGAATTAATGTCTCTGGTTTTATGTTGAGGGCTTTAGTCCATTTGGACTTGAGTTTTATGCATGGTGATAAATGTGGGTCTACTTGCATTTTTCTACATGTAGACACCAAGTTAGACCAGCACCATTTGTTGAAGATACTATCCTTTTTCCATTAAATAGATTTGTCTTCTTTGTCAAAATGCAAGTGTTCATATGTGTGTGGATTGATTTCTAGGTCTTTGATTTGATTCAGTTGATCAACCATCCTATTGCTATTGCTGTGGCTCTATAGTACAGCTTGAGATCAGGTAGGGAGATTCCTCCAGAGGATCTTTTATTGGTCAGGATTTTTTAAAACTATTCTGGGTTTTATTTTTGCATCTGAAGTTGCGAATTAATCTTTCAATGTCTTTAAAAATTGTGTAGGTATTTTGATAGGGATTTCATTGAATCTGTAAATTGCTTTTGTTAAGATGGCCATTTTTACTATGTTAATTCTCCCAACTCATGAACAAGAGTAATCCTTCCATCTTCTGATGTCATCTTCAATCTCCTTCTCCAGAGATTTCAAGTTTTTTTTTTCAAACAAATCTTTCACTTGCCTGGTTAGAATTACTCCTAGATACTTTATATTGTTTGTGGCTATCAAGACCAGTGTAGTTCCCCTAATTTCTTCCTCTGCAGGATTGTCATTTGTATATAGTAAGGCTACTGATTTTTTTTTTTTTGAGTAAATGGGTGTTGGATTTTGTCAAATGCTTTTTCTGCATCTAACAGATGATCACGTGGTTTTTTCTTTTAGTTTGTTTGTATGGTGGATTACATTGATGGATTTCCATATATTATACCATCCCTGCATGCCTGAAATGAAGCCTACCTGGTCATGATGAATGGTATCTTTGATATGTTCTTATATTCATTTTGCAAGTATTTTATTGAGTAGTTTTGCCTGTATGTTCATAAGAGAAAGTGGTCTGAAGTTCTTTTTTGTTGGGTCTTTGTGAGGTTTAGGTATTAACATGACTGTGGCCTCATAGAAAGAATTTGGTAATGTTTCATCCATTACTATCTTTTAGAATAGCTTGAAGAGTATCGGAATTAGCTCCTCTTTGAAGGTCTGGTAGAATTCTGTGCTGAAACCATCTGGCCCTGGGCTTTTTTTTTTTTTTTTTTTTTTTTTTTTGGTTGAGAGACAATCAATGATTGCTTCTATTTCTGTAGGGGAAATGGTACTATTTAGCTTGTTTATCTGTTCTTCACTCAATTTTGGCAAGTGAAATTGATCAAGAAAATTGTCCATTTCCCTTAGATTTTCAAATTTTGTGGCATATACACCTTTAAAGTAGGATCTTATGATTATTTGTATTTCTTCAGTGTCTGTTGTTATGTCTCCCTTTTCATTTCTGATTTCATTGATTTGGATAGTGTCTCTCTGCCTTTCAGTTAGTTTGGCTAGTGGTTTGTCTATCTTGTTGATTTTTCTAAAAAAACAAAACAAAAACAAAAACAACAACAACAAAAAAAAAAACCAGCTCCTGGTTTTGTGGATTCTTTGAATTGTTCTTTTTGTTTCTAACTTATTGACTTCAGCCCTGAGTTTGATTATTTCCAGACATCTACTCCTCTTCAGTGTTTCTGCCTCTTTTTTTTCTAGGGCTTCCAGATGTGTTGCTAAGTTGCTTATGTGGAATGTTTCCAATTTCTTTTTAAAGACACTTAGTGCTATGAATTTTCCTCTTAGCACCACTTTCAATGTGTCCCAAATTTGGGTATGTTGTTTATTAATTTTCATTAAATTTCGGGAAGTCCTTAATTTCTTCCCTGACCCAGGGGTTATTAAGTAGAAAGTTGTTTAGTTTCCACATGTGAGTTGGCTTTTTGTTATTTCTGTTGTTGTTAAAGTCCAGCCTTAGACCATGGTGATCTGATAGGATACAAAGTATTATTTCAGTATTCTTGTATCTGTTGTATCTGTCTTGTATCTGTTTGTAACCTATTATGTGATCAATTTTGGAGAAGGTTCCATGGGGTGCTGAGAAGAAAATGTAGTGGAAAGTTCTGTAAACATCTGTTAGATACATTTGATTCATGACATTGGTTAGTAGTGTTATTTCTTGACTTAATTTCTGTTTCAATGACCTATCCTTCAGTGAAAGTGGGGTGTTGATGTCTCCCACTATTACTATGTGAGGATTGAGGAGTGGTTTAAGCTTTGTTAATAGTTCTTTTACAAATGTGGGTGCCCTTGTATTTGGAGCATTAGATGTTCAGAATTGTGATGTCATCTTGTTTGATTTTACCCTTGATGAGTATGAAGTGTCCTTTCTTATCCCTTTTGATTAATTTTGGTTGAAAGTCTATTTTATTCAATATTAGAATGGCTACACCAGCTTCTTTCTTGTGACGATTAGCTTGGAATATTTTTCCCAGCCGTTTACCCTGAGATAATGTCTGAGCTTTGGGGTGAGGTGTATTTCTTGAATGAAGAAGAATGTTGGGTCTTGTTTATACATACACTCGATTAGTCTGTGTCTTTTTATTGGAGAATTGAGACCATTGATGTTGAGAGATATTAATGACCAGTGACTGTTAAGTCCCTTCATTTTGATGTTTGTTAGTCAAGAGTTTTTTAGGTTGTGATTTTGCGATGGTGTAGTTATCAATTTCCTGTGTAGTTTTGGTTGTAACTCATCCCTGTGTGGTGGAGTTTTCCTCTAGTAACTTTTGTAAAGCTGGATTTGTGGATAGGTACTGTTTGAATTTGTTTCTGTTATGGAATATTTTGTTTTCTCCATCAATGGTTATTGATAGTTTCGCTGGGTATAGTAGTCTAGCCTGGCATCTGTGGTCTCTTAGGGTTTGCAGGACCTCTGTCCAGGCCCTTCTAGCTTTCATGGTCTCAGCTGAGAAGAAGTTGGGTGTAATTCTGATAGGTTTGCCATCATATTTTACTCTCCCTTTTTCTCTTGCTACTTTTAATATTTCTTCTTTGTTCTGTATATTTTGTGTTTTTATTATTATGTGGCAGGAAGATTTTCTTCCACCTGCCAGGGAAAGAACAGCTACTGCCTTCTGATTGTTGTTGGTTGGCTAGATTTCTGCCCTATCCCCCCAGGCCTGCCCAGTCTCTACTGAGAGCAGAGCACTAGAGGCCCTAGTGGGCTGTTGATCCTGGGTAGGCTGGGTCAGTTCTGCCCAATTGTGAAGGAACAGTCTGCTGAGGCTGGTAGCTATGTTTCTGCCCAGCCCCATTCAGACCACTTACCTGTGGCTGCATAGTGTGTCCATGGCCAACTGGGCCTCCATTTGGCACCTGGGAATTTTTGTGGACTGGCATGCAGCTGGGTGGAGCGTCAGAGAACAGATCCGCCCATTTTCCTGAGATTTCCCCAGGCCAGGAGCTTTGGTGCTTCATTGCCCAGAGTTCAGTCCCATATACTGACTTCATGCTACAGAGCACAGTTGCAGTTCACAGGCGTATTACAGTCTAGACTCTGGGAACTGGGCCTTTGTTCTCTGGGTTGTTTGATGACCCAAGGCAAGACTTGCCCATGGTCTGCACTGTGCAGACCCCTCTCACCTAGTGTTCTCCAGGTCTTGTGGTCTGTGGATCCCAGTCGGGTCCCTAGTCTCCTTCCTGTAAATCACATACAGTGTTTGTTCAGCGTCCCCATCTTGGAATCCCTCTAAACAATTTGATTCAAAGAATTACTGAGGCATTGACAAAGAGGAGCACTATTGTATAAATGTTTCTTAAACATAGCCTTTTATTTCTTACAGTGATTTTATAAGAATTTTATAATGGTTATAAGATTATGATAAGTGTCCTTATCACATGGACTATATGCTTTCTGACTATAAGCTGCAGTGCCAAGGAGTGTTACCACTACCACCATTGTATTCCTCACACCAACTGGGATATAGTTGACACGACTACCACAGATGCCTTGTTTGATCATAAGGTCTTATGGCTTTGCTTCTTATTTTTTTTTAAAAGGTACTTATTTATTTGTTATTCTTTTTTACAACTTTTTTCCTAGAGATTCATATATAAGTACTGTATTTACACCATTTATATCCCATCCTCTCGTTCCAACTCATCTCTTTCCACTTGCCCACTCCTAATGTTTGTGTGCACACATATGTGTGGAGGCTGGATGACAACTTCCCAGGCTCATTTCTTAACTTCATCCATGGAATTTGTGGTGGAATTCTGATTGTCAGACTTGTACAGGAACGTATTTTACCTGCTAAGCTGTCTTGCCAGGACTTGTCCTGTAATTTTAATAGTCATAAAATTAATCAAGGTCCTTGAAGAAGTGCATGTCTTTGTTGAGGATCTGATATGCAGCTTTGTACTAATTTAAAACCTGTACTTACTTGAATATAAATTTTCCATTCTGTTTCATAATAAGTCTGCGTATTCTTATTCTAGTACCTCATTGTTCTAATTATTATAGCACTAACCTGAGTTACTGTTGAATAAATTGCCTAACACATTAAAATATCACTTTAAGTTTCTTCCTTTGTCCAGAGCAGGTGATGGAAGAGGTCAGAGAGAGCAACACTGGAGGACATGCTTCATCCACAACTCTTGTGACACCTTCCAACTATAGAAACCTCACTTCTCAGGAGTATGTCACCTGCTCCATTCTTAACACAACGAGGCTGCTTTTTATAAAGCAAAGACGTTGTCACCTTTGGCAGGAAGTTGCTTTTAGTCTGTTACTTATAGAATGAAAAACTGGGGAGAATTGTGACCTTCTAGGCATGTTTTTACTGGCATCTTCTAAATTTGTTGGGAATATGAAGACAACATTAATGATGGAGTATTCTAATGAGTGAGGTAGCAACTGTGTTTCATCTTCCACACTTGTAAGTATGTGGCCCCCTGACTATTCTTCTGACTTCTATAAGACCCATTTTTCAAGAAAGTGTGATGGTGTAGTTCTGAAGACAGAGTATATCAAAGTGGATATAGAAAAAGAAAATTATTGCTATGTTTAGTATTATACTGCATGTCTGAATTTTCAAATTTTCACAGATGACATGTGGATTACATACTAACAACTAGAACATAAAACATAAAAAAAATGAGATTGCTGATGATGCTTTAATGTTAGAAGAAATTCAGAAAGCAACCAACAAAGAGTACCAAGAGTTCTATTTTCTCCATTGTTACATATACATTCTCTTTTAAGAAAATCCATCGTATGTCTGAACCAGCCATAAGGAATCACAATATTATCTATTAAACTAAAACCCCTATACTATACATTAAGTCTGAATATAAACACACACATTATAGTTTAATGAAATTTTCTCATCTGGGCTGACAATGCGGCCTCTAAGAGCCAAAGACTTCCTAATAAAATCCCAAATACCAGGAATGAGAAGCTTTGAAGTGTTAGCCAAGGCTGTTCAAGAGACCCCCCCCAAACATACAGGCAACTGTTATTGTCCCTGGTTGGCCCACAGAAGTAGAAGGTAAGTCCCTATTGATGAAGACTGCATGCATTTCAGACAAAGGATCCAGAATCCCCTTTGGTGACACTGACCTGAATGTTTCCTCCCTGGAAAATAAATTTCATGGTACCAAAAGGAGGAAAGCAGCCTACACTTTTCTATCCATCTATGATGTCAATGAACCAAAAAAAAAAAAAAAAAAAAAAAGGTCCACATAGCAAGATAACCCTAAAGGTGCAGTAGTGATACACATGTCTTGGTGCTAACCAACAGCTCTCCGATTGTACTGAGGATCTTCTCAACAAGACTAAAAAACATGCCTTGTGCTGGTATTTAACCAGCTATACAGGGCTAATGAAGCCATGTATCTTGGAGGAGAACCCACAGCTACTTCCGCCCTAAAATAGCAGGATCCTTAACTACACTCTAAATATCTGTCCTTAAACCCACAGATAAGTGTAGTTATCACTCCTCATTAAGGGAACTTCTCTTTGGGAAAAAAAAAAAGAGAGGCTTTACAGAAAGCCAGAACCATACAAAATGCAGAGTTGTAGAATCCAGTCCTAATAGACACATCTACAAAACAAATGCTATACCAGGCTAGGGAAACATTGCAGGACTAAGGAATTTGAGTGTTCGGGAATAGTTTTCAAGAATACGGGTGTTATGTTTTTCAAAGGAAAGTGTTCATTTGCTTGTGTTGGCCAGTTGTAGATCAGCTAGACTTGCATCGTGACCGTGAGCTCCTGGCAAGGCTGTCCCATGGGTGGACAGTGAGAGACGGTCTATCTGCATGGATTTGTCAGTGAGCTCTCAAGAAACACTTCCTTGAGCCTTGAGACAGTATAAAATGTAGCTGAAGCTATACACTCTGCTTCTGGTGGAAGAAAACAAACCATCGGCCACATGAAAGTCTACAAACTCGTAGTCCCAATCTCTCTCTCTCTACAGCGTAGCTGTCATCTCTGATTAGCTTTTCTGCCTCCAAAAATCCTTGGCTCTCTCAATGGTTCCGTCCTCCCGGCCCTCCTTTCTGCTGAAGTCCAGGGCTTTGTTGTTTGATGAGCTGCCACAGCTGGCTGATCAGAATGCTGCCCAATCAGCGTCTCTGCTAAGCAGGGCCCTTCCTGACCTTGTTCTGTCATTGCCTCTCCCATCCCTCTGGCCCTGCTGCGGGTGAACTCCCTTCCCCCTGTTGTCTGATCCCTCTTCTTGTCTAATCAGCTCAACAGACAGTTTGATTACCTGCTCCTTCCTCTCACCGGCCTTCCTGCTGCTACCAGCTGCACTGTGGCCTGCCAGGAATTCACCATCAATTCCTCCTGACCCTCCATCCGTGCTGCTGGCTGATCAACTTCAGACTTTTTTTTTTTTCTCCAGCAATTTTATGATCCCCTGTTGTGCCCTTCCGCTAGAGCCTCTGATCAGCTGCCTGACATTTTCTCCTTTCGTGTCCTATTTGATCCGCTTACTGTTGATCAAACTACTCTGGTGCTTTATAGCAGGAGTTTTCTTTCTTAGTCTGGCACTGGGGATACCCAGATGGCTATCTTTGACAAGTGACAACATCTAAGCTTGGCCTGGCTCTCCCTGCTCACTCCAAATCTTCCCCCAGATAGGAGCATGTGTTGTTGGAATCCAGATCTGGCCTATCTTTTGGGGGGTTTTTGCACCTTCAATTTGGAATTATATACTTTTTTTTTTTTTGGAGCAATTTGATTTCTAGAATTTTCCACTTAGTTACAGGATATTTTCTAAGCCTTATATTTGGTTTCCTCTTTCCTTCAAACACTGCTCAGATATTACCACCACAGGGACAGCATCAGAAACCATCTGAACTCAAGTCTCTGTTCTCTTCTTATTCATGTGTTTGAATTTCAGTTGCTTATCCTTTCTGAGGCTTAATTTTGTGTCACTAAAAGAGTTTTGGGCATCTATTCAACTAGTAGTTATTGAGAACTAACTACACATGGATGGATAGTGAGCTTAACAGTAAGTATGTCATACGAACACCAAGTTCCCTGAATACCTAGAGTTTATATTCAAGAATAGAAGCATTAAATGCACACATCCTCACAGACACATATACTCACAAATATAGGTTATATATGTATATATACCCTCCAAAGAAGTGATTGCAAGAAATAAAAAAGAGCACTGCAAAAGAAGTAGGAGAGGGTGGGAACTAGGGTTTGGAGATGTAAAATACAAGCTGATATGTAGGAATAATGGAGAATATCTGAGCTGTTACTTGCAGGATAAATGAAAACAGACATGTCGTGTTGTAACAAAGAGAAAACAGCCCAAGTAGAGATCTCCGCAAAGTTTGCATTACCAGAGGAGCATGTAGAAGGCTCTCTGGGTCATAAGAACTGAGATGGCCATGGAGTAACATTGAATAGATAAAGTTCAGATCAAGTGAGAAAATGAATGCCAAAATAGTATGCTGGGGCTCATTCTAATAAAAAGGAACAGTTGTTGGAGGTCTGAACTACATTAACACCATTTAATATAAATGCCTGTGAAGATTAAAATGATTGGGGGTGAGTAGCTACATATAAATGTAATTGATAATGGAAGTATGAAATCTCACGCAAAGCTCTAGGCTCCAGAATGGCTAATCCAACTGTATAGAAGTTCACTGAAATCTATAACTTTGTCTCTGGCTAATCTTACTCATGATAATTTTATTTACAAATTCCCTACAATAAAATATTAATAAAAAATTTGAAATCTGCTTTCTGATAACAATATTACTAACTAAATGTATCCATGGTACACTCAAATGGCACAATGTGACAGTGGTCCTGGATATATTATTATTTCTACTTTAAAGAAAAAGTAAATTGTTACTAAATTATGAATGTTTACTGAATAGAATTATTGTTTCCATAATATGTTAAAAGTAAAGCTAATAAAATTTAAAATTATTTAAGTTTACACAACATTAAATTCAGAATTAAGTTAATTTCAACCAAAATCAATTAAATAATTTCATCTAAATATAAACTACTGAATGTGGGTGTTAACTATTAGGGATTAACAGAGAAACAGCTTTGTGCAAAGTGTGCCTGATCTCTTGGTCCATAGAGGCCCCATTTCAGGGGAATAATAAAACCCAAATAAACTGGACTTGGTCTTTTTCCCTTTTTTTAAATGATAGAAATTCTACTTTTATTCTTTAATTCATTGGATTTCTCAAAAATTTGTATTTGGAAGGAAAATAAAAAACAAAAACAAGTGACATTTGAAACTGGAAATCATTCGTTGTTAGATTGAATACAGGCTGGAGGCCAGAGCTATACAGAATAAATTAGAGTTCTATCTTGGTAAGTCACAGTACAACACACACAAAACACTCTACCTTATCTTTTTTTCTCTGTAAAAACAGCAACAATAATCATAGTGATATCTAACTTATAGGTCACTATATTCTGTGATGTGTGGTCTATGGCACACACTCAACAAGGATTAGCCAAGCAGCGAAGGTCCCTGCTCTTCTGAGGTTAATTGGGCAAGAGGCCAATTCTGAGTGCCATGTAGGTGGGACCTCAGCTAACTTGACAGTCTGAACACTTTTCCTCATATGTTTCTCCAAGTCAGACATCTGTGAACGATATGGCATGGGATTTGAATCTAGATTGTTATGATTCTACAGTTAGAAATGTTAACCTCTGGCTATTCTGTTGAGTTCTGTAAAGTTAGACTGTAAACATAATCTTTAAATTAATATCTACTGTACCAAATTCAGACAACTGTGGAAGTGTTTTCAAAGATATAATAGCAGAATACAGGTTTCAGAACTTAAAACTTGATGCTAATTCACCACTCCAATACTTTATATGTATTGCATTCTAAAATTTAGTCAAAAATAAGTGAATGCTAGCTTGGCAATGGTGGCACATGACTTTAATCCCAGCAAGTGATTTATATATGGATATATAAAAACTGATATATATATATATATATATATATATATATATATATATATATCTTTATATGGATTGAACTTTCAAATTGTTTAAACATTACCCTTACTCAAAGAGCAATTTTTTACTTACAGCTATTAAAATAAGCTATATATTCTTTGGAGATTAATAATCTGCACATATAAATAACTTGAAATAACTCATTTTTTCTAATGACCCATGCCTCTCCCCTTTCTCTCATACACGCACACATACACACACACACACACACACACACACACACACACACACACACACACACACTCACACCATGTACTCTGTACCATGGTATCTAGGATATCCAGGGATGGTGTTGGGAACATATTTGCTTTCCAGATGTAGACTTTTGGTGAATTTGGAAGACAAAAGGGATGTGTGATATTTCAGAAGATTTTTATTTTTGTGTGTTTTTTAACTCAAGAGTATTTTATAAGCATCTAGCAGTGATCCAAAAGAAAATTAAATAAAAGAAGTCTTTAAAATTGTAGATATGTTTGCCTTTAAATTTTCTTCATCTGGCAATAATAACAAATATTTTAGGATCCATTCAATGCTTTAACATTATTGATTTTTTTTTGAACACTGAATGCTTATGAAGCCCTATCCTGTCTTTTTCCCATAAGAGTTTTGCCTCCCCACTGAGTCTTTTGGGAAGGTTGATTGCTTTCATTTCTGAGCAAGTGTCTCTCAAGAACTGAAAACTTAAAAAAGAAATTCTCTTTGATAACAGCTTGTAAATCAATCCTCTATTTTACCTCAGCAGCCAACGGTCCTAGGTCCTAGTGTGGCTTAAACTAATAGCTGCAAAGATGAGAGCTATTCTGTTCAAAGATGAGGGTATTTAGAATGGCTGCTAGTAACAAGTAAGATTTCTAACAATCATGGTTGGCCAGTGTCTTGGAAAAAAATGACTGGTTGCCCACTGGCTTCTGGCAAACACAAGAAGTTAAGGAAAAAGTTTGTCTCCTAGGGAATGCTGACAGTGGCATGAAATACACTCAGAAGCAGGGACCACACGAGGTATCCAAGGAATTTCCAGTCTTTAGTCTTTCCTAAGTTCACCCAGACAGGTTGAAAAACATGATAAACTTTCTCGTGGGTGCTTTGATTCCTCCTCCAAGCTTACTCCTGTTGCCTAGCTGCACACGTCGCCCGTATTCCCCCCCCTTTTTTTTAATGTCTATTATATTTGAGATTGTAATATGGTTGCATTATTTCTCCCTTTCCTTTTCTCCCTCCAAATCTTCCCATACCCCTTTCAAATGAACAGCCTCTTCTTTAGTTAATTGTTGTTGCATGTCCATGTATATACATACGTATTCCTTAATATAACCTGCTCAGTTTGTATAATGTTATTGTGTATATGATATTATGGATGACTGTTTGGTACTGAATTACCAAATGGTGTTCTCTTCCCTAGAGAAGGCTAATTCTCTTGCTCAGCATGCCGTACTTGCCTGCACTTCTTGGTGTAAGACTGAGGGCTCTTACAATTTTCCCCATCCACTTTAGCACCAAAGGATATTGTCATCTTTATTCAGTTCATGTTTAATCAGTCAGGTTGGTGAGATTTTATGGGATCTAGAAGGTATAGTCTCTAATGGCCAAATTCCTGATCCTCTAGCTTTTACAGTCTTCCTACCAGCTCTTCCGCCATGTTCCTGAGCCGTAGGTTCAGATGTTATAGATGTATCCATGGTATTGGGCTTCACAATTCTGCAATTTGATCACTTATAGTTTTCTCTAATAGTATCTCAGCTGAAAGAGGAATGTGCTTGACGAGGAGTGAGGACTCCACTTATCTCTGGGTAAAAGTACAAACTAGCTAAGTTACCCATGAACTGCAGCCATGACCAGCAGGGAATGATAACTCTAAGGGTTCAGTAGTGCCCTGCATACCTTGGCAGTAAATAACAGCTCTGCAATTGACTTACAACTTATTCATCAAGAAATAAAACACGTCTGTGCCAGAAAGTTAGCCACCTACCCACAGCTAAAGTCTCAGATCTTGGAGAAGGACCTATAGTTAATTCTTTTTTTTAAGAGAGAAAGAAAGAAAAACCTACATTATTATCTCTCCACTTTCTTATCATGGGCCATACTCTTTGTAGGTAATTCTCTGTTGCTCTATTTTTTAAAAAATTAATACTACATAAAGCCAGGAAGGGCATACCAAACTTCAGATTCAGTTAGTAATTATTTTATTATTTATATATACTTTTCTTCTTAGTATAACCCAGAAGCTTGATTTATTACCAATCTATAGTAATTATTAGAAAGACTATGCAGAATCCTATACTTTGCTGAACTAGATGTTTGGCATACTCTAAGATTTAGTGTGCACCTGTATGAACTTCTAGAGCCTGTAGAAGCACATTCTATATCTGTACAGGTTCAAACTAGTTGAAGTCACAACACTACAAAGGCAAAGTAGACATAAAGTTTCACTTCTAACATAGATACGACTTATAATTGATACCTGGCAGGAAAAAGCAAATCAGTTTCTCATGAGGAGCTTCACAGAGTATATCAACAATACTCCACAGCAAGCTACATGCCCAGGAGTTGTTGCCCCAACACAAAAAGACTCCATTTTTTTCTTTGTTTGATAAATTAATTTCACTTTGCTTTGGTATTGTTTTTTGTTTGATTAGGTTTTGCTTGCTTATCTTGAATTTTGCTCTTTTGTTCTATTTTTGGACAACGAAAGTAAAAAGAGAGAGGTGGAGAGAGAGAGAGAGAGAGAGGGAGGGAGAGAGAGAGAGAGAGAGAGAGAGAGAGAGAGAGAGAATGGAGCATAAAGTTGAGTTGGGTAGGAAGGAGAGGCTCTGTGAAGATTTGGAAGAGGTGAAACATGACAAAATATATTGTATGAAAAATATGAAACATAAAAGGCAGTGCCTGTGTTTCAGCGGTTAATATTTGGGAAACAACATGAAGATAAATAGGTTCAGTGTAAAGAAAGATGTGCTAAATTTTAAAATCAATTTTGAAGTCGTGGAATCACGAAAGGAAGGTCATTTCAAAGGCTTCAGCAATGCATTCTTGCATGTCGGAATCTGGAACTGACATAGGACTGCCTAGGATTAGACAGATAATAGTGTCCAGTTAATCAAAACCCAACCAGATATTGGCATCTATTTTCTTCTTGTTTAAAAAGTAAAAAAAAAAAATCTAAATGCCTTTCTCACATTATTATCATCATTATTTTTATTTTTTCTGAAACTATTCCTTCTGGGAATAGCAACATATCCCTGTGAACATTTCTGTATAAATACACTTTATGCTTATCATACAAATTCTACTCATGTTTAAAAAATATGCCATTTGGAGTTCTGAAACATTTTTGTGTGAGTCTTAAGGCACCAAGTAACTTGTGTTCTGTGCTCAAGTTGCACTAAGACTTGTGTTCTGTGCCAGGAAAGTTGCCATTGGTACAAGGGTGCAAATTCACTTTATGCAAGAAAAACCATGTTGAAAGTTCTTTATCTTCTTTCCTATCAAGACATTTATTTTGGGTAACTGTTATTTAAGATTATTAGCAAGTCATGTCATACATGACTCAGAAGGATTCAGTTTAATAAAGAAATTGAGAAGGTGTCTTCTACCTACATGGTAATTTTAATTATATCATTGAAAAGGTATTAATTATTTTTATGACTACTTATATGTACATTGTGACATTATCTTCTCCTTGGTGGGAAAATTTGAAGATGGGAAACAATGTTCTGCTCTTGTGGAAATTACATTTCAGCCTTTGAAAGTGACAATTGTCACATTAGCTAACATACTTTCAAAAGATTATTATAAACTGTTTCATATAAAAGTTATATTTGCTCTGCCTCCTTTTAGAGGTAAATTTTGTTAATTATGCCTCCTTATTGAGAAGTTACACTGAGTGTTCTATTTTGGTGACTAGATGCTCCTTTCTTACCACCTAAGAGACTCCAGGGCACAGCATTCTTAATCAGCAAAGTAATTATAAACTTCTGTCTGCAATTTTCTATCAACACTAAACCATGCAAAAATATGATGGATAACTTTAGGAGTCATTCCATCATCAATAGTAATGATATTTGAAGTTTTCCAAAGAAAATTAAAATATATTTTCCTTTCATAATTGTCAACCTTGGGTTGGATTTTTGCTTTCTAAGATTGAATGTCTGAACTTAATCAGCTTGGCGAATACAGTATTGCTAAATAGGCATGAAGTGGGTGCACTCATGTCTCAATGAAGTGAAATAGAACATAAAGAGAAGTTAGACTTATTCCTTATGAATAGACAGCCAGTGGCAACTAATATTAAGAAACAGGGCAAGCTACTTACCCAACCAGGCTGCAAGAAAGATTCCTATGGGCTCATTGGAGTCATATGAATCGTCCGTCTCCACTGAAGCTGAGGTTCCCCTAGAAGCAGCCCGCATGAGTTCTATCCTAACTGGGAAACGCATGACACACTGGTCTAAAAATGTTGAAGGACACTAGCTGTAGGACAGACTGGAATAGAGCCTAGAGTGTTCCAGCCAGCTCTTCCCTATTTCGGGATATTACATTCCCAGCACATTTCACACTTATTTTAGAAAATGACAAGTAAGGAACTGGAAAAATTGGAGCCGTCTAAGTGCAGCCAGAGAACAGCCTTACAGTCAGCTTCCTTTCACAGACATCCATCTCAGCAGAGATGGTGGCCACATTCGCAGGTCCACAGGCCTCTCCAGATTCAGAGACAGATTTGTCTCACCATGCCAATGGTAATCTCAGGCCAACATGACTGTGCCAAATCCAGAATATATTTCACTAGGGTGTGTGAGTGTAATAGGAAGATCATGTCTGTCCAGAGCAGAGGTGTGTCCTAGGATCATTCACTGTCCAGGCAAGACATTACCAAAGCCATCACATAAGTGGACCCGCTGTCAGAATGAAGTGTAAGGACCAATCTAATCTCACTGGATTAGCAGGATATAAGATTTCCCACGCATAAGAGTGTGTGCCATGCTTCTAAGTCCTACTACTTTAAAGTGATCCAGTCTAAGCCACAGATGTTGTGAGTAAAAATGTTCTGTTAGAAACTCAAGAAGCACCCAGATGAGACACTGCCATCACCAGTGACCAAGGAAACCCATCAGCTCTCAACCCTTCTTTGAAGTAGTGTGTTCCACTCTTCTTAGTATTCATGTCTCCAAGTTCTGATTAGTCAGGCAGCATGAGTAGTTACCTTGTGTATTGGTGAAGATTTTTTTGACACTTGTCTGAAATAATAACTACATTAACAAAAGCCTTCCTTTCCACTTAGCGTGAAGGGCTGCTTTTATCAGTCTATGAAGCTTGGGTAGTTAAGATGAAAGGCAGGAATAGGTGCCCTCCATCACTGTATCTCTAATTTGCAGTTGTTAGGAGATATACTGTCAGGACACGGTAATATTCTGTGCCCAAAGCTGCCAAGATGTCAATTTTATAAAACACTCTTTGGAAACTACATTCGTTTCTTCCCAAGCACTATCTATACAAAAAGAGTACCAAGTGCACCATGGTAACTCTCAGAATTTCCTGGTGTCACTAACTTAACTTTCCCCCTCCTTCCCTTCCTCTTTCATTTTTACATGAACAAAGGATCAATGGTCTCCCCTGAACATTTAAAGATTTATCTTCATCAGTAGCTTCACAAGTCAATCCACGTGTTCACAGTGGCCCTTTATCGAACATACACAGTAATCAAGCACATGGCACTTTCTTCGTGTGTGCCTATCCTTCAGAGAATGAGATTACATTTCTGAGAAGAAAGTGATTCCTGCTGCGATGCATCAAGAGTTACCTGAGGCCTCCTCTCTGCTTACTCATATACCTCAGCTTCTTGTGAGTGTTCACTTTTTTTGTTTTGGGAAGGAGCAAATATGTAAGTGCTTTGTGTTAAGTTTTCATTCCTACTCCCTGCACCAACTCACACAATGGATTCATTCACGTCTAGTGGAGTTCACTGCGTTTTGCTTATTACCCTTCTTTTTCCACAGCTCATCCCACTCAATTCTATCTAAGCATATAAACTTCTGATGCTCAGGATTGGCATTGCTTCTCCTTAGTTTTACTGCTTGGCAAAACAACCTCTTCCTTGAATGCCCATATATTTTTGTGTACCTGACTTGTTATTGACAGGGAAATATAACTCAGATAACAGAGAACTTAGAGATATGTTTATGTCCCTTTAAGGTCTTGATGGATTAAAACTTTAGTTCTTCCTCTCAGCTGTAGCTGAGGATAACATACATATGGTATGCATATTCCCCTGAGACGCAACCAAGTCATTTCTGACTTCAGCATGTTTTTTAAATGTTGCAATAAAATAGTCACCATGACCTCTCTGTTAACAATTTAAAAAATAGAGACTATGAACTTAGAGAGCGAGAAAGACAGAGAGAATGAGAGAGAGAGAGAGAGAGAGAGAGAGAGAGAGAGAGAGAGAAAGAGAGAGAGAGAGGAAGAGAAGATAGGAGCAGAAATGATGTAATTATTATTTCAAAACTAAAAAATTTTGCACTATTGTGCAGAAATTATGTACTTATTTTTTCATAAAATAAAATACTAAAATACTTAGAATATCTTAGCATTATTCTAGTACCTAGAGCCATGGACTTCACAATACACCACAAATTATATAACATGCTATAGGATTAAACAAATATTATATAATATATTAATATTATTACATTGTAGATGCATGTTATTTATTACAATCAAATTATTTCTTTTAAAATATAGGTTATTTTATTTCACATGGATAAGTGTTTTGAATACTTGAATGCACGTGTACCAGGAACATGCTTGGTGCCCTGAGGAGACAGAAGAGAGAGTTGGATCCCCTGGAACTGGAAGTAGCATAGTTGTGAAATACCAGTACGAATTTGAGAACTGGACCTGAGTCTTTTGTGAGAACAGCAAGTACTCTCGACCCCTGATCCTACCTGCATGCCCCACAGAAACCTTTCTTCCATCAACATCATAATAAAAGCTGTTGAAGATTACTAATTTAATTAGCTTGTAGATGTCGCAACATTCAAGTTTCATTATATAAAGCTATTAAGAAATAGGAAGCATCCTCTTTTTAGCCCTTACTTCCAATTTATGCTTTAGAATGTATACAAAAGTAGACTAGCAAAGGCTTCGAGTATTAAAACATTTTAACTTAAGGTGCCAAGAGATAACGCTTCAGAACGAAAGATCGCTGTCCATGCTTGAATTTTTTAAACAGTATATTGAAATATGTAATTATATTTACTGGCTACCAGTTGTTATACTAGAAAATGTTTTTGAGGAACCAGGTGCATATTGTGAAACCATGCACAGGTTATTTCATGCTAACATTTGAAAAAAGAGAAGGAGATCTGTACACAACTAAAGCATTCCAGGGGCTTACGTGGAAAACCAATACAATGGCTCTTCTTTTCATTACAGATTTTCTTTACTTCTGGACTCCTTCTCAAATTCTTCTACATTAAGGGGGTGATGGTGGGTAGCACAAATTAAATGAAATACTCATCTGCCATGAAATGTGGTCTTTGTAGTTGTTGACATACAATGAGGGAAATTTATCTCCTAGTTATGTATCTGCTACTTTAGAAAAGTTACTACTGAGAACGCAATGAACTTGAGGATGGCTGGCCTGGAATATGACTGATGTGCCCCATTACGTTTCTTTTGATTGAAGCACGAAGTGCTGAATAATTGTTGATCTTTGACTTGTTTATAGTTTTCGCAAAAACAATGACAAATGAAAAATGTTTTAAAGTGACTGATTAAGCAGTGATAGCAATTGCCAAATTCACTGACTGTCAAATGTAATTCTGTTCTGCCCCATCAAGGGCCTATCATGGAGAAAGCAGTGTTTATTCTGGGAAGGGACAATTTGAGTCATGATTTGATGTAAAATCTTCGGCTGAGTTTGACAAATAGGGAAGCTGGATGCTTCACCCTTATTGATGCTATTGTTGGAGAGAATTTATGATCCTCATTACGTCTTGTTTTAATCAGTCTTAGCCCAGTAGTGTGTGTTTTTAAAGCACAGAACACGCGTTTAGTAAATGAGCTATAAAGACTGGATACTGAGATCAGTTCATTATTTTCTGAGAACAGATACAGAGGATTTGAGGCAAAGAGAAGAGCGTCTCCTTGAGTAAATGACACATTACTAAGTTTCTCTGCACTAGAAGCATGGCAGAAAGGAGGAGACAGCTTGTTGGGTTCTCGTGTTGAGTAACAGATGGGAGCATGTCTTTCTCTTTCACTGGATGAGTCTGTTCCATGGGTATGTAGCCTTATGTGTTTTAGGGAACCGGAAGAAAGAAAAGCTCTACTCTGAAACTTCTGCCAGGATAAGCTAATGTTTGTTTCTTACCCATCCTAGTTCATCTGAAATAAATAAGGATACAGTGTATGCCTGCACCATCCTGGTTGTATGTTCTGTATCATACAAGGTCATGCCTCATACTTTCAATTTCTCAGAAATATTCAGTCTTAAGGCTAGCTGATGGAGAGAAGCATTATGTGGTGTATTCATCCAAAGATCATTGTCCTGGAGAGATAGTTAAGCAGTTAAGAGAGCTGTGCTATCAAAGAACTGAAATGTTTGTGCTAGAAGACATACCATGGACTTCATGAATGGCTAAAACTCTGGCTCCAAGGGATCTCGTGCCCACTTCTGCCTGCATGGGAAGCCACCTCACCTCCATGCTAAATTTAAAAACACAAAATAAATATTTTGAAACAGAAGAGAAAGGAAATTCATGGCTCAAATAAAACGGGGAAAAATCCAGCTTATGTTGACAGATTTAAGGAGTATTGCTTCCATGCAAGATTCATGCTTGTATCTAGCACATAATCTTACAATGCACTTTCAATAAAAGAACTAGAAAGCATAATGTATGTACTACTTGCCTGGGAAACAGTTGCAGATACATTATTCTTTGGCATTTTAATGTAGTCTCTTCTTTATCCCAGCTCATATATAGCAAGTGTGTGTATAAGTAGGGATATTCTGATTGTTTACAACTGCTCAGTCAATGATGAGGGTGCTAGTCCCACACTGATTATTAAATATTTCATAGACCAATGATGCCTTTTTATCTTTCTTAATGCATGTACGATGCATTTGCCATCAACTTATCGTACGCAGGTAGTACTTGTAGTGAAAGGTTTTTAGTGGCTCAGACAGGTGATATGAGAATATCCCTGGACATCATAGATATTTTCAAAACTATACTATATATTTTAAAACTATATTATGGATTGGAGAGATGGCTCAGCAGTTAAGAGCACTGGTCACTCTTCTATAGTATCCAGGTTCAATTTCCAGAACCCACATCATGGATTACAACCATCGATAGCTCAAGTTCCAAGGGACCCAATAGCCACTTTTGTTTCTCCACAGACACCAGACATTCATATGGTACACAAACATATATACAAGCAAAACTCACATATTAAATAAAATAGTAAATAAAATAACCTGGAAGCATGATTGGGCCTTAGGTCTTGTTAGGCAGGGGTATCACACAAGTGCTGCTTGGGTGCTCATTACCTTGTCTTGAGCTTGAACTGCTTTCTCTCTGCTGACACTTTCCCAGAGAAGGGGATCTCCCTTTATCAGTCAGCGACAAAGAGAAGCACAAGGGAAAAACAAAAACACAGCAGCAACAAAACCCTTTGTAGCTTCAGCTCCAGAGCAAACAAAACAAAACTCCCAAGTGGCTTCCTTTCTACTCTTAGGAGACTCTGGGGTCTTATTTGACCTTATTTAAACTGTCCTGATTTCAGCTGACACTGTCTGTCTCCCCTGACATGGGCTGAGAATTGTGCATGAGTGAGGGGGATCTTGAAATGTACAGGATTTTCCTAGAAGTTAGTTCCTATGTACACAGTGAATGAAAACTACTCCAGGAACACTGAGGTTCACCTCCTCTCCAGATGCATAGACCATCTACACAGGCTCCTCCCTAGCAGGCTACAGCACTCATAAATAACAGGATGGCAGCTGTAGAGAGGAAGGCTCATTGGGAACTCACATCAGAGCACCATTACTGAAGGGCATAAGGTTCCAAACTCATCTGAAGCATCTTAGCCCCACCGTTCAGACAAACTCCTTGTCCAGCACACATACTGTTGTTAAGGTCGCTGATAGCTTTGAAGGACCAGGGAATTAAGGTATGAGGTATACAGCTTCGGGCTAGTACTCCTCTTCTCAGATATCTCAGATGTACACCTGGCACTGAGAGCCTAGGAGAGCAGGGCCTAAGTACAATGACTTCCAGATCAAAGGAAATTTCTCTGTTTGGCTCTCCTGATTTAGTGTTCACTGGAGTCACCTCTCAGTTTCTCCTTTTTAATCTCAGAATTTGCAAATGCTCACAAAGAAGATGGATGGATAAATAGAGCCTTGATTCTAGAGTGGGGGGGGGGTGTTGAACATTCCAACCGGTCCATATGCTAAAGGGTTCAAATGTCATTGAAAAATACCCTAGAGTTGGTCTATTAAGGGTAGATAGCCTCTATGAGAAAAACCACATTGAAAATCATTAGGTAACTGAGTCTTGCTCCTAAAAGGGATTGTGTGGATCTGGCCCCTTCATCTCTGTTCTTTATTTCCTGCCACTGGGGTGGGACAGACATTTCTTTTACTCCTTTTTATTACCGTGCAGGCTACCACAGGCTCAAGCCAACAGATCTGTCCAATATAGGACTAGCACCTCTAAAGTCATGAGTTGAAATAAAAATTTACTCTTTATAAGTTAATTATCTCAGCTTTTTCTTAGAGTCACAGAAAACCTATGGTGCTCTCAATTATTTTTGAAAGAAAAATCCTTTTTGTAATATAATTCCCAGGGAAAAAATAAAAGTTAACTTTGTGGAAGCTGCATTGTATTGCTCACAGATAATCACACACCCATAATGTGCCTCCATACATATGCATAGAATACGACCAAATTTAAAAATCACTTAAAATCAAGTATAAGTGGCTGAACTTCTATGTCAACATTTATCATGAATGATTGTTTTTTTAACTGTACCATCTATTATCTATTTTATGTTATTACACTAGACATTTAGTTCAAATCATAATTTATGTAAATTGAAAGTTAACAAAGCAGAAATACCCTCACAGTCTGCTTCTTGCCCAATACTGTCTTTATCTATTGATCATTGGTTTTGCCGACTTCCTCAGTACATTTCCAAAGACATTTATGTACTCATGAGAACACAGGTTGTAGTGATTGACACAAATGTTCTCTTTGATGAAATTCAGAATCACCTGGGAAGGAAGTCTCGCTTAGGGGTTTTCCCAATGGGTTTGTCTGTGGGCATGGCTCAGGGAGAGTGTCTTAATTACATTGACTGACTTGAGAAGGTCTAGCACACTAGGAGGCACCATTACCTCAGGAGGGAGGAGTCCCTTTACTGCATAAAGAGAAATCAAGCTGAGCTTTAATATACTCCTTTCTCTCTGGTACTGCACATGAATGTGATGTGATCAGCTTTTTAAGGTTCCTGAATTCACATACAATAATGGTCTGTAACCTGCAACTTTGACCTAATGTAAGCCCCTTTTCTGAAAAAAAATTTTTTTTTGTCAGCATATTCTATCACAGAAACAGAATAAACCTAAGATACAGGATGTATGGCTTTAGCATGGAACACACATTTTATCATACTTTGTATGGTTGTTTTTTTCTTTTCATCCATTTTATCTCATGCTGTCCTGGATTCATGGATGATGCATAGTTCCTGCAAGGTTCTGCATAGCTTAGCATCATATTCATACGTATCACTAATGTAACCAGTTCCTCAGTCATAAATGTGACTATGTTTCCAGTGTCTTGTCATTAGGAAGATACTGTGATGAAATCCTTTAATACAGTTCCATCGTAAACTACTTAGTTGCTGGCATAAGCATATGCATAAAGCATTGTATGTTAGGAATTTAGTAGTCTTCCATAGTAGGTGAAATACTTAAAAGTGAGTATTCCTTCCCCTTATAACTCAACAGATTTAATGATTTATTAGATGTTTTAACTTTGAAAATTAGGTGGGCAGAAAATGCATTTGGTGACTTAACATGCAGTTCTTATATTTTGATTTAAGATTAGCATATTTTAAAGATTTGAAGCTGCTTATAAATTTTTAGCTGAATCTCAGGTAATAATTTTCCATTTTTCACATATTATTTGACTTTTCGTGTCTTGTAAGAAGATTTTATATATTCAGAACATAACCATTCAGGATTTGGTGTAAAATACTTTTTCTAGTATTTTGGAACATATTTGGTATATGTAAGTGTGTTTATTTGTCCACCTGTATGTTTGTCCCTTTACATCTTTTCACAAGGAGAAAAGAGACTTTCCCAAGTTTTACATCAACAATCTCTTTCAAAAGATAATTTTAAAAAATATCTGTAGGAAAATATATGACTTTGAGATTCTGACAATAAGTGAATCAATGAGCTTTTCTTTATCTCAAGTCTGATTTTCATATTATTCTTTTAATTTAAAAGAAAGAGACAGAAGTAACTTACTGGTTTATTGAAGGGTTTTCAGTGTGACTCACATGAAGGGCCAAAATCATCACTCATGAAAGATAGAGTGTGGCCAGTAGGAAGTCGCCCTGTATTAATTATGCTTGTATTGTTGGGAAACACACCTTCAAAGAGGAAAGATTTTCTTTTTCAGACGACATCAGTCCTTTATATCCAGGAAGGCATTGGTGGGACAGTTCAGCTTATGGCTGAAGAAACATAATGAAGTCAGTCCACACCATGGTAACAAGAAAGCAGAGAGAGACATGAGAAGTATCCTGGAGGCTGGACAAAGCCTTCAAAGGTTGGCTCCTTGTATCTGTGTCCACTACCTTCTCTCTGCTCCTACAGCATAGTGCCAACATCTAGGGAACAAGCATTGAAAACGTGACTGTACAGGAATGGGTTTTCATGCAAAATATGCTATATGTTAGTAGTGCTCATCTTACTGAAATACCACAGCCCAAAGTCTTTTCTGCTACTCAAGGCAAATTCTTACTGCTGAGCCCTCCAAAATAAAAAAAGAAGTTATAAACTTCCAATCCAGAATACCAAAGACTAATCATTCCACCCCAAATAATGGGAATGTGGAAAGAGTGATAGGCCCAAATTAAGAGCCAAGTCCATCATCACAAACATTAGATGCATAATCTGTGCTCAGTATATCTGAACTCCAGGAAGTTTGGACAGCACATTCCCTAATGTGTTCTCATTTTTATCAAACATAGTTTGTTTGTTTGTTTGTTTGTTTTTATTAGGCAGGTTCCACTACATTCCTGCAGCCTTCTTCAGCAGACAGCTTCTCTCTATGGCATTTGCAAAATCCTGGGTTTTCTGTGGCAACTTAAGCTTCACCCTCAATAAATCCTGTATACCCCTTTGCGACTTGCTTGAAAGGAATCCAGTCCTGTTAGGGATTGTCCAGAAAATTAGGCTTTACTTAAAACATGAAAACTTCACCATATGATCTCTCTTGTATTCTTCATGCTGCACATAAAACCAGCATCACAATTTTTGTTGCCAACTGGAAAAAAAATCAAAGTCCACCTGGAACCAGTGCAATAGCAGCCTCTGAATGACTCCCCAAAGTAGCCTGTGAAAGTATCACATCCCGGGGGCACTCCATTTTCAAAGAAAGTATTACAAATGAGGATTTAGTCTTATTTCCTGGATATACAATGTGTGACATTATGCAAAGTCCTAAAATTTTCCAAAAGGACTCTTCCTTTCCAGGTGTAAAATGCGTAGTTCGTTTTAGTGGTGCTAATCTTTCTAATTCCTACAAACTTTGCCCACAGCTTTAAACATCATCATTTTCTGGTAAAATTGCACATTTTTCTCATCTTTCTGCCCTACATTTTTATCTTTATTCACACTGTAATCCTGGATACACATATTAACTCAGTTGACATATAACTACAGTTGATAACTACAGGTGATTTATTATACAGTGTTGAAATGTTCTTGTGAGAAATTATTTAATTCATCACCTTTAAATTGGAGTTCATTCACACAGGCAAAATGCAGGCCAACATGGTAGGAATGGTTTCTATGACAATTCCTGGTGGAGACTTTATTCCCCCTAGAACCTCATGAACACAGACTTTGGTTTTCTAGTTTCGACGCGTTCCAAACTTATGCCCAGGGTCAACCTCTGTTTCAAGCATTCTGGGACTTACTTGACTAACATCTGTAACTTTTTCCAAATTCTCCCTACACATCCATTCCAAAAATACATCTTAAAAACACATGCTTAGGTCAGTTGCTACAATGACCCTACTCCTGGTAATGGTTTTCTGAAGATTCCATTTACATCACTGGGAGAACAGTGTCTGAGAGAAGTGAACTAAAGGAGGAAAGAGTTATTTTAATTTATGACTTAAAAAAATCTTCAGTTCATCTTGGAAACAAGAGCTTAGTGGGGCAATTCAGTTCTTGACAATGGGTAGTGTGGCAAAAGCTACCCATGCTGTGGAATATATGAGGCAGCAAGTGTGGCAGAAACAAGAAGATGGGGAAGAAGCCATGCCAAATTCTGCCATGTCAGAAATCCTGTGCTTAGGCTGTATGCTGTGACCTTCGAGTTGCTGACCTTTACCTCACGAGGTCTTGTGTTCTAGGCTATCCTTGGGCTATTTACCTTTGAAAGAAGTAGGGAAGTCCCAACTTGGAACCTCCCAGAGGATCAAGGATGTTCTTACAGGGAACTACTCAGAGAACTAGGAAGTTCTACAGGGAGCGATTTAGGCTATTGCATTCTTGCTTGGGGACTAGGGTGAGTGAGATTAGAATAGATCCTATTGACCTTGCTCTCTATATATTCTTAGTAGTAGGGCATTAAAGTGAATCTTGATCAGAAATTTCCTGACTTGATTCGCTATTTCTCGCATCTCTGTATCCTACTTTCAATCCCCACTCCCTCTTTCATGTGAACCCTGATTCGATTTTTCCCGTGGGCTGGGACCCGACAGGTATAGCTAGCACTCAAGAGTCAGACCACAGGTGATTACTTCTGGCAACTAGAGTTTGGACCTTAAGGATGTGGACATCCTCCAAAAAGAATATGATTATCTGGGGAGAACCATAACCTAACAGAAGGGACTATGGGAGATATTTAAATTTAAAATCTAGCATCTCTCCAGTAAATGTAGATGGTGCTTATCCCAGGACTTCCTGTTGTCCATCAAAGCCTTGAGTGATGTCAAGCCACGGTCAGTGGTGTCATTAATAACCTCATTAGAGTTCAGAGCTCCAAAAACTGAACTATCCCTACACCAGCACAGCCCCGCTTTGGCCAATCTGGAATGCATAAGGAGATCCTGACTTACAAAAACAAGAAGGAAAAAGAAAGTAATAAAAAAATAACAAAAATTACATGTAATTTTAGCTTGTTCAGAATAGAGGAATTTTCTTTCCTTCTTTCTTCACTCATTTTTCATTTCTTTTTCCTCTTTTTGAAATAACTGTGGATTTAAGAAAGTAGAAATAAAACAAAGACAAGCATCCCAGGGAAACACAGAATGCTTGTTCTCTCAGCTCATTATACAAGAATCAGACACTTCCTATTGTAATTTAATGCTATAAGCAGTAAACCAAAAAACAAAGCTTTCAAAAATGAACAAATATGTCAAACTCCTACCGTATTTCATAGCATTTCAAATTCACACAATAAGTTAAGGTCAAATAAATTTAATTTCCAAACATATTACCTAATTAATTTCTTTCATGTCTGGGAGAAGGACAACAAACTGAAAAACTTGATGACGGATCTCTGAGTATCTATAAGCCTAAACCTAACTTTATTGTTTACTCATTTTTATTATTTCACAGTATTATTACAGTGTCCTAAAATATGCCATAAGGGCCAAGGCACAAGCTAAAAATCATGTTATGTTTTGTTTATATTCCTACTGTTTTGAAGATCACTGTACAAGTAAGTCTGTGCCTTGTAAGGGTATTTACATTTGACAAATTTAACGTTAAAGAAAAAAATATGACATAAACAAAAATACATTCATTCATGTTTTCTGATGAATCAATGCCTCAGTATCTAATAAATTCAACAGTTTTTTTCAATATGGTGCATATCACCAATTATAGTATTCCAACAAAAATGCTTAAAGATCCTCCCAAAGTTTGAGAAGTATTAGGATATTTACAGCCAATTCATGTTTCCTTTATTAATGAGGAAGAAGGATATGGAAAATTAAGTACTGTCATGTCATACATCACATTTTAGATTTGCAAAACTTATATATATATATATATATATCACCACACCCCACAGCCAGTGACATTACTTATACAACTTCTAAAAATGGCAAACTAACATACACACACGGACACACACAGACACAGACACACACACACACACACACACACACACACACACACATACACACAAACATATGGTATATGATGAAGTTGAAAATACTTTTGTATCAAATAATAACATAATACTGGGAAGCATAAATATGTATACTTAAATTATATTAAATAGGCAGATCTTAAGTATTTCATATCATCTAGAAATTATACAGACATTCACTAATTATCCATTGGTTTCATATTAGTCTAGGACTAAGTTTCTTATTGATTTCAAAATTTGTTTTCAGTCTGACACTACAAAGAACAGTTACAGCTGTCATTAGTTTATCAAAATAATTCTGTTCATTTGAATGGGATCATATTTTTATGATCAAAAATATATTCAATTGCCAGGCATGGTGGCACATGCCTTTGATCTCAGCACTAGGTTGGCAGAGGCAGGCAGATTTCTGTGAGTTCGAGGCCAGCCTGATTTGCAAAGAGGATCCAGGACATCCAGGGATCTGTGTAATAGAGAAACTCTGTCTTGAAAAAACAAAACAAAACAAAATAACAAATACATTCAATTAAAAATCCCATAGACTATCATAATTTTCTTCTTGTAGGTTTCCAGGATCCTCTGGATCCTTCAACTTTGCCATGGTGCCTCATATTTGACCACGTCCCCTGAATGGGGAGACCTGGTGGCACTCAGAGGAAGGATAGCAGGCTACCAAGAAGAGACTTTATACTCTATGAGCATATACAGGGAGAAGAAGTCCCCCTCAGTCACAGTCATAGGGGAGGGGAGTAAGGGGAGGAATGGGAGGATACAAGGGAGGGTATAACCATTGAGATGTAATATGAATAAATTAATAAAATAAAAATTTTAAAAAAAGATGAAGAAAAACCCATAGACAACATACCCAAAAAGTTTTCTGAAAAAAAATTCAAGCGTTATATGTGGTAGTTATAAGCCAGAGATATATACTTTTATTTTATTGAATCACAAAGTTTCATTGAACTTATTTGTCAAAGGTCCATATAACATATGAAGTTGCTTTCTCTGACACTGAAGATATTCTTATAAATTCTAGGTTCCTTGTTTTCTTCATAATTTGGGTATGTTCCATTTATCCACAGCTCTATACAATCAATAGAATCAAACCTACGATATTCTGAAAGGTATGTTATAATAAATTCAATTTTATACTTTATATATAAATTTATTTCCACAGCATTCAGGCAATCCTTAGGTTACTCTCCAGGCATAGGATCAGTTCTATTAAAAACTCTAGAAAAAGAAAATTAAAGTCTGAATTGGCGTGGAGGTCTGACTTTCCCATCCATGATGAGAAAGTCCTAGTCTAAGTGATTCGGGGAAACAGACCTTCAAAAATATGACAGTAGCTGCTTTTTTTTTTCAGTAGCCATGTCCATAGATGCAGAGCTGAGTCATATTTGAGTAAGATGAACTCATCATAATTGGAACTATGGATTGTTGGCATAAAACCGATAAAAGGGGTCAACATGCTGCCTAATGATGCTGAAACATGTTTATGTTAATTTTTCCAGGAACAAATTGTGGACTGGCCAGTGTCTCACTTTCCTGTAATCTCTGCCTTTGTCTGATTTTATGATTCCTTACAAAGCAACAGGGATAACTAGGGAATGATCATAATATAGTTACTCGGTGCCCAAGGAAAATGAGACTGTGAAGAATAGGACAGAGGAACAGTGAGTGGAAAATTACAAAATCTGAGGCGGGATGGAACACATCATATAGCTGATTGGAAGACATAGGTTCAGCCACTTTCTTTCTTATCAGAATTAGCAGCTGTAACCTTCAGGAGCCTAGTGTAGACTTGGTATAGTCACCGCACAACATGTTGGGTTCACACAGCAGAAGAGGATTCTGTCCCTTTTGTTAAAAAAATACACTGGCTCCGACACTTGTATAGACTCCTCAGTCTTTTTGACCTGGAAAGCTATCAATTTCACAGATATTTTCTAATTTTCACTCACATCGCCTCAGACAATGTTAGGGAGCTCTAGTCGATTAGCTACAGGCAAGGAAGTGTCCCGAAGAGAAAGAAGGACACAAGGTTGATGTGAGAACGATCTCTAGGATTACTGTAGTTTACAAGAAGTACCTGGAATCACAGAAATTGAGGCTGTCAGACTTATTTATTTATTTATTTGTTGTTTATTTATATATTCACTTTATATCCTGATTGTAGCCTCTTTCCTCCTCTCCTGCCAGTCACAACCTCTCATCCTCTTTTCCCACCCTCTCCTCCTCAGAAAAGGGGGACCCCCCCCCACTGTCAACCTACTCCAGCACACCAAGTCACATCACAACTGGACTCACCCTCATCCACTAAGGCCAGGCAAGGCAGTATGGTTAGGGTGAAGTGAACCAAAGCAGGCAACAGAATCCATATTAGAGACAGCATCTGCTCACCTTTCAAGAGGACCATATGAAGATCAAATTGCACATTGGTTACATATTTGCAGGGGGCCTAGTCTCTACACTAAGATGGGAGGCTAATTAGCTAGTTTTGAAAAGAATAGAAGCTAAGTAAAAATAACTTGGATAATTTTTTTCTGAATATGAGACTGTATCCTAGTTTTCTGTCAACTTCCTAGATTGCACATCTGCACTGTGTCATCCTTTAAAACTGAAATTTTAATAATAAAAAATGATCATCATACATATTTCCTGACTTTGTAATATGTAGCTATATTCAAATAGTGACATTAGGATTCCTAAATCTGTGTCTCTCACACAACTGTTAGATTCTGACATTTCAATGCTTCCTTTATTTTGTGGATCAGGAGTGTCAAGGTCTGGGGGAGATAAGGGGAAAGAGCAATGTACTAAGATACGTCTTGTCAAATATGTTGTAATATCTATTACCTTGATGGGGAGGCCTGGTGGCACTCAGAGGAAGGATAGCAGGCTACCAAGAAGAGATTTGATACCATATAAGCATATACAGGGGGAGGAAGTCCCCCTCAGTCACAGTCATAGGGGAGGGAGGTAAAGGGAAAATGGGAGGGAGGGAGGGAGAAATGGGAGGATGGGATAACCATTGAGATGTGATATGAATAAATTAATAAAAAAGAATGCTAATTTAAAATGTAAAGAACAGAAAGAGGAAAGGAAGCCATTATGTTGGGAGCACCTTCTCTGTGGATACCAAAGTTAGATAAATCTTTCCCTTATATACATACAATTTTATAATTGTCATCATTTTCATGAAAACTAAACTATTATAATTTAAGGTGAAAAGAGTCTATAACTATCAATAATGGCAATAATCTAAAATTTAGGTACTCATTAGTCTTGCCAGTAAGAATCATAATTTCAGTCAGAAGTGATGCATATGTTTGCCTATCCTGTAACACATGTCACTCACCATATCACATTATTATTAAGAATACTTACCCTTATCAAAAGTGATGGATGTCAACGATGGTACATTCAAGAGCTCTATGCAAACAACGTTCTGGTCGCTTGCCTAAGTTATTTCAGAGCTTAAAACTGTTACCAACAAGTTATATCTACTGTCACAACTCAAGTCGTTAGTAGTAAGGTTTATGAGTAACTCTTAGGGAAAATCAATGTGAGATGGATTTTTGTCTTGTGAGAAAAATGAGCAAAAAATCTAGTTATTATACTTATCAGTTAACATTTTAAACATAACATAGTCTTTCACATGACTATACAATTGTTGAAATAAAGCTATAACATTAGCAATTAATAGTGAGATTCTTTCCTATCAATAAACATTGAACTTTGCTGTAAACCAAATGAGTATGCATGAGTGCTTAAATTTTTACACATATATATATTGATTTTATATATATAATATACTGACTATACTTACCATTTTTAATATAAACTTTAAAACAAACCTAAGAAAATTGGAGTAATATAATTTCAAAATTAACTTTAGAGGTTATAAATCAGAATGTGAAATGTTGTCCAAAGTTTTATGGTGCACAGATTGGATCTAATATTGTAAAATTAAGAAAGATTAATAATTCTAGCACTAGGTTAGAGATATGACTCAGAAGTTAACGATACATATTATTTTTGTCGAGGACCAGAGTTGAGGTCCCAGTACCTATGCCACAAGTACATGTAACTCCTTTTGGGAGGAGCACTACCTTCTTTTGTCTGCTGCCAGTAGACCAGAATGGAAAACTCTCAGCCTTTATTCCAATGCTGTGCCTGTCTGCTTCCACTATGATGATCATTCATCAACCCTGCAAATCTGAAACAAGTTATTAATTAAATGCTTTATTTTATTAGAGTTGCTTTTGTCATAGTGTTTCTCTAGCATCAATAGAACAGTATATAAGACAATTCCTACTATCACATAACTTTCATCAGTAAAACCCATGTGATTTTTATGCATAATTATATATTTATCATATTACTTTTAAACAATATTATAGGATGCAATGCAAGCATAAATACGAATTACTTTTCAGACATAAACTTAACTGTAATGAGAATAGCCAAGACAGTGGTGTTCAGAATTGATCAGAACAGAAGATAATGTTGGCAAGGGAAACAGGAAGGGCTTAGGCTTGTGAAGGGATGAAAATATACAGAGGCAACTAGATATGAGCAAAATTCAGATAGCATCTAATTACAAAGACTTAGTAATATGTACAGCCTGTGGTTTTTCTTAATAATTTTATACATATTACAAATGTTCAATAAGGTAATAAAATGGCGTTATTAACATAAAAATTATTGCTATAAAACATACTAAGGTAAAAAACTAACATGTGCATATACACAAAGCAAAGCATTCAATGATGAAAAACTAGACATAGAGTGCATTGTTTATAAGTTGCCCATATCCTTTTCTGGGACAGGGTCTCGCACTGGACTAGAGCTTACCTTGTAGGCTAGATTTATAGGGCAGTGAGCCTAGCCTAATAAGTGAGACCATGTTTTCCTCTCTTCTTTCTTCCCTACTCCTTACCTTCATGGATTACAAACATATGACAGTGATCCAAACTTTAAAAAATATGTTCTGAATATCAAATTTGGATCCTTATGCTAGCATGGAAAATACCTCACCGAATAAATTATCCCTGGCTCCCCAAGTTCACCATGATCTGATCTTCTAAGTAACTTAAAATGATTTAGTTCAAAATGGGTTTTGTTACTATGAAGTAGTCACTGAAACAGCTGATAAGTTTTCCTTAAGAACATGCCATTGCACTTAGGAAGAAAGCTGTGATCCTGTTTTTCTCAGTTGTTTGTGAGTCCTCCATATTTATCTCTTTTTATAATTTGATTTTGAGACTTCTTGCAAATTCAGGTTAAGATAGAACCTTTCCCGTTTAGTTGGTGGCGTTCTCATTAACCATAGTTTATCTTTTTAATGTGTATTGTTCCCTCCATGTGACTGATATGTCTTCCTTGCTTTATGAACTCAAAGAGAACTGGCGCTTTATATATGACCATTTAGTTACTCTTGTCCCATGGAGTTGTAGCATATGTGGCATGAATGTATTAGGAAAAGCAACTCAAAAAAAGACAGGAGAGGTGATCTGTCCTCAGGAGAGGTCTTTACTGTATGGCCAGTTGTAAATTAATAAACTAATATAACGTACTTTCCTTTCCAAAGCCATGCCTTAAAGATTGGCAGCTCAGTTTTGTATGTGGGAAGTAATTTACCATATCTTTTTGCTTTTCTATGACAAAGATCTAAGTACCTACCCCTGCAAGCTCAATTCTGACTTCCTACAAAGAAATCATTACTGGAAAGTATTAAAATAATGAATTTTAAGGACACCTAATTCAAGGCCCTTCTAGTGAACATTCTAGAAAGGGTATATGCTTGATATAGAGAAAGCCAAAGATGGGAAAGTATTCTCTTTTGGACAAGGCATTTCATTGTATCTATAGTTATCTGCACAGCCTTGTATAAGATTACAATCATTAACACTTAATCACGGGAAGGAGAGGGACCCAGGAGCAGTTAAAGATTTAAGAGGAATGTATGTCATTTTCATCAGTGGTGTAGCCACTGAAAACTTGCTTTTGTTCCAGTAAGTAAAATCTTACTGCCATTCTTGGGCAAGAAACTCTAAGTTCAGTGGGGCACACACACACACACACACACACACACACACACACACACACACACACACACACACACACACTGAGGCATGCTTCTTGAAAAGAAGCATTTCAGAGGGAGAGGATGAAAGACTGGAATGGATAATATAAAGGATTAAAATTCATATACAAATGTATGAGGCTGTCAAGTAGTTTAAAAGAGTGGCAAAAGAATGACATCTATGGAGTGTCCAGATTCTCTTCGGAGTACGTGCTCCTCCACGTCAAGATCACAATAGAGATTTATGCATGGAGATGCCTAGAAAAATAAAGCTGTCTTAAGTTCTCATCTGGGGATTTACTAGGTTTAAAGTGAGCCAGACTGTGTGGATGGTTTTATTTACCCAATACACTCTATCTTCCATTATCTAAACCCACTGAGACATGATATTTCAAGTTAAACATACTAGATAGAGTCAGAGTAGAAAAAAAAAGTGAGAAAGATATGTAAGAATTTACAAAGCTGACTTCTGAAAGCTTGCTATATATCATGGGGATTTTCTACATACTGTATAATTTTATTAGTACCACAACACCACCAAACAGGCATCACCATTATATTCAGAAATGGAAAGTTCACACAATTTGTTCAAGGCCCATTGTTTAAAACATAAAAGTATATTTACTTTAAAATTTTCTACTATCCACTCCTTTACTATGCAACTCAATTCTTATACAGAGCAAGCAACCCAGACTAGCGTATCATCTGGAAGGAGGAATGCAGGAGGCAATGCAAGGGAGAAATAGTGGAATCTTGGGCTGATAGAGACCCAGGCTTCTTGCCCTCATATCCATGTGGAGGCATAGTGTGACTACTAACTTCCTCCTTGAGATTTCCTCAGTTGCTTTAAATTTTTATTCTCCAATAGGGTGTGGCCCACTACACTGTCTGAAAAATGTGATCAAGAAGATAAACATGGTATTTTTTGAACAAAATTTTACTAGTCAAATATTGTGATTGGCACCTTTATTTGTTGGGGATTTCATGGTAGGCAGGATAAGCAGGGTATTTCGCTTAGTGGATTCTTATTTTATTGAGAAAAACTCTTTAATAAGTCAGCACATACAAAAGACATTTTATATCATGAGGTAGGAAAATGATAAAAGTAGGGTAAGGAATGATGAGCTAAAGGAAAGAATAATTCATATCATATTTAGATAATTGGTACCTTGGGTAGAAAAAAAAATCTCTGAAGAGATGGCATTTGAAATAAAGTCAGAATGACTGAAAGGAACAGAGTATCCTGGGAAAAATGATTTGCTGGGTCTCAAGTAAAAAGAATGTACAAAGATGGGCGGTGTAGGAAGAGGACGATGAGAAGAGCAAGAGTGATGAGAGAGAAACTCAGGAGAAAAGAACTTTTCCATGTAGACACTGAGGGAGTTTGAGCTGCATTCTGGCTGTTATTTAGAGAATTAACTCATTAGATGGGTAGAAGGGTAACAGGTGAAGAAGAATCAAGAGAGCAGACACAAAGTCCATGGGACACACCTGAAACAGTCCACACCACGTGTAACACGGTGGTAAGACCTAACAGAGCATCTCCCAAACTATCACAATGAATTTAGCCTAGGGAAGACAAAACATACAGGTATTTTAAATAACTTTTTTTCTTTTTAATAAGAAAGATGATGAACTAATCCCTAGTGTTAAGAGTGTTAGTTACTGATTGGCCCCGAGTTTCTTTAAACCCCAGCATAGTTTTTCTAAATTTAATTAATTTATTCAGATTACATCTTAATTGTTATTCCATCCCTTGTATCCTCCTGTTCCTCCCTCCCTCCTGCTTTCACCCTTTTCCCTTCCTCTATGTCTATGACTGAGGGGGACCTCCTCCCTGACAATATGATCATAGGCTATTAAGTCTCATCTTGGTAGCCTGCTTATCCTTTCTCTGAATGCCACTTGGCCTCCCAACCAAGGGGAAATGGTCAAATACGGGGCACCAGAACTTGTGAAAGAATCAGTCCCCACTCTTCACTCAACTATGGAGAATGTCCTGTCCATTGGCTAGATTTGAGTAGGGATTCAATGTTTATTGCATATATTGTGCTTGGTTGGTACCTCCAGCATAGTTTTAAATTTCTGACAACCAGTAAAAACATTTCTTCTTCTTCTTCTTCTTCTTCTTCTTCTTCTTCTTCTTCTTCTTCTTCTTCTTCTTCTTCTTCTTCTACTTCTTCTTCTCCTCCTCCTCCTCCTACTCATCATCATCCTTCTTTTTAATGAAAATGATATTATGTGCATGGCAAGGTTTTATTATTACATTTCTTAGCAAATGAATGATGTGAATATATAGTTTCTGTTTATCAGAGCTAATAATTTGAATAGGTTTATATCTCTTACTTGTAATGATTAGTTAAAAAGTAAGATATGAAAAATTCTTATGTGACTTTCTATGAAAAAATACTTTAAAAACAAGCATGTCTATTTAAGTCCTTACAATGAGTCAGCCTCTATACTAACTACAAAAAAAATCTACTTATGAAATCCTCAGGGCAATTTGATGGCAAAAAATGTCATTTCTCCACATTAGGAGGGATGAAACTAAAGTGTATTAATGTCAAAATAGCTTGATGCAGTGAACATACTTTTGCAAAAAGTAGATATACTCTCGGGTAGAAAGAAAAGTGCCATGAACATCAATCTATAAAGTGAAGACAATATAAAAAATGATATGCGACATGATGTCTCTCCAGGATATAATACCTTGCTGCCATGACAGCAGGCTTCCCACATATCTTGCACCAACTTCTGCAGTCAGTTTACCATCTGATCTGATGACTACCAAGAAAATGAGAACATAGGAGAGTAAATAGAATAACAGAGACAAGTGGAAAAGCTTGGAGACTTCTCCCATGGAAGTTTCTTCCATGACAACGAATCATGAACATGCAAGATTCTGCCTTGCCCAATACGACAGCCACCAATCTTGTGTAGAATGGAAGTTTGCATTCATATTAGTTCAAATTGACATGAACACCAAGTATGAAATTCACATCAAACTTAAAAATCCTAGGTCAAATGGCTCGTAGTACTTTGTGTTAATTTACTATTGAACTATCCTTTCATAGGTTGGTATGGGTAATGTATATTACTAAAATTAATTCAACCTGCACTTTTCACTTGCTTTGCTTAGTGAGGCATCTGAAAAAAATGAGTTTTGCTCACGTGTGTAGTTGGTGGTGGATATGACTCTAAGAACATGCTGCCCCAGCAGATTTCTTCTGCAGTACTCAGAGCCTAAGCATCTGGTACTATCTATAGAAAATTATTTCCTGTTATAATTTTCAAGGAAGAGATACTTAATAGATGAGCTGTTAAAAGGGAGACATCCTTTAAATGTCCCAGAAGATTGAGTCTTGCTTCCTGTATCTTGTAAACTTAAATTATATTGAAGTGATAGCGGAAGATGAAAAACATATTTTCGAGTGATGAATCCTCAAGGTGTTTAAAAGTGAATGGATAGAATCCATTTTCACTTTGAAGCCAAAGACTACTTATGAAAGAGAAAATATAATTTTTTTTTAGGTCAGAAGCGTTCTTAAGCTTGGGATATAATAAATTACATTTTGCTGAGGTTAGAAAAGGAAACCTGGCCATGACACAAGGGGGAAATAATCAGTTGCCCTTTTCAGAATATTTGGAAGTAGATTTGGTTTCCTGTAGGAATTACAGGGAGACATGGATCGGTAGTGTTCCTTCTACTATGGGGAATTTACTTGAGTAGGCCCATTATTGATCAAATCGACAAATGGTTCTTATCACTTATGTTAGTGAATCAAGACTTAGAAAGATGAGGGAAATGTGTCTTTCATGGCCCTGCTTTAGAAATTTCATGTTTAGTGTCCAGTAGGAAATACTAAAGAATGTCAGTCACCTTCAATCTGATGTTTCAATATGCCTCACTTCTTTCCTAGCACCAATTCTGGATAGGTTTGCCTTGAAGAACAACATCTGGAGCTCTTGGAGGTGACAAATATGCTATGGAAAGACATTAATCAGAAGAAATAGAAGAGACATTTGCTTCTGGCCTTAAAGTATTTGGTCCAGAACAAATGGTCGTTAGAATCGCTCAGTTTGAGGTGTCAGGAAAGTATCGGGTACGTTGATGAATGCGCAGGCATCTGTTAATCACCAGTCCCCCTGCATATGTCATGTATGAGGGGACAATACTCTCAGTTTCTTCCAGACTCCAAATCTGAATATCTTATCAGTGAGAATGAAACCCTTTTGGAGTGTTCAGAAAGTTTGAAACCCATGAGGCATGGTGTCTAGGTTTCATTTGTCAATTTTCTATATCATTACAGACAACAGTTTTGGATATGTGCTTCATCTGTGATGATATGCATCTCAGGCACAAGAGGGACAGATAATAGATTTATCTCATTCCACACCTTTTCTGTTTTCAAGTCTTCAGAATATTTGATTAATTGCTAAATATAAAATGTGAGTTATTCTCATGCACAGCATTTTTGAAATAGAAACATTAAGATATTGTAATAGTAAACATGACATAGTTGGGAATTTTGAAACAAATATACATACATTTGTCATGATTTTAGAATTATTTAGGCCAAAGATATACTGTTATGAACATATTCTAATTCTTAAAGTTCAATATAGGCAAATATATTAATTATGCATATGTAAGAGATTTAAAAGAGTGAGAATAGCTGTAAGATAGGAGATAATCAAATACTTGTAACTAGACAAGATATTAGCTATAAATAAAAATGGATCACATTAGGCTGGAGAGCTATTTTAGTATAGAGTTTGCTTTACAAACACGCTATGTCTGCTTGAGACTCTCCTTCCCCCTCCCCCTCCCCCCCGAATGCATATCGAAGTTAACAAACCAACTTGCTGCTGTGGTCTACACTCGCAATCTCTTTCTCAGGAGGTAGGGATAGGAGGATCCTTGGGGATTACTGTCCACCCAATATAACAGATTTAGTGAGTTTCAGGCCAGTGAGAGACACTGTTTCTAAAGCCAAGGCGATATACACGTTATTATAAATAATTTCAATGCAGCCAGTTATGTTTGGAATTTTAATTACTTAAGAGACATGGCTGATAAGAAAAACTAACTATTGGGTTAGTGGATATTTATAATATATTGAGCAAAGTACATGTGTCTAGGGAACACTTTAGAATATTAAAAAGTTAGTATTTTAAAACAGGTACCCTTGTATAAAATTAGACAGTTGTCATGAAGATGTACTTCACAAGAGAGTGTATCAAAATATCTCAGTAAATAGGTTACTTTCTTCAATGTCAGATATGTCACACCTTCCTAATGCTTCTGGATAAAATATGCTTCCTGGTCAAGGTGTCTTTGCTGTCCCTTTTGCTGGGGCTCACACCAGACGCTTGAAACACCAGGCCTATCTGCAGTTTCTACCTGTGTGGGAACATAGTGAGTCTGTGCTGATGATATTGCTTTGTGTTATACTATCTGGGAGAGAGCCACTATGGTGTTTTCTTAGAACTTTTTGTAAATATAATCTGAACCAAAGGGGAAAAACATCCATGTTGTTCAGGTAAGACTTTCCTAAAGATAGCAGAGAAGAAAGATTTGGGGAAAACAGCTAGGTACATGTAATCCAAAAGCTCCGAAGTCCTCATGTTGGAAGGTCACCTTTCTACAGACAGGAATCTAAAATTAGTGAAACAGAAAATCACAAGGTACATATCGAGAATGTTTAAAATATAAAGCACTACCTTTTGTTTCCCTTTTATTTAGACTTGTTGAATTCCTGAACTATATGATCCCATTTTTATATTACTGGGCAAGTGGCCATGCGGAAGAGACAGACAATAACAGTGCCCAGGGGCTGAGAGTGACAGTACAGCTGACTACAAAGGAAGTGGTAGCTTTTCTAATGGCTTTTTATTTTTCTTATTTATTTACCCAGTTACCTATTTATTGATTGACAGAACTATTGTTATATGTACATATGCAAAATAGGTTCTTTCCTTCTGTGTTTTTTGTGGAACCTCTTCTTGTCCCAGAATCAGGATAATGCTGTCCTTATCAAAATAATTTAGTGGAATATTTAAATAGAAATGAAATTCATTTGCTTTAAATGTTTTGTTGAATTTTTCAGTAGTCATCAGCCCCTGTGCTTTTATTTTAGGTGAGATATTTTTTTTAATTTACACATTAATTACATAACACATTATTGGTCTTAAATTTTTTTTCCTTCTTGAGTGATTGTTGGTAAGGTTTATGTTCTGGAGATTTTTTTCTACTTCTTCTAGCAGTTTTAGATATATCATATGACTTTCCATATTTTAGATGTTTCACTTTTCTGTGGCATTGATTGTTATGTTTCTCATTCATTTGTACACAACTTATTTGAGTCATCTCTCTTTTATTCTTGGAGGTTTTTATGTATTTTTATTTATATTATTTTTCTTATAATAATCTATGGTTAAGTATATTTTCTCTTTTTTTTAAAGATTTTATTTATTTATGAGCACAGATAGCACATTTTCCAGCAAAATGTGACCAGAATGAGTTCATTGTCACATTCTGAAGATCACACATCAAGATCAGGTGGAAGTCATCTTAGTCATGCACATGCAAAACACTCAGATCAGTAAATTATAGTTAATGCCTCAGCACAATGAAGAGCACCAATGTCATTATTTCATATATACCCACAAAGCATGGGTCTACACTTACATATACTATGAAAGCTAGACATTAGGTAAGATGTTTCCTAGTCATTGGTACTGATTTCCCTGTGTCCTGTAGTCTAAGAATGTATTGTCCTCAAATGTCTCAGTGTAGTGATCAAGGTTAATTAAGGGCAATAACAATAACCTCTGTTGACCCCTGTTGCCTCAATTACCAATAACTCATAGGAACCCATGTCATGCCTTGTATTGCAGCTTTTCCTTCATTACAATGTCTTCTGGGAGTAACTGAATGAAAAAGAAAGAAAGAAAGAAAGAAAGAAAGAAAGAAAGAAAGAAAGAAAGAACAAGGTGTGGTGTGCGGAGAAGAAAGTTTACTGTAGACAAAAGAGAGAGAATAGCCAGAGGCAGAGACATCTGGGAGAGACTAGAGTGGAAATGACCCTGAGCCAGGTGAAGAGAGGGGAGGGGAGAGGAGAGGGAAGAGAAGGGAACCAAGTGCAGTAGCAAGGAGGCCCAAAGAGTAAAACAGGTAACCAAAATGGTTGGATTGTATACAGAAGGGCAGCAGGGAGGAGAGGACCCAAACCCCTGAGCTGGAGAGTTCAGGGCAGGGCCAGGGTGTGGAAGCCAGGAGGACGCTGCACTAAAAGTCTTAGCACAAGCACCAGGACAGTAATAGTAGTCACAGGAAGCTAAGAACATCAAAGGGGAGACGGTGATGAAACCGTTCAATAACAAACATCGGAGCATAGTAAAAGAGGAGGAATTCACTCTGTTTTGTTGCCATCTGTTGTGGGAAATTGCTTAAAATGGTTACTCTTGTACTCAAAATTACTTCAAGAAGAGAAAACAAAATTCTAAACACTTTAACATAACTAATATTGAATACATATAAACATATATAACCCTGATTAGATTATCACACATGGTGCTTCTCTATTGAATTACCGTAAAATATCCCCCAATGAAGTACAAATATTCTGTAACAATAAAATAAATAAACAGACAAGTGGATTATAGCATATGTATACACTGAAGTATTATGGGGAGAGGAGAATCAATACATTATAAATTTATACTCTCATTAATATTAGGCTGAATGGAAAATATGAATCACAAAAAAAATTTTTAAATTTTATAATACTAGCTAGATATAATTATAACACTCAAAAGACTGACACAACAGTATGGAAACAAGTTCAAGGTCATTCTGGGCTACATAGTTAATGCCAACCCACTCATGATTACAGTAAGACTCTGTCTCAATATTCATGCCACAATATTATAACATTTCTAGGATGTGATTAAATAACTTTGGCACTAATACACATAAATCAGATGTGGGTAATTTGTGAAATAACTTACATAATGTTGGTAGAAGGAACAGAATTTCTCATCATCAGGAAACAAAGTATACACTAAAAGGCACTATTTGGAAAAAACATACAATTTGATTGTGCTAAATCAAATAATTTTGTTCAGTAAGAATGGAAAATTATGACACGGTGACAGAAAATGATTGCAATACTACTAAGCAGAAGAAAGTATTATTGACATAGATTATACATAATATATTATATAATACATATATTCAACTAGATGTACAAATCAAATACAAATTCTCAATAAATTTGACAGGCAAAATAGCGTATGTGAATGAAAAATACATAATAATAATAATGCATTCAAACAATGATAATCATTAGAAAATGCATATAAAACCACAATGAAATTCTTTATGTAGCCACTAGAATATAAAAAGAAAATGACTGGAAAAATCAACTACTGGTCAGATGGGAAACATTAGGCACTCCTACAACTATGCTAGAAGTGCAAAAATTTGTAAATTGGCTAAAGCAATATGCAGATATATTCTTAAATACAATGTGTATGGAAACCTGTAGCCTGATAGCTCTAGTCAGCAGTAAAATCCTTCATCGTGCTGGCAGCTACCCTAATGCCTGCCTAGTGTAGTGTGGTAGAATATGAAGTATATACATAAAGAAACATACATGATACAATACATTAACATCTATTCAAGCTTCTAAGAATACAACTGGTGTGATTGTATTAGGAGAACTTAGTTTATGTCGTAGATGATCAGGATAGTGGTTTTCGATGGTTAAACAGTGGCAAGAAGAGGTCCTTGCATGATTAGTATTTTTATCTTCCTTCTCTTTTTCATCTTCTTCCTCTTTATTTTGATACTAACTTCTCAGATGTACTATCTTTGTGAAAAACCACTGAGCATTCTTCTTATTATGTGCTTTTGATTCTGTAAACACACACACACACACACACACACACACACACACACAAATTCAATAATTTAAGTTGACCTGTTTTTATAGAAACCAATCTATAAAATATAAATTTACATTTCAGAATGAAAAATGAAGCAAGTAATGCTTTGAGGTGTGAGACTGTGCATGCGTGGGGTCAATTTTTCCCATCTGCTCATCTTTAACATAAAACCAAATCTTCTCTAAACATTTTAATGTTCATTTAAAATATTGAATTAAATGATAAATAGTAAACACGAATGCTGTTAAAACTCATATACATGGTTGACAAGATGGCCCAGAGGATAAATGTTCTTGTCAGGGCAGTTTAAGACCCTGAGTCCATGTAAAGGTAGGAGAAAAACAAATTTACACACATATACACACACCTTCACTAACACTACCACCATAACAACAACAATTATAAAAAATAACGTTTAAAAACCATTGCAATATGTAATGTCTCCAAGAATGTATGTCATGAAAATAGTTTCAGAATAACAGCTTGTTTTTATTTCTTCTAATTCCATCAACATAAACATTGCTTTTAAGAACCTCATTTGCATTTACACAATGGAATACTAAAACAAGGAAATCGTAAAATTTGCAGGCAAATGAATGGAACTAGAAAAGATTATCCTGAATGAGGTAACCCAGACATAGAAATACACACATGATATGTACTCATTTATAAATGAATTTTAGCCACTTATTATAGGATAAACATACTACAATTTACAGACCCAAAGAAAATAAGTAACAAGGAGGATACAAGGGAGGACGCTCAAATCATACTCATGAGGGGAAAATAGAAAAGACAGAGATAGTGGTTGAAAAGCAGGAACAAATTTGGAGAGGGAGTGCATAGAGATATGAGGGTGGAGAGGATGGGCAGGGGGACAGAAGACCTGCAGAGAAAAGAGAAACTGTGGGTGGGGACATCTCTCTGACAAGCTGGAGACTTAAGTCAGGGTAGGCTCCTGAGAGAATATAAGGGTGACTGATTCTAGCAGAGACTCCTAGTAGCAGCAGGCCATACTGATTGAAGAGGACACCCTCTACTAGACAAGACTCCGAGTAGAGAGAGGAGAACACCAACCAACCCACAAAAACCTCAATCCAAAATTTACCCTGCCTACAAGATGCTCAGGGATAAAGATAGAGCAGAGATTGAAGGAATGCCCAACCAATGCCCGACCCAATCCAAGATCCATCACATGGGAGAGAGCCAACCCCTTCCTGACACTGTTAAAGATATTATATTAATGCTTGGAGAAAGGAGCCTAGCAGAGTGGTCCTTTGAGAAGCTGCACCCAGCAGCGGTTTGAAACACATGCCAAGACTCACAGCCAGACACTAGACAAAGCGTAGGGAGTCTTACAGAAAAGTGAGGGTAAGGAGAAAGAGGCCTAGAGATGACAGGAGTACCACAAGAAGTCTAACAACGCCAAATAACCAGAGCTCAGAGGGACTTGCTGGGAACCATGCATGGACTGGAAGTAGGGCCCCTACACAAACGTAGCCAATAGACCGCTCAGGCTTCATGTAGATCTTCTAGTAAGGGGAATTGGGGTTGTCTCTGACATGGACTCTGTTGCCAGCTTTTGGATCACGTCCCCATGGCTGGACTGCCTTGCCAAGCCACAGAGGAAGAGGACACTCTTAGTCCTGATGTGACTTGATGAGCTGTGGTGGATAGGAAGGAGGCTCCAATTTTCTGAGGAGGAGGGGAAGAGCGATGGCACAAAGGGAGGGAGGGAGCGACTGGGAGGAGAGGAGGGAGGGGGCTATGAGCAGAAAAATAGAACCTTGTCTGTCCCCAGGACAGATTGTGATGTGACACCAATTGCTTATCATTTGTGCCAGTTGTCTGTCACTGCAAATGAATGTCCACAACACACTAGCATAGAGAAGCCTCATCTACTCTCTACTTGGAACTCTCCATATTGGTCAGGCTTGGTGCCATTCTCAAGGTACAATAGACAGATTACAAAGGAAGCCTGGGAGGAAACCTGGTAGACTATGTCATTGTGGGTTTTATTATTTCTTTGATATCACAGTTACTTTACTGATGAGGGTCAATCTTGGAATTTCAGTTCACTCACCACGTGTTTTTTTTTTCTTTCTTCCTTTCTTTTTGTTTTCTTGTCCTTGAGTATCTGACCAAGCTTTCTCAACAATGTATTAATGTATTCATGTAATCATTGAATTGTGTAGTGTATGTGAGAGAGAGAAAGAGAGAGAGAGAGAGAGAGAGAGAGAGAGAGAGAGAGAGAGAGAGAGAGAGAAAGAGAGAGAGACTGTTTGTCTGCTTGTCTGTCTAATGTAATGTGTATTTAGGGGATGCACATGCCACGTGGCTCACATGTAGGCCAGAGGACAGCTTTGTAGAGTCAGTTATCTTTTCCTACAGTTTTATAAATGCCAGGGATAGAAGTCCAGTTAATAGGCAAGCGCTTTAACCATTGAGCAATCCTAAAGACCAAGCTTCTTCAATTTCTGCCACCACACACAAACCTTTCTTGCTGCCTGTGCCTTCCCTGACATGATGTAAGACATCTTAAAGTCACACTCCTCTTTTTCCATTGCTTTGCATTGGTGAGTATGTGGCCATATAAATGAGAAAAGAACCTAATGAAAATAGGAACATCACTTTTTTTCATTGTTTCCTAAAATGTCTCATGTCAATTACTTATATTTATCATGCATTTGTAATTATAAACAATAGAGATGTTTTAAATATAACTCAAGAAATATGGAGTATAGATGGAAATACTTCTGTGGTTGAGCTATTTCTTATAAACTGAAGCATTATTTTCTGAAAGGAGTCTCCTTAAGATTCAGGAAACAAATAAAACTTACAAGGCTCAGAATAGGTCCTGAAGAGTACAAGCTCCAAAAGTTTCCTCCCCAAAGTTATACAAAAAGTGAGAATTTCCCAGAGAAGAATACTAGGACAAGTCATGCACAATACCCAGGGAAGCAGCTTTTATGAGTTGTCAAACATAGTGAGATGGGAGTTTTGATGATTAAGATGCCTTTGGATTGTCTATGATCCTGTAAGTTAACCCCACCCATATTCCTGTAAGAAGTACCAATAAACTGAGGGATTTATTAAGTTCATCTTGCATAGAATCATTCTTTTTTAAATATAGTTTATTAATTTATTCATATTACATCTCAATGGTTATCCCATCCCTTGTATCCTCCCATTCCTCCCTCCCTCCCATTTCCCCCTTACTCCCTTCTCCTATGACTGTGACTGAGGGGGACCTCTTCCCCCCTGCTCATGGGGTATCAAGTCTCTTCTTGGTAGCCTCCTATCCTTCCTCTGAGTGTCAGCAGGCCTCCCCATCCAGGGGACGTGATCAAATATGGGGCACCAGAGTTCGTGTGAAAGTCAGTCCCCATTCTCCACTCAACTGTGATGAATGTCCTGTCCATTGGGTAGATCTAGGTAGGGGTTCGAAGTTTACTGCATGTATTGTCCTTGGCTGGTGCCATAGTTTGAGCAGGACTCCTGGGCCCATATCTCCCTGTCATAATGATCTATTTGTAGGTTTCTAGGACCCTCTGAGTCCTTCTATTTCCCCAGTCTCCCTTGATTCTCTCACCTAGAGTCCCAGAAGGAAGTCTTCCCCTCTGTCCCACTTTCCTGGTAAGTCAAGACTTTCTTGGGACATGCCCCTTGGGCTAGTGTCCAGATATAAGTGAGTATATACCGTTTGACTCTTTCTGCTTCTGGGTTAACTCACTCATTACGATTATTTCTAGTTCAATTCATTTGTCCACAAATTTCAGGAATTCCTTGTTTTTAATAGCTGAGTAGTATAGCAGCCTTATTCATAACAGCCAGAACCTGGAAACAGCCTAAGTGTCCCTCAGAAGAAGAATGGATAAAGAAACTATGGTACATAGAATCGTTCTTTTGATCTGTCCTTATTTTCTTATCTGAGATGAACAGAAATCTTTTCACATCTTCTTATACCCTAGAAAAAGTCATGCAACAATATTAATTTTGTGTTTTTAGAGGAATATTTGCCTTATAGTCAGCACACTGTATGAAAAATTGAAGGTCATCAAGTTATAACATAAAAGTAAAATCAGGCTTCTTGTTCACTTTGTAAAGAAAGTGTCCTGAGAACACAGCCATGCCTTGCATTTACATCTTATCTGTGACTAATTGGATGCTGCTGCTTGTGCAAAGATGAAGGAACAGTGGTGACAGAGACTGAATGGACCATAGGATCTAAAATAATTAATATAATATATTTTAAGAAATAATTGTCAAACTCTGCTCTAAATGAATGATTACATGAATTTATTCTAAGAACATTCTGAGGTTTAAAGCTCTTAGATTAATTATTTAATTGGATTTAATTAGATTAATTAATTAATTAGTAACTTTTGCATCTCATCACTACCAGCCTACAAGCTAGATTAGTATATTTCCCATTCTTCCTTTCATTAGCATAATATGCCATTCACTGATATTTCTGTATCTGTGCTTCTAATGCAATCTCCTCTGTATATCCAATAATTTTATAGTTCACAAATTGCTTGACACAATTTTTGAGGGGGTGGGAAGTGGATAAATGTTCTGACACTTTCTTATTTAAATCAATGTGTTCAGGTTTATCTTGTCAGCAAATAGTTAATACTTTAAAAAGTAGCAGATGGCTGATATTAATGTGTCTTCTCCTAAATTAAGAAACATGAAATGAGAGAGATGCCCCATGGAGCAGCACACACACACACACACACACACACACACACACACACACACACACACACATTTACAAAGTTATTCATCTAATCTTGAGAGCGAAGTCGAAGGGCAATAACTTTACACACATCATCTAACAACACATTGAGAAAAATGAACACAACTGTGAATGTCATAAACTGTCAGGGATCCCAAGCATGGGGTTGCCACGCAGTCAATTAATCCTCAAAGAGCCCGTCTCGTCGTATGGATTATTAATAGAAAAACCTTCTGAAGTAGACAATTTTACATGTTCTCTAGCTGGAATGAATTTTAAAATCTCTTTTCTTGCTTAAAAAAAAAACCAGGTAATTCCCAAGGAAGAGATGCCACTTGTGATTCTTCAGAAACAGTAGGGATTAGATTTTTGTCAGGGTCTTAAGCAATTTGCTCTTTACCTTCTGCGAGCTTAGTAAGAAAAATGTACCTGTTATAAACTTTCACCAACTTGAATTTTTCCCAATGAAGTAACAGAAATACTATATTAAAAAACCAAATTCATGCAAAAGGCAAAACAGCTGTCCCATCTCAGCATTGTATATCAAACATCAATAAGAATTAGTGATTCAGTGTATGCTATACCGAGGCATATTTTAATATGGTTTATTTCACCTGCATATAACCATTCTTTTTTAAAAAAATAATTATTTATTAGCTATACAGTACTCTGCCTTCATGTTCATTTGCACAGAAGAGGGCACCAGATCTCATTGTGTATGGTTGTAAGGCACCATGTGGTTGCTGGGAATTGAACTCAGGACCTCTGGAAGAGCAGTCAGTGCTCTTAGGTTCTGAGCCATTTCTCCAGCTCCACCCCTCCATATAACCATTCTTGATGAAGAGTCAAATCATGAGGTTTCAGTAAGAAGCAGTGGTTTCTGTACCCCTTTGACTCAATTATATAGGTCCCCTGAAATGGTCCAGCCCCTAGGGCTTTACTTGGACTTGCAGTCATTTTCCATGCCACTACCCTTAGCAATTCATCATGATAGCAAATGAACCTTGTTTTCAGTCTGAAAGTCTAGAGAAAAGAACCTTTATTACTATTAAGGAAAAGCCAGACTTTTACTTATATCAAACCAATGACAGCAACAAAATCTTTGTATATAGACCCTTCTCAGGTCAGGAACTACTCAAGCGTACCTGTAATCCCAGAAACTCGGTGACAGGGAAACAAGGACATCAAATTTGCAGACCGCCTAGGCTATACAGTAACACTCTGCATCAACCAATCCCCAGTGGGGAGTGACAGAAGGAAAGGAAAGGCCGCCTCACTTTCTGTTAGAACCCAGGGAGTGGCTTTGTGAAAGCCCTTGTGCTTCTGACCCAATAGGTGCGGGACAAAATGTCTAAGATCTAACTAATTTGACGTGACTATCTTTGAAATGAATGATTTGGTTAGGAATGGGGCTGATAGTTTAGCCCTGGATCTTCATTAATACAGAGGCTAATACAGAACACTTGACTATGACTTAAAAGCCTTGGTTCGGTTCTAAACACTTTATTAAAGATTCCTTTTTCAGACTTATTGCTCTCTTCCTTCTTTTCCCAACAGCTATCGTCTTAAAAGAGCATGAAATGATAGTATATAAATATTCCTGGAAGAAAACTACCGCAAACATATAAAGCTTTTGGAATCATGGTCTTGATTTAGGTTTTACACATCTCCCATTATTCTGAGTAGAGGACAGTTCCCAGCAATGGCAGTATTTCTCATTTTTCCGTGTGACTCAGCATTGGGAGACTTCTTTATCTTACTTTATCTTATCGTGTTCTTTATAATGGACTCATCATTCTTGCATTCTCAAATAAAAAATGGCTATACATATCTGGAAATAATTCTGTAATGGGATTATAGTATTGCATTAAAAATTGACTTTGTTTTTTTTTTCCACTTTAGGTCATGTGGGAATTTATTTCATTTTTAATTTGTAGCAAATATACAAGTTATTAGATTCCTTATGCTATTGTCAAATAGAAATCATCTTTGTTAGTTTTCTTCTTCCATGCCCCCTCCTACCACCTCCTGGACTGTTCCAACCATATTTACTACTCTGTGGCTTTATGTTATCTATTATTCTCAAACTGTACCAGCTGGAGCTGGATCATAGCAACAGATACATGTTTACCATATTTGAAGTTTGGGGCTCAATTCCTAGCACCAAGCAACAATCTCTGTAAATCTGATATTGTATTTCAGTAAACACTGCATAGTTGAATTTCAATACTATGATTCTTTTGATCTTCAAATATCTGATTTTTAAGTTGAAAAAATCGGTCTAATACACAGTTTCAATATGTAGGTATTCACTATTATCCTGACAGCTGAAACGTACTATTTATGCTGTTTATTATAATTCAAATGTTTGTGTTTGTCATAAAGATTCTTTCCTCAGAAATATTGGTAAATTTTCTTTTTTACTTTTATCAAAATTGGATTGTTTTTCATCTAAGCAGTGGTGGCACATATTTCTAATTCCAGCACTTGGGAGGCAGAGGCAGGGTTCTATCTGTGATTTTGAGGCCAGTCTGGTCTACTGAACAAATTCCAGAACAGCTGGAAACCCTGCCTCAGAACGCCAATTATTTTTATACAGTGTATTGTGATTATAGCGCCCCATTTTACCTCCCATCAGAATCCACACACTTTCTTTCTTTCTTTAGGAAACTAACAAGTATCTAAGGAATAACAATAAAATGAAAAAAAAATCAGATTATGACAAAAGAAACAAAGAAGGAAATGAGCCAAAGAAAAAGCAAAAGAAATGCATATAGATGCAGAGACACATGTTTTCATACATTCAAGAATTCCCATAAAACCTCCAAACTGGAAGCCTCTCTACATCTTATATACACATATACAGATATGTACACACAATAATGCACATATATACATACATATACACATACACACACACACACACACACACACATGACCCTTAAGGTAGGAAAAAAATACTCTGACTTTACATTATAAGAGAAAATCTTCAAAGTTGCCATAGAGTTTATTTTGTGTTGGCCATCTACTGATGGGTATAAGGACTACACTTAAGAATGGTTTGTTACTCCTGTAAGACTTCACTGAAACACTAATTTTTCACTTGCAAGTAGCTATCAATTGGAGATAGCTTTAGTATTATAGATGAGGGTGATGTGTCCATTTCTTCTTTCATCTGTAGGGACCCAACATGGTACAGACCAATGCAGGCCCTGTGGATGCTTCCACAGTCTCTGTTGGAATCATATGTGCACCAGCCCTGTGGTGTCTAGAAGGCCTTGATTCCTTCTGACCTCTATCTCCTATATTCTGTCTGCCTCCTCTTCCACTAGGCTCCCTGAGGCCTGAGGGGGTAGATTTGATGGATAAATACCATTTGGGATTGAGTACTCCAAGGTATCTCACTGTCTTCATATTATCTGGCTGTTACATGTCTCTGTGCTCCTACCTACTGCAGGAGGAAGCTTCTCTGGTGATGCCTGAGCAAGACACTGATCTATGAAATGAAAATTATAGTGCCAAGGCTATTCATGGGTTTCCACAAACTGACAGTAAGGCTCTATTGCTGAAGACGTCACCTCTACAACTCACTAAACACCAAGAATTCCAGCTGATGTCTACCTAGGGCCTTCAGCCCTACAGACGAGTAGTCGCCGTACTGGACAGTACTCTGAATTTTATCAAAAGAGAAATGTAGACACCAAACTCAGCTTTAAACCCTTCAGTCTACAAGAGTGACTGCCTGCAAGATATTCTGTGCAATAATGGGACAAAGCTTGTGGGAAAAATCAACCACTGTATGATTTAAGTTAAGGCCCATTCCATGAGATGGAACCTATACCCAATGCTGCTTGGGTGATCAAGAACACGAGAGACTAGTAGCTAGTGACCTAGGAGAAAACCAAATACTGCTGGTTTTTAAAAGGGAATGTAGCAATAAAATGAATCCCATGTCATGCCCTACCCACCCCACCCCCTTTTTTTTTGAAAATATGGCCTGCAATTCTGTGGCACACATACTAACCACATATTTCTTATCTGCTAAACTCTCTGTGAGGAGTAAATGAAATATTCCATATGTTTATTACAGGACCGCTAAGGCAGAAAACCTACAATAAATGGCTAGCATTATCATTTCTATTTAGTTCAATGGATTAAAGTGATTTAATCAGTTTTTTTAAAAGAGAAAGATGTTATGACATCTGTTTTTATTTTTGAACGCAGTAAGCATGTAAAAAAGAAAAAAGTCCAACATTCTGACTCTTAAAAAATTGGAATGCGTGCTAAAAAAAAAAATTAGAGAGACAGCCTTCTAGCTCTGTGACCCAGTTTAGGTTCTCAAAACTACTTATGCAGGATCAAGCCTCCAGCAAACTATTTCTGACCGCTGGAAAGAATGGAGAAACCATTCTGCGAACAGGTTTATATAAATGTTTGATTTTGCTTATTGTAAGAAAAAATTTGGTGGCTATGTCGCCAAGGATAGTGAAACCTTCTCTAGCAACCCATCAACAGTGAATAAATCCTCAAGCAGTTCATGATGAAATATTGAAGAGGCAGTTTTGCCCAGGTCTTCTCCAGGTAACCACAGCTGTCATAGGTCCATGATTACAAAACTGTGAATTATAAAGTGATTCAGCAAATTAAGCCACCACCCAGAAGAACCAATGAGCCACAGTTAGACCAATGGACAGTGCACTAGACATACTTTCTCTCTTCTGCTTAAGTGAAATTTGAGCAATGTACTTCATGTCCCAAAATTCGGAGTGTCTTCATTTGTAAATGGGAAAAATAATCTTACATCAGTCAACCACATATTTGTAGATGTATGTGCATGGTATCAATTAATGCTTACAGATGCTTCACCAGATAAGCATCATCCCCAAAGTGTCAATTAAGATAAATTAAATATATATACTCTTATTTACATCTCCCCCATAGGAACACTGAATTAAGTAGGTGGAGTGGGGCTCAAGAAGTATTTCTTCTCTATTAATTTACCTATGTATGCATCCTTTCATAATTTTTCTATATCAATATTTAGCATATAACTTGTACTGTAACTATGCTATGTTACCATATCAACATCAGCTTCATAAAAATGTCAATATTCTTTTAAGTCATGGTCAGTTTATATGTAGATTTTTCATTTAATTTTAACAATTAAATACATGTGTATATATAATTATTACTGAAATATTTCTCTGTATCTGTGTCTTTTCCTGAAGAATATATAGATGTCAGATCCAATACATTCCACTAATATCAATCATAACTAACAATAACTATATGAAAAAGAACTTGAAATATTAGGGCCATTTCGAGTAGAGGGAGCTTACAGCTATCTTTTCAGATGTAAATTGCTGATCTTAAGTGATTAGAACACTTGAAAATCACCAACAAAATTATAATCACAACGGTTTTGGCATTTGATAATTATTTAGAATTCACTTCATTGTTATACAATTGTCAAGATTACCATTATATTTTGACAATCAAAATATTTTATTTAGTGGTTTTAGTTTTTGTAGCCATTGTGGCTGATCCAGGACAAGAATAATTACATGTCACCTGAAAATACATGTAATAATAAAAAAAGATCCTGAATTAGAATAAACTATGGTTAATGATGTAGAATTATTGCTTGGGAAAGACAGGTATGCTTATACTATATCTAAATAATGTATGTAAAAGTAATCCCACACAGATTCAATAAATTATTATCAATGTTAATAGTAAGAAATTGAAAGTGTAGAAAAGCCAGGAAGTGTTTCTCTTTCAAGATCTTTGACTTTTCTGTGATTAAAATAAAAATAGGTTTCATAACTGACAAATGTAAGTGCCATTCCAAGCATTTGCTGTAAGAGCCTTTGTGGGAAAAGCTGCCCATGAATATGCTCCACAGGTAATAAGAAGACGGAGGACTTTCATTAAACGGGAAGAAAAGGTCAGGCTATGACAGTAGGAAGAGGGAGCACAGAACGTGAAAAGTCAAACTGAACACCCGGCAGGAAATGATTGGTGACATTTATTTACTTCTTCACATGCCATTCTACGAAACTGCATATAGCTCAGATTATAGCCAGCCATACTCTTATATGCTATCAGTTGAACTATGAATAAGAAATTGCTACCATTCCCATGATCCTTAGCTTTAAACACAAAGTGGATGCAAGCATTAAAATAAACATTCAAAAGGAAGAGCACAGTGTAAGGAGGAGTTAGAGGATGAGGGGGGAAAGGTACAAGTGGGGATGAGTTCAGATGTAACACAGTGAGTAAATGGAGTGGGCACAGGAACTATAATTCAGAGGAATCAAGGAAGGGGGACAAAGTAAATGTAGGTCCTGAAGGAAAGAGAGAGCTATATGAAAAGGGAGGTTAGTGCAGACGCATCATGTTCAATCGAACATTAACACTAAGAGAGGCTGGAATGGAGCAAGGGAGCATGGAGAGGGAGGAAGGGCCTTGTAAGCCATAGAAAGGACTTATTGCCAAGGGCCTTGTAAGCTATAGAAAAGGCTTTGTGCCATTATTTTTTAGAGTCCTCTGAATGGCCATGAAAGGTGTTATATATACTATTATTGAAGAGGATTTACAATACAAACTAGTTTGGTCACTTTCAGAAATAAACGTCCATGAGCTATGAGTAGGGTGCATACACAGTTACAGCAGACCTTCCCTTGACCTGAGCACATCAGAGATAAAAACACACAAAGTGTTCAGTGCGTGTTCATTTTTAAAGATCTTTAAGTATCAATTTCAATTCTTCCACTTTACACAGTAATAAACCTATGTGCCGAAATACACAATTGTATACAAAAGACACTGAAGGGGCAGCATGGGTGGGGGGGGGGGAGATTCAGAAAGGACATGGCCATGGCTTAGGGAACACTTCATGGACAATTTATCACAGGGACCCTCCAGACCTTGAACTGCATCTGGCTCCTCGGGGCAGACTCATTACTATCAACAACAGCACTCCCTGGTCCTTGAAGTGAAAGAAAGATGAGTCTCTGCAGAGGTCTGGAACACAGCCAGCCTGTTGATGTGAAAAGCCACTCGGATATTAATCTTTTGGACTCGCATGAGAAGAGAATAGATGGTCTCCGAGCCCATGGAAAGCTACTCTGGAGACAGCTGCGGCAGACAGCAGACAAGATAAGAAGAAGAAGAGTCATTTGTGTCACTCATTGGCATTCTGTGAGAAGAAGCCAACTCTGAAATTCTGGGAAATGATGGCATCCAAGGTCAAGTCTTAGATAAAGGACACAGGAGGGGGCAAGTCATAGGTGTGGTATGCAGAAGATGAGGTCTCTAAGACAAGGACCAGAAAAAACAAAATCACAGAAACGTAAGTGTGTCTGAAATGATGAATATATTTTGAGAACAATGGTTTCTCCCATTTTTTCTTTTTCTTTTTTATTTTTTTCTCCTTTATTAATTTATTCTTGTTACATCTCAATGGTTATCCCATCCCTTGTATCCTCCCATTCTTCCCTCCCTCCCATTTTCCCCTTATTCCCCTCCCCTATGACTGTTCCTGAGGGGGTTACCTCCCCCTGTATATGTTCATAGGGTATCAAGTCTCTTCTTGGTAACCTGCTGTCCTTCCTCTGAGTGCCACCAGGTCTCCCCCTCCAGGGGATAGATTCAACACACAGAGATATAAACATTGAGGGTAAAAACCACGCTTGAAAATCTTGTAATGTACCCATGTTAGAAGGGTCGGTCATCTCACCTGGTCCGGGAAGAAGACCTTTGGCGTCATATGACAATATCTTCCCTGATGGTTCTCCTAAGTTTTAATAAACACATTGAAACAACTGCTTTCAGGAATTAGTATTACATTTCCTATAATAACAGGCCTCAGTCATTTTAAACTCTTAGTAACTCTCAGTTAATAATATTTCATCATTTGAAAAAATTTACACAGTACTAGATCTGGAAAACAGCTTGAACATTATGATGCTTACATTCCTAAGAGAAGAGAAAGAACTAATCAATATTGAAAAGGCATGTACTATGTAGCACATGCGTTACTCTTGAGTGGTATGATTTTTTTGCATTTTATATTCTGAAGAAAGGAAAATAACAAATAAAGTGACTTACCCAAAAGTTTTTAGATAGCTGGATTTAAACTATGGCTTAATTCCCTTTAATTTTTTAAAAATATTTTGAGATTATAATTGCATCATTTCACCCTTCCCTTTTCTCCTTGCAGACGATTCTAAATACCTCTCCTTGCTTTCTTTAAAATTCATGGCCTATTTTCTTTAGGAATACACACACACACACACACACACACACACACACACACACACACACGCGCGCGCGCGCATGCGCGCGCGCCATATAAATACATAAATACAACAAGATAAAATGCACAGGGGGAAATCTCAGAACCCTTCAACCTTATACAAAGAATAAAGGAATAATGAGAGTGGGAGAAACTGTCTTCTCCTGGGAAGAGAATTCCAACTGATAGTTTTAAAAGCTCTTCATTTCTTCCTCTTTTTCCTTTCTTTCTTGGTTTTCTTTATTTCTTTTTGCTTGTACTTTTTCCTTTCTCTTTGCTTTTCTCACTTTATATAAACCAGTAAATCCAAATATGACATATTCAACAGGAATCTTCTTTGTAACAGTCATAATGCGATGTTATTTAAACAAGGATAAGTCACTCCTATCCTCAAATAACAGTTTGAGACGAAGAAAAGTTGACAAAAAACTAGAATGCATTCTGGTGAGGTTTATGGTAATTTAATATCAAGGTTCCTCTCTAAAGGAGAAGAGAAACTTCAAATAGGAATATATATATATTTTTTTCAAAAAATGAATAAGAGATGCTGAGAATATACAGAACAGGTTGATTTGGAAGAGAAAACAGCATAGATGTAGCTGGTACTTCCCTAGTATGGAGTGCCTGGCATGTTGTCCTAGCCACGTGTTTTGTGGAAATGAATATATCCTCTTGGAGGCTGGAAATGAAGCCTGGAGGCAAATCTCAGCGGACTGCATTCTTTGATTCAACTAATCTGCTTTCTCTTGGGCAACCTATAAGAATCCTGTGACCCAACAACATATGCAGATAGAGAGCTAGCAGCATCTTGCAAATACAAGCAATGCTGTATAACCTTCTCAGCTTTAGATCTCTCTGTGCAGACAGCCAAAGTCTCTGTTAAGGTTGTGCTGTCATTCAGTGTCTCCTTTTGGCTTACTCTATTCCTTTTCTTCTTTTCCTCATGTAGGAATGCCAAGAGTTTCCCTAAACAAGTCTCTCAGATTTCAGTTTTCATGCTATTCTTCTCTGTAGAAAATAGGATTGGCAGCTAGGGATATAGTGGTTTTATAACTAGTTAAATTAAATGGCTGTTATGTTGGATGTGGACAACGTATGATATAGATGAAGTAGAAAAGCAGCAATAAATAGGACCAGACAAGTGATCAGGGTTCTGTTTTTCAAATTTGTTGCCTCTCAAACAGCAGTGCCTGACAGCGACTGATTTTGGGAGAGAGTTTTGAGACCTGAATAAGACCTTTCAGTCACCCTTATCACACTTGCTTGTCAGGTACCACTGCTATAAAGGATATAGTCTTATCCTTGTCAGTGGATGCTGACACTATCTACCTATGAATTCAGTGAGAGCAGGGGTTTGTATTGTACACTACTCTAGGCCTATGAGCTAGTAACTGCAATGCAGACACAGATCCTAAAGAATCCCAAATTTTGGAATCACATTCTGTTTTCTGTTTGTTTGTTTGTTTCTGAAGATAGAGTTTCTCTGTGATACAGCCTTGGATGTCCTAGAACTCGCTTTGTAGACCAGGCTGGCCTCAAACTCAGAGATTTGCCTGCCTCTGCCTCCCCAGTGCTGGGATGAAAAGCTTGTGCCACCACAGCCGGCTCAGAAACCCCATTCTTATAAGGGCTGGCAAATCTCAAGATTGCGCTAATGTAAAACATGGGCTTTATTGTCCTGGACTGGAAACACATGTGATTCGGAAAGAAATAGTCTCTGCCTTCCAGAGTTATGTCTAATATAAATGTCTTCAAAGGCATCACCGGGGCAAAAGATAAGCATCATTCTTCATAAACTCTGCAGGGACCTAGGAAAAATGAGAAGTTTATAATAGAAGAGCAGAAAATTAAATGTGTTGTTTAAAGATAATTATTATGTTTTACTATCTCTTAAATCTTCTGCTTTGTGTTATAAGGAAGACTTGGACACTGTAAAGGAAAGATGAGAGTGAGTCCAAGAAGAAAATATAAATAGATTTTTTAAAGATCTGAATTCAGTCAGCCTTAGTAAGCCATTCCAATGTAGTGAGTTCTTAACGTGTACCAGCCATTTTCAGGAAATAGGTAATTTAATATAACAATCACAAGACATGAAGCATGATACTTTATCTACTTAAAATAATAAATTAGGAGTTAGGGAGATAGCTTGGTGCATAAGAGATTTTATTGTACAAGCATGGAGACCTGAGCTTGAATTCCCAGAATCCATGTAAATAGTGGGACATGGCAATGTGTGTCTGTAACCCCAGCACTGGAAGAAAGGCAGGAGTATTCCTGAAGCTCACTTAATAGGCAGTCTAGTAGAAATGGTTCAGCAGCAGACTGTCTGAAGGCAGTAAGGCATAGGGCAATAGAGGAAGACACCTAATGGTTTCTTCCAGCGTCCACATGCATGTACACAAACAAGTACACTTGTGCAGTTACCAGCATTCAACACACACACACACACACACACACACACACACACACACATACACACAGACAAATACTGAATTAAAACACCATTTCCAGTATATGAATCTTTATCAGGGACTCAATTTATAACCCTCTGCAAAAGGGAAGATGACACACTACTTCCATTCAGAGATAAGTCACTGGGAGGGTAATAGAAACCTAATCACTGTTTGCCTAGATCAAGCTCCTCACTTCTACTCTACAAAGGATGCCAGACTATGAGTGATTTAAAGTAACTTATGAAGATAATTTGAATCCACTTTAATTGAATTGCTCACAAGCTAGTTATTTTAGAAGTATCAAATTAACATGGAAATATATTAAAATTGAATGTATTAGATGAGCATTAACACCATAATTAAGGCTCTCCCCCAATGAGCAAAGTGCTATAAAATGTAGTATTACTAGGTAGCTACCCAAGTAAGCACATGTCAATGTCACAGCTCTCAGATGAGGCATGTGCACGGATAGCCTTTGGTTTGATTGTGGCAGTGAACAGCAGGGTAAGTGAAAAAAATCTTGGAAAAGAAAGATTCCTTTGATGTCAACGCAAACATGCCAGATGATCTTTCTTTCTGCCTGCTGCTTCTGACACAGAAGTGGACAAAATATTGGTGAAGAGGAAACATGACATGTCCTCAGATATAGAAGAGCCCTGCAAAGTAACCACATTGCTTCTCAAAAAGTTGTAAATCTTCAGAGGTCCTGAAAAGACTTAAAGGGGTCTGAAGAGACTCAAACAATGGCCACGCCTGATGATAGTCCCCATGAACATAGGCCGAGTTGGAATGAGATCCAAAGATGTGGTGGGAGACAGGCAGGCAGCAGCAGCATTTTCTGGAGTTTGATGGTTGAATGACAGATATGTAGAAAGATGTCCTTGTTTGTGTAGTTAAAATATACTTTAAAGACTGGCACATTGGGGGGCGGGATCATGCTGGTAATTTGCTCTTGAGTTTCTCAGAAAGAGCTTGGTGTCTACTTGTAGCTGTACTGTATATTTGAAGTGGGTTCTAAGTACAAGTAACTGATTACGTAAAGAGATGTTGGAGACGTCCTCCCCAATTAAGAACTATAAGCAGAATAGTAAAAGACACCTGGCCATGCTGTCCCCAAGCTGAAAGTCCTCCAAGATTATAAATGTGGTGGTTGTCCTTCAAGAGTCCTCTACTTTCCTCAGACTCATTTATGTCCATCAAATCGACCTTTTTTTTAAGTATAGTAGAGATCTTACTGTCTATGTACTTCTTACATGCCCAGCGCAGTATCACAGGTCTGGGAAACTAACTCACAAATAATTGATTTAAAATGTAAGACATAAAGTACAAATTAATAAATCTTTAAATAAACATTATTTATCAACCTCATTAGCTGGCACAGCTAATATTTACACAATTTTCACTGCATATGAAAGCAATTTACAGGTTCACTTTCTCACAGTGAAAGATTTCTCAGGCTTGTGAAATAATTGCTAAAAAAAAAATCAGTCAACTGTGGATGAAATGAGTTTTTCATTTTGAAAGTGAAATACCAAAACCATTTTCAAATGTTCAAAGAGGGGAAATGTCTACTGCAGCTTGGCACTGCATTTTAGTGGTTTTTCTATGCTACCTAAGCTAGGCGTTCAAAAGAATGTAAAATGCCTTTCCCAAACACAAATGGAAGAGTTTGACGTAAATCATCAGACAATGTGGAAGTTGCTAAAAAGAAAAGAAAAAAGAGTGAATCTTAACAGGTGGCAAATGTAGTATGTGGACTATTGGGAATGGACATTCTGTTTCTTTAAGAGGATAAAGCTTCCACGTTTGTTCAAGTCTTTCTGACCACGCTACAAAACTAGTTTAGTCCTTTATTCTCCCACAGCCTTCGCAGGTGTTCAGGTCCTTGGCGTGGACATTGCCAAGAACACTCTGTCAGGTAAACTAGCATTTACGACACTGAGAAGACACGGCACCCCAGGGGAATCGAATGTAAAATGCTGGAGGGATATAGTTTAGAAGTAACATTTTAAGGAATAGGGTTTTAATTGAGGATTTGGAAGGATATCCAAGGAGGGAAGGGTTTGCTTGAGATTAGGTCCCACATGAAATGTCTGCTTTCATAAATATTGATGAAGGGGGGGGGGAGGTGAAGAAAGCTCAGTCTGCAACCAGTAGCAACTCTTCCTTTTAGCCAAGAGTGAGGGAGCCTCAGTGTGATGTGAACTGTCTTGTTCCCTTTCTGATGGGCTCAGAATGATCCTGCTTCACACTGGTGTTCTGTGAACCCCCCTTTTTTTTTTTTTAATAACAACCAGAAAGGAACATGACTTAGCTGAGATCATCAGTCCTGCCTGTGAAAATTTGTAGACCTACCGGGGAGCTTTACGACAAATTCCCAGATGGTAATAGCTGCTTTCTAGTGTTCCAGTATTCTGGACAGTGTGTTTCAGTCTCAGCCGAACTGAGCATACACTCCAGCCTCTTCTTGCTGTGCTGTTTAATCCTTGGCTCCAGTTTTGTTAGCGTTTGGGGAAACTGGAATCAGTGATTTAGGACACATGTTCTGTGCGGAATGGCTGCAGATGAGGATGTGTTTCCTTTTTATTCTGTTCCTTCTCACGGTCAATTTCACGTGCCCAACCCGGAGACCCTTGGACTATGAAAGACTATTATGAACGTGATGCTTGACCTTCAAGAGTCTCCTCCTCTGCCCACTCATTTTTCTCTAAATGTTCTCATGTCTCACCTTAGAGTGTGATTATTTTTTGAGAGCTACTCCTAACTCTCTGAAGATCAGGTAAACAAAAAAAAATCTGTTTTTAAAAATAGAATATAGAGCACCCACAATTAAATATCTGCTCAACACATTTTTTTTTAATTTTCAGTTAGCTACTAAAGTTCTTCAAGGACATTTACAAAGTTTCTGCTACTCCCTGTGCAATCCACAGTGCCTACCACAGTGCTTAACACACCCACAGGAACACAAGTATGAAAAGAGTGAATGCATCAAGAGATAAACTACACCTTATGGCCTTGTGCAAATCCTAGGAATATTACTTAGGGGCTGGTTGGAAGCTATAAGCCTCTCATTACAAATAATTGTGTTATGATAATATGTGTGAGTTTATATTTTAACACTTTAGTATGAATTTTGGGAGCAACATCTGAAGCCTTGTGGACTCTTGAGATAAGAGTTGTGTCTTTAGATATTTGTCTTACAAATGGAAATGATTTTTCAGCCTTCTCTCCAGTATAGGGTGACTTATCAAAGGCTTGCTGTGTATGTGCACAGCAAGAGCGCTGCATCTACAAAGACCTCCTTATTAAGATGCTGTCTCCTTGTTAATCAGAAAAAAAAATGATGACTCAGAATACTTGGGGAGCTTTGAGCCTTTAAAATGAATTCTAAATTCCTCCTGTCTGTGAGAATACACCAGGTTCACAAAATTTATAGAACATCCTCTGTCTCTTTTGGTGAAGCAATAGAAGAAGATAAGCAATAATGAAAATAGAAAGAGCAAGAAACGCTTAGGGAATATGGGCAGGCTTGTAACTGGGAAATGCACAACTAACTTACTTTTTGAATTAATGTTAGACTCTGTAACTTGTGTGGCAGATCTGAAAGCAGCATTCTTATCAAATAGGAATTATTTGCATGTGTGAATTAAATAAACACAAATTGAAAGGTCTCTGATGAAGAAAGAGTCTAGGTCATTTTGTTGTTGTTGTTGTTGTTAAGAGCTGAAAATCAGATACCAGTAGGTGGTATTGGCATATCTTATTGCGTAAAAGGGCAAAACCTGTTTCCTTTCTTACACTTGGCTGAAGCAATTACAGACATGCCAAACATTTGAGTCTGCCCATTGAATCTGTCTTATCGCTTAAGTTTCAACTGGGGAATAACCCGTGTCCACAATTCTCTTAGTCATGGTGCCATGCTCTTCTTTCTTGTGCAGCTTATTTTCATCTCATAGTCAAATAGCTTGCTTAAATAGGCCATTTTTATTCATACTACCCCAGGAAAGCTCTCTTTCCATCACTGCTTTCAATTTTACTGCCTCTACTGCTTATATTTACGATATAATAGGTATTCATTGTCATTTTTAGAATCATTTTTAGAGAGTTACTGGTAATCATAATTGAAGACATACGTGTATTTCCACACTCATCTTTATTTTTTATATTGATGAAAAGCCAACCATGCACAGTATAAGTGCTCAGAAATATTGAAGAATTGGCTATTTGTTTAAATGGTTTACTTATTCATGAAAATAGGCAGCTGCTAGGTATAACTATTAGTTAGAGCTAGTATAATTAATTAATTAACTAACATTAACTAATGTAGTATAACTAATAAAAGCTGTTGATAAATTTATTTTTTCAATGAGAACAGAAATAACTTGTTTCTGGAGTAAAAATGAACATTTCTCAAACTATTTGTTTCCATCAATATTAATTTCTTAAATAGGTACAAATTTCAAGATAGTCATATCTTGAGTATTAAGGTAATAAAAAGAAGTAGAGAAATAATGGTGAATAAGATCACTATTGTCATATTCCTGAGAAAAAGCAATTGTTATAAAGGATGGGTAAACATTTATATAATTCCTTCATATACTGCAAGGATAGAATATGGCAGTGTATGTGAGGTATAGAAAGATTGCCTACTTAATGGAATCGGGATAATATTTATTAAGCATTTTTTAGTATATCTTCAAGAAGGTATGGATATAAGGAAAAGGAAGTCAGATATTTGAGCTTAAGGATTACATAGATACTATGTTGCCTCTTATTTTACCATATAACAAAATCAAGGTTGGTGTTGTAAATTTAAAAAAGATTATCTGGAGAGTTCTATACATGATAACTTTGATATATGGACAGGTCCACGAGCTACTTTCTCTATAATTTAAAGATGTATAATGTATGGTATATAAAATGTAGTGATATCCAGCGTGAGGTGCTAAACAACGCATAGAGTTGAAAGCATCCTTCACTCTGGCTTGAACTATACCCAGACTGGGAATATGTTGTTAAATACTCTCTGAAAGTCTTAAGTTCCCATGGGCTGTAGCTCATAGTTAGCTATCTAGGCACTTATGGATAAATATATGATAGCAGGCTTGATTATGAGTCTTTATGTGAATCATGGAAGACGAAAGTCAAGTTGCAAAATGTCTATGAGCGAATGTCAAGAGAAACAGAAACATCTAGAATCAAGTTTGAGGAAGGAAAAATTGGCTTTAGACACAAAGAAAAAGCATTTTCTCTTTTGTCAATGGGACAATTAAATAGAGATCCACAATACATTCCCAATAATTTTTAAGTATGGAAGAAAAATAAATAAATAAGTTCTGTCTTGCTGCTTTAATTTTCTGTGTAAAAAATATGTAATAATCCTAATACAAGAATGTATTTATTATCAGTTAGCTATTGGTGTGTAACAAATAATCTCAAACATTAGAAGCTTAAACAACAATTCATTATTTCTTAAGAATTCATTTGTACAAGACAGTGTGGTTGACCTGGATGACAATTCATTGATTTTGCCTGAGGTTGATCATGTCTCCAGGTAGATTTCAGTCAGTTATACGCTGGGATGCTAATTTTCCCTCTATGCTGTCATGCAGCCTTCCTCAGGTTGGTCTACATTTATTTCAGTAGTAGTTCTGGTATTTCAGAAAATAAAACTATTATGGATACAAAAAAGCTTGTATTACCTAACTTGTATACTTCAGCTACTAACACCAGTGTAACTTAACTATAGACAGTTTTTGTTTTGTTTTGTTTTGTTGTTTTTTAGATACACTTAAGTTTAAACAACATCTTTAAGGTTGGCATAACTGAGCATTGTTGCTGTCCTTGGAAGAGGAATCACCATATAGATCACCCTCTCGTTTTCTGCAGTGTGACAACAAAGCCGGAAAGAGGTCTCCTGTAGGCAGAAAAGGGTAATCTGACAGTGCAAGCTCATGGCTTTGGTCGTCTTCCTTCTCTAGTGGAAAGAAACCTATGTTGTTTAACACATATGCTGTTTTTATGGGGGAGGGGATTTGTTTGTTTTTAAATTATGTGTGTGTGTGTGTGTGTGTGTGTGTGTGTGTGTGTGTGTAGGTATATGCATAAGAGTGCAGGTGCCCATAGAATCCAGAAGATGGCATTGAATCTCCTAGATCAGGAATTACAAGAAGTTGTGAGCCATTTGTTATGGGCACTAAGAACAGAAATCATGTCCTCTGCAAAAGCAATACATGCTCTCAAATACTGAGCCAGTACCTGATACACTGTTGTTGTTTGTTGTTTGTTGTTGTTGTTGTTGTTGTTGGACAGTCAAGGAGGTTGATATACAGAAACAACAAAATAACATATTATTTTACAACATTCAGTTCATATTAAATAGGCTACCATTCCACTGTTGAAAACATTTTATAAAGTTCTGTGACTATATTCTGATTCTGAATGACATAGTACCATAAAAGTACACTGGATTTAGAGATCAACAATTACTGATTAGAACTCTATGCTTGTCAATTCATTTAATCTTGATAATTTCTTAAATATCCTATCTTTATAACATTTAACAACACCATCACCTACAGTGTTGTTATACAAGGACAGAGTATGGCAGTATATATGGGATAAAGAAAGCTTACCCATTCGATAGAATCAGCATAATTTTTATTAATCATTCTTTGGGCAGATCTTGAAGAAGGCATGGAAATATGGAAAGACATCAGCTATTTGTACTTCAGACTATGTAGAGAAGATGCTGCATGCAAGGTTTAGTCAGCTTCTGAGTGGGGTAGGAGCAATTCAGTGTAAACACTAGGATAGAAGAACATGACGTGTTATTTAAAGTGGATTTAGAACATCATTGGAAGATGAATAAGTTAGTAAAGCAATTGATCTGCAAGCAAGAGAGCTGAGTTCGAATGTCCAGAATCAAATAAATGCAGCAGTGAGTATCTGCAATTTCGGTGATTCTCCTGCTGGATAAGAGGCAGCCTCAGACAGAGAATGACTAGAAGCTCATAGGCTAGCCGCTTAATGTACGCTGTGGGAAATAAGAACGTGGTCCTGTCTTGAACAATGTGAAGATGAGAACAGGTATCCAAGGTTTTCTGCTGGCCTCCATATATGCACCCATTCAAACACAAGAATGAACACACATATCATACATCTATATACATATGCACATACTCAAATTAAAAATGAAGCACAGTTATTCAGTAAGAGGAATAGAGAGGCAGCTGTAGGGCTAAAAAATAGAGATATCAGCAGATTCCATATACAAATTCTTTAGATAGCAGTGGTAAATACTAAAGCTTCAGTGGGCTATTATGTGTTAGAACAAATTATTTGACATAGAGACCTGTTTTAGGGATGACAAGATTCATGGTATACAATAGATAATATCACCATAAACTTTTTAAAAATACACTGGAAAGAAGGTGAGATTTGAGGTACATGTTGTGTTGGGGTTTTGTCTGTATTGATGTTATCCATTGATGTTCAATGTAGAAGTAGGATTTGTTGGAAGAAGAACAAGTGGTAGAACTGTTTTTGGATAAAGAAAAAGATTGATGCAGAGTACAGATGATATTTGACTAAGACTTTTTCCTCCCCTTAATGTTTTGAATGATTGATAGCCCTAAATATATGAATAATAATTACCTTACAATTTGTAAGCGACATCTATAATTAACCTGGTAAGACATGTACATTTCAGTACAAACTGAACACCAGGGCAGAACAGCTAGATATGATGGTCCTATTTGTCCTCTGAGTGGTTTTGTTTCCAGAAGTACTCGAGAGGAACTGAAGTGATCAGGGCTTGTGTCCAAGTCAAAAATGTGAGATAACACAATCTGCCAAGAAGATGGCAACCTTTGCATTGCTTGACTCAGTTTTGTATTTTCCACAGCCTTTCAGCTGACAGATGGCACCAGAGTTTCTCCTCTTCTCCTCTAAGTCAATCATCCTTACTCACATCTACACAAACAGGAGGGTTTCATCTGTTTGATTTATCATGGGTATGCTTATATAATACCTTGCTCTTTATGAAGGAAGATAATGATCTTTAAGAAAGATGTCTGCAGTCTTTTCATCAGATAGAAAATACTACTAGAGGAGTGGCCTAGAAAAATGAAAGGACTCCCAGGAAACAATTTATGTGCAGTCACTCCATCTTCCTGTTCTTTTTCTGTGGAAAAGATGTGATTTCTGATGGAAATTTCAAGATACCCCACTTCTTATTTACTCCTGTATCACTGCACAGAGAAGAAATAGGGGCAGAGGTTTTTAACAACTAAGATGTCTTCTATATTAGAAAGCATGTCTAATGTCTCCTTGACTGAAATTGGTTTACCTTCCCTCACACGGGAATAGTAGCTAAGACCTTCCTAACAATAGTTACTCCTTTTATACCTATAATCTCTCTTTAATCATGAGCTGCATGTGAGTAATATGTTCACCTTGAAATTGTTTAAAAAAATCATCTTGAAATCATTATCTAAACAATATATTGAGCATGACTCTGTGCCAAGAAATAGATATGTTACTCTCATTTTTCACTTGTTTCAGAAGCCAATCAGATAGCAGAAGCACTTTAGAAAAAAGGGGGCTTGGGGAATCAGGTATAAGACCTCAGTCAGGAGAAACACACACCCTTGAGGCTGCTAAGGAGTTCAGGATGCTTACACTGAACAGAGTCTAAGTGGTAGCAGAGAGCCTCACCTGGTAGTTCGGAAACAGATGAAAGACATATTATGACTTGTTGTCATTTTACATAAAGCTAAATAAAAAGCCATTTTGAGTTTTGAGACATAAATGTGAGATAAATGCTCAGTTACGAAATGCAGACAACACTAATAACATTTATAATATATTCTGAGGTGTATTACAAGATTTGTGTTTCTCTAGAGTAAAAGCAAGTTTTAAATCCCTATGTCCATATAGGCATCTTAAAATAAAATACACTTTTTAATTTTGTGACCTTTATGTAGCAGGGTACAGTAACACCAGGTGAAGTGAATGGAGTCTAAGGCTATGTTGATGGCAAGTGTTTCTCATGCTTTTCTTATTTGCTGCTGCCAACCAGAAGAAACACCTAAACTATAGGAACGGATGAAGGCTGTGACTGACATGGCTCATCAGGGTTGGTTCTCCGAGCAGAGAGAAGACAGATGGAAAAATTGATGTGGAGAGGTAAATGCCTTCTTAATTTATGCTCTACGTGGTATAGCTTCACACTCACCCTGACACTGTAAGAGTTGATCAGATTTCTGTCCATGTTTAGTCAAAAACACTGACATTAACGGAAAGAATTCAGACCACCTACATTTCCGGAGCTGGAAATTGTGTCTTCGGCTGGATGATCCACCCCCTAAGGCTTACTCTATTTGTGCGTTTGGTGGCTATCAGGCTCACATGGAAGTTAGCTGATCATATGGGGGAAATATTAGTGTACAATTGTTATGCTGATAATGGCTTAGAAGTAGATTGAGTTTTAAGTCAGTTTGGCTTATATGTTTGCATACATTATACATTTCTTTCTCTTTATTCAAACTTGAGATCTTTATAGGATGTGTTCTGCAGTGAGGCTTCTATGTCATCCACACAACCAGTTTTATTAAAAAAAAAAAAAGGTAATTTGACTTTGTTTGTGAAATAGCCCATGTCCCCATTTCAGGAAGTTTGGAATGAAATGATGTTCAGATTACTTGAGAAAATTCAAAGAATACCAACATTTTTGTGCCCACTAGACACATAGAGACAAATAAGAAACATGAATGGCATTTCTCATGCATTAATAAGAACTGAAGCTACCATATCAGAATTTAATCCTCCTTTTACAACTTTGTCACAGTGCCTAAACAAGTAGGTATATGACATGAAGTGGTGTTTATCAGCCCATACCAAAATCAGAGTCAAAATATATAACATTTTTGAAACAAATATTTAAAAGGCATGTAAAATGCACACTATAAGTGAACCTATGAAATAGTTCTGCAGAGAAACTTTGAAATGTGTAATTGTATACATAGAAAATTCATATTCAGCTGACATAATGCTTTAATATCAGGGAGAAAGCCATGATGCTAAGATAAGTAAGCTACGAGTATGGAATTGGCAGAGAAAGGACTCTGTTACCATGGCAACCTGATTTGAGATTCACAAGGTGTGTTTTAACCTAAGTTGCTGTCTTGGGAATGAACACAAGCAAATAATTAGACAAGTAAATTGCTGAGACAGCATCCAAGAAGTTCAAGTGTTTTTAAGGAAATTTCTCGCTCAAATATAAATCATCAGTTGATTATAAACCAGAATAAAAGCAGTGTGTGCCCTGCTTCAATTTCATGGGTTTTATTTCATGTTACTGTATTTCATGGCATGAGAGTGCTGCTTCCAATTTCTTCTACAACATCCCTTTTGATTTTTGTTATTAATTTGTATCAGGTATGACCTCACTGTGCTTCTTTATCTATGAAATGAAGAGGTTGGAGCAGATTATGTTCCAGGGTCTTAATTAGACTAATTAGACTAATAATATAGATGCTGTTGGCTTAAAATGTCAACAATGGCTTGAAAGAAAATAATTTTTTTCTTAGTAGTTTTAAAATCCTTTTTTCTCTGTTATTGATATGTGTTTAGGAACAGGATAATTTGAGTCAAATGTGAAATATTTGCTCATGCTAAAAAGAGGACATTTTAGGAAAAATGCAAGTTATTCACTCACAGCAAAGAAATAATCCCAATTTTAACAGGCTAGGATTAGAACTGAAAGCCATTTGGAATTTTCACTCTTTCATCAAAATTTATTTCTTTCTCTTAACATTTACTTAAGTTTTTGTCTCCTTCTGATGTCGCCTTTGCTTTAATTCTAAATACATGGAGAGTCATCCAATCTTCTCATACTCAGATCTATATTACATTCAAATAATATTACCATGAAATAAGTTCTAGCACAAAAAAATACATGTGCAGAACAAACACTGGGAGAAAGCGAAGTGGGATGGATCTTGGAGGTGGAGATATATAGCAGATGTGTAGCTTGGTGTCCATGTGGGACCCCAGCAACTGGCGTAGAGGCCTCTCTGACTTTGAGGCCCAGTTTGGATTCTTTTGCCCAAAATAAGCTGTCTTTTCTTGTCTCAGTGGGAGAGGATGCACCTGGTCTTTCAGGGACTTAATGGATCAGAGTGGGTTGGTAGCTTTGGAGAATCTCTCCCTTCTCTAAGGAGGAGAAAGGAAAACAGGGCAGGCTGTATGAGGTGGAAACTATGAGGAGTTTACATATATATAGTTTTGAAGTATGTCTTTGTCTTTGTGAGCTACAGAACTCCCGTTTTCCTATGTTAGACAAGTAGATCAGACAGGCAAAGATGAAGTTTGATGATTGTTTATTAACATTAGCATTTTGTACTTCTGAGCATTAACAGGATATCCCAACTATTCAAGCCCCACTATAAACCGAGGCAGACAAACCGCCACTACTCCTGTTTAGGGTGTTGCTTGTGGTCAACTCAAAGCAAAATGGCTAGAAGACAATGAAAACAATTATTAACAGCAACATTATACTGACATGTTATGGCTCCATAAATTACATTGTTTATTCTTTGTTGTGCTGTGGTTCAAACCAATACCCTTGCAAGTGCTAGGTAAGCATTCTACCAATGGAGCTTATCTCCTAACCCGTAAGTGAACATTGTTTTCTTTTTTAAAATTTATTTATTTATTCACTTTACACCCTGACCACAGCCAACCTCCTCTCCTCACAGTTTCCACTTCACACACCTCGCCCTGTTCGCCTCTCTCCTCCTTAGAGAAGGGAGAGATTCTCCAAAGCTACCAACCCACTCTGACCCCTTAAGTCCCTGAAAGACCAGGTGCGTCCTCTCCCACGGAGACAAGAAAAGGCAGCTTATTTAGGGCAACAGAATCCAAAATGGGCCTCAAAGTCAGAGAGGCTCCACACTAGTTGCTGGGGCCCCACATGAAGACCAAGCTACACATCTGCAACATATGTGCAGGAGGTCTAGGACCAGTCCCTGCCTGCTGTTTGGTTGGTGAAACCTTCAGTCTGTGAGCCTCATATGCCTAGATTAGTTGACTCTGTAGGTCTTCTTGTGGAGTCGTTGACCCCTCCAACTCCCTCAATCATTCCCCCAACTCTTCCGGAGGACTCCTTGAGCTCTGTCTAATGTTGGGCTGTGGTTCTCTGAATCAGTTTCCATCAGATGCTGGGTCAAGCCTCTCATAGGAGTTTTGCTAGGCTCCTGTCTACAAGCATAGCAGAGTAACATTAATACTGTCAGGGATTGGTTCTCGCCTATGGAGTGGGTCTCAAGATTCCATGAGCCTTAGATTTAAATATTGTGTTGTAAACGCATCAATTGAATCTGGCCACCTCACAGCAGTCATTCTTTGCATTTTTTTTCTAGTTTTGGCTTCACACAGTAGCTTCCTGATACAAAAAGGAGCTAAATGATCCTTAAGTTCAATTACACAGTTGTTGGTTAGCACTAAGATGTAAGTGTTATCTTGCCATGGTGTTCTGTTGCACTGCAAAGAATGACAGAGCTGGGTAGGACTGTTGTATGCTTTCCTTCCTTGGCAGTTTGTATGGCACTTTCTGGTACTATGAAAGCTAATATTTAGGGAAGAGTCTTTCAGTTCATATCTAACTGAGATTCTTTGAGTTCTGTTTCAAGTGTACCTGATGTTCTTCATCATCTAGAAGACAACTACAGGGAAAGGCATTAGCCTGTATTGGTTTTAGAGTCTTGGATACTCATTAATAACAATTCAAAAGAAGGTTTCTCAGCACTGGCACTGAGTTTTCTGTTAGATAGCCTATGGATTCCTTGGGTCAATGGCAAAGGAGAGGTAGAAAGGAGAGATAAATAACACTAAGAATGTGTGAAGAAACCAGAGGCTATTTGTAATAGATATTTGCAGAGATAAACATAGAGTTTTTTTTTTAATTCCAATTTTTCAGACAATATTTTGTTTTCCTACTGAACTTACTACTTGCCTTAACCTTTGTAGCATCAATACACTCTCTGGGTAATACGGACAAAGGAGAAGGATTTGAGGAGCTGGAAAGCTTTTCTTAAAAATAAAAGTTACAAGAGTCATAGCAAGTCTAATTGATAATTAATGTTACCCTAAAACACTTGTAAATCAAACTAAATATCAGATTTTCTAAGAAAAATTAAAACTGGGGATCAGCAGAAGCTTGGTCGGCTGAAGGCCACCTTACCTCCCACCTTTTACATCATTACAGTGAACAAAAGTGTGATGGAAAAGTGGGAAAGATGAAGGTGTGGAGCAGTTATTGCACTGTGGAAAGAGGCAGAACTGGAGATGTGATGGTAGTGACACGTGTGATAGAGGGTTTAGATCCACAATAGAACAGGTTTTTTCCCAGTGTGCATGGGGACCAGCAACAGGTGGTAGTGGTGCATAAACAGACTCTGACTCAGTGTTTGAACATACCTCCTGGACACAGGATACTCTGGCTCTGGGCAAGGATGGAGACCAAGATGGCGAACTGTTCTCCTTCTGTACTGTATCTCCTCAAAGGACCACCATGGTCCATGATGCTTCTGAGGATCATGTGTGTATCAGTTGTCTTGATGTAGCCCATGGCCAAGTCGATGTCCATTGCCCATGTTACTGCTTAAGATCATGAGGATGTCTGTGTCCTGTGCTGTAGTCTGAAGCAATATTGATGGCCCTGGGGGCCATATGGATGTGATAGGCCGGTACTGTCATCTGAGACCATGTTGATGTCCATGAGTATGTGAACCTACTGCAGGAAGGGGATGTGTTAGTGGTCTGTGAAACCATGAAGAAGCCAGAAGCTATAAAGTAGTCTGCAATCCAAGCTCCAGCTGACTAAAAAGAGCAAAGAATTTACTTTGACAGTGATATTGATGATGACAGATGTACAACTGAGAAAGAGAAACATGGAAAGCTTCTGTGACACCCACCAAAAAAACAAAACAAAACAAAACAACAACAACAACAAATACACCACCAACAACAAAAGTCTAAAAAGGAAGCCATCAAAGAGAATCCTTTAAGTAAACTGATAAGGGTGCTGAAGTGTAGCTCTCCACAATTGACAGCTTCTGGGTGCAGATGAAGAAGGACGTAATTTTATTTTATTTTTTTAATTTTTTAAAATTCTATTTTATTTTTATTTATTTATTTTTTTTACTTTATTAATTTATTCTTGTTACATCTCAATGGTTATCCCATCCCTTGTATCCTCCCATTCTTCCCTCCCTCCCATTTTCCCCTTATTCCCCTCCCCTATGACTGTTCCTGAGGGGGATTACCTCCCCCTGTATATGCTCATAGGATATCAAGTCTCTTCTTGGTAACCTGCTGTCTTTCCTCTGAGTGCCACCAGGTCTCCCCCTCTAGGGGACATGGTCAAAGTTGAGGCACCAGAGTATGTGAGAAAGTAATATCCAACTCTCCTGCTAAATGACACCTGGGTCAAGGAAGAAATAAAGAAAGAAATCAAGAAGTTTCTGAAATTCAATGAAAATGAAGGAACAACATACCCAAATTTGTGGGATACATTGAAAGCAGTGCTAAGAGGAAAATTCATAGCACTAAGTGCCTTTAAAAAGAAATTGGAAGCATCGCACATAAACACCTTAACGACACAACTGGACGTAATTTTCTTTAGGAAGATGGACACTAGGGATTTAACCATGCTCCAATGAATCTAGGGACAACACCAATTAGATATTTTGACTATTGGTGGTGGTAGGTCATAAGCATGAGGGGACTGTGAAGTGAGTGTGATCCGGTATATGAGGTGAATTTGACAATGAATGAATAAAAATATTATTTTGTAAAAGAGAAGTATTAAAATGTATCAAAACTTACTACTAAAATTAAGCTGGTCAAATTATTTTTCGAGCAATGTAATAATCTGTTAAATGCATTAAACCTTAAAACCCAAAAAATTTTATGTAGGTTTTATCAAACATAAGAAAAGATTCTGGTGCCTCACCTTTGACCATGTCCCCTGGAGGGGGAGACCTGGTGGCACTCAGAGGAAGGACAGCAGGTTACCAAGAAGAGACTTGATACCCTATGAGCATATACAGGGGGAGGTAATCCCCCTCAGGAACAGTCATAGGGGAGGGGAATAAGGGGAAAATGGGAGGGAGGGAAGAATGGGAGGATACAAGGGATGGGATAACCATTGAGATGTAACAAGAATAAATTAATAAAGGAGAAAAAAAGCAGTCAAAAATTATATTCATTTTTTCAAAAATTATAATTTCCATCTTCAAATAAAGAATATCCTAGCTCATTCCTAAACTTATGATGATCTTACTACAAAAACACAATAAATATTATATTCAAAAGAAAACAATATGACAGCATTACTTAGCATTCTATGAAACAAAGAACTAACAAAATAACTCATTCATGCTGTGTTATGCCCACACAAGCTAAGGAAGGTAATCTTGTGATGACCCATACTTAAATATACTTTGGATGAAAAAATTTGGAGTTTCCATGAATTCCTTCTGCTTACTGTTATATTTGCCTCTATGAACTGTTAAGAAAGAAATACAGTAAGGAACTGCATTCCACTGATCTCCTTGCAATTAACTATAGCCGAGTGGAATTCAGGAAGACATCATCCTGTCAGAGCTTTGGATGTGCCCATTCTTCATCTGGACTGGGACTATAGGGACACAGCTTTAGAGGATGAAGAAGTAGAGTCAATTTCAAATGACTAAACACATTGGTGATGTTCACTAATCTGTACTGTATTAACCAATCAGTTTTTTTACTTATAGAATTTGTTTGTATTAATAAGGATGCATATATGTGGGTAGGCAAACACATATTAGCCTATCATTTCATGGAGGAGATTATAATTTGAGTTAGTCTCAGTAAATAGATTGTCTTCCTCAAAGTGGGTGGGCATCATCCCAAACATCCAGGGACTAAATAGAGAAAAGGAGAAGGAAATATTCTCTAGAATCATTCTCTACTACCAGATTGCTTGAAGTGGGACTTCTCATCCTCTCATTTCATACCTTCCTTCTAGACTTAAAGATACCACTGGACGTTTGGTCTCCAGCATGAATATGGAAAATAGTAATTCTTCTCAGGGTTCTAATTGCATTAGCTAATTCAGATATATATATATATATATATATATATATATATATATATATATATATATATATAGAGAGAGAGAGAGAGAGAGAGAGAGAGAGATGATAGAGATAATCATCCATATGTATACGCCTTAGTTACTATTCTAGTGCTGTAGAGACATCATGACTAAAGCAGCTCCAATAGAAGAAAGCATTTAATTGGAGGCTTGCTTACAATTTTAAAGGGTTAGTCCATTATCATCATGGTAGGGAGCATGGTGGTATGCAAGCCGGCAGGTGGCAGGTGTGGTGCTGGAGAAATAGCTGAGAGCTATATCCTGATTTACAAGTGGCAATGGGAAAGAGATAGAAAAGAAAAGAGAGAGAGAGAGAGACAGAGAGAGAGAGAGACAGACAGACAGAGACAGAGACAGAGAGACAGAGAGACAGAGAGACGGAAACAGACAGACATAGAGAGACACAAAAACAGAGAGAGACAGAGATTGGGCCTGGCATGGACTTTTGAAACCTCAAAGTCCACCCCCAGGAACATGACCTCCAGCAAGGACACAACTACTCTAACAAAGCCACACCTCCTAATCCTCCCAGCCAGTTAACCGACTGGGGACTAAGCATGCAAGTATATGAGGCTATGCACGCTCATTAGAGTGATTGCAGTATACATATAATATATATACATCTATCTGTATCTATAAATCTATAAACCAGACCGATTATCCTTTAATTTCCTTTCTCTAACGAATTTCCAATTAATACTGGTAGCTTCCTGGTTGGAACTGTAAATAGGTATAGTAGTTATATGGGTAGAAAAGTAAAAATTAGTTAACAGCAAGAACCTTGCTGTAATTCAGAAGGCAGTAAAACCACTCAAGTTTCTCACTAATTTACTGACGCTTTGCTTGTTCTCTTGAGCTCTTTCCTGATAGCTCTGAACTTTGGAATTGTCCCTTTACTCAGTGTGTGAATGGCTGATAATAAGTTTAAGGCCACCTGGTAAGACTCATGACATGCAGGAGGAATTCATTTCTGACTTTAGAAAATGGGAAAAACACAATTTTTAAAAGAGGAGATGTTTATGGAAGACTATCAAGTAATAACATTTCCACCAAAATTACACTGAAGAAAATGAACATCTAGAAGCTGGGTGCTTGAAACTGGATTTCCACAGAACCATGTATATTTGTGTGAGCCCTGAGCTTGCCATGTATGTATCTTCAAAGGCCAACCAGTTCAGTTTGAAGACTGACTTCTGGGCTCGATCAGCGTTTCAAATAATATGGTTTGTAACACCTACAGCTTGGCAGCTCATGGGATGGTTATTGATGTTTTAAAAATTGATTACAGTCTCAGCTCCAATGCCAATTCCTAGCTCTGGAGGAGGGAACATAACATGAAGGTTAAAGCTCTCTGGGTGGTTTCTGAAACTTAAGGCCTCCAGGTCATTCTGAAGAAACTACTATGGCTCAAAACATAAAATACAATAAAAAATCAAGTTCATTTTTTTTCTTACTTTCAACACACATAAAGGGAGATCAAGTCCATAGCTCCCAATGATATTTTTTAAAATCACTTGTTATTTCTTCCCAACTCTGTCACACACAACAGCCCTGTTCCTGCCATACACACCGCTGCCATCATTCACCTGACGGAGAGGAAACCAAGCGAACAAAATTCTCCAGTTGACTCTCTGCTCTCAATTACGTTGGTGAACTTATATAATCCTTCCACGTCTTCTCTCACCTTTTCTTACCCACCTCAAACCCCATGTTGGGGTGTATAGACTCACACAAGGCCAAATAATTTCTTTACCATGCAGGTCTATTTACAACCCTCTTCCTACCATCTTTACTTGAAAAATATATAGCTGTCTACCAAAAATGTAATAAAGTCAAGAACACAAAACTATATTTTTTTCAAGGGTAAACAATAACAAGCCACTTAGATGCAAAGAGCGTTCAATTGGATTTTTTTTTTCTCAACTCTGGAAAACTCTTCAGCTGGAGAACTCTGAGAAGTGGCTGTCCTAAGAGTGACATGTACTAAAAATAGTACGTAAGTTGTCCCAGGATCAATGTAGCTTTCCTCCTGCCCTCCATGTTTGATTGCCCTGTGAACTTCCAGGAGATGAATGACTTTGATTTGCACTTGTCAGTTTGGGATGCCTTCCTTTTCATCATAATGACAGAGAGAAGCGAGGAAAGGAATTCCAGGTGGGCACCTCAGATGCACATGCTTGTGATTGAGCACAGACCTTCTCTGAGGCATGGCACAGAGGGTGTGGCAAGTTCTGGTCTCAGGAAAGGCTCTTTGCAGAGAGGCAGCGTGGCAGCAAAGACTTTGTAATGCTCAAAAGGAAAGGGAAACACTGGACAAAGGTAGAAATGTGAACTCTTTCCACAGGTGCCCATTTCAATCACTGCCCTTTGTTTCATGTTCTCCTCATCCGTGTTTTAACTTAAACAACAGCTCTTCAGAGAGACTTGTTGCAACAGCAGACCTCAATTATACTCTCCATTAAAACTGTTTTCCCTCACAGAACATTTCTAATACTCCATGTTGTTGATTTAATTTCTCACCTTTCCTGAGAGACTAAAGCACTAGTGAGGGCAGGGGTCTCTGCTGTCTATGCCCTTTACTACACATCTCAGGACCTCCAGGAAAAAGGGAATTATTTACTCTACAAATATCCTCAGCAAGTATTCAGAGTAGAGGACTCTAAGTGGGCAACTGCAATTCTGAACACACAAATAAATTACTGAACTTTGGGCCAGAATTGAAATCAGAGTGAATATTATCATTGTAGGTGACAGTTTAATATTATTTATGGAATATTACCCACAATCCTAAGCACTTTACATATAGTAATAATCAATGTTACTGTAACTTAATATGGTAGGATATCTTATTTCTGTCCTTTTTAAGTGTAGGATCTATCAAGCTTTTATAAAAGAGATGTATAATGTCTCCATTGGCATATACTTTGAGAGTGTTAGAGCCTGTGGTATGGATCCCCATAGACTGGTTCCCAATCTAATGTGTTAATGATCCATTTAATCATTTCAGTGGTTGAGTTTGCCATCCATGAAAACAATACAATGAGGTCTAGTATTCTTTCTCGTTAGGGTTTCTCTTTAGCTTAGACAATAGAATGGGTATACTTCTAGCTTTCTCTTTGAGGTAACGTTTCCCCTTCAGATATCTTAAAGAACACTTAGCAGTTAACATGAATAGTTGTTACCTGTGTCTTTCTGCTTATTCATAGTAAAAGATACAAGACAGTCAAAGAAGTACATATCTACAATGCCAGAGCTAAGGATACTGACGTAGAAAGATGAGTATAAGACCCACCTAGACTAAGTAGCAAGGCTCTGAGGAATGGGTTATTGAAGTTGAAAAAAGGAGAGGTAGAGTCAAGAACATCTTCCAAGAATTTAAGTGTCCTCCAAAGTTAACTTTGTAAAAAATATAAATGGAAATTACACTTTACACGATCATTATGAAGAATGAGTTGTGAATTTATATGTTTATCCATATCTATACATGTATGTAACAAGAATTAATCAATCATGGCATGAAGCTGAATAAGAGCAAGGTAGGGCATGTGTTTGAAGGAGAAAAAGCAAAGGTGAAATGATATAATTTTATTATAATTTTGGCAAAATAAGGTGTAATTTTAAAAAGAACAACTTAAGCATAGTATTTGCTACAGACTATGTAGATGAAATACTGGGAAAAAATGTTTATTTTATTTCTTCACCATGATCCATGAATACTCCTACACAAACTCAGAACTTCTTTTTCTTTTTAAATTATAATTCACTCAGATTGCATCCCAGGTGTTATCCGCTCACTAGTATCTTCCTGTTCCCACCCTCCCTCCCTCTTTCACCCTATTCCCTTCCCCTATATCTGTGACAGAAGGGGACCTCCTCCCCTACTATATGACTACAGCCAATCAGGTCTCAGCCTGATAGCCTGCTTCTCCTTCCTCTGTGTGCTTCCAGGCCTCCCCAGAACTTTTTGTATGCCAATGCTAGGTGGGCTAGTTTTTGAAATGTCAGTTGGATAATGAAATTTGAATTAAGCCCACTCAATGAGGATGACTACAGTTCTTTCAGTTTATGCTCCTGGATATGATAGCTATGCCTCAACTTTGCTAATGCTTTTTTGATCATGGAAAAAGTAATAATGATAACGATGCTGTTTTTTAGTTATTCAAACCTGAATGGATATGTGTTCAATTTTGGGGATATTATCAGACCCTGATGGGTTATAAGAACATTTTCAAATATTTGTGGTCTGAAGCCTATGTTGCTTCTTCAGTCATGGTCTCATCCAAGGTCAGCCTTTTCCCTGTGGAAACCTAGAACACACATTGCTAATCATCAACTTTCTCTTTCCAGCTGAGCCACGATAGGTCCTCTAAGTCCTTATGTAGCCAAACAACTGATTAGACTTGGCCTGAGCACCATATGACAATTTAGAATGAAAAATCAGGAAAACGATGTTAGGAAAATTGATGGCTAGTGTTAGTGCCCCAAAGGAGATCAGGCATTACTTTATCCTTGAATTGTGCAGATAACGCACACAAGAAACTCACTTCACTTCAATATCATGATCCCAGCTCCTCCCGTCATCTAATGCTGAGGCTGTCAAATGCATCATTGAGCTGAGCGTGGTACTATTTGCCCGTAGTCTCAGCACTGCAGAAGCTGAGAGGGAGGGTGGCTTGAGGCCAAGAGTTCAAGACCAGCCTGGAAAACATAGCAAGGTCCCATCTCAAATGTTAACAACCCAATTAACTAGTATGTAATCTTAATTTCCGGTTCGACATCTGCATCCCCAGTTACAAAAGAAGGATTTTATATTGAAGCATTACACCTGTGTCCTGATGATAGCCATGGACACTTCACTTACCACCCATACCACACACATTCAGGACATTCATTATGAGGGAAATAGCTTATCTTTAACAATGTCTCCACAGAGCTTGGTTGGTGAGAAACTCCAAACACAACAGGAGATCATAGAACATATGGAAACCTCTACTTATTGCAAATAGTCTGGCTTTGTAGAAGGAAGGACCCTGAATTTCTCCTCGGCTTCCACGATTCCCTCAACAACCACCTGTCTCAAGACACACAAAGGAACACTACTTAAGGAAAAAGACATTTGGTTTACTGCACAGTATCAGTAAGTACAGGAAAGTTGGCATTTGTCCACTTATATGATCCAGTTCAATTCTCCAGAGTCACACAGTCCAAGCAGCTATGAATGAACTCTCTGAGAAGTCTACGGCACTGCAGCAGTTTAGGAGATTGCCAGTCATCAGATAGTTGCTATATCGTTTGAGTCATTGGTGAGAAGTCCAAGAATGAACTAAAAGTGTCAAAAGACAAAAAAGGTAGTTGAATAGACAAAGATGCATACATCACAGGGGAAAAAAAATCCAAATCTACAGAGCCAGTAAAGGTCTGAGGGAAGCTAAAATTGTATTCCTTGGCAATCAGTGGGAAAATGGTAGCAGACCTAAGGTCAGTGAGAGACAAGGCCCAGAACAATTTTGCAGAGGGGGCAAAAACTTCACCCAACCCCACCTAGTCAGTTGCAAATAGCACGTTGCAATCTAATCAAGAAAGTGAACTTGGCATAGATCCAGGAAAAGAGCATTCTGTGTAGGAGTGTGGAAAATCCAAGAGAGAATACAAGGATTCAAATCCCAAGGGGAATGCAGTAAATAACTCACTGCCACATGAAGCTAGTCTCCTTCAAAAACACCCATGCGCACCTGCTCTCTTTCTTTAGCTCCTACAGCTGGAGCCCGAGCTAATACAGCAGAATATCCGCTCTCACAGTCACATCCCTGTAAGCTTATGGTGGGGTACAAAACTGTGGCTGCCTTGGCCACACACCTTGTGCTATGTAACTCATCAGCCATCCAGCAAGAGGTCACATAAGTCTGATTCATGTCCATTGTAACTCCCGTGAATAGTACACTGCCAGTTCCAGTGCCCTTTGGTCATTGATATTGACCTAAATTATTCATTGCCTATGGTCTCAGCCACTGTTGCAGAGGGCACCACCAAACACTCCAGAAAAAAAATAGATGCAATAAAAGGAAGAAATAACATAGAAATAAAAAAGATCTTTCCAGATCCATACCCAGAAGCGTGATAGTCCAATTAGTTTAGAACAGATGTGGGGACCTACAGTGGTTCTGGCAGCAAGAGGTCTCTAGGATGAAACATAGCCTGCATCTAGCTATGGACCATATGCTGCAGAGCTTGGAGCATGATTTGTGTGGTTCTTTGCTGAGATCCTGAAGCAGCAGCAGCAGCAGCTATATAGAACCACTGGTCAGTGGTGTGCTACTTTCAAGGAGGAGGCCATCTTCTACTGCTGCAGTCACACCAGCTATTGAGACACCCCCATGCCAGGAGACAAAATGGTGCATGACAGGAGGTTTGCACCCAGTCAGTTACAACATATCAGCAGAAGCAGATGCTTAGGAGAACATGGAAACCAGAAGCAAGGACAAAACCATTGCAGTTCCTCCAGTGTACAGTCAGCTCCTTGGGACAAAGCTAATGCTTCCAAAGAGGAGGCCCAACTCAGAAAAGCAAGGACAGTGGCTGGATCCTCTAACATTCTGGGTCCACATAAATATCTTTTTCCCTTCTCTTTGGTTCCAACCAATGTTGCTTTGGCAGAAGTGTGACAAGCAATTTGTTTGTGCTCCACCCATTATGGACCATCAGCTATATGCACTCAAAATACTCAACTGACAAGTACTGTTCCTGGAACAGAAAATCCTGTACCCAGAGAGGCAGCAAAAAGGTAGGGTTAGTCTGCTCAGAGCACAGCATCAATACAAAAAGTTTCATTCACAAAGCTTCTTTGCTGGACATTTTTCTGGGACTAGGGGCATGTAGTGACCAATTCCCTTCCTGTAGTTACAAAATACTCTACATAGCAAGACCACAGGAAACAGCAAAGATGTAAAAGTCACCTTCAGACATGAGAGTTCCAAACATTGTAGTTCCTCATTAGTATGCCTGGCAGCAGCCCAGCTATAGACAGGTGCTGTCTCGACAGCACCAGCCTTGGCATGGACTCTTTCACAAGCCCAATGCTTCAGAATAGATATAAGTAAGAGATACTTCAGAGATATTGCTAACATAGCTTCCCTTCCCTTTTCATATTTGTGTTGGTGTTGATTTATAAAACACCGAGTTTAAAAGAAATACACAAACAAAACATGTTCTGATGTTGGAGGAGTGGTCAACTAGATCACGTGGTGGAGCAAAGCCCAGTGATGGCTGTTTCACAGAGATCTTTGTCCTTAGATATTTCAAGGTGATGAGCCACTGCCTCGCTGTAGTGTGTTGGAATCAGAAGTGTGAGCACAGGGTGTGTCTTGTCTCAACTTGACAAGCTGTCAGCCCCTTGATAATACTACTTAATTATTTTATGACATACAGGCTTTTGAACAGGAATACAGATAAAGCGGTGGTTTGTTTTGCAGGATGTAAAGGACGGCCCCTTAAAGGAAAGATCAGTTTCCTTCCTCGCAGAAAGAAACAAGTGGCAACAAGCCTCTTAGTTGAAGAAGAAAGATGTAGAAAACATTATTATAACAAATTCTACAACAAAGAAAACTTTCTGCTTTGTGTTTTTCTTAAACACACCCATAAACACTTGTGAGGAGACACCAAGGTTGTCAGAAACAAGAACTCAAAGACAAGAAACAAGGAAGGCATGGGTTGGAAGTGAAACTTTTGTCCATTATTTATGTGTCAGAGTTCTACGTGTTTAGATGAGCATGAAACACGGTAGACTGAGAAAAAGAAAGTCCTGCCACGTTGTGGTTGTGCTTTCTGTATGTGCCATGGCATCATTTTGTATGTTTCTTAAAATAAAAGCAATATCAATACAAAGGGTGACTATGTAGATAAGAAAAGGAATTGCATGGTATCATCCCAGTTTTGTTTGAAATAAATTTTAGTCTTTTATAAAATCCTTCTCTTCAATATTGATAAGATGAGAACTGAACAGTCTGAAGCTCCTTGCCCATATTCAAAAATACATTAGCGATATTAAAAGACAGGAGAGATACAACACTTATGGGTTGTCAAGGTGACAGCCTCGCTGGCATCATAATTGCTTTTATCATATGAAGGTATTCTTTCACATTTTTAAATACATGTATTAAATATAAGGCCTATGACACAGTTTGGTAGATAAAAGTGCTTGCCACCAAGCTTGGTGACCTGAGCTCAAGCCCAGGACCCACACAACAGGAGGAAAGAATTAACTTGTACAAATTAGTCCTCTGACCACCATATGCCTGCCAAGGCATCCACAATTCCACCCTATGCATGTATTTTTAACATTTAAAAGATAACATTTTTGAAGCAAAAAAAAAAAAAAAAAAAAAGGAATATATAGGTTGTTGTGAGTGAATTATGTTTTCTCAAGATGCCAGACCATGCTTCTAACAGTGTTCCAAAATGAGATTCAGTAGTCAGAAGGAAGGAAGAGAATAGGCAAAGTGAGAGACATGGGAAAGGGTAGGTGTAGATATTTTAATAATCTTCTTCTTAGGGTTTTAAGATCTTATAAACTTCTGAAATAGAGAAGAAGGCTACTGGCTCCAACTTCAGAAAACACAGAATCCAAGAGACATTTAAAGACTTATATACTCTCAAGAACCCACTTGAGTACGTGTGAATCACAGGGTACTAACCACTGCCTTTTGAAAGACTTCTGACTTCCCAGAAGATGAAATAAAATGACTCACTAATATTTGAGCAAGGACTCACTTTTTCCCATTGGCATAACATCGTTTATTGTAGGTTAGATTTTTAAAGGAGCCAGCGCCTTCTCGAACTTCTATTCATTGTAGAGACTTCCCCCAATGTGTCAGTTGCTTGAACAGTGCATTCAAGATTTACTCAGCAATCACACATACATGATTATAGACACCTGTGGTTAACTGAGGTCTGAAGACACAAAGTGGAATGTTCTAGAAATAAGGGGTTTTAAACGGTGTATGCTAAGTCATATGACAAAACTTTCAGTGTCCTCCTTAGCTGATTAAGGGTCTAGAAGGTTCAGTTACTAAAGTGCTTGCCATACAAGCCTGAGAAGTTGAATTCAGATCCTCACCATCAACATAAAATCCAACCCAGTGGTTAGAACTGAATTCTGCACTGCCGAGGTTCTGACAGGAGATTCCCTGAGGCGTTCTACCAGCCAGTCATGTAGAATTGTCGCTTCAAGCTCAGTGAAAGATGCTGTCTCCAAAATAAGATAGTAATTGAAGAAGACACTAAACCTCTGGATACCATATTACACACATGCATACACTCAAGCCCATAAGTACGCACGTGCGTGCCCCCCCCCTCTCTTTCTCTCTCTCTCTCTCTCTGTCTCGAAATAATGGTAGGCTGGAGAGATTGCTCAGGATTAAGAGCTCATTTTTTAAAGTTAAATGTTACACTGATCATTTGAATAAAATATGTTTTTGTATATTTATTTCTTTATTGACTGGCTAATGAGAACATTATTTCCCGTTTTTATTGTGTTCTATTCTGCCTTGGAAAAATAGTGGGTATATCATCCATGGTAAACAAATCTGATGCAATTTCTTTGAAATGTACAAAAGCTAATGGGAAGCTGAAATTGGTTATCCTTTGTTTACGACAGAACCTCTAAGTCATGTTCATTAGCTCTGGCTCCCTGGCCCTTCACCATAGGCCTTGATCCCTGGCTACTTTTATCAGCTCTGAAATACTCTGTCAATAAAGTCTTATCTACTTCAGGTGTTTAGAATCAGCTTCTAATGCCTACAAAAGAATGCTAAAAGATACCTTTCTTATTTCTGAAATTCTCCTCGCCTGCCCAAAGCATCAACACTAGTTTCCATTTTCATTTATGGCAGCATTTAGGTAATATTCTGGGGGCAGGGGGAAATTTTAAAAGCAGCCAGCAGACTAATAGACATCATCAACTCTTTTTAGCTTTCTTGATCAGAAACTAAATTCTCCTTGCTCTCATGAAATCCCAGTGACTTGGGGATTACATTAAATATCACAATAGATACAGTAAATCTTTCATTGAAAGTTAAGAAGTATTTTCAAGGGGGTCATAGTTCCTTGGGAAAACATGGATGGCTTTATTATGCATGACAGACATTTCTACTTTAGCAGAAAGCTAAATCCCCTTTGGAGTTGCTTTGAAATGTATCCAATGTTGCCAGCAAGTGATCATCAATTAGATGATTCTGTGAATAAACATCCAATTTACTTCAATGATTTGCAGATATAATTTTGGCTCTCTCTGTGTATCTGTCTTTATTCAACTGCATATAGCAGCAATAGATGTTATGATTATAAACTAGCTATGTATATATCATTTTAAATGGCAATTAGGAAACAAATCACCTGAAAAAATGAAGGAAAGATTGTTAGGGTCTATTAGGTTTGAATAATCCCGTTTACCTTTGAAGTTGAATTTAAATTATAAGAACAAAAACAGCCAAAAGAAAATGCATGCAGTGAACTATATAGATCATATGTTTTCTGACAGTGAAACTGGAAATGCACATTAAAACTGATTAGTGCATTTTTCCTTTGGTAATAGAGGCAGAGAAGGATGCAGAAGTGCTTGGACATTTAATTTAGCAATTTGTCTTAGGGATGAGGCTCTTTAAGAACAATTTATCTTAAATAGAAAAAAAATCACTGACCTCAAAACAAGAAATATTGTTTGATGTGAAGGATAGAAAATGTTATGATTACTGCTATAAATGAACATCTAACTTTGAAATGCTGGTAATATTCAGGCAAGGAAGTGTGGCACAGGGCAAATGACAAGACCAGGGTTCAACATTTGAACTTGCTATCAATATATTTTCTGGAATTTCATTAGCAAAGCCTCAGAGGAGATATTTTGAATGGAAATGATAATTTGAGGATATGATCCTATGTAAATTAAAAAGAAAAATATAGGTTGTACCCTTTCACATTATATTGCATTGACAAACCAACCAACTCCAGTAAAAATGAAGAGGGGAGCAGGAGGAGAGAGAGACAGGGAAAGAAGGAGAAGAGAGGTGAGGAGAGAGAGAGAGAGAGAGAGAGAGAGAGAGAGAGAGAGAGACAGAGACAGGGACAGAGACACAGAGACAGAGAGAGACAGAGAGAGACAGACAGAGACAGACAGAGACAGAGACAGAGACAGACAGAGACAGAGACAGAGACAGAGACAGAGACAGAGACAGAGACAGAGACAGAGACAGAGAGTAAAAGGAGAATTAGCTCAGGATGTGATTTAACATCAAACACTATTAATAGATTAATAGCATGGTAGAATGTAGGTGGAGCCTATTTAAAACAATATATTCAAGCATAAGCTCTCTTAAGGCAATATTTAAGCAGGCTCTGGGATAAATTTGGGAAATTAAAAGATTATTGACAAGTAAACAGCAAAAAAAAATTCTGTGGTATAAGAAATAAATCATTATGGTTGCTTTTTATTATAAGTTGAGCTTTGGGCTCATCAGAGACTTTAGAGATGAGCAGAGGCACTGCACTCCTGTCTTCCCTAGCTGGCTGTGGGCACACTGCTCTCAGGCCATCCTGGGATTGAAAGGGAAAGGCAGTCTCTTGTGTTACTGTGGCTACAATCAGAAAAGGAGGATCTTGACTCCAGGAATATTCCCTAGATAAGGGTTTGCATTCTGAAACAAGAGGATGGGTAATCAATGAGGGGGCTATGATAAAGAATGTGCAGAATCTAGTTCCATGGTGGACAAGCCTGTGGGGAAAGGGGACATGCATTTTTTCAGGATCAGACTCTTTAAGAACCCCTGTTTTGATCCAAATGTGGGCACCAGCTGGTTTTGCTTTTTCTCTAGGCTGATGTCTATTTCTATGGAATTGAAAAATAAAACCTGCTTTCCTTTCACCTGTCTCTTGAATTTCTTATGATGGAGTGAGGGTCTCATAGCTCACGTCAGGAGCAAGAATAAACTGGCTGCCTTAGGCAGTGGAAACGGAAGGAAGGAGATGCTTTCAGATCTAAGTGGGAAAATGGGAGAGAAGCAAGCAGTCCTGCAGTCAGATATTGGAGGAGTGAACCTCACCGATGGGGACTCTGAATTTGAAAGATAATTTAGCGACGTGCCAAAGAGGCATCTGAGTTTATCTTTCTATGACAGATTTATGGTCAGTCACCCTTTGTGTCCCATATCTCTTCCATTAGATAAAAGGTCAAAATGGCTGGTTAGCGTCCATCTCTTTCACTGTTTATACCCTTGGACTCTAACATGGTTGAATTTAAACAGTAAGCAAATATCAGGCAAATTGGATAAGTCCTGATTTCAAAATGTTAGGAAACATTTGCACTGTAGCACCTTTGCCTATAAATGAAGGGACAAATATTCAGATGATGAATGTTTAAAATAAAAAGTATGTGTATGGATAAATTGGTATTAGCATTTATTTTCAGCTTCTTGCTGGGGCATACATTTTCCTCATCTTCATAAGAGAAATTAAGAAAGGCACAAATGCTATTATTTCCGGTCCTGTCTTGGTAAATTAAACTTTGTCCTTCAAAGACAGTATTGACATTAAATCAGAACAGCAGGGATTTTAGAGGCTTAAGGTATCCTCTAGATTTACATCACAAAAGTACTTCAAATAGAGGGTTTGGCATATTCTTCTTTAAGGCAACTGGATCATCTTATCTTTTATTTGAAGCAGCACAAGAAGACAAAGTAAAAGGACATTGTACCTACCTGGCATATGGAGATAAATATTAATCTTAGATTTCTCACTCAATATAAATAATCATCAGACAAAGTGAAATTATTATTAAATAGTAAGTACTATTAATGCAGTGCCATTTTAAATGTTTGGGAAATTTTCTTCATGCTTCTCTAATATAATTTTTGCCTAGAAATTTCTCTTCCTTATTATTCCCTAATTCCTATTCTCATAGTTCATGTTTATTGTTGAAAGCCCAGACTCATATTGCATAGCTATTTATATACTTATACTGGGAAAAATTAAATGCCCATTACTTATGTTCATTTGTTGAATAAATTACAGCTTCCTGAATGCAGTGTTCACAAATCTGTTTTACCCACTAGATTAAAAGCTTTCCTAGAGAATGTTCAGGTCCATCTTCCTCTCATCTCTGTTAAGTCTTAACGTGTGATGGGCTGTCATAAATAACTGCTCAAAAAAGAGTAGCATAGCTAACACAATAAATAAGATGTCTGTTACCAAGGGACTTTTTATTATATTTGATAGTCAAGTAATTAGAATAGGATGCCTTACCTAGCCATGGTTTTTGACTGTTGTTAACATTAGCAGACATGAATTCTTTGCTGAGGAACAAGCCACAAATCCAAAACAGTGGTTGGTTTCCACATAAGCAGTCCTGTCACAATGACATTAATGGGTATAGCTTGTCAGGCATGTTGATATTTTAGCAGGTAGCTGGGTCTAGCTTTAGGTAAGCCCATTGATTTTTTTTTTTTCTCTTCCAACAGCTTTCTAGCACTTTCTAGCACCATGAAAGCGAAGCAACAGGGATTTTCCTGCTAAATCTAAGATTGATTTCTTTGTATCTGTCCTTCGACAAAACTGCAATATCATCAGGAATGGGGTTCTTTTTTTTTATTAATTTATTCTTGTTACATCTCAAAGGTTATCCCATCCCTTGTATCCTCCCATTCCTCCCTCCCTCCCATTTTCCCCTTATTCCCCTCCCCTATGACTGTTCCTGAGGGGGATTACCTCCCCCTGTATATGCTCATAGGGTATCAAGTCTCTTCTTGGTAACCTGCTGTCCTTCCTCTGAGTGCCACCAGGTCTCCCCCTCCAGGGGACATGGTCAAAGGTGAGGCACCAGAGTATGTGAGAAAGTCATATCCCACTCTCCACCATGTAGTTAAGGTAGGAAACCAAGAGCTTTGGTTGGTAATAGTATATATATTTTTGGGGTGCCTTTGAGAACTGTGACCAGTAGCTATTAGGTAATCTTTGTCTGACACAGATTTTCATTTAATAACCCATATTATTTAGGAGCACTGATCACTGATACTTCTGCATAAACTTCTTTAAAAATATATTAGTTAGCTTAGAAACTAGTGGGCTTTCTAAAATAAAGTTTCTGGGTCTCCTTCTTATTCTGGGGATGTTGGCTACCATGAGGGCAGGAGGAGCAGAGGCAGCAGGCAGTGCTGGCAGGGCATGACAGAATGCCAGACTTCTGGAATGAGCTGCAGGGAGGGATATCAACTTTATTCCAGTGCTGAGGGGAATATTTAGGAAAAGGGAAGCAGTCAGGAGGTATTCAGATAGGTGCTCACAGGCTCACAGTGAGAGGTGCTCACAGGCTCACAGTGAGAGGTGCTCACAGGCTCACAGTGAGAGGTGCTCACAGGCTCACAGTGACAGGTGCTCACAGGCTCACAGTGAGGGGTGCTCACAGGCTCACAGTGACAGGTGCTCACAGGCTCACAGTGACAGGTGCTCACAGGCTCACAGTGTAGTTCATTTGTATCAAACAGCAGGGTTCCATTACCATTTGAGTAGGACTGACGGGGGGGGGGGGGGGGGGGCACGCATTATACAGAAAGCTGTGGCGGAGGCTGCTTCAGTGATAAGTCAGACATCTAGCTCAGGGCCACCTTCCATATAAGGACATGCAAAGAGTAAGAAACTCTGCTGGGGGAAGAGAGTCCTCCATCTTGCCTGAGCTGAACGCAGGATGGTATTTGGTCATGGAGGCTGCAACCTTCAGCAACAGAGTCCTCCAACCAATGTTTACTCATATAACCTTTAGTTTGGCTAGCTACCGCCTACCTCTCCTTTTTCCCACCTCTTACATCCATGTACATGCTCAAATGTTTAGTTTCCAGTATTCTCCTTTCTTATTTCATAATATGTGTGCTCTACCGTCATCTCGTTGTGTTTTTCAAAGTTGGATTGCAATGCCACGGGTTCCCAAGCAGCTTCTTTATTAATACCTCATCTAGGTTTAGCTCCCTCTGGCTTCCCATTTCCCATCGCTATCAACCCTCCCAACTTTATCGAATCCTTCTGCCTCCAGTTCACCTATATCCTCCCATCTCCCTTCCTTAAATGCACTCCTCTTAGCAATGGCCCATTTTTAGTTTCCTGGATTCTGCATTTATTCTATGTTGAACACATAAACTATATAAAGCTAGGACCCTCATATGAGTGAGCAAATGATGCATTAGCCTACTGTGCACTGGTCTATGTCTCAGCCTAATTTTTTTTTCTAATTCCATTCATTTACATGCCGTTTTTATGAGTTTTTTTTCTTTACAGCTGAGTATAATTCTGCTGTGTAAAGTTTACACGTTTTTATTATCCACTGTACAGTTGACATATAGTTTGGCTGATTCCGTATCTTAGCTATTGTGAATAGAGCAGCAGTGAACATGGATGTGTAAATAGTATCTGATACGTAGTCTTTTGGTTATATGCCAAAGAGTGCTCTATGTGGATCACATGGGCTAAGTTTTGTTGTTGTTGTTGTCGTCGTTGTTGTTGTTTTGCTTTGTTCTGTGAAACCTCCAGACTGGTTTCCAGAATGTTTGTACTAGTTCACTCTCCCCACAAATAGTGTATAAATGCTCCCTGTTTCTCCTAAGCACAGTGATATTTGTTGTCATTTGTCTTCTTTTGTACTATTTAATATGCACTCCAATGAAGACTAAGGATGTTGAACACCTTTTTGGAATGTTTATCAAGCAACTTCCACTTCTTCTATGAAGATGCTATTGATGTTACTTTTCTAAATATTCATGGAGCTAAGCTGCCTTCTAAATATACATATGTGTACACATATATATCCATCTATCTATCCATATATAGAGAGATATATGTAAGGATGTAATTATAACTATAAAAATAAGAGAAAGTATGAATTTAATATATAAATAAAAAGAATAAATTGGTATACGTTTTAAAATCTCAATTCACCTATACATCAAAAATGCTTGTGGTATTAATATCCTATAAATATATAGGTATATCTTGCTTAAAACAGTATGGAGAAGGATTCTTGGGTTGAGCTGTATGTGTACTAAGATGGTCCTACTCATATAGAAGTTCACATGAGCTCTCTATCTTTAGCTGTCACTCATCTGCGTCTGCCCTTCCAATCCCACAACAGCAGGATCCCTGTCACTCCTGTTTATCATTTGACCCACTCTACTTTCCCAGGCACTGTCCTTCTGCCCCTAGTTTTGCTCTACGTCTTTAAGCTATACTCACTACAGCTTTTTGGGAACCACCACAAAGATCCCCACCTCTATGGTCTCCCGCTGCTTCAGAGTAAATCCAACTTCTGCAGCATGATAAAATAGAGGCTCCAGTTAGTGAACTCATTTTTGTCAATCGCAGCAGCTGTCATTCCAACCCCTCTCCAACACATAAACACTTTATCTTTTAATCATGTTGTAACTTTTTTCACTGACCAATGCTTACATATCTCTTGAGTATTTTACCTGCCATATCCTACCTACCGGAAAGCCTTATGTGCACATTATTAGGTAGGCAGTCCCTCTCTACCATTGAGTCCTAACTTGAAGGTCCTTTGTGCTACGACCCAAGATAAATTAGGTGGGAACCTTACCAGCTCCACATCCCTTACCCAACTCCTTAAACCCTCATCTCTACGATCATAGTGCTCAACTGAGTCCTCTCTCTCTCTCTGTGGATTATACTCAGTCTCCCAATTCCCTCTGCTTCTTTTTTATATTGTTTGCCTCCTGGGAATATCCTAATTCATTCTTCTAACATCCATGTGTTATATGTTCTAGGTAGTTCTTTCCTTTTTTTAATCACTTAAGTTACATATATGTGCTTTACATGTAGATCACAGCTGCTCTTTTCTCCTCTCTTTCCTATTGCTCCCTCTCTCCTTCCCTACTCCATCAACTCTTCTCCTCCTCCTGCTCAGAAAAGGGAAGAGCTCCCACGGATAGCAACCAGGCTTCTGTATAGTTTTACATTCAGACCACTTCTATTACTTTAGATTTACTCCTTGCAATAGTACTTTATAATATGAAAATATGCAGCATATTATCTATTTATCTTATTTTTTAATATATTTTATTAATTTATTCATATTACATCTCAATTGTTATTCCATCCCTTGTATCCTCCGATTCTTCCCTCCCTCCCATTTTCCCCTTACTCCCCTCCCCTATGACTGTGACTGAGGGGGACCTCCTCCCCCTGTATGCTCATAGGGTATCAAGTCTCTCCTCAGTAGAAGAATGAATAAAGAAACTGTGGTACATTTTCACTATGGAAAATTTATCTTATTTAATCCATCTCACCCTGAACTTCTGCTGGATATCTGTCATTGTCATTACTGTTACGTATGATTTCAGTTCTACCAGCAAGACTTATGGTGTGGGAAGGAAAATATACAGTTCTTTATGGGCAAAATGGTACATATCTGCCTTAGCTAACTTAACTAGTAGTGCCTCGATTAGATCATAAAAGGGTGGGCAAAAATAATCCATTAAATGAATAAATGTATAAGTAGTTGATATTTATCATGAATAAATATGGATAACTAAGGGGAAGAGATTCTATCATGATAGAAAATTAAATAAAAATGTATTTTAATAATGATGATAAACAGGAAAACTGTAAACTTTTATCTATATTTAATGATATTTTATTAATTCTTTGAGAATTTAGCACACTGTGTTTTGAACATATTCACTGACTATCCATATTTCCGCATACCCACTCTGCTGTCCCCTCTTCCCTTCGCAATCAACTTTCAGCTTTCCTTTTCTTCCTCATGGAAAATTCTTAACTTTTAGTAAATATATTTGTGATAACTTGCTGTGAATTCTTGATCAAAAATAAAACTAGAAAAATTATTATAAAGACGATATTAAATTGTGTGTGGGCCTCTGTCTTCTGGTTTGCTTGTTGTTTTGGGGGAATTTATGCTATTCTTATTTGTAATTGAAGGAATTAATGTAATGCATATCTACTTAAGGGTTGTTACCTGACTTGTCACAGTTTTAACACTGAAAATAACATTGTCATAATTGCTACATATATTTATATTTTCATTCATTTAACTATTTGAACCTTTAACCTATTGTTTGTGAAGATGTTAAACACTATTCAGATTTATTAAAACAAATTGAGCTGAAAAATAATAGTATACCATCACATTTACATAATGGAGCATGGTAAATTCAAACATGTCTGCTGTACATATTACAAATACTTCTTCTTTGGGGTTTATGATTTAAAATGTATTAATGGAGCTTGCATTGTTTTTAGGTGATATCTAAAATTTTAAAATTATATTTATCAAAGCGTAAGCATGCCATTTTATATAGGTACACACTGTGCAGATTTCACATCAGTTTGAACTTATGTATATCCCTAAATACTTATCTTTCACCTTTAATGAAAATATGCAAAATATTTTATATTAATGCTTTAATTGCCACATATCTTTCATTATATGGCAATTAAAGCATTAGACACTGAAGTTTTGCTGTCTTTAGTTACCACACCATGCCGTATCTGCCAGGGCATCTCCTTCCTATTTACTTTTAACTAATAGTGATAAAGCATTTCAAAGAATAGTAATGAATATGATCACACAGAAACTATAAAGGTCTAGAAAAGCAGCTGTGCTACCTGAACCTGTGGCAATGTGTTTACATCATTTCACAAAGTGAGAAAAGAAGCAAGATACAGAAAATAAAAATCTAAATACAATTGGACAATAGCTTTGAGGCTCTGTGGGTTTTCACACCTTTTTTTTCCCTCACCACAAAAACAAAATCAGCTGTGTGAGTTGTTATAATACTGCTGGTTCTGTTGACAGTAAGCATCACCACCTGTCAAACTCCAAAATCAGCTTGTGGGAGCTGAATCTGACACAATGCAAGTAGCAAACACCTGCAGGTGTCCGCCACGCCCCCTTGCTTATTCCACACATACCGTGCACATGCATCTGGAGAGAGGCGGAAAAGCAAGAAGGCACATCTCCCTTCTCCTTCCCATATTTCTGTTTTATTCCATCCAGATCAGAAAGTATAACTGAATCATCCTATGTTTTTGAAGCATTGGGGTGTGTTCTGCTTCTGGTAAAACAAAACCTTGTTTAAATAAATGGGATGTATCTGAGACATAGTCTTGTTTGTGCTTCTGGCTGTTAGATTCTAGATCTTACAGATTGTGGATTCATAAGCTGAAATAAATCTAAGCACCTGAATTAACAGTGGGGGAAATGTCACCCACCAGACGAGTTTAACATGAGCAAAGAGTCAGTGTAAGTTACTGAAAGGCCACAGTGTATGTGCTACGTTAAATAGAACATTCATTTGGTCTCAACACTGGTTTTGAAGTCTTTATTATTTTCTCCAATAGACACACTTAGAGTCTCCTATCATTTCTTGTTTTGCATTTACTGTGTGTGTGTACATGTGCGAGAGCGTGCATGTGTGAGCATTCATGTGTGTGTGAGTGTGCGTGTGTGCATGTGCATGTGTGTGCATAAAGTAACCATGTGCATGTGGTTGGATACCATAGAACACATGTAAAAGTCAGAAGACAGCATAAGATATGGGTGCGCACCTTCAACCTTGCTTCAAATAGGGTCACCTGTTAACTGTTGTGTGACTCACGATAGCTGGTGCCTGAGCTTGACTTTGTCTCCTATTTCACTGTAGAAGTTCTGACCAATTTGCATGGGCTTTGGAGATCCAAACTCAAGCCAACTCACTTGTGTGGCAAGCACTTTATCTACTGAGCGGTCTTCTCATGTTGTTAACTTTGGCTGTACCCTATAGAGAAGTCTTTGTCACCCATTGTTTTTAACCATGATATGTGCTTTCCTATCCTCAGACCCGGGGAACGAGGAGTATTAACAAGATGACTTGGAACTGCTTAATCCCTGGATCCAGTTGTACCTGATGCCATTCACCTAATTCTTAAATTCTTTTCTTTCTCCCTCTTTCTTCCAATTCTTCCTTTTCCTATTCCTTAAGCAAGCTTTATTTTTGTCAACTGAATACATACTGACCCAATTCTAGGCTATAAGGAGCCACGTAAATCAGGCAGAGGAGTTTAGATTACAGAGTTTAGATTACTGCAATTAGGTATGGAAAGTAAATTTGATTGCCAGTAAAGTTGGAGTCAAATGGAAGTATAAAATTAGGCTATTCAAGGTTATGTGCATCACATCAAAGGTTATCTTAGAAAGCATATTACAGATGAAGTTTTAGCTTTAGTACAACAGACTTTATACAAGTTATAGAAGCATAAAAGTACTTCATAGAAACGCTTTAACTTATTAATAGTTATGTAAAACTCTATGCATGATTTAATTAAAAGTTGGGTAAAATATAAGTGCTGAGGCATTTGTTCCATAAAATATAAATGAGTTACAGCCAAAAGCTTCTTTCTTTCTCTCCCATTTTTTTTAATGACCTACATATTATAAACCAAAAATATATTCCTCTTGGAACCTGAGTCTAATGGATAACAGTTTGCTCAATTTATTTGGCATTTTACTGCTAACTTTTAATTATGATTCAAGCAGCAGTCATGAAAGACTGAGAGCTATGGTAGAGTGCCTTTGGCCATGCCATAATAAGCTCCCATAGAAAAAGTAAAAGTTTGCTTTAAAAAAAAAAGCTTAAGGAAGAACATTTTACACAAACTCAGTCAATAGAAAGAAAAACTAAGACATTAATGTTTTGAATGTGGATAACGGCATACTTGCAGCCAATATTCTGGGCAGTGGAGACTTAGAACACTGTTTCTTAGTTTCCCACAGCATTCTTATATGCTGAGCTTTAAGATTTACCCTAAAAACCCCTTCAAAATAACTCTTATTAATATCATACCTTAAGATATTAGATCCATCACGTATCAGAGAGATCCATCTGCGTGACAGAGGCTGCATCTTGAACATTTGCCCAAATGGTTGAATTCTCTGGAAATACTTAGGCACAAGCAATAACTGTATCATGAGAACACCTGGGGAAGGCAATTAGAAAAGTGTAGAACTATGTATACGCAAGGAGATCTTCACTGTATCCATGCACCTCTCGAAGTTTGGCTAGTGAAGTGACCTTTGTTTGGAAGACAGGTGATCTTCCAGACACAGCTGTCATTCATTCATTAGTCCACACTGATCTTTCTATTCATTCGTGGCACATGGTGTTTAAAACCAAACTCCTGCTTTGTAAGGAGAAGAGTTTGAGCAGTTCTAATAACTCATAGAGGCAAAAGTTGACCTAAGGAAAAAGGATTGAATGCTTTATTATAATTGTGATATATTTTCATTCATTAAATTTTCTCATTTATAACTTTGTACACTCAACTTATTCTCTTTACACTAATCCCCCTCCTAAAATTCACCTCTCATGCCTCCTACCCCTTTACTCTTCCCTGTATTTTTTTTTTTTTGTGACTCTATGAATTTAACCAGGTTGTTTCACATGGCTACAGGTAGAGCATGAAGCCTTCTGGATCACCATTTGATACGCAACCAGAAGCAATGAAATTCTCTCACCCAGAATTCATCATTACCAATGGTTCAACATGTAGGATGTTCTATTTTTTTTTTATTTTTGTGGTTATGACAACTGCCATGATTTAAAAAAAAACAACATGGGGGATGAAAGTGTTTATTTGTATTACATATTTAAATTATAGCCCATCATTTTGGAGAAGTCAGATCAGGTTCTCAGGTAGTTAGTATTATCACATCCAGAGTCATGATCAAGGAGAGAATAAACACATCTTTGCTTGATGGCTATCATATGGATCTTTCTTTCTTTATTGTTCATAATGCCCTATGTATCGAATGGTGCTGTCCAAAATAGGCTGCATCTTCTAACACCAGTTAACAATCAAAACAATCCCTACAGATGTGCCCACAGACCAACATGATCCAAACAATTCCCCATTAGGATGCTGTTCCAGGTAATTTTGCGTTATTAAAACAGATGATTCCAAAAGCTCTATAAGCCTCTTCCCAATCTAAGATTTGCACTTGACAAGCACAGCATACGCAGGCCCAGCGCAGGTACCTACAGATGCCATGAGATCTCGTTTGAAATGGCTGTCTCAACCCTCTGCTCCTCTCTGTACCTCTCCCTGGAACCTAGATGAGGTGGAATAAATGTTCTGCTTTGGCTGAGCAAAAAAACAATCATTATTTGGAGAATGTACGGCAAAGCAGCATGGGCATGGCAGCAAACATCTCAAACAGCACCATCTGAACTCATTTTCTCTCTGAATCAGAGCTCTCCTTTATTTCAGAGCTATTTGATCAGCCTATTATCGCACAGAGCAGCCAGGACTATCAAGCTTTTATGGTATCCTTTCAGTTTTTGGGTAAGGATGGAAAAAAAAGTTTTACTTTCTTAGCTGTTCCAGGAACATTCAAATATTGAAGCTCACTGTATTTGGTGAATTGAATCATTTTCTCATCCTCCTGTGGTCATGAAGGGAAAACATATTGATTGTCCAACTATGAGTCATATATTTAGAGCCAGAGGAATGATAATGAATAATTCCAAAATTTAAGTTTAAAATCATTACCCTGTCTTCCACATCATCATCAACTACTGAAAATAAGAAGAGGTACGTGAGGAAGGGACAAAGAAATCACAACCAAGCAAGTGTCCTTTATATATCCTCTGTACTGATATTAAGAAAACTGAGGTACTCCTGTGATCCAACCATTACTTTTTTTCAGTATTTTCTATGCTTAGTCTAAGATAGAAATTGCAGCAATGGCAAAGATCACAAATTGCAATAACTTACAAAGCTCGATATCAAACACAACCTTATTTTTTTAGATGGTGCCTCTAAGGATCTGTGATGATTAATTGAGATAAAAGTAATACAGCTAAGAGGGAGTGATGATTGTATAGCCAGTCCTAAGAGAGACATTTCTACTTTAAGCAGTTCAAATAATCAGAGTGTAATTTCCCCAAATTCAAAGAGCCTATCCATCAATAGAGAGTTGACGCCAAACTCTTCCTAGGAGAGCAACTGCATTAAAGAAATTGATTGTGTTGAGTTTCACATTAATGTTGATTACTATTCTTTGATGTGCTTCAGATGTTTCTTGAGAAAAATATGATCAACTTGTGGCAAAGAGCTCTTCATATCCATCTCTAATTAAGCTTGTCTTTATAGGCCAAATGCAGACTCCTAAGAAAGGGTTTTATTCTCTGTATGTGTGTCACTTGACTTCAAACAGAGATTTGCTCTTACTTGTAGAAGGAACATTTTAGAAGCCAAAGCATACTTATAGAGTAATGGTTGGTAACCAATGGAATAAGATACCACAAAATGAGTGGTTTAGATTATAACTGGGTATTGAATGTTATGTATGTATAAGCCTCTTTAGAGCACAAGACTTATTTTTCTTATCCTCAGTTGCACTTTGTGCCTATGATAAATCACACACACACACACAAAATAGTGATGCAGAAAAAGAACACAAAATGAAACAAATTAGAAGTGAGATGCTGATGTAATCCAATACTAACATAGCGGTCATAGTTAATGTGGTAGGAAAAAATTGGTAAACCTCTTTTGTATGTGCAATGAGAAACAAACTAATAAATTATTCCTGTCCACATCTTTAGATCAACATCGTCAACAGATATGTAGATTGTACAGTCCACTTATGCTTTTCAAGAAAATTTTATATGTGTGAGGAATGAGCTTCAGGGTACACATTGGAGACACAGAACACAGGCATTTTCAGCTCATTAGCACACCGTTGTGTGGAAGCAGATTAAATTTCTCATTTCATTTTCAATGTCAGTAGTACATGCATATCTGCTGGCAGTTAATTTGGGAGCTCTATGGTCCAAGGTTTCAGTCTCCCCTTACCGTTGAGTTTTCCCTCATATTTTCACCACTTCTCTTTGCCCCTTCCCATTCTTATTCCTCCAAACAATTTAAAGATGCATCCCTTATGTGGCATTGACTTTCCTTTGCACTTCTGAACATTCATTAAATGAACATTGAACTTCTGATTTTATTTTACAGCACTGATGTAAAGCACTGGGGTCATATTTAAAAATGTTACACACATGTTAAACTAACTTGAGTTTTTAGTTTTCAGGGAGAATGCAAAGCATGACTATTTTCAAGGATAGAGAGCTTCATAGCGCTTTTTCTTTAAATCATTGTTTCTGATCTTGGAGCGCATAAGATTTTTGTGCACATCAAATGAAAAATGAAAATTAAGCCACCTTCTCAAACCTTACTACAGCAATGAATTGTTACATTAATCTGAAAGTACACATATTAATATATTTCTGTGTGATTTTACTTGGTCTGCTCCCATCATACCATAAAACATTATCTATTAATACTATTTAAAAATCACCTGCCTCACATTCTCTCTCTCTTTTTTTTTTCTTTTGGATTTGAGGTTTTCTGGGAAAGTAACTACAAAGTAAGGAAAGTGTTTATAGTTTTATTCATCTTGGTTAGTTTCTCTTACCCATGAGTTGTTTTCTTAAAATTTGTATTTTGAAATCTTAGTCTCTCAAGGTTCAGAGACTTTGGTGATATGGCCTTTATCAATGTAATTAACTTACAATGATAATATTAGATAGAAAAGTAGTATATAGGTACATGGCTAAAATCTGTGTGCATGCAGAGACATGGAAGAAGATGGCTACCTACAATCTACTTACAAGCCCAAAGCAGAGGCCTCAGGAAACCAAGCAAACAAAAACCAGCCCTGCCAACCTATTGAGCACAGACTCCATGGCTCCAGAATTATGAGAAAATGCATTTCTGGTGTTTTAATCCCCAACCTTGAAGACATTACTGTAGCTATGCAATTGAATCTTCATGATGTTGGTTCTCTGTATCATGAGAGTTTAAGTGAATGCACATCTAGCATTTTAGCTAAAGTCTTTTAGTTTCAAGCAACCAGAATTCGTTCTTAACTAAGAATGTAAAATACATTAAACACTTCAACATGCTCCTCGCATGAACTGAAATCCACAGAACTACCACAACTGTACACAAAACAGGAGTTTGGTTGTTTAGATGAAATCAGACTTTGTTTTGTTTATTTGTCTTAAACAGAAAGTGAGCTAATGGAAGAAGATGATATAAATAATAGTATTTTGTTGCACTTTAGATTTGTTATTTGACATAGGTCATCAATAACCATCAGACACACCATGTTTAAAATCTTAAGTGTGACATAATCAAAATGCATATGGAGTTAACTAAAAATAATTTGATATTCATGACTTCAAATCCTCTAGAGCCAAAAGAAGATTGTGTGTGTGTGTGTGTGTGTGTGTGTGTGTGTGTGTGTGTGTGTGTGTATCCTTTGGAATTAGTGCACACAAATTTTGAGACAAAAGCTCAACATTGCTAAATGAACTTATTTATAAAGTGTTTGAGATTTGTAAACAGTCATTCTCATTATGCTACCTTCTTACTTAGATCTCAACAAAGGGAGGGAAGCCTGAGGGGTTTATCACCTGTGAAAGGTAATGTGACAGGTGCAACAGCTTTCCTAGTTGTCTCAAGAAAATTGTTATAATGATAGCATCATCTGTTTTAATGATTTCCATGGCCTAGAAAAAAAAATAAGATACCTATTTTCCCAAAGGTACCATGAGTTGACGAGGCCTTTATTTTCACATCTGTTATTCAGGCTATTTTCAGCTTTAAGCTAACAAGCAGTGAGGAGGTTGTTAAAATATTGGGAACATGTTACCTTTAGACATTTCAAACTTTTGGGAGATGCAACGCTCTACCAGCATTTCGCCACAGCTTGTTCTTATCCTTGAGTCCAATTAAGTGGAGAGTCTTCTATGCTTAGTGACCTAAAGATAATATTTATTTTTCCTAAGACATCTATTTTCATGCCAAGAAAGACACATTTGTGTATTTCACAGTATAATAGGATAAATATTCTAGTGATTATACCAGATTAAGAAGTTGTATTTGCTGCCTTTTTTCTTTTTAACTGTGAACAGAAAGAAAGAAGAAGAAAGTCACATGAGATGGAGTTGAAATGATTTATAAAAGAGGTGGGACTAGATCAACATGCTGCCAATTTTTAAAACTTTTGTATATTTAATTAATCTCCATAGTGATTGCTCTGTATATTTAAAATGCTTCACTGCTTAAAATATCTTTGAATAATTAATTAAGTCTTTGTTTTATATAGGCCATTGTGAAAGAACTACTAACAGAACAGGATGACAAAGCTGGCACAACTGGACTTTAGCAAGCAAGCATAAAGGGCATCTAATTAAATTTTAATATTTATAATGAAAAAATATTTTCTTCTTTTTGGAAAGAAAAATTTAACTGGAAATGTTATAGTATATTTGGCAAACATACTTTATGATAAAAGGACCAAAAATAAAGAAGAATGGCCTGAGAGCATCTTAATAGAGAAGGAATTATGGTGTGGAATGTGCAGGTGACAAAGCAAAAATAGAGGCTGGAAGAGACAGGTTTTAAAATAATATTATTATATAAAACCTTGAAAGATGCATTGCTAATATTTGTTTGCACAATTTCTCCCTTAGGTAAACAGTTGAACCTATCTCAGATTTATACCTTATAAATATCTATTGATCAACATCCAAGTTAACCCCAAATCCTTCTAGGACTCCATTGATTTGTTAGCTGAGAAAATCATGGTGTTTTATGGGTTTCGTTTGGGAGGTGGAGTGAGGTCTTTTTGATGTTTTGTTTCTTGTTTTTAGCCTTCGGTGGCACTGGGGATGAAAACCCAGGCACTGGCCATGCAACACATGGAGATAATTACTTCATTACTGTGCCCATCCCAGCCCAGAGAGTTTTCTCGATGTGATAAAGAACATTCTAGGGTATTTAGAGTTCCTCAGGAAAAATTCACTAATACCTTAATTTAAGCAAAATTTACACCTTTGGCTTTAGTAATAAAATGCATTTGGGGAGTTCTGCTAGTCATCTCAGTGGTCGGTCAGTACAGTAGTTCTGTTTTGAGCTAACCTAAGTTAAAACATAAAAATAAGTTTTCCCTCAATCAACTCAAGTCCAAAGTGTAGAAAGGCTCCAGTGAGGAGCAGGACTATGGTTACATTGCCATGCTAGTGTCACTGACATGTCTGGGAAAAGGGAGGCCAAAGGCATCTAAAGCTCAGCTATCTCTCTCTGTCCAGCACCTGTGCAGAATCACTTGTAATCACAAGATAACTCCATTTCAGTAACATAGATCTCATCCATCCTATGCTTTCTTGTCTATCTCTCAAGGAGAATTGGAAAGAATTTAAGGACGTTATTTTTAATTTTAATGTTGTGAACAACGCTGCAAACAATTATAATGTGAAAATGACACATGGGTGAGCTGTCCTGTACCATCATGTTTGTGCAATACTATCTAAGGTATTTCTTAAAAATACATTGTTTTTATAATCGTGTGATGGTTCATATGAGTGGCATACTTTTATATTACTTTATAGAACCCTTTGATGAAATAAACAGCTGTAACTTGATGATAACTCAATAATTCTTTCATCTTTTACAGTTCCTTTGAAGTGAGAAGTGGGAAAAGACAAAAGAAATGAGGAACTCGGGGTAAGGATTTACATAAAATTTTTTAAATAGGGAGGAAATTGTAATTAATGGCCCTTTTTGAAGACAAAGTCTCCTGTAGCCCAGGCTGTCTTCACAATGTCTAGTGTCACCTCTGGTCCTTCTGATTCCACCACTAGGTGCTTATTATATAGGCATTTGTTACCATGAAGAATTTATGTGGCACTGAGGATTGAACTCAGAACCATGGGCATGCTAGACAAGCAGCCCACAAACAGTTATATCCCCTACTCTTGCCAGTTTCCTCATACAACCATATGTACCGAGTAATGACAGCTCAGACAAATTTGAGAAAATACAGTGGATTGAATGAATTAAATGGCAGATATCCACATTTCTGTTTTAGAGGTCATTTAACCACCAAAAGGCTGACAGAGATGATTTTGGTGAAGTTGAATGAATTAAATGGCAGATATCCACATTTCTGTTTTAGAGGTCATTTAACCACCAAAAGGCTGACAGAGATGATTTTGGTGAAGAACTGTGCCCTTGTTTAACTACAAAACAAAAAAACAAAAAACAAAAACAAAAACAAAACAACAACAACAACAAAAAAAAACCTCCTGGAAACACCCAGCCTACCTCAAAGAAGATGATTAACATCAAAAGACATCCTTATGGAGTTGGCTTCCAATGTGACAAACCAGCCACTGGGCATAATGTCCTCATTTCTGCAACAGACAGAATTCTGCCTAAAAATGGGCAAGCTTTGATACAAGCAGAGTTGATAGCCAAACTCTGCCAAGACAGGATAAGCAAGCCCTCAATAGTTCCTGCCTCCCAAATATGTCTGTCAGAGGTAATGGGCTAGAAGGCTGAAAATGGTGCACTAATGTTATAGGGTGTATTGGGTGACTGTTCAGGCAGTAAACTGTCTTAATAATTGTTTCATTTTGGAAGCTGCTAACCTGCACTTCCGGTTCACTCAGATATTTAAGTTTTATTCCTTCTCAAGTTTCTGGTGGGGTTGAAGACAAGATAGTTTAGTGTTACAATTAATCTTAGTTGTCTAGGGCTTAAGATGTTATTAGATCAAGATAGATGTTTTAAATTAATAGAGATGAGATATGGTAAATATTGATTTTCATTCCTAAATTTAGACCCAAAAAGACAGGAATAATGTTTACTTCAAGTTTGCCAAAGAAAAATAGCCAAATCAGTATGAATGTAACATTTATATAACTCTTGATTGTCTCATGGTTCTTTCTGCTGTATGTAGTTTATTTTATTCATGTGTAATAATGTAAATGTGCATGTTAAAATAACGTAATTTTTAAAAATCTCCTATCTTGTTAGTTCACAACATGGCTTTGTGTTGTTTGATCTTTGTTTAGTCCTTGAAAAGTACCTTTCCAACCAGGAGGACTTGACTTTCCTGACTACAACCTAGCCTAGTCACTTGCTTTGTCAGTTGGGAATACCTAGATGCAAGCATGCACCAGCAAGCCCTGCATCCAGGTATCAGTTCAATAAGAAGAAATAGAAAAGACTGACTCTAATAAAATTGTAGTACATATTCAAGATGTGCCTGGAATAGCAGTACTGCCCAAGAGTATACAAGTACTCTAATAAAATTATTCATGAGGGTGTGCTAAAGAGATACAGTAGGCAACACTCAGAACTACTGAGACTGAATCACAAAATAGTGTTGGATTATCAGTTGAAGTCTAACATAAATCCCTATGAGTCCATACTTACAGAAACAAATAATCATGCAACTGCACAGTGATGAATGCAAGCAAACCTCCTGGTTAGAAGAGTGATTTTGGAAGTTAATGTGTACTTAAGGACGTTGACTGTGGTCATCTCAGTTGAGATTTGTTTCCTGAACAGGAAGTCTAGAGTGGAGCTGGCTTACTGACACTTAAGATCAGGTTATTGTTATTATAGTGCAAGCCACTGGGTCATTTAAAAGTATGTGCAAAATAAAGCAAAGTCAACAGATTCAATCATCAAATGAAAATAACATAACAGTAACATACTTAAGGTGTTAATGTATTTATAGAATGAAACCCTAGACTGTGGTGAAAATGGTGGGCGGCAGGTATAAATGGATAGCCCTTTGATCCCTAGGACAAGTACCATCAACAACATTTCCTTGTTCTGATTATTATTGTATACTCAATAAATTGCTTCGTTTGCTATAATGACTTTTGCATGGAAAGTCGGACATAGAATCTAGCATATGTTTATTTTACAAGAATATTCTATTGTAGCCAGGCATGCAGTGCATGTCTTTGATTCCACCTCTTGGAGGGGAGACAGAGGCGAGTGATGCTTTGTGAGTTCAAGGTAGAATGATCTACAAAGTGAGTTCGATGTCAGCCCGGACTACAGAATGAGAAGCTATATACAACCAAGATAAATAAAACTTGAGCATGTAAGAAGTCAAAGTAGATAAAGGAAAAAAATATATCGTACACTCAAGAGATTAAAATTGCATTTTGATAAGCATAGAGCAGAGAAGCATTTATATCTGCTTTTCCAACTTGAAAGTGCTATCTGGTGGGATGCTTTTCATGTTGTACTTGGATCATTCTGTAATCTTTGACTCTTTTTTTTTTTCAGAATACCATTTTAAACAGAATTAAATTCTATTAGTAATTGTGTGATGAAGGATTCAAAAAAATCTGCTATAGGAGATAACAACTGTGAATCGTCTTTTTGAGCTGTGCTTATGTGTTGTGTTATTGACACCAAGTTAACTTTTGCACTTGCTTTTATCTTTTCTGTAAAAGTAGAGCATCACATATCAACTTCTCTGTCAAATGCATAGTCCATTTAGTTTTCCCTAGATCTGCTTTAACTAGAGACTAACAACAAATAGAAACCTGAACTCATTTTGAAATCTGTTTTCTTTTAGACGCACCATTCTTATCATTCAGTAAAGAGAGAAGTCAAAGTCACCAGACATAATTAATACCACAGGCAAAAGGATTAGTATTCAGAAGACTCCAAGTGCCTTGAATAAAAGTATTGAACACCTCTCTGAAGGGACATAGACGTGAATGCTGAACAAAGAAATACTTAGGATACTATATGCAAGAAATTTGGCTTATCAATAATCCATAACAACAAAACATGAGCATTTTAAACAGTGCCACGCTCAGGAGATATTGACAGGCTGAAAATGACTCCACAAGGTCTGAATAAAGCCATGGAGTGAATAAACAGAAGAGAGGAACAGAGAGCCCACTGAGCTGTCTATTGATCACACTGTCTTTGGGGACATTGTGGCTAAGTCTTGGGCCCCTTAGAGATGGTGTAACTCAAGGAAAATGCTGAGACAAATAGAGACAGTCTCATAAAGAATACAGTATCTCTTTTTAAAAAATAATTGATGTGCTTACTAGCTAAAATGTCCCCAACTTGAACAACGGAAACTGTATTTCTATGTAGAGGAATGTAAGACAGTTGATTATTTGGAGTCATACTGGTGTTGTTAGCCTTAAAATAACTTAAGTTACCACTTCAGTTCCGACACCAACTTTCTACTCTAAGTGGTCACTGATATAGTGTTGTAGAAATTATTTTTCTATGCTGAAAAGTGATTAAAGACCCCACGGCCCTTTGCAGGTCTGTATTCACTGGTTGCTTCTGGCACCTGTGCATTTCTGAGTGGACTTGTTTCAGCAATGGTAAAACAGACCATCATTACAGCCTGATGTTTTTGCCTGTATGAAATTAAAGACTGATTTAGGGAGGGAAAACACCATATATGCCCTGGGGCTTGCTTTTCAAATTAGAGAGGGTGCCAACACACTCAAAGAAAAGGTAGATCTTAGATAGGAATAAGGAGGACCCTAGGGAGGATGCTTAATTCTCATTCAGAAGGACAAATAGAATAGACACTGTAAACAGTTGACGAGAGAGAACAGAACAGGAAACTACCACAGATGTCCTCTGAAAGATGCCACCACGTAGGGGATCCAAGCAGGAGTTAAGTCTCACAACCAAACTTTGGGCAGAACACAGGGAATCTTATGGAAGAGTGGGGCAGGATAGAAGGACCTGGAGGGGACAGGAACTCCACAAGAAGCCCAACAGAGCCAACAAATCTGGACCCAGTGGTGACTGTGGAGACTGATGCACCAAACAAGAACCATGCACGGAGAGGACCGTGACCCCCTGCTCAGAAGTAGCCGCCGATAGGCAGCTCAGTCTCCATACGGACTCTTGCAGGCTCTTTTATCACTCCCACACATGCTCCCCCAGCAGGATGCTTTACCAGGCCATAGAAGAAGAGGATACAGATAGTCCTGATGAAACTTCACAGCCTGGGGTCAGTTAGTAGGGGAGGCAGGTTCCGGGTCTCTGAGGACTAGTACACTGTCATATCACAAGTTCTCCGTCAAATGCACAGTCCGTTTAGTGGGGCATAGTGGGGAACAGGGAGGGAGGGAGGGAGGGGAGGGAAGGAGGGAGGGAGGGAGGGTGGGACGAGGAGATGAGGGAGGGGACTGTGATTGGGATGTAAAATGAATAAATTAAAAAAATAAATTTATATTTTTAAAAAAATGTCTAAAACTGGATTAAAGAAAATTTTTCACAAATGGTTCTCTTAATAAAAATCTGTTTCCTGGTAAGTGAAGGCTTTCGTGGGACATGCCCCTTGGGCTAATAAAAAAAAAAAATCTGTCATTTGTCAGGTATTTACTTTTTAAATTTTAAAGCTTATATTTGATTGTTATATACCACAATCATGTCTAAAGAATTTTGCTGTACAAGTAATATATGGTAAAACTGCAACTTTTTATTATTTGCTACTTATACTTAGCAAAAAGATACCATTAATTAGAGCAGCACTTTGAGGGCAGAAATAGGCAAAACAATGACTATAAGGTTAAATATAGCATATCTTTGGAATAGAGGGTCATTTCAGTCCTACTAATAGCTGTCCGTTGTGAATTCTCTAACGCATTTAAGCAGTTTTTTGAAATACACTGATATCACAAGAGAAGAGATGCAATCAAATAAATGTGGACATTTGACTATATTTGACTATGTATGTAAATGTGGAAGTTTTTTTTTTTAAGTTAGCATTGTTTTTCCTCCTTTGCGTGATAGCAGTGATGCAATCCTATACTTTCTACATGTTGGATACATAACTCACAAGAATAATAATGAAACAATTTTTTTAAAGTAACGTGGTAAATAAAGTAGAAATGAGTATTGCAAATATATTTGCAGGGAAGATGTGGAGAGAAGCAATACTAAAAATAGAAATATGAGAATGGCTTCCTTTGGGAAAAGGGCCTAACACCTTCTGCAAAAAACTAACTAATTCTCAAAGTTTTTCATCATGAGATTTCTCTTTTTAGCTGACAAATAAAAATGTGAGGAATACTATTTCCAGTTCCAACCGAGGCAGGTTAAACTTAATTAGCCTCATTCCAATGTTAATGTGATTCCCCCCCCCCCCCTTTTTTTGCTTCTGAGGTAGACTGAAACTCTAGGTGTTATCAGATCATCAAATCAGCTTTGCAAGGATCTGCACCAAAAAAAAAAAAAAAAAAAAAAAACCAAGCCTGCCAGATACAGTGGTTTCTTAGGGTAAAATACAACTTCCCAGACAAAGATGAATATGCAGGTGGCATCATGTGTTTCAGTATTTGGTGAACATGACAGGGCCATTGCCGTGTTTATTTACAGAATCAGTGTGCGCAGAACAAGATCTGCACAAGATCCAGTTAGACAAAAATCCCGGCATCCATCAGGGCAAGGCAGCTCAGGACAGTAAATGGTTGCTGGGAAAGGTGAACCGGATTTCTTCAGGGCTGTTGTCTCTGAGAGGCTACACCTGCACACGAAGACAGCACTCAGTACTAAGTGGACTGAGTATCATAAAATATTAAAAAAGAAAAAGTACATTTAAGGTGGGGAGGAATAGGGGTAAGGCATAGGAGACAAATAGGGAGAAAGATTTGATCAATGCATTATAAATGTATGACATTCTCAATAAGAATTTTTATTTTGTTTAAGAATTTTTAATTGAAATTAAAAATTAAAATAATGGGATTGATAGCCTAAAGAAAAGGAAAGAATGTTCTTCCTGTATGGAGAAAGGTCTCACATTTCTGATTTCTGGCTTTATATGTTATCTGGTAATGTACCATCCATCATTCAAACTATACTATTCAACCAAAATAATATAAATAATAATAATAATAATAATAATAATAATAATAATAAATGAATAAGAAGGAATAAATATGGTACACAGGAAAATAGAACATGCATTATTGTTTGGCTTTTGCAATGCCAAATTTAGTCTTTCTCATCTCTTGAATACACTGGTCTTGTGGTTCAGTAAACAACAGCATTTGACACATGCCCATGTAGCAGCTTCCAGAACCTAAGCCTTAAAGTGTCCCTAGCAGCTTTTGCTTCCATTTGTCCAAGGATACTCCTCTAGAGGGCTCTATAAGAAACTGAGGATGAGGCTCATTTTCAAGGGTCTTGAATTATCTTAGGTGCAAATGAATCTTAGGTGCAAAGGAGAGTTAATGTCAGACAATTCTTTGATGGCATCCTATCTCCCAGAGTAGGAACCCTATGTGGCATATATAGTCACATGAGCCACCAACATGGCAGAATTCTAAAAAGCAAAGGCTTGTGTTCAGCCCCAAATTAGTACATAACAATATAGAAGTAAAATAAATGGCTTTTTGGACTTAGAAGTCATTTATCAATATTTTTCCAGTCAAGTGATTTATTGATAGTTATCAGAATGCCAATGATCATTATTTCAGTAAATATACATTGTATTACTTGCAGACTTGTATGTTCAGAAAGCAACTAAAGTGTTTTAGATTGATTATGAAAAAAAATAATGTTAATAGTGACTATTCTATTTCTCTTGCCTGCTTTTATTTTAGAAATTACAAACAATTTTACAAATAACATTGCTATTTTTCTTAGAAATTGTCACAGTAAAGCAAAGTATTTTTAGGATAAAATTTTGTACATTGTAACACATGTACAAATAATGGAAACATTGCCACGATGAGAATACAGAAGTCTCATTTCTACCAAAATGTCATTTATTTTATCTCTTTTACTTAAAAAACAGCCACATGAAAATTAATACTTTACTTTAAATCATTACAATATTTATTTTTCATATGTGAGAAATAGAATGTCATTTGACACAGAGAATTGAGTAACATGGTATTTTATTTGTCATAAAAATATAAAGTGAAACTCTCAAGCCACATCATAATGTATTTTAAACTTTATAACAAACTCGCATATTATTCTCTAGCCTGACTCACACTCACACTTACAGTGCATGAGAATTTCCTTTTCTCAGTGCTTTAGATAGGGTTTTGTGTAGTCAATATGGTTCATTTTAGTTATAGTAGGTACATGATAATGCTTATTGTAATAGGCTCCAACGTTGAGCATTTTTTCTTATGCTCATTCATATTTTGGGTAATGATAAAGACACTTCCATGGGGTTTTTTTTTCCTGTCATGAGAAAACTTGATAGTAAGATGATTATGAAGAACAAAATTAGGAAACGATGACAACTTGATGCCAAATGATACCAATAGTCCCATCATTCCATCTTCATATGGTCAGAGGACGATCTGTGCATTTCCATCATAGCTTTCTGAAACCTGATCTTGCTGAAAGGGCCATGCTACTTTAAAAGAAAAGGTTATGATTTGCTCTTGTTGGTTACAGTGTCTCAGAAGGATCTGCTCTACCCAGCCCAAACACTTTGGCCCAAAGACTCTTTCTTGGTCTCCATCCATCCCCTTCTACCTGCCAACCCCTAGCCAACTGATCCCTCCACTTCCTCCAGTGATTTAGACAATGTGTTACCTTTCATGCTGTCTTGACTCTAATAATTCACATTTAAGTTTTCTCTCTGCCTCTTCATGCCAATAGAGCTTATTTCTTTTTACCACCAAGATCCATTTTTTATTGGCACACCAGGCTGTATCTATTCTTTCCCTTACTTAAGACTGTCCTGAATGCATATATAATGGAGACATTCGGACAACTCTATAAACCTTGGCGTGCAAATTTTTGCACTTTCTCTGTAAACAGATTATTTCTTGACCTAAGAAATCTTCATTTTACTGTCAGTTGTTGAGGATAACTCTAAACTAGATCATTGTAATTTCAAAGCCCTTCCAGTTCTACCTAGCTCTGTACTATCTATGCATTTCTATAGTGACAGTGTGAGCAGGATGTTGAAATATATGACACTTTGGTGTGAGTATAGAACGCTTTGGAAACATATCATGTGTGTATCTCCAAGATCCTGCCTTTCATCAGCTTCCTCAGTCATTTACTGGCTTTTTTTTTTCTGTAGAAAGAAAACAAAGATTTCATTTATCTTGTTTTTTTTTTTCCAAATAATTTGCCAAGTGATGTCATATATCTAACCAAAGAGCAGAGGAGAAAAAGTAAAGTCATCAATGGAATACTCTGTCATTGGGATCAGAGCTGAACCCTCCCCCAAAGTCCAGGCTTTGTGTGGGTGCCTGATATGTGCAGTTGTTACCAACAGCATGTAATCCCTAGAGTCTGGACTTTGAAAAAACAGAATAGACAAAGATAAGAGCATACATTTTATCCATTCTTTATGAGTGCTACCAGATTATTTCCTAACATTGAGCTGGAAACAGAGAATTCCAACCTGGATCTTTCTCTCCCCTTGCTTCATTGGTGTTGTATTATTGTGCAGTTATTTAAGCCAGAAGATACCAAGTGAGAGAAAGCCATGAACCTGTAGGGTCCATGGTCATTGGTAGTCCTTACTTGCCCTACCTGCCTGCTTGTCTTTCTTATATCCTCAAAAGGCTAGTCTATGCATTCTGCTCATATATTCCTTGTAAATCACAGGGTACAGCAGCTTATTCTATGTCATCCAGAGCCCAAGCCCAACCTCCTTGAAAACAGAGTAGGTTGATTTAACATACAGGCCTTATGCTAAGTGTCTTCTAGAGATGATCACTTTATCTCTGACAGCAGACTTTTGTGTAATTTTATAACTAAAGACACTGCGTACTCACTAGTCTAAATAACCTTCTCAGTGTCAAGCTCCTACCGAGAAGGCTTCATGATCAACTACTTAGGATTCTTGGGTCGGAGGGCATAAGGCACTTTCTTGGGGGGACCTCAGCTTGGACAATGACCCAAACTTAGAATAGAAAGGGAATTTGATAGGAAAGCTCTTTGCACTAAAGCTTGAATTACATAAGTAATGCTAAAACCAATTTTCTTCTCTCATTATTTCGTTGACTCTGGCCCTGCTGCCAAAGTCTTCTCAAGGTCAGAGCTTGCATTTCTTTGCAGTCAGAAATGTGCTTGTAAAGCTCCTTAAAGCTCGGGGAGTCTGAGGGGTTGGAGAACAAATCTCTGATACAAACTTCAAAAATTGCACAGCAGAGTGCAGACGAACAAGAGACTTTCTTGGTAATCCTCTGGCTCTATCCAAGGATAGCTTAGCTTTTGGTAATGGCTACATAATATGCTTCAAGGAAGGTTAATGGCATTTTTTAACAGAGTAGAGTTTTATTTTGGCATTTTCTTTTCCTGTTTCATGTACAGCATTTAAAAAACAGATTATTTTAACTATCAACAAAAATTTATTATCTGGAATTTTATTAAATTATTAAATGCCATCAAACAAATTTTTCCTTATATGAAATCCTGAGTGAAGGCCCTGTATTAATGATCAACATAAATTGCAGGATAATTAGATCTTGACTTAGGATTTAGCTATAATTATAATCATTGATTTACTTCAAAATATGAAGTTTTTGGCAGTATTTTTGATGTTATTAGACTCTATAACTTTGGAGAAAGTAGAGGTGCAGGTGTTCACAGAGTGACTACTCTTTGTCATGCCTTCTCTTTAAATATCCAAAGCCACCTTTTCCCCTTGGCTTCATCTGACCCTATTTATGTGATCATTTCCTCATTTTATTTTCTTTTATTTTATTTTCTTTTTAAGGATTTATTTTTTATGTGTGTGTGTTAATGTGTGTGTGTGGCACATGTGTGAAGGTACATGCAGTAGACAGAAGAGGGCATTTGATTCCCTGGAACTAAAGGCAACCACACTCCAAGCCCTTAGTCCCTGAGTCATCTCTTCTTCCCTATGTATTTATGTGGACTTAGTCTTTTGGCAAATATTTATTTTATAAGGACAATGATAATACAGGGCAGAAACCACTGGAATGAGATCATTTTATCTTAAGTACATCTCTCCATACATAACCTACAAATAATTATATGCCCAGGCACTGAGAATTAGCCATCCAAGCTATGAATGTAGAGGGTAAGACATGACCCACCCTATTACAATAACAGATTTGATGAATTTATATACACTCTAGGTGTATATGTGTATATATCTGTGTGTACTTACTATAGAGTCAAATACTCACATCATTTATTGCTATGAAGTTACAGATCTGAATCGACTCACTATGGGAAATAGATGCTTTTCACTACTAAAAATCATATGTTGACATATGGCCAACTGTGGAATATTCTATAGTCATTTAAAAAAGTCAAAGCACTTAAGTACTTGTTCTTACACACTTTTGTTCCCTTTGATTTTTATTACACAAACATTGGTCAATAACATACACATTATTAGAGATTCTTAGAAATAAACTATCATATATATCATATATATATGGTTTCATTTTGCCATGCATTATGCTGATCATCTTACTAAAGGATTCAGCTGATTTAAATCTTTAGACATAGCACACAATCTTATTGTATTATTGCCGTTGTAGGTGTATATGTATATGTATATGTATTGTGTATTGTATTACTACCTTTGTTTGACTTAACGTGTATAATTCATCTCAGTGCTTTGTTTCTGTATTGTCACTGAACAGGAAGCTACCAGCTCGAGAAAGCAACAGTGACTGACTAAAGCCTGAGGACAATGGCAGTGGGAAATGGGTCAAAGAGTAAAAAACAGCCCTTGGTTGAAAGAAAGCACTTCTTAATGATGCTGACATGGGCCCAGAGGCTCTGGCAAAGAACAGAAGTGTGACCTTCATGATTCACTGAGCAGGCTGGCACCAGTCTCCACGTACTCTGAATAGATGCCCTGGAGAAGTGTGAACCCTAAACCTCACTTGCTACAGTAGCAGGAAATGGAAGGCTCCACCTTAGGAATCTCTGCTGGGTGACCGTTTCTTTATAGCTTTGCTGGTTAAATGACATCCAACTTAATTGGTAACTTGCTGGTTGTAATTGTTCTTATTGCTATCTATAGTTTACTGTTTTTCTTCCAATCCTCCGGAGTATTACCCTTCCCCTAGTTTTTTGCCGTTTGTTTTTCTCCCTAATGGTGTGCGTGTGTGTGTTGTGCATGTGTGTGTATGTGTGTGTGTGTGTGTGTGTGTGTGTGTGTGTGTGTGTGTGTGTGTGAGAGAGAGAGAGAGAGAGAGAGAGAGAGAGAGAGAGAGAGAGAAGCTGTCTTTGCAAGCAAATGTGATCTTGCAGAAAAAAAGACAAACTTCTTTACAGTCTTTGCAGCACTCCCTGTCAGTTCTTCAGGCTGATTCAAGGTGACTGCTTTTTGTGTTACATTTCTTATCTTAACGTTCTGTTTCAGGAGCTGCCAGAACATTCATTTTATTTTCACTATGAATGCAAAAATCCCCCAAGCTTCCGCAGGACCACTGAGGCTTACTAATTAGATTTGTTAAACAGAACTCAAAAGCAAAAGGAATTTGTCCTTTTCTTTTTTCCTTCCAAGACTTCCTTTCTTTATTGCTTTACTGAAAGTGTGCTGTTTGATAACCCTTCGTGCTAAAACATTGGACTATCAAGTGTGAGTTCAATGAGTTGTCTTTGGCGTGGCTTTGTCAGTGCCAAGCCCTGCCCTGCAAAGATTCCATCTAGTGTTCTTGTGTTTGGGGTCACTAATAAGATTGGCATGATGTCTAATCTTAGTGCTGTAAATGTGCTAGGAAAATAGCACAGAAAAATTTCTTGAAGGTTTTATGAGATTAATTTAAGCAGAAGGATAGTATCTCTATTGCTATGTAGCAGTTTCAAAACTGGAATAGGCAAGAAACATTTTTTTCTTTAAATTGAACATTTCTGAGTATTAGCACATACATAACTTTAGGTACCAATAGACACATTCAGGGAAGATGTGTGGAACAACTTTAGCCCCACACAGAAGTCCCTTTTCTCCTCTCTTGCAACTAAAACTCAACTACAGTTTAGTTTAGGTCAATCTGTCAATGTTATTCTCTCTCTCCCTCCCCACCCCCTCTCCATCTCTCTCTCTCTCTCTCTCTCTCTCTCTCTCTCTCTCTCTCTCTCTCTCTCTCTCTCTCTCCCTCTCCCTCTCCCTCTCCCTCTCCCTCTCCCTCTCCCTCTCCGCCCCCTCTCTCTCTCTACCCCTCATCTTCCTATCTTTATCTGCTTGCATGGATTCTTTCACTTAGGTATTGATGCCATTATAACTTAGGCATCATGCTGCCCCTATTCATTGTCATTTTCTTTTATTTCTGAGGAGCTTTCTGATATATTTGAGAATTTATCTGTTTTTTCACTAAAGGTCATTTATTTACTACGCAAGTGGTAAAGACTCTAAAAGGCCAATCAACTGATAAGAAGTGAGTCTGGAGACCTGGAATATTATATATAGTTCTAAAGGCTAGCTTTAGCTTCTTCAGTGAATACACATTGCCCCTTCTATTTCTGACCTAACATGCATGTAAACTACTAGGAAAATCTTCTTTGGAATGTGCTAACAGACCATCAGTTCCCACTAGCCCAAAAGGTAAAAATATCATCAGACAACATGTGGGGGCACAGGCAGAGACGTCCATGCTTCAGTGTAAGCCATCTACCTAACGTTTCCACCAACATATTTTGAAAGACCTTTATTTGTAACTTCTTTTTGTTATATTCCTACCAAAAAACTTCCAAAGATGCTTATGTTGAAACATGGTATTTAGAGTGGCCTGAATCCATGTGCTTAGGTCATAATCACTCATGTTTGGTTCTAGAATTAATTTTCTACTACTGCCTTTGAGAAGAGGATTATTTTTGTATCAGAAGTGATAATGGGTCGCAAGTTTCATACAAGTCTAATCTTACAAGAATTGAGTAGACTTCTAATTCTCATTCTGCTATATAAGGGTTTTAGAAATGTCCACTCTGTTTTAACAAGGGAAAACCCGAGGAGGCAGAAATAATCAAAAGCTCTTCTGAGATCTGTCAGAAAACTAAGGTCTTGAGACACACTGCCTCAGAGTGAAAATAACAGAGCCATAGAAGGAACCACCAATGAATGGAACAAAAATCCTGGAGCAGGCTTTTCTGGGGGAGCTAGCAACAGTAGGACATTAACTGTGACTCAGCTGATTGACGTTCAGTGGAAAGAATTTAAGAAATGTCAGAGGATCAGTCATAAGGACAAGCCCACACTTGGTGAGTTTTCCTCACTGCCAAGTTTTCACAGTGATTATCAGAAACCTCCTCATATTCTGGCCAAGAGGGGCTAGAAGGATGAGAAAGAAATCTGTATTTAACCAGGCTCATTCTCAGGGAGAAGCCAGTTATCCATAGCTGGGCTTGCTGAGAAATAATCAGAGACAAACTAACTACTCTGGGGGATGGTAACTCCGTTCCCCTGTGTCACTAATAGATATGTGAACATTGACAATGGGATGTTTATAGTCCATGGATATTGGGAAACAATTTTGTCTCCACCCTACAACTTTCCTTCTTCATCACATTCCTGAACAACTGAGCCTGTTCCTCCCAATACTTAGATCGCACTCACCATTTCAACAAAGAATTGATAGGCCATAAAGATAAGACACATACTTTGAAGAAATTTCACAAGTTGTAAGAATTACCACCACAAATGGAAAGAATGTTGCACCCAGATTTTTAAAGACAATCTCTGATTTATATTACTTAAACTTCAGTGGAAAAACAGGCAATGTGCAAGAACAAATGGAATGTAGCAAACAAGATGGAAATACTAACAGTGAATAAAATGGAAATGGTAGCGATAAAATGATGCTGTGAAGAATGAAAATTCCATTACACAAGGGATATCATTATGGTAGCCAATTTTATGTGACCTTGATACAAGCCAGAGTCATATGAGAGGAAGTAACTCCAGTTGAGAAAAGGCATGTGTAAGACTGGGCTGTAGGCAAGCCTGTGTGGTATTTTCTTAATTAATGATTGATGTGGGTGAGCATAGCCCATTGTGAGTAACTCCATCCCTGTCCAGATGGCCCTTGGTTGTATAAGGAAGCTGGTCAGGAGAACTATAAGGAACAAGGGACTAAGCAGCACCCCACATAGACTCTGCATTAATACTTGCCTCCAAGTTCCTGCCTTGTCTCAATTCCTGCTCTAGTTTTCTTCAATAATGGAATGTGATATGGAATTATATAAATATAAACCCTTTTCTCTTTTAGTCATTGTTGGTTCCAGTGTTTCATCACAATAGTAGCCCTAAGGTAATGCTATAGTAAATCAAAAAAGAAAAGCAAAGGGAAAGGGGACAAGAAAATTAAAAATAAATTGTCCAATAAAAATCCAAACATCTATAATATATCTAGAAAGATAAGCATATTAATGAAAAAAATTAAAGAGTAAGAGAATAAGGTATATTTGATGTAAAATTGATAATATCCTCCAAATTAATGTCCCACAGCAAACTAAAAATTCAAAATCATTAAAGAAGGAACAAAGATAAAAATGTTACTCTATAAATTCTTACAAAATAACAAAAAGCAATATATTTGTTCTTGATTCATGCAAAGATTCCATAAACATAGTTCAACTGGTACATATACAAAGAACTTGTTACTGAGATTATAAAATCAGGCTTTAGAAACAGGAATAGATTGAGCTAGAAATGATCATAATGAGTGAGTTACCCCAGAAGCAGAAAGACTCAAATGGTATATACTCACTTATATCTGCATATTAGCCCAAAGGGCATGTCTCAAGAAAGCCTTCACTTACCAGGAAACTGGGACAGAGGGAAGGACATCCTATTGGGACTATAGATGAGAGAAGCATGGGAGAATAGCAAAGTAGAAGGATCCAGAGGGTCCTAGAAGCCTACACGAAGAACATTATGATAGGCAGATTTGGGCCCAGGGGTCCCGCTCAAACTAAGGAACCAGCCAAGGACAATACAGGCGGTAAACCTTAAACCCCTACCCAGATCTAGACGATGGACAGAATACTCTCCACAGTAGAGTGGAGAGTGGGATATGACTTTCTCACATACTCTGGTGCCTCACCTTTGACCATGTTCCCTGGAGGGGGAGACCTGGTGGCACTCAGAGGAAGGACAGCAGGTTACCAAGAAGAGACTTGATACCCTATGAACATATACAGGGGGAGGTAATCCCCCTCAGGAACAGTCATAGGGGAGGGGAATAAGGGGAAAATGGGAGGGAGGGAAGAATAGGAGGATATAAGGGATGGGATAACCATTGAGATGTAACAAGAATAAATTAATAAAGGAGGAAAAAAAATAAAAATAAAAAAATAAAAAAAATAATAAAAAAAAAGAAAGTGAGTATGCCAATAAAATATAAGCAAGTGATTTCAACAGCTACTTTTAAAGGAGCTGCACAAATGGTAGCTAGGTCTGCACAGCATCACTAGTGAATAGTGAAATTCAATTAAATCCTCAAGGCCAAGATAGCATATACACCTGTCCTTGTGCCAGTAATGAGATACATAGACAATAACAAATGCTAGCTTCAGGGTAAGTGGCTGGAAATCTATAGTTAGGAAACCAAGACAGTTTCACACCTCAGGAAAATAGCTTCAAAAATGTTAATATTTGCCATCTTTCTCTTTCTACATGTTTCTCTGTATTCTTGGTGTTATTTTTCCCGAGGTTTTGTCTTTTTTTTTTTTAAAGTGACACATATAGCAAGATGTTTGTTTGTTCTTTTCTTACTTCTTTCCTTCTTCCTTCCTTCCATCCTGCTCCTCCTTCTCTCTTTCCTTTTTTTTAGGGGGTGGGGTGGTCTAAGAATCTGTTGCTAGAGAGGTCATGGCTCTGGGCAAGCACTTAATACTATTATTCTGCTAACGAAATAGAGCATTAAAATGCTTCCCAATAGCTTACTACCATCCATAAATCTCTCAACTATCATCGGAGAATCTTCTTGAAGTCGACGATGGTTCGCATAGACACCATCAACTAGTCAACATGCAGAGAATAAGAGACTGCACTATAGCCAACCCTTTGTGTTATGTATATATCATATGTTCCACCAGTGACTCAGGTATCTTCTGAGAAAAGGGGGAAGAAAGATTTTAAAAGCCAGAGTGGTGGAAAACTTCCCGAAGACAGTATTCTTCAGACTGAACCGGACAGTAGCACGTAAGAACACACAAATATTGTGACAGCATGCACAAGACCTGCATAAATTCAAGCCAGACAAAAATATCAGCGTGGAGGAATACAAATATAAAAAGTTTTATTAGACTATGTATAAACATATAGTTTTATGATCTTATACTATGAATGGTTCACATAAATTCTTAAATCAGAAAATTTTGTTTTACAACAAATTTTAGGTGGTTTTAGGCAATTTTTTCCCCATTGGAGAGAAAGGAAAACTTAAGTATGACCCTATCATTAGAAAACTGCAGAGATAACAGGACTTCCATGTTATTCTAGAGAGACCTGTTTTCTATAATTTGTTCTGTTCTGTTTTTCACTCAATTCTTATGTTATTTTACATTTACAATTACCAAACATGCTCCCGCAAAGTTTCATCATGCTATGCCATATATTAGTGAATATTTATTTTGTTTGTCATATATTCTGACTTGTAACTGTTCGTTTCATAGATAACTTTATTAGTCCATGAACTGTTGTTTTATGAAACCTACTGAGCATTTTCAGTGGTAATAATTGGAAGAGACAGGATATTGACCAATATTTACCACAGCACAATCCTGTTTACTACCTCTTCGAAATATATATTCATTGTTTTATTCTTTTCCTCAGAATTGTGAAATGTACATCTGAACTGAGGCTCTAATGAGAGATAGCAACATTGGCTGTCACTGTTTTCTATATAGAGTCAAGTTGAATTCATTCCTGTCTGTGATATTTTTCTTATATGATATTTGATGTTCTTGTTAAATGAAATGCACTCACTAGGACACACTGCAAACAAAAGCTAATGCCATAACTTGAATTTCAAACATCCTTAAGCATAGTTACTCTTGCCTCCCAAGTAGACCAACTCTCAGATAAAGGGTAAAAGACCCAAAAGGGCATTTCCTTGTCTGTTGTGAAAGTGAGGGGACACTTCTGTTATTTTCCAAGCACAAATGTCAGAAATTTTCTTGGGTCTAATTTTACCCAGCTTCCCTTTCTCTGCGTACCTTCCAGATGAGATAGAAAAGGGAGGGCTGCCTGTTTTCAACACAGAGAATAACCCCTAACAGGTTTAAATTTGAGGGAGCTGTGGGAGAATGGTGTCAATGTAGAGTTTTATTAAGGACATAGCATATATGAATTGCTAGGTATCCGGTGTGTGTGTGTGTGTGTGTGTGTGTGTGTGTGTGTGTGTACAAGGATCAATTCTGCAGAACATTTCTACAATTTCTTTCAAGGAGTAAAAAAAAATGAATTAAAAAGCAAAATCACAAAGTCTAAATTATTATAGCATGTTTCTAAAACAGGCAGCCTCGTTTGCTCTCCCCACACTTCAGGGCACCTGTAGTTGAAAATTCATGCTGAAAAAAAAATTATTTTTAGTTATTTTTTTTCTCCACTGCAGTATGCTGTTAGTTCTATCTGCTTTTAATGTATTAAAGTTTAAAAACAAACAAACAAACAAACACCTTTTGCTTGGTCTTAAGATGTTAGGACTGTGTAGGACCACCACACATGCATATGGACACTCAAACACACACAAAAGCTAATGTAATCTACCTACAAATTTGCAATTTATATATGGTTTGTTACTCGGCGAACTCTTTGGCCACGACTAGCAATGTCATTTTCTGTCACAATGGGAGTGGAGGGAAAGGATATCCTGGTCATCTTACTGATAGGACTCCAGGAGTGTTGCTAGCTACATATAATGCAGTGAACAGTCTTTCTCACAATGGATAATAAAACCCAGCACATGCCTATGTGACAGATGCAATTCTGTACCCCTACATAGCATCCCATTCCTCCTTATAGTATCTCAATGTTATTATTCTAAGCTCATTATAATAGGCTTGAATTCTCTCCATATTCTAAAGCTCTTACTTCAAGGTCAAATAACTGTTCTGTAGTTAATGTGGGATTTTTTATTTTCCATTGTGTCCAGACTTTGAAATATCTGCTTTTTGTTTGCAATTTGATTCATAGGCAGGTTTCTATAAAATTATAGTTATTACAATATGATTGACTTCAAAGGGATGTTGACCACTTGAAAAGAAATGAGAGTTTGTTTCCCTAAGAAAAAAATATGCACCATCATGCCAGGAAAATTCTGTTATGCAGTGCAGGGTTCATAGGCTGTATATCACTGGACAAACCATAACAAATTGGGACTGGATTGATTCTTTGTGGAATGCAAATTCTAAGATTGGAGTGAAATCACTACTGAAGAACTCGTTCACGCAGTGTACAATTTCCATTTAAATGTGTTTTATTACCTGCGCTATTCAGCAAAGAATTGAAATGAGCATCAAATTTCTAAAGGAAAATTAATTTATTGGACTTGGTATCTTTCTCAGTTTGAAGCTGCTGTTGTGAACAATATTTCTCTTTGGAGTTAAAAATAAATAAGTATCCTAACCAGAATAATGGCTTACATCTATAAATCCCAGCATGGAAAAATGATACAGGAGGGTCACTGCAGGTGGACGATGGCCTTGGCTACAGAGTGAGTCCCAGATTCAATATATTAAACATATGCATACATAAGTAAACATCACATAAAAAGCACTTAATAACCTAAGTCCAAACCAAATTTCTGGATATTTAATATTCTATAAATTTAAAAATTATTTTTCCTTATGAACATGGGCTTATCTTAGGGGGAGTTTGGGAATTGAATTATACAATTTTGGCTTAATAAACTCTAAAGTGTTATCCACATCAACATGTAAAATTCTGACTTATTTTCATACTATGATTCTGCTATTGGGCAAGAGATTCCTGAATGATGTGCAAAAACATCAATATTATGCTTTTGTACTGTTGTGGAAGGGTAGGCTCATTGTCTAATCTTGGCAAGGACATCAGGAGCTATGATCTCACATCTGCAGACCGTCCTTACCGTCCTAGAAGTTTAAAGGAGGAGAAAGTAGAGGCCTTCTCTGTGTATTGGATGGCTTCCCTTTTCACAGGTGTCAATTGTATCAGAGATTGGAGGGAGGGAGGAATTGTGTTCTACATGGAGCAGTTTGAATTCCTGACATCATCAACCATGACAACTGGTCATTCCTCATCCTGGTGGTATACCACCTCCTAATCCTTCCAAACAGTTCTACTAAGTGTGGACCAAGTCCTCATATATATGAACTCATGAGTGCCATTCATATTCAACTTACCACATTTACAAAAATGCATAAATCACCTGCTTATTTCCGGAAAGACAATTTAGGGAGTTATTGTCCAGCTTTAGTCAATTTAAATTATAATCACAATTTAATCATATGTTAAACAGAGTATAAGTATGCTATTATATCCCATAATTTAATATCTATACTTCTCACCGATGGACATTTGGTAAGTACCTATCCCTCTGTTATAAGCAAAATTTCTCTTAATATAGCTCACACCTAAAATTTTTACAGTTGTTGGCACCAGATGCTCTGCATATATGTTATAGTTACTATATGTTGTTACTCTTGCTTGGTGTTCTTGTGAGATTTCTTTTTACACATTTTTATTGAAAATTAAAAATAATTCCTATTACATCTCATTTTCTATCCCATCCCATGCATCCTCCCATTCCTCCCTCCCTCCCACTTTCACCCCAATCCCCCTTCCCTATGACTGTGGCTGTGGGGGACCTCCTCTAACACTCTTTTCCTACTATTGCATTACCTTGTCCAGCCTCGATATAAAGGCTTTTTGCCTTGTCTTATTGTATCTCATTTGTCTGGTCTGGCTGTTGCTATCTCTCGGAGACCGGCTGCTTTCTGAAGAGGAAATTGCAGGGAAGTAGATTTCAGGGAGTGGGGAAGGGAGGAGTGATGGGAGGAGAAACTGTGGTTGGGATGTATTGTATGATAGAATATTCTATTTTCCATGTAAAATTTATAGTTGTTCCTGTGTGTCTGCAAATATTCAAACCAGAGCCAATACAATAAATCACACATGTGACTTATTAATGTCCCCAAAACTACCAAATAGAAGAGATCTAATCTAATAAAAAATATATCTTTTTTGAACTTTAATGGCACTGGGGACTGGAAAAGTGGATCAGCACCTAAAAGCACAACCTGCTGTTCCAGAAAACCTAGACTGTTTCTTTGAATCTATATCAAGTTGATCACAAAGGTCTGTAATTCCAGCTCCAGGAGATCACACACCTTCTTCCGGCCTTTGAGTGAAACCATAAACTAGGCACCATGGTCTCAAGTAGGCAGGGTAACCAGATTACACAAATGCAGCACACATAGTAGTGTATGCAAACATGAAGTTAAAGGTTGAAAAGACCACTATTAGCCACTGATTTTTTTATTTATTTAATGACTTGGCTAAAGCACTAATTCTAATGAAAAGCATGACTTTTATTGCTACCTGAAAGAGAAATAGCTTAAAGCAATTGGTCATTGCCTTTATCAGCATGTCACTGCACCGATGCATCTGAAAAATCCTGATTGTTTGTTCTCCACCTGTGGGTTTTTTTTTTTTACTTTGCAATGAAAATGTAAACAGGGCCCTATATTGAAACTTTTTAGGAGCTATGCCAGCTTTGGTTGACTGGTGTTATCTCAACCCTTCTACTTTCATTGATGTCAGGGTACTTATACCAGAAAGATTTCTGCAATATTTTTAGAGGATGCCCAGCTTGATCTCTCCCACCACTACCCAATAGAGACTGCAGCTCCAGTGGAAACTCTTGTGCTTATTAACATACAGTTAACACTAATAGGAGATATATAGATATATAGGGATACAAACTATATATGTAAAAATGCAACATAAGTATGAAAGTGTTTTGAAGCATGAATCTAAAATATTGAAACCCTATATATTAAGATCTTTGGATTTATTTAGGTAATTTATATCAAAATCCCTCAGTCTTAAAGTATTTAACATAAAACAGTATAAACACATATGCACAGCTCTCTCTCTCTCTCTCTCTCTCTCTCTCTCTCTCTCTCTCTCTCTCACATCCTCCTCCTCCTCCTCCTATTACTACCACCACATAACAATTATATATTACATATTTTACAAATAGTAAGTTCTTAAAGATTATCTGACTGTGGGAAAGGGGTTATATCCATTAAATATTGTTCTCTCAGAAGAAATGTTCTTGGGGTACTCTAGACAAAGGAACACCATCCTCCGATGTTTGAATCTGTAATAGAGTTTTATTATCCAATACATCTCTAATTTGAAGGGCATGGAAATCCCAGTCTTGAGGGATGGGCAGAGTTAAAGGTGCTGTGAACACACAAATCATCTCTGTGTTTGTCTCCTTACAGCCATGTGGGCTGCGCTGGGAAGTCACTTTTGAGTTATGAGGGAAATGAGCTCATTAATCATCATTACACTTTCTGGTGAATGATGTGTTGGTTGGGCATACTTCTGCCTGAGCTGAATGGATCACAGCTTCAGGTACAGAGCCATGGACTGCATCAGTCTTAATGTGAGATAATGAACTGACTGAGAAGAAAGGAAAAGCTAAGCCATGGTAGAGCAACCAAAGGAGGAGAGCAGTATTCCATGATATATGTTCACAAGCCAGAGATGAAAAACATCAGGTGCATTCTAGAAGCTCTTGGTTCTTTGAGAAATGTAGAGATGCTGTTATTTTGTTTTTGAGCCTTTTAAGCGTTCCCTCCAAGATCCTCAGGAACCTTTGATTTCAATCTACGGGAATACAATCAAGACTGTCCACTATCTCCAAGCTTTGGACATTTCAATATAACATTGTCATCTATAAAGTTCACACATGAGATCCACATATCAGAATTACAAAAGAAAAATAGAAAAAAGCCAATACTTAAGTAAGTTTAAAATTTAGGAATGGATCCAAATCATAGGTATCTTGTGACCTGGGTGGTCATCTCATCTCAGGTTGGATATACCCTGAACCAAAAAGGGTACATTTGTGTCCATTTTACAAGCAGTCCTGTCACTACACATGTCACAGGATTCTCTCTTGATTTTATCTTCTGCTCTTTCTACTTGATTCTTTTCCAAAATACATTCTTTTCAAAGGTAATTAGTGTGACAGCAAATAGCCACAAACATGCATCATCTTCAAAGCTTCGATCTAGAAACCTCAGCCTTGCTTAATCTAAGCATCACTGTGGTTTACTTATGACAATGGCTTCAGGATGTGGCCATCCCTGAAACTGAAATGGCGGCCAGAAGAATTGAACTTCCTAATAAAGGAGGCCAGTGTGCCTGACCTAGATGTGACTTTGGAGAATAGAATCCTAAAATAGCAAGAAGAAAGAAGTCTACAGAGACTGTAGGAGGTGTCACTGAAGAGACTACAGCAGGAATTTAAATTTGAGAGGAAATTACATTGATTCTGGCTAAGGCTCATTTCTAAAAACATTTCTATAGAGGCAACACTTCTTAGTTTAAAGGGAGTTTAAACATTGAATGTGTGTTTAGACATTCAAATTACATTTGATATATAGCTAAAGGAGACAACAACAGAAACAAAGAAAGGCTCTACTGTCATAACTATGGTTACTCTGAAAACCCCTCAAGAATTGCTTCATCATCTGAAGAGGATGGAAACACATCTGCCTTTCTAGAATGAAGCAAAGGCTTGAGGGAAGGTACATAGGAAGGAAAATGGCAGTGAGGGGCAGTGAGACTCAACGGAGGGTGCTTATAGATACCATGAGTAGGCTGTGCACACTGGAAATCTATCTGCACTCCAAACGCCAATCTGTCTTCAACACTTAATGTGCCTTTGCAGAAATTAGAAAATAGTGCTATCTGTCTCTTATATGTTGAAAACTGCATCTTTTCTCAACTTATTCAATCAAGCATGTAACACACAACTTAACAGCATGAAAAATGGATTTCATCCCTCGTTCAATGATCTCTTTGTAACCAAAGTCAGAATCTACTCAAGTTGGTGTCTGTTTGACCATCTCGAAAAACGCTATCTCCTTTGAGCTGTGACGTTCACATCTCAAAATCATCTTATGGGTCACAGATAACTTAGTATATTAATGAAAACAAAAAATTATCTTTTCCAAAGAATTTTATCCTCTCAAGAAGTTACTAGAAGTAATCTGCCATCAATGGGTTACTATACTAAGAGTTTTATTGGTTTGGGGACTTGAATTGCCCCTCAAATTGAACTGTGTCATTTGGTGATGGTGGTGTGCAAGTATACTATCATCTCAGGTTGAGCTTTGGAGGCCAGATTCCCATAACAGTCACTTATATTCATGTTCTGGAGCCTCAGTAAGAACCTGGACCCTCAGGCATAGATGATGTATGTCCTCTGGATATATTGCTATGAGTAGAGTATGATCATTATTATTTATGAATGCCACAGAGTCTACACTCTCCATATATCCAAAACATGAACACCTTGAAGCCTAGCATTTGGGACTTACTTGAGCTCTGTGCTATAGAGTCTTTACAGTCCCTTCTTCTAGATGTTAATATGCACCCTTTATCTGTGATGAACAATAACACAATACTATCCTTTATCTTTGATGACTATGTATGTAATATTTACTTGTTAGCTCTCACATATATTTAGCTCTGAATTATCAGTTCTTAACAACTACAGAACTCTCATTATTAGAGCTTAATTTTGGGTCTGAGAAGTCTTCCTAAAGTTGCAAATAGTATTTGAAATAACTTCACTTTGTGGTCCTTTTAAGTTTTTTAACTTTTTACTTTTTCAAAAAATGGCAAAAAATGGCATCCCTGTGTATTTTATTTACTCTAATGCTGCTCTTTCTCACCTTCTCTGATGTTTCATGCTGTAACTCTCACAATTATGGAAATATACATGTGTTCATTATGGGGAGTTTAATTTCTCTTCTTCCTCTTCCTCCTCCTTCTTGTCCTTGTCCTCATCCTCCTCTTCCTCCTCCTCCTCTTCTTCCTCTTTTTCTTTTTCTTTCTTTCTTTTCTTTTCTTTTTTTTTTTTTTTTTTGTCAGAGGTTCTCTGTGTAGCCATGACTGTCATGGGCTTGCTTTTGTAGACCAAGTTGGCTTCAGACTCACAGAGATCCACCTGCCTCTGCCTCCCAGTGTGCTAGGGTTAGCGGCATATTCCATTGTATTGGGTTGCTATTTTCAATATTACACAAATTCATAAGAGATTCAACTAAGTGATACACCTTTATATTTTGCCTGCTCTAATCCCTTTAAGGTCCCATAAGCTATCAATAGCTAATATGATAAATAACTTAATGGTTACATGTTGACTCGTGGTTATATCTTAATCTTCTAGTACACATTGGTAATTCCCCAACATTTAAATACTTAGAGACAAATATTCTCATAAAACAAGCTACCCACAGAAAGTGCTTCTCCCGGCTTCCACATCTAAGAGCTCACCCTGAAGAGAGACGTGCTAAAGATCAGTGCTTTGGCCACCCATCTTTGTGTTTGCTCTGTACTGAAGCTAGACCAGTTTCCCCATTAGAGCACAACAACAACTAAAGTAGATCAAGACTCTCATTTAAGCACAGGACTTTTGAAGACATCTTCATGATATTTCATTTAAACTTCCTAACACCACAATCAGATCGATTTTTGAGGTATAATCTGTCGATAGAGGGATTCCAGCCAAGGTGGTTCGGCTTAAGAACCCAATTGCTATACTGTGCCCTATCAAATTGCACTAAGTAGCCTGTGAAACCTTGGCTATTGTAACTTAGCTCCATGTTGCAGAAGTTCTAGTTTTCTGTGGGCAGTGTGCTCAGGATGGTATTCAACTCCTCCTCAACTCTCATTCCTGTGTTGTCATGTTTCCTTCATATATAGTCTACATCCTCCAAATTCCCCTGCCTCGAGTGCCACCTGCTCTCCTGAAAATGCAATGTGGCATTTGCCATTTATATTGCTATGCTCAGTGGTGTCCTGGAAAACAAATATAAAATGACAGCTCCAATCCGCACTATCTCTGGGATTCACACTTATGCTTCCTTTTGCAAATCTGGAGAAAATTCAGAATTCCGGTGAGAAAAGTTGCTGATAGAAAACGTTGCTTCCATTTTCTGGCCTTTAGAAGAAACATGAAAGACCTATCTTTATAATAACCAGAAAATTCCAAAAGCAAAATTAAGCAAGCATGCATTCCCCCTGAGAAAAAGGGAAGGTTTATTAGGCCTACTCTATCATCATTATCTTCATCAAATAGTGTTTGTTGAAGTTCCAGAAGTACAAGGCAGGGGGCTGGCTAAATTGGCATCGTTTCTGCCTCCCAAGAGCTATAGTTTAAATAGAAACAGCATAAAACACAAACATGTTACACAAGGTCAGGCTGAGACCAACACTAACACATTAACATATTCATTAAGATAGAATGGAGCTCATTACAATTCAACAGCAATGGGAGGCAGCAAGACGCAATGTAAAAATGTGCTAAACTAGGAGTCAAGAGACTCTGCTGTGTGCTGAGGGCATGGCTTCGGGAAAAGCTTCCCATCATCCCTAAGGTTAAGATGCTTGAGAATATTTGAAGGAGGCAGCTTGGGAAGGAGAACCAAGAACACGGTGTAGATCAGGAAACCATATAGTTTTTTGGAAATACAATCAGGCGATCCATGCGCTATGGGTGAATTCATCATATTCTGTAAACTGAAAGACATGAAATATCCTTAAAGAACTGAAAATTGAGGATTTGAATGATACCTCAGTGACTAAATCAAGCAAGAGGTCTTAAAGTTAGTACCAAGGCTCATCTGAGTGCTGAATGGGCATTGGACTGATCTTAATAATAGAAATACAAGCAAACATTGTGATAAGTAGGTATGTAGTTGGGTGTGGGTGGACCTACCTGGGGTTACATGTAATTTGAGTGGCAATCTCAATAGTGAATCTCAATAGGATGTCTGAAGTTATGAATCTGTATTTATTTCACTTGATACCCGAGTCTAAGCTGAAAAAAAAATGAATTTGGCCTGTATTAACATGTATTCACATATCTGGCAAGCTGGTGAGCCATCAAGGAGGTTCCAAGGCAAAACTGAAATGGAGGAGAAAATGTCCTGGAAGGATCAGGGAACCCACATGGAGGCCTGAAAGATCAAAAGTCTGATGCTGACAAGGGAAGGCTCTGTCTCCTCTGTAGCTGGAAGTGGAACGGATTTTGCATCAAATGCTACAATTCTGAGCACTCACATTACTGTTGGTGTAGGAAAGTCAGCTGCAGGAAGATTCTTCCTCCCATGAGATTTAAGCTCAGGGATTCTTTGATAAGAAATAGAGAGCACAGTGCTCTATGGTTGGTATAGGCACTGTTGACACTTCATCTTCCCCTGGAGCTGATTAAGACACAGTTTGTTGCATTCTCCCAGAACACCTCTGGTTTAAGAAACCTGTGTCATTTGAGTCTTGGAGCTTGAGAGCTGTACACTGAACTGTATTTCTCTTCAACAGGGTTGCTTTACTATGAAAATTGAGGGGGGGGGGAAGCAAGTACCAGTAGTGCTAGGAATTTATACATGCAGACTCCTTCTCTATGCATGATGCATATCAGAGAAATATTAAGATCAATTCAAATTAGCACATGCCAAAAACTATATCAAAATCAAGTCTGCTATCGACTATCAAGAAGGCATGCCACAGTGAGGGAAGAATAATCACCAAGATTCATTGGATGTTTGTTTTTGATATGTTTTAAACACTGAAATGTGTATTTCTGAGTTACCATTTAACACTCATGAAATAGGTATTCCCATAGTTTAATACTGTAAAGAAGAGTTCATAGAGGTAGAAAGTCATAGTCTGGATCACATGCCAAATCTAGGTGTATCCAGGGCCATTCATTACATAATAAGATCTTGGAACAATTACATATTAAACTCGCCATGTTCTCCTTTGTCTCAGGAGCAAAAATTCTAATTCACTGTTTCTTTCCTTGGGTCTCCCCACTAGTAAAGAGACAAGATATAAAGATTATAATATCAAACCTATCAAACTTAATAAAACCATATGCAATTATGTAGATACTACTGTCACTATGGATGATTAAAATGTGAGAAAAGACACAACCACAGCAGCTGGCAAACATTTATGAAGAGCAACAAAACTTCAATTAAATTCACAGTCATTAGGATGGAGAGATATCTCAGCCCTTAAAGGCTAAGCTCACAAACAAAAATATAAACTCACATCCCTTTTTTCAAGATGACCCAGTCCAATCTCAGGTCTGAATTGATGTCATGTGGACATTAATAGGTATTTTACCATCAAAGAGAATTAATTTTTCTTGGCAGGGTTTAATTAAGATGACAATTCATTTCATGATAGGTTTTAGCCATAATTATTGCAAGATATTTAAGGATCTAGCAGCTATATAATCTAATTCTTATACTCCATTTGCCAAACACATAAGAATATTCATCTTGCTTATGTAACTTGAATGGCATATTTCTGATTACCATTGATTTATTCTATTAATGCATGCTAATAATTATAATAAGGAATAACTCCTTTCTCTTCAACTAAAAATAGTCTTGCTGCACACATATATATCAAATGTAAGTGTGTGTATGGTAATTACCAGTTACTGCTTTAGAGTCCCACAGTAACTCCCAGCCTAGTTCTTACCTATGTAAGCTTGGAAGCACTATTTCAACTCTAGACACTTCTCAGCATTGCTGGGGGAAAAAACCAACCAACATGGAATAGCCCAGGATGTATGAGGCAGAGCCAGCTCAAAATCCATCAAAGCGTGGAGAGCTGCTACTGAGAATCACTCTCTGGACTCTTAAAGCACATTCAATTTGTCTATCTCATTTCTTACAAGAGAGTGGAAAGAACGAACGGAGATTCTGAACCTCTTCCTTGTTTCATTACAAGAGCTGTCACACTTCATTTTCTTCATTTTTTCATAATTTCAGTCATCACTACTAACTCCCATATTTTCCTACTGAAAATATTTTTAAAATTAGGTCAAAAGTGTGCCTGTCTTATCTTCGTTTTCCAAATTCTGATAGTTTGGTTTCCATCTGTGGTATTGTTGGTGATGGGGGGACTTCCTCTCACAATTTTGTCAATTCCTAGACAGGACAAACAATTCACCTAAGAGGGAGATGCTTAATGCCAATTTACTAATCCATAGCTAGCACCTAGAGCCACCTGACTTACCAGGTTTTCACGCTCAGTTATCACCCACTTACCCTAACCACGCATGAGCCAGGGGCCAGACTCTTGGGGAAAGCGTATATCTGAACTATTAAAATATTTAAAATTTGTCAGTATTTTATCTGCTTCCTCAACTGTCCTGATGTCTTTGTCATAGAAACCACTATTGATGTGTTTGCTTATATTCATTGGGCACCCACTTTTTGATTGATTTAAGGGCTCTTATGCATGATCTCTCGTGATCCCCTTACCTCTGACATAGCAAACTGTCATTTCAATGACTACTGTCTCTATAATTTTTGAGATTTAAAACTGGATATTCTCCCCTAAACCTCTAAGGGGGCCATCTGGAGTGATGGCCTCATTCCACACCACCTGACCACAGCCTATCAGGTCTCATCAGGATAGCCTGCATGCCCTTCCTCTGTGTGCCTGCAAGACCATTCTACCAAGGAGAAGTGATAAAATCCAAGGCACCAGAATTCATGTCAGGGGCAGTCTCTGCTCCTCCAAACTCTAAGTGGAGAATGAGCCGCCCATCCACTATATCTGAACAGGGTGTCTAGATTCTCTGCATGCATTGTCCTTGGTTTGGTGCATCAGTTAGTGTACCCCTCTCGCCTGTGGGTCCAGATCTACCAGCTTTGATGGTCTCCCTGTGTTTGCAAAAAGAAGAAAGCCCTAAAATGTCACCAGACCATGGAATTTATGTTCCTCACAGATGAAGACAATATACATTTGTGAAGAAAAGACTAGCCAAAGATATCCAGCCTAGGAGCGGCACACCTAAGAAAATCACACTGAACACAGAGGGAAAGCTGATGTAAGGTGGGTAATTTGCTGGGCTTGTTCCCACATGGCCATACCATCTTGATCCAAGCACTCACAATGATAATGTTCTGTCTTTTTTTTACCCAAAGGAAATCTTATGACTTCTTTTTGCAATGATAATTACAGGGAAGGAAGGAAAGAAAGAAAGAAAGAAAGGAGGGAGGGAGAGAGGGAGGGAGGGAGGGAGGGAGGGAGGGAAACTGTGCTGATCCTTCTCTTTCCCAAGATGTTCCAGTTCATAGTAATCAACAAAAGTAGTATATCTAAGAATGGCATGTCCTAAATCCTTTCAACACAATGGGAAAATATGGCTAAGACGAAAAATCCTAACATCAGGATTCTACCAGGTACATTAAAGGAAGCTATTGCATTACAGTTATGTATCCTAAACTTTTCTGTAAAGGACAGTTAAACCAGCTTGGATGGCTGGTGATCATCTTAAAGTTTGCTTTTATCGCTTTCACTAAGATGTGATTATTTTTCCTCTGACAATTTTCATGTAATCACACAATTTCTTTGATATACATATTAACTGCATCCTTCCCTCAAGAAGTAAGAAACACTGAGGAGAAGCTTTTGTATTAGGGAGTAACAAGCAGTCAGACATTATCTCGTGCTAGTTTGGGCGACCTTACCACCAAGTGGGGCATTAGAAATATTAGAGGCTTAATCAAATATGTCTTTCTTCTTTAATTAGCCTTTTCTCTGACAGGCAGAGAGAGCATTTAGGTAGTCTTATTTTCCCAGGCTAATTCTCTTTTTGTTGTGACAGCCCTTCCTCTATTATTTTTTCCTTTTCTTTTTTTTTTTTGTACAATCTGTACTCACAAAATAATATGTTCAAAATATGAATCTGTCATTGAGTGCAGTTCTTCTATTAAACTCAAGCAAACAAGAACTTTTGTTCCTACGGAACTGAAATGTTTTTGAAGAAGGTGTATGATTAGAAGTTCGGACACGCACTTGAGCACAGTTTAGTAAAATGGTACGTTTCCCTTAATACAAAATTCTAGTATAGGAAAATCCTGTAAGAGCTTTTGAAATGTGTTAAAAGGACTTTGGGGGTGTGTCCTTACTAGTACTTACTAGTACCCTCAGTAAGTTATGTTTGTGTTTCCTTGTCTTTGGGATGTTTTTGCAACTTTGTTCATTTTATGAAAATCTACTGCTGTGTAACAACTCGTTCATGATTCTGTGATTGTGTTCACTGGAGTTCATGTTGATTGTTACTCTATTGGTATAAAGGTTTGCCAATTTTCCATCGATTAAATTTATAAAATAATCCTGATGGGTATCTATGGTATATTTCTTTTAATTTTTTTTCTATTGAGTTTCTAAAGTGGAATGTGACTCATTTCTTCACTGGTGAATTCAACAGCATTTTAACACATGATCACTTTAAATGTGTGAGGTCTTAATTCTTTTTACATTATGGAAAAATGTCTTCAACTCCAGCCCTTTTTCTCTATGACATAAGCAAATGGCTTAACCTTCATGAGTCTCAATTTTCTTGCCTGTGTCCAGGAAAGAGTTGTTGGACCATACAGATCTTTTTATAAATGTTGAATGAGTCAATAATGCAATAGTATTGAACACAGTGTGGGGCAAATGATTAATAGTCTTAAGATGCTTGTTAAACTTCAATTCAAAGATTTAGAAATGGATTGTATTTTTAACTTTAGATTTTTAAAATTCCTTTACGAATCTAGTTTTCACTTAAGTAGAGGCAGGATAAATTGGTAATTCTTTAATTCTTCCTCCCTGAGGTCCTGGGAGCCTAACCTGTCTGCTGCTAAATTTTCACCTAGCTGGATGAATAATGGGCTTGCCTGTTGGAAGTGCGTTAGTCCCCCAGGCAGCTTATCCTGTAATCGGTTTCAGAAGCCAGTGCTGTCTTTTCCTCTAGCCTTCATTTATGACACCAAAAATCTGCTCTGTCTCCTCTCCAACTCTACTCCCAAACAGCCTAGTTGCAGGGAAGGCTCTGGCAAGCATCAGACTGCAAAGTTATAATAGGCCAAGTCAAAGACAGGAAGTCAAACTCACAATCCAGCGAAGGGTAAAGACAACTGCTGAAGACTTGTTATTACACACTAGCCTTTTAAAGATTATCATAAATTGAATTTCAGTGTTAATCATAGCTGTGTTAATATTCCCTAGAGATGTTTGGCTCCCTTGGACCCCTTTTGGGGCCGGTAGTAAAACAATAAGCCTATTCGTTTCCTTTCTTTCCTCCACTATCATTCTTGTGTACTAATAGAAATATGTTTTGTATTGAATGGCTGTATAAATATATTGTATTATGATAGTTTTCTCAAAAGCAAATGTTTAAAGAAATACTAATGTTGTTGCAAACAAGCTCTGATAGTTTTTTCTGTCCACAGTATGTTCAATCCTGGCAGAATATTTTACCCAAAGCATCTATAGAAGAAAAACTTGTCTCCTGTGAAGGTGTCTATGAAAATCCACAAAAAAGACAACATTCTGGAGAATCAGAGAAAATCTTTATATGACAAAAATAATTAATAAAACAGGTGACATCCAATTAATCTGATCTGTGAATTGAAAGTAAGACTATATGAAGTGCCTGAAATCTAAAGTAAGAAAACTGCATTGAATGAACACATTGCCAGATTTAAAACCAGGACAAATGACACTAACCAAATGAAAAGATAAAAATAAGATATCATAAATAATAATAAATAAAAACATATTAGACCATAGGATGTTTTTATTTATTTAAATTATTACCTATATGAAAAGACATGGGATTTTTTTGAGTACTAAATATAGAAAACCCAAAAAAATCTATATCTGTAATAAACCCCTCATGTTTGAAACTATCTATCTAAAAATAAATGCAAACTCTTCGGAATCATATTATACAGAAGATGATTTATTTTATCTTGTTGATAATGCCTGATGAAGCATCTTCATCAGAATCAGTTTTAAGAACCAGAATTATTTCTAGCTTTAAATGTTTTCAGAGAGGAATGGAGCACTGCGCTTCATGCCAACTTTGATTTTAAACCACCTTCATCAACATTTCAGAAGTAAGCACTTAGTGAGTTAGAACTGTGCTCCAGATCAATACAGTATGAACTTATTTACACTATCATCTTCATATGTAATGTATTCACTGAACTCACAAACCTCAAAAAAAAAAAAAAGGTTGAATGGTGGTTCCCTTAAACAATAGCCTATTTTGAGGGATCAAAAATACACCACTACTATTGTGAGACACCCTTCTCTGCTTTACAAGCAGTGGCAGGGCGAAGCTGTTTGTTTTTAGATAATTATTAATACTGCATTCAATTTATGCACCTAAACATTGTAGCCTTCTCTGCCACAGTGACACTAAGTGCCTTGCTGCTTAGAGAGACTCTTTTTTAAAGTGCAAGTAACACACATGGAGTTCGGTCACTATGGATGAGAAAAAGTAGTGTAGAAACTTCTGTAAGTGTTTGGTATTCAGGTCAGCACTCTTCTAGGTGATAGAGTGTCTGATTTCAATCTCTCTTGGTTGTGCAAAGAGATTTCTCATTGTTTTCAAGAGCAAAATAAATAACAGGAGGTACACTAATTTCAGAATCCTGGGAGAAGCAATTACTGTAGGGCTTCTGGATTTGGGAGAATTGCTTCTTGGTAAAGAGGAGAAAGATGGTGTTGGGAAAATAATGGAAACTCTATTTGTGAAGATATACATGTTTATATTTTAGATACAACAATACACATATATGGATGATTTATTACTAGGCTATGTTTTCCTAAATATCACACAAATATTGTTTTTCTGAGGGAAAACTGTATGATTTATAATGATGCTGCTTTTTGTAGAAAGTTGAATGTTTTAATATATATTTCACACTTGAATCAACATTTAGTTTATTTTTTTTTACAACGTGGTATGTGAATTTGTGTACACATTATGAAACATATAAATTGAACTAATGAACAAACATTTAACCCACATAATCTTCATTTTCCATATGTCCAGGTGTGGTGGCGCACACCTTTAACTCCAGCACGTGGGGAGCAGAGGCAGGTGGATCTCTGTGAGTTCAAGGCAAGCCTGTCTACATGGTGAACTCCAGACTGCTGCAATTGCATACCAATATGTTTTTATAAACAAATGAAAGAAATACATAAAATCCGCTATAATAGTAATCTTGAAGTATAAAATATTGTATAATAGAAAACCTTAAATTTATTCATTCTCTCTCATTAACAAATTGTGTCATTTAAATTCACATTTCTCTTAAAGTACTCCTGGTCACCACCACACTCACTTATCCTTCTCTAAGTTTGTTCCTTCCACATAAATGTGAGATTATGTTCAGTACATACCTTTATCAATGGAGAGGATGTTCTACAGGCATGAGGGATGATGCCAGTCTCTGATGGAGTTGAAGACCAGGTAGCTAAGTTTTATAATGAAGCTTGATTGTTAAGGGGTTAAGATGTTTTTAGGTCTAGATATATGTTTTAAGTTGATAATGACAAGATGTGATGGAGATTGATTTACATTCAGAATTTTAGACGCACCAAGATAGGAAAGATATTTTCCTCAAGGCTGTCAAATACAAATAGCCAAAACACTAAGAATGTAACAATTACATAATTCCTGATTGTGTCAGGGTTATTCTGTCTATTGATAATTTATTGTATATATGTGGAATGATATAAATGTATATGTAAAAATATAAATAAATAAATAAAAACTGGAAAGACTACAGTGTAACACTGCTACGTGCTTGGTAATCAAACATATCTATTGTAACAACTCACCTAAAAATGATGTAAGGCAAGAGGTTAACCACAATACTTAATTATTAATATAGTTGATAATAAAACAGAACAATTGCTATAATATACTGAAATAAACAATATGTAACCATTGTTTTTCTCACAATATTAAATTTTTTTGCTATTCCCTCATTCTGCCTTTACCTCTTACTTTAAAGAATTTTAGGATTTTCATTCGGCATGTTTGAATTGCTTGACACCACTATTTTTATATGTTAGGGCTGTTGGTGAGTAAAATAAGGTCAAATAAAGTGCAGATGCAAGTATGCAATGCTGTGGCAGTCAGTTGGATCACAAGACAGTTCCTAAGTGACTAATGGGTAGGTATCATATACAGCACATGTTCTAAATGAGACAAAGTGGAGTGCTATGAGACAGAATCACATTGTTCAGAACGGTTTAGACTTAAAAATAATACTTATTTCTTTAACCGTCCACATATTTTGAGGGATTTCAGTTAAGGGACACTACAGGAAATGAAACTCTGTGGAAAAAAAACATTGGTTTTTCTTTCTGTGTGTTTGATCCTTTCAATTAACATTGTGTTTTCCAGATGATGCATAGCGTAAGTGAGTTTATTCTATTTTGAAGCTGAGTAGTATTACAGAGTAAGTATATTAATTAATTTTATTATCCATTCATCAATTGTTATACTCAAGTTAATTCTGAATGCCAGCTCCTGTGAATGCTGCTAGGATAAACATGGGGGGGGGTACACACACATCTTTATAATACTGATTTCATTTATATTAGATATATCCTCAATAATGTGATCAAGGAGTCATATAACATTTGTACGTTTATTCTTTTAAGGGACTTCTATATTCTTCACCATAAATATGGGTTTTACTTAAGTCTGACTCAAAATTGGCTGAGCAAAATACACCTAACAAAGTGAATAACTATAATTACCTTTTTCTTCATGTAATCAATGCTGTTAGCTTTAAAGGGGTCCTGAGAATCTCTGTAGGTCTTCTTATAAACTAGGTTATTGCTTTCCGATTATGGTTCCTCACATCTGCTAACTTTAACTGAATTGTACAATGCAGAGCTTCTTGGAAAATGATGTTGACACTCTTCAACCTTGTCAGTGCCCTGGCAGGAGTGCTCAACAAATGCTGGTCAAACTTCTTTTTAGAGAGTTAGCCCATTCTTTCCTCCAGACAGCCAGAGCATAACCATCTCTTAAGGTCTACAGAAATCCTCCTTCTCCTAGTAAGCCATGTCTTACTTTCCCATCCCAGAGACATTTCCACATTCTCTTTTGCAGATGTTAGGGTGATATAATTTAGCAGTCTACTTAGCTCCCATTATCCCGTTATCCTCAATTTTAAGTCAATCTCTAAGACTTTTCAGTTGTCTAATTGGGGAAGCAACTTTATCTGCATAATGTTTCATTTCCTTCTCTGGCTGTTCTTATCTGTCCCCCCTGAAATGTACACATTTGCATTTATATTGCATCAATCCCAGTACTTGCTTCAAAAAAAAAATGTTGATTTTTCTACTCTTTTCCCAGTGTTTTGCTTTCTATTACCCTGAATTTAAAAAAAAAATTTAATTCATACTTCAGTGTTGCATGAATAGGGTTCTTAACAGATGTCTAAAATATATTTCCAGGTTGAAAGCTGACTGAGTATAAAAGAGAAATGACATTTTCTCTAGAACACTAGACCTTTAAAAAGAAACAGGAAAGGGCAATTATACTATTTTCACAATAGCTTTATTAAAATAGAAAAGGGAAAATAAATAGCTACATTTAATTAACACCTTCCTCTATCAGGAAGGAATTTTATAAACCTATGGTGCCTATCCCTCACTATGGCAAGCCAATCCAGCTTACTAAATTCCTCAAAACAGCTTAATTTAGACCAATGATCATGGGGAACCAGCACGGCCAGCAGTATATGTTTAAATGCAAAGAATTAAAGTAGCTTGACAATGTTCGATTTTACCTTTTTATTTGATCAAATTGTCAGACACATTTTCAAAAAACTGAAATCAAAACTTCTCTTGGTATTGGAATCACTCTCCTCCATCGAACATCTTGTTTCAGGAAACAAATAATTTGCTTAACTGCTGTCAATGAGAAGAAATGACTTAAGATGATTTGCTGAAAGAATGATGGATGGTCAGCAAATCTCCTTTTATAAAGAGTGACAAACTAGAGCTCTGCTGAGTATTGGCTGCCATCTGGGAACAAAGCAAGTTTGCCTGAAGCAAAAAAAAAAAAAAAAAAAAAAAAAAAAAAAAAAGGAGGTTTATTTGCTATGTGGAAAAGAACCAATAATAATAAGAGTGACATTGTGGCTGAGGATGAGAGGAAACATATAAGGTGTACTAAGATATCTAATCTACCTTCTTAGAAACTGATTACAACGCTGTCATAGGCAGCGGCACCGGCACGTTAACAACCCTAGGATTAAGCTCTGTCACTGAATTTAATGCCTATACCCAGCTGATAATTAATATAAAGGAAAATCATGGTGGTCACAAGTCCTCACGTGTTTTGGAGACGTAATACAATAGAAATACAACTTCAAAGGAATTGAGGCAAAAGTAGGAGATGAAAGGTCAGTGTTCACAACGGTTTTATCATCTCCACTGGGAAAGCACCTATAACTCAGTATTCTGAATGAAGAAGCTTTCACTAACGCCCTCCACCTGTATCTGTGCCTGATCACTTTCCTTTGTGAGAGATGTATTCTTCTCCCATATAATTATTTAACTACAGTATTAGTCTTGCAAAAGCACTGTTACTAATACTTTATATTTCATGAGAATTTTCTTTTGGACCTCCCACAGATATTAAAATCTAAAAATGCAAATCCTAGTGAAAAATTGTATGTGACTGATAATATCTTCCTATATAGAACAAATCATTCGTAGGTTGCTGATAATACCTAATAAACGTTCATTTAAGTAAATACTTGTTAGGCTACATTGCTCAAAAAGTAATGAGATAAAGACGTTTCTATACCATATTTGGAGCTAATACATCTGTGTTGGACTAAATCAGTAGAAGCCTAAATCATAGCTATGAATGGCAGACTATACCTACTCTGCTCTATGTACAGTTTGCAATGTGCTCCACATATGAAATGTTCAGTCTGTGCTATTCTTTATATTGTGCTGAGAAACTGCCTTGGGTTTTATCTTATACGAACCATACTATAGATGGGTTTTTCACATAAAAAAAAGCCATATGAAATGCAGATTACTGCTCTTCCTAAAGACAACCATTTATTCTAAAGTAATTCATACAAATGTTTATTAGAAATCCCTTAGTAAAGTTCCATACTTCAGGTCCTATAGGCAGACTTGGCTATTGAGAAGTTGCCAATTTCCCATTAGTGCTAGTCAGGAAATGAATAGCCTGGAAGTTAGTGTTTCAGATGAAATATTAGATAACAGCAAATGTAAAACCAAACTCTTAATTTCCTTACTATAGTTATAGCAATTGCAAATCTACATACAGCTAAACACTAAATTTATTTTTTAATAACAGCACACATTCAAGATTTTTAAAAAACATGTCAAGATTTTTCCCATCTTCAAGGACTTGTTTTTAAATTCTAAAACTTTATAATTCATCCCCTCCCCTAGAAATGAATAAATTGAAAATATTTTCATGGGGAGTATAGCTAATGAGTCTTGACTCTAATTTAATCTACTGATTGCTGTATTGGGTACTGAAGAGAATGGAAAGAGAATTTGTGCCCTCAGATAAGCTTTACTCATTTCATCACTATACAAGGAGTACAGGATAAGGTTAAGCTACAAAGTGTATTCTTAAATGATCTAAGTTATTTGTAGTTGCTAATGCAGTCAGTGCAAACAGCAGATGGCTAAGTGTTGTGTGTATTGTTTACATCACTTATACATAAGAGTAGAAAAATCAAGAACTGCAATTTAAAATATTGTTCTATTTATTATATACAAAATATAATACACTAGAACTAAATTAAAGGTTAGACAGAAACTAAGTCCTCAGCTATAGCCATGGAAAACATTGGACAATTTCTCCTGCCACAGAAGGAATAGCATTTCAAAGTCAGTTCATAAGGCTAGGCTTGCCAGAAACCAAAGTGGAAGCATATGCCCTATTTGTCCTTTTAAATATGACACTGTTGATCTCACAAGGGATCAATATATAACTTAAAATTCCACTAAAGATAGGCAGATGAAGATTAAGCTAAGATTCTCAGAGTTATCCAGAAGAAAACTGCTCCTGGGTATAGGCTAAGTATGTATGTGTGTTGCTGTCTCTTGTACCTTCAACACTGCATATCATTTAAACGTGTGTGACTTTCGTTCTTAAATACTGTTTGTGAATATTACTATTTATCAATACTTCTAACTTCACTAAATCTATATGAGAAGGCTATAAAACATCTCCTCTTGGCTAATTGTATCTTTAGTGACATCTATGATATCTTTTGCCAAAAGAAACAAAATTTACTCAACTCATAAAATTATATAGCTGATGAATGGGTCAACTAAGATGACTGCAATATAGCTGGGTAGAAATAGAAAGATATAAACAAATTTATCACCATTTACCAACACACACACACACACACACACACACACACACACACTGAAAAAGAAAGACAGCATGCACACTAACGTCTCCTTAAGATTTTAATAAAGAATATCATAGGCAGCACAATTTGAATGTTTTGAGAGATAACCAAATGTTTGCATTTAATTTTTGACCCATTGACTCTGAGTTATACTGGGCTAGATAGTTTCTTCATGGCCTAAAGATTCTCTTTTATCTCTTCCTGTTACATATCCAATTATGTTACCACAAAAAGGTTTGCTGTATGCAGAACTACATGGGAGAAGGAGAAGGAGAGACACAGGGAGATTAAGGTATTTATTTTCCCAGCTACTGTGGTTTCTCCTTGGCCTGGGTGCATATCTCAAGTGAAAGGTCATCATTCCCCAATGTTGTGTCCATATGACTCTCTTTAAGAATTTCTATGAGAATGTGCCTACTCATCCTTTCAGGGTTGCAGACATCACCAAAGTTCACCCTTCCACATCCTTGTAAGTTGTTCTTTTATTAAACTCCCTAGAGTTATCCTAATTTGAATGTGCCATCTGTTTCCCGCTGGCACCCTGACTAATACACTCATGATCAGATCTCAAAAATTAGTAACACTACATAGTTTCTAATGATTTGAATTGCTTGAGAGATGAATTGCAAGATGCTCCTTCTATTTCACAAATTACAGAGAGTGTGATAAAAAATATACTAGACTTCTTGGGTTTGTCCAGTTTTATCCTGACACCCTTCCCCTGGTTTGATGGACTGCCTAAAACCAGTCAGGTGGACTCCATTGGGAATCATCATCTTACCTCAGAAGAAGAAAGGGCTTCTTATAGCTTCAGGAATTTGATAAGATATGAGGATGAATAAAAAAAAAAAGATAGGGCAAATGAGTCATTGAAGAAAAAGAACAGTTTCAATCCATAGAAAAGCCTTAAACTACTGATAAAAACTAATTAAAATATCAGAAAATAGTTCCTTTCAACTGGGAAGCTCTCTTTGGAATTAAAATAAGAAACTAGTCACATCTTTGCCTTTTATATCTCTGCAGACCTCACCCATCACAAGCATTTTATTTCCCTCTCCCATTTTTAGAATTTAGTTTCTACACTTCCAAACTAATGTCACGTTTTAGAGTGTTGGTCCATGATCCTCACGGCAAGAAGCAGACAGGCATGATGCTAGGGCGGTAGCTGAGACATTTACATACGGACCCACAGACAGTGGGCAGACAGAGAGACTGGGCCATATGTGGGCTTTTGAAACCTTCAAGTCAACCTCCAGTGGTATACCTTCTCTATCAAGGGACACACACTAATCCTTCCTAAACAGTTCACAAACTGGGAAGAAAGCATGTGATGCATAAGCTTAGGTGTGCAATGTCCTCCAAAGCATCACAGTCTCCCCCTTTGGTATATGTCAGGAGTGGGATAGTTGAGTCTCTACTTCTGATTTTTGAGAAACCTCCAGGCTGGTTTCCAGAGTGGCTGAACTATCTGCCACTACAACAAATGGTTTATAAGAGTTATATTCACTTGTATTCCTGATGATGATCATTCTGACCTGGGTAAAATGAAATGTTAAAATAGTTATAATTTGCATTGTGCTGACAGCTAAGGACACATTTTTTTGCCATTCGTGTCATTTTATTATGTTTTTTTACATAGAAATTTATATTATGACACATAAATACAATAAACTACATACAGCAAGATGAACCATGAAACAATCAGGAATTATATAAATGTTACATTCATCATGTCTTGGCTATTTGTATTTGGCAGCCTTGAAGAAAACATCTTTCCTATCTTGGTGAGTCTAAAATTCTGAATGTAAATCAGTATCTATCATATATCACCTCTATAAACTTAAAACATTTATCTATATGTAAAAACATCTTAACCCCTAAACAATGGTTTACAGGTAAATAAGATTCTATAGATGGATAAGGTAAAGTAGATAAGGTCTTCAAAAACCACAGAGACCTACAGAATATGGCATTTAAAGATATTTGGATTAGTTTAAAGATTCTGTGACGATAAGACAGGCTGACTCATGGCAACACCCAGCCTACCACAAGAAGATGATGAGAATCAGTGAACTTCCTATAGAGAATGCTTTAAATGTGGCAAACAAGCCTTGGGCAAAATGCCCTCATCTCTACCACAGGCATAATTCTGCCTAAAAATGGGCAAGCTTTTATAGAGGCAGGGTTGAGAGCCTAACTCTGCCAAGACTGGATAAGCAAAGCTTCAACAGTTCCTGCCTTGCCAGTGTGTCTGTCAGCGATATTGAGCTAGAAGGCTGAAGATGATGCTCCAACATTATAGGGAATATTGAGTGACTGTTCAGACATTAAACTGTCTCAGTCATTTTTCATTTTGGAAGCTGCTAACTTGCACTTCCGGTTTACTTGGCTAATTAATTTTTATTTCTTCTCAAGTCTCTGATGGAGTTGAAGACCAGAGAGTTTAATTCTACAATTAAGCTTAGTAGTTTGAGGATACTAAGCACTTTTTTAAAAAGTCTTTCTTAGGCCTTTGCATTTCTTTTGAGAATTTTTGGTTCATGTCCATAGCCTGTTTTGTAATTCTGTTGTTTATTTTCAGATTGTACAGGGTTTTGTTTGTTTGTTCCTAGCCCTAGACACCAATTCTCTGTCAGTTGTATAGCTGGCAATGACTTTCTTCCATTCTGTAAGCTGCATATTGATTCACCTCACAGGCCCTTTTTCTGGACACAAGTTTTTAAGTTTCATGAGAGTCCACTTGTTGACTGTGGTTTTGTTTTCTGTGCTACTGGAGCATTACTCAGAAGTTCCTTACCTAAGTGAATAGGCTGAAGTGTGCCCTTCTTTTTTCTCTAGCAGGATGTCACGTCTCCTGTTAAATTTCTTGATCTATTTGCAGTTGAGTCTTGTGCACATGAAAGGCAATCTAGTTTCACTTTTCTGCATGTCAAAGTCCAGCAGCTCCAGCACCATTTGTAGAAGATGTTCTTTTAAAAAATAGTGTGTACACTTTCTTTTCAAGCATAAATTGATGTAGCTGGTCTCTTGGCCCCACCCATTACTGAGGAGCTATTGTCAGCAGATAGTTCCCTGGAGAGAAAGAATCATCCTTTGGTGGTGACGTGGTGGATTGTAGGTTTCCTATCACATGCTCCAGTGGATGAATATTCATGCAACTTGAAGTAGACTTAGTGAGTTATAATATGGGGAAGGGAACATAATTGGAGAAGGCAACTTGCGGAGAATGATACTGTTGGAGGGGGAAATAAAGGTAAATATGATTACATTTAAATACATAAATGCATGCAATCTTGAAGTTTGCAGGAAAATAGATCTACTTAGAATGTGTAAGTGGGCCATACAACCTCAGGAAGAAAAAAACATGTTCTCCATCATATGTGGGATCTAGTCATTAATAGACACATATATATTTAAACAAATACACATGTGGGCACAGTGTAATATGTATCAAAGAGAGAAAGAAATGTTAAATATTAGGGGACATGGAAGGACTTATGAAAGTAATGAACATGAATTATGATAGAAAATATAAAGCTAACTGGTTTTTATTTATTTTGGGTGATATATAAATACATAAAAGCATATTCAATAGTGAAAGTGTATAATCCAATGTCAAGCTCCACTGGTTTGGTATGTTTATTTTAACTATATAGAAGTTCATTGAGCTATATGGATTTTGAGTCTGGTTGTGGTAAACAGGTGATGTTTTATTTGCATGCTTTTTTAAAATAAGAATTGTTTTAATTTTAAAAAGAAAATATGATTTTAAAGAATGATTTTAATGAAGGTGTACAGCATGGTTTAATAATGCTCCTGTCAGAAACAATGGGTTGTAAAATGAACATAGCCGTGCCAGATGTGGCAGATGTGGGGTGCTTCCCCATGAGATGCTTGTAAGAGGATCCCAAAGCAAGGCAGGCTGTTATTATCACACTTGGTTGCTCACGAGATGAAATGTTTAGACAATTCAGCTGAAGACATACAGATTCAGGATACAGGACACAGAAGATTCAAGCTGAAATTGAGCTGGAAGCTTCTGTCCTACTGGCTAGTATTCATAGAGCAAGAAGGTGTTATTCAGACTACTCAGGGAGCAAAGCCATCAATGGATTCTTCCAGCTATGGACTCTGAATACAGCATCATAGATCTACCTGGCAATACATGCCCCACTGGCGGTATCACTGTCCAGAGAGGTAGTCAATCGTTTTGGTTTGGATTTGAGATCCATATCACAGAAGGAAATCCATGCCTGGTACTGCTAACATGACCAAACATTCATGGATGAAGTTTTGCTCAATGAGCCCATAGTCAACCTACCTTAGCTGCATTTCTTTGTACAGACTAGTACTCCTTCCACCCTTGGCTGGAGATACTTTTGCAGTGATCAGTGGTTAATGGGAGATTTTAATTGCTCCATGTGCCATGAGTCTAAGTACCTTTCCAGTGCTCAGTCCTATATGGCACATACCAGCTCCTTCACAGCTCCCGGATCTTTATTGTATTGCTCACCTTTCTGTTTGTTTTATGCTTAAGTGAGAAAGTTATTTTTGCTCACATTTCCAAGAACAGTCTACCGTGGTGCAGAAGGCGTGACAGCAGGAGATGGCTCGGCAACAGGAAGTTGAAGAGGTAATTGGGCCACATTGTATCAGAAGTCAAGGATTTATGAAAGGTAGTACTCAGTTCTTATCTATCTATCTATCTATCTATCTATCTATCTATCTATCTATCTATCTATCTACTTATTTTACAGTCCAGTTTTTAAGACCATGGAAGGGTGCCTTACAGTTAAGAGGGATGGGTTTCTTTCTTTAAGATTAGTTAAAATAATCTCGATGATGCCTTTAAGACATGCCAAGAGCTTCTTTAATGAGTCAAGATTTTGTCAAATTTCCAATATTAGCATAATCTCACCTATTATCAATTTGGCCACTGGGACAGTTTGAATAGGAATGGCCCCATGAGCTCATATAGTGGAATGCGTGGTCAATTAGTGCAGAGTCTTGTTTTAACAGGATTAAAATGCATAGCCTTTTTGAAGTATATGTGACATTTTTGGAGGAAGTGTGTCGCTGGGGGTGGTCTCTGGAGTTTCAAATACTCAAGCTAATTCCAATGTCTCTTTCTCCCTGCTGGCTGCTGATCCAGATGTAGAACTCTCAAAAGCCTCTTAAGTACCATGTCTGCCTGCGTGGTACTATGATTCTTGCCATGATGATAATAGACTGAACCTCTGTCCCAGTTAAAGGTTTTCCTTTATAAGAGTTGTCATGGTCATGGTGTCTCTTTATAACAATAGAACAATGACTATTACAATAACTCAAGTCATCAATTAAAATCAAAACCTTCCATCGCCTTTTTTTTTTCTCATAAGCTCTTAGTCATCTCATAATGCAAAATGCACTTAGTCTAGATTCGGGAGTGGTGTTGCCTGCCTTTAATCTCAGCACTTGGGAGACAGGGGCAGGGAGATCTCTGTAAGTTTGATGCCAGTCTGGTATACAGAGAGACTCCAGGACAGCCAAGGCTACACAGAGAAATTCTGTCTCAACAACAACAACAACAAAATGCCAGTACTCTTTAACAACCCCCCAAAATTTTAAGAGTTAAAGCCTCATCTAAGACTTAAGGCAGCCACTTCATTGTAAGCCCATATACAGTGCAATATAAAGTGTGTATTTGCAACATACAATTTCATAGAAAAAAAATCTTTCCAACAGAGAAGAGTTTGAGCCTAACCAAAGTTGATCAGATCAAAGAAAGACTGTAGCTCAAAAGGGCAAAAAAGAAACCCAGCCAGTCCAGTGCAGTAGTAGAAGCTTGATGATATACATTTATCAAGGCACCATGATGAAAAACCATTACTTCTTAACCTAAACTTCAGAAAGAGGAAGGAAATGTGGCCTGTTATGCCCTTATAACCTCCTTTAGAGAAGTAGAAACAGCAGAAATATCTCTTTCACCTAATTTATTTATTAACATTGCTCAAATTTTTTCTTCTGAGTACAGATGCTAAATTAATAGGTGTGGGGTGTTGATGAAAGTGTCTACTCTGAAAATGAGAAGTTGAGTGGCTACCAAACCTTTTATTCTAAAAATATATATGAAGATTCCAGTGTCCCTGCTCATTAGGCATTAGTTCTGCACCCACGTATCTAGACTGTGAAAAATCCAGATTTTTCCCACCCGTAGAGTTTCTGATCCCGTGCATGTTCAGTAGTAGCTGGCGAGCGGCGATTTCTCAAAGTTTCCAGCTATGGTAGACATTGCTGTCCCCCACAATAGATAAGAATTGAAAATTCAGGTTAGTTAGGAAACACAATCATCTTCACAGGGACGGCAGAAGAACTGGCAGATTTTAATGCTCAGTAAGTTGCTTTGCATTTCTTGATGCCACTTGTGGTAATTTCTAACTGATGGGATATTCTTTCCCAGCACTGCAGAAGGAGACCTAGTGTTCCGTCCATTTAAATGCCGCACATGGAAACAACTGGTTGCAAAGTAGATACTTGTCAGTGCCTCAGGATTTATTTTTCATCTTGTCTTCAAACACTGTAAGAATTATCTGGGGTTTAAAACGGAACACCTGGCTTGTTAACAACAACAACAACAAAAAAAAGTCTCTGATCTCTAGTATGTGTCAGTTAGAGCAAATCACACTGTATCTCATGCTCAGAAACTTCAAGATTAAACAAACAAAGAGAACAACAATGTCACTGGCAAGATCCTACCTATCACAGATGTGTGCTGAACTACGCACAGATGTGGGAGCTAATGTAGATTAAGGGATTTGACTAATATGCTACTGAGGCTTGTTTGTTACATTCTTGTGAATGTTCTTAATTAGGCCAATACTCTTGGGAAAAAGATGACCATAGTGAGTCATTCAAATTTCTAGAAAGTATATTAAAGCACAAAGAAGAATATGGTGATTTTTGAGAGGGAAATTTGCATGAGCCAAAATTATTATATTAAAACCTCAGGCAGCAATGTTATTTCACACATTTAATCTATTTTTGTTAGCCCTGTATTTTGAGTCTTTTGCATTAAAATGTACCCTTCAATGGCAATATTCATATCTGTAGAAAGAAAGAAAGAGAATATACTTTAGTAAATACAATTAGATGTCCCACAACTTACATAAGTTATTTTTACATTTACAGAAAAGTTATAAAACTTGTTAAAGGTAACACACAGATCCTGTATACTGTGGCCTCAGTTTCCCCTTTTAAGACTTTATATTGGTATAGTGTGTTTGTTACAGATAGAGAAGCAACCCTTATCTGAGAGGAAGAGAGAAGGGGGGAGGGACTGGAAGGAGAGGATAGGGGGGCTACAATTCGGATGTAAATGAGTAAATAAACAGAAATTTTAAACAGAAAAGAAAAAAAAAGACAGTTCACGGACTCTATCACCACTTAAGTATGCCACTTTGGGGACTCGATAGATTCAAACAATGTGTCTTCTAAAAACAAGTTCCTTCGTAAAATACATAAGTCAGGGGGTTCTAATGTTATGAAAATAACTTCATGTTTTTTATACATATGGCAATACATTAGAGGGGGATAGGATTCAACAGAACATCAAGAGCTTTTACGACTTTAAACTTCCTAAGTTTCTCTGTGGGAATTTCCTTGGACCACAGGTTTGAATTAGGTGACTGTTGTGCATTTGTGTGAAGAATCCAATTAGCAGAGTAAGAGAAGAAAGCATTAGTTTTTGGAACAAATATTAGCACAATTTTGTTACTTGTTGTAATAAACATTTATTCTGCCCTCTTACATCATTCTATCAAAAGTATTGTTCAAATATAATATTTGTTTTATTCCTAGTTCTCTTTTTCTTTAACATTCTTCTTTCATATGTTACATTCCAAACACGGTTTTGTCTCCCTTCGCTCCTTCCGTCTCCCCGCCTCCATTCCCTTTCCCATAGGTCCATCCCTCCTTTGTTTCCCGCACAAAGTGGCCTCCAAGGGATATGAATTGAACATGGCATAACAAATTACTATAAGTATAAGCACAAACCCTCATATTAAGGCTGGACCATGAAAATTAGTAGGAGGAAAAGAATCTCAATCTCAGAGCCAGAGATACTCCCTCACACACTCACACTGTTAGAAGTCCTTCAAGAACATTTGGTAAACAACCAACGTGTATATGCAGAGGAGCTACCTCAGACCCATACAGGGTCCAAGACTGTCGCTTCCATCTCTATGTGCGTCTATAAACCCTGCTTAAGTGACCTTGTTGGGTGTTTTCTCATGGTGTCCTCAACCTCTCTGGCTCCTGTAATTCTTCCTCCCCTTCTTCTGCACCTAGTTCCACCAAGTCTTAGGTTGTGGGTTTCTGCATCTCCTCCTATCATTTGCAGGAAGAGGCTTCTGTTATGACTATCTCCAACAAATGATGCTCACCTAACTGGATGTCAGCATGTAGGAGAATGTAAATGAATCTACAAAACACAAGTCCAAGTTGATCAAAGACATTAACATAAAACTAGATGCACTGAACCTTATGGAATAGAAAGAGGGATTAGCCTTGAATGCTTTGGCACAGAGGGCAGTTCCTGAACAGAACATGGATAGTGCAGACACGAAGATCAACTATTAATACATGGGGCCTCATGAAACTGAAATATTTCTATAAGACATAGACCCTGTAAATGGGAAAATGTTTCCACAACTCCCCATCCAACAAAGCTAATATCAATAATATATAAAGAATGCAAAAAATAGACATCAACAAACCAAACAATCCAGTTCTAAAATGTGGTACAGATCTAAATAGAGAATTCTCAAGAGAAGAATATCAAATGGCTGAGAAACACTTAGAGAAATGTTTAACATGATTAGCCATCAGGGAAATGCAAATCAAAGCTATTTGAGATTCCATCTTATACCTATCAGAATGGCTAAGATAAACAATACAAGTAGAAGCTCATGCTGGCAAGGATGACGAGAAATTGGAATACTCGTACAATCCTATCCAGAGTACAAACTTTTACAGCCTATGTGAGGCTCATACCATGAGTGGGAACCCATGCCTGACACTACCAGGATGGGCAGGAAATATAGATTGGACATCCCAGAGTCCCAGGATAGAACCAAACACAACTGGGGAAAAACATCAATGAAATAATTAGTAATGATAATAGATTGGTGTCAAGCCCTATGGTCAGCCTCGTATTCCTTTTTTAAAGGTGCACTGTCTAACCAAAATGCCATTGTTCTTTTCAAAGTTGGTTTTTATTTGAAATATATTTTAAGTATCTTTAAAGATCTCAATGTAAACAGTATTGAAATGCATGAATCAGTATGTTTTTCTCATTAAAAATACTGAAAGGAAATACAAACATAGAAAATATAAAAGTGACCAAATTTTTTAACAAGTACTGGGCTTAATGCAATATATAAATACAAATTCATGTCTATATTATGCTAAACATTGAGATAATGCACAATAGCAAAATAAATAATGATTCACTTAGATGGAGTATTTTTTTTAACATCCATGATTGTTGAGAGTGGTAGAGAATATGCTTAAATTAAAATAAAATCATAATAGTCACAAGTCAATATAACTAAAACCAGAAGTTTCTAGCACTAGCTTTTGCTTTTATAGTATTTTAAGGAAATCTACACTTGATCTGAAGTCTTTGACTCCCTGAGTAATTCTAGTCTTCAAGAGATGCTTGATTTCTTCAGGATTGATTTTCATGGGCCTTAAAAGCATTTCAATGCTCAGGTGTGGGCTGGTGCTTAGCCAGGAGCCAATTGTGTAATGTTAACTGTCCTTATGTACTTCACATCTACATGTGATCCTGATAAGCTCTGCTGGACAGTGTCCATGGCTGGCCTTTGTTTTGACTTTCAATATGTCCACTTTGCTAAATCTGACTGGAACAGACTGTGAGATGATTATGCTCTGGCATTGACCTCTTTGGCAGGGGAAAGGGAGGTTGCTTGCTGAGATTTCATTTTTCTTTTCCGTGACAATAACTGGCCAATTCAGACAAAGTTACTGTACTGGCCACTTTTATGTCAACTTGACATGAACTAGAGTCATCAGAGAGATGGGAGCCTCAATTGCGAAAAGGCCTCCATATGAAACACCTGTAAGACATTTTTTGAATTAATTGATTTATTCACTTTATATCCTGATGGTTGCCCTCTCCCCCCTCTCCTCCAGGTCCCACCATCTCTCCCTCTTTCCTCATACCCATTCTTCTATTACTTGAAAAGCGGAGCCCCACCACTATTAACCTACCTCAGCACATCAAGTAGCATCAGGACTGAGCACCTCCTCTTTCCCTGTGGCCTGGGGAGGGAGCACTACCAGGGGAAGTGATCAAAAAGCAGGCAACAGAGTCCATGTCAGAGACAGGCTCTACTCCCCTTACTAGGGGACCCACATGAGGCCTGAGATGCCCATCGGCTATATCAGTTTAGGGGCCCTAATCCAGTCCATGTATGGCCCTTGGTTAGTGCCTCAGTCTTTGCAAGGCCCTCTGGGTCTGGTTAATTGGCTCTCTTTTACTTCTTGTGGAGCTATCATCACCTCCAGCTCCTTCTGTCCTTCTCTTCACTTTTCCACAAATCTCCCTTCACTTTGCCCAATGTCTGGCTGAGAGTCTCGACATCTGTTTCGGTCTGTTGCTGTGTGGAGCCTCTCAGAGGTCATCTATACTAGGGTCCTGTCTGCAAGTATAGCAGAGTATGGTTAATAGTGCCAGGGGTTGGCACTCTCCCATGGGGTGGGTCTCAGGTTGGACCAGGCATTAGATGAACATTTCCTCAATCCCTGCTTGAATTTATCCCTGTACCTCTTATAGGCTGGGTAAATTTTGGGTCAAAATTTTTTTGAGTTGCTTGGTGTTCCCCTCCCTCCACTAGGAGTCCAGTCCTGTCTAGCTAGAGGATGTCCTCTTCAGTCTCCATGACCCTTGCTACTAGGAGTCTCAGCTAGAGTCACTTCCATGTCCTTCCAGAAGCCTACCCTCTCTTAGGTCTCCAGCTTGTCACGGAGATGCCCTCACTCATGATTTCTGTTCTCTATGCAGCCCCTCTCTCACCTAGCCTCCACTTTGCCCTGGGAGTAGAAACTTGTCCAACCAATTTGGAATTTATTCTGGCACTTTCTCTGAAAGTTGGGGCTAGCTCTACCTCAAGACACTGTTATACCACTCCTAGGTATATACTCAAAAGATGCTTTACAGTACAACAAGGACACTTGCTCAGCTATGTTCAGTGCAGCTTTACTCGTAAAATCCAGAAAATTAAAACAACCTAGATGTCTCTCAACCAAAGTATAAATAAAGTGTGGTACAGTTACACAATGGAATATTAATCAGCTTTAAAAACAAGGAAATCTTCAATTTTGCAGGTTAATGGATGGAACTAGAAAAGATCATCCTGAGTGAGGTAGCTCAGATCCAGAAAGACAAACATGGAGTGTCTTCACTTTTAAGTGAATTTTAGACATATAGTACAGGATAAGCATACTACAATTCACAGACCCAAAGAAGATAAGTAAAACGCAAGACCCAAAGAATGCTTAAATCTCAGTCAGAAGTGGAAATAGACTAGGCAGCGGAAGTAGTTGAAGAGAGAAAACATGGTGAGAGAGGGCACACAGAGAAAGAAAAAAAAAGGCATTTTCTTTATTGGTGATCAGTTGGGGAGGGTCTAGCACATTGCAGGTGGTACTATCCATAGGCTGGTGGTCCTGAAAGCAGTCTAAGCAAGCCACAAGGAACAAAACCAGGAAGCAATGCTCCTTGGTGTTCTCTTCCTCAAGTTCTGCCTCCAGGGACCTGCCCTGGGTGAATTACTGCTTTCGCTGCTTTTGAGGATGAACTGTTATATGGAACTGTGAGCAAATAAACTGTTTTCTTTCCAAGTTTCTCTTGGTCAGGGGTTTTTTATCATAGTAATAGTAACCTTAACTAAGTTACTCTTACCCATATTTACATGTTTCAGGAACTTGATACATTGATACAAAAACAAACAAACAAACAAACAAACAAAAAAACCTGGTCATTTTATTTGATATTGTGAGTAGGACAGACTTTACTTCTGATACATGAAGTCTTTTCTTTTTGTTTTCTTTTGTGTATTTCGTAGATAGGTTTTAATCTGTGGATGTTTTGTATCTTTGGAGAAGAGCAAAGTCAATGTCTTATTTTGACCTTGGACCTTCAGATGAAATGATGCATATTTATGTGATGTCATATCTCCCCCTACATCTTCAGGTCTAGTGCATTGTGCCTGGTTTTATCTTTGATGTAGACTGCAAGGGGTGGAAAACTTTCTATTTTCCCTATTCTTGACTCAGAGTTCAACATCATCCAGGATTTGTAAGTACTGCGGGAATTTTTTTTTCAGCCTGTGTTCACCGTAAAATGATATGTAGTTTCCTGTGAAGAACTGAAGATATTTAGCTATTGATTCTTCAAATCAAGTCCAAAGATGAAAAGAATCTACATTTGGTCTTTTCTTACATAATGAGTTTCATTGATTAACTAAGCTTAACAGTTGTCACTCACAAAATTTTGTATAATAGCACGCTAACACTTGCTATGTGCTTAAACCAAGGAAAGGAAGGAAGGAAGGCTATAGGAAATAATCAGGTATATATCTTGATCTAATAAGCAGACATATTTCTGGTTTCGCTTGAGACTGGGATTTTCTATAAAATGCCCATAATGAGTAAGGAGCTATCTTTGAAGATCACATAGTCTTAATGAGTACTCTGCCTTTCTGGTGAGGGTCGATTTTGATATTTCTGGAAAGTTTGGTCTATTTTAATGGAATATTAAAATAACAACTTCACTGTTTGAGCCACTAATGTTTTGTTTCTTTCTTTGTGTTGGTGCCTAAGCTCTTCCAGAATTTATTCTGTGGATCACCCACAAGTGCCCCACACATCTTGTCTCCTACCATCAGGTCCCAGATTCTCGTTTCTATCAACCAAATCTTTAGATATTTGCAGCTTTGACCTTTGAATGCAGAGAGTTTGGGCAGCCTATATTCACCATTTTTCCTATATTTTCTTGACTATTTTCCCTGAGGCCACATTTGCATCCTTTGACTACAAAGAGGTCAACAATGAAGGTGATAACAGAGCTCTCTCTCTCTCTCTCTGAATCTCTTGCTCACAGCTAAATCTTCAGAAGAGTTGAATGCTATCATATAATTTCAGGGTGTCCTGAAGGCTGAGTCTTAGAAGAAAAGTAAATCCTGATATCTTTTAGTCCTTGTGAGTATATTTCATAATCTTTACATCTGGTCTACCCCTGGGGCCACTTTTGTTTCCAACTTTCAATTAGCTGAAAGAACAATATATCTCTTTGGATTTTACAGACATACTCCACTGAATCTAATATGTTGGAAAACATTTTAGTAGAAAGAGGAACCTGGTTTAATATGCACCTATCTCAAATGCCTTTTTAGGACATGGGGAGAGTGCAGTTGGATCGTTTGCTGGATTGTTGCTCCAGGCCAGTTTCCAACATGGTCCTGCTCTGCTCTGAATGCCCAGGAGCCATATTTCTCTGCGTTCTGGTCTTTTAGTCTCCTACCATAATGTCCCATTGTTCTCTTATTTCAGCATTCTAGTCCTCTTCTTACTCAAGGTTCCAAACTTATCAACCTTCCTCCTATATTGGGCTAACCTACTTGAGTAGATCCCCCCTAAATGTGGACTGGGGTCCCAGATTTCATCAGAAGGTGAATCGTGTCTGGACACCACCACTCTTTCCTCTCTTCTCGGGTGAAATGCAATGCAACAAGTAGCTTTTCCTGACCTGTCATAATTATCTTTGAGTCTTTCTTTACTAAGGACAGGAAGTTTGATTTTTATTTGCTAAAAATTAGAAGTAGTTTCAAACTTATAAGATCTTAAAGGAATAAGAGGACCATTTCTTCCTAATATTGCTTAACCACTTAACCTATAGCTATCCTTATGCTGTATTTTATCAAAAGTCTTCGGCTTTTAGCTGTCTCCTCTGGTATATTATACTTTCAGGAAGCCTTTCAAACAAAAAGTCCTTTTGTAGCACCCTGTTGTCTCTGACATTATAATTTATGTCTTGATGACAGTATTGTATGGCTGTAGGGCAAAGGGCACATAAAAGCATTCGCCACAATTTGTACAGAGATATGTGCCAAAAAGAGGCTATCAAGGTGATATAAGGAGCTTTAAAAGTAGCCCATCAATTCTATTCTTCAGATATGTTAACATCACAAAATGTAAGGAAGGCTGCAGAATCTGTTCCAGTTATAACCCACCCCCAAAAAAATCCTAGACTATATGACAATAGTCTAATCTGTTCTGGAAGAAGTACAGTGTCATGATCTGTTTTCTGAATGATTTAAAAATTGTATAGTATGCTACAATTCTGAATAAAGGGTCAATAAAAGTAAGTTGCTAGTTATACCATAGGTAAAGTTCTATTTTTTTTGCAGTATGCTCTTGTTTAATGTAAGGATTAAGAGTCATGCCATATTCATTTTATCCAAGCATTTAAGAAAAGTACGACACACATTTGACAGAATTCTCTTCCCAGTTTCCACGTCAGGTAGCTCACCGCCACCTGTAACTCCAGCAGCAAAGCCTACTTCTAGCTTTTCATGCATACTCCAGTACAGATTGACATATACATAGAGACACATAAGTAAATAATAAAAAAAGACAAACAAAAACAAAACCCAACCAATCAATCAGAAAGTACCCCAAGATCACTAAGAACATGTAACTTAAATTACATACTTATACTTAAAACTGTACAGATTATATTTGAATTTATATTCAAGTTGTATGTCAATATTGCAAAATGTCATTTCTTTAAACTATTCTGTAGTGTTTTGATGACTCTTCATATATAGTTCATCCATAAATCAACACTTAGGATTTCCCTCATTTTTGATGCTTTCTTCTCACTTAGATGCACTGATGACATTCCTGTTTTATACCTGCAAAAGTGAGAGTGGGCTCCTGGTATATTTCTAAGGGTATTTTCAAAGACTTACTCTAATGGCATCAAGTAATTCATTCCTAAACTAACTAGGGGCAAGCATATGTTTTTCATATTCTTGTGAAGGGAATGATTTACTAAATTTTTGTGTTTTTGTCAAACAGTCAGCTTAATTGGTCAATTATAGATTTAAGTTTGTGTTTTCTATATTTTAACTTAGCTTGAATATGTTTTTAAAACTATGAGATTGATATTGTTTTCATTTTTATGTGCTGTTTTCTGTTGGTTACTATTTCCTTACTGTCTTGATATAATCACAGACAGATCAAAAAGTAGGTCACTTCTTTTGAATATCGTTTAGAAAGTATTTCCTCTCACTTTTTCTCCTGCCTTTGTACCAATATGTACATATTGGTGTACATATATGTGCCTAGTTTTGTGTGTGGGCATTGATTACTTGGCTTAAAAAACAATGAAATATTTTTTAGGTTCTCTCTTTTTTTTAACCTATTCATGTAGGTTAAAAACAAATCATGCAGTCCAAATTAAGAATGAAGATTATGTGGAATAAAAGATGAAAAAAGATACAAAATGAAAGACAGTCAGCATTATTTTTATAAATTGGATACTACACTGACATTTCAGTGACTTCCTTTGCATCAAAATTTTTTTAAAATGCTTGGAAATTATCAACACTATCAATTTTCTGGATCATATTTGCATTCAAAAAGAAAAAGATTAATTAGAGGTTATGCTCTATAACTTCTGTAATTCATTCACATTAGGAAATGATATAAGGAATACATTTAACATAATGTTCAGAAATAGCCCTAAAATATATCCTAAGGCTTATGATTATAAGACCCACTTTTGTTCCTTAGCAGAACCTTGGCTATACGTGGTGAGGTAAAAACTGTGACCTCTGGCATTTTCCAAGGCTAAATCATGATCATTCTTAAGTATTGCTATTGCTTGGGTTTGTGTCATCTAAAGTCTTAAGGTCTAAACGCTTGGTCTTTCAATAAGGTATTGATGGAAGCTGAGGATCATTAGAATGAGGAGTTCAGCCAAAAATAGTTAGTTCTTCTAAACTCTCTGTCTCTCTCCACTACCCCAACACCTTACCCCTCTGCCTGATTTGCGTGCATGTGTGTGCGTGTGTGTGCATGTATGTGTGTGTGTGTGTGTGTGTGTGTGATTATGGAAGAAGAAAGCATTAAAACTTAGAGTTATTGTTTGATACAGAAGAAATAAATTGACCTCAGGACACATGGGATATGATATTAGCTGGATTTGACCTAAAATCCTCTTTTCTGTACATTAGCTTCTGTCATTCTAACATATTCTCTGCAATCGGCCAAAGGAGAGAAGCAATTATCAGTGTTACCCAGCTGCAACAACTATTAACCATAGCAATTATCAGCATGGTAATATATGCTTGAAGGTGTAGAAAGTGGGACTCACAGGTTGGTAGTAACCAATGATCATCTAATTGGACCTAAGGTCTACTGAAAAGTAGGAAAACCATGCCTAAGAGTGGAAACATAGCCAGCTCTCTGGGCCTAGTGATGCAATGGACATTATAAAAGATTTTACTACTAACTCTTTGTTAGACCAGCATAATTTCTTATTACGTTCTACATCCGTCCTTACACCCAGAGATGTAGCAACTGAAGACCATCACAATTAATCAATCAACATAGATATCCTTTGAGAGACTCCATTCAGCTGGGGATTGGGACAGATACTGTGACTCAAAGCCAGATTCTCGGCAGAGCACTGAGAGTTGTATGGAAGAGTGGGGGGGATGGAAGGAATTTGAGGGGTCAGAAGCCCCACAGGGCTGGACAAAGGGGACCTTCACAAACTGATGCACCAACAAGGATAATGCAAGCAGAGAATCTAGAACTCCTGTCCAGATGAAGCCGGGGGCAGACTGCCTCAGACCCTCTGACATGCACTCTGATGGCGGTGATTTGATCACTGCCCCATGGGTGGGAGGCCTTGTGGGTACACAGAGGAAGGGGATGCAGGCTATCCTGATGAGACCTGATGGACTGTGACCAGAGGATGGGTGGAGAGGACCCACTCTGTCCAAGGTCTGGGGGAGGGAAGTAGAGAGGGAAAGGGAGGGGGAGGAAAAGGAACAGGAAGATAAGAGCAAGGGGATAACAGTTGAGATATAGTCGAATAAATTATAATAAATTAAAAATCAAAACTAACTAAATAAATAAAAATAAAAACCTATCACTAGGGGCAGTGCAGAGATGAACAGATGGTTGGAAGCCCCAAAATATATGTCTACATCGCAGCTACTGCATTCATGTCACAGGGAAGAACTTATAAGAGGGAGCAGAAAGAATATAAAAGCAACAACTCTGAAACAGTTCTATTCTAGAAATAGCTTCATGAGCATAAATGAAACAGTGGGAAAAATTAATGACTATACTAATGAAGAAGGGAGGAATTTAGAGAGGCCCTTTCCTAGACCAAGGACTACAGTTAACTACTGTAGGAGAGGAGAAACCACCTCTCCAGGGATGAACTATCTATTAGTTATCATCTGTATTTTAAAATCCTCTTCTGTGAAATTTGTTTGTAACACCCAGGGTTTTCACATCATGGCAGGTGTCAATAGAACTGAAATCAAAACTGCGTAAACTACTGTATCTGCTCCTACTTAAAACTGAACAAGACATTAAGCCTTCTTAATTCATCTTGAATACTGAGGAGAGGTTCCTATTAATGATCTAGTTAGTATCATCATTTTCTCTGCCATTTTTTTTGTGTCTGAGTTGCTAATTTTAGTGTGTAAAAGTATTTCTTCAAAGTAGAGTACTGCAGTGCTATGTAGCATTAAGCTTAAGGAGGCCATCATCTATCTTACGAAGGAAGTGTATACTATACAAGTGTTGTTGAATCATTAGGAAGGTAGCTCTACTGGCTATGAGTTCATTGTCATAATTTTAAAAAGAAACAAAATACAATGTTATTTATTAATTAGTTAGTAAAATGTGGCTAATAGAGGCCTATATTTTTGCTAAAATCAAGTGATACTGTTGCTGCTCATACAGTGTTCACAATGATGTCACAGTCACATGACTTTACATGAAGAGTCACTGTGTCTATGCCTATGTATTTTTTTTGTTTTTTAATATATTTTATTAATTTATTCATATTACATCTCAATGGTTATCCCATCCCTTGTATCCTCCCATTCCTCCCTCCCTCCCATTTTCCCGTTACTCCCCTCCTCTATGACTGTGACTGAGGGGGACCTCCTCCCCCTGTATATTCTCATAGGGTATCAAGTCACTTCTTGGTAGCCTGCTATCCTTCCTCTGAGTGGCACCAGGCCTCCCCATTCAGGGGACGTGGTCAAATATGGAGCACCAGAGTTCGTGTGAAAGTCAGACCCCACTCTCCACTCAACTATGAAGAATGTCCTGTCAATTGGTTAGATCTGGGTAGGGGTTCAAAGTTTACTGCACATATTGTCCTTGGCTGGTGCCATAGTTTGAGCAGGACCCCTGGGCCCAGATCTGCCCATCATAATGTTCTTCTTGTAGGTTTCTAGGGCCCTCTGGTTCCTCTATTTCCCCATTATCCCATGCTTCTCTCACCTAGAGTCCCAAAAAGATGTCCTCCCCTCTGTCCCACTTTCCTGGTAAGTGAAGACTTTCATGGGACATGCCCTTGGGCTAGTGTCCAGATGTAAGTGAGTATATACCATTTGACTCTTTCTGCTTCTGGGTTAACTCACTCATTACGATCATTTCTAGTTCAATCCATTTGTCCACAAATTTTGGGAATTCCTTGTTTTTAATAGCTGAGTAGTATTTCATAGTGTAAATGTACCAGGGTTTCTTTATCCATTCTACTGAGGGACTCTTAGGCTGTTTCCATGTTCTGGCTATTATAAATAAGGCTGCTATGAACATGGTGGAGCAAATGTTCTTATTGTGTGCTGGGGCATCTTCTGGGTATATTCCAAGGAGTAGAATTGCTAGGTCTTGAGGAAGCCTTATTCCCAGTTTTGGCTCAGTCGTTAAAGGCTAGGCACAAAGCCTATGTATTTTTAATCAAAGTGCTATTGAACCAAGTTCCCCAGTTTCTGAGCCATAATGACCTCTGTTCAAGTCTGGACTAGCATGTGGTAATCTGCAAGCCTCAGCTTTCTCATCAACAACCATGCTATTATGATAAACTAACTGCATGTTCCAAAAAAATCTCTACAATGCTCCAAAGACTTGTTTAAGAGTCAGCATAGTTAATGTAAAGTTTATAATTCTGTGCTTCGAAAAGACAACAAATGCTAAGTGATGCATTCTAAAATTTCATATAAATAGTTGCATTGAGATGCCCACTCCCATCAACTTCCTTTCTCTCTCCCAGCCTTCTCACTTTCCCACCCACGCTCTCACCAAATTTGATTCCCACTCTTCTATCCCTCCCCACACCATCTCCAACCCAGTTTCTGCTCTTCATCTACTTCCTTTGTCTACTGTATTCCCCTTCTGAGTGAGATTTAAGCATCTGCTCTTTCATTCTCCTTGTCACTTAGCTTCTTTGAGTTCAGGGATGTAGGGATAAAGATGGAGCAGAGATTGAGGGAATGGCCAACCATGTTTGGCCAAACTTGAGACCCACCGCATGGGAGAGAGCCAACCCCTGACACTATTAATGATACTCTACTACGCTTGCAGATAGGAGCCTAGCATAACTGTCTCTGAGAGGATCTACCTTGCAGCGGATCTAAACAGATTCTAAGATCCACAGCCAAACATTTGTTGGAGCTTGGTGAGTCTTGTGGAAGAGATGGGGGAAGATAGAGGGACCTGGAAGTGACAATACCTCTACAAGACAGCAGAATCAACTAAACTTGACCCATGGGGGCTTACAGAGATGGAAGTACCAACCAAAGTTCATGTATGTACTAGACCTATGCCCCCCTACACTTATGTAGTTGATGGGCAACTTGATCTTCATTTGGGTCCCCTAGCAAGTAGAGCAGGGGCTGTCTCTGACATGGACTATGTTGCCTGCTTTTGGATCACTTTTCCCTAGCTGAGCTACCTTGTCTGGCCTCAGTGGAAGAGGATGCAGTTAGTCCTGCTGCTACTTCATGTGCCTTGGTGGGTTGGTTTGGGGTAGGATGGGGAAGGGTCTTTCTCTTTTCTGAGAGGGGAAGAGGAAGAGAGTGGGAACATTGGTCTGGGAAAAGAGAGGGGCTGTGATCAGGACTCAAAGTGAATAAATTAATACATTTTAAAAAATAGTGGCACTATGGCTTTTGATTTCTCTTAGAATTCAAAATAGATCAGACTAGAACAGGTACCTGACATGACTACCTTCTTGTGTCCACTTCTAGCCATTAAAGAAGAGTATTTTGTTTATTTTATTTCTTTTTGTTTCTTTTTGTGAGATATAGTCTCACCCAGACTGGCCTCAAAATCATGTCAGTCGTTCTACCTCCTGCCTCTGCTGCCCAAGTGTTCTGATTACACGTGAGTACCATCCCACTGGGCTAAAATTATGGTATTTTTATGTCATTTTGAGTTCCCACTCCACATCCTGACTGCTTTGTGTTCTCAGTAAATTTCCCAACATCTCCTGACTCATTGACAATGACAACACCTGCCCTTTCTTCCCTATTCAGAGCTGTGAGTCCTCCTGCTGTCAGTGCCCACTGTTTTAGTTTGAAATGCTGGTTAGGTGTTTAAGGATTACTTCTAGAAAACTTCAGTCAACTTTTCACTTTTAGACAAAAAAGACACAATGTTATGTGTTGTTTTTTTTTTTAACATGACAAAACTTTTTATTTCTTTATTTTTAAGAAAATGCTTAAGAGTATTCTAAGAAGTACATGGGAGCAAAAGCTGGGTGAGATGAACATCTGCTCATTTCCTTTGCATGCAGAATGCTTTGGCAAGCCCTCGCCCTTTTGAGCTTTAAATTTGAAGAGGCCTCAGGCCATGGTTCAGACTGCACAAGAAGAACTTGCTCTTTAACCAACAGCACAATGCTGCACGTTCAGGCCTTGAGAAGCAAGGCCTCTGGGAGGAGCTGAAACTGGAGTTTTATAGCCTTGCATGTATTAGGCCATCAGGGTCTATTTTTTTCTTATCGTTTGATAAGGTCCAAACACCAGAAAGAGGGCTTGGATTTAATTTCCAATGTATTTTTCAGGAAAACATCATGGCTCTGGGCCAGATGAGGTTTCTCACAAAGGTGACCTTACTGTTTTCTCCTTGTATGCAGTAGATCTTCAATTCTGTGACATTTAGAATTATTTGTGCCCTTCATTTCTAGGTGGCCAGAATCTATTCCTGACACATCTGACAACCCCTCAGTCTTATTATCACAGGATTATCTTCTCTACCCCATTTTTATGAGATCCCCTTACGCCTATCAAGGTATAATACACATAACAATGTACATATCAAAGGTTTTACAATGATACATTATAGTACATACATTAATTGTGAGATGATTGCTATTATCAAACTGTTCACCCACATATTAACATTAACTTCTAATTACAGTGTGTGTCTGTTTGTGTGTGTGTGTCGGTGTGTGTTTGAGATTAGAACTTCTTAGTAAATTTCAAATAAAATAGGCTGCCAATATGGTTGCCTATTGTGCATTAAATTCACAAATAAAATTATGCCCCTTTGCATATACCTTATGATTTCTCTGTCTTCAGCCTCTACCACCCATTCTGATCCATTTTATGACTCTGGCCTATTTAGTGTCATATGGAAAGAGGCACAAGCTACATGTCTTTCTTTATGTGCATTATGCCTTCTAGATTTTTTTCACACTATTGGAACAAACAATATTACTCTTTAAAATTAATCTTCCTTCTTTTTAAAGGTCAAATGGTGCTTTATATATACATTGCATATGATATGTTAATCACATTTTAAATAGTTGTACAATAAACATAAAGTACAAAGGTCTCTTAGACATGCCAATTTCACAGAATTTGGTTGCATACCTGTAGGAAGGATTGGCACACCAATTGTTAATTTCTGGTAATTTTTTAGTTAACCCTCAGAAAGTCTACCAGAGCAGCTATATCAACTTATATTTCTACCAACAGTGCACAAATACTCTTCTCCTCCACATTTTCAAAGTTAGTCATCATTTTATTTTTTAATAACCATGCTAAGAGGCATGGGTGCTTATCTCAATATGTTTTTGAGTTGTCATCTCAGAGTCCTGGTCCTTCTAACTAATGAGTTTTCTAGCTTGTAGTAAATTTCCACACGATGGATATTGTGAGACTAGGGTGTCACTCTACATGTCAATCCTGTGTAGGTGCAGCAGCAAGCTTGAGACCTAATTATGAAGTAGTAGGGAAAGTTTTGCCATTGTGTTTTGTATTGTTCCTTCATCAGTCTCACTCCTGATTCAATGCGGCACGGATCACAGCAGAGTGGAAACAGAGCAAACTATTCTGCATTGTAATCTGTAAAATGTGCACAGGAAATGTCCCAGTAGAATTTTGTTCAGATGGTAATGAGCAATGTGATTTCAAATGGCAAATTCAATAACACTCAGCTCTGATTTGCTTCTAGAAACAGTATTAACATATATTTCATTATTTGAAAAATATGCATTTTAGCATTTCTAAAGAAATCAGTATAGTAAGGCAGTATGTGTTAAACAAACCAACACAGTAAGGATAGTAAACTTCTGGTATTTGCCATGACCTGCAGAACTTAAAAGGGCTACACAGGAAACCGTGAGTCAAAGCAAGCTGAGCTATACATCAATTCTGTCTAATAAGAAAATAGAGAAATACCTTTGACTGGTCAGGATGATTATGGAAATAAGTGAAAATGCTAAATTGCCCTATTTCATCATGTACAAGGTCAAGGATGACTTTGTGCGGTTAAGCAGTGACCCTCTGCAGGTCCATTCCTTCTCTTGCAGGCCAGTAAACATATAGTATTTGAAATTGACTAAAGAAACTATGTAAGAAGTAAACATAGGGATATGGATGGATGGGAAAGCATGGCAGCAGCTTTTCCTGTTTGGAGATTGCTTTCAACACTGTACCCTCAGGAGTGTTTTCATGGCTGCATTCTCTAACTGATCACCCTGTTTCTTTCTCATCCAGCTATAATGATGCTCATCTAGATTTATTTACAGATGTTCCTCTATGCAAAGTGACATGGGTTGAACCTCTGCTTTGACAACATATGCCAAACTTCCATGTAATAAGTGTACCTGCTTGCTATGTGTGCACTTTTCACAATCACTAAATATTTATTGAGATTGTTCTACATGCCAGTCACAAAGAACACAGTACTAAAGTTCAGAAAGAAATGTCAACTTAAAAGATTAAGGTCTAGGATGTGCCTCAGAAGAAGAGCATTTTTCCCAGCAGGTGTAAATCATAATTTTGGTGTCTAACACCAGAAAAACAAAATGAAATGAACAGAATGTTCAATGCCAAATACATTTCAAACCAAGTATTCTGACAAATACTTGCAATTCTGGTGGCCAGGAAGTTGAAGCAGAAAAATCTTTAGTTTGAGGTCATCCTGGGCTATATATCGACTTTGTTATCCTGTTTCAAGTAGAAAAAAAAAAGATTAAAGCTTAAATATACAGTGAAAGAGGAAGGGCTGGAGAAATGCCTCAATAGTAAAGAGCATGCACTGTTCTTGCAGAGATCCTTAGTCTGAATCTAAGAATCCTCACTAGGCAGCTCGAAACTGCCTATCCCTCCAGGTCCAGTGGATCTGGTGCTGCCTTTTGTATTTCTCAGGAGCCTGCACTCACATTTGTTTACATAGCCATGTGTGTGTGTGTGTGTGTGTGTGTGTGCACGCACACACGCACATGCATACTTAAAAAACAACAAAAATAAATCTTTAAACAACACAACTCTGGATCAGCATCTAATTGCAGTCCTTGAGGTAGAACCTCAAAGTGCAAGTTATTAATAAATATTCTGGAGTAGATACTCCAGAAACAAAGATCACATATAAATTCAAGCATCCCTTTTATTTCTGTGATAAAACATCTACTAAAGGCAACTTACAGGAGGAAAGGTCACTTAATCAGGATATTGAGACAGCAACCACGGAGGAACGCTGCTCCTGGCTCATCCACACACTCATGCTTTGCTAGCTTTCTCAGCTGTCAGAAAAAAAAATATTCAAAGGGAGGAGATAGTTACAGGAACAAAATTTAATTCATAGTTCCAAGCTAGTTGAAACCATCAATGAAGTTTGAAGTTGAAAAGAGAAGCCTGAGAAATGTATCCAAAAGGAAGCTTCAAATCTGCCAGTGATTGAGTAATACATACAACCTTTTTAGATTAAGCCCAAATCTTCCAAGGGAAATGAAGGACTCTACCATCCAAAGAGTGTTAATCTGGTTAAGAAGCAGTGAATTAGCATCTCTTCTTCTCAGGAAAGAGACTCTGTGATACTCTACATGGAAGCATGCAAGGGACCCCACATTGTTTCCAGCCCATCTCGTTAGCACATCCCCACAGAAAATGATCCGACTGGGTGCATGGAGTACACAGGTTAGCTTCACTGAAAACTGCTCAACATCAGACTTTTTCATTACCCAGGTTGCATTATCCAGGACACAAAATATGGAATCATCAATACACCAACATAGAGGGTAACAGTACACACCTCTCAAATTCTACTACCAACCGAATGCACTTTAAAATGCTAATCCATTGTTTGCCTGTCCTATCATTCCAGTGGCTGATGTCATAGAAATTGGGATCATACTTCAAGAAGAAACATCTGTCACTGTTTACCACATCTCAGGCTACAATACAAACTCTATGAAAGCTAGTAATTAGACACAGGATTCACAGTAGCAACTTCAGGTGTTTAATTGATTAAATGGAAGTGTGCTGATAATAATAAGCAAAGGAACCCCTGACATGGAAGATGGAAGAAAACAGCAGTCATAGCTGTCACAGTAATTGCAACTGCAACTTGTTTCATGAGTCTTAGTGTGTGTGGGGGGCATGGAAGGCAGAAGCTGCAGCACGGAAATAAAGATTAAGACACAGAGTCTTGTTGTGTGTACTTTTTTTTAAAGTTTAGGTTTCTTATGTCTTTACCTCCCTTCTACTGATGCCCCCAACACTAGGTAGGAGAGAGAGAAAATTATTTGGGAGAGGGAGTAGAGTTCTCTTTGACGACTTCCAGTTGGTTAGAGTTACCACATTCTTTGGGGCTATACCAATCTCAGTCATCAGAATAGCCAGCAGTTCAGTAAACCAGCGGTCTTCTTCTCCCTCCTCGAAGTCTCTCTCTCTCTCTCTCTCTCTCTCTCTCTCTCTCTCTCTCTCTCTCTCTCTCTCTCTCTCTCTCTGTCCTCCAAGAGTTCCTATCTCTCTCAGATATGGCATTTATCCTCTCTCTCTCTCTTAGAGTTCTCCAAGTTAACCTATCTACAGCTGGCAAAGACCATGCCCCTTCTTAGCCAGCTGACCCAATTATCAGTTGCACACTAACTTAAAGTAGCCCCAATTCACACATTTGGGATTAAAACAAAACCATTACAAAACTAGCTTTTTTTAAAAAAAAAGAAACCAAAACTTCCACTACAGAGCGTCTTTTGGGATGGTTGCTCATGAGTTGAAGAAAGTATGTTTGAGCAGAGCATGATGTTAAGCCATGACCCAGCCAGTTCATAAACTCTTCTAGAGCTGGTGTGGCCCATTGGAAATAATTCAGATTGGAACAAAAGAATCCTAAGTTGATCATTCACTGGTATGTGTTGCCCTTTGAGGGAACATAATTCTTGAGAGACCACCTGCCTGAGCAACGGAAATCTTCCAGGGTAAGTCATTCAGTCCCAAAAGCTTTAAAGGGAGAAAGTTTGCATTCTGTATTTTAAGGATGCTTGAGATCAGGTGATGCTTTCCTAACTTGCCTGTCACAGGGAGAATTCCTACACTAACTTAGAAAAAGTGCTGTGGACAATGTATTCCCTGACCCTCTCTGGTTTTGAGTTGCTTTTGCAGTGCTATTATTGTCTGTGATATGGAATCGATGGCTTCACAGCAAACGCAGGATGAAACGAAAGTTTTTAAGGTTTAAATTTTTCCACAGTGCTGTGACTCACCAAACTTGAAACATCTTCCTGATTTCTTCCTGTTGTTACTAACATTGAGAGTCAGCTGTGCATCCTCAGGAGTCTGGTTTGGGGAGGTACCTGCTGTGTGATGTGATGGTATGTGCTTTGAATCCTAGTACTCCACTCTGATTCCCTCTTGCCTTCTCTTCTCCCTTTCTTTCTTTCTCCTAATCTATTTTAAAACTTATTCCACATGTCTAATTATATGACTCCAGTAGCAAAACAAAACCTCTGTGTGCCTCCATTCATATCTGCAATGGAAAGATTAATACAAAATTTCCTCCTCTAGAGTTTCCTTATGAAGATCAAATGAAATCATAAGTGCAAGGTTATTTATAAACGGTGACGTGCAGTGCAGTCACAAGATAGGATAGCAATAACATCATTCTAACCTAGACTGTTTAGCATCCAGGAAGTACAATTTGTACTTGATTAATTCACATGTCATTTTGATAAAGCAACCTTGTTAAATAATAGTTTTACTGTGATTGTTTTCACATACTAGCAGATGAGAGAGTGAGGAAATAACATGTTCAAAAGAATATGAAAAAAATCCTACAAAAACAAGGATTTTTTTTTCTTACTTACCATATTTAATTTCCCTCCTGGCTATGAAAGGAAAAACTAAAACCTCTACAAGTATTTAGTGTGAATATATATCTTCTGGTCCGTGTTGGTTTTCTCAGATATACTCAAGACACTAGCTGCAGAATGCAGGGATGAACAAGTAGAGTGCTTGAGGATAACCTCATTATATTTATAAAATTCTTGAGTGTTAATGAAACCATGCATAAAATGGAAACTGGTCTCCATGGGCCCATAACCCATCTCTGCATTCTGCAGGCCTTTACAGGGGCATACATGGCCGTATTTCAGTGCTATCAGCTGAGCCAGAATGGAATACCTTGGATATTTTGGTAGGAGCAGGTGAATGATATTTACCGCTAGATGAGAGTTAAGGCCCGTTTGTGATGAGTCAAAAGGTCCATTCGCTAGTGCTTTGATAGTCCTTATTGGAACTTTAAAAGACGGTGTAGAGACTGCTTTCCTTCAATATAGGATAAAATGGAATTAATGAGATGTGACTCTCAGATGTTCCATCAATGAACTATGGCTGTTCCCTCTCCTTCCTTCCACCCTACCCCTCCCCTCTCTCTTATTCTTCCTTCTCCCACACACCTCCTCTGTCTACCTCACTCTGGGCAAAATAAATTCCAGGATTTTTAAGAGACACAAAGGAAGGAATTCAAGCTTCCAGGATGTAATAAGAACAAGACTGAATACATGAGCTGTAGAGAGCGGCCATGAGCGATAATCATTCCCATAAGATAAGTCCAGATTTCTGACTCCTGCATTAAATGATTGTTTTGAGGAAATGTTTTACAGAGAAACACATATGGTTAAAAAGATCTCTTCATATGTCAAAGTCACAACTAAGTAAGGACCCAGAAGTTACTTCATCATCTTCTTATATCAACCTGTTAGTGCATGCAGGGCTTTCACAGAGATGGATGTTTGTAGTTCCCACCATTGCCTGACAACTGACTTTGTTCACAAAATGGCCCTGATATGAGTAGAAAATAATATTCTTTATCCCTAGGGACTAACATAGTTCAAAAAGAAAGAAAATGGATTATTATCCTTGGTTTTCAAGAGACCCAGGAACACAATTCACTATAATCCCTGTGTCACTTTACCTTCTAGCCTTTGAGAAAATGCATCATTTTCCAGGGAAATGCACTCATAGCGAGAGCACCCAGACTCTGAGGACCATAGCCAATGGCATAATAGACTCACTTGCTACTAGCACTATTGTAATGTACTGCATCATCTTAGAAACATGCTAAGGAAAACAGGGAGAGATTCCAGACCTTCGGAGGCCATATGTGTGAGTTTTCTAAGTACACGTGGTGGTGGTTGCCTTTCATTTCAACAGTGTTGTCTGCAGATGACAGACAGGAGAAAAACTTTGACTCTCCAGTGTTTACTTGGCAAAAAGCTATTTCAGAGATCATTGCGGTACTGGTTGCTCAGTTACTCATCCGTACCCAGCAGGACATCTGTCAGAACTTGTCACTTTTATTTAAGAAAGGGTTTGACACAGAGAAATTCTATTCTAATCATGCTTACGTCTGACTTGACAGTTTTGGAATATCTCATGCACGTGTCCACTGCACATGCTAAAAAAAAAAAGATCACTTACACCTAGGCTTTTTTTCTTTTGACAACTTAGATAAATTCTCACCTTCTTTTAGCCCAAGTTCTAGAGAACTAAAAAGTATATATTAAAATATCACAGTTTTGGAATTATCTGAGGATTGTGTGAGAAAATATTACAGAAACAAATGTAATTTATTGATGGAAAGGAAAACCATCAAAATAAACAAAGAACTAAATTTTGATTGATTTATTTGCTATTTGAATACTATATTGACTAAGGAATAAAAAGGATTCATTGAGTTTTTCCAGCATTTAGACACTACTCTACAATGCAAATTAAACATTCTTTAACTGATGAGGTCCAAATCTCATCTTCTTATCTTATCTAACATAACCAGATTCTATAACTAATGGCTATCATTTCTGAATTAAGGAAATAGTGTTTTAATAATCCTGTCAACATTTTTTTATTCATTTCAATGTTGTTTAAAATTCTAAAAAAAATCTCAATTGTTTGATTTTACCAATAAATACTCAAAAGCAGGATGCTGTTGTGAAAGCCTGCTAGCTCAGAGAGGCGGGTAACCACCCAACTGTCCTTCCTACTCTACAGAAATTGCAGAAGAAAAGATACCTTCCTACTCAGATCTCATCCAAGATGGGAATAAACCAAAAGTCAAAAGCCAAAAGCCTTTTCTTCTTCTCCATGCTGTCTTTAAATATCTTTCTCTCAGTGTCCCTCCTTGTTTAATCCCTCTCAGCTGGTTTCTTGCTCTGCCTCTTCACCTAGGGTTATCTTCAGTTAATCCTGTGTACATAAAGCTTTTCATTAAAGGTGTGTGCTAGGGATGAGCCTCCCTATCGTCACTGTCACCTGGTTACAATAAGCCGATAGTCATTGAATTAAAGGTGTGTGCTAGGACTGAACTACACCAGAGACAGGTGTTTACAGTTCACAATCTTGGAGTTCACAATGAAATCAAATGTCCTGAAACATTACAATGTAAATATGGCTCAAGGATTTGGCTTATCTTATATCCATTACTATATACAACACATTCAATATAAACTGTTAGCTTCATTGGGCAGAGGTGGGAATAATTCTCTAAGCAGAAAGAATTTCATCCATATTTATTTTAAATAAAGTTGCCCTAGGAAGACAGTCATTGAAGGCAAATAGGTAGTTATGAATACATGCCTTTGTATTATGAAAGCAAACCCATGTGTTTCATTACAGTGAGGAATAATGATACAAAATAACAATACAAATTAATACAACTGGACATCATTTCACAAAGTTTTAATAAGCTGCATCTTTAGTGAATAATAAGAGATGAAGTGACTAAAACCCAGGTGTAGCAACACCTACACATAATTTACATAATTTCTTAAAAACTGAATACTTGTACACTCTGAAGAAATTAATTTTATTATTTTTATTATAATCATCTAAAAACTTATAGATAGACATTTGTTCTCAACACACATTGATGGTCTCGCCTAATTTTCTATTCCTCCTTATAATTCTGAGATGGAAATATATTAACATCAAGCCAAGAAAATTATAGAATAAAGCATCAATGACTAAACTGGTTTTTTTACTAAATAGCCTTTAATTGATAATACCATGCCTGTGTAATTTCTCTGTAATGCTAACTTACAAAGCTGAGTCAAAGAATAAAAGTAGAACTCCATACAAACCCCTCATTTTTCCTGTAAGGTTGAAACTCACTCAAAACAAAATGTTCAAAAGCAGATAGAGCATTTGGTCTCTTCATCCACTTTCAGACTGCTAAAACTGCAAGATATGGAAAAAGCCACATTGCCCATAGAAGACTCCAGGGGAAAGGGAAGAAACGATATCATGATGTTAAAACAGGAAATTTCAAGTTTAAGATCCATCTAATGGACTATTATCTAATTACCCTAGTACGGATGGAAGACAGAATATTATTTCCTTATTTCAATGGCCTTCCATTTGTCAACCTAATCTTTTTTTTTTTTTTCAAGGTTTTTCTGTTTTATTTTTATTTTTTTTTTCTTTTTCCATTTTTTTTATTATTAATTTATTCTTGTTACATCTCAATGGTTATCCCATCCCTTGTATCCTCCCATTCTTCCCTCCCTCCCATTTTCCCCTTATTCCCCTCCCCTATGACAGTTCCTGAGGGGGATTACCTCCCCCTCTATATGATCATAGGGTATCAAGTCTCTTCTTGGTAACCTGCTGTCCTTCCTCTGAGTGCCATCAGGTCTCCCCATCCAGGGGACATGGTCAGAGGTGAGGCACCAGAGTGTGTGAGAACGTAATATCCCACTCTCCACTTTACTGTGGAGAGTGTTCTGTCCATTGTCTAGATCTGGGTAGGGGTTTAAGGTTTACCGCCTGTATTGTCCTTGTCTGGTGCCTAGTTTGAGTGGGACCCCTGTGCCCAAATCTGCCTATCATAATGTTCTACTTGTAGGCTCCTAGGACCCTCTGGGTCCTTCTACTTTGCCTTTCTCTCATGAATCTCACATCTAGAGTCCCACTAGAATGTCCTCTCCTCTGTCTCTGTTTCCTGGTAAGTGAAGGCTTTCGTGGGACATGCCCGTTGGGCTAATATGCAGATATAAGTGAATATATACCATTTGAGTCTTTCTGCTTCTGAGTTAACTCACTCATTATGATCATTTCTAGCTCAATCCAACCTAATCTTAATGTGACCTGTGAGGATCCCCATTTATTTTATGTTTGTGAAATCTACTTCTTAGCCTAAAGTGACAGAAAATGACTCTTGTTGAACATCTAGAAATACAGGAAATTCTGTTGTATTCCACAAACCCAGTGGTTCCCAACTGTTTGATCACACATATGCTCCTAAATCATAGGCCATTTAAGTATAGAGCTGTTTCAGGTTTCACAACTAGGGAAGTAAGAAAGGGGATTTCATTGTTAAACAGACGTCAATGCAGGAGCCACTACTCAAGAGGATTATTCACCTCAAAATATTGATAGTTTAGAGGTTAAGAAACTTTAATTTTATTTTTTTTTTAATTTTTTAATTAATTTATTCATATTACATCTCAGTTGTTAGCCCATCCCTTGTATCCTCCCATTCCTCCCTTCCTCCCGCTTCCCCCCTACTCCCCTCCCCTATGTCTGTGACTGAGGGGGACCTCCTCCCCCTGTATATGTTCATAGGGTATCAAGTCTCTCCTTGGTGACCTATTATCCTTCCTCTGAGTGCCACCAGGCGTCTCCATCCAAGGGACATGGTCAAATATGGGGCACCAGAGTTTGTGTGAAAGTCAGATCTCCTTCTCCACTTAACGGTGGAGAATGTCCTTTCCATCGGCTAAGAAACTTTAATTTTTTTTTTTTAAAAAATGGTGATGTGTCAGATATAGAATGACCTACATCCTATGGCAAAGAGCTCAGAAGTGTCACCAAGATTAAGAGTGTCAGAAAAAGGACACATAAAAAAAATGAGTTCTTCTACAAAAATATTTTCTTTAGTCTTGATAATTTCATATACAGGAAATACATATTTTATTCACCATCACTCCACTCCAGCAACTCCTCCCATGTTCCTTCCAGCCTATCTTCCTCCCATCATTTAAGCATGAGATAGTATGTTGTGAAAAAAAGATTCTTGATGCGCCTCATGATGGACTTCGGACTTCTCATTTATAGGTGGTACAGGCTATGACAGTATGAAGCTAGTAGGTAGAAAAACTTTTCTAAAATTTTATTTTATGAATTTATTCAGATTCCATCTAATTTGTTATCCCATCACTTGTATCCTCCTGTTCCTCCCTCCCTCTGGATTTCACCCTATTCCCCTCCCCTAGGTCTAAGACTGAAGGGGACCTCCTCCCCCACTATATGGCCATTGGCTATCAAGTCTCATCTTGGTAGCCTGCTTATTCTTTCTCTGAGTGCCACCAGGCCTCCCCACCAAAGGGGAGTGGTCAAATAAGGGGCATCAAACTTTTATGTTGTTTCAAATGTGGATATATAATATGAACAGTATTCAAATTATAGTAATGATCATTAGTGCTTGATTGGCAGTGGCAACTTATGTATGCATTGATTTTCAGGCGGCAAACACAGAGTGATTTTCAATTCCAGCATCAATACTATGATGTGCGGTGACTTGGAATTTGTAAGAAGCTTCTCATAGTTTTGACTATGATATTGTTAGGTTTTCAGTAGATCACCCTAACCCTCTAACAGGGCTGTCAACAGGTGAGAATGGTAACAATGCTGTCTGGGTTCTGTTGTTCTGTTCCCCTGCTGTCTGAAACAAGGTGGTTTGGGTAACATGCAACTTATTTTATTTCACTTGTTAAATGAGTGAGCTACTTAGAGTTTAAGCTTTCCTTCAGAACGCAGTCCTACAAATTTAATATTATGTTGGTCCAAAACCATAATTATAGTTATGTTTGACTGTGTGAGTGAGTGAGTGAGTGAGTGAGTGAGTGAGTGAGTGTGTGTTTGTATGTGTGTAGTGGGCTTGTGTTAGTATATTTGCGATTACATACTTTACAAAGTAACAACTACTGTGTAGAATAAGTCCATGACATTTATTGCAAATTTTATTTTTTGATTCACTTAAACGATGGCAGTGATTGTAAAAAGTCGTATTTCTTCATGTATATCCAAACGGCTGAAGTTCTACGAATTTGCTTTGGCAGCATCTGAGTCATACTGAAATGGAGTATTTGATGTACAAATATATCTTGCTGCATAATCTTTGCATTCTTAAGTGTGTCCACTCTCAACATTTGGTACCTGGAAGTAAGGACAGAGAGAGAGATGGCAAAGGCACACTGAGTACCCAAGTCCTTAGATTTCATACATGAGGATGAGGATGAAATAGTCTGTGGTATTTTTATTCTTACTTATTTAGGGTAAGGATTTACCCCAAGACAGTGGAAAGTTTTCTAGGATATAAATTCCTAATTCAGAAATTTGATGCCTCAGTTAAATACCACATTTTTCCCTGAGAAGGAACCTGGTATACTTTAGCTTCCTGGAATTCCAGGTGATGCTGATGTAGAAATAAATTTTTAAGAAACAAACAAAGTACATTAAATCTTTACAAAACCTAATGAACAAATAATAGGACCTAACAGTTGCACACTATTTGTTTTTCCTTTAAAGGAATAAGCAGTGTTAGGTCAGAAAAACAATATTGACCTTTTGTATCTCATAGCAAGGAACCCAGAAATGGTACTAACATAAAGACTGGAAGAAAGATAAGAAGCTAAAATTGTAGAAAGACTTTACATTGTTCTTGCACAGTCGGCTTTGAAAGAGATTTTCAAAAAGCTTAAACTATTTTTTTAAACTGGAGTTATTAATTCTTATATTTTATTAGATTAAAACTATGTATTTATTGCACTCTTGCTTTTCCTTTAAATGCTACATAAAATTACATTTTAGGAAGAAAAGTGATATGTCCTAATACTTCTTTCTTAACACCATTCAGAAAATTATTATGTACACAAAAATTATTCAATGTTATATAGCGTCTCATTTTGTAACCGTAACTGGAGTATAAATCTGTATATAGACAAGTCTGAGTTGAAGTCACAGAGATGCGCCCACCTCTGCTTACTAAGTTTTGGGATTAAATGCATGTACTACCTTTCCCAGCTTGTACAATTTTTAATTTTTAGTTTTTAAAATTACAATATGTTTATACCACTTTCTTGCTCCCATTTCCTCCCTTCAACCCATCCCGTGTTTTATTCTCTCTCTCTCTCTCTCTCTCTCTCTCTCTCTCTCTCTCTCTCTCTCTCTCTGTCCCTCTCAAATTTACAGTCTTTATTCTTTTATGTTTATTAAGTGATCAGCATATATATATATATATATATATATATATATATATATTTCTTAAACAAATGTCTCTTAGGAAAGCATTCAATAAAAGTACAATGCAGGAAGTCTTTGAAGAAGTGGAGCTATTCTTAATAATACATTCAAAATTGGACAATGTGAGTATTATAATTATATAAGGTACAACTTAACAATTTTTAAGCCACTGAATGACTGTTACTGCATGAGTTATAATTCCAGCTAACATAATTCAGTAAATATAGTGTTAAAAAGATGAAAAATGAGACAAGTAAGCAGAATCATTCTCATGCTTATTTGTCTACTGTTGCTAATATATCCAAGTTTATTAATAAGAAATGAAGATGTAGATGTGTGGTTAAATTGAAAATCCAATAGCATTAACTGCGATGAAAGCAGTTGAAATGTGATTTCACTCCTGAACTCTTCTCTGCAATGGCTTTACTCAGTGGAATTACATTTAATCAACAGTGTGATAGCTTGGGCCATCTGGTATTGCATTATTAGTACTAGAACAAATTCAGTCATCTTCCAGCAGTTAGCCTATGGTGAAACACTTTCAAAAGAAAGAATAGTACTCTTAAGTAGGTGGTTCATGCAGACTCTACAAACATATACCAAAACAAAGGGAGGTAGACTTGCCATATCCTGCCAGGAGTTTAAATTGCATTTAGGCATTTTTAAAAGACAAACAACTGAAAGCAAGCACAATGGAACTCATTGCTACTAAAGTCAAGAAAAATGAGAACAGAAAATGCTTTGTGGGTGTGTAGCAATTGCAGTGATTACACATTCCTGTTGGAGCTATGAAACTCTACAGTGTACTAGGCTAAGTTCTGGTGATTTACAGTAAAAACAAACATGCCTCTCCTGTGCGATCTAAAATTCCATCACTAGCTATCTGCCCAAGATACATAAAATCATGTGCTCCCAAGTGACTCAAAAATCAATATCTATAGCAGACTTGTTTCTAATAGTCTTAATATAGAAAAAAGTTTAGAATGCATTGTGGAAACCTGATAAACAAATGATATTTTATTTTAAATTAAGCATTTTATTTAGAAATATTATGGGAAAGGGTACATAAAAATATGGTTCATTATCAGATGTATGGCCTCTTATAAAAAAAAAGAATTTGCAATAAAAATTTCATGTTTTCATTTGGGAGGACATGCCAGAACAAATAATACCATGCAAAAAAATCAAAACAATTGTTGCTTTTTTGGAAATTGATTAGAAGTTCCTGTGATTTATCAGGAGGTTAGTCTGTGGGAACAATTAAAATAGTATTGTTAAATTAGTTCACTTTTATTTGGGAAGCAATGCCTTCAAGCTTGAACTCGCCTCTATTCCTGGTGAATTTTGCATAGATTCCTGGTGCTCACTTCCAATTAAGTAGCTTACACATAGTCTCCTTCTTAACTCCATATTATAACAAACATCAGTTTCATCAATACCTTTGTAGATCACTCATCTTTGAACAACATAACTTGAACCTTTTAATATCTCAATTCTTTTGTTAAATAAAATTTTAGTATTAATGCTTGGAGAATATCATACAACGTATTTTGATCATATTTAGCCCCTCTCCTCCTGATACCTCCTTTCTGATCTATCCATCACCTTCTCATCCCTCCCAACTTTGTGTCACCTTTTAATTTTTGAAATAACTCATCAAGTCTAATTTGTGTAGCTATCTCCTCAGAGGTGTGGGGCCATCCGCTGAAGCATTGTTGACCAACCACAGGCCACAACTTTAGTGGAATCTCACTGTCTCTCCCCAAAGCCAATGTCAACAGCTGCTCAGTAAGAAGCCAGGACTTGAGGATTACATCCCTTTCCATGCTAAAACACTAACCAGCTTGATCTCGTACAGGTGACCAGAGCTGCTCTGAGTTCCTAACTGCAGCAATCACAGGATGTCTAAAAGAGGCTACTTCAATTCAATATTCCTGGATTCCTGGCTCTTAAAATGTTACTGCTCCTCCTTATCCAATGTGCCCTGGACATCTGTGAGAAGAAGGGTGTTACAAATGTCTGATATGTAACTGAGCATGACACAGTCACTGTTTCTCTGCGCTTTGATCACCCCCTGAGTCCCAAAATCAACCACAATCCACTACACAAATAAACTTCTCTGATAAGGTCTGTGAGCTGGGTTAATCTATGGGCATACAGATATAAACTTAGACATCTGCATAATACTATGTCCACTTAGCAACACACCAGTAGTAGGCTCTTCCCTAGGCACCCTAAGTTCTGGATTGCTAATTTATTGGTCCAAATCAAAGGACCAGGCATTTTACCTTATAACTGTTTCACTTCCTTGGATAGGTTTATTCCACAGCTTTTGTTTGAGTTTTGAGGCTATTGTGAGAAAGACTGTTTCTGTGACTAATTTCTAGGTCTGTTTGTTCTTGGCATATAAACTCGGTACTGATTTGAGTATGTTAATTTTATGTACGGTTTTTGTTTGGGTTTGTTTTTTGTTTGTTTGTTTGTTTGTTTGTTTTGAGACAGGGTTTCTCTGTGTAGCCTTGGCTGTCCTGGACTCACTTTGTAGACCAGCCTGGCCTTGAAGTCACAGTGATACACCTGCCTCTAAATCCTTATTACTGGGATTAAAGGCATGTGCTACCACTCCCAGCTTCGAGTATATTAATTTTATAATATGCCACTTTGTTGAGTCTTTGTCAGTTACAAGTGTTTCCTGGAGGAGTCTTTGAGGGTATTTCATGTGTAGAATCATGTTATCAGTAAATAGGGATGTTTCAACTTCTTTCTTTTCTGTTTGTATCCCTTTTATTTTCTTGTCTTATTGCTCTAGCTAAAACTTCAAGCACTATATTGAATAGGAGATGTAAGGGTGGGCATTCTTGTCTTGTTGCTCATCTTAGTGGAAATGTTTTGTTTATTTTTCCTTTTCCCCTGTTGATATCATGATGGATATTGCTTGATTAGAAATAACTTTCATTGTATTGAGGTAATCTGTATAATATAGAGGTAATCCCTATAGAGGGAGCTGTGCACCTCTGTCCTAGCCTTTGAATGATTCAGGAGTTATTTCTTCTTTGAAGATCTGAAAGGATTTTTGCTGACTCCATCTGCCCCTGGGCCTTATAGTTGGGAAATTTTTGATTACTGCTTCTATCTTATTGTATGTTATATGTCTTCTTAAATAACTACTTCCTCTTAACTCAACTTTGATAGGTTGTATGTATCCAGAAATTTTTTATGATTTTCCAACTTATTGGAATATTAAATTTTAAAGTACATCCTCATGACTATGAATTTCCTCAATGTCTACTCTAGTGTCTCTCATTTCATCTCTAATTTTATCAGTTTGAGTTTCCCCTGCCTTTTGATTAGTTTAATTAAGGTATTTGTAAATTTTGTTGCTGTTTACACATATATGCACAATTAAAAACATAATATTTACAAACGATAAGCAAGCTGAAGTTTGTTGATTTTTAATAAAACATTCAATGTGTTATACAGAACTCAAATGTGTAAAGGCCCAATTTCGTATAATCAACTACCTACCATATAGCTTCAACTAAGAAATAAACAAAACCTTCTCAACAAACGCTAAAATGAAAAGAGTCCTAAACTGAAATTCCTCTTCTGATTTGCTATTGGATAATAATCCAGTTCTGGAGCAATATACTCACTTAAAACCTTGGGTGATTTATTTTCCCAACTCTCCAAAATAAATCACAATTACTGTAATTTCTGCTCTTTTGTTGTTGATGCTGCTGTTTTTATTGAAAAATAGATTCTTCTTTCATACACTACATCTCAACCAGCTTCTCCTTCCTCCACTCTTCCCAATGCCCTTGTCCGGAGATCTACTCTCCTTTTCCCTCTGTTCTTTTTTTTTTTTTTTTCCAGAAAACAAAACAAAATACAACCCTCCAACAGCAAACAAGACAAAATACCACAAGAATACAGTACTTTCTCCTCACTGCTAATGTTCATGACAGTAGCTCTCCTCAGATTGCCTGTAGCGCTCTCTTAACTGGTGTCCATTTTTCAGGTCATGGCCTCTTCAATCCATTCTTCACAATTCAGTCTCTCTGATTTACAGAAGTCCAATCTTATCACGTCACTTTTTTGGCTTATTTAAAACCTGTCAATAGCGTTCCACTGCCTTCAGGATGAAGTCCTGCTCCTTAGCAGGGCATGTAAGGCCAAGCATGAGGAAGCATCTGCTTAAGTCCCCAGCTACTTCTATCAAATGGATTCCTCTTGATTCTAAATTCCAAAGACAGGAGATTTGAGGTATTAGCCACACTGCATTTGATTTCAGTTTTTAAATGATTTTAAAAAAAAAAAGAAGTTAATTTTCTCCTGCTTAGCAATTTTATTCTCTTCCCATACTTAATCACGCCATTCACAATTGGTTCACAGGCAATTTTCTTCTGTGGTCTTCTCCCCAGTGAAGTTTCCCTTTCCTTTTGTTCAAGAGAAGTATGCTTTTCCATGATCATAGAATTCACTGGAACCTTTCTTGTTTGACTTTTATCACCACAGTTTCTATCCCTTCAAAGGTAAATAACTTGACTTCCTTTTAGTTTAGTTTTCTCAGGATGAAAATCCAAGTGATGGATTCAATGCAAACAATTTTGAATGTGACTAAAGGAAGCAATTACAAAAATATAGGGATAGAGAGGAGAAGAGTTTGGATGTATTGCCACCACATGTATGTGAAGCTTACTGTAATGGAGAATGCTAGGAGTACCTGTAAAATCTGTGTCTCTGTGTCAGTCCAGCTTGAGAAAGGTTAATATTTACAAACGAAACCTATTTGAACAATTTCCTGCTCCTAAGACCAGCTCCCTTTAGTTATGAATTGAAAGCAGGATAACTGTAGAGGTGAATAGCTGTTAGGTCCTTGACACTTTGAGCTTAGGGTATCTAACAGGAGATAGATATGGACTCCTGATAGATATCACTGCTGTGATAGTCTGTAACTTTATAGGCATTCAAAACCATTTATTATATAAGTGAAAATGTAAAGAAGCAAAACCAAAATTTTATGATTCTCATTATTTTTCTCACCATCAAGCATTCTTTCTGGTACCAGATGCTTTAGATATTTTATCTATCTAACTACTGTCAGTCAGTCAGTCAGTCAGTTAGTGTCTGTCTGTCTGTCCATCTGTCTATCATCTATCTATCTAATCTCTCTCCCCACTGCTAATGTTCATGACAGTAGCTTTCCTCTGATTGCCTGTAGCTCTCTCTTAACTGGTGTCCACTTTTCAGGTCATGGCCTCTTCAATCCATTTTTCACAATTCAGTCTCTCTGATTTACAGAAGTCCAATCTTGTCATGTCACTTTTTTGGCTTATTTAAAACCTGTCAATAGCGTTCCACTGCCTTCAGGATATATTTCCAATGAATAATTTAGTAAAGGCAGATTATCTTAAAGGTTCATAGATGCTGTGAGATTTCAATATATATTTACAACACACACACACACACATTCACACACACACATACACACACACACACACACACACACACACACACACACACACACACTTCTCTTCCTGTCTCTTTTCCTACTCCTTCTCTTCCTGTATTTCTCTCCTCTGTCTCTCTCTGTTCCTCTCTCTTTCCCTCTTTCTCTCTCTCTTCCTCATCTATTTATCAAGCTCTCTTTCTTTCTTTCTTTCTTTCTTTCTTTCTTTCTTTCTTTTTTCTTTCCTTCTTCTATATATCTATATCTCATTTCATATTGTCCTTCCCAAATATGTGGGTTTATTATCTTCTAAGCTTTTTGGTGATTTAATTATTCTTAACCAGCCCACATTAATGAAGAAGACTTTTGTAGCCTTCTTTCCTCAGTGTCACAGCATAGTGTCTGTGAATAATTAGCAAGAGTACCGTGGTGATGGAGTTTGAGGGCCCTGTCACTTAGGAACATTTAAGATAACACCGTGGAGTGTTGGAGCAAAGATTTACTGTTGCCAGCTGGCCTTCACCAACGGCATAAATGAAATGACAACCCCAGTCGCCAGAGCTACTACCTCCTGTGTTCCCAAGAGTTTTCTGTATTTTTTTTAAAAAAAAACAGAAAGTAAAATAAAAATAGAAGCTTGGGGGTGGGAGAAGTTGTGTCTGAAAATAGTTTCTTGAAATATCATATAAAAAGAAAAGGCTTCCCGGGGCAGGACAAAGGGATTGTGTTGAAACATTTGGAGAAATTGAATGCAGACAACTTTAAATTGTTAAAACAGTTGTCAAACCCAAAACAGAAAAGTTAATTAATTTATTAATTTATTTTTGTTTTAGTGAATTTATCTGAGATCTAAGTATCTAGTTCTGTATTTTGTGATAGAGTTTCCATTTGTTTAAAATATATTTCTATGTTGATAATTTATATATCATATTTTTAGATATTCTTGTCATAGGAATTTCTAACTTAGTTCCATACCTCATTTTTAAAGATGAATTAACTTATACTAATGATAGTAGCAAACATCTGTAAACACCAGTGTGTTTATATGAAAAGCCATACATAACTTACAGAATGCAAGACCTAAGAAGTAAAACCAGAATTAATGTGATCCAAAGCTCTCATAAGAAAATTCAGGTTTAAAAACAAACATTTTTTCTTGACTCACAGTGATAGCTATTTTTAAAAAAAAACTAGAATGAAATTGCTTATTTACTATAAAATCACTTATAGCATGTCTTATGCTTTATGTATGATAAACTAAATATATATACATATTTAATAAATTTGAATTTTTATGATAGGTATAGAAATATATTCATGAATGTGCCTCTATGGACACTGATATAAATATGACATACATTTACATAAATACACACAGAAATGCAAATAATATTTTAAAACATTTCTTTTCGGAGCTTCACATTTGTTCTGCATTAGCAATGCCATATCCACCAACATCATTACTTATAGGACTGTTAAGAATTCTGTATTTTAGAACATGTTACCGAAACAATATGCCATATTTTTTTAGACAAACTTTGACTAAGTGGCCTTTGCTAGCTTAGAACTCAATATGCAAATCATTCTGGTCCCCAATTCATAAAGATCTGCCTGCCTCTGCCTCCCAAGTGCTGGCATATTAACCATGCACCAGCGTTAAATATTTTTAAATCTTTTGTGCAAACAGTAAGCATTTGAAACATGCTCATGATTTGGATTATTTTTAACAAATAATGAACCCTCTTTTCTATCATCTTTTTGTGGACATATTTATTCTTTTAGAAATTCAAAAAATTATGTTTATATATAATTTATCTTCAATATTCTCAACAGTTTTCCACTATATTGTACAATATATGCTTTGTGAGACGTGTGTATGTGTGTGTGTGTGTTTGTGTGTGTGTGTGTGTGTGTGTGTGTGTAAACTTGACACAAGCCAAAGTCATCTGAGAGCAGAGAACCTCAATTAAGAAAATGTCTCCACAATATTTGACTGCAAGGCATTTTATCAATTGATGGGTAAAGGCATAGCCTATTGTGGGTGGTGCCATCTCTGTATTGGTGATTCTGGGTTCTATAAAAAGCAGGCCGAGCGAGCCATGTGAGCCAGCCAATAAACCATGCTTCTTCATGCCTCTGCACTACTTCCTGCCTCCGTGTTCCTGCCCTTCTAAGTTCCTGTGCTGACTTCCTTTGATGATGAATTGTGTCTTGGAAGTGTAAGCCTAATGAATCTTCTGCTCCCCAACTTTCATCATGGCGTTCCATCGCAGCAAACGAAACCCTAAAACATTAGCAGAATATTAGTAATTGATATTCTTCTACAGCATTTATAATGCTGGAAATTTTCTATCATTTTGCTTAAATGTATTTAAGTGGTTCCGTAGTTATCTAACATTAACTAACTAATTAATTAGATATCTTCATTTGAAAGGAGTGGTATAGTTGATTCTTGAAGCAGCTCTAGTCCCAGCTGCCTGAGAAACTGCTACACTATTTCAACGGTTCCTGTATAAGTTTGTGTTTTCACCAGCAATGATGAATGTTCCCCTTACCTCACATCTTTGCCAGCATGAGTTGTCAGTTGATTTTTGTTTGTTTGTTTGTTTGTTTGTTTGTTTTTCTTTTTATCTTGGTCATTCCGACTTAGGTAATGAAATATCAAAGTGGGTTTGATTTTTACTTCCGTCATTACCAAGGATTTTGATTATTTCTTTAACTGTTTATACCCCATTATTAAGTTTGGCTATTTGGTTTCTTGATGCTCATATTTGTAGTAATATAAGATAGATAGAGAGATGATTAGATAGATAGATAGATAGATAGATAGATAGATAGATAGATGATAGATAGAAAGATAGACAGATATTAGCCCTTTTTGGATGTGTAATTTGTTAAGCTCTTTTCTATTCTGTACCTTTTGTTTTGTCCAAATGACAATGCCCTTTGTCCTACAGAAGATTTTACATTTCATGAGTTCCCACTTATTAATTGTTCTTAGTACCTGTGATATCAATGTCTTTTTGAGAAATTTTTTTTCTGTGCCAATGAATTCAAGACTATCCTCTGTATTCTCTTCCGTCTCTCTTCCAGATCTTCCATCTTTCTCACCTCTCCATCACACATTTGTCTATCATAGTGGGGCCCACAACAGGTGTTTGAGTGTCTTTCTTTGGGATGCCCCAGATGGCAAGGCTAGGGTAGATGCTTGGGTGTCTTTCTTCCTGGTTTTGATTCTGTTAATAAACATGTTTTCTTAACATTCCTTAGAGGAAGGATTATGACCATGGGCCTTGGAGGATTTGGTGATTCATATTACACATATATGAATATATATTAGGATATCAAATTCTGTTGTAGAAATTTTGGAATAACAGACAGACTCTGCTACCTTACCTTTAAAAAGCTTGTGGCTTCATAAGAAAGGGTTATTCCTTATAGATGATGCATATGTTGCACTTGGTTTACATTTATTCAGCCAGCCTTACTCTAAAAATATTAAAGGAAGACACAGAACAAGCTGTTCACTTCAAACGATTCAGTTGTTGTCACTTTAGGTTAACTAGTGCCAATTAAAATGTAATTGTCTTTATAGCCATTGCATTTGTAAAAATAGGACTTCGCCTTAGTTATTTTTAGGCTTGAACCCATATAGAACTGTGCTCTTGGGCTTCCAATGACTCAGAGCTCTGTCTTTTTTAAGCCTTGCGAAACAGATGAAGGCTGAAAAGGTCCACGCTTGGCTAAAACAGCTCAAGGCTGTCTTGGCCTGCGAACCCTGACTGACTTGGCAGCCTTGCTGTGGGACTAGACAGTGAGGTGGCCATTAACCTGCATTAACTTCTAGAAAACAGTTGCTTAAAGACATTTATTGACCTTTATAAAACCATTTGGAACTTTAAAAAAAATGAATCGTATGGACGTCTAATATATATTCGAATATATTCGAATATTCGAATATAATGTTTCTCCTTAAACACACTTCTTTATCTCTATCTTATATGCATGGCGTTTTGCCTACACATTACGTGCTTGGTGCCATGATGTCAGATCTGGGGAGAAAACAAGGGTCACATTTGTGTGGCATAATTATTGTCTGACTTGAAAAGAGGAGCACTAGGCAAAGAACAGCACAGGACTCTAAGTCATAGACAATGGAAGGGTAACTTCCATAACAAATGCAGCCTCATGCACTCACCTCCTTATTATCCAATGAGGCTTCCAATGTTCAGACGTGACCACTTGAATTGGGCTAAGTCACTAATTTTAGGTAATTTGAATCAACAGGAAGTATTGCAATAGCTTTCTAATATTGGACCCATAATAGTATGCCATCTCTTTATTGGTGGACATTATATTAGTAAGGAAGCCCTTCAATACTTTTCTTACTATCCGTCAGGGCATATGATCGATTTTCTCTAAGTTCTGTAATTAATAAATGATTATACCTTTTATTCAACAAAACTCAGTTTATAGACATATTCGGTGGAATAGAACCTATGGAAGGCACACATAATGCCTAACGACTGTGCTTCCTGTAGCATTATTTAATTATAACAACAACAAATAAACATGCCAAATTTTCCATGGCTGAACTGAACAATAACAACAGAAAGCCAACAAATATTTTCTGTATGAACTCATACAACATGAAATTTTTTACAATAACATAGATATGTGTAGTGTCCACCCCTATACCTAGAGATCCCCATAGCTGTGTCTATGACTTTTTTTAATTTACCTATCTATTTACTTAATCTATGTGTTTAAACACATGCAGAGAGAAGAAGAAAAAAAAAAGCATTGTTTAAATTGGTTACCTCTAGCTAGTGAATTTGTGATACTTCTTCATATTTTGCAAACTTCTTATACCTTCTCTTTAGTAATCAGAAAGGAGGTTTTTAAACCAATGATAAGGTCCCACATATGACAGAGCTTTGTATAACAAATGCTTTCCTGGATTTACTCACAGATTAAACAACGGATTTTTCTACTGTAACTATTGTGTAGCCCCATTAGATTTATTTGTTCTTCTAACCTATTCCCTCTGTCATCTTCTTGATGCTTTGGAGCAAGGCATGACTGTAAATGTTCTCTTTCTGACCTCAAAGTGCCTCGCATGAAGCTCGTGCTTATGTGTTTACTGAAAGCCGTCTGCTGAAATCACTTTGTTGGTGCTTAATCAAAATATCTTTGATAAAAGACTTCATCTCAGAACCATAATACACACACACAAGGTTCAGAGAAAATATGAGGCTAGTTTATGTAGCAGAGAGCTAGACATAAAGATAAACACCCTTATTTAGGATGCAAATGAAGAACGAATTATGCATGCCATATTCTTGTTACAGCATTGTTCATTTAAATTTTGTTTACTAGGAGGATGGGTGAGTGTTCAGTACTTTGATAAAGTAAACATTAGGATTAGGTCATTCTAAATCATACCAAACAGTGGATGAAATGAAAAAAGTAGCTTATTGTATGTTAGTGAAGCCATAAAAAATATTCTAGGTCCAGTAGCCTATTTGGAGATGAGAAAGCCTCTTGAGTATTTTTTTTGTTGAGAGGACTCAGGATGAGCCACAGACACAGTTCTGCCTGAAAATGGCCAACCTTGGGTGCAGGCAGAGTCAACAGCCAAACTCTGTCAAGACAGAGTAAGCAAGTCCACAAATAGTTCCTACCTCACAAATATGTCTGCACATATATTGGGCCAGATGGCTGAATATGATGCTTCAATGTCATAAAGAATTTTGGGTGACTGTTCATGCAGCAACCTGTCTCTGTCATTTTCTCACTTTTGAAGCTGCTAACCTGCACTTCCAGTTTGCTCAGCTAATTAATTTTTATTCCTTCTCAAGTCTCTGATGGTGTTGAAAACCAGATAGTTTAGTTTTACAATTAAGCTTAGTTGTTCAGGGGTTAATATGTTTTTCAGTCTAGATAGATGTTTTAAGCTGATAAAGATGATATATGATAGATATTGATTTACATTCAGAATTTTAGACGCACCAAGACAGGATGTTTTCTTCAAGGTGGCTAAATACAAATGATCAAAACACTATGAATGTAACATTTATATAATTCCTGATTGTCTTCATGGTTTTACTTGCTGTAGGTAGTTTGCTGTATATATGTGTAATAGTATAAATGTGTATGTAAAAAATGAAAAATAACAAATAGGCCAATATGACCATGTGAAGATAATACAGCTTGATAGACTTAGGTGTTCATTTGAAACCAATAATATTAGCTCCTAATAAACGGCAGGGGAGATGTACAAAAAAATGCCCATTGGAAATCGAAGGAGTCTAATCCCCTTATTTAACTATGAGAAACTAGTCTAACGGTGAAAGGGCAAATTCTTCTGCTATTCCTGGGGCCAATGATATTTTTCTTTCTCGTATTGATGATAAAACAGTAGTCATATAGATGATATCCATTAAACAACATAAACATGGTTCTAACACTCTATCCTTTTGAAATTTCATTTCTATGCTGAGAAAAATAATTACCATTGAATCATTTTTATAACATTATCTCAAATATTCCATATAATGGAGTTATATAATATGTGGCAATATTGTCTTTATTTTTTTAGATAAGGAAACTGAATCACATAAGAATTGTACGACACTGAGCTAGGTGTGGAGTCACATGCCTATAATTCTAGCCCTTGACACACTGAGTCTGAGGGAACAAGAGTTCAAGGCCACACTGGACTATATAAGGACACTATATTACAAACAAACTAACTGACATAACATGTAATGTCAGAGCTAGGATTTGTACACATGAAATATGAAATAAAAGCCTCAGGGTCTTCATTTTGTAATCTAAAGTATTTCAAAAGAGACTTCGAATTGATTACGTAATTGCCCTATTCTCTGTAGTCGTGGAAGGAATTATAATGGCCAGCCACTGCTAACTATAATACACAGCACCATTGCACTGCAGAAATGATCAGAAAAATATCCTGCAGAAAATAGCTATGAAAACACTTAGAAGATTATCTCCTTATCCTGTGCCTTAGAGACAAAGCCAGCTCTAGGTCTGGAACTCTTCTCAATGATTTCAGGTCCCTTCCTCTCTGAAAGAGAATTCTGAAATCAGTAGAAGAAGTATTGAATGGTGAGTAATTATCACATATGGTGAAGAATTAAAGGAAATGTAAAAATCTCACTACTAAATATGATAAAAATTTAGTATTTTTGTAATGAGTAGTCAAGGAAAGACTTAAAAAAAGAAACGTCAAGCCTGACATATCCTAATGGGTTTACGGGAATACAATATTCTCCCCAGTTTTACTTTAAAATTCAGAAACACTGTGAGACAAGGTGGAAAGAACAAGTCGTGTGACCTTAGGCAGTTCAATGAAAATAATGCAGCGACCATGGTATAGGTCATCACCTTTACATTCTATACCTTTGACAAACATCCATAGTGACAGAGCATGCAGGTAGCACGCCTTTTCCCAACATATTCCCCACAGACAACACTATTTGGTTAATGAGACTTGACCTTCATCACAAAATTTAATGCTGCTGGTCGGGATAACATTGAAACAAAGGAGAAATGATGGCTTTACCAAAGATTATGCCTTTAGCTGAAGATAAGGCATTGGGTAAACAGCAGACAAGACCTCAGTGGGAACTGTTCTGACCTGATTGAAGGTGAGAAATAGATGTTCAAATCAGATGCAGGAAGACACAGCAGGGCAAGAGAGCAACATGCAGGGGAAGTTAGCAGGGACTTGTCAGAATCTGCTTTCATTGTTGTATTCTCAGGAGAATTTCAAAGCCCTCTGAGAAAATAGGACACTGTCACTGAATCAGAATTCATCAGGTCGCTACGTTTTAAAGTTTGGAAATGTGATTCTTCAGGAGGTTATCTGGGCCTTAAAAGTACTATTCTGATTTATAAGATTCTTTTCAACAGACCTCAACTTTCAACCTATTTTTCTATTCTCTGTCTCTCTGTCTCTCTGTCTCTGTCTCTGTCTCTCTCTCTCTCTCTCTCTCTCTCTCTCTCTCTCTCTCTCTCTCTCTCTCTCTCTGTGTGTGTGTGTGTGTGTGTGTGTGTATGTGTAGTATTGTGTTCATGCATGTGTGGGTGTGTGTTCCTGTGTGTATAGTGGGGAGGAGCGGAACACATGTGCCATGGTGCATATATGGAAGCCGGAGATCAACTCTTTCATGTCACTCCACAGTTTCCAACTTATTCGAGACAGAGTCTCTTTTCACAACACTGCATATGCCACAGTAACTGGCTCTGACCTTTTCAGGCATTCTGTCTCAGAGGAAGAGCAGTACTGCTTCCAGCTTTACATGAATTCTAGGGCTCTGAGTTCCGATGCTCTTCAAAGATTCTTTCTCCACTCAGCCATCTTCCTGATCCCAGTATATAGTTTAATAAAAGAATTGTATAGCAAATCTTCCTTTAAAAGAACAACATTACCCATCATCACCTTAAGCAGATAGGATATCTCTCTCTCTTGTAGGCAGGCTGATTTGATTGTACTGGGGGGAACGGAATTACATGGGTACACTAGAAGTGAGAGAAAATATTTGACCATTTGTTAGATATCATTAACTGGGTGTTATTATAACGTCTAATTCATAGCTTATAAAACAGAGGCTTCTAAGCCGGGCATGTTGGCACGTGCCTTTAATCTCAGCACTTGGGAAGGCAGAGGCCACCCTGCTCTACAAAGTGAATCCAGGATAGCCGATGCTACACAGGGAAACCCTGTCTCGAAAAACCAAAAATAAAATAAAATAAAATAAAATAAAATAAAATAAATAAATAAAGGCTGTCATGTCCAGCAGTGTGCCAGGGATACTTTAAATAAATTTAGAGAACAGAGTCAACATATCTTTACATGAAAGGTCTTGTAGTGGAGAAGACTGGGTCCTTACCAAAGTCACTAGTGTTTCTGTCTTCCTATTCACTCTATCCGCCAGCCACAAACCCTTAATATTATTTGTTCACTTAACTCTGTGTTGAAGAGAATCACTTGCTGAATGCTGAAAACAGAGTTCACCAGTAAAGAGCAGTAATAGGGTATTTATAGAAATGAAATTAGAAAAGGAAAATAACTCTTGAGAAAAACAGAAGACAGTCCAACCAGACAAGTGAAGTGGCGTCATGGGTAAGAATGCAGCATTTTTATTGTAAAAGTCCATAGGTTCAGCAATTCTCTTGTGAAAAGGTTTGCAAATACATATACAGGGAGCAGCTGATGTTAAGAATTTGATGATGTATAATATATATCCATATTGCCAATGTCATACACATGTTAGGAAGCTAAGCTTTATTTTTTTTTCAGTGTCCCCAATGCAGAACACATTTCAAGTTGACAATAATACCATGTTTCTCACAACTGAAATTTGCCAACAACTCTCCCAAAGAGTCAACATTGACTATTTTGACAATTTAAAACATGAAAATAATCATCTATTTACATCTGTTTGAGGTTAGATGCTAAAGCACTGGTATATCAAAGGGTTTTTTTTTAAACCAGCAGCTGAATTTTTTCAAGATTCATCCAGAGGAATTATAATGACTTCATGTTTTTTTCTATTAACAAAGACACTCTTTTTAATTGTCTTTTTATTATTTATAAAGTTATACTATGAATTAACTTTAATTTAAATCAATACTTTCCTTAAAGAAGAACTTACCATAGGGCGTTGTTTTAGAAAAATAAGAATTCAGGATGATCACGTTAAGGTACAACTCATCATGTCCAAAGGCAGGCAATTACTCCATGTAATTACCATGGGGCAAAGTGAGCCCACAGTCAGAGGTTCAGGGTCCTCTACGCGAGTCACTCAATTTTGTATCCGTTTTTAGTTTACCCTTCAATACATTGCTTCCAAGCATACTGTCTACCAGTCAGGTATGAAGTTTGCTCATACTATCATAGGTTCACAAGCAGAATTTTTGAACAGATTAAATTAATTCTTTAAAAAAACACTATATAATCAAGAAACCATATGCTCAAATCATCAACTGGATACGTAGGTGTAAGAAATAGATATTATTTTAAAATAAAATACACTTTGTCTAAGACAAATTTTTGAGGATGAACGTATGAGCTAGAGTTCTTTAGATTCTCTGGTTATTTCTACAGATAAGTATCACTTGTTAACAGCAATGTGAAAAGTTGAATCCCTTGTTATATGTCAGAAAAAGATACTCTCCATTCTACAAGAGGGTGTGTTGCTTTCAGCCATGTTTACTGAGCACTGACTATATGCCAGGCACAATGTGAAATGTTGAGAACCCAAAGAAGAGATGACAGGGACTCTGCCCACAAGGCATTCACAATCACCAGAAGCAGATATTGAGATAGAGAGCAAGTTCTGTTAAGAACTCACATCTTCAAAGAAAGATAAAACATCAGCAAGCACATACATTTACTTTATATGCTAGTGATGAAGTTGGGCATATTTAGAACTGTCAAATGTCAATCAGCCGAAATTTTACTCAAAGTGTTTTAATGTCAAACAAGACAAACATAATTTTAAAACCTGATTTTCATGCATGAGGGAGAAGGCCGTGAACCCCCCTCCAATTTCAAGCCCAAATCCTTGTATTTATATTAATACATTATTTCATAGCCCAAAGGAAAAAAAATAAAAGACAATACTATATGATGATAACATCAGTTCATTTATTTTGGCTCTAGAGAGATGCATGCATTAGACTTGAAGCATTCTACATTATTGAAATATTTACAGCATTATACATGTGATATTCAGGAAATTTTCTTCCTACCTGGGAGTAAAGGTATAATAGGGTTCTAATCTAGGCTTTTCTATTGTGATTCTTCACAAATAAGGGAGGTATTCTAATTTGATCCAGTTTACCACAACTTGACCCCAAGTGAACATAGCACACAGCTGTATACCTTTTGTACTAAACTATGTGTGAATCAAAGACTGATACCATCAGTTTAAACACTTGTGGCTTTCATTGTTTCTGTTTCTGTTGCTCAAAGGTATCTTACTCGGTTGTAACAAATCTTGCTCTAACTTTACTTTGCCTTGTAGGTTTGAAAGACAGTGCACACTGAAACTCAAATTACAGTAACCAATGGAGAGTTGGGCACGGATAGTGTGACATCATACGCATTACTAGGTTGAGACAGAGAAACAAATTCAATGACCACATAGGGGATTATTTCACTGGATTTAGAAAGGACATTTCTCTCTCCATGAGGTTCAGTGAATAAGGACCCCTCTCAAAACAACCCATACCCTTCTCACAGATAAAGGTAGGAGACCCAGTAAACCAGGTTGAACAAGCAGAAGGCAGTGGGGAAAAAGATCCGAGCGTAGGAGTCCATTTTGGCAATTCGAATATGTATCCTCCCATGTCTCCAGGCTCCCGTTCGGCAATCTTCAAAACAGCAGAAGAAACTGGCACAGTCCTTGCCATCCAGACACTCATAGCCATATTCTTCATCCCTCTCTTGGAGGTGTGTGGCATTGTTCATTTGGATGGTTGCTGATCTGGGACGGATATCAATGGTAGGGGCCTGAGACGGGGTAGGGAACGAGAGAGATCACAGTTAGTGATGCCGGAGCTGTATTACCGTGTCTCCGCAATGTCACCAATGAGATGATGAATCTGAAAATGAGTACTTAGGAAATTGCTTATGACATCGTGATCTACGATGGTAAAATTGCGCTCAGAAAGATAGCACGGTTGCAGGTTTCAGATTTTTTTTTTTTTGAGCTTAAGCAGTGCAGCTGGAAATAATATTAACAAGCTAATAGCTACAGCAAGAGTATTGAACGCCAAAAGAACTCAAAGTATAAATATTTAAATCAAGCTACATGGAATCTCATTCTGTTAATTATCAGATGTGAAGCTGGTTACATGAAGCTAATTGATGGTATTGCAAGTGAGTAATATTGAGAAATAAAAAATGCATTGGTTTTCAAATCAAATTGCATGTCATGCTAACCTATAGGCAAATAGGAACCCATCGTACTGGACAAATATACTAAACAATTTTAGCAGCAAATGCTAATATGCATGGAGGAATAAAGAAGTTCATTGATTTTGATGCAGCAGAGATTTAATTTATGTATTAAGAAAATGCAGTTTGCCTAACATTCAATAACTTAAAAACGTAGAACTGCCATCAGTGTTTACATACATTCAATGAGACTGATAATTCAAAAAGAAAGTCTTTACTTGTCAAGTTTTTCTTAGCAAGATAATTAACAACATAGGAACATAATATTCAATGCTTGACAAATAATAAAATTAAAGCAAAACTCAAGGCTTCTTTGTAGATTTAGTGGTATATAAATATAAACTGAACTTTCTAAGTCAGCTATTAAAGAGAATAAAAATCTCATTTTAATATTTCACAGAGCCAACAGGCCTAGTGATCACCCTGGTAGAAAAGTGAGGGAGGCAAGTTTAATTTAAAGGTTTGTGAAAAAAAATTTTTCATTATTATTACATTCTCAGTTATGCAGAGATTAAATTCATAAAGCAAATTTTGAATCTCATTTTAATTTGTATTTACGTAGTTATATTTTAGCTTGAAAGTCTCTATATATATACATATATATTATAAAATGTATATGTAAAGTACATATGTAATTTATAGATAAATAAATGTATCTTATTTAGTTTGAGCAGGCATGGCCTGTTTGGGCTTTGGGTTTATAGAAGCCTTGATACCTGTGATAACTATTGGCCTTGTGGTTTTTGAACTGGATATAGAATTAAACCTGGGCAAATGGTGTCTAGTTGCTGAATCAACTCTAGAGGTCTATAGGATGTTCCCCACTTTGAGTGGGCCATCATCTAGTATTTAAATGTAGACTCCTAAAGAGTAAGCACCATGGAAAGCATCGATAGTTAATTCAGCAGTGGCATGCAGTGAAAGTTCCATTCCAAAAACATTATACCTTGAAGGAAAACATCCGAAGAAGCTTTGGATTTGTAGACAGAAAAGAGAATTGCATTTTTTTTTAATAAAAAGAAGGAAAGAAAAAAAAGAGAGAAAGAGAAACAAAATAAGACAAATTAAAATACATTTTGAAAACACAGTAAGTAAAATGAACTGAAAGCATAGACACAGAAGGTGGGCTTTGAGCGTGTCATAATTTGCATATCTAAAATTAGAAATTGAGATTTTGTGATTGATAACCCAATTTTTTACAAAGTACCCCACAAGTACGGGACTGTGAAGGCCACTGTTCTCAGTGGCAAGGATGCTTCCTAGTGAAGGAATAATTGCCTGTAGGAAAATAGTATCAATTGTGTCATTTTCATTAAAGACGACCCCATGGTGAATCCTAAAAATGAGGAGTGAAGGGTACATCACACGAGAGAGTAAAGCTTCAGCTTCTTAGGCCTTCACCACCTAGACTAGCTTTGATAAATAAACAAATTGGCTAAAAAAGGAGAGAATGCATAAGATTCACCAGGAATTACATTTCCTTGCTTTCTCTGGTCTCTTTTCCTGTGTGCCTTCAATTTTTATTCTGCTACTGTTATGAGCCTAGGTTAAGGAATCAATCTATTTCCGTCCCTGTAGCAGTTTCCACACTCACTTGACACTACTGATAAGGAGAGCCAAGGGGCTTTTGCTAAAGGACTTCAGACTTCACCTAGGAGACCGGCCTCCCACCCTCCTCACAGATGAGTATCAGCACAGCCCTCCTATTTGAGGGAGAATGGATGAGAAAATGAAGGAGAGGAATGACGTAGAGAAACAAAATTTAAAGCAAGAAAAATGAAGAATAGGAAAAAGTGGAAAGGTAGAGACTGAAGAGCAGACAAGGATAGGAAGAACCACAGAGTACAATAAATATTTGTGACGTTAAGTCAAGCATTTCCGGTTTTCATTAGCCAATAAGAATGATGATGCTATTTTAATTACCTTCCACCAAGCTTTACTTTAAAAAAAAAATGTGCTGTTTGTAAAAATTTCTTCAATATTTCTGAGGTATACAAGGATATGACTCAGGTCCGGCTAGAGTTTCCTATAGTTACCGAACAGTTCATGGTCAGATAAGTAGGCACTGGGATGTTGTTTATGCTTTATCTCAGAGCAGATAATGGGTGATAGGGAGCAATCCAGGGAGGTAAGGCCATTACCTTTGTCACCCTCTCAAAAAGAAATGGACTTTCAGTTTCACAGGGACTCCTGTGCCCCAAACACTAGGCCCAAGTGGGTTAGTGGGACCTACAAGCTATCAACACTCACAATAAAAGATAATGGCTTTACTTATTGATACTTACGCCTCATCCTTTCTTTCTATGGTTTGGTACAATCAGAAGTCATCTTACCTGGTTCTAAATCACGCAGCCACCAGAAAAATTTCAGGTTGTCAAATGAATAAGCAGTATCAACTTCCATTCCCATCCACCAAGGTTAAGAACCCTCAAGTGACATTTTCTAATGTTTTTATATTATGTTGGTTTATCGATCTTCATCATAAAAGTAACTTTTATAGCAGCCTTATTTGACATTTATTTTTAATATATAAATCTTATTTTATATGAAAATGCAGAGACAAGAGAGCACACACAATATTAACCCATTTGTTTTTAAAACAAAAATGAAACATGTAGCTATTCAATGAGTAAAAGTCTTCTAGTAGTAAAATGCATATGCCTGCATAAACAGACAGACAGACAGACACACACACACACTCCTACACATGTGCATGCATGGGTGGGCATGTGCATATACATATATGCACTAGGTTATTTACAAATTGGTATGACCTGGTAAACTAATACAAGAAACTAAAGTTTGTAATGCCTTTGGTGTGAACTTTAATTTTTTAAAAAATAGTGATGTAAAAATATTATAGTAAGGAACCACCAACCAAAGTGCATATGTGGACTGTTCCTAGGCCCCCTGTACACATGTAGCAGATGTGCAGCTTGGTCTTCATGTGGATCAACAACTGGAGAGGAGGCCCTCTCTGACTCTGATGTCCCCTAACTGGGCTGCCTTGTCTGTCCTAAGTGTGAGGATCTGCCTACTTCTGCAGTGACTTAATATGCCAGGGCAGGTTGGTACCCATGGGAACCTCTCCCTTCTCTGAGGAGAAGGAAAGGGAGCAAGGGGGTGGGGGAGAGCATGGAAGGAGAGGAGTGGGGCTGCAGTCAGGATGTAAAATGAGTAAACAAATTAATTAAAAAAGAAAAAATACTATAGTGAGTTGGTCAGAAAGAAAAGTCTATCACATATACAAAAACTCAAACATGTACCGTATTGCTGAACATCACTTTAGCCCCGCCCCCCATATTGGAGACAATGAGTAATTACATTTGCATAAAAGGTCAGACAGAGTATCTGAGAACTCTGGCCTAACTAATGATCATTACTTAACCTTTATGTTCTGGTCAAAATCTCACTTATTCTCTTTTTCATCGTGGAGATCAAAGTGCTGAGCCTTATTGTGGAGGTAAGCTAACCACACCAAACTCAAACTGAACCCAATGACCTTTCCTCATAAATGTTTCAGTTGCCCAGATGGGAAATGATACATACAGGATTTTTCTTCTTTTTGTCTTTATCCTTGCTTGGTTTCCGGTTGCTGACAAAATAATGCAGGGTGCCATACTCCACCAAAGCAGAAAATACAAAGATGAAGCAAACAGATACAAAGAGATCCATTGCTGTGACATAGGAGACCTTGGGCAGAGATTTTCGGGCTATAGTGCTGAGGGTAGTCATGGTGAGGACGGTCGTGATTCCTGTGGAGAAACGCAGTTAAACACATCACATGCTCGCACCAGTAAAGTGAGCATCTGAGAAGCCTTACTGGCATTGTTGCCTGTGTTCAACAGCCTCTGCAAGAGAGGAGTAACTAAAACACTGGAATTAATTCACTCCATCCAAAATACTGTCTATCCTTTTCGTATCGATTATTTTGATTGGCACAGAGAACATACTGGGAAATGTAATAAATGTGGCTCTGGGTGCTTTGGATCCTCATAAGACGGAACAGTATGGATCAAGCAAGGAAAGAATATGCTGACATCACTTTCTATATATGCCATGGAAGAGGCAGGCATGGAGAAAACCTCCTTAGACAAAATTCTCATGGGAGGATCTTAGAGGCATTCATGCTGAAAGACAAAGTGCAATCAGCTTTTTGGATGCTAATAAATTAAAGGCAGGGTTCGAGGAAAGACCATGTCTATGGAAATTTAGAATGTCTGCCATTTGTTGAGAGGAAAGGTGGTCAAGGGGTTGTTGGTGAAATAAAAATTGTATTAATCATGCTGTATACATGTAATATAGGGCATCGATTTTCTTCAAGAAGGAGAGATGGTGACTACGCCAGTGACACCATCTCATTCTATGAAGGTTTGTATATTAAAAATAAAATTATCTACAGTGTGATTCAGCCAGCCCTAGTGCATACCATTAATCCAAGAGCTTTCTATACACAGGATTTAGTAAAGGTAACCCTAGGTGGTCAAGAGGTGGAGGAAGAAACCATCTGACAGAGGGACTTTGAATTGAGGGGTATTTAAGACAGTGTGTAGAAGTAGAAGGAGCTCTTGGGATTTTAGCTTTTAGTTCTGTATCTCATGAGCTCTTCAGCTCCTTGGCCTTTGGCTTTTGGGGGTTTGGGGGCTTTGAGCTAGAAAGATTTTGGCCTTGGCTTTCGTTTTCAGGCCTTGGGCTTTTAAAGCCATTTCTTCCTGGGCTGTCAACTGAGCTAATGAGCATTTTGGGTCTTTTCCATCTGGAAGAGAGACGAGTAGGAAGGTCAGCTGGATACTTTTTTCTCTGCCTCTCTGAGCTAGCATGTTTTCACAACCCTTACCAAATAAAAACTATCTCAGAGGTTACCAAAACCATCCTGAGCACGTGAGGAATGATACTCTGTCCAGGTTCCTATAGGGTAAAGATAAAATAAAGATGTGGAGGCCTGAAATTAACTGCTTTACACTGGACTACATTTTTAGTTTTCATATGTATTTGTAAATACAGGAAAATATGTAGAATGAAACCCCAGGAAGGTAGGAGCTATTGAATCATCCTGACTTGTGAAATGATATGGTTCTGCGAGTCTCCAAAACTGGTTATTAGAAAGGGATTTTTCTGAGGATTCCTATTGTTTTTTATGGCATTAGCTTTAGGATTGAGAGTAGGAAAAAGGTTTTAAGACTTTGTGAGAATTAGATAATGTATTAATACATGTATAATGTGTTGTATTGAGGATCTTGAATGTTGGTCAAGGGCACATGTGATAAGAGTTTTCAACTTGACACTTTCGGGACATGGTGGAACATTTAATGGCATGACAGGAAGTTAGGAAATTGGAGGTGGACACTTGGAGAGATATTAAGACACCAGCCCCATCCCCTCTCCGTTTCTCATTTATCTGCATGACATAAGCAGACATCCTCCTTTATAAACTTCCATGGCTCAGATCAAGAAACGCAAAGGACCATGTTCTAAGTCCTTTGAGACCTTATCCAAAAATAAATCTCTCTTCCATTCACATTGATTTATTTTATATACCTGTTATACTAATGGAAAACTTACTAACACAGAGGACTGACATCTAATAAAGTCTCAAGTATGGTTAGATATTTGTGTTTTCTATTCCAGAGGTGATCTACTTCCTATACCCAAAGAAACTAATTAGGTTGGGAACACATTAATTCAAATTGAACTTCTTGATTGTACCTAATTACGTCTTATATTTTTGTAGAGAACTTAAAAGCTGAATTGAAAACTGGGCTTTCATTTTCACAATCAGGCTGGAATCTATACTTGAATTTTGAAAATGTGAAAATGTGACTATTTTTGGTAGATAGCACAGATGAGTTCATTTTAGAAGATCTTGCATGTGACTTAAATCAAAACAAATTCTGACACATAACTTAAGTACTGATCTAGCAAAAGGGAAAGATGTTATTTAGGACATAAGGAAGTTCATCGCAGCTAGGCAATGTGTAGCTTGAGGAATTGTTTCACCACATTTCCAGTGCACTTCCTGGAATCACAGAGAAGAGAAAATTATGACATTAGAAAGTAGGGAAATCGTGGTCTTACCTGACTCACCGAACACCAATGTGATAACAGTGTGATTTTTGAAGCCCAGTTTTACTAAATGTAAAGTTTCTTTTACCTTGGCAAGAGAAACGAGATGCACAGCTTTTCCTAATTACTCCTGTTTAGTCATGAAGTGAGCTTCTCCAGGATACTGTCTCATGTCAGAATACTTGAGTGAAAAATACCAACTGTGCTTTCATTGTTCTAGGCACCTACTTTTGCTAACAGCATGATTAACTTTCACCAGCTACCAGCTTGCACTGAACCACAGTCAAGTGCTGCAAGATCCAGAAAGATGTCCTGAGAAGGGAGCCAATCTCTTTGAGTGTATTTGGGGGCTCAGACATCTTCCAAGTTAGCTCTATCTGTTCTGTAACAAGAAGTACAAAATCTGCAAGTTCAAGGTAATCTATTGTGGAACTTCACAAATAATACAGTTATGTCGACTCTCTTGGGATTAAAATTAAAACACAAAAGCCTAAGACATAGACTAGGCTTGAGGTAAATTAAATAAGCACCTCATAGGGTAGGAATAAGTTACCTGTACTTCTTAAACAGTTTTAGTGATAAAATTATATAGTTACATTTATGAAGCACTGATCTAGAGAATTGAGATGAAGCTAAAAATCCATGAATGCTCAGCTTGGCTTCTTTCCTTCAGTGACAAGTGGAAGCAGCAAGTCCTCTCAGCCAGGACAAACTCATGAGCAGTTTCCCAAGTGATAGGACTACTACAAACTGTCTGTGGATATTACTTAACTTTCAGCATCTCTGCATGCTTATCTCAGCTCTAAAATATGAGAGTCATTACAACTTCTACATGTGATGTCTGCAAAAACATTGAAACTGCATTGGACACATTGAGCATCCCTGATATATAAGTGACCTAAGGAGAACCTGCTTCCTGTCTTATCAAAGGCCTGCCCTCAACTCAGCTAGAGCTCTTCTTTTCAAATGATTTGTTGTGGGAGAACACCTGTTACTGAGAGGGTGAATTGAAATGGTCACGTAGTCATAAAAGATATATCAGTCAAAAGAATCCAGCCTTCAAATGGAAAGACTGATTGAAATGTTTTCTTTAAAATAATATAAAGAAGAGGCTATGTTGGAGGATATCAGTACTTTTGATACTCCTAAATCATAAACATGAAAAAATAACTGAATAATTACTGAGGAAGTAGCACATTGGAAGTGTTATGCCATACATGAGCAACATATCTACTATTTCTTCTGAGAGATGGTGACGTGCTAACAAGTAACACTCTTGTAGTGTTAGGATTAACAAACTTGGAGTTTGTTTCAATATGTGGCATTAGACAGTGTATTTGAATTGTTGAACAGGGTTTGTAACACAAAGTACTGCATATATCAGAAAAATCAAAATAACTTCATTTTGAAGCAGATGGGAACTAAATTGGGTTTGGAAGAGGACAGATATGCAAATGTTGTCTTTTTCACAGTAATCACTTCTGCCCTCAGTTTAATAACTTGGTACAGATCATTTTGTCAGAAATGATAAGAGTCACTACCATTTTTGAGGCTTTTCTCTGCTCAATGTGCTGTGCATAAAATATGTTACTTTAGCCCAATAAAGACCTTCAAGCTAGCAATCAGGAATATATGTCTTTTACCTGTGAGGAAACCATAGATTAGAGCAGGTGAAGTTTAGTGTACATCTCTATTGTATATATAGTTGGAAATTAAGATTACTGGACTTTATAACCCGTGTTCTACTATTACTTCCCTCATCAGAGAGCTAGCAAAGTGTGTGTTACTAGTTCACACATAGCTAATGAAGGGGGCTGAGGTTTTCCATAGAACTATTAACATTCAGGCTGTGGATGAAGACTACAACGGCCCTGTGAATCAATAACTTTGCTTTGGGCCATAGAAGTCTTCTTCTATGAATAAGCAAAAGATGAAAATCTAAGACAAGAAACACCATATCTAAAATATTGACTAATTGCAAATAATTATAAAGTAATTCTACTCCCCAGATTTGTCAATAAGTGTTTTTCACTTATTAATCATTTAGATGGCTCTCCTGAAAAGTGTCAATTTAGCTAAATATCATTACACTAATGATTTATGCTGGAATTAACCAGGAGTGGGATGTTAGGAAAAGGGTAACAGTTGATGCTAGAAAACAAAAGTGCCTAATTCACCAAAACTACTACTTTCACCTTGGCAGCTTTCAAACTTCCTCTGCATCATCACTAAGCAGATAATTGAAAATAGATAAATGTGGTCCATCTCTCATGAATAGGTTTGGAGAGGCTGAAGAGCAGAGGAAAAAGAAAACCAATATTCTCTTGAAATTAGTTTTAGTTTGTTTTTATTTTCAGGTAAATTTGTTATTTAATTGTTCTAAAGAAAACCAATGTTACTTAAAGAATGTAGAACCATAGAACTAGTAAACTTTAAATACAGGAAATACCAGGGAGGACATCCTATTGGGACTCTAGATGGGAGAAGCATGGGAGAATGGCAAAGTATAAGGATCCAGAGGGTCCTAGAAGCCTACAAGTAGAACATTATGATAGGCAGATTTGGGCCCAGGGGTCCCGCTCAAACTAAGGCACCAGCCAAGGACAATACAGGCCGTAAAACTTTAAACCCCTACCCAGATCTAGCCAATGGCCAGAACATTCTCCACAGTAGAGTGGAGAGTGGGATATGACTTTCTCACATACTCTGGTGCCTCACTTTGACCATGTCCCCTGGATGGGGAGGCCTGGTGACACTCAGAGGAAGGACAGCAGGTTACCAAGAAGAGACTTAATACCCTATGAGCATATACAGGGGGAGGTAATCCCTCTCAGGAACGGTCATAGGGGAGGGGAATAAGGGGAAAATGGGAGGGAGGGAAGAATGAGAGGATACAAGGGATGGGATAACCATTGAGATGTATCAAGAATGAATTAATAAAAAAAAAGGAAAAAACAAACAAACAAAAAACAACATTAACAACAACAACAACAAAAAAAACCTAAATAGCAATAGTGACTTTCTTTGACATAATAAACCATGGATTTCTATTCTGCCAATGATATCAGAGCAACCCCTCAGAAGCAGAAATGAAGACTACTTTTCTAGGATACTTATCTTGGGAGATCACAGCACCCAGAAATGCATCATCTCACCTAAAGATGTTCTGGCAGGAACAGCATCCTTATTGATCCAGAAGGACACCCAGGATAGGACCACGATGAGTGTGCAGGGGATGTAGGTCTGGATGGTAAAATACCCCATTCTTCGGCTCAGATCAAAGTACACAGACATGACCACGTAGTCGCCTGGAACAGAAATACAGAGCTATGGGAAAGCTCAGGCAACACTGTGAAATGTGGACAGTATGCACATATCCAACTCTTTCACAGACTTACTTTCAGATTTTTCCTGAGGGCTTGCTTCAAACCACTTGGGGGGAAAAAAAAAGCAATAACAAAAGTATAAAGTCCAATCCAGCCTGAACTGAAAACAACCCTTCTAGCAGAAATGGTACTTTCAGAAAGAAAGAAGCACTTTTTGAGGCTTAAAGTATTTCTTCTTTTCCAGATGATTCTGGATCTTGCCTTTCTTTATGGAGCAACAACGTACAGGTTCTTCTTTTGTGTGTGTGTGTGTGTGTGTGTGTGTGTGTGTGTATCCTTTATGCACTCAACTTTTCTTGCTGGTCATGTATTGCACATTCTGGAGGAATTTTCCCTTATTACTTCTATAAATAGAGAGAGCACTGGAGAGTATCTTGGTGATTGACAGTTATATCTGACTCAAAATTTATAGTCCTTTTCAAATGACGTTTCCTCGTGATTTCCCTGAATCACATGGTGGTTTCATAGCAATTGCTTTCATGCATGGTTGTGCTTTTATTTGAGGGGTGGTTATTGCCAGAGTTGCTACAGCTTGCTCTTGCCTGCATGAGTCCCTGAATGGTGCCTGTTTCCTCCACTACCACACAGTCAAGTACTTAGCATGGGTTTTGAGAGAAAATGGGAAGTCTCATGTATTTGATGGATACATTCATAAAGTTAAAAGTATTGTTTTAAAGTTCACGGTACATTATGAAACATTTTGGTTTTAAACGTGAGTATGGATATAGTACGACATTTAGACTAAGAAAGGGTAATATTGGGAATTGAGAAAGAATAGAATTCCGGCAAAGGTCAGGTGAAGCATGAAAGAATGTATACAGCTATTGTATCTTTTTTCTCATTTCTACTGTTATAATACTATTTTTCTTCTTTTGTGGTAAATCTGTGTATACACATGTGATCGATAATGAAATTTTAAAAGCTGAAATAAAGCCCCCTTGCTTCTGAATGGCCATTTTAATGAAACAGAAGCTCACTGATGAGTATAAATTCTGAGACAGCGCAAGTGTGTGTTTGAGTGGCTGCCTTACTCTCAGCATGTGGTATTTGTATTTGTGACTTCCTTGCAATAATCTGATCTTATCTTTTAAAAAGATTTTATTATTTGTAATATGTTACAGAACTTGTCTATAAGCACAGCATGAGGTCAGATTATTACCTAATTTAAAGTTTGCATAGCAGCCTGGACTACATAGAGAGTTCCCAGCCAACCTGTACTATATAGTGAAACTTTATCTCAAAAAGACAAGCAAATAAAATAAAAAACCAAACTAAACCAAACAAGAAAAACAACACCCCTCCCAAGAATTTGTATTAAAATTTTCAAGGAATGTATTAAAAAGCTCTAAAGAATTAAAGAAGAATTATATAGATTTCATGATACCAAAAACTTAAGACAATCTAAGCCAACGGACATGGAAAGTGATTATTAGTAAACTGCTTGTAAATTGCCTTGTCCCAGTTTGTACAAAACTGCCTACAAAACAAACTAGTGCAGATTTTGGAATTACAAGATGTAGCATGGAGCATCTATCAACTAATATACATTTGTATCTTCAAAAGTAGAGAAGTTCAAACACCACCATTTTAATAACTTTTTTTTTATCATATAAGCAAATGAGAGCCTACACTTTTACAGTAATGTTCTGGCTTTTCAAATGTGAGCCTGAATTTTGCCCAGCTTTAATAAAGTTTCTTATCTTGATTTGACTCTCCGTTTCCCTTTAGGGCAGACTCTAAGCTCTCATAGTTTGCTAATCTACTGGCCTCTATTAGACAGTGATGGCTTCTCAACACCTTCATTCCTTGTCTGCAAGCCCTACAGCTTTTCCACCCATGGATTATGGATTCAAACTCCAGACAGACTTAGCCATTTAAAAGCAAAGCGGTCTCACAGAGGCAGCACGATTACTGTCTTATCACCAAGGCCACATCACATTTTATATGCTTAAAAACTCTTATGCTGAGGAGCCAGGAAAATCTAATCCTCTTAAAGTGCTGCATCAGTGATTTCTCCAAGCCCCAAAAGTTTAAATGCTAAGCAAGTCAAAGATGGTGACTTCCGATGCTTCAAATCTACTTGTTCTATTGGTAAGTCCCATCACATGACACATAAAATCATAAATTCTGCTTCATTAGTCTCATCCATGTTTATACTTAGCATGGAGAGATACATACAATAATTAAGGGCATGAAACATATACTTTGAATTAACAAACACAAGTGCTAATCCTTGTTCTTATCTCTTAGGAAGCTTCTTACAACTGGTTAGAGGTGACAAATTCTCAAGGTCAGTGAAATGGTGCGATAGTTACAGTTAGAGTAAGGGGAAATGGGAGGGTGGGAAGAATGGGAGGATACGAGGGATGGGATAACAATTGAGATGTAATATGAATAAATTAATAAAATATATTTTAAAAAAAGAGTTGTGTGAAAGTGTTGGAGTTCCGTGGTTAGTAAGTGTTAGTTCTCTTCTTTCATACATGAAACTGTTTACTCTGAAAATCATAATGGTTTCATGGAGATTAGTTGTCTCTGCAGAAGCTCTGATGTAATGAGAAGTTACCTTGAAGTTGCCAGTATTGAGAGCTTGCTTCATGCAAGCACTGGGTTGAATGGTAGGTATGCCTTTTATGAAAATGTCCTAAATACTTTGTCATAATGATGAAAACATAAAAAAAAAAAAAACAAAGATCTTCAGATAAATCTTCACCATCTTTACCTCTCATGATTTTTATTCTGCTTACATATAGTAGAACCAAGCAGAGTTTAGTAGGTTAATGGTGGATGCAAATAACGTGTTACTCTACCATCTTTTCACATGTGCCTTCCCTACCAACAAACATTTTTCATCACAGCTCTGCAAAGAGCACTCACTTAATTACACCAAATTTTGTAAGACTGAGACCTCTAGAGAGATCTCTAGTCTATTCCCTGAGTCCCCACTAAGAGACAGAGTCCATTGTCGATGCAAATGCATAGGAATAGGAATTTATTGAGCCATCGCGATGGGGTCTGTTCAGCTCTTTCAAGCTGCAGACCCTGAGAAACAGAGGCACAGGCCTTTTATAGGTTTTAGACAAAGAAATGAGTTTTACAGTATGTGATTGGTTGGCATTTGGGCAGAAAAGCTGCAAGCAGGGAGTTACAAGTCTTGGCATTTGGTGGTTGGATAATGGGTGGAGGGGCAATCTATGGGAAAGATTGCTTAAAGCAGTCACAGGGGGTGTTTAGGAACTTTTTTGGTTGGGGAGGGGTAGTGGAAATTTAAACACACTGGTTGTCCTTGAGTCTGAGCACAGACTGAGACCTTGAGTCAAGTTGGACTCTTCAAGGTTTTTCCTGTCCCTGCCACACACATACAGTGATCTGATATCTGTCAGTCCTTGGTTCAAGCTGGACCCCCTAGAAATGTACATACTTTGGCCTTAATGGCGGTCTTTAAGGGAGGACGGAGTAGGCTGACTTTTACATTTTCCCAGACTTTGGCTTTAATGAGGGTCCTTAAGGGGGGCTGGTTCCTTCATTCCCCCCTTTTTCTTCTTGTAACTGCTTTACTCTTGAAGCAGGTCTAGAGATTGTTTATATGATCTGAGAGTCTTTTATAGTTTTATATTTTTGTCTTAGTACCATATTTTGCACCATAGAATGTAGGGACCAAAAGTCAGTAGACATTAGGGTAGTCAGTCACGGAGAACAATTGAACGAACATAACATAAAGTCTATCATATAAGGGGTACAAGCATGACTTGGAGAAACAGAACTAAAGGCTCATTTGTCTCTTATATCAGAGAGTTGCCCTTGACTTAGCATTTCAGCCTATAAAGTGGGAAACTGGGCGGAGTCACTTTTTTCTGTAGCTTCTTCCTGCTGACATTAGGGGTGCTACTTTAAATGGGTAAGGTAGAAAGAAAGCCCATCTTTGGGCACACCAGGGAGAGATGTGATAAGATAAAGACCTGCCTCCTTTATCACCTCCTTCAACCTTGAGATCTAGAAGTCACTGCATAGCAGGAGAGCTGATTGGCGAACTTTCATTACACAAAATTGTTTTCTGAAATTAAATCTGTCCTTCACTCTAATACACAAACTCCCTATTTAGTACATAAATAAACCCATAAGCAAATATAAATGCAAAACAGAAAATCTTCGTAGCACACAGACAAATAGGTAGACTACCTTTGTAACATAATGTAGAAAAGACAGCAGAAGCATCATGAAATACAGAGGAAATAAAAATATAAACAATTGTACTTCAGAAAACTTAGAACTTCTAATTATAATGAATTCTATAATTTTTGTGAAAGACAAAATTTTATCCTTGAATAGGCTATTTCCCAAATAAATAAGATTTCAAGACTAATATCTTTAATATATACAAAATCCCCAATAGTAATTGAGGAAAGAAACTTTTCTTAGATCTATTTTCTCAAATAATTTGATTTTAAGCTAGTCATTTCTCCTTGATAATTCCTTTTGTGTTCTCCAAACTCAAGCTAAATGAAGTTTAGAAATGTGATTTCTCTAACTTTGTGCTCTTTTGCCTCATCTTTCTCCTAGATAACTAAAATAATTCCCTCTTACTTTTTTAACACATTTCAACCTTCTGATCATGCACAAATTCTCTCTCTCTCTCTCTCTCTCTCTCTCTCTCTCTCTCTCTCTCTCTCTCTCTCTCTCTTCTCCCTTTCTCCATCCCTCCCTCCATACTATCTAGACCTCTGCTCTCTAGAAGAGTGGCCATAATAATTATAACTTGAGAATGAGTTATATGAAAAGTAGAGCCTCAGTTACCTAAAACACATTTCAAAAGCTCGGTCTTTCTAGTGTCTGGCAATTACAGACTGTTAGGCACTGGGAAGCTTATAGAAAAGTTTCTTAACTCTCAACTTCTAGTGCCTATTGACCCAGTTCAACATAGCTTCTCCCCCCTCCCCCACTTTATAACCAGCTATCTAGATCTACTTTGCCATTTACCAACGGGATGCCTTTCTAACCATTGTTTGTATTTGTCATATATTGTCTTTAACTTCCAGAAGGTCTCTTTGCACTCTGACCATATCATACACAAACCTTGGAATTGATCAATAGTCACCCATTGATATCAGTACACAGCACAAACCTTTACTTAGTGTTCAAAGGCTTCACATTGTCTTTTTATGACTCCAGGCTCACTTGAATAGTGTTACTTCTCTAATTGGAGTTTCTGCAGTTCCTTAAATATCTCACCTCATTCTGGTTCTTTTCATGTTAAAGTCTTGTCTCAAGAATACACAAATAGCCAAAACACTAAGAATGTAACATTTATGTAATTCCCAATTTTTTTCATGGTTCTTCTTACTGTAGGTAGTTCATTGTATATATGTGTAATAATATAAATGTATTTGTAAAAAAATTAAAAATATTTAATAAAGAAAATAAAAAAGAATATCTTGACACATCTCTAATATCTTTTTCATATACAAATAGATCCTTTCATTATCAAATGACAATTAATTCATCCTGTCAACTGTAAAAGTCCTTAATTGTTCTAAAGCCCTCAGAAATGTATCAGTAAGATTGTAAAAATGATAATCTGATTAATATTAATTCTATATTACCATACAGATCAAAAAATTATTTATGAACTCAGAGGGATATGTAGTTGCTCCTATTTTGTCATGAATTTATTCTTCTGTAAACTCAACATATGTTTTGTGGAAAAATCAACAATTACTTGTTAATGAATAAATGATATAGTTATGAAATCTTTACAGCCCCATGGAGCTTTAAAAATACCAAATTCTAGTTTACAAAGCAATTGACTAAGAACACACATTTTTATATAGGTTGCTAGATTTAATCACCTATGCTATAGATACAAGGTCACATTGTATCTATAGCACAACTGAGCTGAAATAAAGTTATCTGCTTGCCAAGATAAAATGAGAGCAGGGATATCAACTTGACCAATTATTGTATGCAAAGACTGAATTAGTAATTGAGACTGTTGGCTGGATCTATTTAATGAAGAAGATAACAATCAGACTTGGTTACTGAAACTACCAGTCTTCCACGTTAAGTCTGACAGGTGTGTTTTAGTTAGATAGTTAATTAGTTTTGTTTGTTTGTGTGTGTGCCCATGGATGAACACACACACAACTGATATCCTGATTTTAGCTCCTACTTAGTTTCTAATGTTGAAGCAAAGGAACAAAACGCAACTGCAGAAGATGATAAAATGGAAAATTGTAAGTATTACTGATGTAAGTTTTCAGGGTTAAGTGTGGCTTTTGAAGACTCCACCTGCTTCCCTGCTGAGGACAGGAACATGGAACAATAGTGGAATCTGTCCTGCTTAAATTTTGGCTTTCAAAAAGAGATGAGTCCATGGCTCTTGTGAGTGATTTGCTGGTGTTTGACTCTCAGACTAGAGGAATGAGGAAAACAAGAGAGACTAGTGAAAAAAGGCAAGTGTGTATTTGGTTCAGCTAACAGAAAGACCCCGGAGATTTGGGAACAAAATTTGCCACAGCCTTGGACTCACCTGGATAAAAGGCTCTTCCTGGTACAATAAGGTAGAGCAATCCTACTATCCAGGTATGACAGTTGTGTTGGCCAGAGAAAGGGACAGTCCTAAGCTGTTAACAATAAACCATTAAGCATCCAAGAGACTAAGCCCTGAGTCCACAGAAACTGAAAAGCTGGCACTGACATCAGTGATGACCTCTACAAGGGACCCATCAGGTCAGCTGGGGTGAAAAATTTAGTCATGTCATTAACTGGTATGTGACTTCATGCAGATTATTTAATTCTCTGAAACTTAACATCCTTATCTATAAAATAGGAATAATAATTGGGTTCCTGAGAAAACGAAAAGGGCTCATTCATATATGGTTCTTGGTATATTTTCAAGCAAATAGTCAAAGGTTCATTAATGAAAGTTATTACAAAGTAAGATGACATTTATAACATTATTAAACACCATTCTGAGTCATAATTTGAAGGCAGAGAAGAAAGATTGCTAGACATGCAGCAGAAAAGTGACATTGGAGAGGACCCCAGCAGATGTCTCCCTCATCCTGGAAGATTAAACTTGTTAAGACCGGTCCACGAAGAAGACGCATCATCCAGAACAGAACTTAGCACCAACTGTCTTGTTTCTTTTGCCCTAATGCTCACCACAGAAATAAAAATATCTCTTTCTTTTCCACCCATGCTTAGTAACATAGAGACACAGAGAAGAGAAAGAGGAAAAAGCTGAGTAACCGTTGACTGCCATTCTTTATGACGCTGATTTGTGACACCTGAGCTCCCGGCTGCCCACAGGAGTTGCCTTAATTTACTGTTGAGCCTTCCACAGTGCACATTTTACCATACAAAGGCAGTCTCAAGCAGTGACTGCTGAGTTTTCCCCTTAGAAAAAGAGTTTTAGATGAAAGAAACACAATGTTCACAAACTCTTCAGAGTGCAGAACATTTCCGCGGGGCCATGCCAGGAGAGACCTGCTAATATCCGTTTTCTGCATTTCTTTACACAAAACTTCCCTCATTAAAGCAATAGCTTCTTTCTCACTTTCTAAAATCCCACCACAGATGCCTCGCCCATTGTAGACCTTTGTAGCACCATTCATTATTTTGAGTCTGTCATCCAATTTCAGAACAACGGCAGCCAAAGAGTCCATCCAGGGATCTATTTAAATAAAATAACTCTGGCTCCTATGTCTGAAGCTGTAACTTCAAATGAATATGTTTGTCACTGTTATCTATCAGAAGGGGAGACAATTTCCCAGCTAATTAAGTCTAACTCCCACAAACATCTGACTAGATATTAAAACATGTTCTACATAAGTGCAGAGTAGTCCCCAGTAGCAAATACAGTCCCAGAATCCAAGTACAAGCAGCAACTGTAGCAAGAGATAAGAAGGATGAAGGATAACAAGATACATAGACTTGGCTAAATCATCTACATTCCCACGGCAAAATAGCGAAACACAGACAGACTGCTCTTCAGAATATCGTGTAGATCACATTTGCTGATGGAAGGGAAGCATTCTGTAATCTGTCAAACCAATGTCCAAAATAGGGTGTATCTTCCTGAGGGTAACTGTTCAGGGAGACAACTTCTGTGACATCAATAAGTGGCAAGATTGGAAGTACTGTTAAAGCGGTGCATGGAATTCTCAGGAATAATAGAATGCCAAGCTATCTGATTGCTCTTGCGTTACAGCGATACAAATGTATCCATGAATACCATTAAATGCATTCCTGCCTTAATATAACTGAGGGATTTGAGTGGGTAAAATTATGTTCACTTGTTTAGCTCAGGTTTTGAATGGCAGACTAATCACAGATCTCACACACACACAAAACATCTCTTTTATACAGCTACTCACTGTTTTGTGTAGCGTGTGGCACAAATGAATCCCCTGATATACCTCTAACAGAAGCCCTATTCAAGAGAAATGTGAAATTGTGACTTCTTAGTCTGCTGTTAACTCTAACAGCTAAAGGCAGTTATTTCAAATAGTTAAAAAAAAAAAAAACAACTATAGTTGACTTCTTAAAGAAGACTGAATGTTAATAGGGAAAAGGAGGTATTGGCGAAGATCTGAGAAAGCATGCCGTCATTAACTCCTTACCAACTTCACAGTTATACAAGCACTTGCAGAGGAAGGACTCTGTGCACTGTTAAATAAAACACTGTGATGAATTTGTCAGTCGTTAAGCCAGAAGCACAATAAAGGGGTGAACATATTGTATGGAGTCATGCTGGCATAGGAGTAACCGATTCCAGTAAATGTAGAAAACAAGGGAGAAGTGTCCCACCCCACAGGCCTGTCATGGATGGCATCTACAGCCACAGGCAGCCACTTGATCCATCCTCTCTTAGGATGAAAGCTCTTTCTTCAAGGATGTTCTTTATTGCCCATCACTTTGTAAAGACAAAAAAGTTGACATTAAGAACTAGGTTTGTGTACCCACTCAGTCAGGGACTGTTTTGTGATTTCAGGAGATTATTTTAAGTAATTTGACTGGGCCTTGAGTAGTTCTACTTTTTTCATTTGTTATCTGATCTGTCAAGAGCTATTTAGATATTCCCATACTACATTGAACCAGTTGATTCGGCATTTGCCCTCCATTAGGGAGGCCATCTGTGTGAAGCCACACACTCACAAAAGGGATTTCTCTAATGGTCTGGATCTGTTTCTGCCAGGGATAGCAGACAGCTAACCTAAGCAGGCACCTTTTAGCCCACGAGTCTACCTCTCTTTTTTCAGTCAGCGAAGACGAAAGATGAGGCTTAGCGGAGAATTATTAAGCAGCCAGTCTTTAATTTAGCTTATTCTCTAAAGCAATGGAATTACCAAGAATATGATGCTTTAACTCAGTCATAGAAGAGAAATGTTCTTAATGATCCTATCCCTGAGCCCAGAAACTATTTCCTGAAGAAATAAGCGTGTTAATAGAAATGCTTTATTTTTTTCTTGTTGTTTTTTTCTTCCTCTTTCAATGAGGTTCTTATGACTTTGCATTGAAATTGGACTGAGTAGTGTAACCCAGGCACTGATGTTTTCTTAAGGAAAAGGTTCTGCTGAGGTTGAAGAACCTGATGTTAGCAAAATACCAAGTTATCTGAAATGGCTTTCAAATAGCTGCGGGGGGGGGGGGGCGAGCATATGCGTTCAAATCTAGGCAACCACAGGCGGTGACTCCAAAAGGTCAACTGACAAACTGGACCCCAAGACGTCAAATTATTCCTCAGGATGTTCTGCAAAGGTATAGGCTTAAAAACTTGGCCTTACTTGGACTTTAGTGTTCAGCATTCAATTTCAGATTCTCCTCAACTCAGTGAAATTCTTTTACTGAAGAAGTTCTTTGGCTTATGACTGGGATATTTTTAAGAATAGCTGTTCAAGAAAGAGTCTTCCCCAAGGATAAGCACACCAATTTGTTATCTAAGTCCAAGTCTTTTGCCCTGAAAATATGCATGCAGTAAACAGTATATAGGCTAAGCAGGATATATTTAGGAAAGTAACGCACGTAGACACACACACACACACACACACACACACACACACACACACACACACACGTGCATGCATGTGTAAGAACAGTTATTAAAAAGGGGTGCCATAGATATGAAAGAGAGAAAAAAAGGGGTATATGGGAGGAGTTGGAGAGAAGAAAGGGAGGGGAATAATTTTGTAATTATATTAAAATAAATATGAAAAAATAACTTCACACACAGTGCTGTGTAAATTATGCCATATTTTTGGTAGTTAGTTCCGTAAAGCTTAAGTTTTCTCCCCCAAGAAGACCCTTTTATGAGGATAATAAAGGAATATCAGAAGTACTCGATTCCAACTTGCCAGGTGACCCCTGGGTAAATATCTTTTCCTCTCCAGATCTCTTTATCTATTCTCTACAAAATATTGTAGATGTAGCCAGATGATAGATTTAGTGAAAGTACTACATTAATATTGATTATATTCTCAGTAGTTTTATATCATTTTGATATTTCAAATTCTGCACATTTGAAAAACATGTCAAGTTACTAATAAAAGTTCTAACAATATTTATTTCTAATGCAGAAATAAATAAACCAGTTGTCAGAGAAGAATAAAAACCAACTTTTTAATTTTTTTTAGTTTGATATTGAATAGTTCTCATATGGAAAATAGATATAATAGCTGTCCATCACACACAAACCAGTGGTGAAGATGACAGAATTAGAGTCCCAGAATGGTGCCTAGGTAGAGCAGAGAGAATATTGTTATTACAGGTCTCACCTTCCTAGTGTTTGCATACAACCCTACAGGTCTTTGACCTTGAAAACTGAGTTGTGATTGGATCTTATTTGGATTTATACTTAGGATGAATCTCTGCATTTTTACTTATTTTGATACAGGATGTGTTATAAAGTCAAAATCATGGTCGCATTCATTTGTGATTCAAGCTAACACCTGACTAAGACCTGGTTAAGGTTTCTGCTGCCTCGTATTTGACCACTTCACCATGGTGGGGAGGCCTGGTGGCCCTCAGAGAAAGAAAAGGCAGGCTACAAAGATGAGACTTGATAGGCTGTGACCATATGGAGGGGGAGGAGGTCCCCTTCTGTCACAGACCTAGGGGAGGGGAATAGAGTGAAAGAGGGGGGAAGGGAAGAATGGGAGGAGACAAGCCAGAGGAAAGCAATTGAGATGTAATCTGAATAAATTAATAATAATATAAAAAGACTTCCTTTCTCATACTGTAATGCATGCTTGCAGAGATAAGATTCTATTCCGATGTAAAATTATGAGGCCAGAGCCCTGCCCTGGTTTAAGGAAGTGAGGGAAGGGAGTCTTTGTAATACAGGCACAACTCTGCAGGCAAGATTGAAACTTCCACTCCTTCACTCCATTGGATGCTGTCATGTCCTTAGGCCCACCCAAATGTAATTGTAGCATTTGACTTTAAGGGATTTTTTTTTTTGCACTTAGGTAAAATAATATGAGGCTGAGAAAATATGTAGCCTCGTACAGTTTCAGATTACATTTGATTTTCAAAACTCAAAAGTTGTTTGTGTTTTCAATTCTCACGTCTAATATTAAATTATAATGTCAAATTGTTTGTCTCATGAGTGTTATGTGTCTGTCATTTTAGAAAGAACAGATATTGGAAATGGGCTATTTGCAGCCACTCCCTTCCAGAGGAGATTTGGATAATAATTTTTAGCAGAACGAGCTCTTAGTGCAACTTCTCAAGAAAAGAGTCCAGTGAATCAAGATGCACAGGCTCTAGGCCACACCTAGTTGCCATGGTTGCAAGATTCATGTAGAGCAGGACCTGGGGGGCGGGCACCAAGCCATTACTGTGGAATTGGTACTTGTTTGTTTGTTTTGTACGTATGACATTCAGTTTGATCTTACCATCAAAAACAGGGGCATAATACTCTGCTCCTCCAGCCAGCCTCACTGTATAGAAAATCTTCTATACTTTCCCTGATGACGTTAGAATTTAGATTTCATCCCATAGTAATGTCAGAGCTCAAGGAAATGTAGAAATGAGTAACCCCCTTTATTTTGTGGGTTCGCAAGTAGAGCCCTAAAGGAAACAGACATCTGCTAAGAGTCGCTGATCACACCAGGCTTTACATCTACAGCTAGGTGTTTCATTTCACCCGATGTGATTTGCTTTTCCCAATATTGTCACTTAAGTAAATAAGACTTGAATTATAAAATTGAGCCAAGGTTCATGCATTAAAATTTTAATAGACCTTATCTTGCCTTTCCTCTGTGTAAGTTCCTGAATTATCTTCAGAGTCAATGAATCTGTGATGTGGGGGGAAAAAAAACCTACTTATATGATTTGCAAGGAATAAGGCGAAGAGTAGCTTCTAAATGGGAAAGAACCGCATTATCTTTTGAGGCACTTCTGTCTCAGCATGGAGACAAAAGTTTGCTGATTGGGAGAGATCCCTCTAGGAAGACGTGATGCCCATATTAATGAAGTCACAGATTACTTGACATTTTTGTTCTTGAATAATGGAAAATTGGAGGTTCCTGTCCTCTTTTCTCCAGTATTTCACTCAGGAGAGGAAAAATCTCGCTCTTTCCTAGCATTTGTGCATGCTATGGGATCTATATGTGCTAATGGAGCCCCTCTTACCTGTCAATTTCTTAGCAGCATATAGAATTCAGTTGCAAGAGGTTGATCATGGGCTATTTGTGAAAATCTGTAGGTTTGTTATGAGACACTAGAGAAAAGAAAATCACTGGCCTCAACATATTTTACTGTGTAATATTTTCCTCTGATAAGCAAAATACAGGCGATGCTGTCCAATCCTTAGATCCTGACCACGGTAAACACCCATCTATTCTCATGTTTGCCCTGCATCAGCTTCTGTGGACGATTTGTGGTTTTCATCTGCCACACCGTCAATCTCACCAAGTTTACAGGATACAGGATTCACCCTTTATAAAAGGAAAAGAATTTCTCCTTAGGGAAACTGAGGCTGAAAAAAAGTATCTAATTAGGAAGTTCAAGGTCCAAGCTCTGTCTCTCTGTCTACACACATATATGAGTGTGTGTGTGTGTGTGTGTGTGTGTGTGTGTGTGTGTGTGTGTGTGTGTAGAAAGAGTCTGTTGACATAAAATTCCCTATGCCACTATGGCTATGCTAAGCAAAGCACCTCCCAATTCTGCAATCATTGTAAAGTAGATTTACAGTATATACCAATTAGAAAAGAGAAAGTATTCAATTTAGGATACTTTCATTTAAAAGAATATCAAAGAAAATACAACTTAGCTACAATTGGAAACTGGGAAGTTGAGATTAGCCAGACTTTAGAGGCGCATTTGGTAGTCCCAGTATTCAAGAAACTAAAGCAGGAATATTTTGAGCTCAAAACCAAAAGGCCACCCTAGCATAGCAAGGCACTGTGTCTAGACAGGAAATAAAAAACAAAGAGGTAGAGTTTAAACTGTATACAGAGAGCCACAGTAATTTGTCTCCAAACTGTACCACTGAATTTCTATTGCTGCTTCTGAATTTAAAACTTTCTGGCTGTGAGCTTGCACTGAAGCACTGTACATGTTTTTATAGCGGCAACATACTTGTCCATACAATTCAAGTTGACCACAGAAACTGGTATTTTACCACAAAGCCATTTAATTTTTTCGAAGTATAACCAAAAAAAAAAAAACTAGAATCCTTCATGTTTCAGCCTTAGTTCTGAAGAATTCAAAATGCAAGGCCTCCTGTTTTTTCATCAGACAGTGTGTAACTGGGAGAGAGAGAGACGACAGAGGAGCCATTGCAGGCTGGCATTGAGATCTGCATACCTGCTGAGAACTAAGATTGGGGCAGGGAGCATTTTGCAATTGCTCTTGTTTCCATCCTTGATGTGAGGAGAAGGAAATCCATGGCAGCTTCCAGCATTGTTCCCTGAAGAGTTGTGGTGTGTGATTATGTAAAGGAAACGCAGACAAGCCAAGAGGTGCCAGCAAACAGTGTCACCACACTTAGTCAGCTCTCCTCAAGGGAGAGACTGACAGTGTCTATGGTCACTGTCACTTCCAGTGAAGGAACTGCACTTGCTGAATGTGGGTTGAATGACCCAGATGAGAATCTGAGATGAAATCAATACATTCTCTCCCTGTATCTCCGCCAAAGAACAGGCCTGGGACAGCTAATCAGAGCGGATGCTTGTCTTGGTTAACTGCCAACGCTGGTCAACTAATGGAAACTGGACTGATACTTGAAGAAAAGCCAAATATATATCATTTTCCCAATTCCCCAAATATTATTTTCTATTCTCTCTCTCTCTCCCTCTCCTCTCTCTCTCTGTCTCTCATTTCTTCTCTCTCTGTCTCTGTCTGTCTGTCTGTCTGTCTGTTTATCTGTCTGTCTCTTCTCTCTCTCTCTCTCTCTCTCTCTCTCTCTCTCTCTCTCTCTCTCTCTCTCTCTCTCTCTCTCTCTCTCTCCCTCTGTCCCATAAAACACAGATTTCCCTTCTGCTCCCTATGCAGTTTCACACAGGGCCTTTGCAAAGCCAGTTCACATCTGAGTGATGTCCGAGCTCTTACCATGTCAATTCATGAAAAATATGTAGAATTTAAAATTGGGTTTGCACTGTGGTTCCTGCCAAGTAGACAACATTCTCTTAACTATTTGGAAAGTCAGCTCTCCAGCTGCACTCAGCCCCACTGTGTGGCATTCCCTGCCTTTTAGTTGATCTGGTGAAGGAAATGCAACATCAGGACAGATGTCTAACACTTGTTTTTCCTAGGCATTCCCATTTATAGAGAACTCATAGAGAGAGAACGTTTTAAAATACCTGGACAAATTCGTTCCTGTGTGTTTTCTGGTACCATGTAATAAAGGAGGATAGAAACACATTCAAAGCCTGTGGGGTCACAATCTAACAAGAATCATTGCGTGCATACATAGATAACACAATTATTTATGCGGGTAGATGATGCCAGTGATGGTTGAACTCCACAACACTGACAATGACCTCAATTCTATAATCCTAGAAGACTTAGGTTTAGCTGTGCCCTATAACAAAGACCTCCTGTTGTGTTTGTGACATTAACAATTGAATTTTAATCTTTCTTTGTCCAATCATTTCCCCCCCACCCCAAAAAAAATCAGTTCTAGAAAGGAGAAGCAACAGAAGTTCATGGAATTAAAGCTTTTGTTAAAGGACAAAGTACCAATACACAGTCACGTATGACCTAAGCTCAGTCATGGTATTCTTCACTCCAGCATAGAACATCTTGCTTAGGAATCCTACCATTTACAACTAAATTTAAAAAGTATTTCCACAGCCACATTAACAAAACTTTAAAATTTCACCTCATTGATCCATAAGATGGCCCAGGGACCGTGTTCACGTGTACAGCCCTTAATAGAATAAATAAATACTCCCAGTCTCCTAAATCTCTGGACTCTGGTAGGAAACTACCCTCACTCTCCCATCAATGGCTAATGTTCTCATCATCTGGAGTTTTCCAGCCTTATTGACTTGCATTTATGTCATTTTATTTAAATTGTTAAATTTAACAAAGCAGACATTGATTAACCATGCTTTGTAAGAAGACTACTGTTTAGGCTGTTTCTCTGGTTAAATAAATACATGAACCTTTGCTTGAGACCACAGAATTCATTGCTGCCAACCCCTGGCTCTAACATTAAATGAGAAGTGGACATTTTAGCAGTAATATTTTTAAATTGGCTTAGCTTTTCATTTCTTTTATTTTTCCTGGTTTTGGACTTTATTTTAATGTTCTTCTGTTTTAAAGGAAAATGAGAACTATAAAAATAACAACCTCTGAATGACTCCTTTGGCTAAAAGTGCCTTAATTTTCTTTTAGGAATTTACTGGATTTTTTTTCCCTTACTCGTTAAAAGTGAGCAGAATGTGAATATTCATAGTACTCCCAGCCCCAGTGTGAAGATATAGGAGCATACTGTTCTTGTGTGTGCACTATTTGGTCCAGGCATGGTTATCTCATCAAATTTAACCCAATGAAAGGGACTACTAGGGCTCTGGTGAGGTAGCATCTCATTAAGAGTTGATAATATGGTAAAAAAAAAAAATATGAGATCTCGTTGCACTCACCATAGGCTTTATGTTAGTAGAAGTGTAAGCAGCCGATTCAAGGGGGCTGAAGGGAGAGCTCAGTGCGTAAGAGCTCTGTCTCCTCTTCCAGAGGACCCAGGTTCAGTTCCCAGCACCCACATGGCAGCTCACAACTGTCTGTAATTCCAGTTCCAGAGGTTATGACACTCTCACACAACATATATGCAGGCAAAAAAAAAAAAAAAAAAAGCTGAACTGTCACCATGGCACCGCCAAGAGTAGGCACACATGCAGAAGATGGAGAAGCTGTATCTACCATGTCATCTCAGGCGTATCGTGTACTCAGCATGGCTAGGTATTGGATTCGTAGGGTATCTGTGATTCAGTCTTTTAAAAAGTGATCTGAGCAACTCAAGGAGGAGACTAGAGTTCTAGGGTAATGATGTTAGCAGAAGTGACACGACTCGTCATTACTGCTGCATCAGTGTCCAAGTCAGACCCTTATTTGTCCATCTGCAACCATCGATATTTCTAGAATATGCAAGTCAGATTCATAAACCATTTGTCTCATTTTCAGAAGGTTCAAGGAGACATTCAATGCCCACATGTCATGTGACACTGCTTTCCTTTAATATTAACATTTTTACATAATTATACAGCAATACATTCTGGTTCTTTTGCTCGTAGATTTTTTTTTTTTTAAAAAAGATCATTACTTTGTCATCAATAGCACACCAGAAGGAGTTTTCTCTTTGCTGATATTTTTCTTGATTACAAACACTGATCCTTTGATCTCAGTGGAGAAAGAACAGCTATATTCGCTACTGTAGCCAAATAACAAACATGAAAACCCCAGGCGGCAACTAGTACAAAATACCCAGAAAGTCATCAGTTATTCTGTGGCTTACAATGGCAAACTATTTCTATACATGATTAAAAACTGAGGTAGTATTGAGCAAGTTCTGCAACCTGCCATGTGGTTTGTTAGAACCTTAGCTGCATTCTCTGTAGATCATTATCTAAGATTTTTCATATTATCTTACTTCATAATAAGCACACTAAATTGAAGAGTTAACTTGTTCAGCCAACAACAAAATGCTTCTAATTTTAGTTATCTTTTCACATTCAATTTGCTGACTGTTGCAGGAGAAAAAGAAAGATTCTCCTCCTCAGTTCACACACCCTTCACTGATACATTTTAGTATTAAAATGTAGCAAAGACCAAGACAACAGTGGGCATGTTAGGGTATTCTATTTTTTTTGGTTTTTGTTTTGGTTTTTATTTTTATTTTTTAGCATCAGTTCAAAGCAACTGTGTGCTCCTGACTTGGCTTTCTCTGCAAAGCTGGAGAATCAAATGTGGGGAGATTTGTAAAGAACTTTGGATCAGTTTTCTCTGCTGTTGAGTGTTCTAAGTTCTGAGCAGAAACTTACAGCACGATACACTGAATGAAACAGAAACGCCCAGCATGTTCTCACTCCATTAAAATTCAAAATTCACCACTTGAATTAAGTTAGCATTTGCTGGGCACTTAAGTGCAGGCATGCTTGTGTGCCACCTCACTGAAGAAAGAAACTAAGTGACCATAATTATTTTCAAACATCTATATTGAGACATGATTGACATATAATACACTTTATAGGTTTAAAGCATGTAATTTATTTAGTTTGGTATCTTTACATTTTGACCATGGCTGTTTTAATTATAGTTACTCGGTTGGCTGCATTGAGAAATCAAGAGGTGGATTTAGATATCCTTTCTCTAATCATTAATCACATAGTGTATCTTTTCATGTACTTGCTTGTCAGTCATTACATTTTTTTTCCCTGTGATATGAGGGATCAAACTCAGGGTCTTGAGAATTCCGAGAGAAGTACTATGTCTCTAGCTCTATCCCCAGTCTCCAGCTACCTGTATTCTTGAGGAAGTGTGCTTCAATATTTTACCTTGTTTATTAATGGCATTGTACTGTTAATGGGTTTTGAAAGCCTTGTGTGTTCTACAAAGAGCCCTCTCTTGGAAAAAGTTTGCAAATATTTTTATTCCACTGTGTAGATTGTCTTTTCTTTTTCTTGTTGTATTTTAAAACAGAGGTGTTTTGTATAAAATACAATTTGTTAGTTTTATGGAACCAGTAAATAAGAGAAAAGAGCATTCCTTATTCCTCATTTACAAATTTTGTGGCACTTTTTAAAAAAAATTATATCTACTATTTAGGGTGAATATTTTAAACATTATTAGAAATTCATATTGATGTGTCTTTTCTTTGACTTTAAAAATTTATTATATTTCTGAGATTATAATAGAATTACATTACCCTCGCTTCCCTTTCCTCTTTTCCACAGCCTCCATATAATCCTCCTTGTTCTCTTTCGGATTTATAGCACCTTTTTCATTTACTTTAGTGTATGTGCACACACATGCACACACACACACTGATCAGCTAGAACACTTGTGAACCACAACTAGGGTCAGCGCAATGCAATAACCCCAAAGGGTAGGAACGTTCATACCATCATATTTAGTACTGGACGCCTAGCCAACTACCAGAGCTGCTGAAGGCACGGATCTTGGAGGAGAACCTACAAATTACCAATTTACTAAATTATCATAATCCTCAATTACACTCTAAATATTTGTCAGAGCTGCAGTTAAGACTTATTTAAAGTTTCACTTTTATCTATTTTCTGTACGTGTGTGTGTGTATGTGTGTATATATGTGTGTATGCTTGATTGTCTACTGTATGTCCATGCAATACGTATGTACAGATGATCATTGCAGCAGGAAAGGATATTGAAGCCCCTGTAACTCGGGTTTCAGGTAATTGTGAACCATCTTGTCACTGCCATGACACACAACCGGCCCCTCTATAAAGAGCACCAATTGTTTTCAACAATGCTAGCTTTTCCTTACTTCCTATTTTTAAAAAGATAATTTTATCACTAATTTAAGCAATTGTATAATCATATAATTTGATGTGGTTTTTGTTCCCTTTCCTTTGATTATGATTTGATGAAATTGAGTCCTTGAGTTAATGACTCTCTTAATTATGAATTATATGGATATTTTTCCTATTTTTTTCTATTCCTGCATATGTCTTATATTTTTGGGAAGGCTTGCAAAATGAGCTGTGTCCCATCAGTTTTACTTTGCTGCCTACACTTGTTTAGTAGTTTAGTGTTGCTTTCTTCTCTTCTCTCATGTTCTTTTTTTCTGTATTTCATGTTGAAATACTTGTCACTATTGCTCCAAATTACTAATAATTTTGTTTACCATATATAATCCTCAATTAATTATACCCAATGTTTTGTTCATGTTACCCACTATAATTTAATATGGAGAAGTTCAATTTGTTCATTAAAGTTTAAGATATAAGCCTTATACATGCAACTGTTTTAATGACGATCTTTAAAAACTGTAATGTGTGTGCCAATTTTGAATTGATTCCTAGTGAATCAAATTATTGCAGGATACAATATTATTCTACTAAATGGTCACTAAGAACCTTCTGGACATCTGTGCAGTTCTTATTCTGCACATCTCTGCCCCTTCAAACCTCTGTTCTGTGCATTTTTCTACATGCCTCTTCTGACATTCTCAGCTCCCTCATCTCAATTCAGTGACCTGTTTATGCTCTAGCACACACTGCCAAGTATCAGTATAAGGAACTTCTCATATACCCAGATACATCTCAAGCCCAGACAGAGACTGTGAATAGAAGCAGCATAAGTAGTCTCTGTTTGTTCATGCACATGCACACGCACACACACTGCATAGTTTTTCAGTTTTAACTATTTCTTTTATTTTTAGAGATTATAAGACAATTGTAATTACATCATTATCACATTTTCTTTTCTCACTCCATTTCCTCGCATATACCTCTCCTGGGAAAACATACATAGAAATAACATTATACAGACTGTGAAAGTTGTATATAGCACTATGTGTATATATATACATACATATTCATATATGCATGTAACAACCATCAATGTAAAAGTGGCCATGAATTTTCAAGAAAGCAAGGAGCTGTATATTGGAGGGTTTGGAAGTAGAAAAGAGAAGGGAGAAAGGACGGAACCATATAATTAGTTTAAATATAAACATAAATACAGAATATAGATACGATATGGCTACTACCTTTCTCTCTCCCTCCTCTTTGGATATTGTATTTTAGTCTTTCGTTGCTATAGAAACAACTACTTAAACTTATAGTGTCTCTTGGCTGCATTACTCACTGCAGGAAGACCAGAACCAGTGATAACCTTTCACCTGATTATATCTTCACTAGTTCTATTTTCCCTGGCTTGGGAATAGGTAGATAGATAGACAGACAGACAGACAGACAGACAGATAGGGATTCCAGAAGGACAAAGGATAGTGGGGTGTTCGATAATATCAAATGAGTAAAATTTCTACAGCTGTAAGCAAGTCAAATGTTTCTGTTTGTCTGGCACTCCCATAGGTCAGATACTGCAAGACAAAGGCAAGAAAATGGCACACAGAAACCACACAGCATCTAACAGCATTAAACTGGTACTACTGTGGAAAAACCTGCCTTAGTCATCATTCGCTGTGTAAACAAAGACTCTTCAAGGAAGCGGGTGCTACTGGAGTTCTGGTATGGCTACTGGACCCCTCCGATAATGTTCCTGCAGCAGCTGAGTCTGGGAGACACTAGTCATTGTAAAGATGTGAGATTTCCAAGTGCCAGGAAGAGAGGTGGGTGGAGGCAGGGAACTTCCTAAAATGAGCCCTGTAGTAATAGTTAACTACAATAGCTCTTAAACAAGATAATGACTGTTCTGATACCTTCCAATTATACTTCAAATATATACTGAGGTATTTTAAGAATTTACAGTATTTTTAGGATAATGGTTTTTCTCATTCAGAAAAGTCAAAGTGAAGATGCATAGTCTGGAAGCACATTTGAACTGATGTGTTCTCTTGTCATAAAAATGCATAGATACATACGGTCAGTGCTTTGTAGATACATATAGCAACTCATATAAAAAACTCTTTAAAATTCAGTCAGATCCAGCTCATATTTATTCCAATGAATAATCGTCTGCTGTAGGGAAATTTATCTTCATGAGATTTTAGTGATTTTATGAACATAGGAAACCCTAGATAACCAACGTGCTGAGCTGAGCTGAATTGAGCTTTGGACCACTTTCAGGGGGCACCTTGCAGCATCCCGTACATGCATACAGGCAGGCTCTGAAGGTCTAGAATTCTAGTCTTTTCCCAACCAGTAATGTTACTTGGGACAGTCACTTTTGTTTCTTAGCATCGTAATTCTACCTACAGAACGGCTGTGATGACAACTCAACGCATGGGGTAGTTGCAGACAATTCTATTGTACCACGAATCTACTATTTAAATAACAACAGGGGAAATTTCTTTTGTATTTTTAAAAACTTTTCCCCCAAAGTGCTGGTACTAATTCAGAGATGCGCTTATATTTGCTTCAGGGCCAAGAATATCCAGAGGAATTTAAGAGTACCGAAACAGCCTGCCTATCTGAGATGGTTTGGATATGCTCACCCACTAAGACCCACAAACTCTTCGCATATATAAAATTGCTGGCTATTTCTCGTGTCAGTAAAATTCCATATTCGACAAGACCTTAGGAAATAAGAAAGCTGGTGCATGGAATTATCTGTTAGCTGACCTTTAAGATTTTCTTGTTGTTGTTGTTGTTGTTGTTTTATTCCCTCAGGTAAAACCTGGGGAGAGTTAAGGGTGTGAGATTCCCTGCTGGGCAGCCTGTGACAAGCTAGGAGAAGCCTGACAAGCACCTCCCAGAAATGCCTGTGTGAACATGCACTGTTTCTACAGCAAATTGTTCCTTGGAGAATTCTTTATGCCCCTCCCTTTATCTTTATCCCTTTTCCCTCGGGGCACAATTTTACAAGAGTCTGACATGCTCAGAAGCACTCCTGCAAAGCAAAACTCCTGTGAACTCAGCCCTTGTTGGAGGCTCGGTCTGATTTCAAATTCCTTACTTTTCCTAATGCCTGTGAAGAGGTTGGACTAGTTACTGAACTGACTTGGGCCATAATATCCTTATCTATGAAAGGTGTATAGTATTGATTTCTACTTTCAGTTTTTTGTGGGCATCAAGAGAGACTCCTTGGGGAAATTGTCACCCAGTTTGGAAGTACATGTTATTCAGTCAAAAGTAAAATGTATTATGAATTATTACAACAACGACTAGCTATGACATTTGAAAATAAATAGCAATTATCCAGGGAGACGCAAATAACTAGGTCTCTGGTTTCCAAAAAGAAATAAGCATTCTCTCTCTTAGTTGAAGAAGGAATATTGACTAGCATTAATGCAGAGTCGTGTGATTTTCCTTGCATATGATATAGCACTTTGTGGCTAGAGCATGCCATGACTGCTTTGAGATAAAAAGGATAATGCTTTAAGTCTGTTCTTAAATCTCTCTGCAGAGACTAATTTGTCATTTCCTCCCATCCTGCATTCCTTATTGTAAGTTTAGTTTTGATTTCCAAAAGAGGTAAAAGAATGTTTTTTTAAGAGGCATAGATAGTTATTTCTCATACCAGTGGAGACTTCTGAACTAGGTAAGGTGACGGGTCCTTTATTGGTTTTATGTAAAACTGCATCAGTCCTAGGGCCATCCAAACCCTATCTTTCCACAGGAGTCTCTTCCTTATTGTTTGACATCAGTAATCCCAATATGTGAGGCAAAGCTAGATCCATGCCTTTTGAGTGACCTTGATAACACACTGGCTGCTCTTCTTATCATTGGTCTAAAGTCCAGATGACAAAATCTGATAGCAGACTCCAGGAGTGAGAAGCCATTTCAGTCACTCAGCCTCCCTCCTCTGGATTTTCAACAGTGAGTTATTGTTTTCATTTCTGTCTTTGTTCTCATTTCTTTCATTTCCATGCGTTGGTCTAAACCATGTGTACTTTTAAAATCTTAACCACAAAAATGTGACTTCAGGACATCAAATCAGGAGATCTTTTCAGGTAATGATGAGAGAGATGACAATGCTGTGGCTTTGTCTCTAAATATGTTATGAGTTCTCCCAGCATTATCTCACTGGAGTTTCTCTACAGCTCTTTGAAAAAAGGAGGGTTATTACTGTAACCACATCAGACAAGTGAAAATCCAATACACAAAGGGATAAAGAGATTTGCTTCAATTGGTCAGAGTGGGAGGCAGCTTGATTCTCACAGAGAAGACTAATGCCTTTTACACTATTTTTTTCTGTCAACACTACATGACATTCCAATGAATAATTAATAATTACAAACACTACCAAGAAGTTTAGACCAATTGTGATGTCCTTCAGAAAGTAATCAATATCCAGACCCTCCAGTTAATGATATTTCTAGGCTGTATTTGTCATTGTTTTGCATTCTTAAATTTTATTATTCGTAATTATGATTTGCTTCACTCTCTCAGGAACAGAGACTTAACAAAGAGAACAGTTCTTTAACTGGGCAGGGAGGATAGAAAGAGATTTTTTTGAATTAGAATCTAAAAATTAGTTTTTTATATGCTATCTTTTCTATGAGCTACTTGGAAGGCTATGTGCAAGTCAATGTACTTCCCACATTTCATTTCTAAAAGTGTAGCAAATTATGGCCTGTAAGATGACTCATCAGGTAAAGGTGCACCTCCTACAAGTCTGGCAACAAGAATTTGATCTAGGAATCCATGTGCCACAGTTAGATTTTGTCCAGTTGACCAAAGTAGAGTCACCTGGGGAGAGAGAAACTCCTTTGAGGAATTGTCATACCAGCTTGGCCTATGGAAATATCTCATGGAGTTTTTGTGATCTCTAGTCAGTAAAGAGAGATTTGGGCCAATGGGAAATGTTAGCCTTAGGCATGTGGGCAGAAGATATGTAGAAAAGGCAGCTGAGCAAATCAGAGGAAGCAAGGCAATAAAAACCACTACTCTGTGGTCTCTGCCTCAGTTGTTGCCTCCAGGTTCCATCTTGACTTCCTTCATTGGCTTTTCTTAACAATGAATTTTTAGGTAAAAATATAAGCCAGATATTTCATCTCCCATGTTGGTTTTTAGTCAATCATAACAACAGAAAAACAAAAATAGAAGGAGAGGACTGGCTTCTAGGACTGTGCCCCAGTAGTGTGCTCCGTCCCCTCCAATGTGTGTCATGCATGTAGTAACCATCATCATAAAAATAAATTAAAATCTTTCAATTATCATAAAGGAATTCAACTGGGAAAGTCAAGGGTCCTACTGATTTACACTCTTTTGTTTGTATTATATGACCAAGATATTATTAATCATATAAGCAGAAAAAAACAGATTTTAAACTGAGTGTATTAGATGACCAGTTCTAGTCAGAGTTAATAAAAAATCAACTTAACCTGGATGTGGTAGTACATGCCTTTAATTCAAGTATTCAGGAAGCAAAGACAACAGGATACATACAAGTTTAAGGCCAGCCTGGTCTGCATAGAGAGTTCTGGGGCAGGCGGGTATACACAGTGAGACCCTTTCTAAAATAAAGTTTTAAAAAGTCAAACAAATAAACAAAAACCCCACAATACTTGTAATCCTCTCAACAACTTCTCAATCATGACTCTCAAAGTCACTTTATGGGACAACTATTAAGGCAGCATCCTCATCCACTGAGTTAATGGAATAGTCAGTCTTTCCCCTGACTTAATGGAAAGCTACAGAGCAAGACAGATTAGACCATCACATCAATCACTAGCTCCTATATACTGCCAATAAATTATAAATCACAATTCTTTTCTTTGAGCCATTAAATATGCTATAGAGTTTTCAGGAATTTTCATGCAAAAACATTTTAAGGAATAAAACAGTGATAAAATATAATTCTGTCCATATGGTTATCTGTTTTCAAGATATTTGAATTATTCTATGCATTTTAGTTACTACGGTTACATCACTTAGCAACTCAGACAGGGTATATATAAGTCTTAGCCATCTAATAAGCAAAGTGAGATATAAGATGTTTCTGTGACTTGCCCTCATATACACTAATCTTGATAACCCTAGCTGGAACGTCAGGCCTGTTTTTTGTTTGTTTGTTTTATGTCAGCTCAGTATTCTTTCTTTAAACTTCTTGCTGAAAGTGATGTATTGCTAATTCTGTAGCCCTGTGATTATATCCAGAATGTTCCTTTGAGTCATAGATAAAATATTTCTAGTCAAGGCAAGCATTTTAACAATCTTTACTTATGCTATGCTACAGATAAAGACATGCCTGGTTAGAGTGAGTTAAAGTTGCCAGATACTCTCATCAACTTCATTATATTTAACAGCGTGTTATATTACGCGATTGTCATGGAAAGGTATTGTTTGTTTTACTCTCTCTCTCTCTCTCTCTCTCTCTCTCTCTCTCTCTCTCTCTCTCACACACACACACACACACACACACACACACACACAGAGAGAGAGAGAGAGAGAGAGAGAGAGAGAGAGAGAGAGAGAGAGGGAGAGAGAGAGAACGAGAGAGAGAGAGAGATTGAGAATTGGAATTAATGAAATTAGGGTCTCAGCTCAGTGGTTCAAGCTGCTGTTGCCGAGGACTAGCGTTCAGATACCAGTATCCACACAATAGCGCGTAATCATCTGTAACACCACATGAAGGAATCCATTGCTTTCTTCTGAAAATTTCAGGCACACATGATACAGTACCTTTTCAGTACACACAAGGTACAGTTGCATATGTTACATGAGTACAGACAAGACAGACATGTACACATGTATATAAAAAATAAGAATAAAATGATCCAATAATTTTTAAAATAAAAATAATTTAAAATAATATTTCATAGAGGAAAAGACTTAATGAACATCTGTGATTCACTATAGCAAAATGTTTAATTTTTGTTTAGACTACTTAACTACATTGTAATGTTACTAGAGCCTTAAGGACTTCATTCTTTATAAACATAAATAAAGCAAAAACAAGGCATCAAGATAACCTGGCCTTTTCATTACTTTTGACCATTATATATTAGATTACATTCAATTATTCCCTTTTAATGACAAGAAGATAATTGTAGTTCATTTTTCTCACAGGTTGCCACTAACTAATATCTGTAAAATTGAATTTATCACAGTTTAATATTTATGAGCTTGATTTTTGTTGTAATTAATAGAGCTATCTTGACAGCTCATCAGGCATAGCCTTCCCGTGTTTAGAACATACAGTCATTCTCATCACTCTATGATGATGTTCATGCTAACATCATGTATTCTTAACTATGCTGTCTGAAGCCAGTTTTACATAAGTAAGAAATCCTTGATCAAGAAAGGCATCTTGACCCTATGACACCTTTCTGCAAGAGGGTGACTCTGAGGCTGAGAGAGACATCTTTTGTCATGTGCTTTATTTTCTTTCATAGTAACTTATTTCCTTCTTTTAAGGACCGTTGATACTAACATGTGATTTTAACATTTGAAATCAAACAAAAAGTGAAAATAAGAAATTGCCAGCAAATGCCTTTATTCTTCCAAAGCATGATGAGCACTTCCTCTCATCCTTTCTGAGAGGATAGATTATGAAAAGTACGGTATCTACTGCGTGAACAAGTTCTTCTAAGGAGGACTGCATTGTGGTGAGAATTTAATGTCTTTTAAGACCCAGTTATGTTATGTTAATATGTTTTTGTTTAATCTAAGGTATGGGGCACGGAGCTGCTTCATATTGTCCACAGAGGCAGACCATTTGCCCCTTGGGTCCTCTCGCAGCACCGTGATTCTACTAGCTGAGGATAGTTTAATTCTTGGGACTCTAGAGATGCTGTAAAATGACCAGAACACTCCCCCAAAAAGGAGGCGAGGCTATTCCTCCTTCTGGTTCCTTTCCCCTCCTGCTGCTGTGGTTAGTTTGTAAAGTGGGCAAGAGAAAAGAAACAAGAAAAGTAAGTTGGAGATATCTTAATGAGGTGAAAATTGGACTTGCCTAAGGAACTCAACACCCCTAATCAGCAGGAAGTAGTCTAAAAAGACATCAAAGCCTCTTCCTCCTACTAACCTTCTGTCTCTCCTACCCAGTTTGGGATGTTGGAAGGGATTGGATAGAGAAAAGTGGTAAGCATAAGAATACAAATAAAAAATATGTATGTATAAATACATGAACATTTCATGAGAAAGAATGAATAAACACATTTGTCTCTCTGGATCTATTTATTTATTTATTTATTTATTTATTTATTTATTTATTGTTAGCAGATCATTGATTTGTTATTTATTTGCAATTAACTTTTTTTTTGAAGGAGGCATTTATAGTTTTAACAGTTATATCAAAGCGATATTTGTTTACATTCCTGTAACTCAAAATATCTGATGCCTATTTCGCCAAAGTCCATTACAGAAGAGCCTGCCTTGGTGGTACTTTATGTATCAGCACACATGTCTCATCTCATGCACATCGGTCTTGCCATGGGCTTTTCTTTAGCTGACAGAGTATCAGCCGTAATGACTTATGCCTTTCAAAGTAGAACCTTTCACATTTACTTTATTCCATAAAATTCCTCTTTGTCAATAAAACTCCCATTCCATGGATTGATATAGAAAATAAACATCAAATATTTTGTCTTTCAACTTTAAAGGTTTTGAATATTATTTGTTATTATAGTCTGGTCTAGTTTAGGCTTATCAGCGCAGAGTGATTCTATTATTCTATCATGCAAGGAGAGAGAGAGAGAGAGAGAGAGAGAGAGAGAGAGAGAGAGAGAGAGAGAGAGAGAGAGAATAATGACTAAAGACTTACAAAGACAGATTTATAAAGAAAGAGAGATATGGCATAATAACAACAGGAAAAATGTTGAAATAGGTAAAGTAAGATTCACTTATTTTTGCAAACACAAGTTCAACAATTTCTTCACCTTAAGTAGAAAATGACTTGTTCAAGGTCCCTCAACCATATGGTGTTATGATTAAAATGACAATCCTTACACAGGAGCTATACTGTTTTCCTCTATACCAGCTGTCACATTGCATGGTAAAAAATAAACAATAGGATTTTGTTGCAGACGCTGTAGATCTTCTGAACACTACAAGGAGACTATGTTAATTGGCTAGGTAAGACTGCTGATCAGTAATGTGCAGGAAAACAGCAACAAAGCTTTGAGCTGCTTACATGGGAGCTGGGAAGGCAACACAATGCCTGTGGGCACAGATGGCTGTGCACAGAACTGCATGGTCCTATTTTTATCTAACCTCCCTCTCCCATGAATGTGGATAGCAAAAGGAAATTGACTGAAATTAAAATCAACTTAGTTGTTGATGCTGGGTGTTTATGATATATAATTCCAAGCCTGGAAGGTGAAAATGACATAATGCCTAGAAAGTATACGCTCTGGCATTTCCTTGGGATCCATTTTAATGCCTAGTCTCAGGCAAATCATGGTTGTGTGATTTTTCACATTCATTTTCCAGAGTGTTGTTCTGTGAAGTACTTCTCATGTCTTTTAAACAGGCACTCATACTTCTTTCGAGGTGTATGTGTTGCTACATAGGGATTTATTATGTTTAACTTTCAGCAGTTTTCAATAATAGCGTGGTTGATATTGTATTCCAAAGTAGGGGACCATTAGATGAGAATCAAAGTCAGTACTCCTGAGAGGCAAAGATCAGGCATGCTGAGGAGCTGGGTAGGCTGGATCGTTTTCTACTCCTCATGGTGAGGTAGCTGATGACTCCTCTCTACCCACTGTGTGCCTGTGGAAATGCGCTCAGAGACTTATGATGTAAGAATGTCTAACTTTCCTATGATCTTGCTGGTTGTCTAATATTTCCTGAGATAAACCGAACCGTACTCTGTTCACTCAGGCCCACTCTACTATAGCTAGGAACTTGTTAAGTGGTTGTCACGTCCCAAACTCTCTGACTTTTCCTCATTGTATTAAGTTCTTCATGAGTAGAATTACAAATGCTACTGATCCTTAAAATGTTATGCTTTATAGTAACTTAATTTCACTCTTGGTCGCTAAGGTGCTAGCCAGAATCACCAACCAAAGAACTGTGATTGTTTGGTATTACAATAGCTTCTTTGGTTTTGATATCTCTTTAACAACATGCCATTACACACTTTGTGAGTGTGACACCATCATCCATACCTCAAGGCTCCTCCCATTCGGCAGTGAGCAAGAGACATAAGTGAAGAAAATGAAAGCATTTGGCCCTGCCACTCACATGATTGTAAGCAGATCAGAAATTGCGCTTCGAAGCAACAAACTCAAATGTATAATTTGCAATGTTTGTATCTTATTGGCAATGCCACTTCTTCTTATACCCCAGCATTCATAACTACAAGCGTCACTTCCTATATTCTGTAGTAGAGTACTGATAGGGAATAGTTTGTATTTTTAGCAGAAGTTGAAAGCTGACCATTAAGGAGATGACACTTTCTAGTGTATCTTTATGTCATTCTGAAGTAAGGTATGCTTCAATCAGCAGATGATTTTAGAGTAGGTGTAGGATGAATTGGAAGATAAATGCACATCTATGTTGAATGTCTATGCTTATAGGAAACACTATCAATTTAGTGTGTTCTCATCACACATTCTCCAAAAAGCTCAATCTATGGTATTAATAGTGGGTAAATGGACCTTAAAGCAATCACACTTACTGTTAGGAGAAGGGTTCATTGTGGGTGTGCCCTTAAAGGGACATTTGGGACCTGACCATTTCTCTCTTTCCCAGATGCCATGAAGAAAAGAGGCTACTTCAATCCATCCTGTATTGATAGTATGGCATTCACCCTAAAGACATACTCAGGGCAAAAGAACCAAGTGACAATAAGCCCTTAGACAATAAGCCATCTTACTAGTCCTGACTTATTTTTAAAATAGCTATTATGACATTATTATGAGGGAACATATATGAGTAGTCAGTGAGTGATATGCTCAGTCTGTCAGAAAATTATTTTCAAGACTGTGTAGGGGTCAAGGGAGATGCAGTTATAAGAACCTGACCTCAAGCTCCAAAGTTTACATGAAATTCAAGATGTCTTGATGTGCCTTTGTGATCGCAGAGTTGAAGAGGTGGAGACGGAACAATCCCTAGGACTCTATGCCACTCCAGCAATTATAGCAAGCTCTAGATCAGTCAAATCCTCCGCTGCAAATATTACACAAGGGATACTTAGTGATGAATGCCACTCAAGTTTGTTCTTTGCCCTCCACATACAAGTGTAAACACATGCCTACATGTGTGCATGTGCAGGCATTCCCACCTTTGTGCCTGCACACGCACACGACAAAGAAAATCTTTCCAAGCTCTTATTAAAGGCAAAATGTTGTGACCTTTATAGTAATCTTCTTTTAAAGAAAAGAGAGAGAGAGAGAGAGAGAGAGAGAGAGAGAGAGAGAGAGATGTTTTCTCCAGATATTTGCTCTTTTTGATGTTTTACACACTTAAAAATTTAGGTCTGAAATAGTGAACAGCATATTTTATACAGGCAAATATAAAACAAAGGAACCATTCCTTCACAGAAAATAGAATAAAAAAATTTAAACTCACTTATAGGTTAAGTACTGACTATACCCTCTATCTCCATTTCCTCACTCACATTTGATTTGTCAAAAATGATTTGAGGCTTTATATTTATTTAAAAGCATCAGATGTAATGGGAGACATCTATTAGTTTTATATACTTACACTGATGTGTTATGAGGATTTCGGCTGACTTAGAAAACAATGTGAATAAATTTTTATGCCCCAACCTCATTGGTTTATGCCTACTGTGAAAACAAGAGATACATTCTGATATTTATTTTAAATAATAATCATAAATATCTTTTGTTGCATTTACACAAATTATATTTTAAGGAATAAATTCATATAAATATACTGGATTCAAAGGTTTCTTATGGCATATAAGAATTATGAGGCTGACATTTCTCTAGCGAGTAAACAGAAGTGTCGCATTAGCTGTAAATGTATTTCCAGAATGGATAGAATATCATTAAATGAAATGTATGACAATACTTACTGTTTCTAAACTTTAACACGTTACTAATGACTGTAAGTAGTTGTCATAGAAAGTACTCTATATTGTCACTAATGGTTGTTCCCATCGTTTCAGCTCTTGTTAATTTCAGCAATGTGTTTGTTTTCTGAACCAATCTATGTCTTCATGTAAAATGCTAATGAGTGGAAGAGATGAAAATTACGTGTCCGGTAACTAAATCCATTGAATAATCTTGAGCAGAATACTTAACCCTGTAAATTTCCATGTCTACATTTATCAAATGGGAAATAGTGATTACCATCCTCAGAGACCTGTGAAAACAGAAGTCTTCTGTTGTGCAGAATTCCCCAACACTAAACCATCCTATGTCTTGCTGTCCCTCCCTAGCACACAAGCAAATGACAGTTTCTACTCATGCTTTGTTTTCTTGGAAACATGAAACTGCTCATTGCCAAGGGAACACAAGCATAACTCAACACCAATAAGTAGACTTTGGATTTCATGAGATTTCTCTAAGCAGTTTCCCTTTGCCCCTGGGAACCCATTTCCAGAAAAGTTCCAAGTAAAATCAGAACAATATTGGAATTTAAAATTCAGATATTCGATGTTTATATTTGCAACACAAATAGTCCAGTATTACAGCTGATAGAAAATTGGTTATCACATTTGGTTACCACCGTTTAAAAACATATATCTGTTAATATCTTATCACTAAAGCCAAAATAGAGGGAGCTACTATTTCCCTTAAACTCAATACCTGTATATCAATCAACTTGTTTGCATTTGATTTGTTTTCAAAAGCATACTGAAAACTCAGAGAAGGAGAAGGATCCCAAGACATCATCTACCTATGAAGAAACTAACTGGTACACTTACACATCTGCGAGGTGTCCTTGGTTACGGCAGCACAAGGGCTTTAGAGACACAGCTATCGGAGTGCTCTCCTTTTATAGATAAGGGATTTTCATTCCAGCCGGAACAGCTTATCCAGGCTGTCCCAGGCCAATGGCTAGTTGCTCTATTTAATATTTTCCTAATATGAAATGAAATTTAACTTTTTAAATTGAAGCTTAAAAATAAAATAAAAGTCTGTCATTTTACAGTCAATTCACTGATTTATTTTAAGGTGGCATGTTACTACCTCAAGTACTTTGGGGAATTTAGTGTTGATTAAAATAGATTCATGACTCATGTAATTTCAAAAATACAAAGACCACAGGACTAATGTTACTGTAGCTGATTTTCCATTCAGTATTCTTTCCTCTTTTAACTTAATTAATAAAAAAAAAAATCCTATTAACTTCTATTTTTGCATTTTATTTCTTGCCTCTCCCTTCATTTCAATAAGATCCTTTGGTCTCTTTAGTTTCTTTAACAATATAAATTAACCTTAAGTACAGAACTTTGCTTTGTATTCAGGTAACTATGTCATTGTATATATAAATAATTATATGTTTAAAAGGTTGAACTTGAATTGATATCAAGTAACGAAGTTGAAGCAAACAGAGTTGGTAGGTTATGTGAGCATATGTGGCAGCTCATAAAGAACAGTAATGTATGCTGGCCATGGAGTACGAGGTTTGAAGATTAAGAATAAATAGCAGGTAATTCCAGACAGCAAGTGATGAGCATAAACTTTATCCAAGGACTATTACTTCCAAATGGAGTCTGTGTATCACAAATGATGAAAATTAAGATATAATTAATGGTACAGGCTTTCAAAATGTGTGTATTTATGGATTTATTGCAATAAAATTAAGCAAATCTATCTATTTATTAGTCAGTTTTCTTGTTTCTGTCAAAGAATGCCAGACCAAAGCAGTTTAATCAGGAAATGGTTTATTTTGACTCAGAATTAGAGGGTTTGCTCCATCATGGTGGGAGAGTTGTGGTTGCAGGCATTTTAGCCAGCTGATCACATTCCTCCACTCTCAGAAGGCAGTCAGGGGTGAACATGATGATCAGCTCTGTGGTTGCTTTCTCTCTCTCTCTCTCTCTCTCTCTCTCTCTCTCTCTCTCTCTCTCTCTCTCTCTCTGTCCTCTTTTTTAATTTTTTTAAATTTTTTAATTTTTTATTCATTCAGTCCAGGACTCCAGTTCACGGGACCCTAGCTGCTACTCACATATTAGCTTTCTTCCTTTAGGTAACTCTGAATCTAAGCTCAAAAAGTAGATGGAGGGAACAAAGGAAGTAAATAATCACTAATCGATCGTTTTGACAAAGCTATGAAGGCACTTCCTGACAACAGGTATTTCAAGTGCGTTGTGATCAGCCATGTGGATGGTTCAGTGGTAGGAGGCATGTAACAGGATACAACACTTCTCTTTTTTATTCACTGTGAGGGCATTTAGGTCCCAAGAGTTTAGCTTCCTCTATGAAAACCAATCGTCATTCTTTATTTTTTTTTTTCCTATCTCAGAGTGAGGACATGGGAGAACAAAGTTCTGCTTGACTGATACACATACAAAAATTATGGAGAAAATTGATGGCCAAATTCTATGAGTACTAATAATATGAGCACAAATAATCAATTACTTGTTTATATGATGCTTTTTGTTTTCTGTTTGGTTTTAGGTCTTTTCTTTTTCTTTCTTTCTTTCTTTCTTTCTTTTTTTTTTTGTGGTGTTTTGAGACATTGTTTCTCTGCTGGGTATCCTGGACTAATTTTGTAGATCAGGCTGGCCTCAAAATCACAGACAGCCCCCTTCCTCTGCCTCCTGAGTGCTGGGATTACAGGTGTGGCTACCATGCCTCGCTTACTTACATGAGGAACTCTGGGAAAATATACCAATGAATTCTTCATTACTTATTTTAATTGATGAAACAGATGTTGTTGTATCAAAATAACTGTCATATTCGATGGCCTGAAGGGTTAGGGGTTGAGGGTAAAAGTCTCCATGTAAAACTAGGCATTAATTATGTTCTCACAGGGTAAAGTTCAAGGAAGGACGTTGGTGGATGGTGGGCAAAGTAATTATTATGAAATTTCTTTCCCTTTAGAAGCAAAAAGATGTTGTTTGTGTCACCTGTCAAAGGATCATTAGGGGTGTGGGAGACTGAGCCTCTGGATCTACATGGTAAAAAGGAGCGAACGAAATTCAAGGAGTTTGAGTTGATCACCACATACATGCACACTGCTGTCTGTCTCTGTCTGTCTGTCTGTCTGTCTGTCTGTCTGTCTCTCTCTCTCTCTCTCTCTTTCTCTCTCTCCCTCTTTCTATCTCTCCCTCTTTAAATTAATGAAATTTGCTTTAAAATTTGAAGATCAGTTTAAGAACTATTAGAGAAAGAAAATTGAGACTGAATATGAATGGAGGACAGGCAAGGTTGTTTGACACATATAGTAACAAGTAAATTTTGTGACAAGCTGAGGAACTACAGAAAATCAATGCTGAAAGTGGCCTAATGCTGGGATCTCAAGTATGAGAGAGAGTAGAATGAGTTTGAATGGATTTACTGGACTTTGAACATCGTGGGCTCACAGCACCAGCAAGGGAACAAATAGTGTTAATAAGGAAGAAAACCCATGCGTCTGGAAGAAGACCCATGAAATACGTACCCTGTACATGCACTCAATCCTCACTAAGAAACACAACCCTCTAAGTCACTGATCATCATATTAGCATCGTTTGTAATTGTAGTTAGTGCTGTGCTTTGGGGAATTCATAAAAAGTCCTTCACACAGAGTGAATTCTGTAGCCTGTTGTAGTGTTCAAGAAATTCTGCTGCATTTTGTTTAATTTACAAGGTACACACCTTAGAAGAGAGGAGCTGACAGCAGGGACATGCCTTAATAAGCTGCCGACATAGTCCAGATAAGGACAGACAAATTTGTGAACTAGGGCAGTGGCAATGGCAGCCGAAAGGAGGACAGTTACACAAGAGATTTCAGAGGCACAAGTGCCTTCATGAATCATTAGGTGTGGGAGGCAGAGACATGACTCTGAGTGTTCATGCCTGCCTCACAAGGGCCACTGTGGTGCTGCCGCCAGATAATGAGCCATTAAGAAGGGATGGAGTTTGGAAGGAGGATCCATAGATCAGGATTCATGATGACACAGTGACTGAATAGAAGGTACTCACTAAGTGCTACACTAATCTACCACCCAGAAAATAATTTCCTCAAGGGAGGCCACAGAGATACTGATAGTAAATAAGATGATTCAGGGAAGCAAATGCAAGAATTATGAAGAGGCAATGACTTAACTGGCGAGGAATTCTTTCCTTTACAAAGTTCCCCATCTTTTTTTTCTTTATATATATATATATAAAAGGAGGGCTGGTATAACCTGTGGCACTGGTTGTAGTATGCTCTGCTTTTTCTTTTCTACCTCTCTTTCAACATATGCAGTTTTGGGGGGCACAAATTTACATACACACACACACACTATATATATATATTATTTATTTATTGTAAGAATATAGAAACTTATATTCATAGTAATCGATTCTGACTTGCTCCTTTGGCTAATTAAAAAAAAAAAAGCATTCATTTAGCTAAAAATACAGTAAGCTAATTCAAAGAAAAATAACACTGAGCACACAGCATCAAAATAGCCATGATGAGCCAGGAACCACTCTGCCTTGTCTTCCTACACAGTTTTTAAACATTCTCTAAAAGAACAACATCATTAAAGTAGTACATAGAACTCACCTCCAAAAACATGGCATCATCGGCGCTAGGCATTTGTCATGTTAGTTTGATGTCAACCAGGAACATATTGGCTTGGACATGGGTCACCTTTCTCCTAATCATTCATTTAATCTCCTCCTGTAGCCAAATTTATAGATGACCTATACTGGTCTTACAACTGCTTTTGGCCATGCTATCAAATCATCAAGTTTATAATGTGTTCAGTTCCATGTTGTTCGACGTCTATCACTCTGTTCATCCTACAATACCTTTCGTCAATTATTTTACACTGAATTTTCTAGGATTTTAAGAAATCAAATTGTTGTGAGAATCAAGCTGCACTATTGGTACTGATGAGACTTCTCAATTCAGGCTCTATCTTCAATGATACAATTGAAATATAAATGCATGGGAAACACAGAAAAAGGAATAACACAGAGTAGAAGACATGGTAAATGTTAAATCTAGCGACCTACCATTAAATGAAGGTATCATAGCAAACTTAGCGTTTTCCTTCCCTGTAGCTTCCCTGTGATTCCTTTGGATAAATCAATATGCTTATGGGACCTTGGTAATTGTCCCATGGTTAAAGTGGTTATATAATTCCCTCCTGTACATATATCTTAACAAAAGTTCCCAGGCGGTATCCAAGTGACATTGAGGGTGGGGGATTATCCTATGGCTGTATGGTGCAGCATCAGCCTTCTTCTACTGCCATTTGATCTGAGCATCTTGCTGGAACAAATTGACTAAGCAAAAAAGTGTGCTAGTCATGAGTTTGTGGATGCTGTTTTAGGGTGCTGGTGCAAATATAGAAATGTGAATATACAGCAGAACTTAATCCCATATTCTCTTTCTGGAAGAGACAACAACTGTAGATTATTTTTATATTCCTTTTATAGATGGAAGGCTTTAGAGCAAAGGTAATCTTGAGATTTTTTTTTCTTCCTGAACTAAATGAAAATAAAATTGTTCTAGTGCATGATGACCAGGATCCTTGTGAATCAAGGAGAAGAAAGCCACCTTGCTAAGCACTGCTTTGACCTTTATGCTTCCTTTTCTAAAACAAAAAGCCTTTAAAAGAAATCTGTAGGTGATGAAAGCAGTGAGAATATCAGATATTTATCTAGCTTGGAGAATGGTGTGCTGAAGACTGACTCCCAAATTTCAGTTTTGTTTAGCTTCTGAATCTATTGATCTCTGAGCAACAGGATAACACACCATTCAAAACATTAAATACAAAAATATATCCCATGACTTTTACAAAAAGGAACCATTGGAAATTTAATCAACACTTAGGTACATAATCTAATGGTTTGCCTTAATATTAGTAGACTGTAAGGTGAGAACATAATATTTATGTCTGAAATGGGGACATAATTAATTTTGTACAATAACATTGAGTGGTTGGAATACTCTGCACAGAGCGTACATTCAGCTTTTCAAAGTTCGCATTAGTTACCCATGTGAAAGTTCTTCATCTCAAAATATGTCTAATTTACTCCCACACAGAGGTTTGACCCAATAAATCACAGCATCAGTATTCATTACTTTTATATTACTGTGCTAAGACACTAGGACAAAGGCATCCTATAAAAGAGTTTACTAGGGGCTTAGGGATTTAGAGGGTGAGTCCATGACCATCATGGTTCAGGGTGTGGGAGCAAGCAGGCAGGTGTTGTGCTGGGACAGCAACTGAGAGCTTGCATATTGAAAAAAAAAAAACCACCATGAGACAGAGCTCACTTGGAATGCTGTAGGCTTTTAAAAACCCAAAAGCCTACCCACAATGAGATACCTTGACTTAGTTAGGATTTCTACTTTTTTAATGAGATACCCTGACAAAAAACAAATTGAGGAGAAAGGGGTTTATTTGACTTGAATATCCTTCTATTGAGAGAAGCCAAGGCAAGATATCAAAGCAGGCTGGAACACAGAGACAGGGTTGGACAGGCCATGAAGGAGTGCTTTTTCCCCCATGGCTTATTACACTTGTTTTTGTATAGTAGACAGGACTACCAGCCTCAAAATGGTGCCAGCCATATTGGGGTGGACCCTCCCACATTTATTATTGTTGTTGTTGTTGTTGTTATTATTATTATTATTATTATTATTTTGGTTTTTCAAGACAGAATTTCTCTGTGTAACAGCACTAGCTGTCCTGGAACTCTCTCTCTGTAGACCAGGCTGGCCTCGAACTCACAGGGATCCTTCTGCCTCTGCCTCCCGAGTGCTGGGATTAAAGGTGTGCACCACTGCTGCCCGACATTATCATTGATTTTTAAGAATGCCCTATAGTCTTGCTTATAGCCCAATCTTTTTGAAATATTTTCTCAGTTAAGACTCCCTCCTCTCAGATGGCTTTCGTGTGTGTCAAGATGGCATAAAACTAGCCCAGCACAGATTTCTTCCAACATGTCCACACCTCCAATCTTTCTTAAACAGTTCATGCAACGAGGGAGCAAATATTCCAACATGAGTCTATGATGACCACTCTCATTCAAACCACTCCACATTTAAAAGTAATGAGATTTCATATATAAATATTGACTTTCAGCTTATCTTAATAATTTAATGTTCTGCCTATGTGCACTTAACAGATTCAGTTTGAGAAGCTTTAATGATTGACCTCTCCATAAATGCCAGTTTCAATTTATGTATATACACATATACATATACATACACTCACAGGGAGTAGTAATTTGAATACATATGAAGTATTTGGTAAATTTGGTCCCATGAGAATTTCAGATAATGTTCCAGTATCCCTAGCTCATGACTGGTGGTGTAGTGGGGATTTGAGACAGGTATATACAATGTACAAAGCTTGTTATCTTATCCAGTTTTAAAGCCAGTATAAGTTATTAAATTGAACAGTGATTTGCAGACACAACAGTTCAGCTGTACATATGAACTCCGGACAGTTGTGACAGTGACAACATGCAAAGGACTGTGCAAGCCCCAGGCAGAAGAAATCCTGGCATAGAGGGTGAGAGGTGAAGAAGCAATCCTCTGGATGAAGAGCTGTTGGCTTTTGATTGGCTATGGGAGAGGAGGCTTCAGGTTTTAGATTTGTCTGTCTGTTTCTTTCTTTCTTTGTTTTATAATGGGAACTCTGATAAGATAACCTTTATACCTAAGAATAGACCACAACCACAATACTAGCTGAGCTACAGAAACTAAATGGGGAAGAAAAAAAAAAGTAATCCCAAAGTTGAGTTGGAAGGAGTGAAAATGTAGTAAGGGTGGGATGTGAGAAAGGTGAATATGCTAAAAAAAATACCTTCCATGAAGTTCTCAAATACTTAACGAAAGTATTTTTTAACATACTAAATTACTGGAAGGTGAATGAATCTTCACCTACTTCAGTTACTTTTGTGATCATTGAATATGTTGCAATTTCCATATAGTAAGAAACATACTCCCAAAAGGATTAAATTAAATTACACCTAATAAACATGATCTTTTTTTACAGACAATTGCAATTCATTTTTAGAAATTAGTACATAAAATCCAATTAGCCCATTTTAAAGCAAAGTTGTCTTAAATTAATAGAGTGTGTGTATATTTACCTTTGCTACTGGAATACCAGGTGTTGTTTTGAAAAATCTAGAAAATTTATCTGTTTCCTGGGTCTTTCTGAATGTCATTTACAAATGTACATCAAAAAGTTTTGCAAATTGTGTGAATTAAAATTCTCTTCAAGAGCATCTTACCAGAAGTTGTCTTCACTACTTCGGTAGTATTCCTCAATCCAACAAACGAAAACTGGTACAGCCTCCACGATCTTGTGTCACCCACTTCAACAGAACTTCGCTTCCACTGATAAACAATTTCTTCACGTGGATAGCCATCTGCCATGAGATGAAAGCTCACATTACAAATGACAGGGAGTGGCTGGCTGGCCAGAGGTAGCAACCAACTTGTTTGAACATGTTGTAAATACGAAGGATGGACAGACCAGAAAGTCATATAAGCACCCTGGGCTTGCCTGGCAGAAAATTAACGGAATTCATATCGCATCCTTCTGGAAAAGACTGAAAATAACACAGTCAAAACTGCCATTGGAAAAATCACGTTTAATTGCATGGAATGTAAACAATAAGTGACATTCAAACATTGCATCCATGCTTTATATCACCTGAGATAAGACACAAAACTGTCCAGCACCAAATGAAGGTAAGATTGTGTTTCGTAGTGAAGGGTTACCAATAGCTGAAGACTTTGACATTCACGTAGAAATAGGAGACAATTATAAAGATGCAAAAAAATAGACTTCTCTAGCAATTATCCTAATATCATGTCCATTTACGTTATCAGATGTCGAGTTGTTGAGTCTCTTGGGTTTTTTTTTTTACTTTTAGATTAGGGTTTTGCAACTACAGAACTGCGAAATAAGTATCTCATGGCCTTGAGCCCATCATCTCTTATATCCACCTGATTACTAAGACTACAGGGGTTGTGCGTGGCAGACAACAAAGAGAAGAGAAAATATAGGATGATATTAGGATGTAATTTGCACTCAGTTTTAAGATACAAAAAATTTAAAATTAAAACCACTATGTTCAAATGCCAATGGGAACACACAAAAGAGCTTAGGGTGATAGAAGATCTTCATAAAAATAGTATTACACTGATGATCAGGGTGAAATAGTGACCATAAGTATGATTTCCCCAGCTATAAAAGGAATTTTCATTATTTACTGAAATAATTTTAATACAGATGGCCACTGTATATATCCTGGTGGAAAATAATATTATGAATTAACTGTGAACTGTCCTTTTCCCAGTAAAATATAAATAAAAATATAAATATAAAATAAATATGAAAATAAATATAAAAATAAAAATATAAATAAAAATGCTGCCAATACAGCTCAGTAGTAGAATATTCATCTAGCATGTCACTCTCTAATGTGGCCCCAAATGAATAGAAGCACAAATGAGCAAGTTAAGATATAAACATTACTTCAACTGTTTGTATATTAATAATGTTAAGTGAAGATAACCATTAATTATAAAATATGAAATTCTATTTAAATAAACTGTTCTTTGCTTTATACTTTTTTGTTTGATTTTTGTTTACTCTTGTAAAGTAGCAGAAAGATGATGTCTACAGAATTGCTTGGGACATGTAACAGGACACCTTGAGAATGAGAAATGCATGGTGCCATAAGGGAACACTCTGTACAGAGTGTAGTTGTGACTGATTTTCTTGTAGCCGTAAGTGGCATTACATTTTGTGTGGGGTCAGAGGAAAATTGTCAGTTGCAACCTGGTGGCAGAAAATTTTCTTGCTTCTGAGTTTTAGCTGACTCAAAAGAACAGCAACTCTACTTCGTTAATAACAGACACGGAATTAATCTCTCTAAAAGTTAAGAAAATGTCAACTTTCTAACTGAACACATTCTACTCAAATAGATAGACATGAAATAAGATATATAATGGAAATTTTCCGAATATGTATTGTGTACATCCTATCCCTCAAATTGATGAAGTGATGAAGAGATGGTTGATTCTCTTATCATTGGTCTTTTAAAATTAACTATGGTTATGATCTTTTATTTTATTTATCTTAGGAGTCTCACTGACTGTAGAAGAGAATTATGTTGATAAAAACTTATGTTTAAAATCCACAATTAACGTTCCATGCATCCAAATATGTCTAATGTCATATCCTCTGAATACATTATATTATTATCTGATGAAAATAATAACAGTAAGTCATGCTTTTATAGTGTTACACATATTATACCAACAGAGCAGTGTTCCTGTGGGGTACATTTTGACTAAGAATGTGTTATAACACTCTTCTGACTTTACGGAAGAAGAGAATTGATGTACTGAATCAACCACTGTGTCCTTCCTAATGAGTACAGGCGTGGTATTATAGTCCACTTCAACAGGGAGTCTGGGCATCCATTGTCTATTTCCTGAAATTTCCCATTCCATCAATTCTTTTGCGAAGACTGTCTTAATTGTCACAGTTTGGAATTATAATTAAAAAGATTTCAAAATCAATAGTGTAGCCCAATGCCACAATGCAGTTTCTATGGTTCATTACGTTAGCTGACAAGGCAATTAGAGTGACTATAGGTGACAGGGTACATAGTACAGAGAGAATATTACTTACAACTGGAGAACTCCAGGGGGCAGGAGTGTTCATCCATAGGGAAGTTGTGTAATTGCAACTGGCACTCAGCATCAATTGTCAGCCTAATTAGAATGACAATAAACACACGGAGAAAAATGCTAGCATCATTTCTAAAATGCACACTGGCATCCTTTCCAGAAAAATCTGACATTCGGATTGATAATACAAAGTGACCCTCATGAAAAACTTTCCAAGTTCCAGGTAAAAATTATTTCAGGGCAAAAATTTTCACATAGCCAGTAAAAAGCATTTAGTTCATCTCAACTTCATTTGTTCAAAATATGTGATTACTTGTTTTGTATTTTATCTTATTTATTTTTGCAAATTAACTGCACACACTGGAGATTTCTCGGTGAATATATTTAACTTATTTAAGAGAACAAACTGTTTTAGGAACTTAGGCTCATTTAATGTTTGCATTGAAATGAATGCTGACAGTTCTCTGATCTTATCAGCTAATTAACACGGAGCCTTCTGCTGGCAAGAACTTGGTGTTTTTAAATTGCCATAGGTGGGTTTTAAAATATGTCTGCTGAGCAATAGAAATATGTGAACTTTTCCAAGAGGGCACCATGAAACCATCACATAGGGTGTCTTATAGCAGAGAGGACTGTCTAAAGCCAGACAAGAGATGCTAAATGCACATACAATGAAACATTGGGGGAAGCCTTCACCAGTGGGTCTCTGTTTGCACAAGATTAAAGCCTCAGGATGTGCAGTTTCAAGCCCTGGTCTGAGACTCTAAAGCTAATGGAGTCCTGATTTTCTGACCACCGTTGGAGGGGCATGGAAAAAAAATCGCACTGTAATGGAGAAGGTTGGTAGTTTTCAAAAGTTCATTTCTATCTGCTGCATTTCTTACAACCTGCAATACTACTGCCTAAGTGATTAAGGTCACTATTTTATTAGAAAATTAAATTAAAAGATTTTACCATTACATAACCTTAAATAGGGGACATTTTAGGGTTTTGTGGTATAACAGAGCACTTAATGATCCTTCTGTATATCTTTAATTGCCTATGATGCCTGGATGAAGTGAACTACTTCCTTATTAAGAAAGTGCTATTATGGCTCCATTGTACTTGAGCTTACTCAAGGTCATGTCACCAGGGACACAGTTACGATTTGTACTTAGACTTTTGACTCTTAACATAAAGAGGCTCTATTCTTTGTCTCTTTATCATCATTCTTCAAGGAAAATCTTGGTCTTATTCACAAATGAGATGTTAATTAAATTTTATTTTATTAGAATTATCTTTCAATTTTAAAGTGATATTATAATTAAAGATAATACAGATAGATTGTAGATATAAATATAGATTCAGAACCCATAAATAGCTCTATAAATATATGAACATACATACTCAGAAACAGCACAGATATGATACTAAGTTAAAAGTCATCTTTCCTTCTCTACATATGCATGCATTGTTTCAAGCCTTAAGCAGATCTTAATTGACACTTTAAGGAGATTTCTATAATTAAACACTGCAGTGGTCTCTCAAATTAATAAAACTGAAAATGAGTACAGCATTATAAAATGATAACAAGACTTGAGGTATGATGAATGATTGCATAATTCACAAGCCACAGTGAGCTCTGATTTATCATATAGACTTTGATTTCCACATTTCTAATTCTAGTCATTACATTATCAGTAATTTAATAAATTCCCAATGCATCTAAAATAGACACAAAGGATTTCTTTTCCAAATGGAGCTAACTTTCTCAGTAGCTCATCTAACTCTGGTAAAGATTTCAAATCATTTGAAAGTACTATGGTTTATATGTTTAGTATTAAGCATTACAAGGAATAAATATATTTTAATAGTTCCTACAGATGTTAACATAAATGCATATTATTTACATTTTTGCTAATATACAAATAAAATTTACATATATCATGCCCCAAGGTTAGCATTGTGACTCTCACTACTTTCACCTCTAACAAACCTGTGGGTGAGAAAACCTGTAAGGTCAAGAACCACTAACTAACCATGCACAAAACTTAAGTTCAAGTGGATTAAAGACCTCAACCTAAAACCAGAGATACTAAATCGGTTAGAAGAAAAAGTGGGGAAGAGCCTGGAACACATTGGCACAGGAGACAACTTCCTGAACAGAACACCAACATCCCAGGCCTAAGGTCAACAATTAATAAATGGGACCTCATGAGGCTGAGAAGCTTCTGTAAGGCAGGAGACACTGTCAATAGAACAAAGTGACAGTGTACAGAGTGGGAAAAGATCTTCACCAACCCTACATCTGACAAAGGTCTAATATCCAAATTATATAAAGAATTCAAGAAATTAAACACCACCAAACCAATTAACCCAATTAAGAAATGGGTCTGAGAATTAAACAGAAAATTATCAACAGAGGAATATCTAATGGATGAGAAACACTTAAAGAAATGCTCAACCTCCTTAGTCATCAGAGGAACATAAATCAAAACAACTGTGAGAGTCTACCTTACACCTATCAGAATCGCTAAGATCAAAAATTCAAGTGACACCACATGCTGGCGAGGATGTGGAGAAAGGGGAATACTTCATTGCTGGTGGGAATGCAAACTTGTGCAACCACTTTGAAAATCTATCCAGCCCTTTCTCAGAAAACTGGGGATAGGGCTAACTCAAGACCCAGATATTCCACTCCTTACAATATACCCAGCAGATGCTCCACCACTCAACAAAGGCATATGCTCAACCATGTTCATAGCAGCCTTATTCATAATAACCAGAACCTGGAAACAACCTAAATTTCCCTCAGTCGAAGAATAGATAAGAAACTGTGGTATATTTACCCTAGGGAATACTACTCAGCTATTAAAAATAAGAAAATCACAAAATTTGTGGACAAATGGATGGAACTAGAAATGATCATACTGAGTGAGTTAACTCACATGGTATATACTCACTTATAATTGGACACTAGCCCAAAAGCCATGTCCCATGAAAGTCTTCACTTACCAGGACACTGGGATAGATGTGAGGACATCCTATTGGGACTCTAGACTAGAGAAGTATGGGAGAATGGGGAAATAGAAGAACCCAGAGGGTCCTAGAAACCTACAAGAAGAACATCATGATGGGCAGATCTAGACCCAGAGGGGTCTGCTCAAACTGCTGCACCAACCAAGGACAATACATGCAGTAAACATTGAAACCTATTCAAATCTAGCCAATGGACAGGATATTCTCCACAGTTGTGTGGAGAGCAGAGACAGACTCTGACATGAGCTCTAGTGCCCCATATTTGACCACTTCTCCGTGGTGGGGATGCCTCATGCCACTCAGAGAAAGGATAAGCAGGCTACCAAGATGAGACTTGATAGATAGCCTATGACCATATAGTGGGAGAGGATGTCCCCCTGGGTCACAGACCTAGGAGAGGGGTATAGAGTGAAGTTGGGAGGAAGGGAGGAATGGGTGGATACAAGTGAGGGGAAGACAATTGAGATGAAATCTGAATAAATTAATTAAATATTAAAAAAAAGAAAGAAAACATGAACTAGCAAAAAGAATCAGTAGCTATGGTTCATAGATACTAAAGAATGGGAGCTAAGTTAGTGGGGAATAGGGAGAAGTGTTTAAGGCACAAGGAGTTGTGCCCCAGATTCACTATTGTAGAGTAAGCCAAAATCCCATGCAGTCAAGAGGTACGTATATGGAGGTTTATAGGTTCAGACGCTGTACATTAAAAGAAGGATTCTAAATATGCCAAATGGCCACTCTTGTAAAAATACAATAGCTACATCCTTCTTGATATTTTACATCTGTGTTCACTTAATACCTTTAAGTGAAAATGTACCAAGGGAAATATAGTGCTTGTTTCATAGAAAAGAACTTTGATGTGCATTCTAGAGAGAAGTTCATTCTCATATGCCGCCCAATAAGTTCTCTATATAGAAATTTTAGTTACTCTAGCCCATAAGACAGCAAGAAAGAAAGCCAAACACTGCGCATGTCCCTTTCTTTCCATACCTCTTTCCTTCCTAAAAGCACGGGGCTGATTCTGTGCTTTTATTTTCTAACAAGTACCTCTTTCCCCACAGATAATACCTTAAGGTGTAGAGAACTCGACCATCGTTCCAAATTCTCAGCATCCTGTTGGGAGTGGTGATCCAATGGGCATCAGCCTTCTTGGAGTTCCTGAAGAAAGTGTCTGGGATCCAGATTTTCCCCACCATATTGCTATTCAACCGGAGAACTTTAATGGTACTGTTAAATTTCAAACGTCTGTCATACCAGGTTTGGGCAAAAAAAATGTCAATTGTATATTCCTGTTTTAAAAAGAGCAGAAGATTTAGAGTGCTTGTGTTTCTCCTCCTCCTTCTCATTGCCAGGATGAGCCAGCACTGTTTTGGCTTGGAATAGTCCCAAAGGAAACAGTAGCTTTGCTGATGAGATCGCTACCTCATCTGTCTTTCACATCAGTTTCATATATTTAATGGTTTCTGGCCAAATAGCCAATCCCTGGTGGTAAATAATTTCATTCCCACACATAGAAAGCAGGCAGGCAGCCCATCACTTGCTAGGAGAGATGGAGGTGGGTGCCTCCCTCTCCACTCTAGGATCTTCAGCGTCATCTCTGCCTCTGTGTCCCAGGTACCAGTAGCGAACCTTCCACTCCACCCTAACCACCAATAGAGTTTGCTTCCTAAGGGACTAAGTGCTCCAGATTCACTATTGTAGAAGAAACCAAAGCCCATGCACTCAAGAGGCACTTAAATGGAGATCTGAAGGTTCAGTGTCTTATAATAAAAGAAGGATTCTAGCAGTACAAATGGTCACTCCTGAGAAAATACAAAATGTACTAAATTGTCACTGACAAATAGCAAACATGAAAGACACCTTAGTAGAATTGATGATGGTTCATTCTATTTCTCTAAATGAGATAAAAAATAATTAAAGGGCTTATTTACCGAGCTAGGCAATGCTTTTATTTGTGAGTTAATTAGAATAAAGTGATTTTATTAAGATATTAGTAGTGATGCATATGCTGGATTAATCTCTCCCATGGAGCATGTTTCTTAAATGTAATAATAACAGGTGAATGCAATGATTCACCTCAAGAGCCTACCAAACATAAGGCAGGAGACTTCAGCCAAAGAACAGTTAGTACTGGGTGAAATTCAGACCCACAGGACAGGAGGCAGAATTCAGTAGATCTGGTGTGTCTGCCACGGTCACAGGCAGTCTTGAGGAAAAAAATACTTCTTTACTATTTGGGTTTTGTTATCATCATGTTAAAAACAAAATGTCAATCCTAACTTGGCCATGCCTTCAAGGTCTTTGGATTTTGACTTTGTCATCTGTATGAGTGTTGTTAATTTAAAAAAATATCCTGCTACCATTATGTATAGTTTTGTTGTTGCTGTTATGTTTTTCGTGGGTGTTTTGTTGTTGTTGGTGGTGGTGGTGGTGTGGTGTGTGTGTGATTCTTGAGCTTTTCAGCAACACTTACTCTGGGTCAGTTTTTGACTAAATGCTTCTCACTTGTCAACTCATTTAATAAACCACTTTAGGTCAATAATGCAAAGAATCAATTTTCGTAACAATCAACAGTGTCTTTAATTATACAGTATCCTCATGTTTCCCAATAAACATCCTTGTGCCTTGCAGTACTTTTGTCTTGATTTCAATCTGACAATTTTAGGTAGGTAAAGCAGGACAAATAAGAACAGTATAGAGTCCTTAGAATAGGAAGGATTTAGAAGGGCCTCCTACTTATCCAGTGTTCTGCACTTCAGTTATGTGGAAAAGTATGAGGCATCAAGGCAGCAGTGATTCTTCAGGGCAGCAGTGGCTTTTCAGGATTACATGCAGCATCAGAATGCACTGATGTTGCTGCCTCCGCACTGTTCTGTACTTTTCTTGCCTGCACCACCTGCTCCTGAGTCTCACTGTGGCAGACTGCAGCCCATTGCAAACGCCCTGCCACCATGTGCACAGGTTAGTTCTCTGCTTGAAGTTTTTAAGTAATGGGAGAACAACCAATTTTATGAACATTTTTCAACTAACTAATCCTGAGATGAAAAATAAACTGATGCAGTAAATTTGGATGTATTTTATTACCAAAGAAAGAAAACGAAAATGCAAAGATCTATAAAAACCATCATCTTACAGAACGAAGGAACAATTCCTGGAGATCGTCGTTCTGATCCAGAGCTAAGCTCTGTGTTTCAGTGCTCTGCCAGCAAGGACAATGCTAAATTATTACTTACAGACAGACTTTAAATATTTATGCTTTGTGTCAGAACACTAGGGTTGTAACATCTGAGAATTATTTTTATGGTTATGTAAGTAGTAAGAGTGAAATTTTATGTCATTCTCTCTGTGTCTATATGTATATATCAATATAGAATTAACAAAATTTACTTTAGCAGGGTAAATACAAATTTTAATTCATAATGTCATCATACTTCATTGTATTACTATCTTATATTATGCTGTGCATTGATATAGTATTTTCTACTATTACTTTAACTGCATTTATACCTTTATTATATTTTACCATATTATTTATATTAAAATATACTATAAGTTTGTTTCCTTATAGTATCATATTAGATATTCCATCTAGTTTTTCACTTTAAATTTGGGTTGAAAATATTGTAAATATGCAATATTTATTGTGAGAAACATTTGTAATTTGAAGGAAACTATTATATCTGTTTCATCAATCTTCTAAAAATTAGAAGACTTTCATACTTTGTTGTAGGTACCACTTGAGCATTATACCATGAAAGTTCGATCAATATTATATCACAATTGTACACATTGATTTCATAGCTAAATATGTTTAGTTTTTATGACCATAATCTTAAAATTTTAAACAACTTCAGTACAAGAAAAAATAGTAGGTCTACAATTTGTCTTTTCCTTCTAAAATCTTGATTCCTTTAAAACAATATATTTATTATTTCCAAGCTAAAAATGGATAATTAAATTATACAACTCACCATATTGATAGCATTCACTGGACCAATGCTGTTCACATACATATCTGTGTGAATTAATGTTGGTTTCACTGCAAGGAAAATTATTGGAATAAATGTTTGTGGGTTTTGCCAGAAACAAAATTGTATTCATTTAAGTCTGTTTTTCAGCCTAGGCTCACTTAGCTACATTCGAAATGATTTATTCACAATTAATTTAGTAATACTCAATACTGCATATTTCATAATTATTTTGTTTTGAAAGAAAAACCTCTTTGTTCTTTGAAACAACAGTAGAGAGAGGTCAAAAGATGTTTCTGTTTGCTTTTCCACAGCAATCTCTTAGATATCCTGAACCATATCACTTCTTTTCCTCCAGGCTCTCCAATCTGTTTGAGACTCCTGACCCTATTTGATTGATGTACATAGGAACGTGATCGATGAGTGACAGGAGAACTGAGTTTTAAACTTTCAAAGTAGGCAGGAGACAAGAATAATATAACGTTGCTCTGGATTACACTATTAATCACCATTTTGCCTTCATACATTTCTAGCCAAACACCAAATCAAAATCTTCCCCAATGGTTTACTGGATGCTATAACTGGAGGTAGTAGAACAAAGCTGTAAGAAAGCCTATTACACACCAATCTGTTAGAGAAAAAAATTAATATTACAAAAAAAAATAGGTGGTGAAATGTTCAAGATCAAATGAATGTGATCTATTTTAATTTAACATTTAATGAGCAGAAGATATGTGAGATGGTTCTGGGCTTCCGTTCAAGCATGCTTTTCTCATCTTTATTCATTTTCCTGGAAAGTACCACGCCCAGACCCTCTGTGTGGCAGACGGATTTCTTCATCAACACTGACATCCGCACCCTTGCCTTCCTGTGAGCGAGGTTACTTCCTTGTCTCTTGACTTTGGCATTGACGAATGTAGTCAGTTATATCTACACAAAAGTGAGCATGCCAAGTCTAAGCCCAAACATCAAGCCTTATGATATTTCACTTTCTTGTTCTTTTCTATTACTATGAAAGGGATTCTCCTAGCTCAGGTGCTGATACTTTAGAAGAATAAGAGACTATCAGCCCCAGTTTAGCCTAGCCTAATTTGTCAGTGTGGTGCCTAATAGCGCTTATTGCTAAAGCCACTGAAATTTTCTGCTGGTCATTGCACAGTTGCATGTATCTAATATTCATGTTTCTTTCTCTTTTCTCTGGTGCTATTTCATAACAAGTTGTCACTTTTTGAAAAATAAAGTCTTTGAATGTTTTAGGTCTACAGAGATGTTCTAAATTGGTAGAGATGAGAGATGAGATATGAGAGATAATGATTTACATTCAGAATTTTAGACTCATCAAGACAGGAAAGATGTTTTCTTCTAGGTTGTCAAATACAAATAGCCAAAACACTATGAATGTAACATTTATATAATTCTTTATTGTTTCCTGGTTCTTTTTTTCTATATGTGGCTTATTGTATATATGTGTATGGAAAAAAGAAAAATAATAAAAAAAGAATACTGATAGTAAAAAAAAAAAAAAGAAATATCTAGGAAAATATCTAGTAGGTTTTGAGCTTCACCATTACAACCCCATGCTTGAATGCTATGTATATGCCTTTTAGTTTCTCTTTTGGAGGATCGGGTGGGTGTTTTGTTAGTGATCATTTTGTTTTGTTTTCAAGCCAGTGTTTCTAAGTATAACCTTACCTGTCCTAGAACTCTGTAGACCAGGCTGGCCTCTAACTTAGAAATCCGCATGCCTATGTCTTCATATTGCTGGCTTTAAAGGCCTGAGCCACCACTGCTTAGCAGGCCCTTTCTTTATATTCAAAATTATAGGACTATAATTTAAATCCTTCTGGCTCTTGAAATAGGCTTGTAGTTATTCTAATTCAGTCACTAGATCAGGTGCATCCCCTTGTATAGCACAGAATATGAAAGTTCCTCATACCTCCTATATCAGGTCGCAGCTTGTTGTCATACCCTTCCAGCAGGTTGTTTAGGATGACAGTGACATCACCCTCGGGAACTTTTGGAGTCAACACCCATGTTTTATTAGAAGCATAGTCTTCATAATCATCATCGGATTTTTGGCTAGTGAAGCTAAGAAAACAAAAACACTGGTCATGAAACATACAGAGCCCTCCTGAGTTGATTGTAACCATAAGCAAGCCAGAGTAAAGCAGGAATGAGCGAGGAAGGCAGAAAAACAGCTGAAGCGTTACCTGATGGTTAAGCTGGTCAATTAAACTTCTCAAAGGGAGACTACAATGTATTAAACTGTTTCCTCTAGTTTTCCAGAGTACTCTGCCCTTGCGTCTATAAATAAGCCAAGTGTTATCTTTTATTTTTGCCTTTCCATATTTGATAATCTTCCCACCCACCTGGCCAGCCTCTCATAAGTGACATTTTAAAAACTTGTGAACGTGATATTAAATTATTGTAACAAAGCCTAGTAATTCAGCAATAACAGCTCCTTCTTGTTCCTTTGAGAAGTTAACTTATTCCAACCTATTAATGAACATAAGAGAGTGATAATTAGATTCACTCCCACAGTCCTCAGACCAGCCCCCTCCTCCCTCAATTGAGCCACTAAGAAGAGTTCAGGCTTGCTGCCTTCTCTGTCCTCAGGCTACATGAGGTGTATTTTCTCCATTTCCTTGCACTGAAGGCTGGAGTCATTCATTTATCTTTAGTTGTTAAGAGACTAGCACTATGAAGAAAAATGTAGTAGCCGACTTTATTTCTTCCTTTGTCACAGCTATATTGACTAAGCTGGCATCTCACCGCGGTGTTGGCTACACTGTAGTCATGTGAATAAAATCAATTGTTTTGGCGGATCAAATAGTCACAGGTTTATAAGCCCCAGTATTACATGCTAAAACCTGTTGGGAAATTACTCACGATTGGTATAGAAGTAAGGAATGGGTTTGGAAGATGTATTGAACCTAGTGATTTTTACCTTTCCTGCCCCAAGTTCTAGCTCTGCCTCTCCCACTTGCGAAGTTGTTGTACTTTTCCAGGTCTAGAAAAATGTATGATCTTTCGAAACCTCTTCCATTCACTTTTATCAGCACTCCAGAAATCTGTACTTTAAGATGAAAAGTTTAACATATAAAGATTCATACCCTATCCTTAGCTTTTAGTTTTGTTTTCCTGATTGTGATATAGAATGAATATTATTATATACTGGATTGCCAATTTGAACTGAATGTTTATGGTTTATTAATGTTTATTACATTTACTTATTTGCAGTTATTTAATGTGGGTAGGAGGGTGTGTCATGACACACCTGTCTGGGTCAGTACTTGTGGAAAAGTCAGAAAACAACCTTGGTAGTCCACTCTCTTCTACCGCGTGGTTGCTGGGGAACAAACCAAGTCATGATGCTGGGTGGGAGAAACCTGTTCCTGCTAAGACATATGTTTTTTTCCTCATGTCAAAGCTTACCTTTCTTGAACCATACCAATTATTTATAGGCACAACATGGAAAAATTAAATATTCATATTTAATTTAAATATATCTATTTGTACAGGTATGTTTCACTGTACATGTGTAGATAGATAGATAGATAGATAGATAGATAGATAGATAGATAGATAATACCTAAGCAACACTATGTAGATGCCTAAAACTGTACGATAATGGTGACCGAGTTATTAATATGGTAGAAAGAAAGAAAAAAGATGATGCTTTCAGAGTAAAAACTAACTCGTTAGATTAGCTTAGAAATCAATGGCAGTAATTTTGTGGTTTTATTATATTTTTTATAGCTTTGGGAAATAGTACCTAAAATTAAGTATATCTGAAAAGCCTTATACAAATGCATTAGTTAGTAAGATGACATGTATCTTCTACTTTTCGTTTCGTGTGTGTGTGTGTGTGTGTGTGTGTGTGTGTGTGTTGTGCTTCAAACAAGATACTTTATTAGGCAGACAATGTTTCTCTCTGTAGATACAAGTTGGTAGATGAAAAATCATAATACAATGCATGAGACATCTTTTCACAAATTACACATTGGGGGTATTTCAAAAGTCTCCAAAACAACTACGGTGATTTTGGTTAGCTGTAGAGGAATTTTAATCCAGCAATGTGGCTGCTCTGCCAAGGGATCACTTCCAAACACATTTTAGGTCTATGTGATCCTGCTTGAATGCAGACACACTCTGGCTTGCGACATAATCTGACTGGAATACAGACATAGCCTTAGTCTACCCCTTTAATCCCCAAAATTAAGGTAAGGTTATTTTAGAGAAGGAAGCCGCCATGTTTGGAAACCATGTTTAATTGATATGCAGACTAAGTGGTGAATTGAAGGGCCATTTGACAGAATGAGTCAGAGATAGGATATGCCCAACTCTCAGGAGAACAGAATGCGAATGAGTAAGAAAATTAAAACATATTTCCAGAATTAGTTTTAGACTAGGCAGGGCAATTCAGTCACAAGCCAAGAATATATGGTTTGAATCAGTCAGCTTGCAGAGAAGTTTGGGCCAGAACCGCTGAGTTGAACCAGTCAGTGACAGTTCAGAAAGAGCTAAAACGATTTGAAGGTGGCTCTCATCTCATCTCCTCATCAGAGGAAACAAAAACACAGTTATCCACCATAACTACATGATAACTTTTATGGCTTAAGATACCACACATTTTGCCTATAAGGCCTAGAGAAATACATCTCAAACCAACTGAGAAAATTCTGTCCTGCCGGGTAGTTTTTATACTGCCAGAAGGGTCTATGTAACCTGGTAAAGGAGAATTGACATCAAGGGTCTTATCTATCAGTGAATGCTGCAGAGTGCAATACTGATTCGGCAGGCAAGATTCACCTGCTGGGATAATGAAGCATGTCTACTTACTGCTTACACTTGTGAAGTAACAACATGCCTTCTGATTGATCTGCTGTCTTTTCCTCCAGGAGAGATTCATGCCTGGTATCACAATACTGCCTTGAAGCCCATTGCTGGGAAAGTCATAGACCCTAGAGTGGAACCTGATATTGTTAATTTCTTAAGTTGTCAAACTGTTTCCTAAAGTCTATGTTTACACCTGCAGACCTAGGCTCCTGCTCTTAACTTTGCTCAGAGATGCTTCTTTTCCTAATAGCATTAGAGAGTGCAGAGACTCACAATTGGTCAACAAACAGAGAAAAATGACTATGAGTGCTTGGCTTGGAGCCTCCCACCCAATATCCCTTGGTCTGCTAAGGGACATCACAGAAAAACGAATGTGAAAACTGGAAGATGGGGGGTGCTCTGAAATGGGAAAGGGCATTGCTATGACAATCATGGACTCACAGAGGTTGTGGCTACCTACAGAGATTCAAGCCAGCCAAAATGCCTGCATAGACCTGGGAGGTCTCTTGAAGCCCGCTCTTCTGAGGTGCTACTGTTAATTGATTACTGCTGCTGAAGAAGGACTTACTTTTCTTTGCTAATGTGGCAGCTGGTTCATTGTCTATGTTGCAGTGGATGGTCTCATATCCACATGTATAAGAGAAAAACTATCTAGACTTAGTAGGCAATTTCTTTTTTAAAAAGAAGATAATATGAAGTTGGGAGGGGAATGTATTTATTGGGGGTTCAGCATGAATAAAAAGAGGAATGATTGATGAATATGATTATATACACACACATGCACATATATATATATATATATATATAATTTTCAAGAAATAAAGTTTTTTGAAGCATAGAAATGACATAGATATAATATAAGCATGTATGAAATTCTCAAACAAAATTTATAAAAAAATAAAATACATTAAGAAAGCATATAGCCAAGACACCATTTTAGATCTTGTGTTTTAATGAGGACAGGAGCTTTGGACAACCCTTTGTTACAGAGTGCCTATACTAGATAGGATACGCTAGCAGTGTTTCTCCCAGGTCTCCAAAGAAAGGCTTCACTGCAGCCTACACCAACACTTTGCTAGGAAATTGCCTCTGGTGGCTCAATTCCTCATTTCACCAAAGTACTGCTGAGCACTGCCTAATGTAGCTCTAATCCTTTGACCCAGATCTTACTAGTGTGAGGGGGGAGGCTTTCTAGAAGAAAAAAAAATGAAGTTATTTAGTTCATGAAGAAAGGAATAAAGTTGGTCCATTAAAAGTAGTCATGATAGTATTTTATTACCATAACCGTTCAGCAGAAGTGTAAGTGCCCTTTAAATTTCTCTCTCTGTCTCTGTCTCTCTCTCTGTCTCTGTCTCTGTTTCTCTCTGTCTCTGTTTCTGTGTTTCTTCTCTCTCTCTCTCTCTCTCTCTCTCTCTCTCTCTCTCTCTCTCTCCTCTCTCTCTCTCTCCTTTCCTCTCCCTCTCCCTCTCCCTGTCAGACATATGGATGGATTATATTTTATGTAATAGAAGAAGATGCTGATTAGGTGATTTAATTTGTTTATTTATAGAAACTTCTCGTATTAACAAATAAATATTCCAAGCACAGTGGTACCATATTGCTATTACTTTTATTGTCTAACAATTATCATAAAAAATCCAGTTATTATAAAAAAGTAAATATACTTGTTTAGAAAGATTGATGTTTTACTAAACTAAACTAATAAATTTCTCAGTGTTATCATTTTCCTATCAATTACTAAACAAATCTCTAACGTTTATTTTAAAAAGTGTATCAGTGGTAGTTTTATTTCCACACTTCAAATAGACATTGAGAATTAAAATACATCAGAGAAATTAAGAGGGTATATTTAGGAGTCAGAAGAATCTAGTTTGCTTTCTATATTCATTTTCACTTTATCACTTGGGATAGTTTATTCAAAGTAGATAAATGACAAGTTTTCATCTTTAAGCATGAGCGATGCTCATATGCCACTGTATAGGAATGAGAGGATTCTTTAGTGCTTAGATCCATCATTATTATGATGAGTTGAGTATTTCTGGGTTTAACATAACAACCACAAAAATGCAAATAAAGCCTGCATCTATAGATGCTGCTTCAAGGCATCCACCTAACATTCCTTCAAAATAGCTAAACACAGATGGTTTCCAGGAAGAAAAATAACGAGTCCCTATATTATAGATAAAAGACGTCTAGCTTCTCCATAGCTCTCTCAGCAAAGATCTACATGAAAGGGGATGATGCATTGATCTAGGATCATTTCCAGATTTGTCTGAAAAAAAAAAGTGGGAAAAAAACCTCCATTGTTCATGATAGGCTGTTTCTTCTTGTCTTTGGAAATGAGGCTTCTGTATTTAAGGATGGGCAATGATAATGCTTGTTCAGTAAATGAGGCATCCTGTGGAACAGTAAGAACGTCTGGGCACAAAGTGATAATCATGTAAGAAAAAAATCTATTAAACTGGTGTGTGGTTTAAACCAAACACAAACTTGAAAATCTAAGTTCAGGAACCAGTTAGAGTCCCCTAGGGACTATTTAGAGTTATCACTTTTTTAGTTCATAAAGTCTCCTTATAAAGGAAAGGAAATACAATCAAAAGTATTTTAAGATACTTGATCACATTTTTTTAAAAAACCCATCGGATGATGTTGTCTGTGGAGCTGTGACCACAAACCTTCAGTTTTCTTACTTGTGGAAAGCTGGGAGAGCTAGAGGCTGTCCAGCTAAGAGTTGTGGACTAGTAGCCTGAAGAGTCTCTGGGATTTTTCTAGAAAATGCAGAACCCTAAGCTCCATCTATAGTCATAAGTGAGGCTTATTAACAAATGCTATCCTGTTCCCATTTTCCTTAGTTGTAGGAGGAACAAGGCCTGCGATTGAGCAGGAACAAAACCTGTTGTTAATAACAGTCATGCAAGGCTGGGCTTCCGTGTAAAGGCAGCCTGAGACCTGCCCGCGCATGCCCAGAGACTGATGATGGCGTAACTGGTGATGAGATAGCTTGCAGTATGAGAGCCAATTGGACGTTGGGCGTGAGATATAAAGGGCTATCCTCTTCCTGGAATAAAGGAGTCTGCTTTTGCCACTTTCCCGACTCCTGTTGTCTGTGTTACTGACTCTGCACCAGCTCATCTCTGCCCACAGGGTCCTGGGCCTAGGTTCAAACAACAGTCATTGAATCCTTGCCTCCATGTTATAAATCACAATATTCATTTTAATTCTGTCTTGATTGGTTTATATGTGGTTTTGACTAAACCATAACTATGAACATTAACTCGCCTTAAAACTGAAAATGAGTTATTTAGGAAAAGGTGAGTCTTGTAAGAAAAAAGTATGATTACATAAAAGACTCGAAATATTTGATTTTGCTATTTGGGGTGTTTGCTGTGAAAAAATAGTTATTTTATGGGGTTTTATATTGTTATCTATGTCATATCCTAATAAATTTACTAAAGTTCTAGGTTAAGTGGGGGATCTTTTTATTATACTCTTTATAGAAGAGCAGACAATTGGACAATAATCAAAATGTATTTGTGGCTTAGTTGACTTGTCTGTAAACTCACTGATACTCACTGTCATTTAAGTGAATTCATATTTTTCTTTTGATAATATAGGTAATGTGTTCAAATAATAAATGGAATATCATTTTCATGATTACAATACTTTTAAACTGCTAGTGTGGTTTAAAAATAAGTCGCACTAATGTTGGTACTGGTTGCAAGTGTATTTTATAGACACAATTATTCACACATATAGTATTTTGCATATCATTATATATTCCCCAAGTCATATATATCAGAAAGATGACAACTTTGAATTATTTCTATTAAAAATTCTTGTACAATGGATGTTTTGATCTCTTAATTTTGTATTTAGGCCTACCACAGCCAGGCATTATCCCTTATGGCTTCATCTACCCTCCAGACATCTTCACTGAGATATTTAACTAATCCACTGAACCTTCTTGTTAGCCTAAGAATAAGTGGTGTGCTTTGGTGGGTGTATACTTGGTTTTCATCATAGAAATAACAATCTCAAAGGTCAGTACTATTAAACATCCATTGTGTTATAGGAAAAAAAACTTTAAAAATTTCAATGTGTCTCTCATTTTGTGCAACAAACATAAATGCCCCTATAGCTTGCATCTGTCAGAAATCAATACACACATTCCTAATTATCAGTAATCAATTTGCTTTACCAAAATCACAACTTGTAAACTTTATATTGCAAGACTTTGAAAGGGTATTGGGATTAAAGAATCCTCTATGGCAGTGGTTCTCAGCCTTCCTAATATTGCGACCCTTTAATATAGTTCCTGATGATGCATGACCCTCAACCATAAAATTATTTTCGCTGCTGTTTTATACCTGTAATTTTGCTACTATTAAGAATTGGAATGAAGATCCTTGTGTTTTGCAATGCTCTTAGGGGACTCTGTGCAAAAGGGCCAGTCAAGCTCCCCAAGGGAGTTCCAACCCACAAGACGAGAACTGCTGCTTGATGTGCCATCATCCACTAGGCAACAAAAAGACCATGTACAATAAATGATGGTTACAGCTCATTTTTCCCTGAAGGATAAATCAGTTTATAATGATCCAAGTAAACAACATGGCACCATCAACAGAAAGTTAATAAAGTTCAAATTTCACACACTTGACAATATAGACAACAATGATTTGATCTTCCCACTCTGGAGGATAACAGCAAGCCTTGAAATTTAAGTTAATAGGGGTGATCAGCTGCTTTATTTCAACTTGTGTTGCTTCTGGAAAGCAACACACTCATAGAAGTAAGACAGTTGTATGAGGCACTTCCTCCCAGATGATGCATCTGAAAAGGGAGAATTTAGTAGAAGGTTCATGAGCAAGTAAAATAGAGGCATTTAGAGCATATGGGAGTGCAAGAGAACCAGTACAAAACACTGGACTCTTGGACTCCATCCTGTTTCTAGATGAACCAGAGCTCTTGGAGGATGTCTTGCTTTTCATGAATAGTGCACTCAGGACAAGAGTTTTTCCATTTGTAAAAAGTTCAGTAGTCTGTACATGTATCTGTCTCCTGGAAAAATGTGTAACTGACCTACATAGTCATTGCTAAGAAGGGTGTCAATGAATGGGTATTAAATGTGTATGCATGTAGATCATTCTGAGAGAAAATTGCCCAGATTGGAATGGCTTTATTAGCTCACATAGAGCTCAGTTCTTTCAATTAGGTTTATATCTGTTAATAAGTGTGTCTATTTGACTGAATCAATCATCACTCACATTATTACAGCACATAAAATGAAAAATATCTATGAACTATCCATCACAAATAAGTTTCCTTAGCTGAAAAGAATCTTGATTGTAAGTGTCAGTACTTCATATTAATTTGGGAAAGGAGAACAAAAATAAGTATAATGGCAAAGGTAGGATGTACTTCAATGTTTTAAATTGTACATTTAAACAAAAACACAAGTTCAGGCTGAGCATGGTTGCTCATATCTGTATTGTCTGCACTTAAAGATCCATGCAAGAAGTTTGCCTTGAATATGAAACCAGCCCATTGCTGTGTAAAAATTCTAAGATATACAGATTACATAATGAAAAGTTGTCTTAAAAATAGGAACAAAACAACAACTCGAACAAGACCCTCTCGATTTGTCCCTCCCTATTGTCCTATGTAGTGTCAAAACAACCCTCTTGTCACGGATTGTTGTTATTTTGGTATAACTCTCCTCCAAAGAAATGTGGGATGACATAGAGTGATAGGTTTCATACCCCTTTAGGAGGAAAATATTTTACTATTATCTGTCTGTCATGGGCATCTTTAAATTTTATAATGTAGCCATTTAACCTATAATTTCATTGCAGAAAGATATCTATGCACATATATTTTAAAATACAGGCATAAGGATATTCAAAGGCTCATTACTGCATTGATTAACAGATAGAAAAGAATAGAATCCAAACTGACAGTAGAATTGGCACATAAAATATGGCTTCTTCATGTAATGAAGTGCTAAATACAATGAAGTTAGCAAACTGAAGTTACATAAAACAAGATAAAAGTTAAATATACGAATCTAAGCAAAACACGCTGTACATGTACACATATACAATCAGATGTGATATAAAATTTAAGGACAGGACAATATAACTCTGGTGTTTAAATGAGGACAGAAGTTAATTGGAGACAATACAGTGAAGACAGAGATTGGGCAAATAGGTGGCGTTATTTCCTGGATTTTAGACAATATTTTCTTTCCAAATTTTGTTGGTAATGATTAAATTTTTGTTTCTTTGTGCAATACCCCCATTTTTATTTATGCCTTATGTACTTATTTAAATTTTATTTCACAAAACAAAGACAGCTTAAAATAACCAGGTTTAACCTTACGAGCTAGACACGGGAAGAGTAGACCACAGTGAGCTATTTCTGACCTCAATAATATTTTCCAAAATCATCCAAATACCTGACATTAACTAAGATGGCCATTTGACATTTTCAAAAATATTGAATGGACAAGCAACAGCATGTGTTATTTGTAAAATGACTTAAAATCATAAATTAAGTTTCTCTTAACCTTTTTATAAAACAATTAAAGCTAATATGCAGATGAACGTTCTGTTACACTCTGTTTCCTGTCAGCCACTGTTCTTTTCATTAAATGCCAGCCGTCCCTGTATGTGAAATTGCAAATGATGTACATGACACACACTAGGAATAGGTTTTAGGTCCCAACGGCACAAGCTCAAGACCACAAGTAACAAATTTGAAAGTCAAGGATAGTTATATCATAAGATAGAAATAAAAGTATTAAATAGAGTTAGAAAGAAATATAAGTAGATAATTACTGAATACTCACGGTTCTACTTATTCATTGATTTATAGGAAAACATCAATGGCTTAGTTTAGAAAACTGATAAAATTATCATTTTCTTAAGAATTATGCTGCAGATCAAACCCAGGTGTTCCGTAAGCTAAGTGAGCACCGTACCAGTTCAGTGATATTCTACCCTGAGACTCTGCATGCCTTGCTCTGATCTGACAGTGGAAATCAAAGGAAACTTCAACAATAAATATACACAAGACATAAAAGTTAATGTCAGAGAAGAGTGTGATTATATGCACCACCAAGAATTAGTTCGCAGGGCACATAATTTATATTTCTTTGTATATGCTAGCTATTGTGCTTAAGACTACATAACACGCCTTCTTCCACAACAAATGTTCAAACAGGTTCTAAAATTATTTGGATATCTTTATAAAAATATAAATATTACAGGAAAATATTTTTAGATAGTAGCTTAATGGATCAAATGTAAAGTCAAAACATGGGTATTCAAGTGATTTTGAGGTGTGAGGAAAATAAGAGCAATTGAAATAGAATAAGACACAATATCTTGGATATCCCTTCTTAAACTTTTTAAACTTAACTTTTACTTTTGGAGTGTATAATCATTTTGTGTTTTTTGTTATGCAACTGAAAATACACTGACAACCAAAAATCATTGTCTTTAATATTTGTGTCCTATTCAGATAGTCTGTATTTGACCTAAATCTTTGAAGTCATTCTGGGAAAACAAACAATTTGAAGTGTCAAATATAGTATAAAGAGACATTAAAATGCATATTCAGAAAGTTTTACTGTCCTTACTTTTCTTCCAGCATGTCTAATCATATTTCATAAAACTCTCAATTGTCTGTAATTGGCATTCAACCATTGTATTCACCTAGCTAATATGCTTTGTAAAGAGAGTGATAACAAAGTCAACTTGTCTGATAGACAATAACCACGTAATAAAAACATTGTAACATTGTCCTGGTTTTATTGCAATACCTCTGTGGCTGTCTTCCATTAAGAAAAGTGATACTAATCTTCTAGTTCTTATTATTTTTAAATGAATTTACCAAGATTATAAAATTACACTGAACTACTGGTAGTTGCCTTTAAAAATATCAGTAAATGATGATGTGAAAAAAATGGTTTTGTGGTTATGAAGACAGTACTCTTTCAGAAGACCTGACTGAGTCAGATTCCAACACCCACAGCAACCAGCAACAACAGCCTGTAACTCCAGCTTCAGGGAACCCTATACTTTTGGCATCCATGTCACCTGTACTCACACGAAAATACACACATACGCTGTGTGTATTCACATCACCAAAATGAGATAAATCTATAAAAATGCATATTCAATATAAAAATTTCTAGATGTCACTTAGTTGCTGGGAAATCATGAGAGTGTGGCTGAATTTCAAAAATGATGCTTTAGAGGTTTACATTTTTCTCAACCTTCAGTTAATCAGCTTGTGTTCAAGATTCACACTGAAGACACAGCTGTAGTTAGACAGAGAAGTGTTAAGTGCAGTGCTGGTGTCAAACACCTCTTTTTTTTTTTATTTGTGAAGACAAACACTTGAGCAAGTAGAGGAAGGCAGCACTCAACATGAAAGACAATGCTATCACATTCTCTGAGCTTGGGCATGACTAATCTGTCTCCCAGTGCATCTAACTTGACACAGGTCAAACCCACTGAAGAGCTTCTCTCTTCACTTTTAAGTCTCAATGTTTTGTGTGAAAGATGAGTATTTTCTTCCATAATGCACACTATTTTAAGAAACTGATAAAAGTTTTTATTTCTTTTTCTATCAAAATAAAATGAAAATTGAAATAAAACCGTACATACATGCATATATGGCTTATAACAGAGTCATAGATGGACAGGATAACCTGTCCTGTGTGGGAAAAGCCAAACCTACCCCAGGTCTAGTGAAGTGTGAAGGTCACAAAAAGCAGGTGTAAGAAAAGAACGTCAGTATGTTTTATTTTTCATTGAATACCAGAATATATCCTGATACGTAGTTAAATGTTCCAAACTGAAAGATATCCAAACAAAGTTGTGTTTATGTTGCCCATCTAAAAACTCCGTAGAGTTGGCCTATTGTTCATGAACTATGCATTTACCTTATAACTACCAGCTTATAATGTTGAGTTCTTCTTATGTGCCTTATATTTCTCAAATTTAGATAATTTTTTTAAAAAATCTGTTTTCCCTTAAAGTTTATGTTACTTCCTGGGATTACAATAATGAATATTATATTACTGAAAAGTAGAGTAGTTTTGTAAGTTTTTTACACAATTTAAATATTGGCTTTTGGAGATTAGACAGCACATTACATTTCCTAGTACTTCTGTATGCCAGTTAATTTCAGCAATGTTAAAAACAGACTCCATGCACTCGGCAAGAACAAGAGAGAACTTGTATCAAGTAAACCAAAGTGACAACATCCTAAGAACAAACACAATTTCCCAAATACTCTGCTCTAATATGGACATGGTTTTATGAAGGTTATTTTTCAATATGTTCTAAACCACCTTGTTGATTTCACTGAAAATTAAACACTTACATTAAGAAAAATAGTTTTTATAATTGATATATCAACAAATTGAGATCATTTCCCGTGTCATAAGGTTAGGAACAGTGAGTCATTCAAAATTAATACTATTGTGCAGTTAAAAAAACAAAAGAAAGTCATAGATTGGGGCATTTGAAAACACTTTGGTGAGAACTTGGCATGAGCAGGTGGCAGGTGAGCAGAGGAATCTGCTGTGGGCTTCAGGTTCTGTTTGATGGCATCTTTAGCTCTGGGGTTTGTAGAAGCCAATGACTTGCAGAACCAAAACACTGCAAACCTCTTTAACATGACGGTCAAGAAGCAGTGGGCAATTGATCACCAATAAGAGGAGTAAGATAGCTTAAGAAAAATTTGAGACTGGATTTGCAAAAAAGTGTATTTGCAAAAAACTGCCTACATCACAGTTTTAAAAAGTCAGTTTTCAGCATAGATGTATCTTACTTCTGCTAACTTCAGTCCACATTGATAAATTTTATAGGTAAGAAATTAAAACATACTTGCTAAAACATGACAATTCCTCAGAATTTTAAAATTAATCAACTAATAAAATTTTAATTCTATAGTTTTGGCACCTTGAAACTAAATTTGTATAAACAGGCCAATTAAATATATATAGAGAAAAAAATTTTTTGGCTTTTTTTGTTTGTTTGTTTTTGTTTTGTTTTTTCTCCTTTATTAATTTATTCTTGTTACATCTCAATGGTTATCCCATCCCTTGTATCCTCCCATTCTTCCCTCCCTCCCATTTTCCCCTTATTCCCCTCCCCTATGACTGTTCCTGAGGGGGATTACCTCCCCCTGTATGTGTTCATAGGATATCAAGTCTCTTCTTGGTAACCTGCTGTCTTTCCTCTGAGTGCCACCAGGTCTCCCCCTCCCCAAGGGGCATGTCCCACGAAAGCCTTCACTTACCAGGAAACTGATACAGAGGGGAGGACATTCTAGTGGGACTCCAGATGAGAGAAGCATGGGAGAATGGCAAAGTAGAAGGATCCAGAGGGTCCTAGAAGCCTACAAGTAGAACATTATGATAGGCAGATTTGGGCCCAGGGGTCCCGCTCAAACTAAGGCACCAGTCAAGGACAATAAGGCGGTAAACCTTAAACCCCTACCCAGATCTAGCCAATGGACAGAACACTCTCCACAGTAGAGTGGAGAGTGGGATATTAGAGAAATTTTTCAACCATCATAAATAATTTGAAATAAATGGCCTGCTTTGAGAATTAACAAATGATCCTTGGCCTGGTTTAAGCATAATACAAGATAGGATTACTGAGACAGCAAAAAGCCAATAGTTAGTAAGTTGATTGTCAAGTATTAAAAATTGGTGTGTGAACTTCTTTTAGAATGAGATTGACTTCTTGAAGTATTTCTGCCAACCCGAAGCCTTTACCTGAGCTACAGTTCAAGTTCAGAAAATGGCTGTGTAAGTCTGTGCACTAGCAGGTAGCTTCCTGCCTCCCAATTTTTTTTTTCTTCTGGCTTTTCCACCTTTGGTTACAGGGGGTCTGGATTTAGTTAAGTGCTCAAATTATGTCAAACTCCTATTTCCTTAAGGTACTTGCTCTTGCTTTTACCCAAATGAATTCTAATTGTAAGCATGATGCTTTTTCAATCCCATAATAGATTCAACTTCTTTTAATTTAAAAATAAATCACTATAATGCCCTACTCATTATACAGAATGGTTTCTCCTGAGCATCCTATGAAAAAACACTCAGAGGAAGGACAGCAGGTTACCAAGAAGAGACTTGATACCCTATGAACATATACAGGGGGAGATAATCCCCCACAGGAACAGTCATAGGGGAGGGGAATAAGGGGAAAATGGGAGGGAGGGAAGAATGGGAGGATACAAGGGATGGGATAACCATTGAGATGTAACAAGAATAAATTAATAAAGGAGAAAAAAAAAGAAAAATAAATTACTCTCATTTTATTTTTAATAATATCACAAACTTTAGTCCAACTGTTTCTAATACATATTGTAATGTTAAAGTTCCATTGTTATGGTGGGATTTTTAAAAATCTTACTGTTCTTTTATTGTTTTGTTTCTTCTCTGCCTTCTCTCTGCAAGGCCTGTGAGGAAAAGGGTATTCTCCATTACCTTGTGTGTGCTGAAGATAAGATGGAAGCAAGAAAATACAAAGAGTACAGTAACATTTATTAAAGGCGGAAACGCCAGGACATGTAATGAAGAAATGGATTTATCTACTTTAATTTGTTTTTATTCCACAATCAACAGAACATGTCAGAGCTCAGGAGAGGCACATATTTGGCCATGTCATCCGAGGGAACATGAAGGGAATCTTGTGAATGTAGTTGTGTAAAAAATAAAAATGACTGAGGAGAAAATACGTGTTAGTTATATAACTTTCTGAGGTCAGAAGAAATAAGTAGAACAGGTCAGCACATAAGGTATAGCATTGGCTGCAAGTTATAAAGGTAGGCTTATAATATCATCATACATATAAGCCACTATATTTCAAAGACCTGTTTTTATTCTGCAATATAAGAACCAAGAAGAAATATTTACTTATTCAGCTCTGTCTTTAGCACCTGTAATAGTAATAGACTCAGAGCAGAAACATCACCTTCAAAAGTTAATAGAAAAGGAGGATGTCACATTTTGGTTGCCACAAATAAGTATGGACCCTTTATTTCTAGCTTTCTGCCTAAAATTCACTTGAAACTTTTTTATGTACTTCACTGACACTTAAATATCTGATAAGAATTTGTTTGGAAAATTATTTAAAATCAGAAGTTAAAAAAAAAGAGTTAATTGAATATAGTGATGTCTTATTCCCTGTGTGTCTGCAAGGATGTCTTTTGGGGCTTTTTCACACACAAAAAAATATTGTATTGCAAGTGGAAACAACCAAGAGTTTTAGGAAAACCTTCTTTGGTGGATCTGCAAAACTGTAAATTAACTACTTGCCACCAAGGTGCCTGGAAAACCTTTAAACACTATGATGGATATTTTCAGGCTTATTCGAATGTTTGCATATCTGTGGTTTTAGGGCATTGTTAATTTTATTTGTTATTTATTTAATTCTATAAATGGTGTGTGTGTGTGTGTGTGTGTGTGTGTGTGTGTGTGTGTGTGTTCATTGTCTTGAAGTATGGCTGAAGAGCTGTACTCATCTCCTCAATATTGGCACTTTATTAATTCAGGTTTTCAAAAATAATAATTAGTTTTGTAAATATTATTCCACTTAAGACCTCCATTTTAAGCCGTGAAATATAAAAAGAAGTGTGTAAAAAAAACTCTAAAATTCTGAAATAACTCTTACATGAAAATTTCATGTGGAAAATAGCAGCATGGTTGAAAGAAAATGAGAAATAGATAATAAACTCTGATATAGCAAATACAATGAAAACAGAGAATGAGCCTGGTTGCTAAAGGCATCTAATTACATTCAGTGTGGCATACAAAAAGTTCTGTCACAGAGAGGAACACTCTTATTAGAGGCACACCAGGCTAATCTCACATTTTCACTTCTGCAGTCCGGTGAGAAACTAATTTCCATTCTTGTGATTTTATTCACAGTCTATGATACATTTATATGCCAGTTCCAACAGGACCACGACAACATATTTCCTTTGACCACTACCACAATGTCAGAGTTTGTCTAGGTTAACTACAGCATAAGTCATCAGAGTTAGTGTGTAACTTGAAGAGTGTGAGAGAAAATTGTTTAGTGCATTTGAAAATCTGTAGAACTACCATCGCACAAATTTGAACTACAGCTACTCTGTGTTTCTCAGGACGTATTTATTTTAAACTGCTACCTTTTAGGAATTGACAATATGCATACATGATTATTGCAAACAGCATGAAGTTTGAAGTAACTTTCACTGTTGTGACAGTGGAAAACTCTTCTACTATTTTATTGTAGTGTTATAACACATCTGTTTTTGCATCTAGAATCTTTTCTGAAGGGAAATTAAAGCACAGTATAAAATATACTTACACAATAATATAAATGGCGACATTGTCCCCGTTAACTTCAATCCATATACACCATGAAGATATATTAAAAATCTCAACAATAAAAAGATTTTGTGATTTAAGCAACATCATTGTATCTCAAATTATTATGTGGAAGAATAAAATGAGCATAAAAGAAAATACATAGACATTTAATTTCATTATTACTTATTTCAAAAGTAGAAAGAAATCTATGGTCACCTAAATTAGAAGAAATCCTATCAATAAAAACTCATCTAACTATACCTTAAATCTTAAACAATTTACTAATTAACTAGGTTGTTATTGAACATATAAGCTTGGAGAATTCTTTCCTCTGTGTCATGAGTGAATTGTCAGATAGCAAACATAATGTCACAAGGGAGTTTTGGGGGCTGATCTAGTAACCTAAGTTACAATTTTCCCCCTATGATCACATCTATGAGGTACAAAGAAATTGGAGATTTAGTCATGTACATGATAGCAAAATATCAGCTTGCAGTTTTATCTTTTCCTGTACCTTCCATGCATAAAGTGCACATATTCTAACAAAACTAGACTAGACTGTGAAGATAAGCAAACAAAGTTTGTCCTCAATAATGAGTTTAATAAAAATTTAAGAACAAATGAATATCAGTAGTTTGGTACCCTTTACTGGAAAATAAAAACCTCTCTGATTTTATTAGGATATGTTATATTCAGGGAAAAGTCCCATAAAAATACATTTTTATTGGATCTTTCTTCACATCATTAGAGATAGTCTCAGGTTCACAGAAATAGTATATTTAAAATGAATAGTGCAGAAATTCTAAAAATTACACTCTTTTCCCCTAATTTGATTACCCCACTCCAGTTTAAAGACGGAAACAGAAATTCAGAAAACAAAGTAATTACAATTTTTAAAATTGTATCTTTCGCATGCTCGTAAAATTTAGAGTTAATAAAGTGAGATAGGATTACCTTGGTATAGTAAGTGATTTAAGAAAGAACATAGACACACGGGAAATAGACAAAGACCCTGCATTAGTAACAGAAGTAATAGGCACAAGTATACTCATCAATCACTGCTCAAAACAAAGATATGAGGAATAGTAACCTTCTTTTACACATAAGTGAATTTGGCAAAGAGAAAATAAAGCATGTGCCTGAGTCTCATTGTGTAAGTAAATGCCTAACTATAAATGAATGAATAACCAAATATATTTCAGCAGTTTGTCCTCTTAAAGACTATATATCATACCTTATAATGTATTGCCTTAGTGTTGTTTTGCTATAGATTGTTTTCTCTTGTTTTTTGCCATACTTGATGGATTGAAAAGTTTAAAAGGAAGAAATTATTAAAGAGACTAATAGGTTCTTTCTTTCTTCCATTTCAAAATGAAGAAATCGTACAGAGGAAATAAGATTCCCACTATCTAATTAAATAAATTGTTATTGGACATATACTTGGATAGAAACAGATTCATTAAAACTATTTTTCCTAAGATAGAAAGTAAAGGGAAATATTTTTAAATTTTTTTCTGCATGGGTTGTCAAATAAAAAGATAGTATCCTAAATTAGTATTTTGGTGGATATGTCTGGTCACTTATAAATGGTTCCCCCCTTAGTATAGTAATTATTTATTTAAAATTTGTATATTCTTAGAGAGGGAAATTTTAAAAATGATTTAAGGGAGCAGTCAATTTATTAATATGACTATATGCATTCATTTTTACAAAAATATTATATTGGAAATGCTAAAATAAAAAATTTCACCAAGGCACTAAGAGTTTTGTATGTGTACTTTTATATGACACACAGTTTCTTTTGGAATTAAAATATGCATGCCTCCATCCTTATATTGTGATTTTGCTGTATCCAAATGGCCTTGCTTCTTGCTTTAATGCTTCTTGAATTAACTGTAAAGTTGACATACATACTTAAGATGACCATGGTATCTTTTATGACTGTATTTGACCATTTATATTGAATTATCAGAGGTTCAGAGAAGATAGACCAATAAGAGATAATAGGTAATAAATATATATGTGTGTGTGTATATATATTTACTTGCATGAAAATAACCTGGAGATATTGTTATATATCAATATATTACATAATATGTTATACAACACAATTAAAGGTTATTTTATGTATTTTGTATTTTATAGCATATAACACACACACACACACACACACACACACACACACACACACACACACACATTGAAGTTGTGTAAATTTACTCTATGCTAAGTCTGTGCCATACACCAGAGTGTGGTTTTAATCACTTCCCTTTGTTTTTGTTTTTGTTTTTGTTTTGTTTTTCCTTATATTTAAAATACTTATTTTCTAAATACTAAGAGGACATTTCAAAAATAATATATTTCTCTTCTACAAAATAAACCACATTAATTTATAATTTTCTTACGTTTTAGAAATATTGATATAAAATCATACTTAAGACTATAAGAAACAAGAAGAGAAAATAATTTCAGTATATTAAAACTAAATATTTGCAGATGAATTTCAGATGTTTGTGAATCTCAGGTGCCTTGTCTTATGCTTTCAGAGCACTGGACCTCCCCCCTGCCCTCTTACAGCATCACGTAGTTGTTTTGTATGCCATTTATCTGGTTAAAGTTTAATAGCTATTTGTACACCATCACAGCCATAACCTATATCCACATGCGTCAGATCGACAAATCGATGAGAACAGATCTTGTGGCGAACGCTGTTCCATAATTCTATACTCAGACACTATGGTAAATCTAACTCGAATACTAGCTCTTTAATAAATTAAGAAAAATGTTACTGACTTACACCTTCTTGCTTTTGTCTTTGAGATGAGGTCTTTCTATGTAGGCTGAGCTGACCTGAAATTTACTATTGTAGACCAGGCTGGCCTCAAACACAGGGACGGTCTTCTGGCTTTGCCTCTGACTCGTGAGTGCTGGGATTAAAGGCATGCATCACTAGAGCCAAGTATTGTAACAAAATTTTGTATATAGAGGGTTTACCAATTATGTATTTTAGGTAATATTGAGACACATCCAATAAAAAAAGATTGATAACTGCCAAACAGCCCAAAAGACCATCGATCTCTTATTTTTTCCCTACCACAAGTTTATGTTGAATGTCGACATACTATATATACTTTGTTTGAGACCACGTACCTAAATTTGCTTCAATAAAGTACAGAGTTTATTTCTATTCGGCCTGCTACATAGACTTGTGTTTTGTAAGTAAACTTGTGTTCATGGCAGGGTTTCAATTACTACCAAGGATCTTTGCTTTTAAAAAGATCCCTTGTTTTGCCAATGCTATGTTATTTTCCATTCTTATGGCTTCCTTTATGACTGGGTGGAAAGTGTAATGTCAGTGCTACTTATTTACCATTTACACAGTACTTTATCTATGTACAGCTATATAATGATCTCATAATAATATAGAATTATTACCATATTTATGCACTCATAATATAATACTACAAGGATTAATATGAATTGGAGTTAAATTTTATTTTTACACTAAGCCACAAATATGTAACTTAAAATTGGCCTTTTCATTTTCTCTCAAAGGACATTCAATCTCCAGTATATGGAACAAATAAAAAGGAAAAACTCCTCCAGGAATGCAACGTGAAGACTCCTGTTATACTTCAAAACAACCTATGTGTTGGCTTTTTTCCCCATTGAGGTTTGTTTTGATGTGGCTGTATATTTGTACAGTGTGGTGTGTATAATAGTAATATAACAGTAGGAATCTGGGCCTTTACTAAAACTGATACTGAAGACTTTCCAGGCAGACCCATTAATCTCCTTGCTTCTGAGTTATTACAGTTCTTTGAAGGGAGAAGTATTATCTTCCTCATCTACCTAACAAGTTTATTGAGGATATAAGAGCACTGATGTATGCATTCTAGTAAAACTTAAAAACTATAATAAATTTCTAGAAACTGTAACTCCTTTTTCTTCTAGAAGTAAAAACAGTGTTTTGATATTAGGACACCCCATAGCATGATGGAGGTGATTAAAAATAGCATTCTTTAATATCCACAAATTGCAAGTTTAAGTCTTTAGATTTAATGAAGTGATGTCATTTCTGCTTTAATATTAATATTATTGATTGATTTTCATCTTTTTTATTTTTCACTTTTTAAATAATATTTGGAACAATGTTGAAGAACACCTTTGAGCAAATTTTCCTGTGAGTTTGCTCAATGGAGGACAAAGACTTTTAAAACGCTGTTGACATTACACACTAGGTCCTGCATAGTGAAGGAATTGTAAATCCACTATTTTTTACTTTCATATACATGAGCAGAAGAGAGATTTATTTTTTCAAATACAATTATAATTTGGTATCTAAACTGGTGAACCTAGTATGTTCTTAAATGCATTGAGACACAGAATAGCAAGATGTGTCTAAACATTTCTGTCTAGAAACTACAGAGTAATTAATATTCAATGATACTATAATAGGCAAATGCTAAGATCTCAATTAATCCTCTGAAAATTTAGATTAATAGTTTGGTTTTTGTGTTTGGTTTTGTTGATGATATTGTTTGTTATTTCAAGACAGGTTTTCTATGTGTAATAGCCCTGGCTGTCTTGAACTACCTTTGTCGACCAGGTTGGTCTTGAACTCACAGAGATCTACTTGCCACTGAAGCACACATGCTGGAATTAATGGTGTGATCCACCACACCCAGTTGCTCTAGTGAATATTTTAATTTATCTAAGAGCTATGTTTACTTAAGATATATTTCCTAGAATCCGTTATACCTGATGTACTACAATTATGCTTTATTAAAATGGCACATACTTGTGATTTTTCAAAAACAATTTAACCAAATTGATCACAGAAGAATGTTTAAAAGCTTTAATTAAACAGTCTGGAAGTTAAACCAGTATGGATATCAAAACCATCATAATTTCAATTTGGATGGTAATTCCATGATTTTTTTTCCAGATTGATATTAAGAGGGGAAAAAAAATCACCTGACAGAGGATGTGGCTCAATCACAGTGATTGCTTAGCGTTTTCATGTTCTAAACCACATTCCCAGCATAGTGCATGCTGTGGGTCATTAGAGGAATATAAAGCATCTTCAAACTCAGCAATAAAATAGACATGTTTTCAAATCTACTGGCGTCTTAAATGTAGATATAGTGAGTTACACATATGTGTGCCAATTATATCTAATCTTCACTATGACTTGGTGAAATAGTCATTGTCACCCAGGTTTAACCAGCAAGATAAGATAATTATAGACAGATTAAGTGATTTGCTGAAGGATAACCGAAGAATCAGAAATAACAAAATGAGAATGTGTGTAGATTCAATTAACAAGATATGTGTACATTATGATGAATAAACACATGTCACACATAGTAAGTGTGCAAACATGTATACACATATAACTGGTTTATTTTAAATCAGTCATTATTACCTGTGGTGTTATTGGTTTAAACTTACATGCTCTCAGTTATTTTAAGTATGGTAGCTTGACAAGATTACTTATGAGGTATTTACTTACATTTTAAAACATCTATTTTTGATCTAGTAAGATGCTATAACCAACAAGAAACTATGGGTCCTGTTAGCACAATACAAACGACAGGAATGATGTTGCTACAATCAGTCTTGATTTACTTACAATTTGAATAAATATTTATAAAATATCTAAACAGGTTTTTACCATGAAGTTAAATTTTCTGTGAATTAATTACTATAAGTTGAATACAATATGAATACAATATAACAGAAATGCATTTATATAGTTTAGTTCTTTAAGTGAAAACAATTTGTATGCTGGTGTGGAGCATAGCCTACAACCCAACCTGGAGTCCCAGTCTGAGCTACACATAGTGAGACACTAAAAATAAAGCAAAACAAAACCATACCACAAAACAAAACAAAAAATAGTCTTGAAATCCCAGCCTGCCAACTGGATATTTAGACTACAATGTGGTGGAGGAAGAATTCTAGGAAATTCTGAGTCATACATATATCCTCTTATTTTATTCTTTCAGGTAGATGTTTAAGGCAAATTAATCAGAATCCTATGCTGATAACCAAAGCAATTGCATGTGCTTATGAAAAACAAAAGTAGTTTCCTAGATAAAATAAGGTAAAATATTTGTAAACATGTAGAGTAACAACCATGCCAGTGGAGATTAGCTTATTATATTATATAAAAAAGTAATGTATTTCTATAATGATTATGGTTATAATTTGAAAAAGTGAAAAATGTGTGTAAAAACATAATTATGACATAAAAATTATTCACAACATCTAATATTTCATCTGAAACATGTTACTCAACAACAGTTAAGGACAGAAAATAAATATGAACATTAAAATGATATTCAATAAATATATGCATATGAGTGTGAGAATAATTATTTAAAGGCCATAAATATGAGATAGAGAAACAGAGAGTATATGGAATACTTTGGAAGAAGTGATGGGAAGGGATAAATATTTAATTATGTTATAATTTCAAAATTAAAAACAGTAAATAATTAAAAATATTATTTCAATGTAAAATTGAAGTTGATTATCAAAAATTCAATCTAACTTATTTCCTACCAATCTAATTCTCTGAAAATAATTATATATCACACTAAGTATAGTATAAGATATTTTGTGCTAATTAACATAAAATGTCTTTCTTCATACAATTTCCTACAATTGCTTTTGTTGTATTTTATTTTTATACTTTTTAAAACTGTGACAGAATGCAGTTATATTAAAATAACTTACAAAAATTTATTTTAAAACCTACTTGTCAGTATATGTAGTTAGGGTATATAGAATTTGGGAATATACATACATAGACATATATGTAGGTACATTTGTCAAAATAGTTTTTAATTTGCAGATGATAGAAATATAGTAACATCCTTTATGGTTTTCATTTGTAATTTATAGACATACTTCATTTATATGAAATTAGATTGCTTATGGATATAGAACTGATTTGCCGTGCCAGAAAAAAATTGTAGAAAATGAGGTACTTATGAATATTAACTTGGGTAATAAATAAACTTTTCTAAATAAGCAGACAACAGGCCTATTTCTTTAAAATGAGCTCTGAGAAGTTGTTAAAATTAGCATTCTTAGACTTCACTCAGACCTCATGACTCAGAATCATCCAGTGTGTGGTGTAGGAATTTCCATTTTAGTCAGTCCCCAAGTGATTCTCACAAGTTGTAAACAAGACACATACAAGTTGAGCAAATTTCAAGTTTGTGAAATTCTCATTCTAAGGAAAGGTGTAAGCTTTTAATATGCTTATTCCAGTGTTTTGTCTTAAGATTGATTTTGCTTTTATGTTGACACAAAAGGTGAGGTTAGTCATTTGACAAGAAGAAAGACTTGTTTGGAGTTTTATAAATAAAAATTTCCATTAAATGTTTCTTCTCTTCTCCAACAATGTTCAGTACCTTTCTCCTACTATTGTTTACAACATAGAACTTTAGGATTCCATTTTTTCCAGTAAACTTATTGTAACCCTCCTCCCCAATTCTACACTATTTTTAGAAGTCAAAGCTTCTGTTTTCCCCATCTATACTCAGCCATTCTGATAGATCATTTATTGGAATGCAGAAAATAAAACTTTGATCACATTCACTGCCCCAAACAGCAGTGGTTACTTCAACTATCATTACTTTGAAGATACAAAATTATTAGTCTAGAATTCTCATGACACATAAATCCTATCTTTTAGAACTATGTAAAAGGCCAATCTAGGCTACTTTTACAATTGTAATATGTATTATATGTAATCAAGTTTCAGCTTTTAGATGATAGAGTATTTAAATAGTTGACCTGTTACCAAAACACAAAAACAAAAGTAATAATAAAATAATAATAATTTTGAAGTAAACTAGACTGATTGAAAGTGAAATACATAACAAAATACTCAGAAGCTGTTTACCAATTGTTTACTAAAATCAATGTGAGTAAGAAGAAAAGATATATAAACCCATGTCTGATCTATATTTTATTCTATAGGCTTCAGGTTCAAAGAAGATAGGCCTTATTTTTTAGTGCTCTGATTTCCAAAACAAAGTTTACAAACTTTCATAAAATGTGTAATAGGACAAAGTATGATGCTTTTGCATTGAAAAGTGGTTAATGGTTCTACTATGACATGTGACATATGACACTGTTCCAAGGACGTGCTCATTTCCTCTTTCAGGGAAAACTTCTTACTCTTGTAATATTTTAAAAGCAAACTGTCAATACTCAAAGTTTATTGTAAAGGTAAAAGACAAGAAGAGTGGGGAACGGTAATGAGCTAAACTCATACTGCCTGCATCAATCTACAAAGTGAGACTTTAACTCTTTGTTTTTATTGAATGGCTGCTGTGTTCAAACTTGACATGTTCCATCCACAATACTAGAGAAAGAAGGTCAGAGATATGTACATAAATCTTCAACCAAACTAAAAAGTACTTAAGCCACAACCCCTCAGCTTAGTTATTACGACTACTACATCAGCTTCCAAAAAACTTTGGAGCAGTACCTTGATATTTTCTATAGATTTATGCTTTTATTGGAAGTTGGGGAATGCCACAAGCATAGGTGTAGTTTTAAAAATATGCTTTATTTCAAAATGGAAACACGGAAATGCATATTAAGAAAAGTGTGGACTTCTAGCTTGACATTGGTTCTAGTTGAAAAGTGTAACTTGGTGAGTGCTACTTCCATGGTGCACTGTCCTTGGAGGGATTCTACTCTCATAGGAAGTTCTACATAATCTAGAAGAAAAACATTTAAGGGAACACTCATGCTAAGGAATTTTACAGGTTCTCCTCCCCCCTTTTTGTGCAGAAATACTGTAATGCTCTCGTGCACACTTCACAATTTCGGCATTACAGTCATTTAGTTGAATATGTTTTCAAGACAGCAGCCAGGCCAACTCCGTTCTAGATAATCCATTGAACTATATTCACTGTCTCATGTGCAGGAGCCCCCCCCCCCCCGCCCATCTGAAGGCAGAAGTAGCAATAACCGGTGAGAGGGTCACCAGGCTTCTGTGCTGTGCCTTGGCCCACTGGCCTGACTACATGCAAGCTCTTTGCAGATTTAGGGATGCTGTATGAGGTTTGACAAGCCTGTTTCCATGGGGCCCTTAGCTGGACCGCTGTCCTTGGTGCTGAATCTTGTTTGCCCATCTGGGAATCAGCCGCCGGGTCAGTGGGGCTGGATAGGAAACCTGGGGTACTGAATGCTCCACGATCAAAGAATGTAGTGTGTAATAGAAACAGCTCTGCCCCTGCCCCCAATCCTCCCTCACACAGACCACGTTCATGCTCGCCAGGACCCCATTTGTAATTTTCTCCTCCAGACCCCCACCCAAATGCCTTCAATATGGCCTCAAATGCCGGCGTGTGCGAGTACAGCCCACTTTATATCAGATTGCAGCAAATTCAAATGCTATTCCCCGAACACGGAGTCCATAAGGTGAGCTTTAGCGCTCTGAAGCAAAACACAAATAACATCTAGTTCATTAACAAATAAACCAATATGTCCTTCCTCTCTCATCCATCTCTCTCTACCCCATATACTCACTCTTCCCTCAATTATAAAGCCTAAATCCCCAAAGAGTGTCTCAAATCTAGGTGGTCTCCCTACTTCCACATCCATATCTCTCCCCCACATCTCTCTAGAGCCAAACGAAGCTGAAAACGGCCCATCTTACCCCGGGTAGAGCGATAGCAGGAGCAGAATCCACAGCGTCATTTTCTGTGAAAATACAGGAGAGTAGACTGTGCTTCCAATGCTCCATGTATTTGGCGAACTCATCGCTTTTTTTTTCCTCTCGCCTCTCGCCTCTGGGTTGCAGAAGAATCCCTCCCCTTTGTATTATTATTATGCTGATGATTTGATGCTGGCTCCCCCCCCCCCACCTGCCTCTAGTAGGTCCCGTCACTCAGGAGATGTATTGCTACCAGCTTCGAAAATTAATATTCAGGGGCCAGAAATAAAGATCAGTACAAACGCTTGCAGATACCATCAAAGCGTCAGCTCAGGCAGCAGCTTCCAAGTCTGGGAGGATAATATAATTGAGGCAGGGGGATGGTAAACCCAGAGATGCACACGGAGGCAAATGAGAGAAACAGAAAGGCGCTCACATGCATGCCCTACGCACTCCCACGAACTCCCAGGGGTTCGTCCTTTTAGGTTTATTTATTTATTTGCTCTCTTTTCATATCTTTCTTTTTAGATGGGCCTGTGCTCTCTTTGTGAACCTCTGTCGTGTTTGTTTAAAAGAAATAGAAACAAAAACACTCACTGGAAGAAGCTCCATGCAGATTAACTCGTGCAGATTAACTGTGAGGTCAAAGTGGAAGAGACTGAAAGCTGCAGCAAGAATTAACACATGCCTGAATTCTTGCCAGCACTTTTTAACCCTTTCCTGTAGCCATATGCTAGGATTTCCATTTACAGGACAAAAGGAGGTGTTTCAGTATTCCAAGAAACAGAATCATTAGAGAAAGGGCTTTTTTTTTTTTGCCATATTTGAGAGGAATCCTTATCTTAAATTCATACAATCTTAAATCATAATTGAGTTGGTTGGGGGAGGGGCAAAAGGCAATGAGGAAGAAGGAGCTGTGCCCAGTGAACCATCCTGCTAGGAGAAGGGTTGAGTACACTTAAATGGAAAGAAAGCAGAAAACACTGATGGCATAAATCATGGTAGAAAGTCCATCTGTTGGAATGCTGACCAAGACAACTCCATTGAAATATGTGCTTGACTAAGGACCAGGAAATGGGGCCCTGAATTGCTTATGCATGCAGGTACCGGTGGGCAAAATAGTGGGAGATTTAACAAGGCAGACACACTTCTGTTTCTTCCATGACCTCTGACCTTTGTTACTTTAATTTTTAGATGTTCTGGAAACAATCTTGGAAATTCCCATATTAATATACTTTTTTCCTGATCAAATGAGCCATAGAGACAGAGGAATTCTCATATCCCAACCTAGTTAATCAACCCCACAGGAAGTCCCTATCTTATATCCTGGGGGGAAATGGCAGCCAAATGGTTCCCACTTCCTGTAGAATGAGCATCTCATATGCAAGATATTTCTTATAAAGTACACGTAAGGTAATTGTCTCAGCTTTTCATGGAAAGTAGCGGTGTGCCATCTCTAAATGAAAACCTTCTGTGATAAAGGATCATCCTGTACAAATGGTATTTGAGCAGAAAGTTTAGGGAATGGGAATTGAACACAATATAATAGGATCCCAGGTCCAACATTAACATTAGAATTACACCTAAGAAAATCAGAACTACTGATAAGTTCTGCCAATGACATAAGCCCAGCAGATTTCTTCTAGCAGATACACCAAGGAAACCTACAGGACACTTACTTTAAGCATAATTATTTATTGCATGTGGACAAAATCCAATATAAACACCCACAGCATTCACATGAGGCCAGTAGGTTTCTTCCCACTGTGGTTTCAACACTGGCAGAGGAAATTTAAATACCTTTTAGTGACATGGTCCCCACTCAGCTAGAGTAGGAAGACCATGGTTCCTCCTCACAGTCAGAATTGTATCTTATTCAGAGCTGAGTCAGTCTATAGTTACATGCTGTTGGTGACTATATCTAATGTGATCAAATGCAGCTTTAAGCATATTCTTTAGATACCTATAAAAAAAACAAGCAAATGCTATAAATATGAGACAGACTGGTTATTGATCACTAATATTACAGATCACCATACTCAGTGGAGTGGCTAGTGAAATGTACCTGTCACTTAATTCCAGTCAGAGTTGCTAGAAGAAATTGAAGTAAGACAGTTTTTTTTTTTGCCATATCTTAAATGACCAAGCCAAACAAGTAGACAGCCCACTAACTCGCTAATTTTTCTAGATGATATAAGTACTTGTCTGGGGAGAATCTTTTTTTTTCCCCTATGGGGCATTTCAGGAATTTCAATGTCTGTTTTCAAATAAATACAATTTGTCATTCACATAATGAAACCCATGGGAATAATAATTATCATTCACAAATTTTCATATACTCATTCTTCAGCAAAATCATAATAATCTCCACAAATTGTGATCTACTTCAATAACAGAATACCTTCTCACATATTAAAAGAACACATACAGAAAATTTTGTTATGTTTAGTGTCTGGGTACAATTTTAATTGTACTATTTATGATTAGTGTGCTTCATGTGCCCCAGTGGATCTTCCAATCTGAATCCTAGTCCTTGAATTAAGCTATTTTGATATGCTTCAAATATTTTCTATATTTTATTTTTGATGCTTAGAAATATACTATTTAATCATTTATTTTGTTATTATCTTACCCATATGTGCTTACCCAAGCACATATTTCAATTTATTAAATTTCTATCCATTACCTAATAAAATGAGGTTCATTTTATTGTAAACTATATGTATGCATATATCTATACATGGATTTAAATTATATTAAAATTTGAAAAAAGTTCTAGACAGTATATTGTAGGAAACTACCACTCACAATCTCTCAATACAAACAAATTGCCATTATATGAGAGTATTTATATTTATTGTTAGTGTTGTTAATGTTGTTTGTATTAAAATTTCAATTTTATTCTTAATTTAAAAGTGTCATAATAGTGTTATGTTGTGGTCAGTATCGATAGAAGCAAATTATGAGATTAAATATTGTGGGCCAGTAGAGTATTTATGTAGAATAGGATGATAGTGTTTCAAACTCTGAATTCAATTCTGGTACCTAGCCCCAAAAATAAGTCAGATGCAGTGGTCGCCTTCTGTATTGCAGGCATTTCTAACATGAAATAAGACCCAGAGACAAAAGAATTACCCAGAAGTAAGCTTGCAGAATTACATAGTCAGGAGCAAACTGTGTAGTGCAGAAACATCCAGAAAAACTACTCAATAAGATGGAAGAAAAGAACTGATTTTTGAAAGTTATCCTCTCTCAAAAGTTATATTCTGACCACCACAAGGATTCTCTGACACATACACATGTGCACACACACAAAGAGATAATAAGTAAATATGTAAATAAATTTTAAAAAATTTAAAAGTTAGATTGTATAGTTGCTCATGAGAAATTAAAATATAGCACTTAGATTTTTTAAATATTTTATTAATTTATTCACATTACATCTCAATGGCTATCCCATCGCTTGTATCCTCCCATTCCTCCCTCCCTCCCATTTTCCCCTTACTCCTCTCCCCTATGACTGTGACTGAGGGGGACTTCCTCCCCCTGTATAGGCTCATAGGGTATCAAATCTCTTCTTGGTAGCCTGCTATCCTTCCTCTGAGTGCAACCAGGTCTCCCCATCCAGGGGACATGGTCAAATATGGGGCACCAGAGTTCGTGTGAAAGTTAGACGCCACTCTCCACTCAACTGTGAGGAATGTCTTGTCCATTGGCTAGATCTGGGTGGGGGTTTGAAGTTTACTGCACGTATTGTCCTTGGCTGGAGCTATTGTTTGAACGGGATTCCTGGGCCCAAATCTGTCTATCATAATGTTCTTCTTGTAGGTTTCTAGGACCCTCTAGATACTTCTACTTTGCCATTCTCCCATGCTTCTCTCATCTAAAGTCCCAGTAGGAAGTCTTCCCCTCTGTCCCAGTTTCCTGGTAAGTCAAGACATTCATGGGACATGCCCCTTAGGCTAGTATGCAGATATAAGTGAGTATACACCATTTGACTCTTTCTGCTTCTGGGTTAACACCCTCATTATGATCATATCTAGTTCAATCCATTTGTCCACAAATTTTGGGAATTCCTTGTTTTTAATATATACAGAACTCAAGAAATTAAGCACCACCAAACCAAATAACCCAATTGAGAAATGGAGCTCAGAACTAAACAGAGAATTCTCAACAAAGGAATATGGAATGGCTGAGATATACTTAAAGAAATGCTCAATCTTCTTAGCGATCAGGGAAATGCAAATCAAAACAACTCTGAGATTCCATCTTATACCCATCAGAATGGCTAAGACCAAAAATTCAAGTGACACCACATGCTGGCAAGGATGTGGAGAGAGAGGAACACTCCTTCATTGCTGGTGGGAATGCAAACTAGTACAGCCACTTTGGAAATCTATCTGGTGCTATCTCAGAAAAATGAGAATAGGGCTTCCTCAAGTCCCAGCTATTCCACTCCTTGGAATATACCCAGAAGATTCCCCAACACACAACAAGAAAATTTGCCTAACCATGTTCATAGCAGCTTATTCATAATAGCCAGAACATGGAAACAGCCTAAGTGTCCCTCAGTAGAAGAATGGATAAAGAAACTGTGGTACATATAGACTATGGATTACTACTCAGCTATTAAAAACAAGGAATTCCCAAAATTTGTGGATAAATGGATTGAGCTAGAAATGATCATAATGAGTGAGTTAACCCAGAAGCAGAAAGACTCAAATGGTATATACTCACTTATATCTGCATATTAGCCCAAGGGGCATGTCCCACGAAAGCCTTCACTTACCAGGAAACTGAGACAGAGGAGAGGACATTCTATTGGGACTCTAGATGAGAGAAGCATGGGAGAATGGCAAAGTAGAAGGATCCAGAGGGTCCTAGAAACCTACAAGTAGAACATTATGATAGGCAGATTTGGGCCCAGGGGTCCCGCTCAAACTAAGGCACCAGCCAAGGACAATACAGGCGGTAAACCTTAAACCCCTACCCAGATCTAGCCAATGGACAGAACACTCTCCACAGTAGAGTGGAGAATGGGATATGACTTTCTCACATACTCTGGTGCCTCACCTTTGACCATGTCCCCTGGAGGGGGAGACCTGGTGTCACTCAGAGGAAGGACAGCAGGTTACCAAGAAGAGACTTGATACCCTATGAGCATATACGGGGGAGGTAATCCCCCACAGGAACAGTCATAGGGCAGGGGAATAAGGGGAAAATGGGAGGGAGGGAAGAATGGGAGGATACAAAGGATAGGATAACCATTGAGATGTAATAAGAATAAATTAATAAAGGAAAAAAAAACATTCTCATCCTTAAACACCATAACAAAAGGTGTAATAAAGATGCTATTCTAAATGCCATTAAATAATTGAGCAGAGTAAAAAAAAAATACTGAATACAAAGTTTAGAGGATGACTTAGTGGCTGAGAGCACCATTAATTCTCCCAGAAATTCCAAGCACCTACAGTGCCTCACAACGATTTGTAACTCCAGTTCCAGTGATGTCACATCCTTTTCTGGCCTCCATAGGCATCAGGCACTCATGTAGTGCACAGACATGCAAGCAAACAAATCACCCATACACATAAAATAACAATGTTTAAAAAGAAAGTACTGAATACAAGGGGAATATAATACAGCGAACATGCATAAAATAGCTGAATGCTGCATGAAAGTATCTGTGAATAAGAAGCATCATAAGTGTGGTGGCTTGAGTGAGAATGGTTCCCAGAGACTCACATACTTGAATGCTTAGTCACCAAGGAAAGAGACTGTTCGTGGATTAGAAAAATTAGAAGGTATGGCTCTGATGATATAGGTGTGACTTTGTAGAAGGAAGTGGTGTGTCATTGCGGATGGACTCTGATGTTTCAAAAGACCATGCTAGGTTCCCCCCCCCCCATCTCTCTCTCTCTCTCTCTCTCTCTCTCTCTCTCTCTCTCTCTCTCTCTCTCTCTCTCTCCTCTCTCCTTTCTTTCCCTTCCTTTCCTTTTCCTTCCCTCCCTCCCTTCCTCCCCTCCTCTCCCTCTGTGTGTATGGGTCTGCATATTGTTCATGCTGACTGTGGCTCATGGTGTAAAACTGTCAGCTACTGCTCCAGTGCCATGTTTGTCTCCTTCTAGCCACAAGGATATCATGGATTAAACATCTATGAGTGTGGCAAAGTCCCTATTAAATACTTTATTTTATAAGAGTAGTCTTGGTCATAGTGCTTTTTCACAGCAATAGAATAGTGACTGAGACAATGAGAAACAGAAGTTTATCTTTATACTGTTAAAATAATTGATTAACCATTAAGGCATTAAAAATTGTAAATGTACACTATTGAAACAAAGCTTTACATGGTGATCCAACAGCTGGTGGAGACGTAGGCATAGAAACACACATAGACACGCAGACACTCACACATAGATGCACACCCACACACACATAAAACGGCTTTTCTAGAGCACATTCTATAACTGCACAGTAGACTGCACACCAGACATTCCTATAAACTATTCATAAAATAAAAATCAGTGAATTCCAAATACAGATAGGATTACTATATCAGAATTCCCTGAGAAATCTATTGTAAATAGAGAAATCCAAAATGTTTGCATACTGCGCAAAGCCCTTCTGAAGAGCATGGTTCAAAGGTAAAGTTAGAGATATTTCACAAAAGAATGAAATGAAAACAGGCATATCAATATTCATGTTTGAAGCCAGGCAGATTTTGAGGAAGATTTGTAGCAATAAAAGCTTAGAAGACTAAAAGCTTCAAAATAATGATTGAAACATAGAAATTCAGAAACATAAAAAAGAGGAAATTAATTCAAAACAAAGAAGCTCTATGCTGTGTGTGTTCCCACCTGTACATTAAAGAAGAAGAGGATTTGTTCAAGTGGCATACAAGGATCCTGTGAGATCTGGCAGCATAAGAAACCCAGGTGTGGTCCAGCCTCATCCACCTGATCACATTTACCTCAGGCTACCTTCAAAACTGCTGTCTTTACTCAAGCCACACCGGTGCCTCACAGTATGTAGAACCCTTTTTTATGTCTCAGCTCTTGAGTTTTCACACATGTTCTTGTCTCTGCATAATAATGTTCTTTTCCTCCCTATTTATTTCCTACGTATTTTGCAGGTCCCTTCTTAAAGACATTTTCTTCCCTGACTAATCAATTAAGTCAGTTCTTCACATTAAGAAATATATTTTGTTTTGTTTTTATTATCAATACTAAGCCCATGGCAGTGGTTACTTAAGAAATTTTCTACCACTAAAGGTACATTTCTAGTTCTATCTTAAATATTCTAATATTTGAAACATAAATGATGCCCCTCTACAAGGTTGAATATTTGTTTGTGTTTTTTTTTTTTTTTTTGAGTTTTGCCTAGTTTTGCCATACATTTCTTGGTGGCAAAATTTTTGCCTTGTATTACCTGTGTTGTGGAATAAAAGTTAAATGACTGAGTATTTTATATCCAAATACTACTATTCATGTTATGCCCCATTTCTTGATTTTCATATACTATTTGAACATTAAAGAATCTTCCTGTAAGTTAGGTTAAAAAGATAATACAAGAGTACTGTTTAGTTTTCTCTTCCCCATAATAAAATAACTGACACTTAAAAATCTGTCTCCTAGGATATCCCAAATCCAATCAAACTGACAATAAAGACTAGTCACCATAAGAACACACAAAGTCCAAGTGACCTGGTATTCCTTATTTGAGTCCAAAGTTGTATTAAAGAAACATATTGCTTTGACATCAGTACTTAGATTTACAGAATTATCTGAATTCACCAAGTGATATAATGAACCCTTCATACTCAAGTAAACCAAAATTAATTTTGAACATAATTCCCCAGTTAAATATAGACAATATATTTTAACTCATGTAGGCTTTGATCTTTTTAAAAAAAACCTACTGTATTTGGGATTCTTTATTGCCTCTACCTCCCTTCCAACCCATTTACTCTAGATAGGACAAGAAGGTTAATATGGACAGGAAAAAATAGACCTTTTTTTTTTAGACTCATTTTCTTGGGGGCAATTCCACTCTTTGTTGTCAGGATGCCAGACGACCCGTTAAACACCAAACCAGAAATTTTAAAAAATGACAGCAGCAGGTAGCAGCCTAAGTGCCGAATCTTGAAGCATTCTCTGGAGCAGGATTTCTCTTTAGGAGCATCTAGAGGCAGAACAATGAACAGCGAAGCCATGTGAGTGATGCAAAACTGATTCATCTTTGTTATTTGTACTATGTATGCTCTCCTATAGTCCATATAAAATGTTTTGCAGCTGCAGAAGGCAGTTTCCCTTCCAGTGGACAGACACCACAAGTCTGTTAAACATCCCATATTTGAGATCAAACCAAAAGTATTTTTACATCCACTACAAACTCATTTTACCAAATCCTTCATTTATTGATTCCACAAGTTACCAGTGTCACACCACCTACTAGATGCTGAACAACACAGATATGTGTAAATTATTATATTTTTCCTCTCATAACCTATCAAGGTTTACTATTATGCTGCTTAATTATCAAGTTTCTTCATACACATTTTATGCAAAGTGACTTAAGCCGAAATATTTGTTAACTAACAAATTTTTGTGACAAATTAGGCAATTTTTAATATTGAATACAATGACAAGAAACACTTTTGAAATTACTAAAGCTTGTCATAGCTATGGAGTTAAGTGATTTAAAAATTTTTAATAACTTGGCCACATTCTAGAAATCAATATATAGTTGAGAATTCATTGAAAAAATACTGAATAAAATTTCAATAACAAAATTCTCTTCAGGAACTATCTGACTTCACTTTGGGAAAGAGGGAGGGGTAGAGAAAAAATTTTTAGTGTTAATTTTATTAATTTATTCAGATTACAACTCAATTGTTATCCCATCACTTGTATCTTCCCATTCCTCCCTCCCTCCCACTTTCATTCTATTCCCCTCCCCTAGGTCTATGACCGAGGGGGACCTCCTCCCCCACTATATGGTCATAGGCTATCAAGTCTCATCTTGGTAGCCTGCCTATTCTTTCTTTGAGTGCCACCAGGCCTCCCCACCAAGGGGAGGTGGTCAAAGATAGGGCATCAGAGTTCATGTCACAGTCAGTCCCTGCTCTCTACATAACTGTGGAGAATGTCCTGTCCATTGGGTAGATCAGAGTAGGGGTTGGATATTTACTACTTGTATTGTCCTTGGTTAGTGCAATAGTTTGAGCAGACCCCCCCCCCCGGGCCCCAATCCACCCATCAAGATGTTCTTCTTGTAGGTTTCTATGACCCTCTGTGTTCTTTTATTTCTCCATCTCCTATATTTCTCTTACCTAGAGTCTCAGTAGGATGTCCTCATACCTATCTCAAGCTCAGTCTTATTCATAATAGCCAGAACCTGGACATAGCCTAAATGTCCCTCAGTTGAAGAATGGATAAAAAAAAAAACTGTTGTACATTTACACTATGGAATACTACTCAGCTATTAAAAACATGTGGGGAGAGGGGATTGACTCTGACATGAACTCTGGTTTCCTATATTTGACCACCTCCCCTTGGTGGGGAGGCCTGGTGACACTCAAAGAAAGAAGAAGCAGGCTACCAAGATGAGACTTGATAGCCTATGACCATATAGTGGTGGAAAAGGTCCCCCTCAGTCTTAGACCTAGGGGAGGGGAATAGGGTGAAAGTGAGAGGGAAGGAACAATGGGAGGATACACGTGACAGGATAACAACTTAGTTGTAATCTGAAAAAATTAATAAAATTAAAATTATATAAAAAAATAAAAAACAAGGAAATACCGAAATTTTTGGACAAATGGATGGAACTAGAAATGATCATAATAAATGAGTTAACCCAGAAGCAGAAAGACTAACATGGTATATACTCACTTATAATTGGGCACTAGCCCAAAAGCCTTGTCCCACAAAAGAGGGACAGAAAAATATTTTAATGTTTAGTATTTAACGTTCTTAAGCCATATTTTCACCATCTACAAAATAGAAGTAATACTGGTAACTATCTTGTAGCCCATTACAAGCTAATGAAATCATCTCAATCAAGTACTAATAATTATGCGGAGCAGATAACTAGCCCTTTGAAAACAGTAAGGGCCCCCTGTTGTATTGTGTAATGGTATATTTACATAAATCTTGTGTAACTGGATTAATATATAAACATAGATAATATATTACACAATTGGATCTTATTATATACATATAACCTTTAAACTTTTAATTTAATTTCATAGTTGCATAAGATATACATTACATTCAGAGTCCCAAATAGTCCTATAAATATATATGACAACAATAAACTGTTATGACCCAGGATGGATTCTTAACTCCTGTTTTGGAGGAAATTGAGCATAATACAACCAATAAGTAGTAAAATACCACACACACATCTACTGTCTTCATAAATTACCAGTATTTTTCTTTTACGTCTAAATACCTTAACATTGGGGACATTTTAATTTTACTCTCACAGAATCCAAATGTATATAAAAATCTCACACAAATGTTGGCATTGTCAAGGACAGTTCTCTTATTATTTACTTTACATTCCAATTTCAGAATCATTTCTGAAGCATTTAGTAATACAAATTATTAAGTATACATGACTTATATATATACCTCGCTGTATGTACAATGCCCAGAGTCTACATCATGAGTAGTCTGTGTCTAGCTAAGGATGAAGATTGACCAAGCACAGATCATTAACTTCTAGGGAGTAGATTTTACCTGTTTCAAATTCTGTAAAGCTTTCCTATGATAAAAACAGAACAAAACCAAAAAATATTCTGTGGACTTGAAAGTGAAACAAAGTAATTTTTTCTTTAATTTAGAATAATCTAAAGAGTGCAAAAATTATTTCCTGGATATTAATTGCTTATTATGTAGGAGTCATATACATACTGTTCTACAAACCATTTGGTTATGATATTTTTTTGTTTACAAAGGCTGTATCATTGGAATTTCTTGTGGAATTAACATAGAAAAAAAGATACATTTTATTCTAGTCTATTCTGTGTCCTAAGAGGACATAGTGATTGACAAATTACAAACATTTATGATACAATATTTGCTTGTATTGTGTGGTGGCAGAAGGAGCAGATAACTTGTTTTGGTTTGAATGCATGTGCTAGATTTTCATGTCTTGTGAACTTAGTTCAAGGTAAAATTGTTGGAAGATGTTGCCCATCAGAAGGTACTTTCTTCATGACTTCTCTGCTTTCATAAAGGGGCTGCAGTAATGAATGATCAAGTTCAATCGTGATTTGTACTCTAGAAATTCTCCCTTATGTCCTAAAATGGCACAGCATGTAAACTATTGCTGCCTCCCAGCTCCATGATCATGTTTCATAGGAAACATAAATGAGAGCAAAGGGATGTTATTTGTTATGTAGTTTCCTCTTTCTGGGATGCTATCATAGGAATACAAAGCAGGCTGTGGCAGCAGCAATGTGATGTCACAGTTGAAGAATATTTTCATTGACAAAAGATATAAAAATGTGTTTTAAAGTATGCTTTTCTTCATTGAGCTCTTCAGATGATGTTAAATGTATTCATGAGCCCTGAAAATTAATCTTCTATTATTTGGGTTCATGGCTAGATTATATTTTCTTTATATTTAGGACAAAGGATGTTTCCTTTAAATATAGAAATGTGTCTCACTCAAGATTCTCTACCAACACCATGAGAACCACATCCTATTTAGTTGATTTAGATTCTTGATCTCCATAAAAGGACAAGATAGAGATGTGAAAAAAGTCAGGTGAACGTCCTGAATTGAATGGAATTAAAATGAATTTCACACTCCATCTGAAACTAAGTTGAAGTGTGAAACTTGTTAAAAATAGCTGATAGTGTTATTATTGCCTTATGGGTCTTCAGAATTTTAAAACTTAATTCTCACTGGCAACACCCCTCATGATTGTTATAAGGCTGTGTATATAGATGTTGATACAGATAATTGTTATTTCATTTTTATGTAATGATGTGGAATGACCAACATGCATAATGTCTAGATGGTCAAATTAAAGTTCAGGGAACACTTAGAAGTGATGGACTTAAATTCGATGGATATTATGAGCAGATTGCTGGTCATTTTCTCTAGTCATTACTTCCCTCTGGTGATATCAAGAAGGGTATACTGTGCACATCTTAGTCTTCTCTGAGGTAAATTTCTGAATCAGCCATTTATGTTTAGGTAAATATGCTAGCAAGGAGCAGTTAACGGAGTATGTTGTTTTTGTTCACCTTGCTTGAGGATGAGTAGAGGGATGTGGTAGCTCCAAACCATCAGATTAAGCAATGAGTAATGTTCATGATCCTTACAACATTCACTATTGCATTATATTCAGTTAGTCATATATGTATTAAAATAATTTATATTACTTCCCATAGAAAATAAACATATAAATATATACATGCACATATACATCATGTATACATGACATTATACCTAGTATATCTCATATATTATACTTTATTTAAATTGTATATATTGTACAGATTACTATTGTATCTGAATTCTAAAATTTTAAAAATCTGAATGAAAAATTTAAATATAGTTACTAATAAGTGTTACAATGATTTCATATTACTATGGGAAGTACTTAAGGCTATGTTTTCTTAGTCTACATATAAAAGAAAGTGTCTTAGTCACAGTCATAGGGGAGAGGAGTAGGGGGAAAGCAGGACGGAAGGAGGAATGGGAGGATACAAGGGAGGGGATAACTATTGAATTGTAAATGAATTAATTAATTAAAAAGTGTAAAAAAATCTATAAAGAGAAGCAGCAAAGCAGAAAGGGAATGTTATTAAAACAGCAGTATTTTGGGGCTGACAGGGGGATATATTATTTTTTTATTCTTCTTTGAAATAAAAGAAAAGAAAAGAAAGTGTCACTCTCAGGTGCTTGAGACAAATAAACAACCTTCTGCCATATCAAGCAACGGGGAGTTTACACGGTAAAGAGGGCTGTTTTATCCACATTTCCTCCTCAAGGCTTCTCAAGAATGTCATCAGCTAACCACAATAACCATCTCAGATGTTCATTTCATAAAAAAAAAATCCATCTAAAGCTAAAAGTAGAATCTGAGCGCAATTTACAAGATAGGTTAAATATTATTTAGAATTTGAAATGCAGATTCTAGCTTGTTTTCCTGCATTGTGATAGCAATTCATGCCTAAGGCATATGCAGGGTAATATAACTCACCAGGATCTAATCCTGGGTGGCCTTTTCTACTAGGAATTAATGTGTCAAATTAGTGTTTTGAGAACAATTCAGAGAAACACAGAATCTGTGACTCTTAGGAATAATTGGGAAATTGACCATGGCTAGGTAACCAACAAACAACAAGAAAATTTGCTCAACCATGTTCATAGCAGCTTATTCATAATAGCCAGAACATGGAAACAGTCTAAGTGTCCCTCAGTAGAAGAATGGATAAAGAAACTGTGGTACATATAAACTATGGATTACTACTCAGCTATTAAAAACAAGGAATTCCCAAAATTTGTGGATAAATGGATTGAGCTAGAAATGATCATAATGTTAACCCAGAAGTAGAAAGACTCAATGGTATATACTCACTTATATCTGCATACTAGCCCAAGGGGCATGTCCCACCAAAGCCTTCGCTTACCAGGAAACTGAGACAGAGGAGAGGACATTCTATTGGGACTCTAGATGAGAGAAGAATGGGAGAATAGCAAAGTAGAAGGATCCAGAGGGTCCTAGAAACCTACAAGTAGAACATTATGGTAGGCAGATTTGGGCCCAGGGGTCCCACTCAAACTAAGGCACCAGCCAAGGACAATACAGGCTGTAAACTTTAAACCCCTACCCAGATCTAGCCAATGGTCAGAACATTCTCCACAGTAGAGTGGAGAGTTGGATATGACTTTCTCACGTACTCTGGTGCCTCATATTTGACCATTTTCCCTGGATGGGGAGACCTGGTGGCACTCAGAGGAAGGACAGCAGGTTACCAAGAAGAGACTTGATACCCTATGAGCATATACAGGGGGAGGAAATTTCCCTCAGGAACTGTCATAGGGGAGGGGAATAAGGGGAAAATGGGAGGGAGGGAAGAATGGGAGGACACAAGGGATGGGATAACCATTGAGATGTAACAAGAATAAATTAATAAAAAAAATTTTTAAGGATAATTTAAAGACATTTGTATCAAATGAATTAAACATTGTACTTTAGAGTTAAGAGTTTTAATTTTTCCTAGTCTACTTTCATATATAAGTTCCATACTTAACTAGTATCTTTATGGATTTTGAATTTTGAAAAAGTAAAAAAAAAATTATGTTTGTTTGTGTTGTGTTTGCATGTGTGCAAGCCATGGATATTCAGGTGCTTGTGAAGGAGAAGAAAGGGTGATAGATTAGCTAAGGCTGGAGTGACAGGCCAGTGTCACTGTCAGTTCCCAGTGTCAGTGCTGGGAACCAATAAAGATAAATGAATTACAATAGTGTGTAGGAAGGCTTATACTACGTAAAGCTTATGTTTGGTGTTGAACAAACACATTAAAAAGTATAATGAAATGTGTGGTATTAAGAAACAAAGTAACATCAAAGCTTGGGTAATTGTATAATTTCACATAAAGTTTTTTATGTGGACTAAAGAGTAAGTGTACACACCCCCGTTAAATAGGGTAACAAATACCTGACTAAAATACTTCACAAGTAGATGCCATTCAAAAATATGTCTGTGTAATTCTAGTGAAGTATATAGAGCACCGAATGTAATTAGCACATAAGAAGCTTGTTTGTGATACGGATAATCATAAAAGCTCTGCTGTTTAGTACATGGAAGCTGTGCTTAGATTGAATTAGAAGCAGAGGTATTGTTAACTTCAAGTTTTCAAAGGTGTAGCTGAAGCCACAGTGGGAACATAGCGGAGAGTGGGAGGAAAGGGACATGACTTAGATGGCAAAGATGCTGAAGGAATTCCTTCTAATACCATGAGGATGTGCTTCAGGAGATCAGCTCTTGAGATCAAAATGATCATTTTTTCCCCCAGACTAAGCCCTAATACTTATTAGCTATATTATCTTAACAAGGCAAAACAAGGACCTATAAACCTTTTCTCTAACATGAACCTAAATTTTACACCTGTTGGGCCAATTACCCTATCTTTCAGAAGAAAAAAATTTAAGATAAAGAGAAATAGTATGAAAGAAACCTTTAAGAATCACATCAAAGGGAGGGTGTTAACCTGATTGTGTGATTTTTAGGTGGGCATGTTTTATTTCTTTCCCACTGTTAGTTGGTCAAGTGTGTATGTCTATAAGTTGTATGAAGGATTGGATAGTACTTTGTACTAGTGTAATCAGTTTGAGAAAGCGCTCAATGTTTGTAACTGAAAAAGCAATCCCCATAGTAGAAGAGAAAGAATGTTTCAGTTGTCATATGAACATTGAAACCCTTTCCTTCTTACAACTTACAAATGAAAGGGCATTTTCAATATAATATCACTTAGACTATAGTCAACATAGAGATGCACAATTAATCCCAGTGCCCAGAAGGGATTGAGTTCTCAGCCTATAATGGGACACCTTTATTAACTACCCACAGAGACCCAAGGAAAATCTCTTGAAAAGAAGATGCAAGAATGAAGAGCTGACGGATGGCAAGAATACTGTGAGATTCTGTTTGCTGGACATATTATAGCTATAAAGCTCCTAAACTGATGCCAGCTGTGGCTGCCTGCACAACACCTACATAAGATTGAGGCTGCCAAAGTGTTCCCATAGATGAAAAAGATGATCTGTGCTGTTAACTTCCTAACAAGGAGTTATGTGCAGTTGGTAGATTCTGGAGAAGGGAATATCATTTTTTTATTGAGCACATGGCCCCTGGTAGGTTTCCCATGCTCTGCCAACAGGCCTTACATCCACACATATCTGAGTAGCACTGGCACACCTCTCTCTTATTAGTTATTATATGCCTAGTAGGCAGCCTTGAAATTATGAGCAATACAGACAAATAACACTCTATGTCATGAGAATATTGTATTTGTATATTTAAGTGTGGGGTATATGTGTGCATGTGTGTATGCATGTGTGTGTGTGTGTGGGTTTGTGTGTGTAACAATTAATAAAAAAGAGTCTATGAACTTGAAAGTGCAAGGGGAGGTGCATAGGAGGAGTTTGAAGGAGTAAATGTAAGGAAGAAATGAAGTGATTATATCACTTTTTAATATCAAAGTATTTTAAAAATAAACATAAAAGTTCACATAGCCTAGCATCTGAAAAATCCTCTCCCTGGAAATGAAGCATTCCTAGCACATCAGCCCTACCCAATGATGCTCACTCACCCAAAAACCCCTATCCACTTCCCCAAGGTTCATAGAGCTCTTATCCCTGCCCCCATTAAGGAGAGCTGCATCTCCATCTGATTTCCACGCTGCTACCCTGTTTCCTCTCTTCATGTGGGAAGAGCAGGGGCAGGATGGCAGAGGTCTTGGCGAGATAAGGGAAACCAAGGGCAGGAGCTTCCCTGAGACAAGATAGAGACCTGTGGTAGAATTGGCTCATGGGAGGATCTGGTGTGACTCTTGCTGAGATTCCTCATACTAGGGGTCATGGAGATTAAAAAGACAACCTTAAGGACAAGACTTCTAGTGTAGGGAGGGGAACCCATAAAAACCTTCCACACAAAATTTACCCTACCTACAAGAAGTGAAGAGATAATTACAAAACGGAGAATGAGAGAATATCCAACCAATGCCTGGCACATCCTGAGACCCACCCCATGGGATAGAGCCAATCACTGACACTACTAATGATACTCTACTATGCTTGCAGACAGGAGCCTACATATCTGTACTCTGAGAGGCTCCACACAGTAGGAGATGGAAACAGATGCTAAGACCCACAGCCAAACATTACTCGGAGCCCAGCAGAGAGTTTCACCATCTGTGCAGATCCCCTGATGGGTGGAGGCTCTCAAAGGACATTTGTGTTGGGCTAATATCCACTTATAAGTGAGTATATACTATGCATGTCTTTCTGGGTCTTGGTTACCTCACTAAGAATGATCATTTCTAGAAGTATGGGGAGATGGAAGGACCCAGAGGGTTCAACAGCCCCATAAGGAGACCATCAAGGCCAGCGGATCTCGACCCAGGGAGGTCTACATAAACTATTTATTCAACCAAGGACAATGCATGCAGTAAACCTAGACCCCCTGTTCAGATCTAGCCAATGGACAGCTCATTCTCCACGGTTATGAGGAAAGTGGGGACTGCCTCTGACATGAACTCAGATGCTGCCATTTTGATCACTTCCCCTTGGTGGGGAGACCTGGAGGGCACAAATTCAGACAGCAGGCTATCTGGATGGGACCTGATAGGCTGTGGTCATATAGTGGGGGAGGAGGTCCTCTTATGTCACAGGTCTAAGGGAGGAGAATAGGGCAGAAAAGGGAAGGAGGGAGGGAACTGGAAGATACAAGGGAGAGGATAACAATAGGTATATAATCTTAATAAATTATAACAAATTAAAAGAAAATTAGCCAGAGCACAGGGAGGGAAGTGTTGGGGGAGGGATAGAAGAACATGGAAGAGGTAAGAACTCCACAAAAAGACCAACAAAATCAACCAAGCTGGGCCTGTGGTGGGGGGCTGCTTACAGAGACTAAAGCACCAACCAAGGACCATGCATGGACTGGACCTAGGCCTCTTTACATATGTATCTGCTGAGCATCTTAGTCTTCATGTGGGTCCCTAGTAAGGGGAGCTGGGGTTTTCTCTTACATGTACTCTGTTGCCTACTTTTCAATGGAAAAAGATGTGCTCAGTCTGTATGAGACTTGAAGTGCTGGGGTTGGTTGGTAGGAAGTGGAGGTCCCTTTTCTTAGAAAAAGGGTAGGGGGAATAGGAGGAAGAAGGTGGGAATGTGAGCCTGGGAAAAGAGGATGCACAGCATTATGTAAAGTAAATTAAATAAATAAATAAATAAATAAATAAATAGATGTGAGAGGGAGAGCAAGCTGTATTACTGGAGGTGCTATGTTGTTGATTTCTGGGAGAGCTGTTTCTGAAAGGGCTGTGACACAAAATCAGCTATATTTGAGATAGCAATCTCCACCCCAAGCTCTCACTGCCGAATCAGAATCATTCCTTTAAGTACATCACCTGTACATATCCGTGCCTAGACACCCCAAAGGGAAGAAGCAGGTGCCCGGTTCCAGAGCAGCATAGATATAAACAGGAAATTCTCAGAAGAAGAATGTCAAAATGGTTAAGAAGCACTTAAAGAAATGTTCAGCATCCTTAGTCATCAGGGAAATGCAAATCAAAATGACTCTGAGATTCCATTTTACCCCTTTCAGCATGGTCATGATCAATAACTCAAGTATCAGCACATGCTAGCAAGAATGTGGAACAAGAGGAACACTCCTCCACTGCTGGTGGTAGTGCAGACTTGTACAACCACTTTGTAAATCAATCTGGTGCTTTCTCAGAAAATTAGGAATAGTGCTACCTCAAGACCAAGCAATACCACTCCTGAGAATATACCCAAAGTTTGCTCCACTATACCACAAAGACACTTGTTCAACTATGTTCATAAAACTTTATTTCTAATAGCCAGAAACTGGAAAATAGTCCCTCACTGGAAAAATGGATAAAGAAAATGTGGTACATTTGCACAATGGAATATTACTCAGCTACTAAAAACAATGACATCATGAAATTTTTCAGGCAAATGGATGGAGCTAGAAAATATCATCCTGAGTGAGGTACCCAAATCTACAAAGACAAACTTGGTGTGTACTTATTTATAAGCGGTTGGTAGTCACAAAGTACAGGATAACCATCCTACAATCCACAGATCCAAAGAAGGTAAGTAACAAGGAGGTCTCAAGGGGTGGGAGTGGGGGACACTTGAATCTCACTGAGAATGGGAAATAGAATGTGGTGGCTAGAAAGAAGGGAATGGCTGGAGGGCTGGGGAGGGGAGCAGGAGGGATCAAGTCAGGGATGGGGTAAGAGAGTTTGAGGATAGAGAACTGAGAAGTGGTGGAAGCTAGAAAGCTAGGACTATGTGGCTCCTGGGAATCTAGGAGTGTGACTCTGGCTGGGACCCATAGCAAAGAGGATTTGGATCCTGAAATGGCCATCTCCTATACCCAGAAAAGACGACTCATAGAGGACCTGAGACACCAGAACAGACACAAAACTGTAGAGCCACAATTTCTCCTGCCAACAAAATGTGCAGTGTTAAAGGTGAGGCAGAAATTGAAGAAACGGCCAACCAATGAGTGGGCAAGCTTGAGACTTATTCCATGGGAGAGAACCCACCCCTGACACAATTAATGATAATCTGCTAATACTTCCAGAAAGGCACCTGGCATGGCTGTCATCTGGGAGGCTTCACCGAATGAACAACTGATAGAAACAGATGAGGAGACCCACAGCCAAACATTGGGAGGAGCTTGGGGAATTCTATGGAAGAGGAAGGACAAAGGATTGAAAGAGTCAGAGAAGCCAAGAAAACCTACAGAATCAAATAACCTGGGAACAGAGTGGCCTGCAGAGACAGAACCACCAAACTGAGAGCACAGTTGGAACAGATGCAGGCCCTCAGCCCGTGCGTAACTGTCATGCAGCTTGATTGATCCTCATGTGGGATTCCTAACAGTGGGAGCAGGAGTTGTATATGACTGTGTTGCTTGCCTTTGGATCTCTTTCCCCCTAGCTGCTCTGCCATGCCTAGCCATGGTGGGAGAGGATGTGACCAGTCCTACTGAAAATTGATATGCCTGTAGGCCCATATCCATGGAACATCTCTTTTTCTTTTTCTTTTTTTCTTTTCTTTTCTTTTTTTATCATTTACTAAGGAAAGGGGAGGACAAAAGGACAGTGGGGTGGGGGAGGGGATAAGAAGGGGAGATGTGGGGGAGAGGAGGGAGGGGAGACTGTGATTGAGTGTAAAGTAAATAAATTGATTAAATAACCTTAAAAAAGGAACTCTGTGGCTTCCAAGTAAAAACAAAAACTTATACATAAATCTAGCTGTAAATGCCTAGATATCTATATGTGTATGCACGCATGTATACATATATATGAATATTTTATATTAGAAAGATTATCCCAGTGTGCATTATATTTTAATTATTGTGGTTATTTGCATATAATTATTTTTAAAAATGTAATATAAACTTAGATTTCTACTGACCTTGTTTGAGATATATTTTGCTCTTTAAGTTACTAGAACATATCCATTTCAATAGATGTAAACATTAGTGAAATTCATACTTTTCACTGATTGAAATAAAAAGGTAGAGTTTCTAGCAAGAGCAAAAGTGTTTCACTTTTGTTATAAAACCCATCTACAGAGTTGCAACAGATTGTATCTGATACAGTGGTGCTTTTGAGCATGTGTTTTATAATAATTTTTTAAAAGCCTCAGTATGTAAAATAGGGTTGTAACTTGAATATGAAGTGTAAAGTTTTGAGATTCATGTCTATCAAGATACCTAATTCATTTTTTCTCACTCTCCCCTGTGAGTGTGTGTGGCAGGAGACAGGAGGTAGCAAGATTCCTCATAAATGAACAGAGTCAAAATAAACATTAAGTTAGCTGGTGTTATGTATGTGGCCACTGAAGTAATGCTTGATTCCTTGAACTCTCTCCGGGAAAATACAATTTGTAAACTTCTATTTAACACAATTTTAAAGAGAAAATGAAACAGGAAGGCAAGAAATATCTACTTCCCAAGCAGCATCCACAACGAACTTATGAGAAAAATGTAGAGGAAAAAGTGCAGGGTACCTGGAAGAGGAAAACTCAGTTTGGCATAATGATTGTTCAGAAAAATAACAGAAGCAGAATTCTGGAACCCAGACCTTGCCTTCATGTTGAAGAGGCCAACATTTCATAAAGGAGATTCAGATCTTTCTCCTCTACAGATGTTAAGCTTCATTTGAAATTTTTTATCACTTTCATAAACATGTACACAAGCCACAGGCTCAGCTCAGCAATGTTTAGACATTCAGTCCTAAATTCTTATAAGGTGAAATTCTTTGTAATAAACCTCCAGTAACACCTTGTCAAATCAGACGTGAAATAATTAAAGGAAGAAAAGAGAGCAGATGGCTCTGTACCTGCCCATGGAGGTTATATCACTTCTATTGGGAAGTAAAAGAAATGACGTGCTATATTTTTGCTTAACAAGAATGCAAATATTATTATAATAATAGTTACACACAACCAAACAATGTGCAATTACAATTCACAATGATTTTTCTGAGTTTTAATAGGCTTTGAACATCTTGTCCTGTAAATTGTGCAACCTTTCTATTTAATTTTCTCAGTGTTGGACATGTTTCTAAATGCCTCTGGATATGGAGCATTTTATAGATAGTGTTAGATGCTATCAGAAAATGTTACACAAATTCAATTCAGTTCTAATTTAGTAAAATGAGAAGACAATACATACAGAAGTATAGTCTACAGAAGATCTTTTTTAAAATGTGCTGAATTATTTTTGTCTTATTTTCATGCAAATTTCATTAGGAAAATATTGGTTTACAGAAGTAGTAACAGTCAATTGAGGAAAAACATGACAGTGTTTAAATAAATATCAGATATCTTAGCTACACTTATTGTTTGTCTTGTTAGAGTATTTTATTTGTTTATTTGTTTTGATTGATCGTTCATTGGTTTGGTTTGGTTCGGTTCTCTGGACATTCAAATAAACAAATAGACTAACCACTAACTTAGAATTAATGTGCCACTTCCTCTAAATAAGATCATTCTGCTTGGACTGACAAGTTACTCATTTATAAAGAGTAACAATCGCAAAGGTAGTGAGGAACAAGCAATGGGAAATGATTTTATTTGAAGTTACTACAGCATCTTATTACTTCTTCAAAATAATATTATTACTAAAAAGCAATACTTGTTATTGAAAAGAAAAATACTAGTGGTCTCTAAACACATTCCCACCTGAGGAACACTGAAAAGCAGAAAATTTGAATTTGAATTAACCCAACTCAAAGCTCAACAACAATGAACTCCAGACTTCATGGTAGTAAATTCTGCAGTTATCCAAGTTCAGTGTCACTTCACAACAAAGATCAGTCTAGAACACTCTCTACTTATTTGTGTCTATATATCTTACTACACACACACACACACACACACACACACACACACACACACACACACACAAATATATATGATAATTTTACCCAGACTATTAATAATGGATATTACATTTAAAATTTTTATTTGTAAGGCAACTAATAATTTTCCTAACTAGGATCTACTTTTATTAAGTCGAGGGTGTTTTAGGTCCCGTTTGACGTTTCCAACGCCTACAGAAACCTCAGTTATCAACATTTGTTAATGAATTAAACATAAAGAATTCATGAGCAAAATAATGAAATTGAATAAAAGTGGTCTCACATTGTCTGACGTGGTAATTATCTAGTTTCATATTTATGCTACAATAGCTTGGAGAAAAATGGCAAAATTATTGAGATCATTAAATGTCAGATCCAGAGACACCTAACATAAGACACTGCCTTGAGAGTGACTAAATCTGAAACTTGTTAGAAGCCATCTAACCATGCCTGGCCTCTTTTTGTGACATGCAACACTGAGATGAAGTTTTATGATGCCTTGAAAAATAAAATAAAATAAATAATTTCTGTGAAATACTTTACTTTTAAAAAATGCTGCATGTATTGGTTACTTTTCTGGGTGCTGTGGTAAGATATTTGACACAAACAAGAAATGATAGGATTATTTGGGCTTACAGTTGTCAGGTACGGTCTGTCACATCTGGAAAGACACTGTGGCAGGAGTGATAGACAGCTCATCACACTGCATCTGCAGCCTGAAAACAGAAAGATGAGGGTTAGGGCTCAGCTCCCTCTATGTTGCGTTCAGCCCGAGGTTCCAGTTCACGGGCAGAGAGTATTATGCAGAGATGTTCTCACCTCAATTAACAAAACTTAAAATCTCCTTCACAGGTATGCCCACAAATCAGTTTCCATGGTGACGCTCACGAACCTCAAACCAACAATTAAGTATCACACTCAGCAAGTGGTTTCAATATTTTGATTAGGAATTCATGTGACTTCTCCTTCCCAAAGTAAGTACATCTGTCCGTGGTCTTCCGCTACAAATTTTAAATGGAAGTTTCCAGGATGCTTTCTACACTTTAATTTCACATTAGTAAAGGTTATATTTAGAGTAGGCACAATAGGCTAGGGGTTACCACAATACCTAGGGAGGACTTAAATACTTTCTTTTTAGAGACAATTTGTTCATAACCTTTTAGAATTATTTCAAATCCACTCCTATATGAGTGTACAAAGCACAATTACACCAAGAAATATAATTTTTCCCAAGTTAGTACAATTTATTTTATTTCAGAACAATTCACATAAGGTGAATGATAAATCAAGGACATTTCTTTGCAACAGGCCTGTGATATCAAAAGTGCATTGCTGTTAAACACAAAAGACTTAACTATTTTTAACATTGACAAATCAGTGTGCTGTGGGGAGAAGGATATAACCCGAATTAAAAAATAAAATAAAATAAAAATAAAATATTTATTTTGCCATTCTCCCATGCTTCGCTCATCTAGAGTCCCAATAGGATGTCCTCCCCTCTGTCTCAGTTTCCTGGTAAGTGAAGGCTTTCGTGGGACATGCCCCTTGGGCTAATATACAGATATAAGTGAGTATATACCATTTGAGTCTTTCCGCTTCTGGGTTAACTCACTCATGAAACCTACAAGTAGAACATTATGATAGGCAGATTTGGGCCCAGGGGTCCTGCTCAAACTAAGGCACCAGCCAAGGACAATACAGGCGGTAAAACTTAAACCCCTACCCAGATCTAGCCAATGGACAGAACATTCTCCACAGTAGAGTGGAGAGTGGGATATTACTTTCTCACATACTCTGGTGCCTCACCTTTGACCATGTCTCCCCTGGAGGGGGAGACCTGGTGGCACTCAGAGGAAGGACAGCAGGTTACCAAAAAGAGACTTAATACCCTATGAGCATATACAGGGGGAAGTAATCCCCCTCAGGAACAGTCATAGGGGAGGGGAGTAAGGGGAAAATGGGAGGGAGGGAGAAATGGGAGGCTACAAGGGATGGGATAACCATTGAGATATAATACGAATAAATTAATAAAAGAAAATAAAAGAAAAAACAAAAACAACAACAACAAAAAAGATTTATTTATTTTGTGTATATGAATGCTTTGGCTGAATATATATGTGTGTGGACCATATTTGTGCCTGGCACCTGTGGGGGATGCCAGAACACCAGAACTATGGATTATCTATTGTTATAAGTTATTATAAGCTGCCTTGTACCTTGTAAATATAGGTGGGTACTAGGAAGAAACCTCATATCTTCCGAAAGAGAAACAAGTCCTCTTAAATATTGAGCCAATATTCAGCTCCTCAAAATTACTTTATTATTTAACTTTACTATCAAAAATTTCAGAAAACATTAAAAATTAGGATACATAGTAGCATCTACAACTGAGTCCATAAGTTATAGATATTAATAGAAATGTGGAATGATTCAGAAAATCTCTAACTTCAAACATGTTTCAAATTATTTCCATATTGCTCTAAGGATTTATAAATCACTCTGGTCAGAGTACTTCTAAAACTGATGCAAATCAAATGTGAAAGGGGACCGACCCAACAGACTGCTTCAAGCAAGAACTCTGGCTATGTTCAGTGCTCACTTTTGGAGACAGAGAGACAGTTTACTATCTGCCTGATGTGAAACAAGGTGCAAATAAGGATCCAATTATTGGTTTCATTCAGCATTTGCTCCTGTTTTCATTCTCTCATTCACTATGTTTTACTCTACAGAATTAATCAGAGAAAATGTAGAAGCACAGTGCACTTGGCATTTACTTTTTCTATTATAAGTATACAATGGAAACACTGTCTGAGAACATACACACATGCGCACACACACACACACTACATATCAATAAAATTAATGGAGTGATACTTTCCTCAAGTAACATTTGTTGTGCTAAGTTTTTATATAAGAATTTTAAGAAAGAAGGAATGGTATAAAAATTTAAAGATCCTTGATCACCCATAATACATTGAGTTTACATTTATCTGAGGACCAAATAAAAACAGATGCATTTTAATACGTATTGTTTATGCTTGTGAGGACAGCCTCAAATATATTGAACCTTGAGGAGTCAGTGACAGAATGCAGTCACCCAAAGTTAATTTAGATCCCTATTAATAGATGACTGCCAAAATTAGACTCTTCCTTTGGAAATGACATGATGACAGCTGAAATGATGCTTGATGCCTTTTGAGAAAAATCCCAGGCCCAAGGTGGAATCTGGCAAGTGCATGTGCACATGTCACTGCAGAAGATTGCATCACATTTTTAAAGTGGCCTCAATATCAACAGTTCAAAATTTGAGAAGGTTTAGTTAATTCATACAATATGTTTATACTGTAAAGTTCCTCAGTATTTTCTGGAAGAGTAAGGCCACAAGACACATCTCACGTCATTCAAATCAGCCATAGTGGTGAAACTGACAGAGGCTAATACATAGTGCAGTAAATATTATATGAGTCTCTTAATGTGGGTGTCTGTTCATCTTCGCATTTATGTTGAGTAAGGTAACAAAAGGTAGCATGCAGGTTTTGAATATTTTCCATAGAAAATAATAAAACCTTTTAACCTTGTGTGGCAATACATACCACTTGGCTGCCTCTCTTGCTTCTATTTGGTCTCTGAATTACTCCTATAAATGATTAACTAAAATGATATTTTGATGATATCTAGAATGGAACATCAGGCTTTTTCTATGCAATGTTTATGAAAGAAAAATAATAAAGCCACAGACTATGTGACAACATCAGATAACAATAACAGCATGAACCAATAGAGATATACATGTAAAATTCTTAGACAGAAATTCTATTTTGTCATTTAAAACTATCCTGGTTTCCATTATTCCAGTTATTTTAACTGAAAAAGAGAAACTCTTTCACTTAATCACAAATGGGCAAACAAACGAAGGGTGGTCATTTAGAACTTTAGCCAGTCACTATTATCAACAGAACAATGCACAATCTATAAGAAGTCTAAAATTAAGTAGCAAAGGTCAGGGGTTATGATGGCATAACCAGCAGACAACAGTCAGGAACGCTAAGGCAGCATGCATCCATTCTTTCACAGTTCTGAAGGCTGAAGGGACAGCTGAAGTTCTTCTTTCAGATTTGCAGATGACTAATTGGTTCCCTCATGGTGTCCTAGTTTATTTTCCGGTGCAGTGATAAACCTAACTAGCCAAATCAACTTAAGGCATGAAAGGGTTTATTTGGTCTATGATACCAAATTTCATTCCTTCATTATTGGAAGCCATGGCAGTAACTTATGACAGGAACTTAAAGGCAGGCCTACTTGTTATTTCACAAGGCACGCTATTTCAATCTGACCAAGGAACTCAGTTCTAAGGCCAAGGAGAATAGCAGGAACCATTGAGAATGATGCTTGCTACTGGGCTTTTACTCTTATACAGCACAAATTAACATACTTAAGAGGAAAACACACTGGGAAAATAGTTCTTCCCACAGTGGGCATGACTCTTCTACATCAGTTAATCATCAAGGCAAGGGAAATCTGATCTAGGCAATTACTCAACTCTTCACAGATGGCTCTAAGTTGTGTCAAGTTGACAATAAGTTACCCAGGACAAATGGTGAGAAAGCTCAATTATTTTATGATCTCATTAAAAGTTAATTTGTCCATTAATGTATCCATCTCCAAAAATAGGCACATTATATATGACATTCAACATATGAATTCTGAAGGAATGTAAGATTCTGTCCATAGAAACATATATATTCCCTTTATATTTTCATATATATATATATATATATATATATATATATGTATACATTACATACAGGATAAATCCTAGATGATGTATACACAATTCTGGATTTTATGAACAACTTTTCATGGTTTATTTTATGGGGAGGGTTGCTGGAGTTCACTTGTGATCTAAGTTTTATCCTACACTGTTCTTCTCCTGAACATATCAGAATGGATATATTAAAATGAATTTCTTTTATTTTAAATATTATAAAGGTGTAATTTTTAATTGGATCTCATTCCGTACACATGGATTCGAGGGAATTACAATGTATTGGGTCTTGTATGTGATTCTTTGACCTTTCAATCTTCTCTTCCTTCAAGACAATGTAATGCTATTTCTTGACTCTTATTCTCCCAATAGCTGAAAGTACAGACTTAAGAATTATAGATGTGAGCAATAATCTATACCTTGACCTAGGCTTTTTATTTGTTTGTTGGAGTCTAGGATAAGAATTATATCCTCAAGTATAGAGAAGTTACAAAGAAAATAATTTGTGTGCATATATATGTATATAATTTATGGAAGGTAGCTCCCAATAGTAGGTTTCTATATAGCTTTATCCATCGTGTTCATTCTTAGTTATTCCTTCTCATATTCCATCCTTTAATTTGCCTTCCTACGCCTCGCTCTGACCCTTTATACCACTACATTCCATCTCCTTCTCTTAAAATCACTCCCTAATACCTTCTTACTACCTTCCTGACTTCAGTAGGTATTCTAATTTAAACATACACTTCTAAAAATGAAAAAATAATGAGGCATTTGCATTTTATAATATGAGTAACTCACTGAAAATTATTATTTTAGCATCATCCATCTACCTGAAATTTTCATTACTTCATTTTTCTTCATAACTGAATAATATTACATTGAATAGATATACTGCATGTTCATCATGTAGTCAACAGTTTACAAGTATCTAGGATGTTTCTACCTCTCTCCCTATAATGAATATGGTAACAGTGAACATGGATGAAAAAGTATCTATACAGGAGGATATCAAGACCTTTGGCAACATGCTTGTGATTGGTATAGCTGGATCATATTCCGAAATCTACCTTTATATTTTTGAAGAAACACAGCAATGGTTTCCATAGTGGCTTTAGCAGATTGCCCTCCTACTAACTGTGAATACATGTTCCCCTTTTCCAAAAATCATGTCAATATTTGAGAATTAAGTATGATTATTCTGCTAAATTAATAATTAATAAATCTCTAAACATGTATCAGAGAAGCTATTTCTTAGGTAGATGATGATTAATTCAAAAAACCCAAAACTTGTCAATGCGTAGTGGTCAAAGACTGTGGAAAGAACAAACCTTAATGAAACATCTAGGTTACACTATCCTCCCCCAAAGAAGGTTCAGAGGTCATTGTGGAAACGGGGAATGAAATAGTGTAAGAACCAGAGATAGTGAACATGGAGCAAAACAGGAGTTGTTGGGCATGGTTGAGCCATTACACATGTGAACTCACAGTACCTGTGACTGAGTGTACAAGATCAAGCCAGCCAGACTCTAAGCATGTGTCGGGGAGGGACTCATGATTTCTCATCTTTAGCTGAGAAGCTATTGGTAACTGATGGCCATTGTGTGTGTGTGTGGGGGGGGGCGGGTGGAATTTATTAGAGAACGCAGCACCTAAGAGTCTATTCATGTTCCTATAGATGGCCCTGCATCTATGTACAAGCAGGAAGTACGAAGTGGATTCGGTGAGTTTAATAACTGGAGGATATCACATCAAGCTACAAGGTAAAAGTGTTGAGGTGTATAGTATGAGCATTTGAAGGAAGAGCATGTGATGAATTGGGTTGGAACTCATTATATGAGTGTACATAATCAACAAGAGTGAACCTATTATATTTTTTTTTTTAAGTAACTGTGTAAGTGTAGAAATAAAGTGGTAACTGCCGCTGAAGAGGCATGGGGTGAGGGCATGACACATTTTGTCCACCTTCTGTTACAACTAATTCTCCGAAATTTCTGTTCCTTATAATTAGAATGAATCAACACATAATCTACCCTTAGCAGGGAGAATCCCTACACACACACATTGTTTAAAAATCTAAAGATAAGTAAATGCAGAATGATACTTTCCTAGGATTTAAGGGAAGTTTTTACTTTTTGTATAACATTTTAAATTTATTATTTGATAACATTGTATACTTTTACACGCCCATCTACTTTTTCTCTCCAATATCCCTGGGACTCCATCTCCACCGATAACCCCACAGCTTCATGCCATGCCCCATTTTATAACTCATTAAGAACAATAATTGAAAATGTGGTTTTTATCTTATGTATTGTGGTCTTACTTAAGAAAGGGAAAGTGGTGAATTGTGACTCTACCATTGGATGGAAAGTCAACTCATTTAAAGTATCTGTTTTCTTTCCAGAGTTTAAACTATTTTGAAATTTTCACTTCAAGTTTTAGACTATGGAAAATCCCTTAGGTAGTTTGGACTGAGTTGACCAAAGCACTGACATTTCTAGATGATGCTTAGAAGGCACTTTAGCCTGAAACTTTAAAAATAAAACATCAGTTTTAGCCTTGCTTCTGTTTCAGAATTGCAATTAAACATGCCATATGTTGGCTAATCTGCAAATAATACTTCTGTGATCTTTTGTGGAATTTCCCTCCTCCAGATATCTATTCCAAGCTCCATGGAGTTTAGAAGCATCTTCTGAATTATAGTTACCACTGTTTCCCTGAGCAAAAGGTTTGAAGACATCAATGTATCATGTAGAATATATATTGCATGAAAAAATGGTTTCTAAGAGGTGAAGCCATAAGAATTCTTATTATCATTTTACCCAAAACCAAATATTAGCCATTTTCGTGTATTAAATTTTTCTCACAAAATAACAATAATCTACTTCTGCATTCAAGATATGTGTTACATAATTGGACAGAACACACACACACACACACACACACACACACACACATACACACACACACACAACCAGAAAGTATTTGAAGGGATAAAATAGATACATAGGAGAGTTAGATGAGTTAAGAGACATTCAAGAAAATAACACAGTTTTTTTTCTTTCATTTTTGATGAAATTTTCCACTTCCAGAATACTACTTAATGCCATCACCTCTACACACACATTCCTTACTCACCTTCAGCTGTGTTGCAGCCATGGAGAAAAAGGTTGCCTTCCCCTATTTCTAAGATATTCAGCACCAAGAACAGTACTTGAATATGCTTACTCTTCTTTCAAGCTGGACGAAAAGAGAAGCATCATTTTATAGACTGCTTTTTCCTTTCTTCCTGTCTTCCACAGCACCTAAAAAACTGTGTCTCTTATTGTCAAAATATACAGTTTAGATCTGGAAATTTTAAGTAGAATGAGGATGGGAAATGGGCAAGAGCAACTTGATGGGTAAAGGAAGGATGTGTTTGTCTATGAACATGTAAGCAATGCATTACAAGTTTCTCCGTGTACCCTCTCCAATGGTCTCTGGAGTGCTAGAAAAACTGGAATCCCACCTTCATTAATATTCAGTTATAAATTATGCCACAAAGAGCAACAGTTCTACAAGATTGAGCCATGAGGACCATAGCTTCTTATAAATGTGGTCATATTTCATGGGTATCCAGTGATACAGACAGTACCTTCACAGTACACTGAAATAGTTATTTCTATTTAGGGTGCAGTGAAACTTCTGTACAATAACACTTGGTGATATTGTTCTCTTTCAATTATCCCTGTATTTGTAGCACTTGTACAGTATTCACACTAAGTTAGATTAGAATAGTGAATAACATGGGTGGCACAAAGATTAAAGCCAAAAGTAAAACCTGAAATATTATCTTAAGGCATTTTTAAAGCATAAAGTATAATGGAAAACTTCCGAGTTTGTATGATAGTGTTAATTTAGAATTAAGTAGGTCGAGCCTTGAAGACAGAAGTTTATATCAGGAAAATGTTTGAAAGAAAACAAAACAAGAGCTGGGCATGGTGGCTGTATTGAGGAGGCAGAGGCAGGAGGATTGCTATCAGTTAGAGAAGATACTGGTCTACAAAAGCAAGTCCAGGACAGCCAAGACTACATGGAGAAAGCCTCTCTCAAAAAAAGAAAACAAACAAACAAACAAACAAAAAGAAAAGAACATAAGCACAGCTTATTTTCCTCCATGTATGAGGCATCGTGGAGAATAAAACACTGGAATGAAAAGTCCCAGTTAGGAATTTTGGTGGGACCCTGGGAAAAGAAACATAGCCTCAGAAATAATCAGCAGCACTTGATCAAGTCAGTGAACCAGTGTGTACAGATGAGGGACAACACTGATATCACACTTCAGTGAATGTCCGCTGTAAGGATGTCATAGTCCGTTTGAACAGGACAAGCCAATATTAACAAGCCACTAGGAAGGAGTTAATATCTGTTATCTATCAAGAGTATATCCAAGCTACACTCCAAACAAGATATTTCTGCTTGGCAGTGCTGTAAAACACTGACACACAGTAAACCATCACAACAAAAAGTATCCAAACAATACCATTGTCTTTAATAAAAGCAAGGAAAATATATGCATGCCCAACAGGACAAGTGGATAACTTTCAGAGCAGAAACCTCCAATTACATACATGCACATACACATATACACTTGGGCATGCACACATGCATGCACGCATGCATGCACAATTATAGAGTTTTATCAAAATTAAAATATAACTTTTGATGGTCGCATCAAATTCTTCCATGGTATCCTCTATATCTTTCCTCTATCTCTTGTGTTCTGTTGGCAATGCTTACCTCTGCAGTTCCTGTTTTCATCTTTAAGTTCTCTCTTTCCAGGCGTTCCTCAATTTGTGTTTTTATCATTGTTTCCATTTTCATTTTCATATCTTGAACTGTTGTATTGATTTCCCTCACCCAATTGTTCTCATTTTCCTGAATTTCTTCCTAGACCTTCTTTTATATATTATATAAGATAATGGTAGATTCAAGGTACCAGATATTATGTTGTATGGAATCTATTAAAGAGCATGGGGAAAGAAGGAAAGGGGGAAGGCTACCCTAGAGAGAGAGAGAGACAGAGACAGAGACAGAGGGGCCACATGGACAGTTTGTCCTATTATATGGCCCTGGGCAGGGCCACGCCCCCATGGCAGGTAAGCAATGATTTCATAGGCTGGCCAACTGAGGCAGAATCCTAACACCTGCAGTTCAGACCTAGCCAATGTACAGCTCATTCTCAATGGTTGTGGGGAGAACCGGAAGAACTGTCTCTGACATGAACTTTGGTGCCACAATTTGATCACTTCCCCTTGGTAGGAAGGCCGAGTGGCGCACAGAGGAAGGGGGTGCAGACTTTCCACATGAGACCTAATAGATTATAGTCTTGTGGTGGGGGAAAAGTTTTCATTCAGTTGGAGATCTAGGGGAGGGGAATAGGGTGGAAGAGGAAGGGAGTGTGGGAACTGCAAGGTACAAATAAGGGGATAACAGGTTGTAGTCTGAAAAAATTATAATAAATTTAAAATTAATAAAATATAACATCTATGAAGGAATAACATTATTTTTATGTATTACAATAAAGCATTTATTGCTGTTAGAAACTTCCCCACAACTTAGAGTTTGAAAACAAAGATTTATTTTCCCTCAATTTCAGTTGCCAAGAGGGCTCAGTCTGTGACTCCAGGTCTTTGATGATATTGCAAAGACTTTGTCAGGCAGAACAACAGACATATCAAGACTTAACTGCGTGTAAAGGACCCACTTCCAAGCTGAGCTGTGCAATTTTCAAGCTTATTGTTTCACAGCTATGAACCAATCATCCGGGATTCCAGTTATCCAGGAAATTCATCCCACGAAAGAAGAAGACAGAAGGGAAGGAAATCTTCTTAAAGTTGAATTTAGTTCAAAATGAGCTGACTTTCTGGACTATTTCCTCTTACATTGCATTGGCAATAACTACATCATATGGCCACAGCAAGTGAAAAGCAGATGGGGATATAGTCGTTTATTCTGTCGGTAACATGTTCAGACTTTGAAAAATTCTGATAACAAAATGGAAGAGAAAATTCGACAGACAACGAGAAATACAGTCATTTTGCTTCACTGAATTATAAAAGTGATGCCTTGTTATTAAAAGTAATATGCCCATTACAAATTAAACAGTAGGAAAATGCTATAAAGCGGCGTCTATAATATAACTTCTTTAAGAGAAGCATATGTAATATTGCTGTGTGTTGTATCCCCTTGCTTTCCTTAATTTAGATTTTGAAGATGTTAAATTTATTTGGGGAACATTCAGCGCACTTAAAATAAAATAAAGACAGAGAAGTTTGACCTGACTCTAAAAATGGTTCAGGAATAGAGACAAGAAAACTAAACTAGTTTTGATACTAGGTACAAGGGAAAAATGGTTAATGGTGCCCTAAAAGGACTTATAAGTAGTTAGGATTGCTTAATTCAGGAAGCAGAGTGTCTTAAGCACCTTCACAGTGTACTTTTGAACATCTATTTTGGGTATTTCAATTGGAAGTTTGGAATGTTCTATGAAAAGAAGATACCGAAATAAGAAGCTTGCTTTATTTATCATAGTGGTGACAATCCAGTCATGAGATGCTGCATTCACAGGGAGCAGTACAGAGTGAGATGGGCAGGAGGGAGGGAGGGAGGGAGGGAGGAGAAAGAAAGCCACATCACAAAGGTAAGAAACTCAGGGGTAGGACTTAATGTAAATAAATCATCATTTTGACTGTTACCCTTAATATTTGCGTGCCTATTATAAAATAATAGATAAAAAATATAATTGAAGGAGAGTGAAAGATCAGCCATGAGAAGTATTTAAGATGATACAAGAATTGCAAAGCTCTGAAAGATCTGAAAAAGGATTGTTACTAGAAGTGTGTAATTCAGAGGCAGGAGTCTGAAGAGGTAACTTATCATAGGCTATGGGATGTGTTAACCGGACACTGAAAAATACCAAAAAGTGCTAACTAACAACAAAGATTTGTTTCTCTCATTTCCTATGGGCATTCAGAAGATGTGGTTTAACAGTTTTTGAGTAAATGTAATTTGGAAAATTACATGAATCCAATGGTCCTGCATGGTACTAGAGCCACATTCACTTCTGTAGGAAGCTATTTTTTTCCTTTTTCTTTGTAGTGCTTGAATACACTATATTTGTTAAACATGCAGAACTATGATGAAGGCCACTTAACTGAAAATTTAGGCAATGAAATACTTAGTTTCACATCCGGATGGGAACAGGGGTGAAAAAATGATGTTAATTAGTAAAAACATATTCATTTACTTGTGCAGAACATTGGCTACAAATTTTAAGATATTGTTAAGATCCTGCTATTTCCTAAAAACTGTATGAGAATAACATTTTGTACATCAAATAACAGATGGCCAAGGTATTTTTTGTAGCATTGAAAATAATTGTGCAAACTAAATGCTAATTGTTTTCCAACTCAGGAATATTTCTAAATTATTTCCCCAACAATAGATACAGTTTTGAAAAGTAAAACTTTTGTATGTCATTACTTATATTCTAGATCTGTTGGTCATGACTCCTTTGGGGGTTGAATGGCCCTTTCACACAGACCATCAGAAAACTCAGATTCTACAATGTGATTCATAAAAGTAGCAAAGTTACAATTACAAAGTAGCAGTGAAAGTGCTTTCAAGTTTAGGGGTCATCAAAGCATGAAGAACTGTATTAACAGGTTCCAGCATTTGGAAGGTTGAGAACCACTGCTCTAGGCCATAATTCATTCAAAATCAGAATTTGAACTAAGTTTTTGAAGTAACTCTGAAGTACTGATAGATCTGGCCTTCCTCCCTGTTTTGAGAAAGCCATGGACAACAACACAATTCTACCCTTCTTAGACATAAGATGTATCTTCCTTTAGTGCATTCATTAGAGTTTTAAAAGTTAAGACTGAGTCCTAATTCTATGAAGTAAAAGTGATTTGGTACTTCTTTCATGGATTTGGGGAGGGGAAACAAAGTGAAAAACATACTTAAGACTTTTAACATATCTCGTCATTTGCTTGCATTTGTAAGGGCCAACCAAACTAATTGGTACCAATTATGATTCAAGTTAGGTATTTTACAGCTGTAATATCAATTATACAATGGTCCTGGGAAATATGACATGCAAATTTCTTCCTATAAACTAGAAAACAACAAATAACAGTAAAGTAAAAATCCAATAACAACTAGTTCAAAACACAATTGTTGAGGCTCAAAATAAGTTTCATTTCAGGATGTAATTTATGTTAATTTCAGCTCATTAGTCCCCTATGATTACCACAACTCTTAATCTAGGTATAATTATAGGTTCTTAATGAAGTAATTGCTTAAGATATCATGAAGAAATATTGATTTCATGAAACTGTACTTTTGTAACTCTTAATAAAAGCCACAGAGTTCCAGGTTAATATGTATTTATTCAGCCTTTGTTATAAGCAGCATTGGTTCAGAAATAGGGTAATCAAACAGAAACACCAAATTTACCAAATATCAAGATATAATGTGTTAGAATATAGAGAGTGTTATGACAGGGTGGGTAATTTAATTCTCCGACAGCTCTTATCTCTCAGCTGCCATTATGAAAAGTAGTGAACATCTGATGTCAGTGTAGGCTCACACCCTAGGGATCCATCTCTGAACATGAGAAAAGAGACAGTTGAAAGACATTTGCGTCAGCATTTATTGCAATAAGAAAAAAAAACCAGAACCTCTGAACATTCAGCAATGAGGTGCATGGTAGTTATGATAGTTACTGCAGTTGGGGTACAACTTACTGTGGTACAGTTTGGAGCAGCTATGAAGACTCGGTACATTTTTCTGTTCGAGTCCAGACTTTTTGAAAGAGGAAAGTTCCAGGGAAAGAATATTAGCACCAACTTGACAAACAAAACATAAAAAAAAAATCTATTTCTCTCTCTCATTTTTCAAAAGAGGAAATTCTACATAGTAACATTTAATAGCTGTCCAAGGATGATAGATATCTCAAACACAAAATATGGAAAGAAAACCTGCGGTTATTGAGGACAGTGGTTTGTTCACCTAAGAGCCTAGGAAAATGAATCCTTAGAGAAAGCACACTGGCCCTCACTCTTTCTTATCATTGCCACTTTTACGTTGACTAATGAAGTTTAACATCTTATTGCTGTTAATATATGAGGCCCTTGGAACTTTAAAAAGTATTATCTGATTTGGCGTTTTGGCTTATGTTTCAAATTCCAATATTTACGTGGTAGATGCATGGGGATTGCTATAATTCTGAGGACAGCATCAGCTACATATTCAGATCCTGTTTCAATAATGAAAGATAGATAAAGAGGAATGAAGGAAGGAGAGAAGGGAAGAGAAGGGGAGGAAGGGAAAGGAAAGGGAAGGAAAGGGGAGGGGAGTGTAAGGGAGGAGAGAGGAGAGGAGAGGAGAGGTCAAGACAAGAGAAAGCAGACACTGCTCCAAAATACCAAATTAAATAAAGGTGCTACACCTGAAGCATTGGTTCGCCTATTAGTACTTACCTATAACGCATGAAATCCTGGGTTTGTCCCCTGTACCACAGGAATTGGGAAGCGCAATCTATTACTATATGCCAATAGTGGCTGATGGAAGAAAATAGGCTCAAAAGTTCCAAATCATCTTTAGTTACATGAGTTTGGGCACAGTCTAGGATGAGGCTCTGTCTTGAAATGAATAAATAGATAAACCCAGAAAAAAAAAAAAAAAACAAAGAATCAGAAAAGAGAAAAAAAAAAGTCCAGTTTCAAATTCAGAGTCCTTTTCTGTTTGATGCTCTGCCTGTAAAGACTCAGAAATTAACCTCACCAGCTTTCTGAACGTGAAGAAAAGACCCTGCTACAAAAGAGGAATCACCTGGAATCATTTTTAGGGAGGCACAAATTACAGGAAGCTGGATCTAACAAGGGAAGATTCAAGGATCCTTAGACAGAAAAGGATGAAAGGACTCTGCAGTTGCAATTGGTCTCATTGTACAATTTCAGAGTTTCTGTTTTCTCTCAAAGCAGAGGCACATTTCAAAGGGAGACGATTGCATACCCATGGTGTCACTGGAGCATTTGTTTCTTGGTTTAAATGAATAACCAGATTAGTTACCACCATTCGTTTGTCTTCTTCTTCGGGTACTAGAGACTAACTACAAAGGGGCAAGCAAAAGAAAGCAGCTCTCAGACCAGAGCTGAGGGAGTCTGGAATGGAAGCAGTCATCCCTTGTTCATCTGGTTGTTACATGCATCAGTTGGTACTTCCTTCTGTGGCCTTCACCCTTGACCAATGAGCCCCAAATGCTAGCTTGTTTTAGAATTAAATTACCAGGCTAGAAAACATGGTATCTGCTTTAACTAAACGAAGAAAAAAAAAATCTCTTCTTAACCTCACTCTGTATCTCTTTTGCCATATACAGTTGAGTTCATTCCAAGAAAATTAACTGATTAATTAATTGATTAGTTATTTAGGAGGTATTTTCTTACTCTAACTATCCCTTCCACTTGAAAGGAGATTAGCTAATACACTATTTGGCTTATCTCTGAGCCTTATCAATACTTGAGGAAGAGAATCCTTGTTTGATCACAGTAATTAAAGGCAGCTTTCTTTACTTGTCTCACTCCCCGGGGCAGTGCTTCTCAACTTTCCTAATGTTGCAACACTTTAATGTAGTTTCTTATGGTGTGGTGATCCCCAAACATAAAATTATTTCTATTGCCATTTCATAACAATAATTTTGCTACAGTTATGAACTAGAATATAAATATCTGTGTTTTCCAACGGTCTGAGGTGACCCCTGGGAAAGGGATTTTGACACCCCCCCCAAAAGAAGTCACATCCCACAGGTTGAGAACCACTGTCTCAGGGCTACATTTTATGAAATAGTCCTGATCCCATTCAGTTATTATCTGAGTGGAGGAGACCGGTCCTAAGAGTGTCGTGTTGTAACTCATGGCAAGACATGTTTGAATTTCATCTGGAATTCTCTTAGTTTTGCTTGTGTGTTTTCTTTTCTCTTTTGCGGATGCACATGTGAAGATGTGAAGACAGATCCCTGAGAGACCTCTCTGTGCCCCTCCAATATGTGGGGATACACTGGAGAGAGCCACAGTTCAGTGTCTTCAGGGGAGGCTTGTCTCTTAGTGGAGAGACAGACACCGAAGCACTATTAACTTTACAAATGTCTTAGGTTAATATTATACATGAGAGTGATTGACCCAAAGGGTTTACTGCATAGTACATTACAGTAAAGGGTTAACGTAGGGTCTTAAAAGATAGAGAGATAGGCTCGTGAAAATTTGAGAAAAGAAAATTGCAAGGAGTAGAAAGAGTAACTAAAACTATTTTAAATTGTTTAGGCAACAAACAGAAAAGCTAATTTAACCTGAAATAAAATGACTAGTGGGAAAAATGCATGGAATTTTTTTATTAAACTGACAGGCAAAATCTACCTGTCCAAGTGGGGGAAAAACAGAAGTATATTACTTAATGACACTCTATGGGAAAAGTAGAAGATAGACATCCAATATTCCAAGGACATAGATGAACATGCAATATTCAAGTCACACTTTTTTTGGTACATTTTAAAAGTTGGAAAAACAAAGTTTGATGATACAGAGTCTTCAGGAAAAAATATTTTGGACTTTGTTTTGCATTATTCTCTCATGTCTAATGAAATTCTCTAGCTAAGTATCTTCAGACATAGTCACATAAGTTGCATGAATCGTGTGAAAAATCAAAAGAATCTCAACTTTTCCTTTAGCTTGATCCCATAGAATGTAAACAATTCCATTCAATTCTATTGCTGAAATATCCTCAAACTATTCCTCGGCCCTTCCCCCGGTTTAAGTAGACAACATCTTTCTGGGGTTTTCAGTTTTGCTTTTAATCTGTGTTTTGCTTCACATCATTTCAAAAAATTCTGGAGAATTTGTAATTCAGTAAAGAATGCAGAGAGCAAAGAAAAGTAATAAAGAACAAGATTAAAATATTCAGCTCAGTTGTCTAAGAAAAAGCACAGTGCTCTTGTGAACTTACTATTGCAGGTACATGAGTTGAGAAGGTAAAATAAACATGCTTAATTCTGCAGAGCTTACATGAGGGAGAGCTAAGGTGTTTTTGCTGTTTAGAATAACAGGCCTAATATGAATGGCATTCAAGTATTTTTTTTTCTTTGGCCACATAGACCTGTATTGTTTATCAACTACACTAGAATCCAATAGTTAAGATGTCATCATTTCCCTATTAACTCAAAGTATAGCAAATCAGGTTTCTGAAAGCCTGTCTCACGGACCTCATGTGTCATGTGCTTTCTGACCAGTTGCTGTGTGCAGGAGATGGTGCTAAGTGGAAAGGCCTGGGCTCACAAACTTGAGATGCCTGATCTGTTTTTAAAAACTGGAAGATCTGGAATACGCAGGCTGACTTTTTTTTGTTTGTGGCTCATTTGGAAAAGATATTCACACTGACTACTCTGTTTCTTTGTCCTGGCTTATCCCATGAATTTATATTACTTTCCTGACTTTGTAAAATGACAATGGAATTTGTTTCAAGATAAAGCAGATGTAGTTTCTCATTTTTTCCCTATTTACCTTATTTTCCCTTTAGGCATGAACGAGCCCCAAAATTCTGATTTCTTCCCTTTCAATATGAATAATGAGTAATGTTTTCATGAGTATTTTGAAGTATTTGAAGGCATAGATGCAATGGGTACTGTTTATTCTCAGCTTGGCTGGATCTAAGATCCTTAAGAGATGTGACTGTCGTCATTTTAGTGGGGGATTTATAGTGATTACATTAACCGAGGTGGAAGAACATAAACCCTGTGTACAGCACCAGTCCCTGGCTGGGATTCTGGATTATATACGTGAAGGGTAAAAGTGCTGTGTGCCCACACTGATGCCCCAGCCACGCATGACACGTGCAGACAGCTTAGATGCCCTATTCAGATGTGGCCTATGGACAGATCATTCTCTACATGGGGGGGGGGGGTAGGAGAGGAGCAGGGACTGCCTCTGATGTCAATGATTTGATCACTTCCCCTTGGTGGGGCGGCTTTGCAGGTACAGAGAAAGGGGATGCAGTCTATACTGATGAGACCTGATAGGGTGTGGTCAGAAGGTGGGGGAGAATGGACAATGGTGGAAAATGGAGGGAGGATGGGAACAGGAAGATACAATCTACGGGATAAAATAGACATGTAATGTGAAGAAATTATTTTTTTAATTAACTTGATAAAATTCTGTGTACCAGCATATGCCCATCGTTCTCCTTTTTGCTGATTATGGCTGTAACTTGAGCAGTTGCTATACTGAATTGTATCCTTTATCTGGGTGTCATATCAAATTCCCCCCTCATTGCTTTTGGCGAAGTATCATCACTGCAACAGGAAAACTAAGACAATATTAGTGTAATGAAATATCGGTTTTACTGGTTAAGTAGTTATTCTTAGAAAGGAATGGGCTTAAATTGTACTCCAAGTTATAGGTTTTTTAATACTTAAAACATGTGAAATGAATGTTAATCCCCCGAAAGGAGACTAAAGAACACAAACCCAATTTTTTTTTTTTTTTTTTTTTTTTTTTTTTGTCTTTGTCAAATTCAGCAAGATGTATGATCTGTGCAGGGGACTGTCCCCCTACAGGTGAGTTTGGGGACAACAATGAGTTAACTTGTTAGGCCTCTTTTATAGGGAAAAGAAACGCAAACTGGGGATTTTCAGAGAAGTATGACAACATAAGAACTTTTTAAGTGGAATACAGAGTAGATATCAGGTTGAAGATTAGTTGGCAGGGCATCTTGGTAGAACATCTCACATTTCCCCAGCAGAACATCTTATGTTATGTATGAGGAGAGAAGTCAGAGTAAGGTCTGGGTATGGGGCAAGTCAAATTGCAGGAACAGATCGTTGGAGGGTGAAACTTAAGTTTTACAGTAAACAGAAAGAACTTATTTTAACCTTCTGAGAAGCTGGCTGCTAATCTAAAACGGACTCAGGCTGGTCCATCATGATGTGAAAGCTGCAGCATAATAGGCAGTGGTTTTGCAAGATCATTTTTTAAACATCTTGAGCTTTTCATTAGTGAACAAACTTCCATAATACTTTGTTTCAAGTAGTGGTGTTGAATTCACCACTGACTGATGCTATGAGAAATGGTGTGACCCAGGATGACCAATCAGAAACATTTCAAAGCCTTTTTATTTCCTTTCTTACATACACAAAGTGATTGTTCTGGGGACGGGGGTATTGTCAAAGCAGAGCTACTGACGCAGATAAGGCATGTGATGCAGTTTTTCCTTGATATGTTTAACAATTCCTTTCTCTCTGATGCATTTTTGCCCTTGCACTGATGGGAATATATCTTTGTCCTGCCTGGGGCCACCTAATAAAGAGACCCTGACAACAAGACATATCCAGCACAAGCCAAGCAAAAGCTGAAAGATATATGGACAAGCAGCAAAGAAAGAGCATAAAAAGTCTTCATTTTACTGTTGTACGTCGTTATAGGTGCTTCTAAATTCAGCCCTTCCCTGGGTATTCCCTTACTCTTCATTTTGACAGAGATATAGTTAAATTTTGTCTGGACTAATGTTAAAATATAGGCTGGTAATCATATCTGCAATGTTATCTGTGTATCATCTTCTGAAAACTGTCTTGAATTAGTTATTTTAATATCATCTCAGTATTCCTAGCTCTGCAGTGTACTATACCACTGTTTTTTTTTTAAATCGTGGTAAAGATTATGTGTATCATATGAGATAATGTAAAATTTTGGTTAATATCATTAAATACGGGGTGTAGGGATACATGTTGCAGTTTTTAACAGAGTCTTATTTAGCCCAGGCTAACCTAGGATGACCTTGAATATCTCATCTTCTACCTATATATACCCAATTGTTCTCACCTGGCTTATGTAGTGCTGTGGATACAAGGGCTGTGCACACTGTTAAGTACTCTATCAATTGGGTCCATTGAATCTTCATCCCCTTATCACAATATTTGAAGGTCAATTGTCATGCTCTCTGCAAATTTTGCTCTGGAATTTTGTACTATTCACACAAACATACTCTGATATTTGGAAATGGGCCCTCATTACTTTAGTTTTCCAAGTTAGGAGGGTATAGGACCAGGCCTGTCTGCTCAGCAGCATCTCCTGTCCATATTAACTGATTCATGATGGATGTGACACAGGAGACCAGTGATATGCATCCTTAGAACTTTGACTTGTGATATTTTGAGACTATGAGGGAAAAAAAGATAAGCATGCCAATTTACAGTCTGGTCTTCAGTACTCAGTGCTTAGAACTACTTTGGACAGTAATCCACTACTTATTTCATGTTTCTGATAGGCAACAAATGTTAACATCTATTAAGCCTACTATTAAAATTGAGTGTATCCAGCTAATTCTGATAATAGATACTGGTTACATCTCAGACATCTTCTTACCCACATAATGGACCCATGAGTGTTCATTTGACTCATTGTTTTCCTAATTTTGTTGACAGAGAAGTTTATTTGAGACCTTACCTATGTTTCCCAGGTGCTGCTACTGAGACTAAAACATAGATCAAATCCTGGAATCCACAGACTGTTTTTGGCAAAAGCACCAGAAATATTTTTACCATGAGCCATGTATTTGATCATATTAACCCTTTCTATATTACTTGTTCTTAACTAGCTCCGTCTTTTTCCTTTTATATGCTTAACATTCCTTCTTTTAATATTGATGCACTTGTTACACCTTAGATTCCAAACATTTTAAGAGATAACATGTAACAAATGCATTTTCAAGTCTTGCTTCTCTTTTCACAGTAACCTCAGTTTTATTCATTTTTCTGCAAATGACATAATTTTACTCATTTTTATGATTAAATAAAACACTATCACTCTCTCTAACACACACACACACACACACACACTTAAGCTTAACCTAGGCTGATAGTATAATATGGTATAATGAACAAAGCCATTATTAGTGCACATATGGAAATGCATATGGAATGAGCTGACTTTGATCTTTTACAGTATATAGGAAAAAGTAAAGTATCTGGAAAACATGACAAAGTAAAACACCACGTAGTCAAAACATCCCAGAACAAAAAGAAGCACATCAGTTCCAGAATTCACGCATAGTAACCACACAAGAACAGGCATGTCGACCTGATGGGAGCACAGCACGGAGGTGCTTGCAGCCATCAGTCCCCTGGAAAACCAGAAATCTTAAGTTCAAAGTATCATCCTCTCAAAGGAATGGACATAAAAATGTTTTCTCCATCCAAAAAGATGGGAATTGACGGTGATTAATAGCTTGGTGATGTGTGTTATCTGTTATCGGTCTTCCAGGCTTTACCAAGCCCTCACAACCAGGACTAGAGATACCTAACAGTATAAAAAAAATGACCATTGTATTATCTGAATATCCAGGCCATCCTCAAAGGTTCCACACTGAGAACCAGAGGTGTCAAAAAGCCCAAATGATGTCTATGCTTCTATGCTATCTGTATGAACAAGACCAGGGTAGATTCTTACCTAGGTCCTTATGCTAATACAGATAGCCTGTTTCCAGAACCATCTTCTTGGCGAAAAAGGCATGCACTATTAATTGAGTTTCAATGTAAATATGCTTTCTTATGCACTGGGGATTGAAATTATACTATATTTAAGTAAGCTGGCAAAAACAAACAAACAAACAAACAAACAAATAAAAAATAGGCCAGACATTAGACTCCCTGAAGTTTGAGCTAAGTTGATAAAATCAAACCAAATGAGATTTTCCTTCCCACTTCTCCTTCGCTCAGTTCCCTGTCTTCCATGACCACCTTCAGGGTCTTCGGCATAGATCAGTTTTTATTTGTAGGATAAGTGATACCAAAATAAGCCCATTCGTACAATTGGTTATATGAAAACAAAAAACAAAAATCAAAACAAAACAGGTTCATTAATGAGTGATGCTTGGAAAATTGAAGATCTATGCACACAAAACTGGGACTATATTCTTTTTTTTTTTTTAATTTGTACAAAAATCAACTCCAAAGGGATCAAAGGCATAATATAAGACATAGAACTTTGAAAATATTAGCTCAAAGCCATCACAGAGAAAACAGTCCTAGATCTAAGAACAAACCATGACTTTCTAATCAATGCTTAAATAGCTCCGAATATGTTAACAAGGTAACAAGGTAAGCAAAGGGGATTACATTGCATTGAAAACTCTCTGCACAAGAAACCATCAGCACAGTGAGGAAATGGGCTACAGGATGTGGGAGAGCTTGGTCAACTGTTTATTAAGCAGGTCATTCATACCAGAATATATAAAGAGCTAAAAATTTTAGGTAACAGAAGAGCAGATAACTTCAGCAATAAACTGGTAACTGGAATGCACATTCAAATGAATAAGTGCGATTGGCTAATAAATACAGGAAACACTTAAAAATCTTTAGCTACCAGTTATATGCAAATCAGAACTAACACCACCTATTGTGAGGATGTAGAAAATAGTAACCTAATCACTCCTAGCATGACTAACTCAGATCAACTACTGAGGATGGAAATACAAAACTTCCATTTAACTGTATGTTTAAATAAACTCTAGTTACATATAATATATAATAAAATATAATTGGTATATAGATAGTTGTATTCTATTGTTTAGGAAGTAGTGACAAGAAAATAATCTTTATGTCCTGGTATGTGCTTTGTTTTCAAACTCCTTTTTCCTACAGTTGATTAAACTTGGGCACCAGGAGACCTTGAATGCAAAAGACCTACACCATTTCTCTAAGGAATTATGAATATATGTTCAGTCAATGTTTTGAATGCCATTTTATATGAGTTTTCACTGATAACTCTGTGAAAATATGATTTTATTTTTCAGAAATTAAACTCCATCTTTCCTTTAATTATACCTTAGTGTTCTCCTTGTTTCCTAGAGATCTACTTAACATTGAAGTATGTCACCCACCTGAAACTGAGGAATGAACCCACGTTATACATATTATACAAAAAAGATTGAAATAACATGGAGAAAATTTAGAAGTAAACACAGGGTTTTAAACTTAAAGATATTTAAGTTATATCTTGTTTTCTTTCGGTTTATTTAAAGGACAGTTGATTTCTGAAACAGAAACATGAAAAGATGCCCTGAAACCCTCTTAACTCTTAAAAGGGCAAACTTGATTGTAGGAATTATTTTTAGCCATGCTTTGAAATCTTGTTAGCCTCAAGAAGACAGCCTATTTATATATCTTCTTTTATGTCAGAAGATATTAAGGCAAGAACCTGGCATTAAATTTTGTGTTAATTATACTATAAAAATATATTTATGAAGTACATTTTTTCTAACAAATATTCATAATGAAGATGATCTCCAGAACACAAATAGAAGTATCAAAGTTGATATATTAGAACAAAAGCATCTGTATCCTATTTAACCTCTTATCATAAATTGACCTTCCCAGTGTAATAACTAAGCAAATAAAATTCTTAACAAAGCTTAGACAATATATACATTCTAAAACTACACTATTAAATGTATTTCACAGTCTAAGATTTCAATGACAAGGCTGGTATCTGGTACAATTTAAGACCATCAACGTTTTAGTAAGGATAAAGGGCACAGAAAATCTGATTAAAAGAGGCTTTTAAAACACCAATTTAAAAACTTTATAGGGCATAAAGCAAATGCCAGAAGAAAATTAGTCCTGTGAGTACACGCCTTGGCTAAAAGGATTATGACTTATGTATCATCAGTATTCTGAAATGGGTAGGTATTATGAATATGAAAGAATAATGCTTCTTTTAAAAAAAATGAGAATTTACAAAGAGATCTGCACTTCTTTAGAGGCACTGTGAATGTCTTCCTGTGGCAACTCGTCTCTAGATTCACTATCTACATTGTGAATATAAAAATGTAGTTCAGAGCATGGCCAAGGGGAGCAGGGTCAGATACTCAGGTTGATGATATAAATGTGAGTGAAGGCCTAGGAATTGTCTTCAGTAAGGAGAGTGCATCAATCCAACTGGGGAAACATTTGAACTCTGCAGGACTTAAATTATTGAATTTTCTAGTTTTACATGATCTTTTAGTTAAAATAAATAATATAAGCATAATAAATTTGAAAATAAATAAATAAATGTGCAAACACCTACAATCTTGTGGAACTATTGAATTTTATTTTACTCATTGAATTCCTTGGTGGTTTAATGAAGAGTCAGATTTATACTGGAAAATATATAGAATTTCTTATAATGAAATACGTTACTTGGTTGATAACTGTTGCTAGTGAGCAATACAGCTCGGAAAGTCAGTGTTAGGAGGACACGGGCATTAAGACACTTGATGAATATCCACTGAAAGGAGTATTAGTATTATGATTTGCTAGATTCAGATATAGACTCTGTAAGAAGTGCTTAGTGGGCTCTATATCCAGTTTGTCAATAGCACATGCATGCACTACATTCAGGTGTGCTCAAGATTTTGTGTTCTTACCAAGACACAGACTGCTTCATTATTCAAAATTTACAAAATGAGTTCCTTCTAGTAGATAAACATGTACTAGAAAAATACTGCCTAGATACCCAAGAGCTTCATTATCTTCTCATAAAAACAGTGGAAAAAGGGAATAAGAAGCTCATTAATGAAATAAAAGTTGAGGTAGGAAACAGAAGACAGAGTACACCCCCCCCCACACACACACACACACTACTTCTGACAAACTATATATAGCTTAAAGATTTTCTTTTATCAAATATCTTTGTTTCAAATCAAAATGATATGACTCACCTATAGAAGAGTCATAAGTGCAATGACCCTCAATGACTTATAATGATAGCCAGTGGAATAATGCTTGGAAGGAGATGTACATTAGGGAGGATAGGATGTAAGTAAATTGTTTGCCTTATAGAACTTTCCCTTGTCATGTAAAATAAATATGCTTTTGAGTATTCCTTTTGTAAGAGATTCCAGCTGATGAATCAGTACAGAAGTGTGTAGAATATGTCTATAATTGAATGCTATTCAGAAAGGAAAGGAAATGGACTACCAGTGTCCCTAACGATGTTCTTGTATTTCAGAAGTGTTCTACTAAGCAAGAGAAGCTGCTTACCAAAGACTCATAGAATGTGATTGGTTATATGAAAGAACAGAAGAGAAAAGGCCAGAGTAATGAATGCAAAGCTATGATTGCTTTAATGTCTATATGAATATTCATGTATTTATATATAAACACATGCATTGATATGTGAATACATAGTACTAAGAAATATTGAAGTTTTTTGGTGAAATGTCTATATATAAAATGCCATGATACAATAAAATTTCCTAGTTGCGGCTGTCATGGAGATTGAAGAGGCCACGTTCTAGCCAGACAGGACTTCTAGTGGAGGGAGGGAAACATCAAGCCATCCACAAAAAATTCAAACAAATATTTACCCATCTTAGAAGAAGTGCAGGGATAAAAATATATCAGAGATTGAGGGAATGTCCAATCAATGCCTGGCCCAACCTGAGACCTACCCCAAAGGAGAAAGCCAATCTCTCACACTATTAATGATACTCTGTTATGCTCGCAGACAGGAACCTGGCATAGCTGTACTCTGAGAGGCTCCACCAAGCAACTGACAGAAACAGATGCTGAGATTCACAGCCAAAATAGGGCAGAGCCCAGAGAGTCTTGTGGAAAAGTGAGGGGAAGGACATAAGGATTTGTAGGTGACAGAAGCTCCCCAAGAAGACCAGCAGAGTCAATTAACCTGGACCCAGGTGGTCTTAAATAGACTGAAGTACCAACCAAGGACCATGCATGGACTGGTTTTGGACCCTAGACATATGTAGCCAATGAGCATCTCAAGTTTTGTATAGGTCCCCTAGTAAGTGGAGCAGGGACTGTCTCTGACATGGACTCTGTTGATTTTGATCACCACCTCCTGGTAGGGCTGCCTTGCCAGGCCTTAGTGAAAGAGGATGCTCTTATTCCTGATGCAACTTGGTGTGGCAGGGTGGGTTGGTGGGATGGGCGTCCCTTTTCTGAGGAGTAGGGGAGGGGGAAAAGAGAGAAGAAGGAGGGAGAGTCAAATCAGGAGAAGAGGAGGGAGGGTGTTTACAATTGGCATGTAAAGTGAATAAATAAATTAAAAATAATAAAATAAATAGCATTTCCTTTTTAAATATCTAAACCACCTAACTCATATTTTGTTCTGGGGATTGGCTGGAGTGTAGGGGCACAAATTGGGAATCATATCCTATTATTTTAGTTTAATGTAAAGACATCTGAAAAAGTCAATATTGCTTAATTAGAACAAATATCAAATTTCAGGTAAGATTTTACTTGGAAAACAAATTCTCAAATTTGCATGGTTTTTTACTATCAAACACTTACTAGGGTAAAGATTATCATTTGTGTAGAGTAATAAATATCTACAGAAAATATTGAAGGTTTCGTGATTTTCTACAATTTTAATCAAACATTTCATTTAACAGAATAAAAAAAATACCTCATATCAATTTTATTTTAATTTTTATTAATTTATTCAAATTATATCTCAATTGCTATCCCATCATTCGTATCCTCCCATTCCTCCCTCCCTCCAGCTTTCATCCTATTCCCCTCCCCTAGGTCTATGCTGAAGAGGGACCTCCTCCCCCACTATATGGTCATAGGCTATCAAATCTCATCTTGGTTGCCTGCTTATTCTTTCTCTGAGTGCCACCAGGCCTCCCCATCAAGGAGAAGTGGTCAAATATGGGGCACCAGAGTTCATGTCAGAGTCAGTCCCTGCTCTCCACATAACTGTGGAGAATGTCCTGTCTATTGACTAGATCAGAGTAGAGGTTCAATGTTTACTACTTGTATTGTCCTTGGTTGGTGCAGTAGTCAGAGCAGACCCACCTGGGCCCAGATCCACCCATCACAAAGTTCTTCTTGTAGTTTCTAGGGCGCTCTGGGTCCTTCTATTTCTTCATTCTCCTATATTTCTCCTACTTAGGGTACCAATAGGATGTCCTCACATCTATCCCAATATCCTGGTAAGTGAAAATTTCATGGGACATACCTTTTGGGCTAGTGTCCAATTATAAGTAAGTATATACCATAGGAATCTTTCTGTTTCTGGGTTAACTCACTCAGTATGATCATTTCTAGTTCCATCCATTTGTCCACAAATTTTGGGATAAGTGCAGATGTATGACAGTTTGTGTCCTTTTATTTAGCTTCTATTATAAAATGTTAACTGGGACAATAGTCACTTTACCCTTTCTGTAGAGCACATTGATGTAAAGAATTAGGTTTAGTACACAGCACTAAATGGGACGTTTCCATAAAATCACTCTTCTCAGAACTCAGGGAGTCCCATGGAAGAGGAGACCGAAAGAGTTTGAGAGCCAGAGGGGATGGAGGACACAACAAGGCCAGGACAGCAAGGCCCTCTTAATCAGCTGAACAAGGCTCATATCAACTCGCAGAGACAGAAACAGCAAGCGCAGGTCTCTACCAGGAGCTCTGGGTTTGCACTATAGCTCTCACTTTAGTAATCTCATGGTTCTTTTGAGTCGGTGAGCAAGTGGGCCTATGATTCTTTTGCCTTCACTTGGGGCTTTTTTCCCTTCTGTTGGTTTTCCTTGCCCAATTTCAATGCTGTGGTTTTTTGTTTTGTCTTATTATATTCTCTTTCGTTTAAAAATTATGTTTAGTATGTAGGTTAAAAATATTTGTATAACCTGATCGCTTACTTGATAATTACCAACTATGGGAAAATGGGAGCACTTCAGCTATCTTATTGTATTAGTTAGCTTTAGCACTAGTAACTTTTTTCAGTAAATATATTTTTGAGTATATATATATATATCACTTCATTATTCCCTAAATTAATTTATTTTTAAATGATCTCATCATCAGGGTTAAATGAACTATATTTCATTCACTTAAGTTGGATGGCAGTTTGTCTTTTTATTTTAGCATTTATGTTTATAGTTCTTATACAAGTATAATTTTCAAATAAAGAATTCCTCAGTATCAATCAGGAATAGTGTAGGGTAGCTGTAGTTTAGGGATTGAGACAAGGCTACATATGGCTATGACATGACCTTGTCAGGAGCATCTCTACGCCAGTTGTTTTGTTTTTGTTTTAATCGTGATTGTCCTGGTAGTCACACTAATTATATAAGTGATGAAAATACAGAGCACTAAATATAAGCATGTGATCCTGGTGTGAAACACATGCATTGCAGCATCATTAGTTAAAATTACCTGCTGGATGAAAATGGACAACACATTTGAAAATTTTCTCCTTTTGATGATATCATAGCTTTTTCAATTTATTTAAAAATTAGATAGAACCCATACTGGAAGTGAAAATGGGAAAGAATTTCAAGTACAAGATAAACCTGTTCAACTCCTTAAAATAATAATTAAGGTGTTCAGTAATACAACCCCATTATATTCAAAATTAACACCATAAGATGCACTATATACAGTTAAAAATTGTGCTCTGGTTAGTAGGTAGCATAAAATTTTGGTGAAAATAAAAGATGACAGAAGAGGACAAATTAGGCAATTATTGGATGAGAAAATATCCAATTAAAATCAAGTGTACCAGAAAGTGATTTAATTAATATTAAGCTATCTACTTTTTTAAAGGTTAAATCAAATTTGTGATGTAAACTAATCTTTTAATATATTGTTTTTTTCTCATTTGCTGCTTTTTGTATTTGTATTTTAATTTCTCATGTACATTTTACAAAATACCAGCTTTGGAATTCAAAGTATGGATTTTCTATTACTTGACATTCATCAATCAGTTTTTAAATCTCTATTAACCTGTGGCATCATTAATTCTTTCAAGCAATATCTCGTGTTTCTGCCTATTACAACAGTCTGTCTATTTCTCAACCTTTCCCATTCATTGAGTCTCTGTGTACAGTAATTTACTCTTTATTTTGCTGCTAATGCCTTGTAGAAATACTAGGTGCACAGATGCCAGTTGCCCTGAAAGAATGTTAAAATCTCTCAATCCGTGTTCTCAGGGTAGGATAGGTGATGACTGATACAGGGATTGTTATTAAACACTTTGTTTCTTTCTAGAGACAATTAGAGAATTACCTTTAATTTGATAGAAGACCATGGATGGTGGGTTTGTGGCGAAAGGCCAAAACTCTGAGCATTGGTAATGACCTAAGGGTGTATCCTAAAGAGAGCAAAAAGATGTCTGCGGTTTAGTCTTCATATAGAAGTCTTTATATAGAAGGCAAATTAAATATTATAGAGTTCATTCAGAACAGCTAGTGTAAGTGAACCTAGGAAGGATGGAGCTGGGAGGAGGGGCATTTGTGAGTGACTTTGGGAAATGCTTAGGTAAGAAAGAGTAAAGACTATGAGTTATTTAACAGGAATGAATTTGCATATAGGTTTTCAAAAAATAATAATGTCCAGATTTTACTAGGGAATCTACTGCACTCAGAGCTTTGATGCTCAAAGAATCCAAGAAAGAAGGACTGACACAGAGCACATTTTAAAGAGTAAACAATCGTTTGTGTATATGCTTGCACGAAATGGTAGAGTTCTGTAATCCACCTGATTTGTATTCAGTTTGGGCTCTGTATGTACCAAAATCGAACACAGTAGGAAAAAGCTCTTTCTTTGGCTTATCTTTCATTTTCTTATTTGATTATTAGAATGGAGGAATATTACATGGGGATGGGAAACAGAAGTCAGAAGCATTCCACTGGTTCTCTTATGCAACAATGATCTTAATCTACCCTGCACTGTACATTTGAGGCAGTATTTTGCTTGGTAGAGGATGTGTCCTTTGAGCATCTGATTCTCTTCTACCAGTGTTTGATTCTTCAATACCTATTCCCTTCACTTATTTTACACTCACACACACACACACACACACACACACACACACACACACACACACACACACACACACACACCCTGCCCTTGAAGTAAGTTAACATTCTGCTCAGGGAAAACTGATATATTAACAAAAGAGACAAGAAGACCAAATGAAAAGAACCAGGTACCTCTTGACACTAAAAGGTACACAAAAATAAAAAGTCTGATTTTCCTAGTTTTTCCTTCATTTTCCTATTCATTTATTATAACAATAAGACGATGCCATTGTGAGAGAGGTCTTGGGGAGAGAAACCAATTTGTGCACCTTTTACATAATAAACATTTGTCCTCTGGGGGAGGCGCCAGCCTTCTCTGTGAGAAGCTGTGTGTTCCTGGTAAATTATTCCACTAACTTTTAGTTACATCACCGATCATTTAAAAATGAGTAAGTGATATATTAATTCCTAGAGCGGTTTCAGTTCAATGTGTTTATTTCTATAGCCTTACATGAAAAGTAGTAAAACAGCATACTGGAGTAAAAATTTGAGGAAGCCATTAATCTCTACTTTGCCTGGTTCTGTCACTGCAGCCACATTTCCCACCTGAGTCCTTAGCATCTTCTGTAACAATGGTCCAAACAAACCAGACTGACTGATTTCATTCCTGTTTGGGTGAACTAAGTTCTCAGGAAGAGGCCCTCAGCTTGCTTGTACAGAGATAAAACATAACCTGAACTCTGAGATGCATACTAAAAAAAACGAATTTTAAAAAATAGACGCCATGCTGTGACACAGAGAGAGAAACGACAGAAAATGTGTATGCTCTGGTTTTTAAAGGTCCATGTGTTTTAGATTGCTGCGTAAATGACTGGCTTATAAAGTTTGCCTAGAGAAAGCCAGCTAGGCGAAACACTGTCAGAGCTCCCCCTAACGGAGGTAACAAGGAAGTCAGGCAGTTTGGCCAGCAGGCTTTTCCAACATGTGAATATTAGTAAATACTAAAAAATTAACAGTTTGCCATTCACAGTTGGTACAATGGCTCACAACAAGACAAACTTTTTTTGACACTAGAAAAAAATAGCTCCGATTATTCCATTGAGAAAAGGTGCTGTTTTTCCTCTCGCTGTAGGACCACACTTAATTGCTTTTGATAGGAACGGAGCTTTAAAAATTGAATGGCAGCTTAAAATAAATGTGGACGCTTTTCTCAACTCGTTCAGCCTGTGGCAACTGATAATAAAACATTTCTTTGCAAATAATAAAGGGAACAATATTTTAACTGGTCTGTTAAATTCATTATGGGCTGAGGATTCTGTCCAACTTTGGGCGTAATGTATCATGCAAACCTTTGCATCCTGTTATTTTAGGAAAGGAGAAGCTAGTGATTAAGTGAAGAGGTTGAACAAATAGCGGCAGCACTGTTGGCTGTTGGCTGTGAATGGAATGGCGTAGCAAAATTCCCAGCTTAGATGTCTGATTATTTAGAGCCTTATGGATGCTTCTGTGCTTCTCTTTAGGAAGAAGAAAAAGTCATCTTGAAATGCGTCCTAAAATAAATAGACATGAAAAAAATAAAAATATTTCCTTGGAATGTTTTTCAATGGTTTCTTCTGTCAGATGAATACAGAGGGACACCTTTTTTTTTTTAAAGAGCACTTGTAGTCTATGTGTGACAAAAGAAGCAATTTACTCAAACTATCATACAAATTACTATTTTGTTTTGTTTTGGTTGGTTGGTTGGTTGGCTTTAGTGTTTTTAATATTTCAGGGAAGAAGGCTGTGGCCATGAGGAAAGCAAAGGAGTGCTATAATTTAGGAGAAAAGACTTGATCAGAGTTTACTGAGTGCTGTACAGGCTAAGGCATTTCTTAGCTGTACCTCACCTGGAAGAGGGCTCATTTTCTCATTGGTTCCAATTCAGAGTGAAGTGGTTTTTCTTTGGAAGGAGAAAGCAATTAGAGAGACAAAATTTGAGAAGGTAGATTTTCTCATTAAGCAAGACTTATGTCATCAGTAGGGCAAACAATTGATTATATGTTGAAGGAAGGGGGGAAAACTATTGAGACCAGTGATTTGTATGTCTATCAGTTAACTTGAAAGACAATATCCACGAAACCTTAGTGGTTTTATGTCAATATACCCTTCTTCACCTTGAAAGATCAATAGTTTCTGGTTAGAAATTTGACTAATATCAATCAGAAAGCATTTTAAAATTTTCTTTACTTAGTCATTTTACAGCCTGATCCCAGCACCCTCCCTCCTGTCCTCCCAGTCCCATCCTCATGTCCCCCACCTCCATTTTATCCTCTCCTTTTTCTCAGGAAGGGGAGGCCCCTAAGGGTTACCAACCCACCATGGCACCTCAAGTCAGAGCAAGAATAAGCACATCTTCTCCCTCTGAGCCTAGACAAAGCAGCCCAGGTAGGGGAAAGAGATCCAAAGGCAGGCAACAGAGTCAGAGATAACCCCTACTCCCATTGTTAGGGGACCCACATAATGACCGAGCTGCACATCTGCTACATATGATCAGGGGTCTATGTCCAGCTCATGTGAGCTCTTTGATTGGTAGTTCAGTCTCTGTGACGCCCCATGGGCTCAGGTTAGTTTACTCTATAGGGTCTTCTTGTGGTATCCTTGGCCCTTCCAGCTCCCTCTGTCCCTCTTCTCACTCTTCCACAAAACTCCGTTTGCTTGGCCTATTGTTTGGCTGTGGGACTCTACCTCTGTTTCTATCAACTGCTAGATGAAAAAATTCAGAAGACGTTTATGTCAGGCTTCGGTCTGCAAGCATAGCAGAGGATCATTAATAGTGTCGGGGTTGGCTTTCTCCCACGGGGTGGGTTTCAAGTTCGGCCAGACATTGTCCCAATCTCTGTTCCATCTTTATTCCCACACTTCTTGTAGGCAAGACAAATTTTTGGGTGGGTTGGTGTTGCCCTCCCTCTACTGGAAGACCAACCTGGCTACAGGAGGTGATATGTTCAGGCCTCTTAGCCCTAGCTGTTAGGATCCTCAGCTAGGATCACCCCTAGAGACTCCTAAGGGCCTCCCCTGTCCCAGAGACGCTCCCTACCAAATATTTGTTCTCTCCCCAGGTCCTCTGCCTCCCACTCACTCCCACTGCCGCCCCCATCAGTATGTGATCCATGCACTGAATAACCTCCCCAACCCATCTCAGAAAGTATTTTAATGCTACTAATTGAAGAAATACAGTAGCTAAAGTGATAAATTGAATTTTAAAATTATGAAGCAGCAGAAATTTAGCCATTCCTCTGATAGGGTGATCATTTTTGTCATTCTATGCTCTATTAGTATCTAGCACATGTTGGACTTGAAATAAATGTCACACAGGGGTTTGAGAAATGGACAGATTGGGGATGAAGGTATTCAACTTATATGTGGTCAATTTTTATTCCAAATTTTGGAGGTTAGATTAATATGAACCATTGTCACTATATTTCCCCTTATTACTAGAAAGCATCACTTTATTGTACTTCTTGAATTGTTTGTATCTTTAATCGGGGAGCATAGATTAAGAATATGACTTTTCTAACCGTATCTGTGTATCACTGTAAGTCATCAATGGTGGTATTTTATAAATCTAAGGTATTGAAATAAACCTTGACACTACTACAGGCTAACCAACATAACACAATTCTTCTGCTTTCTCTATTTTTAAGGCAAAAAATAGTTTTGTTTGATGCCTGAATTGAACTTTAGAAAAAATGTGCAGATAACTATGGCATACAAAACATATCATATATCATTGAACAGGGGAATTGCCTGACATAAAGTTCCACTCACAAAATATTTTTGAGTGCTTTGAAAATGGAAAGAAAGACAAGTTTATGAGGATGTAGACTGCCTTGGAGTATTACACTTGTTCAATGTTAATGTAAAATTCAGCCAGCTTGGACATTCATTTTAATAATTCACCTTATTTTTCCCTACCTCCTTCCTGTCCACTTTTCTGTTATGCTTAATCATTTAAGGATCCTTAAAACAAAACTATACAAAACAAAACCTGGCAAGGAAGTCAGCTGCAGACATTGTTGAAATCAGCAAAAGGTCCATTCATCTGATAACACCCTTTTCTCCTGGGGAACCCTGGAATCTTGGCTCTCATTTACTCTTTATAATAATCTAAAGTTTAAATGTACCACACTCAACCTTCCAATAACAAGGAAGATAGCAATATATATATATAGTCTTTAATAGATAATAACATAGTTTATTACAATTCTAAATACTGTGGTAGTTCTTGGCAACATCCTGATACCAATTCCCTGTATAATTGCATCATAGGTGGTTTTAAAAACAAAGCATTATCTCTGCTCTAGAACCTGGGATCTCAGAAATTCTAGGTTATAATAACATGTAAGTGTATAACCTACTGTGTGTTTAGGAAACAGTAAGACAACACTGTGATGATAGAGTCCTATTGAGTGTGAATACTTAATCCTTGCCACTACTCTAGGATGAGAAACTTTGGACTACTGAACTTTCACGTAAGAAGAAACTGATTCAGGCCAAGTTTGGTGGCACAGGCCTTTAATCCCAGCAGGGAGTCAGAGGTAGGCGAATCACTGTGGGTTAGAGGCCAGGCTGGTCTACCTAGTGAGTTCAGCATAGTCAATAGTACAGAGAGAAACCCTCTCTCATAAAAACTTCAGAAGAAGGAGGAGGAGGAGGAGTAGGACAAGGGTGAGTACAGGAGAAGAAGAAGAGGAAGAAAAGGAAGAGGGAGAGGAAGAAGAAAGAAACTGATTCACACAAAGGTGACAATTTTACCCAGGAACCATAGTAACTACTAACAGACTTGAGATGCATTCAAACTTAGGATGAGATCCTCTCTCAAGTACAGATCTAAGAAGCTGAAGTCTGGCAGGAGTAAGTCCTGGCCCTAGTGACTTTAAACTTTTAATTGAGTCTTGAGGTTCAAAATAGAGATATTAGTGCATAGCTTATGGCTTAATGCAGTGTCTGTATCCTTGAAAATCAGGGTGATGGCCCTCATTTGTGTTCTCATAACCCTCTCTGCTGACCCTGTCACAGCACTTACCAGCAGTCTGCATTGCAATTGATTTTCTGTTTTCTTGTCTGTTGTTTCTTCTCAGCTACGAATATTTTATGTGCTACTTCACCCCTCTGGCATCTACCACAGCTACTGACACAGCTTTTTCTGTATATGTTTTGGGTAAATGCAATGTCTATTTTTAAATTGACAAAGAAAAGCCTACATCCTTGGTTTATTTAAAAAAAAACTGTCCATGGAAACACTTTGGATTAGTGAATTGATAGCTTATGATGGATGGATGGAATGAAGAATGGAGGACAGATAGAAAGATGGATAAAACAAATGAGTAAATGAATAAGTATGGTTTGTTTTCATGAAGGCAAGTTTCTATAATTTTATGTCAAATTTTGAAATAAAATTATTTTCCATAAATGAATGTAATTACAAACAATTTGAATATATGTGAATTGTTTAAGAATTAAATATTGAATATAAAATCATATTATTTAGGTGCTACTATATAATTTGAATGATTTTACAAGACCTAAAATCCGAAAGTATAAGAAATGTGTAGAAATGTGTACATAAATTGAAGGTAGAGAAAGTAAATTTAGTAAAGAACATTTGAAGAGATATATAGTATCATTATTTTTATCTAATTTTGTTTTTTTATCTAATTTTATTTAAAATTTAGAGAACATTTAATTTGCTATGTCTGGATATAAAACTCAATGTTATAAGTGAATGTAGAATCATTTTATTCCATCTGTCCTAAAACACATAATTAATCATCTGGAAGTCACAATATATTTACAGTTCAGCAAAGCATTAGAATTACAAGAAATGCATGGAATGTGTTTGAAGTAGGTATGAAAACATGACACAAAATAAATGACAAGTATCAATGACATCAACTTAAGACATTATCGCTCTTCAAAGTATGTGTTATTTAATTCCTTATTGACTACATTGATATTTTGGCTTATTTTATCATGCAGTGATAGATAGTATACATTAAGATGATGGGCTATTGGGGCTGGAGAGATGTCTTGGGCATTAAATGCTTGTTGTACAAGCCTAAAGTTAGAAGTTCTAATTCTACCACTCATATAAGAAGCCAGGTATCCTGTAAATACCCGTAACTCATACTTCTTTTATAGGACTTTATGTACATGTCTGAACATATATGTGTGGGCATGCAAACTGAAACACACATGCACATATATAAGTAAGAAAATATGAAAACTTGATAGGCAGCAATATTAAGTATACTTAAGAAAGTGAGATATTTATTTTGAGATGAAAAAATATATGAAATGTTATATTTGCTTTTTTAAAAGAACTTTCCAAAATTCATACATATGTCTTATTAAAATAAAGTCAGAAATGGCATAAGAATTTTAGAACAACAGCTGATTATGTAGGACATAAAATGATTTAGTGATCTTTTTGTTATAATAAATGGAAGAATACAGTCTATACAAAAAAAGAGGTTACTCTTTTGTTCCTGGGTAGTGTTTAATAAAAATGTTATATCTATAAATGAATTATTTCTCCTGACAGAAGATTTGAAAGAATTTAGTTTGTATTACAAAATTGTTCTGAATTGTCATGATCTTGGTGGTGTGCATGTAAATCTGTATGAGCATGTGCATGCTTTTATATTTTTGCCTAGACTTACAGATTCTGTAAAGCTTTCGATGAAGGAAAGAATACTTTTCACTTATTTCCAATAATATTTCATATTATAGAGTATCATAAAATGATTAAAATAGCTAATTATAAAGGAAAGCAATAATATTTCTGGTAATTAAAGGTCAGTAAGTAATTCTATTTTATTTCTTCTCAAATGATTGTTGAGAAATGTAATTAGTATTCAAGCTAACTTATATATGCTGTGCTGTGAAATAGATATCCATGTAACAAGCTTGTATCTATTTTCGAGATAAGTAAAGTCATAAGAGAAGGTGTGAGCCGTGGATAGAGGACAGTGAGTCAGAACAGAAATACTTTCTTGATTTAAAAAAAAAAGTAAATCAAAAGAAACTAAGAGAAATGTCACTGTAAAATCTACCAGCACCTGCATAAAGACAGTCAGAAATTCTAGTGATTTTGAATACTCAACCTTGAGTCTAAAATTTCTTTGATCCTATAGACATGGCCTTTTTTCAATAGATTTCTCGTCTGCCTTGTTCACACTTCTTGTCCTTGGCTCCTGGGATGAAAACGATGTTCTGAGAAATTTGTAGTTATTGTAGATGAGAGTCTACTTAACCTGAATGAGTAGATTTTCCTCTCCTTCCCTTTTACTAGTTTTCATTCAAGAAGAATGTCCCACCTCAGTGGTCCAGCATAAGGACAATGCCTCCCTGTGATTAATGCCCCCCACTCGTATCAGACAATGCAGTCTAGTAAACTGAACATTTCATGAAGAGGAGGAGTTGATTTCTGATTTTAGCACAGATTGGCTGAGTGACCTTGAATAATACAAGCCACATCTGTATATTGGCATTTTCCGCATGTAACCTCCCCTGCTCTGTTTAAAATGAGCACACTGCATATGGCAGCCTTTCAATCTGAGTGATCAAAGCCATCAATAAGATAACTGCTGCGTCATCCCTAACTTCATCTTAGAAGCTAGTGTCTTCATTATAACTACAGAAAGGCTTTGCTTTCCCTCTTTTCTTTACAAATACATCTGTATATTTGTTGATTGGTGCTTACACTATTTGAAAATTTCATCTTAGAAATTTGTTTTGAACAGGTCAATGTTAATTTTTAAGGAAAAGTGTATTTACTTTTCATAGAGATGAGACATTAAGTTACAACATTCCATAAAGTGAAAAAAATGAGCCCCTACTCCAATGGTGTGGATGATATTCCTAGAAAAATTATTTTATGACCTCACAATAGGCTGCAAACCTGTGGAAGTGTCATTCATGGGTAAATGCAGTGGTATTAGACTCAATTGATGTTATCAACTTTTTTTGTATTTTTTTCTCCTTTATTAATTTATTCTTGTTACATCTCAATGGTTATCCCATCCCTTGTATCCTCCCATTCTTCCCTCCCTCCCATTTTCCCCTTATTCCCCTCCCCTATGACTGTTCCTGAGGGGGATTACCTCCCCCTGTATATGTTCATTTTAATATATACTTACAGTTATTTCACGTGACAATAGAATAGTCATGATTTGTTGTTTAAAAAATCTCCCTTTGTTATAATCAAATATATTTTATTTAGTCAATTCTATATTTTTGAAAAGTCATGGCTCTCCAATAGTTTGTGGTTACAAACTATTCTACAATGAATATGTATTCCTCATGTATATATTACTGTGGGCAAAATTTTAGAAATTAAGTTTTTAGGTCAATATATAAATATTAAGCTATGAAATATAGTATATATTGTCCTCCAAAAAGTTGTATGATTCATATACAGTTGTTGATGTTACCCCTTATCCATAGCCACTAAGGATGAAAATTATAGCATATCATGATTTCTAAAAATCTGGTGTATTTAACAAGTTTTCATATTACACAAAGACAAATTTAATTAAAACAGTAAATAATGCTGAAATATAAAAAGAGAAAAAGTAGGGCATAAATTTTTCTTTATTTGAATAATTGAATTAATTATTCAATGATAGAATTAATTATTCAAATCAAGGTAATAAAATAGAATGAAAAAATGATATCGTATTTCTTATTTGAAGCTGGCATCTCTTGGGTGGAGTAAAAAGATTAAAAACAATTGAAATCACTTCAGAATTTGGCAAAAACCAAACAACATTGTTATGATATTGTGACTCGTAATGTGCCCAAAATATTACTGTTAAGTGAAATAACTCATTTTAGGTTAATGACAACCTCCATGCATCTAGGGAAAAAGAGCAAGAAGAGAAGTTATAGCACCCTGCTGCATGACAAAGTCATTGCCTGTCTCTTCTTCTATGCAGGATAGAATCTGTAACTACTGATTAATCATGAGCTCTGTATGATATCTGGAAGACACTAGATTAAGGGAAAGATGCTGTCATGTTAATTCTCACCAGGATCTTTTAAAAAATCTTTATTTCATTTTCCTATCTGATCATAATGTTGATTTCCTTATTAATTTTATTTTCTTATAGTTTATCAGCAGCCAGGACCAAATCTATCAACTATAGTTTTGAAGTTTCTCTTTACAAGATAAAATAAGACAAATTTAGACAAATTTATTCAAATTGTATCATTTGTGTACTCAAGATGTACATCTTAGCTTAATGGGAATGAATTCTTCTGGTAATGATATCCTTGGATTTTGATTTAAATGTGATGTTTATAGATGAAGACAGTTTGTGGCAAGCGAATAGGCACAGAAGTATAATTAAAAATATCCTTTGGAACGTGTCTGGCGTCAGCGTGAGAGATGAGGAGACTCCTACTCCATATGTTAATCTAAAAAAAATCAGTAATGTCACTTTAATAGACCTATAGGCCCTGCTTTGAAACGTAAGTGATTTCATTCGATTTTGTTTTCTTTCTTTCTCTCTACCTTTCTCCACTCTTTTGTGTGTGTGTGTGTGTGTGTGTGTGTGTGTGTGTGTGTGTGTGTGTGTGTGTTAGTAGCAATAATAATGCATACAGCCCAGGAGGCTGACATATTCTCCCACTTAAGTTTTTTCATTATCCACTTGAGACAGGGTCCCTCACAGGAACTTACAGGTTTTCCTGGTAGGTGGGCTTGTGGCATGATCTAGTAATCCTTCTCTTTCTAATTCTTTCCCACCACATCCCCAGACATTTTGTGGTCACCCATGGCTTTACCTGGGTCTACTATTTGTGAAGCAAGTGTTTTTCCTATTAGCTGAGTTCTATCTCCATCTCCCCACAACCCAACTTCTGCTTCTTCTTCTTCTTCTTCTTCTTCTTCTTCTTCTTCTTCTTCTTCTTCTTCTTCTTCTTCTTTCTTCTTCTTCCTTTTTTTCTTCTCCTCTTCCTCCTACTTCTTCTCCTCCCCTTCTTATCATCTTCCTTCTCTTCCTCCTCTTCTTCCTTCTATTTGTCACATTACTTAGACAAGCCTGTCCTTGAACTTTCAGTAAAGAACTATGACCATATTATGCATAATTTCAACTTTTGTGCCAACTCATATATTCACTTAGATTCTATAAAAATAAAGTAAAAATATCTTCAATGCTGCTCAAATTGGTAGTACCAGCAATTTATGGTGGCAGTAACAAGAAACTATAAGTGGGATATTATTATATATTATTAATACATTATGCCATTTCTCCAACATTCCATCAAACTCAAGGAGAACATCCATTGTTGATTATTGGAAATCTTTGAAAACAATTATTTTTATCATATCTGCAAATTGTTGCACTCGTCTGGAACTGCTCAATGTTACAGACTATTGCTGGAAATAACACTGAAAATTTAGCATAATTTTAAAGGGCACTCAATAGCTGCCTGGTCTTGAAAATCTTAAATTTTAATCAAGTGGAAGCTAACAGGTAACTCTGTGCTACCACGTTTCCATATTTACTTGTACTTAAGTATACATTGCTAACAAATATATTTCAACAGTTTTTCAAGTATAATTTTTAGGAAGTAAATGTTCTGTCAATTTATTTAGCACCATTTGTGTTTGCACTTAACTTAAATAATGTTTTAATTTGGGATTCCTAATAATAATCTCTGAATTATTTACATCAACAATGTGGAAATATTTTTAAAATGAATTTTTATGTCACTAATCTATACTTAAAATTTTATCATACTCTTTTGACAGAGATGACTGTTTAATACAAATTAAACATGCCTGTGAGTACATGTAACCATTTATAGATGTCCTAAACAATGTTTAAAAAATAACACACAGGTAAGTACATTACTTATTTCTCAATGATATAGGCATCGTATCACTATGCATAAATAATTTCACATTATTGTGCCCAGTGTAGAGACAGTGTAGAGACATCTGAGAATGTATTTTATGCCATTAGGCAACATTATCTTTAGAAGACTATATTTGTCTGTCCTGAAAAACTGAAGTCAATTATTAATGCAGTTTGAAAAGGTTACATTATACCTTAATATTTTTACTATATCACTGTATAAATAATTCAATATTTGCCTATGAGCATTATTTCCTCTTATAAAATGTGACTTTTGAAATAAATTTATCTACTCCTAAATACTTAGATATTTGCCTCTTAAATCCTTACCTGACAGCCATACCAAAGACAAAGAATTGTGTGGATTTAGACAGCAATCCTAATTTTAGTAAAGGCTACATGATGTTCACAGCTCAAAATTCATTAGACAGGTACCCATTAGCAGCCATTTTGACAATACTTTCATGTACTATATTCTTGAACTACATAGGAGGGAAAAGGATATGACAACATTATTTCTTTAATTTAATATCAAGGCACCTTTGAGATCCAAGGACTAAGTAGCTCATAAGAAAGATCATGCCAACTAATGAAGCAACAGAGCCTGCTGTAAGCCAAGTCTCTCTGGACTTCTGAATATCTACAAATGGGAAAAATGCATCAAGAGTAAGATGGAGCTTTGATTTTTATCAAGCTATAAGACTGAGTACAAAAGGGCACTGAGTTGCAACTGCACTGGTCTTAAATTTTTTAAGCCTATATGATTCTTACTTTTGAAGATGCAGAGTATAAAGTCAAAATAATACTTATAATCAATGATTACTACTTATAATTTTTCGTGCAGAAATATTGGGAGGTAAGCAGAATGTCTAATAAGATGCTTTGACTCCAACATGAGAAGTGTCTATGCACGTGAGATTCTATGGCCATCATTTGTTCCCTATCTCCTCATTTAATTGTTTAAATTTCTAAGTGTTTCCTTTGAAAGATTTATTTTACTATTGTTATTTATGTGTATGTGTGCATGTAAGTGGCTGTAGGAGACAGACGATGGTATGTGATTCCCAAAGGTGGATTTATAGGTGTTTCTGAGCCACTTGATGTGTGTGCTGATGACCCAACTTAGGTCCTCTACAAGAGAAGCAGTCATTTTTTTCTTATTATTTTTTATTAAATATTTTCACAAATACATTTATATTATTGCACACATATACAATAAACTCCCTACAGCAAGAAGAACCATGACACAACCCAGAATTATATAAATGTTACATTATTATTGTTTTGGCTATTTGTATTTGGCAGCCTGGAAGAAAACATCTTTCTTATCTTGATGCATCTAAAATTCTAATGTAAGTCAATATCTATCATATCTCATCATTATCAACCTAAAAAAATCTTAACCCCTAAACAACTAAGCTTAATTGTAAAACTAAACTATCTGGTCTTCCACCCCATCAGAGACCCGAGAAGGAATAAAATTAATTACCAGAGTTTAAAGGGGGTGCAGGTTAGCAGCTTCCCAAGTGAGAAGATGACAGAGTTAGCTTGGTACCTGAGCAGTCACCCAAAACTCTCTATAACATTGGAGCATTATCTTCAGCCTTCTGGCTCAGTGTATCTGGCAGACATATATGCGTGGATATTCATCTTTAGAGCAGAGCCAAGTCTCCACTCTGCCCTCCTACCTGCACTACTTTTCCTAGGTAGGCTGAAAGTGGATACTGAGCGGGTATGTCTTGCCAGATTGTTTGAGAAGTGATAAGACCATGGTTGGAGGGTGTGACGATTCATTTTTCTTTAAATATGGAGTAATGGCTCATCATGTCTCTCATGCCTGTAAACCTAGCACTCAGCAAGAAGGGGATTCCCAGGAATTTAGGGAATCCTGCCTCTGAAAAAAATAACAAAGCTACAAAATTCTGTGTAACTGTCAATGTTGGTGTCTTGATTTCCCTCAGAAAACCTTGTAGGCCCTTGGCCATCTCTGTCCCATTTCATGATGGATGATTAATGCATTAGAGGAAAATGGGCATGGATAACATATCCCCAGTTCTCCCTCCTTGGTAATCCATCACAGCCATGTTCAACTTCTATTTGACCCATTCTCGTTGCTGCTGTTTTGTGGTTTTATTTTGTTTTTGCTTTTTGTTTTGTTTTGTACTGGGGATATTCACAGGGAAATTCTTGAGTTCCCCAGTCTGACTGTGACTCAGTGAAATTCTTAGGAAAGGAGTCAGGGAGCCTACTTTTGTATCCAATCAAAAGGTATATATGCATCTTAGCAATCACATCATATTTGTCATCCAAGTTTTATTTTTGTTTGGTAATATTTTAGGTGACTCTTAGATGGGAAATGGTTTTGTTGTTTATTAAAATTTCTCAAGTCCCAAATCACTGTTACCATACCTTCTGCTCTGGCTCTGGAGGAAGTATTCCATGTTTCGTTTTTCCAGAGTGTGTGATTGCCATCTTCCCTTCAGTGGGAGAGCTGTGTTTCTGCATTGTATATGTATATGAGGGCAAGGGAAGTTGTGGGACATACCTCTGCAGCACTCCATGCTTCTGATATAGATTTCTACCGTCTTTATTTCCTGATCTCATCATAAGCCTTGCTAGCACAAGTATCTAATTCCTCAGTTCTCGGACCTCTCGTGGCGTTGTACATACCGGATACCTTCTTGCTTAGGGAAGTCATTGTACCTAGGTTCCGCTTTTGCTGCTGGATGCTTTACCACCTAAGCACTTGTTATCTACTTTCTAAATTTCTATTAGCTTTGCTGGCCAAATGATGGCCATTTCCTTTCCTTTCAATTGCCCTTTCACACACACATATATATCTATACTGTTTATTTGCTGATATTTTAATGAATATATGGAGAAGGAATAGTGTTGATAACTCAGTGTTTGATCTGCCATACTTTCTTAAAAGTCTGCAAATGTGACAACCAATAGTTGCGGGGCCAGAACTGAAGTCACCAAATCACTCTACTAACTCACAAAAAACAATGGAATAATAAATATGTTGTATTATTATGTATTTGTCATTCTTAACTATGTTCTTATAATCTATGACACTTATAAAAAGATACTTAAGGAAAGAAGGCATTTCTCGGGAAAAAAAACTCAGGCATGAGAGACGGTAAAAAGTCTTTCATGGCTGTAGTCACTGACTTCTTTGTATAGCTATGAAAATTAGAGTCATACTTGAGTAATAAATTCTAAAGTGGAAGGACAAGAGGCACTGTAATATACTGTTTCCACTTTTTTAAGAATGAATTTTAATTTTTCTTTTCATTTTATTAAAGGTGTGTAAATAAAAATCTGGGCATAAAGTGTATGCGTACCAATCGATACTCTGAAAAACTGAATCTGACCTTGGTTTAGCAAGAATGTAGTATAAAGAATGAAACAATGATACTTTGTATGGGGTGATTTAATAGTTCCTAATCAAACTCATTGGGGTAAGAGTCATTAAATATTTTGCATTAGGAAATGGAGAAAGTGAGGGATCGAGAAATGTACCAAATTCAAGCTGTATACCTACACCATGTCTATGGAATGCCTGAACTATTTTCTTTATGTTAACATCAGCCTAGATTCAGAAACTACAAATCCAAGCATTTGAGGAAACCATAGTACTATTTTTCTTTTTCTGAATTCAGTAGTGTCCTAAATTGGCAACTATATAATAAAATTTTCCAAAAGTGAGAGAAGTACATAAATAGCTCAACCCTGAGGTAATAAATTAGCAAACTCACCTAGAAAAACATTACCTAGAAATAATAATATATTTGTGGGTAAAAAACACTAACAAATATAATTTCCTAGAGCATAAGGAAACATTTTACTTGACTTTGTATTTTAAGAAATGATGTTATATCCATTTAAATATGTTCAATAGGTATTTGTTTTTATTTCCTACTATCCCTAATGCATATGCTTATACAAGGTTAAATGTTCTAAAGCTTAATTTTATTTAACAAAAACAAACTCTAAACTGTGAAAAAGATATTTGTGAGCCAATGCATTATTATTTCCATCCTTCTTGATGCCTCTCTCTGAACTATTTTCAAGTGTCTTGCAATAGTTTCCAGATCATTCACTCTAACATTTCAAATTACCTTTAAAAACACATTGTAATAGCATTACTTTAGTCACTTATTCCCAGAAAATGTTTTTAAAATGATTTATGATGTGATAATTAGCTCCATTTTCAGAATGTTATCCCCAATAGTAGAATATAAGGTGCTGGAATAAAACTGAAAACATGGAAATTTTATGGGAAGACAAAGGATTAGCAAAATCAATGTTTTAACTCATGAAAGGTCATGCTTAGCAAGAGATATCTTTGCATAGCCTACCTATAATCAAACCCAGGCAAAAGGAGACTCAGTAAGTAAAACAAAAACACTACAAAATAAGCACAAAATACTATCAAAAGACATTATTTAAGTATATAAAATAATTACTAGTTTATATTAATGGTTAAAGAAGGGAAATTGAGTTTTATCCTCTTCATGACAAAATAATTATCTGTAAACAAAATTGCTGAGTAAATCTTTCATTATGAAACATAATGGCAATACATGCTGGAATTCTTTCATATTTTTAAGAGATAATATAATTTGGATAATTTAGATAAGCAGTAACAGTGTGATCAATAATCAAATAAATTCATGAGAGTAGAAAAAACTTAAAGTTTTAGGTGCCCAGCATTTGATTTCTAGCATGATTTAAAATGATAACTCATGAGTCAGACTTATTTTAAGTTGTGTCAATTTCTTCAAATAAAGTAATTATTTTTATGGCACCAATTGTTTATAATATTTAATATTATTAGTACCAAATATTGGGACTAATACTGGGAGAGAATGCTGAAATATTATCTCTAAACTTTCCACATCATACTATTCTGCCATCACGTGTGTGTGTGTGTGTGTGTGTGTGTGTGTGTGTGTGTGTGCGCGCACATGTGCTGGTTTGTGTGTATAACTCCAATATAATCATCATAAAATTGTAATGATATATTTTTACTAATTATTCCTATTGGCAAATAGGAATATTGGTAATAATAAGTACAGGAGGAGGATTTAAATACAGGAAATCTGACCATGTGTACCCTCAAGTATGAAATCAAAGTGGGTTCTTCCAAGCCTACCAGATACTCCCAGAACTACTAAACAACTTACCCACAAGGCAAGTGTAAGATCTCATGATTCCCCCCACTTTTGCCCACACCAGGCATTTTATTGTTTCATAAATTTGATCACAGCACATTATTGCTTTTTCCAAAGTCCCAGTAAAATAAGTATCAATTCATGTGCTAGTCAATATTCCTCTGTATTTTAAATATCATATTTATTTATCTATATAAAAGCATCATTTTTAATACAGAGACCCACAACTTGTCAGGAGTATTTTATAGGCTAAAGTTGATCACATTTTGTAAGATTGGCCTTTGTTGTCGACCTTACACACTGTGATTGGAGACTTTGCTAGAATTTGTAAGAAAACAATCAGAGGGAGACTTCTTGTCTGTTAATTGTAATCAGCAATGTTTCAGGGTCCAGATGGCCTGAAATTTACACTTCGCACACCATCTACCTATGTCATGTTTATGTAACTGTAGGCAAGTCATAGCTGCATTTTGTCTCAGTTATTTTAGGGAAAAATTAAAATACCAAGGAAATTTACCTTGTAGAATTGTGAAGATTAAATTAACTAATGAAGGATAGAAGTTTAAATAATTTCTGGTTCATAAAGCCTTCTAAAGTAGTGATTATTATAACCATCACGAGTTAATATATAAATGTGAACTTAAAGAAGCTAGAATCCTAAGTAGTAGGGACTCCTCTATTTAATGTTCCCCTAAACTAGTCCTAAGCAGGTTAGGAACATTACTATTGTAGTTCTGTAGTACTTGCTGCTCACCAGTCACTGATTGCTTACATAAATACCCAGAGCTTAGGGAAGAATCTGATGAGATGTCACATAGAAAAAAAATGTTGTTGGTCTGTCAACATTATACTTGACCACAGGGCAAGATTACAGACACTTTCAAATTCGTAACTGGGAAACTTGCTTCCATTCAATTTTGAATTTTTGATTCTTTTTAATCATTTGTTTCTCTTTCTTAGAGTCTTGTAGCTTGATTTTTCCATTGTTTGAGATGAGAGAGGGGAAGGAGGAGGCAGTGAGGTTTCCTGGCAGATTGATCTGTGATGCGCACCCAGACATGCAGAGTTCATTGTGATTAAAACATCGCAAACGTTGCACATACAGTCCTATTCCGTGACTCAAGTGCCAGCTTCAGTTGTGAAAATAGATCATTTGATTCTCCCTCCTGAAGAGGTCAGCTTGTTAGTGATGAAAGGGGCTGCTGCTCTGTTTATCCTGAAATGAGTTTTGAGCGGCTGGGTAAGGACATAGGGGATAACAAACTACATGATTACATTTAATTTCTATTTCAATTGCAATTCTCTTGAGCCCGAGCTCTCCTTTCTCATCTATTTTCTTTGTGACTGTGGCACATAGAGCAGTAACTCAGAATTTCATCAGCTACTCTCAAATCTCTACTCAAGACTCTAAATCTAGAAAAATCTTTCTCTTTACAATGTGTTTGATGACATCATTTTCGCTTGAGATTTTTGGTAGTTTTCTTCCTTACTTTAAACAATTTGCTTTCTTCTGAAAATATGAAATACCTTAAATCTAGCCTAATTATTTTAGTTTGGCAAACGCTGACTTAATTTATTTAGAACAGATTATATTGCACCTACCAAGCTCAGTATGTCTTCTCAATTAGTCAAATTCCATGATCCTAGATGATAAACTCTGGAGAGAAAGTGGAAACAAGGTCCCACCCATCATCAAGAAGCTACTTGCAATTGATAGGTGCTGGGATATGCAACATCATTTTCTTCAAAGGAGTGAAACTGTGTCCATCAACCACACTTCAAGACAAGCTCCATGCTCAAAAGTAATTGACTAACACCAAAATGACTTTATTATCTTGTTTGATTTGTTTTTTATGTGTTTCTGTTTCTTTTATTTTCTTTTTAAGGGAGAAAAATATAATGTTAGATATGAAGTGACGGATGATGACCTGGGAGGAAATTGAGGAGTAAAAAATATGATTAAAAATATATTCTATGAAAAATATTAAAGGATAAAAATATTTTTAAATAATTTCTCCAAATAGGTAAAGCTTACATCAATGTCTGTTACATCTATGAAAAACAGACACTGTGATGTAAGTTTGTAAAAATCATTAACAAACTCCAAGTTTAGGACATTCATTAGCTTTACGTTTCCATTGATGCAGACGTTTTATCACAACATGTAAGAGAAAAAATGACCCATAGTAAAAACAAGTTGCTTACGTATGTTGCAGTGAGAATTGACACTGTGCCTAAAGGAAAGATTGAGAGATGAGATGGCAAAGGCTGTGCAGTAAGAAAGATGAATAAGATGGCTTTCAGCTGGGTATAAAATAATAAAACAGACAACGAGGACAGGACTCTGAGCTACTAATGGCAGGCTGGCTAGCCACCTAAGCCCTTCTGGAATGTGTGTAATTCACTATTTTTTTTTCATAATTTTTTTTTGCGTCCAATACAGACTAGTCTAACAAACTAGGTAAAGGTAGCATCTAAGAAAGCCTCCACCTATTTCATGAAAGATTGCACAAACCACCCCATAGAAGAGGAATTAACATCTTTGCAGCTATAAACAAAGAGAACCTGGTGCAATTAATATCACTTAAGACACTTGCAGAATCAGAGCGTAACAACTCTGGCCAAGTGAATAACAATTAGTAAACAGCCAAGGTCATCAACTTAAAATACCAAGCCAGAGATAAACACACACCCTTAGCTGGATGGCAGCGTATGAACAGAAGGACATGCACAGAGCAGACCTACTGGATCCTCCATTAGCTTGCTCATGATAGCCTAGAGAGATCATCCTTCTCACAGTGGGTATCTGAAACATTGTCTAGTTTCAGCTATATCCCTATAAAAGCCCAAGGTAAGAGAGTTCAGTGTTGCCCCCGACACACCTCTCTCAGGACCCCACCCGCTCTCTTGCACTTGTTTTAATTTCTCACATGTTCTTGATGTTTCTTAACAAAACATGCTATAAGTGTGCTTGCTTCCTTGTGTACCAAATCTTTCATCATAATTGACATAAGAAAATGAGCTCAGGAGCCAGTGTTTGGAGTGGACCTTTTGATACCGGAACATGTATTTTTAAGCTAAGTACAACAGGTCCAAGAGAGATTTCACCAAATTTACAAAGTTTCTTTAACATGACCACTTCCCAAGATGATCTACTTCATCTTGTGCTCCATATTTGACCTCGTCCCCTGGATGGGGAGGCCTGGCAGCACTCAGAGGAAGGATAGCAGGCTACCAGGAAGAGACTTGATACCCTATGAGCATATACAGGGAGAGGAGGCGTCCCCTTAGTCACAGACATAGGGGAGGGGAGTAAGGGGAAAATGGGAGGGAGGGAGGAGTGGGAGGATACAAGGGATGGGCTAACAATTGAGATGTAATATGAATAAAATAATAAAATATATTTTTAAAAAGAAAGAAAGAACAATACTCAACTTCATATTGTAAAACAAAAGTCTCAGGATAGCTAAAGCAATCCTGTAACAATAAAAGAACTTCTGGAGGTATCCTCATCCCTGATCTCAAGCTGTAGTCCAGAGCAGTAGCAATAAAAACCACATTGTAATGGCATAAAAACAAACACGTTGATCAATGAAATGGAACTTAAAAAAAAAACCATAAATAAACACGCACACACCTAAAACATTTGATTTTTGATACGGAAGCCAAAACCATACAATGGATAAAAGAAAGCATCTTCAAAAAATGATTCTGGCCTAACTGCATATTTGCATATAGAAGAATCCATATAGATCCATATTCATCATCCTGCACAGAATTCAAGTTCAAGTAGATCAAAGACCTCAGCATAAAACCAGACACACTGAACATGACAGAAGAGAAATTGAGGAATAGCCTTGTATGCATTGGCACAGGAGACAGCTTCCTGAACAACAGCTCAGGCAGTAAGAGAAACTATTAATAAATAGAAACTCATGTAACTGAAACTCTTTTGTAAGGTGAAGGACACTGTCAATAGGACAAAATGGCAGCCTACAGAATGAGAAAATATCTTCACCAACCACACATCTGGCAGAGGGCAAATATCCAAAATACATAAAGAACTCAAGAAATTTAACACCAACAAACCAAATAACCAAATTTAACAAATGGAATACTGAGTTAAACAGAGCATTCTCAACAGATAAGTCTCTAATGGCCAAGAAGCACCTAATGAAATGTTCAGCCTCATTGGTTATCAGGGAAATGAAAATCAAACTGACTCTGAGACTGCATCATTCACCTGTCAGAATGGCTAAGTCAAAAACTAAAGTAACAGCACATTCCGGTGTGGATGCGTTGCAAGGGGAACACTCCTCTGTTGTTGGGGGAAGTGCAAACTTGTACAACCACTTTGGAAATCAATCTGGCGATTTCTCAAGAATTGGGACAAGTTTCTACCTCAGGACCCAGCTATGCTACACCCGGGCACATACTCAAAAGACACTCAACCTAACCACAAAGATACTTGCTGAAGAGTGTTCATAGCAGCTTTATTCATAATAGTCTGAAACTGGAAACAACCTAGATGTCCCTCAACTGAGAGTACGTTGTCGGTATATTTATACCATGCAATCAGGTATTAAATCAAGGGAGGGGAGGGGAGGGGAGAGGGAGCAACTGGGAGGAGAGGAGGGAAGGGCGGTTAATACAGAGATATAAAGTAAATAAATGAATGAATTAATTGGGAAATTGTGCTGAGATGTTTATTTGGCGTTGTAAATAGCCTAGACATTTCTTGATATGCAGTACCTCCCCCATGCACCTTCATTTTGGGAAGCTATTACCTTTTGGAACTGTTTTCGTTCTCTCCTACCTTTTGCAGCTTTCCTTACATGATCTCTGTTGTATATCTTTTCCTAACAGATGTAACTAATAGCAAAGAACCCTACATAACTCACTGAAGAAACAGTTCTAAGCTCTTTTTTGTAGCCCATGTGATGGCTTCAATTAGTGAAAAGAGAAGGACTGAGGTAAAACCAATTATGTGAGTGAAAATCCCAATCCGGCATAGATGCATCCCAGAGCCCCCTCCGGGAGTCAGATGAAGAAAAGAGTCTTCTTGGCCCCGTAAATTGTTTCTAGGTTATACAACTACCAGGAACTGGGAGGGAAGTGAATCTTCTAACTTTCTGGCTTCACTATTGTAATTTAAAAAATTTTTAATTTGCAGAGGCCAATGGGCTTCCCTCCTCTGACTCGAAGGCACGTTCTGAATCAGAATTGCACAACACTATACCCTGGCAGGTTTTCATATGGTCCATTCCCAATCCATACTTCACTCTTTTCTCTTTAATGCAGACATCTTCATATCCTTCTCCTTATAAAGTAGGTAGTGTTAAACTATTGCCCTGCTCTAGCATCTTCATTTCTCATCATGATATGACTGAGTTCTCCAGATTATTTACCTCATCCCTTCCAGCCTTTTGTTTTCCTTTTTCTTTTCTTTTTTATATTTGAAAATGTAATTTTAACACAATATATTGTGATTACGGTTTTCCCTCCCTCAACTCCTCCCAGATACTCCACACTTCCTCACTCACCAAAATCCATGCCTTTCTTTTTCCCATTAAGATACAAATCGGTGGCAAAGGCAGACAGATTTTTTTGTGAGTTCAAGACCAGCCAGGTCTGCAAAGAGAGACAAAAATAGCCAGGGCTTTGTGTAACAGAGGAACCCTGTCTTGAAAAACAGAAACAAAAACAAACAAAAAGATACAAATAGGCATCTATACTAATAAATAATGGACTTTACAGCTGTGTCCTTTTATTTGGTTAAGGTTTGGTATATAGTTATTTTGTTTTGTTTCTTTTTGAGTAATAATGTATTTTTCTGTAGATTTGGAACTTTTTTTTGTTATATTGGGATTCTGGTTTATCTTTTGAGAAAGAACTTGATGTTGGGTGGTAGGGAGGAGGAAAGGATCTAGACAAACTTGAGAAAGAAGACAAATATGATCAACACATATTTAAAATTTTAAATTTCTATACATTATAAAAATAATAAAAATGAAATTAGTTCAAACCAAAACAAACTAAAATAGGACAGAACAAACAACCGCAGAAAAAGAGCCAAAGAAAAAGCACAAGAAACAAATACAGTCACAGAGACACACACATTCATACACACACAGGAATTCCCTAAAACACAACACAGAAACTATAGTATGTACACAAAGGAATGTAAGGCATTATGGGACAAAGAATCCCAAGCCTGCCATTTGTGTAGGCTACTGAATGCTAGGCAGCGGGACTGGCCTCAGTACTCGTTTGTATTCCCATTGAGACTTTGTTGGAGAGAACTAATCTTTTATTTTCTAGAGGTTATCAATTAGAGATAGCTTCTGGATTAAGTGTGTGTGTGTGTGTGTGTGTGTGTGTGTGTGTGTGTGTGTGTGTGTGTTGTGTGTGTGTGTAAATGTCCTCCATCCATAATGAGATCTCATCATGTCCAGACTTGTTCAAGCCATCCTGCTACAGTCTCTGTGAGTTCATGTTTGCATTGGTGTTGCAATATTTAAAAGACTATGTTCCCTTGATGTTGTCCATGCCCTCAAACTCTTTCATTATTTCAGCGTCCTCTTCTATAGTGTTCCCTGATCTCTAGCGGAGGAAGTTGATGGTGGCATGCCACTTTGAGATGGGATGTTTTAAGGTCTCACTCTGTACACACTGTCTTGCTGTGGATCTCTGTATTTATTCCCATCTATTTCAGGAAGAAACTTCTCTGATGATGGCCGAGTAAGACGCTCAGAACGTCATTAGGGGTCAGTTTCTTGCTACATTCCTTTAGAAGAAACATAGTACTTTGTTTTCTCACAGATTTGGCCTTTGTAGTCGCAGATTTTTGGATATCCAGAAATGTCAGGAGCGGGTCCCATCCCTTAAATCCAATCAGATATTGGTTTGACAATATCTGACAAGCTTTGTGCACTATTGTGCTAGTGCTTCTTGCAGACAGATCACCATTATATATGGAAGAGTTTTTTTTCTGGGTGGAATTTCCCTTTCTCCTTTGTCAATGTGCAGAGTAACTTCGAGTACCATGAACACTAATTAATCAGTAGGCGTGATGACTCCATTTAGGCACAAGCTTGGCTTTCGCAGTTTCAAAATTGAGTAGGTGTAGTCTTCAGCGATAGGCCCTTACCCTCAATAGCCTTGTCAAATAACTGTTGTTTGGGGGTCCCAGTGGGATTCCTTTGGCCAACAACTTAACTAGATAGGCTAGCCCATTCCCAGTACGGAAGACTTCATTTGGTGAGGAAAGATAATAAGTTGGATCTCCATCTCTCTCAATATTTGGTGATTCCATTTATATCATTCATATATGATGAATATTAGGAAGCTTCTACTGTATTAGGTTTTCACATGGCTCTTCAAATGTACCTAGTTTTAACTGTACCTCCCCACAGTCTGTCTTTCACTACACTCTTCCTTTCCCCTCCTTGCTTGATCCTCCCATTCCAGTCCACTCTCCACACATCCACAACTATCTGTTCTATTCCCCTTTCCCCTGATTTTTTACTTTGCACCTAATCTCATTGTTTAAATGCATTGCAGTCTAGTTATCAGAGACATTAGAGCTAACCTCCATATTTAAGTAAATAAAAATCATAGTTCCTTTTTGGTGTCTGGATTGCCTCACTTAAGATGATTTTTTTTTCAAGCTCCATCCACTTCCTAGGTATTTAATGATTTAAAAAAACATAAGAGTAGTATTCATGGTGACTATATACCATATTTTCTTATCTATCCATCCAATGATTGACGTCTATATGGTTTCCAACTTCTGACTATCATAAATAGAGAATCAATGAACAGAATTGAGCAAGCAGAATGTAGTGCATTTCAAGGATATGCCCAAGAGTGGTATAGCTGGATCTTGGGGTAAATAGATTTCCAGCTTTTTGAGTAACTAACACCCTGATTTAGTAGTTGTACGAGTTTGCACTCCCAGAAGCAAAGGATGAGATTTCCCCTTATAACACATCCTTGCTATCATGAGCTCTCACTGTTTTATTGTTCTTGGCAACTCTGATTGGTGTAAGATGAAGTCTCAAAGTAGTTTTGATTTGCATTTCCCTACTGACTAAGGATGTCCCACATATCTATAAGTGCTTCTTAGCCCTTTGTGTTTCTTCATCTTTATAATGCTCTGTTTAGATCTGTACTCCATTTTTTTTAAATTGGGCCCTCTTTTTGATGTTCAGTTTATTGAGTTATTTTTATATTTTAGATACTTGCCATCTATTAGATACATAGTTTGGTTAACAAATTATTCCTCATTCTGCAGTCTGCCAGTTTGCCCTACTGATGATGTCCTGTGCCATGCTCATGTTTTTTATTCCTTCTATGCACTTTTAAAACATTTAACTTTTTTTACATATACATTATATTATTACATGAATATATAATAAACTACCTGTAACAAGAAGAACCATTAAATAATCAGGAATTATATAAATGTCACAATTTTTTAAATAAATAAAACAATACTCCTAAGCACTTTTCTTTTAGAAAAATATTCCTGCTATTCATGGTATTTTGTTAAGATTGATAAAAGAACAGTATCCCTTCAGATTAGTGTATGACCAAAACTGGACAATCAAAATCTTCTAAGAGTTTGGTGCAGAATAGAGCACTATGAAGGAATAAGAAGGTAAAGCTGAGTTAATGCAGTGATTATACCCCAGTAAGGATGGAATATGTACCCGCTGTTGATACCCCCTGAGACTCACTTTGTGGTTGCATTTCTTGGGAGTTGGCTATACAGCTTCTCTTTCAGCTATGTGATTTAGGTAGTAAAAACAAATTTCTTAAACTTCCAAAAAGCACACCATGGTTGATCTCCCTTCCAGCCCCTTGCTTTGATTCTGAGAATATTTGAAAATTCTATCTTTGCTAATTCACCATCTGTAATTTTGGTCAAAAAAAATTTTTTTTTATCATGTCTTCTTCATGGGGAAACCTCAATGTCAGGTTTCTTTTTCTTTAACTCCTACACATCTGCTACAAATCAGCTTGTTTTCCCCAAGAAAAATTTCTTCCTGCTATATGTTCTTCCACTATGAACTCCTATGATCCATGCTAACTATACATTGAATAGTTGATTATTTTCTGTAAAAAAAAAAAAAGTGGTTTCAATAACTGTAGAGATTGTGCTTAAATTGTTGATATTTAACTTTGGTACTTACATGAATGTAAAAGACCACTGAACTCTAGAAAATGGTATATAATCATGTCACAAACTGAGTATAATCAATGTCCAAGAAATACGAAAACAGAAAAAGATTGGTACTCCACTGGGTATTTCAGATAATTACAGAATTAATAGCCAACTACATGATTAATAGAGAGCCGATGTTCAATGAGTTCCAAACAAACAAAAAACTCTGGAGGACATTTGGGTTCAGGCATGGTAAACCCTGCAATTCAAATCAATGATTGTGAATTTGGGCTTTTCCCTGAGCTAGCATTTCATCACTATGTAGATAGGCTGACAAGCTTCCTCTCATTTGTCATTTCTGAGTTCGAGCGGGATAATGAGGCCTCATCTAGCCTTGGCATGAATGAGTGTGCTGATTGATTGGTAATGCCTGCCTGAGAAGAGAGATTACCTATCAGAAGAGTGATAGGTGTTTTCCACTTCTATGCTCATGTGTTTATGTAATAAATTATCTTCTAGCTCTTTTTTTTTATTCAGTTTCTTTAGAAAATTGATAGGGAGTTATAGAAAATACAAGTGTGGCCAAGAAAACTATAGAAATATAAAATTATAAAATGCCTAAAATGTAGTTGTTAGTTCTACTGATATAGAAGTTATTATCTGCAAAGGGTACAAAGGGTTGTCCAACAATGCTTACAAGTTGGTCAACAATTTATACTCCCATTTTCTGCTCTAGAATTTTCAACATGCGCAATGAAATTTAATTTGACACCAAGGACTGAGTTTAAAAAAAATAAAACAACTTGTAACTTGTGACAACTGGCCCAAATTTTTAATTATTAGACCCTCTGTTTTAAAATTCAGATAATACAGTAAATGATTAGATGATAAAAAAAAAAAAACAGGCAACTGGCAAAAATTAGTTTTCCCTAATGTTTTTATAATGAATTTTTATTTTTTATAGAAAACATATTGTTCTCTTATACAATACATCCCAAACATAGTTTCCTCTCCCTCTACTCCTCTCACTACTACTAACCTTCTCTCCCAGATCCACTTCCCATCTGTTTCCTTGAACTAAGAAATAGGCCTCTATGACAATATTCAAACAGGACAAAATAAGATACAATAAGACAAGGCAGAAGCCCTCAACTCATATCAAAGCTGAAAAGGGCAGCCTACTAGGAGGAAAAGAGTCCCAAGCACAGGCAAAAGAATCAGAGACACATCTGTTCCCACTTTTAGGAATTCCACAAAAAACATCAAGCTAACAGCCATAATATATACACAGATGACTTGGTGCAGAGCCTTGCAGGCTCATTCACTCTTGCCACTTGAACCTCTGAGAGCTCATGAGTCTCGCTTAGTTCATTAAGTGGGCCATGTTCTTCTAGTGTCCTCCCTCCCCTCTGACTCATACACTCTTTCCTCCCCTACCCCTCTTTCCCGCAGGGTATCTGCATCTCCTCCAGGAGAAGGAATTCAATGCAGATCTCCAATTTAGACTTTCCACATAATGTCTGGCTATGGGTTTCTGCAGCCACCCCCATCTGCTGATGGAGAAAGCCTCTCTGATGACAACTGGACTAGGCACTGACACAAGAGTGTAGCAGAATATCATCAGGAATCATTTCATTACTTTTTTTTCTTTTTTTGCCAGAAGTGTTTGGCTCTACCCTAGATCTCTGGACTATCTTGCTCCTGATCATCCAGGCAGTGTAAGGCATGGGCTTCTTCTCATGGTGTGGGCCTCAAGTTAAATTGGACATTGGTTGGGCGCTCCCACTTCTTATCCCAGCACAGCTGACAGGTAAGACATTTTAGGTTGAAAGATTTTTGGCTAGCTTGGTGTCCAGGTTTCTCATTCTGTAACCTGCAGAGTATCTTTTGTGGTTGTGTGTATGGTGTCCAATTTCTTATCCTATAACCTGCAGAGTACCTTTGTGCACCAAAGTGACTAGAAATAGGGGTGGAGGTCCATATAGGCAGCAGATCAGCCTCTCTACATGCAATGAGCTGTGTGGATGCTGTCCTCAGCAATGGGGCCTCACTGACAGTTTTATAAGAGTAACCCTTTACCCTAGCATCAGGCTGGCCTATTCAGTTATCTCTATAGGACCCCCTCAACCAGCATCTAAATTGAATGGAACCCAGTCTCAGCACTCAAAGCCTTACCTGGCTACAAATAATGGCGAGTTCAGACTCCACAACCTTCATTACTAGACCTCCCTAGCCCCACCCCCATAGATTCCAGGAGTTTTCCACTACACTAGGCTTCCACAGCACTCCCAGAATGCCTCCTATTTAGTTGTCTCTTCCTGTACTTTTGCCATTCCTCCTTTCTCCACCCTATCTTGATTCCTCCTGCTCCATCCCTACCAGGCCCTAGTCCACCTGTAAGAGTAAAAGAGAGAGGTGTCTGTTTGGTCCTTTTTATCTGGTGCCTTTGGCACGTACCTGGCGGTGGGTAGCAGATGATGATATTAGAGGTTGCTAAGCAACATAGAGGCAGGCGGCTTATAAGCCAACAATTGTCGTACAGGTCTTTCATTTGCTTGGATAGAGTTACCCCAAAATATTTTATAATATTGAGGCTATTGTGAAGAGTGTTGTTTCATTTATTTCATTCTCAGTCCATTTACCATTTGTGTATAAGATCGCTACTGATTTATTTATTTATTTATTTATTTATTTATTTAGCTAATCTTCTATCAGGTACAGGAGTCCCCTGGTGGAAATTTTAGGGTCAATTATGTATACTATGTCATCTGAAAATAATATTGTGACTTCTTCCTTTCTCATTTGTTTCCCCCTTGGTCTCTTTTGGCTGTCCTTTTATTCTAACTGAAACTTCAAGTACTATATTGAATAGTTATGGAGAAACCAGACAGCCATGTCTTGTTCCTGATTTTAGTGAAATTGCTTTGACTTTCTCTCCATTTAATTTTGTTGTTGGCTATAGGCTTGCTGTAAATTGTCTTGTGTTTAGGTATGTCTCTTGTAGCCCTCATCTCTCTAGGACTTTTATGAATGAAGGGGTCTTGGGTTTTGTAAAGGGCTTTTTCAACATCTAATGAGATGATTATAATTTTTTTCTTTCAGCACATGGTGGATTCCATTTATTTTTTAAAAAATTAAAACATTAGTATAAGAGATTCAATGTCTTTTTTTCTTTGAAAGAAATCTGTTAGTTTAGTTTCCAGGAGTTGTCAGTGGATGAATGTAGTGTTAAAATCCATCTTTTGCCCAGGCCACAGTACAAGAAGTAGCAGTGCTGCCTTTTTCGATTTATAGCCAGGTGCCCCACTGAGACATTGTCTGTAATTGCTTAGCTAAGTACCAGGTACCAGAATGTCTCACCCGTGGAAGTGTGGAACTCAGTATGCATCATAAAGAGTATTTGCGGCCACATATTCTGCTCTCCACCCCGTTGCCTGTTCCCTGCCTAAGAATCCCAGAGCCTGGCTACACCATGCCGATACTTAGAAAGTTACCCTTAGAGGTCCCTACTTCCTTAAACGATGGTTTTCTCTTTTCAGAGGTCTTTATGCTTGTCTGGCTGTGTGTCTGTCAATAGGATAAACAACTGTTTTAATAAACTCAATATCCTCAATAGCGCTCAGTGTCTCTCCTAAAACCCACGGGAAAGCTTTCAGATAAAAAATAGGCAAGTTTTCTGGAGAAAGATTATATTTCATAAAGAGCTTTCCATTGCACTGTGGACCCTTTCACACAGACCTTTTCATATTTGGTATAGCACAGGAATGAATTTAGAGCTGGATCTTACAGGTAGGACTTGGGCCATGGAAAGAGGAGGCATGAAGGGGCAAAAAGATGATTAAATTAGGAGGAAATATGGAAAAGAAACCAAAGCATTAAACAAGTGGTTTAAGTAGGGATGTCTCCATCTCTTTTTGCAATCTGCCATTCAGTTCTCAAGATTAAATTTTCTTTCTTGTGACAAATTCAGCAAGCAGGCTGTTATATTTTACTTACACAAACAAGGTTGGTGACAGACACCAGCAGGAATGGTTTGGAACCCCATAAAACTCATACCCAAAAACTATTAAAAATGAAATACTCAGTGTTAAGGAGAGTTAGCAGGTATACTCACTTATTTCAAGCGTTGAAGAAATTACTGCACTTACATCATCTATGAAATACTGTGATTCTGTGTTTGTTTTTTAATGTTCTCATCTTCCAGCTAAAAAAAATAATATTTAAAACAACCATGAAGCCATGAAGAAAAAAGGACACAAACCCATCTGTCTCCAAACCCTATGGAATTCACAATTCACAATTAAACCAATCTGAAAGGCTATTCTCCCTCCTTATTCTTTTTCCTTGTGACAATCCCACAGAAAGCAACATCTTCCTCCATGTCCAGAGAGCCTGGCTACACCATGCCCACCCTTAGAAAGTGACTAGATAATATTCCTACTTCCTTAAACAGTAGTTACCTCTTTTCAGAGACCTCTAGGCTTGTCTGTGTGTCTCTTAATGGAAAAAAAACTGTTTATTCAGACTTGGCCAAACTTGGAAAACTCTATCCGCATTTGTTCTACTGACTGGATGCATTCTTGGGTAAAACAATTGTCAGGATTACTCTAAAGTGTTGGTGAGATTTTTGCACCTGTTCTTCAGGCTGCCTGAAGATACATCACTGACTTGTTAGCTGTTGCATGGAAACATTTCCTGACCTCTCAGGCACAAAACAGGTACTCTTTGTCAGCTCTTCCAATTCTCAGCACCGAGGATAGCTCCCTTCTATGGAAATAATTATTATTTAAAAAAAGAGATTGGAATTTGTGAGGTGAGAAGAACGCACGGAAGAAATTGAATTGGGGAGGGAGAGTGGGAATGACATAGATGTAGTGAGTGTTCTTATATACAATTCTCAAGAGAATGATTTAAAAAAAAAAAAAGATGACTGGCTATTTGATATTAGATAACCAATTGGTGTACCTTCCCCTGGGGAAGACTATTTCTGCTGCTGTCAACATTCTTTTACTTTTATTATTTTCTTTTAGTCATTGGCCTACGTGTATGTGTGTGTGTGTGTGTGTGTGTGTGTGTGTGTGTGTGTGTGTGTGTGTATTTTAAGGAGGGCTATAAGGAAGTGTTTGGAGGGAGAAAGGAGAAAGGTAAATGATATAATTATCTCAAACAATAAAATGTTAAAAAAAAAAAAGATAAGTGTACAAACACATTTTAATTAACCCTTTGAATCCTAGTGCTCGATACATCAAATCAAATCTACAAAGTTGTCTAGTAAACATAGAATTTATTCAACAATTAACTATAATATAACTCTTCAATAATTTTATGGTTTAATACTTTGTTGGGATATTTTTGTACATTAACTTATTACCTTTCCCCAGTACATTCAGAAACTAAATATCATTCCTAATACAAATATTCTATAAAATCAGGCATTCTCCCATCCAAGTACTAACCAGGTCCGACCCTGCTTAGCTTCCGAGATCAGACAAGATCAGGTGCGTTCAGGGTGGTATGGGGTCCCGCTCAAACTAAGGCACCAGCCAAGGACAATACAGGCGGTAAACCTTAAACCCCTACCCAGATCTAGCCAATGGACAGAACACTCTCCACAGTAGAGTGGAGAGTGGGATATTACTTTCTCTCATACTCTGGTGCCTCACCTTTGACCATGTCCCCTGGAGGGGGAGACCTGGTGGCACTCAGAGGAAGGACAGCAGGTTACCAAGAAGAGACTTGATACCCTATGAACATATACAGGGGGGAGGTAATCCCCCTCAGGAACAGTCATAGGGGAGGGGAATAAGGGGAAAATGGGAGGGAGGGAAGAATGGGAGGATACAAGGGATGGGATAACCATTGAGATGTAACAAGAATAAATTAATAAAGGAGAAAAAAAAGAAAAAAAATCAGGCATTCTTTGAAATCTATGTTTTTCACATTTCACATAAATAGTTTATTGCCACAGGAATATTTTAAATCAGAATCCATACTTAATGAGCACTGTATTCTATTAGATCACCTCATCATTGGAATTAACACAGATATCAAACTGTGGTTTGTTTTTTTTTTTACACATAGGTAAACTTGAAACCATGCTCCTGTTCAAAATATTGTTTTTCAAAAGCCCATTTCCTTACTGTTCTAGAATGATCTATATCTCTCCATACTGGCACCTTTGTTTTTGTGATCTCCCTTCTCTGATGGCTCCTACTCTGGCCATTTTAGGCACATCTTCCCTGGTCATTGGAGCGAGAGAAAGCTACAGTCTTTCTTGATTTCTAAACTTAAATTCACATCCTCAGTCTTGAACTCAGAAGACATACTGTTTAGTTCATAACTTTTTCCCTGTGAGTTTAGTTAGCATTTGTTTGCTTTAAACAAAGTAACCCAGATTCAGAAAGACAGAAACTATGTGTTTTCATGCATATGTAGATCTCAGTTTTCTATGTGTGTGGTGAATATATGTGCATCTATATGTTTCTCACACACATACATGTGGTTATTGGTTCTGAAACCAGAAAGCAGATTATGAATACGGAAAAAAGGATTTTGAGTCAGGGTGACACGTAAAAGGGACTATTGGCATAAAGGATACAGATGGAGGGAAAAGGACCAACAATAGGACATTATGTGTAAAATGTAAAGAAGCTTGGTATCCTATGTGTGGATTTTAAAAATAAACAAACGAGAGAAACAGAGTCTGTTCCTTGGGATGAATCAGAACTCCATTGGTACATGACCACAAAGCATATTGACTTTGTTTTAAAAGATGTGTTGTCTTTACATGTTTAAAGCCTAGAAGGCTATAGCACCATAGCAAACCAATTGTGATAGGTTTGGAAGTGAGCAAAAGACAGCTGAGTCTGAAAAAAAAAGAAAAGAAAAAGAAACTTCCTACCAGTAAAGAGTATAACATTAATAAGAAAAGACACACAATTGAAAGAGAGAAGAATCACAAATTAATCTAAAAGAGGGGTTCTTAAACCTCCTAATGCTGTGACCCTTTAATACAGCTCCTCATGTTGTAGTCACCCCCAATCATAAAATTCTTTTGTTCCTACTTCATAACTGTAATCTTGCTATTGTTATGTAATCAGAGCATAAATATCTGTGTTTTCCACTGGTCTTAGGCGACATCTGTGAAAGGGTCAGTTGACCCGGAAAAAAGGGGTCATGACCCATGGATCTTTCTTAGTAGAACAATAGGTTTTTATGGAGGTTACAGAAAGCCTCGAGGTAAATGATATACACCCTAAGGAGACAAATATTCAGAGCAAGTTCAGTTTTAATGCTAAACTTGACCAGCACCTTGGAGAAGACGATTTCTCAGGAATATGAAAGGTTGAAACTGAATACCCTTTATAAAGTTTCTGAACATTTTTTTTAACCTTGGGGCCATTTCTGCCCTTTTCTAATTCTGGTAAGCATGTATGTATATGTTTCAGTGCTCTGTTTAAAATTCTTTTCAATCAAATAAAAGGATATGAGACTTCTCCTTAAAAGTAGTCCCTCTCTGCTCACTCTGGAGGACATCTCTACTCAATGAGGTTGAGCCAATGGAACAGTTGGGAAAGGAATGGTCACTTATTTTCCCTGTGTTGTCTCAAGGTGCCCAAGCTCCCTGCCACCTGGATCATTTAGCAGGCCTGATTAAAGAGCACAAGGCCTGGCAGTCTGTGGAAGGCTATTCCCTGGTGCCACCTGGACTGCCCTGGGCTGCAAGAAGCCTTGCTGTCTCCAGACAATCTGTCATTTTGCTGTGTCCCAATAACCTTTGGCAACAGCAAAAGCAAACAGGTGCCTAAAGGCAGAGGGATTATACTAGAGAGGATTTGCCCTTTATTTATCTTTTAAATAAGTATCTCTGCCACCTTCAAGAAGTCGTCTGTGCACACGAACTCTGGTGTCCCATATTTGACCATGTTTCCTGGATGGGGATGCCTGGTGACACTCAGAGGAAGGATAGCAGGCTACCAAGAAGAGACTTGATACCCTATGAGCATATACAGAGGGAGGAGGTCTCCCTCAGTGACGGTCATAGAGGTGGAAAGTAGGGGGAAAGCTGGAGGGAGGGAGGAATGGGAGGATACAAGGGATGGGATAACAATTGAGATGTAACATGAATAAATTAATAAAATATATATTAATAAAAAAACTTAAAAAGAGGTCATCTGGAGGGTTCTCTAGGAATCAAGAGTACCCCTGGATTCACTACGGTTCTAGACTGGATGACATGTAGATTTGAAGTGGCCATCATTTTTATGAAGGTTAGTCTGTCTTCACAGGGTACTAAATGTAAGAGCAATATTTAAAAACCAAGGCAAGTAATAAGAACATATGTAGGTATCCCAACTCACTGCATCTCTCTTACATACATACATACTTCGGGTCCAAGTATCTCATCTCTTGCTACCCTTCTCATTTCATAAAAAGCCTTAAAACTTAAAGATGATGATTTTAAAAAAAGTTTTATTGTTTATTTATTATCATGTATACAGTGCTCTACCTGCATGCCAGAAGAGGGCATTAGGTCACATTATAGACGGTTATGAGCCACCATGTGGCTGCTGGGAATTGAACTCAGGACCTCTGGAGGAGCAGTCAGTGCCCTTAACCTCTGAGCCATCTCTCCAGCCCAATATGATTTTTAACTTTTAGAAACTTCCTCAGGTTTGGAAAGTAGGTGAGTTGTAAATCATCTGAGTAGCTTGTGAGAAATTGTGGTGGTGTGATACCTTAAATAACAAAAGAAAACTAAAATAAAATGTAAATTATTTCTCTAAAGTACAAAAATAGTTCAAAATAAGCACAATGTTAAAAATTTGTTTATAATTAGCATCTTTTATTTTGTACAAAATTCAGTTGATGTCACAAAATGGTGCTCATTTGAATTTATTAATTTTGTTTCATAACAAAAGAGCAGCATTTTCTATTAAATATTATCTACAGTGTTAAACCTAAAAATTCATTTTTTTACTGATGTTTAATAATGTTACACAAGTAAGGCACATAGTAGAATATCTAATATTATTTTTACAATACCACCAGGGATGTCGTAGAAATTTCTGGTAAATGTCATAAGAAGTTCCATGGGACCATAGGAACATGTAGTAAAGTCTTAGAAAATAAGAAGAGAGTTTCACATTTAGGGATTTTAGTTCTGCTCTACGGCTCTTACTAATGCAATATAAATATCTCTATTTTCTGTCATTTTTTACTCCTAGCTTTACTCTCAAAGCTGTCTTGAATTATGATAGTTCCTTTCTGTTATCTGGCAAGATTTCTTAAAACTTGGCTTTCAACATCTCCTTGTATCATAATAAAGTGCTAAGCCAAAGACAGTTTGGTAAGACTTTTGCCCTTGATATTTGCTATACTAAAAACTGAAAATGATAAAATATTTAAATATTTATTTAGGCATTAAAAGAACTCATTATGTGTGAAAACATTTTAGTAGCAATGAATAAATTAAATAAAACTTTCCTGAATATTTGGCTTAATGATAGAGTGCATGCCTCACACTGGTTAAGTTCCTGAGTTCTAATCTACAATACCATAAGCAAAAGTCCAGTTTTGGCCTAAAGAGAGAGTTCAGTGGTTACTGCTGTTCCAGTGTCCTCTGTTCAGTTCTCAGTACTTATATCTGTCTTAACCTCAGCTTCAGGGGATCTGATACCCACTTGTAGCCTATAAAGTTATCCACATATGCATGACATACATGCACACAAATACATAAACATACATTGTAAGAAATTAATGTATAATTTAAAAGTATGTATGCTACTGTTTCATATTCTTTGTAATTTCTCTATAACATAGCTTAATAGTAGAATGGTCAATTTAAATATCTGTTTATTTTTTCCATTCTACCATTTTTTGCTTTGGTTTTGGTTTTGCAGGGTTTTTATTTATTTGTTTGTTTTGTGGTTGATGTATACAAAAATTTATGGTCAGACATACAGCTTTAAAGAGTGTATAACTAGTCCTTTCTTTTCTTGTTGTTATTTGTTTGTTTGTTTGTTTTTTTCTTAGACAGGGTCTCTCTGTGTATCCTTGGCTGTCCTGGACTAGTTTTGTAGACCAGGCTAGCCTCGAACTCACATCGATCCACCTGCCTCTGCCTCCCGAGTGCTGAGATTAAAGGCGTGTGCCACCATGGCCAGGCTCTAGTCCTTTCTTTTCAAGAATAATAATATATTCATATATATGTATATATGAATATTCTATGATATTGTATAAAACTTGAGTGATAATATATTAAAGTGTAGCTTTAATATAGAAGCAAAATCATATTCATTAAATTTTCTCACTCACCTACATTAAAATTCAATATTCTGTGTATGACAATGAATAGATAATTTTCCATAATTGGTTTTTGACAGTACACACCAGTCATATGGAAAATATGGTCACTCAATGAGCTGTGAAAATCTTTTCTTAAAAGCTCAAATTTTATCATGGGTGATAAGTATTATTAGTTACTTTTGTGAAACAATTGTGTGAGTTTATTCATTTTGAGGAAATGTTTGCTTTACACCTGAATTGGAACCCATCTATTGTTTTTAAGTAAAATAAAATACTTTACAATTCAAGATTTTGGATGGAAGTGGTTTCTTTTAATCAGTGTTTTGCATTGAACCATGATGGTGATCCATCAAGCAGCAAAAGCATCGTTCCGGTACGTGTCATTTCAGGACACAGAATACTAGAAAGGTATGAACTCAGCAGATGATATTTAATAAATCTATATACTTTACCATTATGCTAAGGCCATTTCTCAGAACAACTGTCTGTTCTTTCCTTGTGTTGAAGAGTAATAAACAACACAGGGCCCTAGTAACTTGGTGTATGTTGATTCACTCTGAATTTCAGACAGTTTTAGTCACAGGTGCTATGATAACCTCGTTATGAATACCATTACATTGAAAAAAGGACAATCCTTTGATATTAAGCCTCTAAATATTTGTCAGACATCTTCAAGGTACACATAGCATGTGACCTTGTTACATTTCAAGACTCACATCCAATTAAATATAGCTTAGCTAGAACCAACAAAAGCTCAATCTATCTTACTCTTTCTCAGTTGGATACACAAAATTACATTACTAAGGAGACTGGAATAAAGTATTGAACTAGTTATGCAAAGAAAGATCACTTCAAATATTGGTCAGTACTGTTTATATGAAAGCTAAATCATAGATTTTACTGAGTATATTATAAATAAACCATCTAAAGTATCTTGCTTGTAGAATAACAGATGTAAAGATGAATATTTAATAGTATATGGATAGACTGGTGCTCCTGCTCACATTAAAAATAGAGCCATGTAGGTAGGCTATTGATTACTTGCTTCCCTTGGAAGCTGGCGAAACAACTGCTGGTTCTATGAGAGCTAGCCCTCAGGGAGGAGGCTGCCAGTGCAGTACCATTTTGACTTCTTCTGTGTGACAGCTTCAATAGTCACTCTTACCTGGAAGTTCTGGGAGTCAAATAAGGATAATGAGACTATTTTGTTCAGGGTCATCTCTTGAACCCACCAGAGCAACAACTTGAAGGGATATTTTTTTTGTTTTACACTGGGGTTTTAGCTAGATATCATGCAGTTCCTTGGGAAGAAATGTCATGTCTCAGAGAGTACCTTCATTAAAAGTATGTATGTGCATGATAATTCTACACATTCACTTTGGGTAATTATATTTAAAAAGTATATTTCTTTGTGTCTTTTTCAAACACTCTTAGCATTGTGTATCTTTCCTTCCTCCATTTCCCTATGTGTTTTCCTCCCTCTGTGAACTACTAGGTCCAGCTCACCAACATATCCCCATAGGTCAAAAGTGGCACTTACATCTTTGGAATACCCAACCACAGCTTTCTATTGGATTTAACATCCTGCTTCTCCAAAATAACAAGAATGATCTTTCATAGTGCAACAGAAGCTGCACCTTTAAACAAAATTATATCCTGGCTACATTATTCGTTGTCAAATGCGATGGGAATATAATAATATAATGTGCTTTTTAAAATGGAGCTTAATTCCAGCAAGATATATTTTAGAAGGAGTAAAAAGTAAGGTGGGTGTTAATTGTGTGATGATTAAACATCTTTAAGCATTGTCTCAAAGGCTCACCAAAATAACATATCTTTTACTCATCTCTGACAAAATTACCTTTTGATATTTGAGAAGTGAGTTTCTGAAGAAGAATTTAATTTACTCTGCTCCTTATCTTCTCTAGTGAAGTGATGTATGTTAGGAAAACAGGTAAACAATGTCGGTACTTGAAAAAGTTGGTTTAAGTACTTTTATGTTATCAGGAATGTGACTTTTATTTTGATAGACTGTATAAAAGAGTTGCAAAAGATATCTGTTCATATAAATGATCACATATTAGCCTCATAGACATTAGGAGGACAAGGTTTTTGTCTGGATATCATTCTGAGAATTCTAACGCATATCCCAATTTAGTAACATACAAAATCTGTATGGTATTAATGTTATCCATTACAAAATATTGTGAACTGAAGCATTATATTATTTTTCAGCCAACAAAATACAGCTCTTGTGCATCTGTGAATATTGAATATAATGTGGGTTACTACTTGCATGATTTTGTGACATTTGTGGACATTCTCACGGAGAAGAATGATTACTAAGCTCTCAACTTACTATCTATAATTAACTTTTAGTTTTTGGAGTAACATTGATATTGATCCCCTGTTTACATAGAGATATGAGTTGAGCAGCATAAAGCAACTGTAGCTAGGGAGGAGAGATCACATTCAGATAACGCTCTCACCATAAACTGTTCAAACTAGGTAATTCACTGCTCTGTTGTTCTGACCTCCTCTATGAAATGAGGCTGCTGCCCTGGATGTGCCTTTCCAATTTCATGACCTAAATTTCACTCCTAAAATAAGTGGCTCTGGTTCCTCGTATATGAATGTTTAAATACAACCCACTAGGCTTTATTTATGTCCCTCTCTTTCTTACAAGGGAGCAGTACTTCTCTATGTTGGTGTGTTTATTCAACCACATACATGACTCAGGATTTTGCTAGATGGTGATCAATATGATCAAGGTGACAAATAAGAAGGCTAATTTAGATCAAAGATGCCATCTCATCCCTAGAAAAATCCAGGTTTATATACATACATACATCTATGCATGCATACATACATTCATACATACATGCACACATATGTGCATCTATAACAAAACAAAACACAATGCTGCTTTGATCTTTCTTAGAAGTTTAAACTTATGAATAATATTTCCATGTGCATTTGTTATTCATGAAAATTATCTGGTTCCTAATAGTGTCATGCTGATACTGAACACCATATATATTGTGTTAAGCCATTATGGATGACTGTGATGAAATCTTAAAGACACTTGTACTTCACAGTGACATGACTGAAGACAGAAACTTCTTTTAATCCACAAAATGAATATTAAATTTATCTTCATTTGTAAGGAATTTTAGTTATACTTGTGAGTGTATGTGTATGTAAGTAAGTGGGGGGATGGTATAAGTGCATGCTACAGCCCCAGTGTCCAAATCAGAAGGAAACTTACAGAGTCTCTCCTTCCACCATGTTGGTTCAGGAATTGAACTCAGGTCATCAAGTTTGGTAAAAAGTGTCTTTACTGCCTGAACTACCTCATTAGCACACTAGAGATTTCTGCAAATGAAGTTTTAGCAAATAGCTGTCTGGTATTCAGATAACAGATACAAGGAGTTCAAAGACAGATCTACTATAAAGCTATTTCTGAGAGAGAGCATGGAGGGGAAATCACCCTTTTATCTAAACTATATGTTTCTTCATTAATTTCTTAGGGTTGTTGTAGCAAATTAGCATAAACCAATGATAGTATTCAGAAAAAAATTCTTTTCTCCACATTCTAGAAGAATGGTTTTCAATCTTCCTAATGCTGCAGCCCTTTAATACAGCGCCCGATGTTGTGATGAACCTCTACCACAAAACATTTCACTTATTTCATAACTGTAATTTTTCTACTGATGTGAATCATAATGTGAATATCTGATATTCAGGATGCCTGATGCTCAACCCTGAGGGGGTCATGATTGAGGACTGTTCTTGAAATTTTGTTGTCAGTGATGCAGTCTTTCAGTCATATGGGAGGGAAATACTTTCTGGTCTCATCCAGCCTCTACCAGGAGTTCCTGCACATAATACCCATCAGGTCTTCTTTTTCACATGGCATTCCTGTGCCATTACCTCCAGCCATTGTCAAACCTATCTTTGCCATTATAGTACACTGAGCATTAGATGCTTGTCATTAAATGTTGGGCTTGATAGCTGAGGATTATATCCTTCCGAGGTTGCTAATTATATTTGCGAATGCTGCCACACATAATAGAAATTAAAACATATTTTTTTAGGGTTTGAGCAATGTGGCTCTTTTATTTTTGAGTAGCAACCATCCAAGTCATTCAAGCTTTATACATAAATGCTCTTTGAAACTGTTTATCACTCACTGTCCCACCTATGTCTAATGAGTTGGAGAGAGAGAGATCCAAAGAGTAAGGGCCCACCAAATACATCTTTCTGTTCCCAAGGTCAAGCCTGTTTTATGACAGGTACACATTCACAACACAAATCTACTCAGTAAGCTGTTTTAATACCCCGAACCTGAAAGCTGCATTTTCATTCCTTCAAAAAAAAGTTTTTGCATTTGATTTGTCTCAAATCTCTCTTTCTTACTCATATAGAAGACGACTTAAATGGAAGAGGGTGCTGTGGAAAGTACCACATTAAAGAGTTAAGCTTTCATTTGATTTCTTAGAGTTTCTTGGAAATGCGCATGGTGATCTCTGATCTACCTCCAGTGAAGGGCTTATCCACCATAGCTCTCTTTATATTTTATTTATATTATAAAGCTGAATTTATGCAAATAATCGGCTTCTGGAATTCACTAACTCCCAGGGGTAGTCTGTAACAAATGTGACTATTTAGCCAGAAGCCATAAACCTCTATACCAAGAACCTAAAGTCACCACACTTTCCTGCCCAAAGGAAACACACAACAGGATTTATTAAAGAAATCCTTCCATCCATCAACTATGACATAGTAGAGATCTAGATATTCAAATTATATTTAATGCAGTGTTTTCAGACACACTTCTAGGCAGTGTTGCATACAACTCGCATGTTTTCCAGTCTCTAAAACCAGGTCTTTGTCATCACAATCTACAGTTCTTCTTTCAATGCTGTGGAAGTTGATATTAGCGAAATCCCCAAATGTTTCCCTGCACTGAAGGTGGTTCAGAATTGGAGCTATTGAGAAAAGTAGGCAGAGCCACAAGCAAGGGGGCTAATTATATTTACTGGTTGACCTACAAAGAGCTTAGCTGTAACGTAGGAAGGAGAAAATCTTTCACATATGTTGTCTGAAACTGAGCAAAACATTATTGCTTTCAAAAGTATTTGAGTTTTCTTATGTAAGAATTATTCCTTTTGACTTAACAGCTTCATTGAATTTTATTTCACCACTTGCTTGTATGTACCTTTCCACTTCCTTTGTAATTTAACAGTTACCAGTTTTATGTTGAGTGAGCTGGAAAAAAAAATCACTAAGATGTACTTCAAGAAACCTTTGAATTCTCTGTAGTTAACAGTAAAATGTATATGTCTTCTGAAACAAATCTTCATTCCTCCTTCGTGGTTTCCTAATTCAGATCTCGAAGTTCTAAAATAAGTTTAGTAAATACATAGCATAAGCTGTGGGCGATGTTGATACCACTTGTGACTTGCTCAGGATCCCGTTAGCCAGCAGTGTCTGGGGAAATGCATATTCATTAGGTCCATCCAGAGTTATTGAATTGGAAAGTATAAATGTCATCAGGCCATGAGTTCTCTGAAGCACTTCTGGCAACTGTAAGGTAGGTTTGAATGCGACGGCCACTGGGAGATTGCTTTCCAGAGTCCTCAAGTTGAATGGTTCTATCCTCTCAAGGAATCTCTTCAAGTGTAGGAATATAAACACTGCTCATGGAGAGAGGTAATGAATCAGTGTTTTGGGTAGATTACTAGCTTCTGACTATATCGTTTGCATATATTGGTTTACATTTTCCCTTGCAGTTTACAAGTTTAATTTCCCCCATGTTTTAAAGAAGTCACAGATTGTCCACTGATATATTTTTCTGTCTACTTATTGTTAACTATCTGTTCCCTATGACACTATCAAATTTTGTCAGAGACACTGAAAGACAGGCACTCTGCCAGGTTCACTTACACCTACTTCACATAATTTCTTCCCTTTACCTGTTAGTATTTTTATAGCTGTGTTGTGCTATAACATTAAAATGCAAATAGTTAACAATCAACTGTATTTTGGATTGTAAATTTTATTAAGTTGATGTTGTATAGCAATAACCAATGTACAATTTTAACATTCTTCCATGAACAAAAGAGATTCCTTATAACCAGGTCCATTCCATGTCCAACAGGAGACACCATAGTCTACTTTTCCTTTACAGGACATTTCATGCAAATGGCAGCATTTAATGTCACATCCTTGGTGTCTTGCTTCTTTCACTTTATATGTTTTTTCAGTTCATACATGTATCTTGATGTGCTCCTCATTATCTCCCCTCTTAGAATTGCTTTCCTTTCTACTTTTCATGCTCCCTGAATAAAACTTTTTTGGTATTCATCTGTTGTTTTGTTTTGTTTCATTACTTGTAAGGTTTCCAAGCTGGGGAGATCATGTGTTTATCATTATTCACACATAATTCTGTAGGGTTTTACATTTTTAGGGAGTAATGAAACTGTGGAGACTTATGGTAATCTGATACAAAACATTTGGAGAAAAACTAAATTAAACCATTTCACACAGTATCCACACTATTTATATTCTGTCAGATTATGAGATTTAAATTTTTCCTCAGTATATTTCATGACCTACATTATATTAAATTCCTTTTGTGAGTGTAAATTTTGTGAGTATAACATTGTATTTTAATTTTTCCTTCTAATAACTATTATTATTAGTTATTAGACATCATTTCATATACAGTTTGACTACATTTTAATATCCATGTATGCATTACATTTAAAAATGGGTTATCAAACTTTTGTACCATCCTAGGGCAACACATGCAGTAAACCTAGAACACCATCCAGATCTAGCCAATGGACAGCACATTCTCCATAGTTGTGTGGAGCGGGGACTGACTCTGACATGAACTCTGGTGCCTCTATTTGACCACTTGCCTTCAAGTGGGGAGCCCTGGTGGCACTCAGGGGAAAGATAAGCAGGTTACCAGAATGATACCTGATAGTCTGTGATCATATGGCTGGAAAGGAGGTCCCCTTCTGTCACAGACCTACGGGAGGGGAGTAGGATGAAAGAGGGAGGGAAGGGGGAATGGGAAGGTACAAGTGAGGGGATGTGAGATGTAATCTGAATAAATTACTTAAATAAAATAAATTAATTAATTAAATTTAAAGATAAATAAAATAAGATAAAGTGGGTTATCAGTTATTTTATGTAGCTCTATAAATTCTTTATATATTCTGGCTACTTATCTACTGACAGATAAAATTCTAATCAAATTTTCTCAGACAATGGTTTCAGCTTTTATATTTTCCTTCATTGATATAATTTTGTCTTTGAAGCACAAATGTTTTCAGAATTTAATGAAGTAAAATTTATTATGACTGTTCATTTAATGTATTTTATTTGTAATTTTCAAACAACTGTGGAGTTAGACAAAGCCATGGATACTTCTACCCATATGTCTTTTTCTAGATATGTTTGGGTCTAATTTGATAAAATAATAAGATAATAGATAATTTGATAATATGCCTCTTTTATCATCTTTTTAAATTAAATAGACAGTTTTTAGTATAACTTTAATTCCTTTACATTTCTGAGCTGGGATTTTAACATTTCAAATTATATTCTTTAACATTTTTATATTTAGCTGAATAAAATACACATTTTGTTTCAGCACATATTTTGAAACCTGTCTATTACATATAGAGAAGTTATCATTATTACTTCCTTTATTTCCAAGTGTATTTACCATTTTTCTTGTGATAAGGATTGAAATATAGTATTTTATGATTTTTCAACATGACATTATACGTACTAGGTAGGTTTTACTTAGGAATATATATGACTATACATATACGTAAATGTATGCAATAACATTTAGCGAAAAAAGAGGCCATGAGTTTGAAAGAGAGTTAGAAGGGGTATATGGAAGGAAATTGGGGGAGTGAAGAGAGGGGGAAATGTAGTTATATTATAATATCAATAAAATAATTCTTTGTTTTTAGACATAGTCACTATGTTATACAACACATATCTAAAATTTTGTATCATTTGGAGACTATCTCATCATTTCCAGTTCTCATCATTTTATTCTCAATTGTATTAATTTAATTGTGTTTAAATTTGACATATGAGTGAGATCTGTACCTTTTGTTTTCCTGTTCCTGTATTTTTCACTTAATATAATGTCTCCCAATATCACCCAAGTTATCAGAAGTAACAGAAGTTACCTTTTAATAGATTGAATAGTATTCTACCATTATTTTTAATTAATCAATAAAATATTATAAAATGAAAAATGTATTTCTTTTACTAGCCTTCACTACTCCTCCAAATGAGTGATAGCTCTCTTTCAAAATCCAAACTAGATAAGAAGTTCATATAAAAAATTTCGAAGTATGAATATTTATATCTGTTAAATAATTATAATTTGTTTAGGAGGTAAAATAACTTCATATTCACTTTACTTCATGCTATAACCAAAAATAAATTGTCAGCAAAGGGAAAAAATGAACATGGGATATTTATACTTTCACTATCTCTAGTGTAGTAAAAAGGACAAATACAGTAAAAAGTCTCAGGAAATGTTGGGAAAAGGTCTTACAATGAACTAAATAAATATCTGAAGGTAACTTGTATGGCTAAATCATGTTGAAAGAGAATACAGCCAGCTTTTTGTTGTTGTTGTTGTTGGCTTAAAATGATATACAAATGCAAAGATCTCCAACTAAGTACTTCATTGAACTTTAAAGAGATGATTGACACTGATGTAAGCCTATCTTTTTCTCTCGATGATTATGAAGAGCCTTGGCATGGACTTAGTTTCTTAGCCCTGTGCTCCTTCTTGGGTATGCTTGGAAATTAATGAAGCTGTTTTTGGATCAAGTGATGCATATTATTGTTTAGTTTGACATTGATAATATTTCTGATTTCCTTGAAATTTGAACAGACCTTTCCATTTGCTGTAATGGAATCTACATTGTTTTGGTCCTATCATCATTTGGCAGGCTGCCTGACATTATCTGATCAATCATAACTAAATGTAATTTTATCTCTACAATGAATTTGGTCCTGTTCCTTCTATGTTTCACAAATGCCAAAGTGTCACTAGCAATGTCAAACACCAAAGTATTTGGAAAATTTTTAGTCCTTAAGAAATTATTTGTAAACAACAATCTAAGATCAAACAACTTTTCAAAAACTATTCTAAATGGCCAGATTGATGTTGATACTTGGTACTTGTGAGATTATCTAGTTAAAAAAAATGTCTTAAAGGGGGCAATGGATAGACTTTTGAGTGATATATAAACAGAATCAAGTATTCCAGTTTATTATTGAATAACATAATCTTTATTATTATAATAGAATACAGTGAGACATAAGATTAAAAGCTTTAGCTAAACGCTGTAAAGCGAGACATGCAGCTGCCATGAGCAATCTTGACTCAGGTTGGGTTTTATTGCCACTTCACTGCACTAAGGTGCATAAACATTCAGTGTCATCTTTTTTAAAAACTTCCTGGGAGTCAACAGGAACTGCCCTCTAAAAGAGTATATCTTTATTTTTCAAGGAAGACTTAACTAGTATTACATGGTTTAGCAAAGCACTGTTGTAAAGCTACATAGAATAATTTCGATTTGATAAGTTTGCAATCAATTTATACAATAGAATACTTACATGTATTAACAAACTAGGAAATGATGTAACGCAATCACTGCAAAGCAGTAAGCAGACTAGTAAGAAATATTCACATCTAATGAGCAAAACACAAACCCAAAACTAGGCATGAGAAGTCTGGAAAATAAAATGGTCTCAATAAACAGGTTAACGTCGGAAAGTAACAAGATAAACGGCAACACAGATGTTAGAGCCATAATTTATTTTATTTTCTATACGTATCTATACATGAAATGTCCTTGGTTCAAGCCATTTTGGCATAGCTCATGAAATTTAGGCAGGACCAAATCAAACAATGAAGCACATTTAAAACAAAACCAAAGATTTGTCATCTTTAGGGAAACACAAGCAATGTGTTTTCCAACATCATTGGATAGCAGCTGTTCGAGAAAAACATTGCTCAAAACTCAGGTATGGATTCTCATTGCCTTATATGGCAAATATGCTAAAAGATTTATGTCATGGTCTTATAAATGTGATTAGACCATGGTCTGTGGATTCTGAACACTAATGTTAAATATCTGTGAAAATCTATCAGACAAAAGAAGACTTCAAAAATACCTTCTTCATAAATATTTACTTCTAAAACATCTGGGCAATAATGAAAGGATAGAATTTTTATAAGGAATATTAATGGACCTCTTTTATTTAAAGCCCTTACATAGTGTACCTACAAATATATTGCTGCAGTATAAATGAAATGTAATAATATTACTCAATAAAAGCTAGTTCCTGTACATTCTTTCATGTATTTTATATTGGATGCTACATATGGTACAGCACTTATTGAAATAGTTGGTATCAGCAAATAGAGAAATAATATACAGTTGGTTTTCTAGCTCCAACTACTATTCCCTATTTTTTTTTCTCTTTATCACAATAGCCTAAAATAGGGAAAATGTGGTATGACAGAACTCGAGCAGATAGCAACTGATCTACTATTGAACACTGGGCAACAGTGAAGTTATGAGCTTTCTCTGTATAATTGGATTTCATACTCAATATGTTTTAAGGTGGCATCTGTCTCCTACAGGCTGTTCTGTTTTTAAATGCAGGCTCTAAATGTATTTCCATAGCATTTAACAACATTCTAACAGCTAAAAGTGGAGATTCCTCATGATATTTTAAGAACATAACTTTAAAAAAAATTTAAAATGTACAATCTCATGCTGACTATTTACATATATAATTTATATATTCTATTTTTTGTTGGCTAGTCATAAATCTCAGTCTAAAGCTTTTGATGTAGTTATATAAAAGAATACATTCAACAATTCTAGAGCTTGCAAAATAGATTTGCCAATCTGAAAGCATCTTCATCATAAGAATAGCATGATTCTTGGGTTAATGAGTTAACTGGGAATAAGAGTGAAAAGAAGGATATAGTGTTGAAATTATTCAATGTATTTATTTCAGCTTCTGTCAAGTAAACATCGGTGTTAGGCTGGCTGATCTCCATAGAGTCTACTGGTAAAAGTTCAGATGACAGTGACTTAGCCCGCTGAAAGGCTCTCTTTCAGTTGGATTCAGAGTGCTACAGTGACAGTCACACCTTAGCCTTTTATTAGACTTCCATATATTCTAAAATAGCATTGAACAACAAAATATTACATAGTGAGGTTTAAAAAGATAAAGCCTAGGGGATTTTCAATTTGACAAACAAAACAGTAAATCTATATAGATATATTTCCGCTTAAAACATAAAACAAAACATAAGCACACCATCATTTGTGCAATAAAGACATAGATTTTAAGGTTTATTAAACATTTATCATTTATCCTTTTAAACACCTTCACACAAAAATATTTTTGACATATATATATTTTTTGAGAGTATCTGGAAATATATATCTACAAATGACTCTGGTTATAGTTAAGCTCTGTTTTTCTTCTACTTTTCCTCCTATCTTCGGACCTTCTTCCCCTCCCTTTTCCTCTCGTCTGTCTCCTGACTTCATTTAGCTCCCTGGCTTCCTCTCAGAATCCTGTCCCCAAGCTGAATACTCTGCTCTGCTCTGAACTGTCAGACAGGGGGTCTCTTGTTCTTATATGAAATATGGAAATAAGGAAACCTTCGAATTCTTTAAGACAGAGGCAGTAAAGCAGATAGGAATCACTGCGTTGAGAACAGAAAGCGATTCTCGGTGCAGACGACTGAACAACAGAATGCGACTAAAAGAACCTATTGGTGCGGTGTGGGGGCTTTTAGCTGAGGCTCTCTGTTTAAATACGTGGCCCAATAGACTAAGTTAAAGATTCCAAATAGCAGCGGGAAGGCTATTCTTGACAGCCGGTCGATTTTGCTGACGCTGTTAAACGTTTTCTTGGGTTCTGGTGGTTTTGTTTCAGGCTTGACTTCTTTTGGTTCTATGGTCGCACTTTTAGCAATAGTTGCCAAGCCGGGATCACCCCTGGCCAAGTTAGGGGTATAGCTGGTTGCTGTTGGAGCATATGTGTTGTTTTTCTTAATGAGAGGATCCTTCACTTTCTTTGGCTGGAGAAGAAAAAAAAAATAACTTATTTAGCAAACAGTGAGAAACCAAATTATGTTTCGGAGCAAAACAGCACTTGATGCAAACCCTAAATCTTTCCTTGATTTGAAAAATCTAAAATCTGTAATTTATGACTAATGCGCTGCGACCATTTGAAAAGCCAGATGATGTTTCGTAACCTTTTTGATCAAGAGGTCGAATCTGTTCCTTTACTGGTTGAATGCAAAGCAGACTTGGGGTGACAGCGGCTGTATTATGGAAGCCTATGATACTGGACTCAAAACCACTTTCCATCCTCAGCCTTCCCCCTCTAGAAACAGTATCCTGGACAGCAAAAGAAGCCCAGGATACACTAGGGAATGACCTGAGTTCAGTGCTAGACACCCTGACAGCCAGTCCAGGCCTCAGATGTGTGAGGAGGCCAGCAAGGCTTTCCTAGCTTGTACGGAACCTCCAGTTAAGCATAACTGTATGTGTGGGAGCCTAGGCTACATGAAAAGAACACTCCAGGTTGTTCACAGCCACAAATTCAGGACTGGCAGCAAGTATTTTAGCGCACTTGCGGGCCTTCCATGAGCAGATTTTCCTACATCTATGGAATTTTGACAATTTTTTATAAATAGAGAGTTGTGTACCTCCTTGATGGGCTACAACTCTCAAGCCAGACTGTTTTCTGTATTGTATATATTGGAATGAAGTATATTCACCATTATGATTAAAATTTATTGTATTCATTATTTTTATTATTATCGTTATTGCTTTTTCTGAGATAGGATATCACAATATAGCTGCTAGAAAATTTTAGGTGACCTGTGCGGCTCGGATTGATGCATTACAATATTTCCGTAAGACAGCAGCTATGGACTAATGCTTTTCATTGTTTTGTGCACATTAAATCAAGGAAATCTCTGTTTGGGGTCTTGGAAGGTGTGCCTACTCTTGACTTCAATGAAAGCTGAGGGTAGCTAATTTTTCAAATGTAACCCAACTAAAACACGAAAATGATTAAGCTCGGAAAATAGCAAAAGGAGCCGAGGATATAATTAAAAATCCAGATTACATTAGAATTACACTTAGGAAATTTATAGATTTGTATTTGCATCTGATGTCAGTTATTTTTTTGAGTTTCCTAAGGATACTAGAGAAGGCCAGTTTGAATATAGTTTTTCAACTTTGAATGTCCCTCCTTCTTTCTTTTGTTCTCTTCCTGTGTATCAGTTTACTCAAACAACCTCCACTCTGCATTATGTCAATTTTCAGCCTAAGAAAAGAAGAAAGGAGTCTTCACAACACCCCTCTTGCATCTAATTCTACAAATCAACATATTCAACCAAAAAGGCTTAAGACCTTGGAATCTTAATATGACACAGAGCCACTGCAGTATTTATTTACCTTTTCCGGAACCACGCTTTTGCCATCCCACGCATACCCTCTCTTGGTGAAATAGTTTACTGTGGCAAACTCAATCAGAGCTGAGAAAACAAAGGCATAGCACACTGCAATAAACCAGTCCATGGCTGTTGCATAAGCCACCTTTGGGAGAGAATTTCTGGCACTGATGCTCAAGGTTGTCATGGTCAGAACAGTTGTCACTCCTGTAAGGGGAGAAATTAAGTTAACATACTGACTCAGTATAGAAAATTTGATTACAGCAGGCCTGGGCAGGTTCCCTTCATTAAAGGGGAACCAACAGTATTATATTCAGATTTTAATTCACCCTATTTTGATTTGTGGTGGGGGAGTCACGATGTAGCCTCAGTGTAGTTTGTGACCAATAGCACATCAGTATCTAAGGTCAATCAGAAGAGATAAACTGCTCTGCTTTTTTTAGAATCTCTTACTAAAATAGTTAATCCATTAACTAGGCATATTGTATGCGTATCCTATGTAGGTTAGGAAATATTATTCAATTCTTGGGTAACTATCTTAGATATCTACTGCGTAAGGTATTCTAGAAATATCTACAATGTTGTTTAATAGTCTTTGCACCAAATGTAGAAACATGAAAGTCATTTTTAGTGCTTGATAGCTACAATTTGGTGATGATAATTTACCACATTTGTAACTTTTCTCCAATACTACTTCTCATTCAAAAGAGTTTACTCATATCCTGGAAACAACATGTGTATGCATAAATGCGTATCAAATTACATAAAGCTTACTATGTGCAAAGTAGCATGTGTATATACTTTCATATATGTTTTTATATTCCTTGCTTACAAATCAGTTGGCTAAGCGGTAGCAAGACTAGACTTTAAACATAAGCCTGATTCAAATGTCTATGATCTTCTCTCTGTTATAATGCCACTTTATCTTCCCTACTCTGTAATTCCAGCCCTAGCAATCTAAGTGACCTAAACGCAAAGTAAAAACAGTTTGTCGGTTGGTTCTATTTTCTTTACATATTTTTATGAAATGTATTGTGGATAATACCCTTTATTGTTGATTGAACTCCCATATGAAACATGCTTTATTGGTACCATATATTGAGTTTAATGCTTTGAGATTCTTTAGGAAAAATGACAAATGTTTAAAAATAATTCAAAGCATTTCTGCCATGAAAGGTCATAGATCATCACCAAGCACCCTTGGGCTGTTCCAGGGACGAGTCACCGACCTCAGCCACTATGTCTGTAAAATGGCTGATTCCACCTTCATTTCCTCTACTGTCCATGCCATCACTGAGGTTCTCAGAAAGCGCAACCTTGGCACAGTCATGCAAACATTATTGTGAGAATTATACTCAATAATGTAAGGATGATAACTATTGTGCTGCCAAGGAAGGGGCTGTAAATCAAAGATTCTGAAGGTAGGATTAGTTCTTCCTGTTGATAGTTTCAGAAATCAGCTGGGTTATGCAGCTGATAGAAAATTTTTGTAAACTGCTTTAAACCAACCAATTTTTCTACGTTTTTCCAGGAATATAAAATAGATGGTCTTTTACCTACACTAGAAAATGAAATGATTGAGAACAAATATGGTAGAATATTTATTAAATGATATTCCTGATACATGCTCAGGACTATAGGAAATACGTTTACTTTGAGGTTTGGATGGCACTGGGCTCAGAAAATTCTAGAGCAAGTTCCTTATTGCATAACCAACCTAAAACATATTAGCTGGCAAACTGCCCCCAGATTTACATATCAATATCAAGTAGAGCAGATAGCAAGGTAATTAAAAGTCAGTAATTGGGGAACAGAGCAGCCCAACTCCAAATCCCAGCTCTATAATTGCTGAATGACCTTGGGACAATTTCCCCACAATCTCGGCCTTCTGAGTTGTTGCTTTTAATTTCTGTCTTCTAATTGATTTTAGAAGCTCTAGCTCACAAGGTTATTGAGACTATTAAATGAGATAATATAATAAAATATTTAATTATTAAATTAGCCTAATGGTTAAAGATAATATAAATAACTATGAAGAAAATGTCTGTGTTCTTTATTATATATTACTACTATTACCATAAACTCCAATTTTCTGAAGTTCACTTTATGTAGGGAAACACCAAGAATAGTATGGAAATTAATGTTATTACTGCAAAACTCTGTAAACTAAGAATAATACAAAATAGCTTAAAGTATGTGTGTGTTATACATGTGTATGCATATATGTTTGTGATTTCAAATCAATGGTATATAAAAAGTAGAAAGGAACAAAAAGTGTTGTATGGCTATTAAACTCCAAAGGTTATGCCTGAAAAGTTACATAGTTTATCTTTCCTGTGTGATCCATTTAAACAATGCTTTTCCTTCCTTGTACTTGCATTTGACTGGAAATAGGAGCTTAGACAAATGAATCTACAAGGCGAATGTTATATAGCTGTTACTGGGTAAAATTAAACCTAAAGCTCTGGATGATTTTAGCAGCAAATCTACATGGCATTGCAGGCAAATAAGAGAGAACATAGGAAGATAAAAATATATTATTTTTCAAGTCATAGAGTACACTTCATGTTTGCTGCGTTCTGGGTTGGTTTTTATCAAACTGTTACAACTCTAGTGCTGTTTTTCCCTTTTGACATTTCTTTACATACTAGGGACCTGCTTAGGCATCTATAGAGCTCCTAGAAATGTGCTAAGTTCAGACTAAGAAGAATAGAAAAATGTACTGAATAAATGTTAAAAGGCTAAAGGTCTAGGAACAATGTACTTGTGATTTTTATTGAACTCAAACACTATAAATATATGACTTTGTACACATAAGTACTTGCTATAGCCGAGTTTACAGTTATATAGTTATGTTCACCAAAAGGTCGTTGGTCGATTGTGCTATAAGATCATTGAAAATGTTACGAGGAGTGTTTTGGGCTCATAAAAACACTTAAATGCTTTGGTAAATTTCCAAATAGAAAGGAGAGTCTTGGCTAGAGCAAGAGAGGGAAAAAGCAGTCTCTAAAAATCCTTTTCAATACAGTACTGGCTTCATTCTTTTAAACTAAAATAAACCACAAAAACCTAAATCATGTTTATTTTTTTCTCCTTTATTAATTTATTCTTGTTACATCTCAATGGTTATCCCATCCCTTGTATCCTCCCATTCTTCCCTCTCTCCCATTTTCCCCTTATTCCCCTTCCCTATGACTGTTCCTGAGGGGGATTACCTCCCCCTGTATATGTTCATAGGGTATCAAGTCTCTTCTTGGTAACCTGCTGTCCTTCCTCTGAGTGCCACCAGGTCTCCCCCTCCAGGGGACATGGTCAAAGGTGAGACACCAGAGTATGTGAGAAAGTAATATCCCACTCTCCACTCTACTGTGGAGAGCGTTACAATCACAGATCTTGAAGCAACCATTAAAGAAAATGCCAAATCTGGAAAACTCCTGACACTAAATCATGTTTAATTCAGTGTTTTTTTTTTCTGAGATAAGGGCTCAGATGGGATGTCTATGCAGAACTGAGCATCTCTCAAGAGATAAGTCTTTAGTGGGTTCAGTGGTTGTTAACTTTGACAAATGGCTACAAAGAAAAATGAATCTGAAATGAACTGCTTGTTTATCTGCAGCTGGAAATCATTTTCCAGGTTAATTTAGTTGTGTGCTTAAGCTGTGGTCAGAAGATGAGAGAATGGACTAGGTGATTTTCAACATGGAAGCGTTTGCCAAGTTGAGAAGACAAGACACTTCTGAGCAGATGTGGCAGTCTTTATCTCATTTTGAGATAACCGATGTGCACCCGTGGATGTTAGGGGTGTCAGAATCTCTACATATGAACTGGCTGCAAACGTTAAAGGTTTTTCAGTGTGGAACATGTGACCTTCAAAACAGCAGGCCCATAGCAATTGTTTGTAAATGAAACCTGGATGACTATGTCTTCTACCGATAGACACATGGCCTGTTACTTCTAAATGAATGACATGGACCACAGCGAAGCCATTAAGTGGCAGCCTATACTGCAGGAAAAACAGAGGCAATAGCTTTGTGATATCATTAAGTTCAAGAAACAAGGAGCTCATATCTTTTGTTGACTTCTCAGCCCCTCACCGAGTAACTCCTAAGATATCCATAATAGTAGTGTCCAAGATGTTTTAGGTTTAAATAATATAAAATGGCAAGTCACATAGAAAACGACTGGCCAAAAATCACATAACAACTGTTCTTTATAGTTATTTTATAATTTTTATGGTCATTAAATTGTCAACTTCAAACATACATGTCAAGGAGGGAATGCTGTACACGTAGTTTACCACCTCATTTTATCTCCAGAACACAGCCATAACTCAGTGATTTCAACTAAATACTCACCGATTAAGAGAATTAATAAGTTTACTGTATCAAATCTTGTTTTCGTTAATCTTAAAAGTACAGGTGACATGGTGTAACTGGGATTCAGTCAAGAAATACTCATTTCTATGAAATGTAAACTCTAAGATAATGCATCAGCTAGTTGTATTTCACATTACACAAGTTGTCCACTGTTTAAACAGTTTTCTATTATGTTGCCTTAACATCCAATTTTTAGGTTATTTTAGGGACTGTAATAGAAAAGAGTCTGTTTCTAACTTTTTAGGAGTGTACCTTAGAGGTAAAAAGAAATAATCCCTCTGTTGTTAGGATCACTAATGGTCTCTCCCTACTTAAGAAAATCATGATTTCACCAATATAAGCAAGTAGTCTTTTGCTATTTTTTAAGATTCTCAAAAATCATATGCTATGTATTTTTATGTTTAATAATATAGTATAAGTCATATGAAAAGATAATAAGAGATACCAGGCAGCAGATATTATGTTATGTGGGGTTTATTAAGTGAGTATGGGGAGAAACGGAAAGAGGGGAAGGGTACCTCAGAGAGAGACAGAGACAGAGACAGAGACAGAGACAGAGAGACACAGACAGACAGAGACAAATACAGAAACAGAGAAAGAGAGAGGAAAGAAAGTAAGAGTAAGAGGGCAGAGTGAGGTAGGACTGTCCTTTTGCATAGCCATGGGCAAGGCCACGCCCCCATGGCAGGTAGGCAAAGACATTACAGGTAGGCAGACTGAAGCAGAATGCTAACATGTATGACTCAAAATTACTGGTTATGTCAGAGGAGACTGCCTCTGGCATAACCAGTAATTTTAAATCATACATGTTGGTGCCCCCTATTTGACCACTTCCCCTTGGTAGGAAGGCCTGGTGGCAATGAGAGGAAGGGTAAGCAGGCTACCAGGATATGATCTGATAGGCTGTGATCATATAGTGGGGGAGGGTGTCCCTTTCTGTCACAGACCTAGGGGAAGGGAACAGAGTAAAAGAGGGAGGGGAGGGTAAATGGGAAGATACAAGTGAGGGGATAACTCTGAGATGTAATCTGAATAAATTATTTAAATAAAAAAATAAAATTACTGCTTATAGTATTTTTAGTCCAGCAAGTGCCTTTTTATATGAAAAATTAAAATTAAAATTATATGAAGCCGTTCTGTTTGTATTAACAAATCAGTTTTTATATAAGGACATTAGTTTTTAAATCATCCCATAATAGAAATTATAGTTCTTTAAAGCTTTTGAATATACTAAGTTTATATTTTAACATATATGTGACATATTTTCATTCTCTTTGCATGAGATAGCTACCCTCTACACTGTACACATATATATTGATTGGCACTTACCAAAGACAGTTCTTGCTGGTACCGACTCTCTGTTGAGCCAGAAGGAGACTTGGGAAAGAATAACTGTCATTATGCAGGGCAGGTATGTTTGAATCACAAAGTAGCCAATTTTTCTTTTCAAGTGGAAGTGAGTAGTCATAACCACGTATTCTCCTAGAGGGTGAAATGGACAATAAGGTTGAGTAATTTGCCTTTGAAAGGAAGTTATCCCTTAGGGTTTCAAAAGAAGCAATATTCTAGAGGTTAGACACATCTTGTTTTCCACATGACATCTACACCCTGGAGGGAAAGGCCTTTGTCCAAGAGTGAAAAGAAACATTTTTAATATACATCAATTTGTCTCTGAGGACAATATGGAGGTGCGCAAATCTCTTCCTTCTTCCTTCCTTCTTCCACTGCTGTATTGTTTACCTAAGGGATAAAGTTGAGCTTGCATTTCCAGACTGAAAGTGATCTGCTAGATCCAATGAACCCAACAAACAAAACTAGCATAGTTTTCCAATAATTTTTGCAAAACGGATTTGGCATGTAAACTGAAGGCACTTTGATATAGAAGTTGGGACAGCTGAATTTTAGTTCCAAGATTTCCTTAGATCTCAGGGTTTGGTCAGAAATAGAAAACTAACAGTGATCTAAAATCCATTGTTTTTCAAAAATTTATTTCCCAGAAGGGGCTGTTTAGATTTGAGAAGACCTAATTCTTCAACTATCACTCAGGTGTATAAGAGATTACTTGACTCTGCAAAGAAGTCTATACTGATAGTAAATTTTTTTATTTTATTATTTTTTTAAGTACTGGGGATAGAACTCAGGACATTCCACACGCAAGACAAGTCCCTTAGCCAAGCAGCATCCACAACTCTGTAACCAAGCCTCAGAGATTGCTTCAGCTTCTAGCTAGGTCTGGGAAATGATGTTAGGCACTCTCAAAGATCTTTCTGTCTTAGAGTCTGGCTTCATTTACTTGTCTCACACAGTAGTTAAACAGCACAAAGTACAGGAGAGTTGATTTTCTTCATGTTGCTTCTCATTCAATTACAAATCTTCAAACTATTAAGCCTGATTCACTTTGGAGATAGGCTTAGCTATATGTAGGTAGTTAGATATGTTCAAAATGAGAAATCCCCATCCAACTTAGAACCATTCCCTACCAGTCTCTTTTCTCCCTCTCTAAGCATCTCAGTACTTGATTGATCACTTAACAACCATTCCTGGGTCTCTGACTTCAGCTCCTGAATTTAAGACTACAACTCCTCTATAACCCAAAACTCTCGACGCAATCTTCATCAATCTCATACCTGGCTGTTCTCTTCCTCAGTAGTTGATCTCCCTTCCTTCCCAATAACACAATTTCACAATCATCTTTCCCCCCCATCTTTATGTTTTGGCTTCTCCAAGTAACTCATTGAGTATTTCCTTTATAAATTACTGAGTTGTGTGTGTCAAGCCATCATTTGCCTTTCTATTCTTAAGTAAATGAGGTGTGCTTCTGTTGACAAGATTACCCTTCTCTCCTCCTGCTGGCTTTCTGGAGGTGTGAAAATGCCTGCCAATTTTGCAGTGAAAGGAATTAGATTCTAAAAATAAAGACTTCTAATCGCAAATCCAACAAAAGACAAATAATGGCTTTTCATTTTGCATCACCAACTCTGTTTAAACTTCACATTGCAGCTCACCTAGCATGGCCATGTATTTGATATTCCAACGCTAGAAAGCAGAGACTTACTCTGGCCTGAGTTTTATAGCCAGAATATGTCTCAAAAAAAACCCAGTAAATAACTTTCATCAAAAAAGTTGACCAGCATATATCTGTTTAATCACTTTCAATGAGAAATTTGATTTCACCTATGCAACATCTTTCATCTCTCTTTTACCTTTCTTGTGGTTACTATTTCCATCTCCTTTGTACACTAATTACAATAACCTGCTAGCCGTCTTATGTGCCACATGGCATCTAACTTGAGTTCTCTCCTACCTTCAAAGGCAGAGGGATCTTTTACTTGTAATTATGACATTCTTCTTATTTAAAATAACTAAACAGATTCCCATTGAAGTGATCTGGGGAGCTAAGTATTAAAGACCCACTCTGAATGTAGACTAAATAATCCTGTCACCAAGAAGGTGGAAGCCTACATATGCAAATAAATCCACCTCTGTCGTAGAGGGGTTTTGCTGCAGTCATAGCTTATAAGCCCTGGACATTGGCTGCTTCTTCTGTCATTGAAGATAAACTTATACTAGCAAAACTCTTGGGAGCCTCAAGTCTTCTGGCTGGGACTGGCATTGAAACGCAAGTCCTCCTTGTTCTAAGACTCCTGGATTCTTAAGATGAGCAGATTTGTTGAGCCTGAGGCTTGGTGGCATATATTCTATTATGCAATATGGCCCAAATTCATAAAGCCATCCAATCACGGACTGAGATATGAAAATCCTAAACCAAGGCGCACTTCTTTTGTTAATATTTTTCTCACATTCCATCTAATACCCATCAGAATGGCTAAGATAAAAAAACTCAAGTGATAGCACATGCTGGCGAGAAAAGGGAACACTCCTCCATTGCTGGTGGCAGTTCAAACTTACACAACCACGTTGGAAATCAAAATGGTGCTTTCTTAGAAAACTGAAAGAAGCTAAATAACAAACAGGACGCTAGAGGACATGCTTAATTCTCATTCAGAAGGAAAAAATAGAACAGACACCGGAAGCAGTTGAAAAGAAAGAACAGGAAAGGAGCCTGACATAGAGGTCCTCTGAAAGACTCCAACCAGCAGAGGATCGAAGCAGATGCTTAGACTCACAGGCAAACTTTGGGCAGAGCACAGGGAGTCTTATGCAACAGTCGGAGAATAGAAGGACCTGGAGGTGACTGGAGCGCCACAGAAGTCCAATGGAACCACCAAATCTGAGCCCAGGGTGGGCCTGCAGAGACTGATGCACCAACCAAGGATATGTGTGTAGAGGACCTAGACCCTCTCCTCAAATGCAGTCAATAGGCAGCCTAGTCCGCTAAGCAGGGGCTGTCTCTGACATGGATCACTTACCCCTGGTGGGGCAGCCTTGCCAGGCCACAGAGGAAGAGGATACAGGCAGTCCAGATGAGACTTGATAGTCTGGGCTCAGATGGTAGGTGAGGAGAGCCCTCTCTTTCAGAGGACTAGGGGAGGGGGAGAGACGTGCAGAGGGGAGAGAGAGTGGGAGCATGAGGAGACTAGAGAGGTGGCTACAATTATGATATAAAATGAATATGCTGAAAAAATAAATTTATAAATATTGTCCTTATGTACTTTTGTTATTCATAGCACTAGACAGCTAAGACTTATACCCGTGTACAAATGGCATTTTTGGACAAAACAATTATATGTGGTTAAAGTCTGTTTTGTGTACTGACTGTTATTTAGTTATATCTCTAGACTTAACCTGAAAGAAGGACCCTAAGACAATACAGTCTAAGGAATAAAATTTCCCAGTATTTCTGTAATGGAGGAGGAAAGAGCTAAAATTCTGGTTCAAAGGAGGAGGAACTTGTCTCCCAGAAGGAAATCTAAGACTGTTATTTCAGTTTCTCTCAGATTAACACGAGAAAATCACCACGTAAATATGTCCATTTCATCCTCTCTATAAGATTGTAGTCCGGCTAAAGTAAAGATAAACTCTAAGAACTTTTTTTTTCTTCCTAATTCTAGACACATCAATTCTTTCTCTTTTTATCAGTTTGTGTTTCCTAATTTGAAAATAGCCATTAAGTTTGTGCATCAAAGCACCTGGTAACATAACTGCTACGTAAGAACATTAGGTGATCTCCCCATCTCTGTAACGAGGAAAAATGGTCTGCATTACACACAGAAAGGAGCAGCTCTTCCCTGTAATCAAGCCTTTCTACAACCTAGATTCAAGATGGCATGCAGGCTCATGTCTTTCCATACATAGTAACAGAACCTGGGCCAAGCAAACTCTATTTCACTTCTGTTGCTGAACGTTGAACGTTTTGTTTATCAATCGATTGAAAACAGCCCAAGTACCAGGTCCACAGCAGGGTAGTAAGAAATGTCCTAAGGGGAAATCTTATTAGCCTTGGAAGAAAAAGAATTTATCTGAGTGTAATACTCAGATCTATTTTCTTGTTGTATACCCTTGGGCACCTCCTGTAGACGCTTGTACTCTCAGTTTTCTTGTAGCATATATTAGTAAAACGCAATGTGACTGATCTAACAGGACGCTACATAAAGATGCTGAATTACATTTCAGTTACTTTCTCTTTTTTCTTCGTTTTTTCACCTGAGGAAACTATTTACAAAAGAAATGTAATCTGTGTTACTGAAGAAAACCACTCATACATTCTTCATCAACTCTCACTTAATGAATGTGTACTGAATTCCTTCTACCTTAATTACAGCTGTTTTTATACTCATTAGTGAAAGTATGTTTGTATTTTAAAAATCTGTATACGTTGTATATTGTTGGTGATGCCTTCAGGGTCAATAGAAACAAAAACAACTGATCCTATTAGGATAAAATTTCAAATTTCTGAGAACTTTCTAGAATTGGGCATGCCAATGCTATGTTTTACCACCCCAGGGGTACATTTTATTATTCCTAACCATTCATTCTATTATGGCCCAGAAAATGTCATCAGCTTAAAGGAAAAATTTTATCTTTCATAAAATGTCAAGAAGATGAGTATCTACAGATATTCCATCATCTTTTGTCAATTGCACTGTGACATTTTTGTGAAGAATCTGTAAAGAATACAGATCTGCGGAGCTATTATTTGACATCATACCATATTATAAACAATGCATTTTCTGAGATATTAGGAAAGAACAAGAGGACTTCCATTGTTTTGGAAGCATTTTAAATTAAATAAAATCTAAAGATTATTGGCAAAAAACTTTTAAGCAGGTGACAAAAGTGTCAGCACCATCACAATTGAGTTGTAATAATTTAAAAATAAAAGAAAAACAAAAGAGAAAAGCCCATATCTTTCAATGGATTGAAAGTATACACACCAAGTGTGTATACACTCAGCATATACAATTAACAGTATAGAAGAAATGTAAGTTAAATATCCTCAGAGGTCATCTAACTCTGAGTGACAATATTTCTGATATATTACAGAGTAAAATTAAAGCAACTTGAAACAACAAAGTGGTATCAATTTGGCAAATTAGCATTGAGAGTTGGTTCAGAGATATTTTTCTCAAATGCTCGTTAAACACCTTGGTTGGTTTTCTTTGGATTCATTTTCCTATTCTCTGGGATGCTCTGAGAATAAAATTTAACAGCATATATGACAAAGTGGTAGATATGTAGTCTCATTGGCTAGGGAAAGAAACCTAGAATGAATTTACAGGACGTTCCATTTGAAGCTCTTTCCACATTCCATGGAAATAAGGAAACATAACCAACTAATGGAACTTTTAGCCTAACTAGATCTTTTTCCTCATTTGAAATATGAATTTACTGGCTAGAAAATAAAAGAAGTCTTTTTTTTTTTTTGGAGAACGTGTTCTAGGCCTCACAGATGGACACCCTGAATGTTGATCACCATGCTGACCAACCATCAGATAAGCTGATTCTGAATGATGCTGATCTTGGTAGGCCATCCTTCACAGACATGGAGAAAGGCCTCCATATCTACGAAAGATGATCCCTGCATTTGTCTTAGTATTTTTCCTAAGGACAAAAGATAGCAATTCAGAGAAAAACTGCTTAGTTTCCAAACTATCAAATTTGCTTTGGCGAACAAGACAACATCAAGTTACCCTTGAACATTTTTAAGCCATTGCGTGAATTGTTTTCTTCTTCCTTTCTGGATACTGATGTTATTCTTGTCCCAAAGGCCAATGCAGTTACTTCAGTTCTCTGAATATAGCTTGGAATCACTGACCTAAAATCTCAGATACTGTGGTAGTATACCATTCTTTTTCTCACATCAATGAGGCGATGTAGAAGCATTTGCACCGGAAGCATGTCACCGGGAACATATGATGTATATTTACAGGCAAGGAAGATACCACTTCCTAACTGTGTAGGAAGTCATCTGAATGATTGGGCCTCTGGACAGACATTAATGTGGACATTTTTTTCATCTAGTTACTGTTGTTTTGTGTTCTAGTGCCATTATTCTCTGGTTTCCTGGCAGTAACAGAGAAGTAATTGCACTCAGCGTCATCTATCTTAACATTTTCAGGGCTCCACAATAAGGTATGAAGTATAGCACTGACAAACCTTGTGCAAGATCTTTGTTGCTTTCCACTAAAGCCTACAAAGATTGATTCTTGATGATCAAAAATGGCCCCAGGGGAAGTATAACTTGGTTTCTTGTTGTAGTTTTGAAGATGTATCTCACACTGAGTTCTTGTATTTGAGAAATTGTCGTCATTCTATCTGCTCCCCAATATTTAACAGTAAGAGGTGTCTCATATTATGTACAAGAGTACTTTCTCTTCAGTTACAGAATAATTATTTCCACTAAGGCCAACATATGGAGTCAACCAGCTTAGTAACCCAAGTCTTGGCCTTTCATCTCCTGGTTTCAGTCCACCTTTCCTTTTGATTATGTTAATTTTTTTTCTGAATAATTGAAATCTGGTGGAATGACTCTTTAGGAACTAAAAGTTAAGAAAAGCGTTAATTTTTAAGATACTAGATCTTGTCCTACAGAGGGCTGTCATGACAAGCTCAGGGGATAGAACTACAAGAGAGTCTTTTTTCTCCAAACTGTCTTCCAGACTTGTGTATATTATTGCATATACATTATCACATTGGGGTTGTCTCCTTGGTAGCACCAGCCACTGTCATAAATGGTTAAAAGTATCTGTGTATATGACACTAAATGAATAGAACATAGCATGATGGCTACCGTTTTCCAACAGAGATATACACTAACAATGTGAAAAGCTACCTCCTGCACTAAGCTTTCCTCAATTACCCCATGCTACATTTTCCCTTTATTTATGCAAAATATTTATCCAGTGCCTTCTCTGCCATGGCTACTACAGAAAATAATAGGGATAAAGAAAGCGGACACGATCTTTGCCCTCACAAAAGCATTACACGGCACTTAGCAGCCATTTTGATAATTACAGTTTATGTGTTCATCCACTCTAGACTTCACCTTTCCATGAGAGCAAGGTCTGTGCTATAGCCGTCATTGAAACTCTGGTGCCTGTCATGATACCTGCCTTATCATAGCACTCATTTTAAAAAAGTAAACAGATCTTATTTGGGTATCTTTTTCAGCACATGTTGAACGACAAAAAAAAAAAAAAGTATTTAGGACTGCAGCAACAGCCATTATGCAATGGTTTGAGCACTAATTGTGTGATGGTTTATACTAGAGCTCCACTCCCATTTGTAAGTTTCTTTTTAGGTATAAAGATAGACCCAGACACTTAATCATGCTATACAAAAACTCCCACACTGAGCTATGCCCTCCAATCACTATCTCATCTTTAATTATAATTATGTTATTTCTGTCTCTTTTGATGAAGGGAAGGCTTCTGTTTGGATAAAGAGCTGTTCCAATGTCCCTAGGCTTCTAAGTGACAGGACTGGGATGTTTACCCGCATCTTTCTCACAGTAAAGAGACCTAAAGAGACCAAGCTTTCCACTATGACGTTTGCACTTCTAATAAATGGAAAGCTGAAGACAGATCTCCATCTTACAAAATAAGAAACATAAATATTTATGCTCCTAAAGAATGAATGGGGGTTTTTAAACAAGGAAATGATGCACCTTATGCAAAACGTAAGTGACTAATCAGTTACTTAAAATGTTAACATTCTTAGGGTCCCAAGGGGAAATCTAAAACTAGAAAATTTGTTGTTGTTGTTGTTGTTGTTTTCTGAGAAAATTAGCATCACTCTTCATGTACAAGATAAGGTCACTGTCTTTAAAAATGACAAATTATAGAGCATTAAATAAATTTAAATTCTGTAAGATGTGTAAAAAGATAGTTATTAGCTCTGGACAAGTATGTTAGGAATTGAACACATTTAAAATGCAGAATTTTGAGAGGAAGCATAGGCTTTATGATTTGTTATATTCCGGATTTGACTTACAATTACTTTGTTTTCATTATCAAAGTTCAAATAATACAAGGTGCTTCTTTGTGTAACAACTCTTTGCAACAACATAGAACCCCCATGCACAGTTGATTAGTAGTGTTTCATGTAATTTGAAAATACCCCTAGTGTTGTCTCCAACATTAAAAACGATCACAGTTTAAGCACTTTTCATTCAAAATGGTATAACATAGTGTATATACTGCCATTAGCTTCAATTGGGAAATAGATTTAACTATAGGGAAAAAAAGGAAATTGGCTTTTTTGTGTTCTATGTGTAATGATCAATGTCTAAATTTATATATAATCCATTGATGTGGGACCTAGAGGCCACATAATCACTAGTATATGTGTAATGACATTGTGTGCAGAGCCTAGTAAGCAATCATCTTCAGGGGTATCATTTATTCTTCCAACATACTACAGAGTTACTACAACAGATTGGCAAATTGAAGACATAACAAATTGTCACAGACTTTCATCCCTAACAGTTTCTATCCTCAGTTTCTGTTTATGTCCCAAGCACCCTGATCACACAGAACCAGATTTTTATAGTGCAAATAAAGACAGTAGAGAAAAAAACTGAATGCAGATACAAGCCTAGGGTTTACGTTTCCAACTCTACTGATATTCAGCTCTGAGCACTTTTCTCAACCCCTACGCCTATTAAATAATATTTATTTAATCATTTTACACCTTGATCCCAGCCCCTTCCCCCCTCTTTTCCCAGTCTCATCCTCATGTACCTCTCCCAGCCCAATTTCTCCCTCCCCTTCTTCTAAGATAAGGGAAGGCTCCCAAGGGGTACCAACCCACCCTGGTACCTCAAGTCTTAGCAGGCCTAAACACATCTTCTCCTACTGAGACCTGACAAGGCAAGCCAACTAGGGGAAAGGGATCCGAAGGCAGGCAACAGAGTCAAAGATAACACCTTCTCTGATTATTAGGGACACACAGGATGATCATATTGCACAACTGCTACGTATGGTCTAGGTCCAGCCCCTGCGTTCACTTACTCTGTTTTCCAACTTTTCTGTCACTAAGGGAATCACAGAGTTCTTACATTCTCAGTATATGTTCTTCCTCTTCCTTTCACTATTTCCTGAGTAATCAAATGGGATTTACCTGTACTGGACTGAACAATTCCAGAGTCAACTGTTTGTCCAAGAAGGTCATACTGATTTAAGCGTGACCCATCTTCTGCCACAACGACTGAGCGAGCTGGCTCTCTTGTCCACTCATAGACAACTTCTGCTCTTGTATAAGCATCTGAGAGAGGAAAAAAAAAGAGCGTGCTTATGCATCTTGCCTTTTTGATTCTCCTAATGAGCTGATGGTTCCATGAGTTTCCTATTTCCTTTCACATTGTTGCAGATGGCAAGCTAGAAATGAAAGCTTATATTCAGTTGCTTCCTTATATATATATATATATATATTCTGAGTTTTTTCCTTCAGTCATTTGTTCACTCCTAACATGTGAAGCACATAAAAAGGAGACAGAACTCTCATAATTATACAAAAAGACACATATATACAAGGTGCATAACTTTATGTGACTTATACTGGAATAAGAGATTCATGAATAGATAAGCAAATAAAGATATAATTCCACAGAGTGAGATAAAGCCATACACTGCTGAACAAAGGAATAGAGCCAGGGCTGCATTTTAGATTTGGAGAAGGCCTTGGAGAGGCTCAGAGACAGCCCTTTTATAAGTATGAGAACAAAAGAGAAGGAGAGCAGACCAGTGGTCATGAGAAAGAACTTGTCCAATAGACAACATGTTGTTGCTGTTTATTTATCTTTATTTCAGGCAAAGGAATGACTCAGTTGAGGAAGATTAGTATATCCACTGTAGAAAGCATGAGCTAAAGTGAGATTAGAGCCAACTCTGTTCATATGCTTTTGTGCCATAGGAAGCTTACACGAAGTGTAAAACTAACACCAGAAATGTTGCTGCACAGCCTTTGGACCAGAGGCCTACATTGGCAACCATTTAGTTGATTATTTTTCTAGATATTTACTACAATGGTGAGGATGCTAAAGATGGTGTGAGTTATCTTATAGAACCTTCCTTCTCACTCATTTTCATTAGCCAAGTCACTATCAGTCAAGAAATCTTTCATATGAGATGCTGACTCACAAAACCTTAATCCATTCAGATTAGAGAAGAGTGGATAGAAATGAAGAAAAGAAGAAAGTGAGGGAAGAAGAAAGGGATAGACAGAAGGAGAAAAAGAAGGTGGAAGGAGGAAAGAAATTCTGTTTTCCAGTCACAGAAGACTCATGTCACATGGGCTGAAATGCTGTCTTCTATTTAGAAGCACAATGAAGTTAATATTTTAAGGAGTGTCAGATGAGGAAGAGTAAGCTGCTTTAGATTATTTGATGGGAGGGCATGACAGCAAAGGTTAGCCTTATGATACAAGCTTGATTCACTGGCCAATGGCCAACTTGTCCATTAGTCACCCTGGGCACACTGCCCAGAGACCAAAACACTTTCAGAAGGCCATGAAAATGTTTTAATTTATTTAAAATCTAAGATCAATATAACCTAACCTGGCCTGTATTCATCTTTATACCAACAGTTATAAACCATAATTTGAATTATGTTTTGGAGAAATGTGCCCCCCCACACTGCAAGAAAAAAAAAGGTGCATAGAGTGCATTGAATTCTTAACTCTGACCTGTTCAATACAACCTTCAAACCCAGGCCTCAGAATTGTATAAAAGTATGTACTTGCCCAACCGAAACTATTATAATATTTTAAATTATGTTAGCCTTTTATATGAAAATGATGCTACCTGCAAAAACAAACACTGACTTTGAAACAAAACTTGGAATGTCACTTTACTCTGAATCGAGTGATGCAATGAAACTGAGATTTTGCATCCCCATCTTTTTATGTAGTTCTCCTGTCTGCCCCATCATCATTGCAAGTCAATTCATACCCGCAGCTATCTCTTGAACAAAGTTGTATGGAGGTTTGAGAGAAAATAATTTAATGCATCTTGAGACAAATTTAAATGACAAATGGCTAATCTAGAATTGTCCCCTATGGACTTTTAAACATTTCCTTCTTATGAATATTTTCAGTGAGTAAAAGAGCAAGGCCTTTCTGCAATGTACAGAGTAGAACAATTTTTTCAATGAAGGAAGTATAAAATTTGGCATTAAAAAAGTCTCTCAGAATAGGCCAATGCATATTAATTGAAGAAGCCTCATATAACTTACAGCCCTAAATGTGTATTTTCAGCACAATATATTTTTTCCTGATGACAGGAAGCTTTTGTTTTCTTACTGAAGTAGGCACACTATATTTGTGATAGCACAAATAGACTGAATGTGACTCTTGAAAAGGATTCAATGGCCACATGCCTTCAACACATTTAATAGACAGTAAACTGGAGCACAGAACCAAGCAACTTATTTCATGGCATGCCACTGTTTAGAGGGAAAAGGAGATAACAGCTTAAAGTGCTATCCGTTCTACTTCCTCTCATTTGAAATACTTCTAGAAAAATGTCCGCTCTATGTACATAAGCTAAGAAAGTACGCTGGTTCTGCAAATGTCAGGGAAGCTAGTTCTAGAGTTCATTATATTTTGGAACAAACTAAATCTCCCAGTACCAAATTGTACAGTTGTTGGCAATAGTGGCTAGATAGTGTCATTTTATATCCTGAGTTGTCTCTGGCATGCTAATATAGTTGGGGAGGTAGAAGTCCTGCACTGTCTTTGGTGTCTCATACTTGATTTCTTAGAAGTACCATGGTGTACGAATGAACGTGTACAGCCCTCTACTACAGTTCAGTGAAGGTTCACATCACTGGCTACTGTCAGCTTCTCCTGAAATTCTCCATAAATGAACAATGCCCTGCTGTGTGCAAACTGAGGCTTGGTGGTAGAGAAGACAGAAGGAAGACACTGGGATAGTTTGTTTGAATGGGTAGCTCTAAGATATAAGAAAATAGAAACTGACACGTATTTTCAGCTGCTGCTTAGTAAGCTCCTTTGGGACATTATTTCAGAAGATGCATATGACACAGCAAGAAATGGTAAAACAAGAGGCATGGTTAAGGCTATGAAATGGCCTCCCAGTAGTACTATACTCAGGCCTAGATTTAACTTCAAGAAAGAAGCTGTAAAATAAACTTGCGGTGCCTGTTACCAGCTTCAGTGGCCACATCTCCATATTTTCCTTTCAGTTCCCACGTGTTGTCCATATCCTCAGTAGTTTAAATGTGGAAAGGCCAAACGGCACTTAAAGCCTGGTTACTATAATTTTCTATCATTTTACAAATATTTATTGAGTTACGCTACCCTCTGCCCTAGAAAATGATAAGTAAAATATACCCCGCTCTCATAAATGTTGATGTCTGCATACAATAAAAAGTATTCATGAATAAACACAAATAATAATGAATGCAGGGGCAAATGTTATAAAATAAGTCGGAAGAAGAACCAAGAAGATTGATAGAGCCATATACAAATTACTACAGAGTCATTGGGAAAGAACTTAAGAGGTGCTGTTTATGCTGAGATGGGGGAGATGGGGAAGCTAGCCACATGGGTGGATGGTACAAAGAGAAGAAGAGCACAGACCAAAAAAGATCACAGGCAAAACACCCAGGTGCAAAGCTGCTTATACGTTTTCCTTTAACTTCGTTCCTTTTTGTCTGCTATATTATCTGTTTTCTCCTCACAATCCATTTTCTTCTCTGTGAAATATCCCACAAATCCTCCAACTAAAAATGTATCTGTATGAAGATATTTTCTGCCCAACCTCCTCTGACAACTTAGATAAAATAAAACACATTTCATTATACTAAGATATAGGTAGATGATTCTTAGGATTTTTAAAAAAATGTTGATCTTTTCGAAACAGCCACTGACTTTTTTTTTTTAACCAACTATTCCCCATCTTTCTGAAAGCAAATGCAAGTGCTCAAGATGTCATTTTGTGATGAGGAACACCATGCAAAGATATCCCTTTGTTAATAAAGTGCAGCACTAGGCAAATGTCCACCAACAATGACCTCTACATGTCTTATATGAAAATGCATGGCCCCTTTATTCAGCTGTCTGTACTGCTGAAGCAGATCTTAATGCAAAACCAAACAAAACAATGAAACAAACAAAAAACACAAGCAAACAAAACAAAACTTGTAATATATTGACCAAATAAGAACATATTTGAAGACTAATTTGAAGTTGGGGATAAAATACTTTTATCTAGGGACATTACCAATAGTAATACTGTGATATTGGTGATGGATCAGTCCTGCTTAAGAAAAAAATATAGTGGGTGACCTTCTCCAGTCTAAGAGAGAACTTATAAGGCCTTATATGTTTGATGCACTCTTTGATATCCAAATAACAATGGCATCATTATTAGTAATGACACTGCCACTCAGAAGAAAACCCATGAGTCCACGATGTAAAGAGTGCTTTAAAACAAGAAAATGGTGAGAGAAGGTAGGCCTCCCCCAAGCCCTGTTCAGCTGACAGGTTAGGAGGATATTAATCCTGAGTCTTCCAGATAGAATATGATCTATAAATAAAGAACAATGACTCCCCACGACAGCAGCTGCTAGGCGCATGAAAGCCCTTTGCTATTTTCTTTGCTTGCTGTCATCCTACACTATCACTATTTTTCTTCTATGAATCATATTTTACCAAAATAGTTGCTCAGTCTGCCTGTCTAGTGGGAACAGTAAGCCGGTTAGGTAAACTGGGGTTGACTCAGTCCTTGTCTGAAACCCCCTGCAGGAAGCCTGGAATACATTATCCTCTCTTTATGTACCTATGATCATCAGAAACAGAAAAAGAAAGGGAAGCTCAGAGGGGTCAGCTCCACAGCCCGAAGTTCCCCCTTCTCCACAAAGGCACGCCTTGATGATTTCAAACAGGACAGCTCCAGAAAGTTAACACAATGGAGATATGACACCATTAATTGGAAACAAAAACATATATACATTCATAAATTACAGGTGACAGTCCTACTGACCTGAAAATATTAGAGATGATAATGACAATTAATTATTTTCTAGATATCTCCTTCACGTCCTGCTACCATTAAAAAAACACACCTACACATTGTCTTGGGCCACCTATGAATATTTTTTAAAACCATGTCAGAACAATATAAAGTAAATATTTTAATCCTTTGATTGGGATGAATATGTATCTAAGATATAAAAGAATCTTTCACTTTTCCACAAATGCCACTTGGTACCATTTTCCTACTACATGGCTTAACTCATGGTTTCTATTTTAGTAAATAAGAATAACACGGAGGCTGGACTGATGCCTAAGTGACTAAGAGTCTGTACTGTTCTTCTCAGGGTCTCAAGTTTGATTCCCTGCACAAAAATCAGGTAGTTCATGACTACTTCTAACTCCAGCTTCAAGAGATTTGATGCCCTTCTCTGGCCTCCATAAGTGCTCACACATGCATGATATATATTCACGTTGTGTCCTAGTTAGAGTTACTCTTGCTGTGATCAAACAACATAATCAAAGCTGCTTGGGATGGAAAGGGTTTATTGCAGCTTGCACTTTCGTCTAACAGTCCATCACTGAGGGAAGTTAGGGCAGGGAACTGGAGACAAGAGCTGACCCAGAGGACAAGCAGCAAGCCAAGCTGCTTATTGGCTTGCTCCTCGGGACTTTGTCAGCCTGCTTTCCTATGGAATCTGAGATCAGCAGCCCAGGAATGGCACCAACTGCAATGGACTGAGACCTTTCTCATCAGTCACTAATTAAGAAAATGCCTTACAGCCAGATTGTTTGGAAGCATTTTCTCAAATTTTTTTCAGATAAGTCTATCATGTGTAAGTTTACTGAAAATTAGACAGCATGTATAGACACACATACATGCCCATAAATAAATATGAAATTCAATGTAAAAAGTAAAGATTTAAAAATCACGTAAGGGCTACTACTCATAGGCAACTCTTGTGACATGTTGCTGTATGAATTTTCTTGATATTATTTATGACTATCCAACAGACCGTAACTAGTTGGAAATCATTGCTTACATTCATAGGTCTCTCATAAAATAGTGATAAATTGAAGTAAATTTACTTACAGCTTCCAAATTTTAGTGGGCAAGCATGGGCATCCATAGGGAAGTCTTCTAAGTGCATTGGGCATTCAGCTCTCACTGTCAGCCTTGTTAATTAAGGAAACATAGAGTACAAACAAAAGTTCAATAGATTAGACATTTATTTGTAATTAGAGCAGAGTGTTATTAACTATAGAAAACATTAACAAAGCAGAAGAAATGGATGTAAAATGCACACCTATGTAATATTCATATCAATTAAATGATCTAGAAAGAGCTACCATGATTATTTTCTACAATTTTTTGTTCATTTTATGAAAATAGACAAGATTAGATTTTGAAGAAAGGGAAAAAGTTACTGGTGTTTCTAATAACCGAGAGCATCCACTAATAGACCTATCTATAGGAATTGTTCTGATAATTAATTACTCACATTAATTAATTCATCTGATAAATAATTAAAATATAAAATTACATAACAAATGATTTGATCATCATACAATGTATACCTAAATTGCAATCATATTGGATATGCTAGATACATACAACTATTGTAGAAAAATGAAACCTTAGAGCACACGTAATCTCCACTCCATCCTTAGTTGAAAAGACACTGGCAGCAATACTCCTGTCCTAATTGTTCTCTGAATCCTTCCCCAAATAGCACCAGCATATGAGAGAAGTTCAAGCAGAAAGTAAGTATCCATGGAATTTGTGACACTGTGGTTCATAGATCCTAAAACTCTCCTTGATGATTTTCATGACGTTTGACTGAAGTCCAACGGTTTCACACACCCATTGACCAGTTGAGGCAGGACCCCACTCTGCTTCCCTTCAGTCTTCTAAGTTCTGGGAATGTGAACTCTTTATTCATGTTTTTGTTTAATGCTAAAAACTAATTCATTGTAATATATTTGTTTCTAACAAATAGGATTGGGGCAGGAATTTACATTTATTTTCCTCATAATATTTTTAAAAATATTTTTTTGTATATCTGCATATGAATGCATAAATATTTTGGTATGCAGGTCCAAAGACAACTTCCAAGAGTCAGTTGTCTCCATGTGTGTCCTGGTACCCTTATCCACTTACCTAGCTAAGATGTTTGAAAGGTTATTAAAGCAAGGCCTGTGTTACCCTTTCTATGGAATAGCTCAAAAAAAAAATGTGGTAGGGTGGCTTTGGAGTCAGTAAAACCAATTACGTTTTAAGATAACTGATTGGCATTACAGAATGCATGCTAATGTTTAAATTACATTTTCAACTATCAAAGAACGTGGTAAGACATTGGCAAGGTGGAGAGTGATTTGGTTAATGGAATATGTGGCTTATTTATCATTAAAAATGTTATATACCCAAGAAATATTTAATCCTCGGATCTGAGAAAAGAATAAAAAGAATAAACACTGGGTTTAGGTTCAGCCTTAGTGTGATTTTTGGGGAGAGGAGAGATGCCTGTGTGGAAACAAAGAACACTTTAGTTTGTAATACACTTGAGGCCAGCTTAGATGATGCCATAGCTACCTGTTTGTGTTTACCAGTCCTTTATTTTCTTTTCCCTTGTTACTTCCCCCTTATTCTTTAACTCCTTTTATATTCTGATTAGATGGATTCAATTTCGAAAGAGGCTTTTTAACTATGATTTTTCTCTTTTCCATCTAAATATTTGTGAAAATCTACATATTCTGGCAACAACTGCCTAATGCCAACTGTCCCTCTAAAGCCATGCTAAATACAACCAACAACAAAATTGAGTTTTCTTTTTTTTTCTTTTTTCTTTTTTCATAACAAAAGAATAAGCCCCAGAAAGATGGCAGCATGATGCCTTGCCTCTGGCAGCTGTCTTCTGGGCCCCAGGTATGCGGCCTAATATTGAATGCCTCTTTTGAACCACACGAAGAAACATATCATCTTCTCAGAACAAGTCTTTGAACTCAGAATTTGGCAAGAATTTCTACATTGTCTTCTCTGTGGGTTGGCCTGATTATTTTATCCAGTTGCTTTCCCTAGTGAAATGTGGATGTCTTTCTACACATTACCTCTATGGGCTGGAGTGGAAAGAAGTCTTTTCTTTTGTTCCACCTCTCAGAATGAACAGAGAAAAACCCTCAGGTTACAACCATCCTGCCTACATCTCCAAGTAGAAGGAAAAAATAAAAATAAAACCAGACTAGGGTCTTTTGATAGAGTTTGCTATGTTAAAAATCATTTTATAAATACTTTCATTTGAATCAGGCCCTTAGGTTGTGCTACTTGTGAATTCTTTGCCCTTTGCTTGATACAAGCAGATTTCTCCAGTTCTGATACGCCTGTAATTAGCACAATTAAAGCTGTAGCAGTTAAGAAATACGCACTACAATTCTTAATGAAAGGAATGTTAAAAGGTAGCATATACTAACTAAATGATAGCTCAACCTGGGACATAGAAACACTTGACAAGAATGGGAGGCTTATAAGGACGAGAGGTCAAGTCATTCCATATGTGAAAGAAATTGCCCCGCCTCGGCAAATGCACTTCTTCCATGTGTACAGCCACATATTTTAACAAAAGGAGAATTTTATTTATCTTTTTGTTGTTTTTTTATATATATTTATGAAAAGAAGGCTATTGCTGACCTTCTTCAGAAGACTTTGGACAATTTGGTGTTTTTACTAGATTTTCATTCTTCTAAAGGAGGACTAACCTTCCCTATGAATCTGTGTTTGCATTTCGTTGAAAAAAGCAGTGAAAGAAAACACAGGCTGGAAGTTATACTGCCCACCTTGTGTTGTCAGGTGCTTTATACAAAAAGTCAGGGTTTTATAAGAGAAGGAAACCTTTGCTCTCAGTTATTTGTGAGTAGAGAAAGAATGTTACAGATGCTACATGACATTAGGTACAGGCAGCATTGCATTGGATATCTCAGTTTAGTGAAATGGTTGGGAAAAGGTACTGTGAGGTTACAGAGAGAAGGCAGATGTGCCATATTTGAATGAAAAAAAATGATCAAGCATAGAAAACATTGATAATTCCACTCAGTATTCATATTGGGCAACCAACTCTCATTTAAACAAGAAATATTATTTTCATTAAAAGATAAAATAATAAATTATAGACCATTCAAATGTTCCAAGTTAAGACTATATAAATATATATTTTCTATAAAAATTATTTAATATTTTTGTTTTGGTGATTCATGCTTTCTTTATTCTATCCCTAAGACACTGTATACATATCTCAGGCTTTGCAGTCATTTCAGAAAAGTAAAAGTTTTATGTCTTACACACACACATTTATACCCTGACTTCAGGCTAAGCCAAACCATCTCTAGCTGAGAATACGTTCTGAGATATTGTATATTTCTTAACACACATACTTCCATGTGGATTGTAAAAGAACTTTATATATTCAAACTTTTCTTTTTGTCTCCCCTTCTTTTGTAGAAATACTTTTGAATATCAACAATTAAATATCTTCTAAAAATTTAACATAAACCCTCATGGGATTCAAGGAGATAGGAGTTCATAACATGGAACAAAAGCCCTCATGGTGAGTTAGAACAAGTTGGAATTACAGCCTCTGAGATGTGGTATATATTACTTAATCTAGTCTGTTTACATTTTATTTAACAACGTACAGAGCATTGTGATTGCTTAGCAGAATGTGCTTCATGCTTAAAACTAGGTAACCGAAAGAGCCATCTTGGTGCTTGACCATGATGGTTTCCTTCTGGTAGCAGAACAAGCTGTATGGACAGCTTCCGGCAGGAGTCCCGGCTTCTCCTTACCTCATGGTGTACAGCAGCGTGCCATCCTCGGTGATGCGCAGGAGTTTGTTAGGCATGGTCATGTTGTGGGCCACAGATTTCTTTCCATTGTGGAAAAACGTATCTGGAGTCCAGATTTTACTGGCCATAAGGTTGTTTAGCCTGAGAACCGTCATGGGTCCTTTGAATTTTAATCTTTCATCCTTCCAGCTTTGACGGAAAAACACATCTATTGTGTATTCCTGTGTAATTTTGGAAAAGAGCGGAGTTCACACTTTTTACAATTTGCCATACAAGTGTCTTACAAATATGATTTTTGAAGCCGTGCATGGCTTAGGTAGCAGTCTCAGAACCAAACACGATGGCACTTAGATATTAGTATTAGAGGCATCACCAATTGCTTTTGTCATAATATTTATGTGCATGTATAGACACACACACATAAGTATAAACACACACACATACATACACATATTCCTGTTTATGGATAGAAATTTGTTCTACTTATGGAAAGAAACAATTTAAGGAAAAAAAAACTGAGAACAATTTTCTCTTTAGATACCTGAAAGTAAACAAAACCTCCTTTGACACCAATAGTAAAATAAAAACAATAAAGTTCAGTTTTAAAAATAAACCATATTTTCAGATTTTATGTAAAGGATAATATTTAAATTAAGGAATTTAAGCCAGAAGAATAAAGTATGATATTTATGGACCCTCTGTGTTCCCTGCAAACTACATAATCTAATTCGAGCCAATCATGGTGCTGATAAAGTTGTAAAAATCCCTTGGCTAAGGTAATGGGTTTTTTTTTCCTGTTTTTATAGAGATAATATATGTAGCTTTCCAATTTTCTGTCATAGTGAACAAGACTATGAAAATTTGGAATACGCTAATCAATTTCCACTGTTAATTTGGACTTTTCCCCCAAAGAGCGGGGAGAGAGAGAAGAATGCAAAATGTGGAGGTGTGTCTGTTAGTGACTGTATGTGTGCATGCGTGTCACATGAGAGATGTGTGAACCTCATCACCATTCACAGCCAGAGAATCTATTCATTTGACTAAGCAGAGCATTCCTCATGGCATTACCCAGAGACAAACATCTGCTCATCTAAAAACAAGCGATGAGACTTACCAGCTCCTGAAATTGAAAAGGATAGTATTCATCTTCCTTGCAGTACTTGCTACATTGGCACTAAATTTAGAGCTCAATGGTTTGAAATAAAGATTACCACACTCTCCATTAATCTTAGCATACTCAAAACCAGAAGGAGGCTAGCTGGGAAACATTATGCCATGTTTTCCTAATCTTTTGAAGCCTGATGCCTCTGAAGGCAGCTGCTTTTAAATCTTATACATCTTATCCTTAGGACGTACAAAATAAATAATGTCTGTCTCCAGGCATTTTGTGCATGGTTTTAACTACCTCCCTCTTTCCTATGATTTAACAACGCGAGGTAAAGTCTGAATGTAAGCTTGCCCTTCTGTCATGGGTTTGATATTGGTCAGCCATTACTGACCTATCGTTACATCATTAGTGGATGCCTCCTAATACACCATGTAGGTAACTGGTCACTGACATACAAACAAGAAAGTAAGCAAAATAACGCCCTTCTCTTGATGAAGGCCAGACAAGTCCCCATGTTTGCTGATGACGTGTGTGTGTGTGTGTGTGTGTGTGTGTGTGTGTGTGTGTGTGTGTGTGTGTGTTTGAGTGTGTGTTTGTGTGCGTGTGTGAGGAAATGTCAGATGAAAGTCACTGTTACACCTGATAGGAATTCATTCACTACACACATTTGTTAAGCATCCATTAAATTCAGCACAGGGAGAAATTACTAAACCTTGAGTCTTATTGGAAGAACTTATGGAGGAGAGGGCTTGTGGGTTTGATGATGAGGCAATACTCCATGAGAACAGTGCTTATCACTCGGAATATACCTTGTGTGCTTGTGTATATGGTTCCTTGTCTGGATAAAAACAGGCTTCTGAGACAGGTGTATGATATCTAACAACCATTCACTTTTTCCTCTTCCTAGCTACAGCCAACTGTCTCTTTGCAACTGAATGATGTTAGACTGGTCTATACTACAGAGAAAGTCAACAGGGAAATAAACCACCATATCAGTATGCGAAACCAAATCATGTTTCCTGGAAGCTAACTCTTGGTTCACTGTTACCTATGAGAACGATTTCAGTTGTTTGTTGAAGCTGAGGAAGTATTGAAGGTAAACTAAGCTCAAAGTAAAATAGATTTAGTTAAACCGGGCATGATGGCAAATGCCTGTAATCCCAGCATTCGGGAGACAGAGGGAGGGAGATATCTGTAAGTTCGAGGCCAGCCTGGTCTACAAATCAAGTCCAGGACAGCCAATGCTACACAAGAAACCATGTCTCAAAAACAAAACCACAAACCAAACCAACAACAACAAACCAAAAAACAAACAAACAAAAGATTTAGTTTAAATTTTCAACAAAATATGCCCAAAGGTAATGACTCCAAAAAATCATTTCATGATTACCAATTTCCTAACATCTGTGTCTTTATTATAGTTCCATTCAGGTTTACTTATCTTTGTTAATGCCTGACAATGAAACCTCCATTTGGTTTGAGACAATTCTCATTCAAATATCACACACACACACACACACACACACACACACACACACACACACACACACAGAGAGAGAGAGAGAGAGAGAGAGAGAGAGAGAGAGAGAGAGACAGAGACAGAGACAGAGACAGACAGAGACAGACAGAGACAGACAGAGACAGAGAGACAGAGACAGAGAGACAGAGACAGAGAGACAAAGACAGAGACAGAGACAGAGAAAGATAGAGACAGAGAACAATCTTAAAGTAAAATATATCCCCTCCCCTTTTCTCTGAGTGGAAATAAAACCTAAACAAAAGCAGTTGATTGTGACCACATCCTGCCCAACCACAAACAGAAATACTCTCTGGCCCTGTCTCTGAACGTCTCCATATGATTGACATAGCAGCAGTAGGCAGCTTCCATGGTTTCATTATACAGCATGATCTAGCCCCCATGATCACAATTTGCTTGATCAAGAATGGACATTTGGACCAATGTGAGCCATGTTTCCCTCTTCAGCAAACTAGAATAAGGTGTGAGAAAGACCTTTAGTGTTAATGATTGTGAGTGTAAAGTCAACACCTATTATTTTGTTCCCAATTTTATCAATATAATTTTTAAACTAGAATCCTTTATAGCGTGTGATAAAAATTTTATTTGAAAAAGTGATTTGGAAAAGTTGTAGGATGAGATCTTTAAGACAGTGAGAAACAGTCAGAATCAAGCCAGACAAAGGCAGAGTATAAAAGATAGGACTTCGTGGGGGGGGGGGGGGGAAACTGAATAAATGCAATGTTTTGCAGAAGGATTTACTTAAGTTTCAAAGTTGCAGCTCCCACCTCACAAGAGAAAATTCTCCCGGAATTTCTCTGTTTAATAGAGTAGGTCCCCAGAGAATATGAGCCTTATTCTCAAGATCTGGGACAAAACATTCACTTTGTACCTAAATAAATATTGTATTGAAGTGTTCTGGCTCATGCCATTTATTACCATCTGTGTGTGCCTTGACTTAATTCATTTTAAGTACTATGGAAAGCAAGCTCTGTGATTATGCAGCCTGGATATTTCTGTCAGAACCTAGTATCTTGGGAATGTGCTGTTTGATGGCCAATTAATGGTTTTTAAAATAAGCTTAAGGAGTTGACCTCATTTTTTTTTTTATTCTAGATGAAGCTGGATGCCATGGGGACTAAGCAGTCTTTAGGGATGGGCTGCCCAGGTCTTAGTTGCTACTGTTAGCTAATGGGTCACTTTCCTTTCCTGAAAGCATGCAGATAAGAATACTATTGAGCTGAATGGTTTGAAATGAGTGTAGAAGATAAAATAAGATTTAAAATGCACTAATGCCTTGAAAACACTCAATAATGACAAATGCAAATGCGGTTATTATTAATTAGGTATATTATTAGTTCTTGCTTAAAACTAGACAAAGCTTTTCCTGTTTTAAAAAGTAACTTTATCATTCTGCCTTCTAACTTTAACTAACTCTAAATAAAACTACTTTTTATACCTGATTTCCCATAATATCAATCTTCTACAGCAGGAGATCGGGTACAAATTCCAGGATCCACTTTGCAAGTCAGTTGCAAAGCCTAATTTGATCATTTCACAAAAATAACTCAAACACTGTTTCAGAAATTATATGTGATGAGAAAGATCAACATATGTACACCCTTTCTGTTCCTTTTGTTTTCAAATTTTATTTCATCTGATGCTTATATGTGAAATGCAGTTTTGACCAATATAGGGATAATAAGTAAAAATATCTTATTATGTACCTTTATTTTTAGCCAAAAGACAACCTCTTTGGCCCATCGAATTTCTGTTAAACTGAGCCAATAGCTCAAAAGCATAATCAAGTCAATAAAAACCCAACATGGATGGCAAAGGGCTCATAATGCTCTACCCCAAGTTGAGGAGCTACTGGCAACTGATGACTCCTGGGGGAGGGAAAAACAGTTTTTGTTTGGAACTTGAGGCCTGCTCAGTTCCCCTTGCTCTGGTGTGTGGCATTACAACATATTCTCACCAGAAATCGCGCTCAGTGGGTTCAAAATAGAGTCCCTGAAATTGAAAAGAAGACTCTCTCCAACGGGCGTCGTAGCAGTTAGAGGAGAGAGACAAGAACAGGGGTAAATTTGATGAAAATGCATTGTATCTAGGAATTAAAGTCTTAAAAATTGCAACTATATTTTAACAATAAGAAAAGATTAAACCCTCTTATTTATTTGATGGTAACACTTATTTTTCATATTTGGCTCCCTTTGGGCACTGTTTGTTAACAGCACCTCTTAAACTGCATTTCATAATAGGCATTCTGCCACAGGCAGAATTATTATAAAAATAAGTTAAAAAAAATAAGTATAAGAATAAACACTATGTTATTCTAATCTTTCGCCCTTTACTTCATTGCTTTCGGTCTCAAAATATTCCAAACTCAGGAAGGAAAATTTAGTTTACTCTGGCCCACAAGAATTCAAAATTTTAATAGAATGATAGGCTTCTTGCTCTATCAAAAAGCAACTGGGAATCCATTACTCTCTTCAAACTACAGTGCTCTCGGGCTGTAGCACCTGCAAGCCAGGATTGTCCTTGCAATTTTAACATCACTTTAAGAAAATGAGACATTAGTTTGCAATAAAAATATTTCACCAAGCAGTACTATGTATGTGTCCAGAAGCTGCTTTGATTTTTATATCAAGAGATTTGATTGAAATACAAATTGGTGGAGTTCACTTGGTTTTGTGTCCATGACAAATGGCTTTCCTAAGCTTTTCTTTCTCAGTTTGCCCCCCGTAGAAATATAGAACTTAGATGAGTGTAGAAATGAAAAAAAAATGCCTTTGAAGTGTGAAGTGTGTATGTATGTGTGTGATTTAAACCAGGCATAATCTTACATGAATGGACACTTATAATAACATACACATCTGAGGAACTTTGAGCCTTTGGGTTTTTGTTTATGGTTTTTTAAAAAATTTGTTTAGTTTGGGCTTTTTTGTTTTGTTTTGTTTTCTGTTTTCTTGTTGTTGCTATTTTGGGTTGTTGTTGTTGGGTTTTTTGTTTGTTTGTTTTTGTTTTTTGTTTTTGTTTTGTTTTTTGTTTTTGCCCAGAATACTTAATATTCTGTTTCATTTGAGTGTGATTTTATATTGGCTTTTGATGGCCGACTGTGAGTCATGGTAAGGCCTTAACTCACCCAGGCTTACTCCTAGACCCAGGCTTGATAACTCACAGGCTATAACACCCTATAGTAATCAGGGCTGGCACAATGACAACACGCAAGTAGTTAAGCCTGTGACTGAGTAGGGAAGAGTGACAAGATTGAATATGCATCATATGGAATACAGACAAAATAATGTGAGTTTCATTTTGAATCAGAAAAATTGGCAACTTTTATTTGACTTCTCTCTGAGCCGAGAAACCAAAACACATTTGCAGTAAGCACTAGTAAAAGGCATTTAAAATACTAATACATATTTGAAGTATTCGTATTAGTATGGCTTAATGGCCTCTGTACAATGCCAACTCTTACATTTTTAAAGATGTTCTGTAAGGACGGACACCCAGAGTTCTGCTTTCAGAAATAATTAGATGAACATTCTACAACAAAGCACATTTCTCTTTCCTGTATTTGTCCCTCTCAGTTATTCTCTTTTCTGTGAAATCAAGGTAAAGTTTGATATCCATTTTCAATATGTAGCCAAAAAGCATTCTGACATGGCATGCTACAAATGGCTGCTTGCTCAGTAATAGTAGTGCTTGCTTGACAGCTGGACATTTCTGGATCAACCTGGCCTCACACCTAAACTGAAAGGCACACGGCATGGTGAGTCTCGTGAACAGAAGTTAAGCAGGACAGTCTTTAGGCGTGGAAAGGGGAACACTGCAGTGGTTGGTTGATAAACACAGAAAGTTGTGTATGTGTGTGTGTGTGTGTGTGTGTGTGTGTGTGTGTGTGTGTGTGTGATTTCAGGACGACATCTACTTGGTTTTAGATAAAAATTAGGGGATGATACCTACGCAAGATTCATCCCCATTTCTGGGAATTCCTTAGTTCCCCTTAGTCCTTTCTCAGCCCTCTGAGACTTTCTCATGTTAGCATAACTATTGATATTGTACTTCTTCACATCTTGTTTAGGCTGAGATATTGTTGAGTGAACCTTATGTCAAAGAGGAGACCATGACTTCAAGTAGGAACAAGGCCGGGGAGGATACTTAGGAGGGAATGGAGGGAGGAAAGGGAAGGGGGAAATGATATAACTGTAATTCTATCTTAATTTAAATATCTAAACAACCCCCCTGGAAAATCAGACATATAGTGTCACTTACCATATCGTGGTCCGAAACCGGTCCGAAACTGGTGACGAAGATGTCAGTCTTCACTTCAGTTACACGCTCTGGTGAAGCAGGAAATTGTGCCAGTGAGTGTCTACCGGAACTCACTCTCACACACTCACACCCAAGTGGGAAATGTATTGGCTTTGATTAGCTATTTCCAAAATTGGCCCACTGTGTAGTTCTGATAATTGACTGCTTATACATGGAATTTCACAGTTAATACTTTCAATGGAGAACAGACCCTAAATATGCCACCTTGGGAGACTGACTTTTAGGAGGTCTCAGCTGCTTCTTAATGAATTTTTAAAGAACAGACACACTTGCCTAAGTGATACTGAACTGGTGCACATTATAATAAGAAATATGTTACCATAGCAATACGCTCGAAGTTTAAATATTTCTACATAGTCAGACAGACCTTTCAGGTACGGTGTGTACCCCTGGGAAGAATAGAAGAAGGCATAGCAGGCTTTATGGAGCCTTTAAGGTCTCCAATGTATGCTTTACAGATGGTTGCTTTCTGTTACTAAATCATAACTGAATTATCCAAATTACTCCCTGGGGAAAATATGACACATATAGGAGCATTTTCAGGTTTGAGGATGAGGAGAACATATTGGGGCATGGAAAAAGTTAATTTAGTATGCTGCTTCACGTTGAATGTAATTTTATTATAGTGGCCACTGATGGCCTATATATAAAGCAATAAAACATATTTATTACAGTTTGTGACAACTCAACACAGATATTTTATAAGACATACCCCTGCTAACCAAGAAACAGGAAAACATTGCTGGCTGAAAGGAAACGATTTGTTGGGGGTGAGAATGGAAAGGAGGCTATATAATTTTCACCTGCACTCTGGAAATGCACTCTCGTCTGCTAAGTGGCTCCTATCATGTGTGCTACCATTTCTATCAGAGGACATTGAAAGCATCACCCTACCTCTACAACGGTAAAGCCTTTTGAGGACCAAGTGCTAGCTAGCCTGTCTCCTTCAGCAATTCACTTGTGGATGCTCAAGACGTCAGGATGAATTTATTGCAAAGAGGCTAATCACAATCAAAAAGAACAATTAGAGGAGGGAAATCTTGCTTGAGATCGCCATTTCACCTGTTCTTCTCTAAACAAGCCATTTCCTTGATATTAGAACAATCCAATAGCCTCCCTCACGTGAACATTAGATCATGTTTTTAGGTTTTTTTTTTTTCATAGCTCTTGACAAGAAAACATAGATCTTTGTGTGCTTCCTTCTCACTTCTAACCTCAGCCTCACCATGCTGTCGCTAAAGAGGTCCACGTGCCTAGCAGTGCAAATCTCAGCTCTGTTACCCGTTCTCTTCTTACAGTCTTGTCTCTGCCTTCTCTAGCATCCACCCTCATGTATCCCTGTACCTCTATCACAGCTTTTTCTCCATATATTTATTTAACTATGATGATATTTTTCTAATTTAAAACCCCTCATTATTTTACATGATAACTAAAACTTACATAACAGATTTCACTACAATATTTTCATGCATAAGCATCCTATTCATATTAAGATTCCTTCAGTTAGTCACATTTTATACAATGTTGTGACCAACTTTCAACAATTATTAATGAAAAGAAAATCAATGCCAGTAGAACATACCATGTTACATAGTGTCACTGTGAATTCTTCTTTATCTATGACATGTATTTTATTTTATTCAATAAAATATACATTTTCAGGAAAAAGTACAAAAGTAATAATGGTAGATATTAGAGCCTTAGAGAAATTTACACTCTAAATTATTTTTTAGCCAAGATTCCTCCTATTGTAAATAAATTTGGATATCTATTGTTTATAATTCACTTTTGTTTTATTAAATCCCACTGAAGCTTGGCAATAAGAAGAATTTGTAACTAAATTAATTTTCTGATATATTTTTATCATAGATCTAATATTTCTGTTGTTCATCTGTTTTTAATTCTTTGAGTCAACTTCAAGAAATTCTAGAGTTCAAGTTATATTTTTATGGTGACTATTAAATATATGATCTATAGCAATTATCTTACGGAACTTAGTAACATATGGAATCAAAGTTGTGTCTGCTTTTATGTTTTACTTTCCATTCTTAAGATGCATGTTCATTCAGGAAGTGCTGACTAATTTGTCTGCACATTGGCATACATTTGCCAACCTGAGACACTCTCTTATAAATCTATACCACTATTATCTGTTTCTTGTGTGTGAAGACAACTTAGTATCTATTAAAGAAATTCCACAAGGTAGCTAGTTTAAAAATTGGGCCAGCAGAATTTTTTTTTACTATTAACCAATTTGTATCATCACACACAACAAAGTGGCTTGAAAAAGTGAGAAGAAAATTTATAGAATTTACAGGGTACTATTTTCCTTCCATTGTTTCTAGATTGATGATTAATAGATGACCAGCTACATAGTCAAAAATTCTGACCACCTAAATTATTATAAGGACCACCGAGACAAACAAGTAAAACTTGATATGTGCTTAAATTTAGGTCCATCTATTGTTCTGCATAATTTTACCTGTGCCATACAGAGATTAGGCAAAAATGGCAGTAATTTACATAAGGGACTACAGTTGCATTTAGAAAATCTATTTTGTTGTCTTTTCTTCATACTTGGCCTATAGCTTATTTACCATATCAGTTCATGACCTTCAGGTACTTCCCTTTACTGATTAACAGCACTTGCCTCTGAGATTTGCTAGCACTTACTTTCACTATATTCCCAAACAAGAAATCTGACCTCAAATCCCTCTATCCCAGAAATCTGAAATGACATTCTCACTATATTCTCTAATCATATGTTTATCCCTAAAGTATTTCTGATTATTGCTCTCTGACATTTCCTTTTTATCCTCCAAATAGGCAAGAAAGAAAGAAGGAAAGAAAAAAATGGAAGGCAGAGAGACAGAAGAGAGTGGGGTAAAGAAGGAGAAGAGTAAAGCAGAGGAAAAGAAGGCACAGGTAAAGAAGGAAAAGAGGAAAAAGAGCAAAGGATGGAGAGGAGAAGGAAGGAGAGGAAACAGAAGGGAAGGGAAAAGGGAGGGGAAGGGAGCAGAAGAGAAGGGAAGAAGGGAAGAGGAGGGGAGGGGAAGGGAGGGGAAGGGAGGGGAAGGAAGGGAAGGGAAGGGAAGGGAAGGGAAGGGAAGGGAAGGGAAGGCAAACAGAAGTTGCAAAACTAAAGTATGCCTCTGAGGGATTGCCAGGACTAGTAGGGAAGGATAAGTGATGTAGTAAGAGGGCAAAGAAGCACAGTCAAGTGTAACTCAGCCTGTCATTCTTTTCTTGAGAGGCATAGAGCAATTACAAGAGGAAAATAAACTCTTTCCTTTTCCTTCTTAACACCCATAAGAAACTCTATTTTAAATAAATAAAGTCAGCCTTACTGACCTGTTTCTTCCCCAAAGTTCTTTGAAAATAAGTCTTTCAGAACCAAACAAAAAGTTTTATGATGGAATTGATGACAATATAATAGATGATGTTTGGGGCCAAAATCTATTGTTAACAAGTTTAGACATCTCGAGAAGACATGAAGATATCAAATATCAACATTTAAATAATCTTTTCATTCATCTGTGACTATCCATACACCATACTTCTTTTGGTCAGCCTGAATTCAGAGGAAAGAAGAAGATCTTTGATTGAAATGGACTTTTCATACATTGCACACCGGAAATACCCTGAGAACTCTGTAAGTCATTCTTCTTAATAATCCCAAGCCATGAATCTCCAGAGAGAGCATCTCTGCAAATGTATCTCAGCAAACCTCAGTGGCATGGTTTCCTCCTTGTATGAGCTAAGAAGTGGTGACCTGAACTTAAGACCTTTTTAGACTCAAGACCAAAGGTAAGTGGAAATATCCTTGTCTTTAGGTGCTCCAGTTGAGATCTTGAAACATTGCTAGGGAACCTTATTTTACCCACATGATTGGAAAACATATACCTTCCAGGTCTTTCTCCTCAATGAGATTCACAAGTAATATCTATCTATCTATCTATCTATCTATCTATCTATCTATCTATCCGTCTTTCATATAGCTATCTAAAAATTAAGGAGAATTAAAATTAAATGACATACTTTAATACCAGAATCACTGACTTAATACCACATTAACATTTCATTGTGGGCATACTTGAATGACGCCAATTATCTTTCTAGAGAGCACATGAAAAGAGGCCAAAATATTTTATGTTCAAATGCATTTTTCTTAACAGCAAATACCAGGAGCATTAAAGGAAACTTAGGTAAAAATACGTGTAACGGAGCCAAAGCCAAACATGACTGCATCTCTTTTGCATATAGTGAATTGGCTGAAAACTATAAAGCAATTAAAATAACTTCAGGGGAGGAACTGTTCAAAGACTTAAATATTCAAATATTTTCCCCAAAGGTGTTTTACTCACTATAGCCTCACAATAAATTTATATTAAAAATTCAGTCCTTAAACTAGCAAACCTTTCAGCGCTGTGTTAAAACACATACAAAGGTTGCATCTCCTAACTAACAGAGAACAAATCTCTTTTCACCTGGACTTTCTGCACTATTGAGACCCTACTAAAAGTACAGAAATAATAAATAATAGAGGCTTTGAAGTAATAGTTTAAAAGGACAATTAGTGCCAGAGGCATAAGAGAGAAAAGCAGTATAGTAAAGGAAGGAGAATATATATTAGACTGAGGGTAAAAGTGCTTCAAATTTGACTCTGATATTCTTCTAGGAAAAGCTGTGTGATTTTTAGGTATCATCCTTGCATCCTGCTAAATCTATTTTTTCACCTTCTGAATGAATAGATAAACTGAAATTTAAAGTGATTTTTTAAACAAGATTGAAGGAACAAAGAAGCATTTTTTATGTGTGTGAAATTTTTATTTCTAATTTTCAATGTGTTGGATAGACACAATTCTGTATAACAGTAATAAAACTGCGATCAAAATTTACTAATGTTTATGTTCTGTAACACATCTCTTAGCTTTATAAGTGAAAATATGCTTAAGCAAGACTTGAGAGGCAGAAACCAGATAGACAGGCAGGTAGGTAGATGACTACATAGAAGACCCAAAAAAAAAAGGTCACTGTGTCCGGAGCCAGGCAATGCTGATGCTCACAGTACAAGATAATATTTTGAAGTAAGTAGGACTGCAATCAAAGCGCCAGTGGATGGCAGAAAGCAGCTAACCTTTGTGCTAATGCCATAGAAAGCCTATGGGTACAGAAGTAACATTCTGTTACTTGAATCTCCAGAAAATTACTGATGCTGTTGAATAGTGAAGTGTAAGACTGACTCTAATAAAAAGAATAGAGAGATGGGAAAGTTGTGGGCAACGTGTTAGCAATACTCATCACAACAGCTTGTTTAATGGGGCATTAGCCACATGTTCAATGAAAATGCTGTCAATTGAGCAACTTAGAAATATTCATTGGGAAAGTTTTTATGCACTCTTAATTTATGGAATCCTATATCAATACCAAATGGACCAACATTAGTCAGCTTCATAAAATAAATGCAAATATCTTAGTTTAAAATGGCCTTGTCGAAGAACTAGCAAAACCCTGGGTCCCCACATAAATACCAATATATTGCATTGGGCCATGTCTCAGCTTCAAGTCAGCCTTCCTGAAACAATAGTTATACTACCCTTCTAATATTATAGGAAAAAGGGAAACTCTTCCTTGGTTGATTTATAAATCAACCTAGCTTGTTTGTGTTTAATGATTAAAACAGGATATAGGGTAAATAGTTATGTGTTAAGACATCTAATGAGTCCATGACCATTTAGTGATTTGGGGTTCAGAGACCTCAAATGACTTAAGCATCTATGTGGAAGAAAGATTAATTTTGCTATAGGGCATGATATACATCTCGTCTCCACTGAAAACTTTCTTCCTTCTATGTTCTTAACAGCGGTGTCTTCTGGGACACTTTGAAGGGAAATATGTGCATGTAATCATGGAAAAATAAGTGTTGTCTTATGTGTAAATATCTATATAAAGGTTTGAGGTAGGATACCCCATGCAGTGTTTGAGATCTCTGATTCCAACATAACAATACTGAGATATATCCCACCACAAAGGATCTATCTCTCTGTTAAAATTCCCAGTGTGTTTCTCTGTGATTTCTAACTCTGAGATTCCTCTCTCAGGAAAATCAAATAAATTTCATTTGTAGAATTCACATTCTACAGTAAGAAGAAATAAGTTATGGAAAAAAATGTTTCAGAGCTCCCACTGTGGGACTGGAATAAAGATGGGAAATGCAAAGAAGAGGAAAAGATTAATTTTACTATGGTAGTAAAATTACCCATCTCCATATTTTGGGACCTGCCTTTGTGACCTGAGTGTAGGCTCTGTGGTTTTCTTTTATCTGATAAAATTCCTGGCACTGATCATGGAGATGATTGACACACATCAAGAAAGGCTAGAATAGAATGTTTGTATATGTACGATAGCATTCCTTAGTGTGTCTTGGAGATTCATTACTTAATTTGGACTCATGAGCCAACTGGAGATCTCAGCCAGTAAAGATGAAGAGGGATTCTCTGTTCATTGAACCATGTCTCTTCGGGTTTTGGTAGCTGCCTTTCTCTTGAAATACATCTATGTCATAGACTGTCTAGATCTACTATTTCTGTGGAAGGGTGTTGCTTTTGCAAATATCTGAACATCTGTTCCACAACTTGTGTTCAAAATCCATAAAATTATAATAGATTTAAAGGGAATGATTCTAAGTGTAGAAAATTTAAATCCTCTACTCAAGATCATTTTCTTATAAAATAATATACATCAATGAGAAAGGATTAAATGAAGAGAACATTTTATTGGTATTTTTGATATTTTTAGTATATGTAATCTTTTTAACTTTATCTAACACTAGTACATTATGAAAAAAATGTAAGCAGTTTGAAATTCTTCCAAACATGAATACAAAATCAATGTTTTAATGTTAGTTATACATGAAAGTAATTTTTTATCTCCGATCTCAGTGCCAAATAATCATAAAAGATTTGTGAATACCAGCTATCTTATATATTAGCCAATTAAATTTGATTTTAAAATAGAATTAAAATAGTCACACTGATGCTATGGAACTTCACATTGAATTCTACACCTTTACTATCAAATCTATTTTCCTGCACTTATCCAACACCCAGAAATGAAAAATCTGAGGCAGAATTAGAACTTGGAAAAACAATCTACCTTATAACCTGCTACACAACTCAGGTCCATTACCTGAAGTTTGTTGATGTGTATAGACTTTGAGTCCGGTTAATTTGGGTATTGATATTTCTTTTAGTTGCAAGCTTTTCTTAATTAATAACATTAATAGATCGAATTTTTAATTTAAAATTAGGCTAAATAACTCTTAAAAAGAATAAACTATAGTGTATTCCTCATTTCTAGGAGCAATTGCACAAAACATACAATTTACTCACTTCTGCTTTCTTTTAGTTTTCCACTTTTCTCATATTTGAAAAAAAATGCAACTGCAAATGCACATAAATTCCCTAAGAAACCAAAGCCATTTTTCCAATGACAAAGAACTTCAGGCTGGTTGGTTCTTTCAAACTGAGTCCCTTTGCAACAGTCGGATTAACAGTAAATTTAGTAAGGGTTTGGCTAAGTCAAGATCGGGGACATTGTTTCATTTTCATTTCTTTGTTCATTTTGAAACAGGGTCTTTTGTAGCAGAGTTTGCCCAAATTTATTGTGACACAGATGATGACTTTGAACACCTGATTCTCCTGCCCCCTGCTCTCAAGACCTTCGATTACAGGCTTAGATTAGAAAAAGTCTAATGATTAAAAGATAAAGAGTACTATTTCAATTAGGGTTTCTACTGTTGTGATAAACAGCATGACCAAACAAAGCTTGGGGAAGAAAGGGTTTATTTCTGCATACCTTTCCACACCACATCACACTTCCTCACCAAGAGAAATCAAAACCAGAACTAAGTTTAGGCAAGCCTGGAAGAAGTAGCTGATTCAGGGGCCATGGAGGGATGCTTTTTGCTGGCCTGCTTCCTTGCTCATTGCTCTGCCTGCTTTCTTGCCACATGCAGGACCTCCTGCTCAGGGTGGCACCATCTGGGACCTTCCATGTCAGTCACCAATTAAGAAAATGCACCACAAGCAAGGCACGTGCCAATCTAGTTGGGAGAAGTTTTTCTTTTTCTTTTTTTTCTTTCAAATTTATTATAATTTATTCAGATTACACTGCTATTGTTATCCTATCCCCTCCCTTGTATCTTCCCTTTCCCACCCTCCCTTCATCCCGCACCCTCTTCTCCCCCCCTAGACCCCTTGTGGGAAGTTTTTCAATTGAGGTGACTATATCCAAGTGACTCTATATTGTACCAAGATGATATCAAAGTAGGCAGAACATGTACTTCCTAAACCTGGGGCTTCTAAAATACTTTTGAGTATCTAGAATTGACAATCTCTCAATGAGTTGCTTAGATCTCTATTAGCCTATTTTTTTCCCTCCTGAAACAAAAAAGATCAAAAACCAAGAATTTAAATAAATAATACTTATAACACAAAGAAACAATATTTAACTAAATGCTGTTAATATGTAGCAGGGGTAGAATCTCTGTCTGTTTAAAAGCCTATGTATGTACCTATAAACGTTCCTTTTCTACTCACCCTCCTGGGTTTATAACTTTAGAAATATTTGCTCATATCTCTTGATATGAGCTTCTTGGCTTTTCTTTTCTTTTCTTTCTTTCTTTCTTTTTTTTTCCCTTGGCTTTTCTTATCTCTATAGATTGGTGGTGAAATCTTTGAGAGCCATCTATCATTCCATGCATTACTTGTTTCGATTAAATTTTAAAATAAATTTACAATTTGATAACAGTACTTCCAAGAAATGCCAGGAAGAACAAGGGGAGGGTGAAGAAAAGCATCTGCAAGGCCTTGCTTTAGTTGTGACTTTACCAAGGTTTCTCCCTTGTTCTCCGTCTCATTTGTATTCTGGATAAACATGGAATTTGTTTTTGAAAGAGTGAAATGAATTTGTTTCTAGATGAAAGCATATTTTAGAAGGCAGCTGCCTGAGACATGAAGAAGACAACGAACGTTCGGCTTGTGAGGAGACCTGTACAATACGTTCACTGTCTGCCGGGTCTGATTCACAGTGGGACCGGAGCACACCATAAAATGGACGTGGTCTCTACAGAAAGGCCATTTTTAAAAAAAAGGCACAGCCAGAAGGGTATTGTCCGTTCTCAGAACCTCTGAAATGTTGCGTCAACATTACGAATAAGGCCTCTGTCTGTGCATTATGTTTTCCAATTTGAGGAGTTGGAATGGAGCCTATATAAAGGCAAATCAAATTTCACCCAAGTAGTTGCTTAGTTTTAGAGGAAAGCCCGGGCCAGCCAGCCATTCTTAATTCACTTCTTTCCAGTTGCCTTCCTCTTCAGAATTGTCTCTGGTCCTCTCCTCCACACTGATGGTTCTCGCCAACTTTTGGTCCCACCCTTCATCTCCCCGCCTCTGTTGGCTTTCTTTCTATTTGGACCCAACTTTTCTTATCTTCCTGCTCTTTCTGCTTTTCAATCTTTATCTCCCCCAACATGCCACTCTTTTAGACTTGAACTTGGTTTAGTCAAACACATTTTGAATTTCCTGATTGAAAAAGGTTCTCTTGTTTTCTTGAGGTGAAAGCAAGAAATGGTAAATGAGGAGGAATTCAGTAATTATTGATTCTATACATTTTCTAGCTACTCATAATTTTAATTCAAATCTTCTGCAATTACTTTGTATTTGATGTATACATTTCACTGACACATTGATTCCTTTTTGTTCTTTTTACACTAAAGTCTTGGTGTTGTACTTGTTCTAACTCATTATAACTCACCTGTTATAAACCAAAAGCCACAATCTGCATCAGAATATTTCTCCTCCTGTTATAGTTCTATTTACTCTTTCTGTGGTTGACTCTGGGTCCTAAGTGAGGTGGGGCCTATCCTTTTAAAACAATGTTCTAATGTCTCCAAGGTAATTTCCAAAACCTGGATCAACGAAGCAATGGATTTCATTCCCAGTAACATGCAGGAGTACACTCCCAAATAATAAAGCTGAAGGCATCATGACAGACCTGCACACGGAAGAATCGTTTACATAACATAACTTCATTATCATATATCTATTTTGGGAAGATACTCAGAACAAACATTCCTGTCTCTCTTACAGGGTTTTATCATGATGAAGACACCAGGGCCCCTTTCTAGGAGAGGTCATCTTAGATATAATGGTGTACAAACTACTGCGTAACTTTTGCCTCATTTTCATATTAAAAAAAACCCAACTCTGCTCTGTGCTCCCCTAGCCTTTTCTTCTAAAAGTAAATGAGTCATGTTAAATAAGTAATAATAACAAAGGTGGGTAGCCCATCTTGTTGCAGGAATTCACTATTAACCATGTCATGTTTGAATTATCTGAAATTTTTATCAAAATGGAATTAAACACTTTATATCCAAGGAAAATAAGATAATTTCCATTTAACCAGCCATTATCAGACTTCATAGCTGATTACATTACAAAATCAATGTCCTGGAAATATATTTCATAGTCTAACTGTAATTGTATAGTATCAATTTTTAATATCACAATGTACATAAACTGTTTTGATCCTGTAACAGTAATGTGTCAGTTTTGGTCTTAAAAATTAAGACAAATTTGAAATGTGAAAAATGTAAAAAATACGATTAGTCAATATGAAAGCTTCAAAATTGAAAAAAAAATCTTGAATCTTGTACATCTAGTTTCACTATATCCCAGGCCAACAAATAAAATAGAAATTGAAGGAAGATTGCACCTATGTTTTCCTTTGTTTTTATAATTATTTTTATTTTGATCTTTTGATCTTTATGGGATAAGCCACTGTTTCTGTTCCCTAACCCACAAGTCAGTTTTTTATATTTTCAGAATTAAGTGATTACATAGGTTAAAAATAGTAATATTCGGATAAAGTATTGTTTATTCTGATATTCTGAATAGTAATATTCTAATAAACTAAATGTTTTTAGTTCTTTAAGAAAATCTCCCCATGTCATAGATATCAAAAATTGAAAATTATCTTTAAATGTATGTTTTAGGCTGTTCATTTATTTTTGATATATAGCTCCCTGCAGTTTAAGTATATGTAGCATATATTTATGAGAGTCAGAATAAATGATTAAATGAAAATTAGCAGTAATGCCTTGTTACTTATACTATAATAACAGTACAATCACAACTGATCATTATAGAAAGTGTGTGTATGGGGGGATGTTTATATTGAATTCTCTAACGAAGCAAAAGTCACAGGTACACCTTTCAGAGGATATTTATATACACACAATAAAGTATTTAATATGGTTTTCTAAAGTAGAATTAATGACGGTTTTGGACATAAGATTCATTCTATTGCTATTGTAAAGACTGACCTGGGATAAGATGAGCAGTAGGTAATGAAACAAATATACATATATATTTTATATATAATATATTATTTATTTTTAATATATTGTATGTAAATTATTTATATATATATTTTTATACACGTGTGTATATATAATTTATCAGCATTTTCAGGAGCCTTCCATTTTATAGTTTGTATCAACAACCAGTGGTTGAATCTTTGTACATTCATCCCTTATTTCTGGTTTTGTAATTTATTCAAATTTTATGCAAAGAGAGCAAATTTCCTAGAGTCAATCCAGGTGCGTAGACACACAGTGACAGTATATTGCTGCATTATGAACAGAAGAGCCGAGCTGTCCACTTTATGATTACTCCATCACAAATGTAAGGTTTTATTTTTCTTGACAGAGAGTCTTCCTATGCTGTCGAAGTAGCTTTTGAAATATTGAACTCAATGCGTCTACCCACTGTCCTCAGATTTCTTAGTATGTGAGTCTAGGAGCACATGACATTATACTCAGCAACTTTAAAATAATATTTTTCTCTCCTCGTAGTTAAATGAAGACAAGGTGGAGGCCAAACTTGAAGAGATATCGTGTCCAAAAATTGTTTAAACTTAATCAGAAAGTACTCCCCCTGAGACCATATATAAGACCATACATATGTATATATGACTATACTATATACGACTATATTTATTATGATATTTATAGAGAAATAATATATGTAGATATATGTATCATGTAAACATATAAAACACAGATTATATACACATACACATACATGCATATATAATCTCAAGATGTGGCTCTGGCTAGGAATTTTCTTCTTATGCTTTTAGACGCTAATGATATTTGGCAGATTCAAAATAGATCCACGATTCCTGTCCATGTGATTATAATATGCAAGCTATGTATTTTTAATGACCTTGAGTCTGGGAAGGTAGCTCAGCAGTACAGTACGTCTAGCATGTGCAAAGCCTTACATTCAAGTCCCATGTCTGAAGTAAATGAATGGATAAATAAATGGAAATCCATGACACCATGTTGTTTGAAAAGCCATTTGAGTTCTTAATCTTAGCTTTCATTATCTGTTCTGACTAACTTAATACAAGGTGACTTCTCATACTGCTGGTTAAACATTACCATTCATTTCTGATGCTTTGGGAACTGTGACAAATTGACTGTAGCTTGGGGATCATAGAGTCATATGTGGGTTTCCTGTGTGACTTGGTACGGCAATTTGTTTACCTGCTTCACTTGCTTTACTTTAAAAAATCAATATTTTGATGTGGCTTTATTAGTGTTTATTCAACCACATGAAGTTATGTGCTATTTTCCAAAGAACATATATTCATATATATTACATTATTCATATATACACATCATATATTACATTATTCATATATATATTCATATATATTACATTAGTTTCTCCTTAATCAGAAATCTATTAGTAAATTAATCAATTACTCTTTAAATAGCATTGAAATTTACAAAAGAAAATTAGATAATTACATTCAAATGTATAGCCAAAATTAAAACATTAACATCTATTTTATTCTTCTTTATCCTAGAGATGGGCTAATACAGTACTGATATGACTGGACACACACTCTTATAAAGTATTTCAGCATAGAATTAGAGATACGCTGCTTGAATTCAGTGTAGATACAGAGGGTGAAGTTGATAAATTTTATGTACCTCTTTTGTGTCATTGCGAGAATTTTGTGTCTGTCAGTATATATCCAACTATATGCACAAAACTATTTTAGTAAATTGTTTTAGCACTGAGTGGTCTATTAAAATATGATTCATTATCAACCAGCATGCTAATGTTTTTATTTACTGTTTGAAAAGAAATTAGAGGTATACTAATGGATATTTAATAATACTAGATTTTCTCAAAGAAAAACTGTGAGGGTGTAACTCACCCCCAAGTCCTGGTCTCAGGCGATTGTCATAACCATCCAGGAGTCGGTCCAAAATCCTTGTGAAGACTGTGGTGTTGTCTTTAAGTTCATCTTGGGAGGGCTGTCCATAGCTGAGGAAATAAAATAAAGAAAATGTTAGCACTAAATTATAAATTTCCTCTTAACCCTCATACAATTCAAAACGTTTCTCAGATTTTCTTACTCTCCTAGCTGTTGGGAGTTTAAAAGAAATTATAACTCTCGTCATTTTCTCATTTGTACCTTCATTGGTGGCAGACTTTTTGTTTTCATATAGAAAATTAGTTCTAACTCCATGTCTTCCGTTCTCAGAACATAGGCGGTCTAAGGAAGATACTTTTCTCCTCTGAGCAAACAAGACTGTTAACGCACACTGTAAAAAATGTCTTGGAGGCTTCTATCCAAATTATGTACATTTATCTGCATATGTATATCTATATGTGAGTTACAAAACTAACTCAAAGGTTCTTTTTAAATTTTTATATAGAAATTTTCACATGCCAAAACTCCTTCCTCTGTTTGCTTTCCCTTCATTTAAGCTTTGGATTTTTGGATTTTTTTTTTTTTTTTATGTTGGAAATATTTAGGAAAGGGGGATAGGCAGACCACATATTATGTTACTTGTATTTTTATGGATGTGAAAACTTTGATTTTCCTTAAGGTATATGAAAACAATTTTGAAAATTTATTCAAACCTTTATTTTCTTGAACTTTGATCATTTCTGGGTTTAGAAATAGCAGAGGCATTGGGAAAAGGTCTTGTAAGGTGCAGTACACCTTGGCATTATGTTGTAAGACACAACTGCCTAAGAGCTTAGCACAGGCCAGGAATACGTGGAATACGTTTCCTTCCTTTTCTGGACTAACACTCTATCTCCATTCTTCTGTAGAGGAAGGACTGTTGCTGTTCTTTCTGTTTTAGAATATAGCTCGGTCTCTCAGAACTATTATTCTTGCTTTCAGCCATATAGGGCTTTGCTTCACATACCATGTGTTTCTTATACCAACCACTTTATTATGTATGTGGATTTAATGGAATTTTATGTAATGGTTAGCATGACACTTTCAAAATCCTTGAAGAGAAGCAGTTTCTACCATAGAAAAAAATTACACTCACTGATAAATTTTAGTGATGACGCTGACCTTGAGAAAAGAGATGGTGTGGATACAGGGTGTAAAACTAAGAAAGGGAAATGAATCTATATACTTCATATTTAAGTTTTATTATTCTTTTTGTTTCCCTTGTGTGTAGTTACATGGTTAATAAATATAAGCAAAATAGTGGCATTTTAAACCAGAATTCACTGATTTGATATGAACACCAAATACAATAATCTATTATCACCTCAGAAACAAATTATGTTCTGCAAGTAATTCATTTTGTATAAGCAAAATTCAAAGACCTCTTCTCTTTTTCTTAATTTTATAAAATTTCATTTAAAACTTGCAGATAAATAAAAAAAAATCGCACACCAAATTAGCTGTACTAAAGAAGAAGTGAATGAGGAAGAACTGGATGCAGAAAATGGCCACTTTAGGGATGCAAAGGTGATTTGTTTTTCAAGTTCTGATTCAGTCATGGGTAAGTGCATCAAAGACACTCAATGATGAAAGTGTAAACTTCAGTGGGGACCTTCACTGATTCTGTTCTGAATGTCTATTCTAACTATATAGAACTTCACTAAGTTGTGTATACTTTCAATGACTACTTTTCTGATAAAGTTAATTCAATGGTTAGAAGTAAAATTTCTCTATGGTACTAAATATACGGAATTTATTTCTATGAACCTCATTTTCATCCTATGCAATTAAACATTAATCCATTCACATCACATACGTTGTGGGCTTACTCTTCTTAAGATAAATGAAACACCTTGCTGTTTCATTTTGTTTTTAAAAAGAAATGTGCAGTGAGCTTGTGACTTCCTGCACATCTCATTGGGAGATGACAGCAGTAAGGCAAAAGCTAAGACGAATTTCTCCAAGTGATTATTTGTAAAGAATTCATTGTCGCAAAACCAAATGTCATCCAAGCGTCTTTCAAGGACATTGGAAGGTCATCTTGATACACACAAGAAAGAAATGTGGACACACTTTAAAATTCAGGAAACTTTCCATAGAGAAAACTATTAGGGAAAAAGCAATAAAATTAGGAGGGGAAAGAAGGTGAGTGAGGATAACATCAGAGGTGGTTAGACTGCTGACAAGACCCTCAAAATCTCTGGAATCTGTTACCTCTATCTATGCTCCCCGTCTTTCCACACCTTATGTAAAATGCGTGGAAAAAAAAATCTTTTCACCTTACACATCTTGCTTTAAGCCATTATTTGCATTGGAATGCAAATACCAAAGAGAGCCTCCCCATTCCAAACGAAAACAGCCCTGCTACCCCACATAGAATAGAAATATTCTTTTATTCTGATTTTCTAACCAGGCTCATCTTCAACCTTAGGTCTAATTTCCTATTTAAAATTACAACTGCAACGGAAGAACTCTAGGAGAAAGAGTAAAATTGCTGTTGGGGGGATTACAAATACTAATACGAATGTAGAGTGCCCTGAATGAATATACATTTTGAAGAGAAATGTCAGTGACTGAGCCTGCTTTTGATTCCATATGAACCACTCTGTAATAAAACACTGTGCGCTAACTCCATCTACAGGTCATTATAATAGTAACACTTCATATAATTTTTCAAAATTCTGTGATCATTTAACTCCTGAAAATAAGAGTATCTGACAGCAATATATTTCTTTTTCTTCTGGTATGTGTTTACCAGATAATACAACACAGCCAACATCTCATTTAAAACCAATCTTCAGAAATTCTTGCCTTTCTAGGTGGTCCCATAACTCTGACTTTGACTCATAAAGAGTCCTATTGCATTCAGAGGAGTTCAGAGTTTTATGATGCGTCGAATACCTTCCAACAAGGCACAAGAATAGATTACATAAAAAACCACTAAAGTAGATAGAGGATGATATAAACTATTTGGTCATTTAGATAGTTGCTGTTACAATATGTCATATTCTTTATTGCATCATTGGAAAGTATTTTATTAGTTCTACTCACTGAGATGTATTCACAACATGTCTTCCTAGTACAAGTGCTTGATTAGCGCAGTTTAATTTTTATCTAGTATCTTAAAATAATCATCTGGTGTATTCCATCTCTATTAGTTTTATTAGCCCTGGTTTAAAACACAATGTGCATGTGTGTATATGACACTCAAGCTATAAATCTTATTTTAATTTTTCTACTCCCATGCTTTCACAAGTTGCTCTATGATTTTTGCAAAATGGTTAGAAATTTTCCTCTTGGAAAATTAATTTACAATTTACAGGGCACATGGAGCTTAATTGGGCAACTTTTCCCATAAATTACGAAAGTACATTTTTTTTGTTGTTGTTCAGTTACAAATGAAAACTGAAAAGTTCATTTTCAGACTTAAAAGTTGAATTCATACATTTTCTAGCAGAAAAGCTTGTTAAGTGTATTTTAGAGAGCATCCAAATAAGAAAGTTATTTTCATGTTCTATTCTTCTTTAGTCTTAGCTGGAATTTCATTGCAGTAAAGTTTTCTGAATTCCCTTAGTCATGAATTCATCCATGGACACTTTTCTTCCCCCTGATGGAATAGATGATAAATTATAGAAATTGTCATGCAGAATTAAAAGAAAATGCCCCCACCTTCTTCCTGACAGAGTGCTCAGAATGAGGGTCCAGGCCCAAAGATAGTCAGAGAGACCCCGACTTTTCTTCATCACGGGCTTGCGCAGCTGAAAAGTGGAATAAGTAGAGATCAATGTGCCTTGCAAGAAACATCAGGTTATAACCACTAGGGCTGACTGAGGCAGTTCAGATGAACGCTTTGAAGTCAGGAAATGACCTCACTAGAATATGACACCTCATTGGGAGCAATGTAACCCTGAACCATCCATTCTTCATTCAGAAATATACCAGCATTTTAATTTATCCTGTAAAAGAATACAAGTTGAAATATTTTCAGGTAACAATATTGCTCAACACAAAAGATGTGAGCTGTTTCCTATAATAGCCTTTAAATTTCCATTGCTTGCTTCTTTATTCTTTTTTGCTGTTTATCACCTGGAAAAAAAAATGACCTTTCTGATTTGTACCCCTATGGCAGAATCTGTACCGAAAGCTTTAAGGCTTCGTATCTATAGCAGGAGAGCATGTGGGTAGGTGGGATATGGTAGGCTAACACCTCTGTTGACTGAAAGTATCTCTGAATTCTGGATGCACCTTGATTTCAGAAGCAACTGTATTTACCTCCTTATAAAATCCATTGGAAACACACTGTTGAATGCCAAAGTCGTGCCTCTCCTCTGTGCTTGTTAAATATGCTCACTAATGTTTCTATGAAGCTAAAAGATGCACTTTATAGTCAGGCCATGTGCCTCTCTCTCTCTCTCTCTCTCTCTCTCTCTCTCTCTCTCTCTCTCACACACACACACACACACACACCAATACACACACACACACACACACACACCAATACACACAAACATGCCCATACATATCTTATAAGCGTTCTCTAATTTCTTCCAGGTTGCTGCTAGAAAATGCTTCATCTCAAACAGATGGGATCTTAAGTGGTTTGCTTTGCATGGAAGGAAGGGGATATTTATTTCCACTTAGGTAAAGTGCAATCAATCATTATCTGATTGTTGAACTTGGATGTGGTAGGAGAATACTGAGAGACTCAAGGAGTAAAGAAAGGAGGGTTTAGGAATATATGTGTGTGTTACATATTCATATAATTATGTTTGTATATATATATATGCATATTTTAAGCCAAATGTTGAAATCCCGAGCACTACCTTGTTAGGAAGAAGACATAGTTACTTAATGCACTGAAATTAATTCTAGTCCTACTATGAAAACTATCCCATGTATTTTATTTTGCCACTTTCCTGGATGTTAACTCCTTAGTAGAGTCAATCGCGAGTAGACGGGAGCATTATAAAACCTATTTTTTTTACATTAAGCACCCTCTTGTTCCATGTGGTATGCCTTTAAATACATCAACGAAACGCTTTCCACACTGTCCAGGACCATTCCAGTCAGTCAAAGCCATCATGAACAGTCATGTAAGCAAGGAAGCAGCATTTGCTTAGAGTGCAACGATGCAGACATAAGAACTGTGAGCCTCATCATAGTCTTCTCTTAATTCAGGGACCGCTTTGACACACAGAAATAGAATATGACCAAGACATCTTGGATAAATATCATTACGTTCAAATATTGCATCCAAATGATTCAATGATAATTCATCATTTTTTTAAAAAAATATCAACATCTGTTCTGAAGAGGAAAACAACTTCTCTTAACCCCACTAATCCACACTGAATCTAGAAGAGGGAGAAAGTCCTGAAGGGATCAAAGACAGATGCCCCAGGCCAAGACACTATAATAGCTTTTGCACTCCTCCAATATTTAGAGGAGAGCAAACCTGCCATGGCACTTCAGTTGTGGAGGAAGAAAGTTTCTTGCGAATACAAACATAACAGTTGAAAAGGGAGCAAGAAGCTGCCTCCTTATCCCTTTACATCTCCATCCTGGCCCTAGCTAGACACGCACTCCACTGCCCACCTCCCCTGCCACCCAGATCAAATAAGTTCAGTTTCGCATTTCCAGAATGGGAGAGACCCCCCTACAGCAGAGGGCATGTCAGCTTCGGCCGCTGAAAGGGGAGAGAATAGACGTGTTCAGGAGAGGAGTCTTCCCTAGGATGGAACAGGGTGTCAGGTTTTCTGTCCTAGCCTCTTAACTTTAGCTGATGGCAAGCTCCGAGCGCCCCTCCCCAACTCACCCCACTCCCCTTGGCCAGGGGGAAAAAAAAAAGGAAAGAAAAAAAAAAAAAGAAAGAAAAATCAAAACAACATGTCAACACCCACCCCTCAGGGTACATTCAAATCTGCCTCAAAGAGGAGAGAAGGAAGACACACAGAGAAAATTCTGCTCCTATATCGCTGCAGTTTTCACCCTGAAAGAAAAACATTCCTTGTTTCTACCTGCTCCCAGCTTCAGCTCCTGTCCTGCTGGCTCCTGCTCTTTTCCCCCACTAGAGCATCCCTGCCTTTCCAGCTAGGACAAAGGCATGTTGCAAGCTCTAGGTGTTCGCGGTCCGAAGTCTCACTTACCTCGGGGCCCCCTCTGGGCACCGGATCGCTCCAGACCCGGGAGAAAAGTGTGGGAGAGAGGATCGCGGTGAACTGGAGCTGCGCGAGTGTGCGAGCGCGGGCGCGCCGGGCGGAGGGCGTCCTCGCGCCGCGCTCACTCACTCGGTCTGAGCCATCATGGACTCTGCGTGCTCCTGCACTGGAGATTTCATACCCAAATTTGCTTCCCAATATCCAATCTGCAGCTACACAACAAAAGATTTCTCTGTACCAAGACAGTAGTAATACGTCCCAGCGCAAACCGGATGTGAAATAGGCGGTGACTTCATGCCAGAGAGATTTTATTTTAGAAAGGAAGGTGGTACCAGCCACTGGATGTGGACACCAATCCGCCCATTTTTTATATGCAGCGCAATTTAACTTGCACCGCTCTGGCCCTAATCCTCTTTTTCGAAGCTGCCCACTCAGATCCTTCTTGGTTCTGCTACATGCAATTCGTTATTTGGGGGTGGGGGTGTGTGCTGGTAATGGGGGTAGGGAAGGGCAGAAAGGGTTAGACATGAGGGCTACACTTTGGATCTTTTCTCTCTTGTGATTTTCGGGCACACCGTATTCTATGGTGTGCTCGTTAAAGCACAAGCGATTCTTGTAACTCCGCTACCTCTGATCAAATATTTAACCGCTGCATCCATATGAATGAACGCAAGCTACGAAGCTAGGAGATGCAGGCTTACACGTGTGTGGAGCGCTCTGTCCTCTTGACTTGTTATCCCTCGCACACTCCCACACATATGTCTAAATCCGTGCATGTTGCAGAGCCAGGACTAGTGAGGGACAGCAAAGGAGAACCCTGCCCGCTAAAGAATGGGCTCCTGCTTTTTAGAGTCCTTCGTACTTTCTCAGGTTCTGAGCGCTTTGCAACCCGCCTTTCATCTGTAGCTTAGAGGACAGCCAGACAGGCTTAGGAACCGGGTTTTTTAACCTCTGTCTGTGTGCGTTATCTTGAAGAAAGCACAGTCGCCCTTAACTCTGGATTTTGCTAGGTTTCCGAACGTGGAATATTTAACTTCACATAAATCATTTTGGGGTTTGAGAGGCACATCTCCATTTCCGGAAGCATGCCTTTGCCTTGAACTCCATCATTCTCTATTCAGAAAAATGGGAGGGGGAGGGAGGGATTTTTAGAAGTCGGGGGAGGGGGGGGAAGCTTCTACTTTTTCTTCTCCTTCTCGGGGGCCCTCTTTTATTACCTTCCCTGGGGTTCTCCACCCACAGATAATTATACACTCAAGGAGTGTGTGTGTGTGTGTGTGTGTGTGTGTGTGTGTGTGTGTTCGACATCTTCCCCTAACTGAATTTTCAGGGAATGAGCGATGACTGTGGTTCTTTGCTCAGGTTTTCTGAATGGCTTGCAGCTTAGGTCATGGGTGCTGTCTTCCTCGGGGCGCTGGTAGACATGCCCAGCACTACCTGGAGCTGCCTTTCAGCACTTTAATACCACAGGGGAGGAGGTGCTGAAAATATGAGGCATCCTTGTGGCATATTTCTGGTAGACGAAGTCTGAGTTTTCATAAGCCCTCTGGCCATTTTCTTCTGGTTGGACTTCCAGCCGAGGAGAAATTTGAAAGAAAGACTATGCCTTGTGTGCAAAACATAAAATAATAATTTAAGAGGAAAGAGAAAGGCTAATTAGCCAGTCCAAACACTTCTGTGCTTAGTATTCTACAAGTGTTCTTGGTTTATGCTGCAAGGAGATCAGTTTATACTATTAAAACTTAAGTTAGGCAATTGCAGTGATGTGGTCTACACAGTCTAAGACCACACTCATAATGAGTTTGTCTTCTCCCTCTCTCTCTCTCTCTCTCTCTCTCTCTCTCTCTCTGTGTGTGTGTGTGTGTGTGTGTGTGTGTGTGTGTGTGTGTCTCACTAACAAAGAACTTTAGAGATAAACATTTGGAAGGTAGGTTTGGAGACGGACTGGAGATGTCTCTTTTTAAATAGTAGTAAGTTGCCAGTGAAGCACACAACAGGTGTGGATGGACACTGAAGAACATTGGCATTCCTTTGCGTGGTGTAGCTCCATTCATATTTATCAATTAATTTACTTATTCATTGAGTAGCTTGCAAACCAAAACTGATTACACTAAGGTTCTAAGACTCCAAGTTAACAACTACAAAGCATTTTTTCTTATCTCCCCGCAATGTACTAATAGTCTATATTAGTTTCAGTGCCTTTTGAAAAATAATCAATAGTCATTAAAAAGTGATATTTTGTAAGGCTTTCCTTATCCTGACTAAATTGGTATAGCTCTTTTTTTTTTTTTTACATTTCTTGACAAATTGGGGTAAACATTAGCTGTTATATCCACTGTCATACAATCTAATTGCTGTATTGATTATGATTTTGCAAATATTGGCACCTGTACTGGTATTTGAGAAAATGTCTCTGAGAACAATTCCAGTCTCATACAGCTTTATGTATGACTACAACCACATGTAACTACATAGCATCATACACACACACACACACACACACACACACACACACACACACACACAAATAATATTTTGGAGCTATAGTGTGAATGCGGAAATAGAAATGCCCCTAAAACGAAACACCCCATAGAATAACTACATCATTCCCATGTGAATCATCCTAGTTCTGGTATGTATCTATCTACACACAGGTTAAGTATATCTTGCAGTGCATACGCAATTGTTTTAGGACACCTATGTTTTTAACAAATAAAATGCTGACAACTTGACAAGCCCAGAAATAGTAATCAGAATTCTGAGCTATGAATATATTTATAGTTTCCTACCCAATATATTAATATAGCCCCTTATTTCCAAGTAAGAAGATTTGAAAACTAATAAAGGAAAACTATTTTTAAAGTCCTGCTCCATTAATTTTTTAAAAAGTTGATGGTTTTATACTTTTCCTGTCATATATGGAGGAAATCTTTTCTAAGAGTGTGTACTTGAAGAAATAAGTTATTGAAGCAGCAAAAATTATGGCATCGGATATTTCTAATTATTTACTTTGTGAAATCATGTCCTATTTGTTCAGCACAGATCATTCAGTTTAGTTGTTAAAGCAAGTTTTATTATACCCATTTTACAAATCTTTCATACCCCTGGCTTAAAGAGATCAAAGCATTTGCCCTAGGTCCTATGGATCATGAATTATCAATTCTAGGATGGAAATTAAATTTATGAATTCAAAGTTCACTCACCTGTTCATTCTCAAACATCATTGTCCCTTTATTGTATGTGCTCATACAAATGTCCTTTTTCATTTGTTTGATATTTACACTTGACCACTTATGTCATCATACAGTTTCCCTCTGATATCAATTGACATTTTAATCTTAAAAATATGCAGTTTTAAAAGTTAAAGGAAGATCGGAGAGTAAGTAAATATTCACAGGAAGAGTGTTTATTTTGAAGATCTGTGTGTTAAGAAACAACATATAATTTCATTTTTCATTGTTATTTTCTATCTTTGTCATGAAGCCAGTGACCAAGACCCTCATAATATTTAATAGTTCTCTCACGAGGTATTTAAGATCAAACCTAAGACCAGAGATTCTAGAAAGGCCAAATAGCTTTCTCTGTGGTATTACTGATTTGATACCTATTGCTTTTTCTGTCATTTTTTAAATGGCAGAGAGGCCTGGCCTAATGGAAGAAGTGATGCTGATTCCCATCAATAGAAAACTGCATTTACTTTCTCAACTAAATATGCAGTAAATGATGGAAAAAATAATGAGTGTTCTCATTTATTCAGTGAATCTTTTTTAACATTTACAAAATAATTTGAGGTGAGGATGAAATATAGTTTTTAAAAATCAGCTTTACCGAAACCTGGAACAAGGTCACTTTCAAAAAGTTGTTGGCATGGCTCAGACATACGTGTGCTGAAAATATGTCTCAATATTAATATATGGTGAAACATGGTTAAAAATCCACAATAATAAGCACAAAGGTTGTACTTGAATATCTATATGTATTATATATAAATGAATGAATACACACAATATTTGAAAATTTACTAATTTTACTAGCATATAATACAGACTACCCTACTTAGTGATTTGTATAAATATATTATATCAAATATTCCTTCTTGTATAATTGATACTGTAATAAAAATATTGTTTTTAAGAATTGATAATTTTGTACTTCAATTGAAGTACATTTGCCATTCAATACAGTATCTTTTATTTTCAATTTACAAGCATAGTGTGACAGTTGCACATATTAATGGACATGTAAATATAATGTAAAAATAAAAATAAAAAATGCAATTGTTTTCATTTGAGTCATAGGCATCTTAAAATCTGATGGTATAGAATAGACAAATCCCATGAAAATGTCAGATTGTAAGAATAGCATCATTTCCCAATACTATTTGCAGACAAGTTAAACAATTATATATGAGTAAATATTAGTATGAAATATGTGTATATCCATATATTTATGTATACATATGACCCAGAGTCTCTGACATGTAGCAGCTCCATGGCTGGGTATATTACCAAGGTTTTCCAAGCCCCAATAATAGAAAAGTTCTAGTAAGGTAATCATACCTTTGAGTTCCAGCATTGCATGGAAAAATATCTCACTTGACTCTGTTGTTTGAAATATAAATTATATCTAATGAATGTACATTTCTTTTCATTTTATCTCTTACTATAAATATATTTGTTTACTAAAATTTAATATGTGTTTTAAAAGAGTTGCCACATAACTCATAATACTGGATAAGTATTCATTTTTGTATGAGACTAAAATTCCAAAAGAGAGGTGATTTTGTAAGATATTAGGAGAAGCTAACTCCCATGCCATCTTATTCCAAAGACTATGTTCCTATTTGTAAGATGTTCTGATAAAAATATGATTATCAATATATCGTTCTTAGCTATAGATTATTTTACATAGCTCTGAAACACAACATTTGAAGAGAATAAGAGGCCTCATGGAATCCTCATTACACATGGTCCATCCAAAGCTCGTTTACATGAACATAGATTTACCAAGCATATACTCAAAACACCTTCTTCTCTGATTGATTAAAAGATAAGATAGAAACATGTAGAGGATACAGGGACAATTTAATAGTTATTTACATAGAGCACACTGGAGGTTTCGTCTGTTGGTAATTTTCAACATATAACCTGGATTCACCCATTTTCTTTAAAATACTTTTCATAGATGTCAAATTCATCAACTCACGCAGATAAATTCAGATTTATTTAGAACTGAATGAAATGATAAGCTGTCAGCAAGAAGTGATTTTATTTATTTAAAAATAAATAGTCTTCTTATTGCCCAAACTCTGAAGAAGGGTTTTCTGTTTTGGAGATTCACTTGATAATTTGAAGACAATGAGATAAGTCAGAAAGAAGGTATGAAAATAGACAACTCCTAAAATAGCCACAATGCAAGAGATTTTGAAATGCAATATCTGATACATGCTAAATAACCTAAATGAAGAACATTTGTAGAACATTGCTAAGCTATTAATTATGTGTACGGGTTTCATTTGGTAGATTTGAAATGCATGGGTAAGTATACAAAACGAACACATTTTAACTGTAAGTATGGATGCATATCTATTTCTCTGACTTTTGTTAGGAAAATGAGATGAATAAATGCTCAATTAGCAATACATATTAAGTAACTACTATCCAGGAAAAAAGTTTAGAAAGTTTACTTACCAGAAATAATAGTAAAATAATAGACAAGCTGATTCTAAGAAACTGCACTTAGTTTATGTAGGATCTTCCGGTAGGACTATGATGTGTCTGGTTTATAGTATCTCAAGATTTTAATGTGCTCTCATTATCATGTTGGTCATCTGCATTTACATATTTGTTTAAAATCATAATGCACACAAAAATGACACGATCATTACAGCAGCATTTGAAAAGCCATTCACCATGCCCTGAATGGTCGCAGGATTTGTGGAAAGGATATGAAATGGAAGGATTTATGGGAACAAAGATCAAGAATTAAGACACTAATGCCCCATCTGTTCAGTAGCTCCCGCTTCTTGATGCTTACAATAATTGTGCTTTGTGGAATGAAATGAAAGCAAGGGTGTGAATGTGGATGCATTTTTATTATGATTGTACATAAATACATCCAAATGTAGCTAATTTCTGTGTTGAGTGTGGAAAGTAAAAATTAGATTTGATTTACTACAATTTTTTAAGAGGGGAAATCTTTATTAAATACTTTAAATATTTTTACATATACATTTATATTATTACACACACACACACACACACACACACACACACACACACACATATATATATAATAAACTACCTAGAGCAAGAAGAACCATGAAACAAGCAGGAATTACATATATGTTGCATTCTTAGTGTTTTGGCTATTTGTATTTGGCAAAAATTGAAGAAAACACCTTTCCAACTTGGTGCTTCTAAAATTCTGAATGTAAATCAATCTCTATCGTATCTTGTCATTATCAACTTAAAACATCATAACCACTAAACAACTAAGTTTAATTGTAAAACTGAACAATCTGGTCTTCAATCCCATCAGAGACTTGAGAAGGAATAAAATTGATTACCTGAGTATGCCAGGAGTGCAGGTAGAGACAGTTTGTTACCTCAATAGTCACCCAAAGCTCTCTATATCGTTGGAACATCTTCATCAGTCTTCTGGCCCAATATATCTGACAGACATATTTGTGAGGCAGAAACTATTGAGGACTTGCTTACCCTGTCTTGAAAGAGTTTGGCTGTCAATTCTGCCTGAATCCAAGCTTGCCCTTTTTTAGGCAGGGTTCTTTCTGTGGTAGAAATGAGACATTTTGGCCAGTAGCTTATTCATCACATTTGAAACTTATCTCCATAAGGAGGTTCTTTGATGCTCATCATCTTTTTTGAGGTAGGTTGGGGTTGCCAGGAGTTAACCTGTCTCATTATCAGTGAATCTCTAAAATAATTTTTAAAAATTAAATGCCATATTCTGTATGTCTCTGAGGTTTCTGAAGACCTTATTTTAACTATTTTACAATATTTTTATATAGAATCTTATCTATGTTGTAAAACTAAGAATCTTGTGATAAAAAGACTAGTAATTGATATGACCATGATTTGATCAACTGACAATTAACTTGTATAACTTATTTATCCTAAACGGCCTGCAATAGCACTTTCAAAGTATTGGAAGTAAACCTTGTATCCCTTGTAACTCAAAATGACTCTGAGATTCCATCTTACACCTACCTGAATGACTAGGTGCTGACAACAAAACTCCACTCAACAGCAAAAGCAGTTAAGTACTCTTAACTGTCAAGTCGTCTCTCCAACCCTTTCATGTTATTTTTTAATGCACTGAGTCTAACTAGAGTTCTCTATAAACCCTTGGGCCTCTGGTGTCCCACTGGAACATGGCCAATCTACTGAAGCCACACTTTTTTAAAAAAATTTTTTTCATCCCATTTACTTTTTTAAAATTTTTTTATTTTTTAAAAATTTCTTATTATTAATTTATTCATATTACATCTAGATTGTTAGCCCTTCCCTTGTTTCCTCCTATTCCTTCCTCCCTTCTACTTCCCCCCTTCTCCCCTCCCCTATGTCTGTGATTGAGGGAGACCTCCTCCCCCTATATATGCTCTTAGAATATCGAGTCTCTTCTTGGTAACTTGCTATCCTTCCTCTGAGTGCCGTCAGGCCTCCCCGTCCAGGGGACGTGGTCAGAAAAGGGGGCACCAGAGTTTGTGTGAGAGTCAGATCTCACTCTCCACTCAACGGTGGAGAATATCCTGTTCATCGGCTAGGTCTTGGTAGGGGTTCGAAGTATACTGCCTATATTCTCCTTGTCTGGTGCCTTAGTTTGAGGAGGCCCCCAGGACCCAGATCTGCCTGTCATAAAGTTCTTCTTGTAGGTTTCCAAGACCCTGTGGATCCTACTATTTCCCCATTCTTCCATGCTACTCTCACTTAAAGTCTCAATAGGATGTCCTCTCCTCTGACCCACTTTCCTGGTAAGTAAGGTTTTTCATGGGACATATCCCTTGGATTAGTGTCTTGATATAAGTAAGGATATACCGTTTGACTCTTGTTGCTTCTGGGTGAACTCACTCATTATGATAATTTCTAGATAAATCCATTTGTCCACAAATTTCAGGAATTCCTTGTTTTTAATAGCTGAGTAGTATTCCATAGTGTAAATGTACCACAGTTTCTTAGTCCATTCTTCTACTGAGGGACACTTAGGCTGTTTCCATGTTCTGGCTATTATGTATAAAGCAGCTATGAACATAGTTGAGCATATGTCCCTATTGTGTGGTAGGGCATTTTCTGGGTATATTCCAAGGAGTGGGATTAGCTGGGTCTTGAGGAAGCCCTATTCCCATTTTTCTGAGAAAGCGCCAGATAACTTTCGAAAGTGGTTGTACTAGTTTGCATTCCCACCAGCAATGAAGGAGTGTTCCTCTCTCTCCACATCCCTGCCAACCATGTGGTGTCATTTGAGTTTTTGATCTTAGCCATTCTGATGGGTGTAAGATGGAATCTCAGTGTCGTTTTGATTTGCATTTCTCTAATGACTAACGAGGACGAGCATTTCTTTAGGTGTTTCTCAGCCATTCGATAGTCCTCTGTTGAGAATTCTCTGTTAAGTTCCAAGCCCCACTTCGTGAAGCCACATTCTTAAAGAGAATGAATCCCCCTTTTCAAGGCTTCCATCTTACACCATTAGTTGCTTAGCTTTGAGTGGGACTTCACAACAATCCCTCTCTCATGCCAGGATTGTTTTCTGGCTGAGTTTACACAGACCTTGGAGATCCTGACTCACCACTGTGAGTTCGTACATGCAGTGCTCAGTTGTTTCGGAAAAACATTGCTTCTGGTATTGTTGTTTACTGAATACTTTAGCTGCCTGTAAAGATAGTAGCCATTGAAAAACATGAAGTGAAGTTCTGAAGGCAGTGCAGTGGACATGTTGTATGGCCCCACTTACAATCAGTGTTCAGATTCAGTGTAAGGTAGATCATTCTAAATTGCTTTCAGAATAGGACAAAATGAGTCTCAAAATAATACTTTCTTAGCTCATAGATATGGCCAGCTTTTCATTAGAGACAATATCATACCTGATATCTCACTAAGGTTTATTCCAATATAATTTTCAGTCCAATTTTTTATAATAGCACCATTTACATATAGGGAAATTAGGTTCAGAAAGTAGACAGGACTTTCTCAGATACACAGGTCTGGATTTGTTGATTTCAACCCTGTAATTACGAACCAGTGAAGATAAATCCCTTCTCATACCACACAGTCTTCAGAGAAGATTATGATGAGCTATTTTATGATTAGATATTACAACAAAATATAGCTGTGGACATTTCATTTATGGAAACACATTGCATAATATTTAGCAAAGGAACTTGGAGACAGATCTATCCTTTTTTCTATCCTTCCCTCCATCCTTACTTCTGTCTGACTTTGCTTCCTTCTCTCTTTCTTTCTTCCTTCTTTTCTCTGTGACTTTTTTGTTCTTGGACATTTTCTCTGAACTTCAGTTTTCATATTTGAAACAGGAGATTCATATTTTTCATCATACATGCAGTATCTATGAGTTAATACCTGAATAGTTATGAGTTAATACCTGTATAGTTATTTGTATGTTTAAACACTCTCAACAATTTGTGGCAATGTTTTGTTTTGTTTTGTTTTGTTTTCAGCCGTCGTCTTTGAAATGCATGCTATCTTACAGAAAGCAGCATTTCCTCTATTGTTTACCAGATTTTTAACATTGAAATGGGGTTTCAGGATGTTCTGGTCACACCAGCAGAAGCTTTGCAATGGCACTGTTTTACTTGCATAAAATCCACAAATACCAAATTGACCATTTGGTTTTCTTTATCATATAGTTGTGGCCTGAAGCAAGGAAGAACTGTCCTTTGCATGGATAGTGAATTCATTATTGCAGAGGAACTCTAGTCAGTAGGTGGTCAGCCATAAGATATAAAATGCTTAAGGCTGAAAATAAAGGAAAATGAAGCCATAACCCCACAACAGGAGGTAAAATATATGCTCTGCAACCGGCTTCTACTCAATGCTTTTGCCAACAAGACAATAAAGGTTAAGTGACAGCATAGGATGCTTTATATTGGAATAAATAAAGTGGAATAAAAATAAGTGACATAAAATAATGAATAAATCAGAGTGTAACCTAGTCTTGTTACTTCTTACTCTTTTCTGACAGTTGGAATAAATACTACTGAAGATAGTAGAAATTCACCAAACTCCAGAGGGCCACTGCAAAACAAGCCATTTACAATGAACTCAGTAAATTCAGAAACTGAATGGCCATTTTTTCTACATAGAACTAAGGAAAACTGGGAATACTGTTTCGGAGTTCCCATATTGTTAGTTTAGACTTGTGAAACTGTTTACAGAGAAACTCACACTCTGTTGAATCAACTGAAACTTGCCAATGGCCAGACACTGCAATAAGCACACATACCAACTATTTCATTAAAAAATAAAACATTTCTGCTCTATGTATATTAATATAAAGTTAGGTATGTCTATAGTCTTCTAATATAATAGGTGGAATAAACCCAGAAGACAGAAAATTCTGTCTGGAAAAAAAGCAGCTCAGCTAAACTGAGCTTCAGAGTCAGGTCTTTGAAAACACCCTGGTTCCTCTTCCGGTGACCTTGAGACTTCATACCTCTAGGAAAACTAGCTATTTTACAGACTGAACTGTCCTAAGTTAGTCTGACAGCCATATGTTTAAATCATGACTTCACTGCCTGAAGAAATTTTTTGTCAGGCTCCCAAACAAGTCATCGAATTTGGTGGAATTGCCCTGTGGCTTGGAGGAACATAGTTGGTGAAGGTCAGACAAGGTTCAGAAAGCCTTTGTCAGAAGCTTAAAGGGGGCTCAAGTACAAGCCTTGCTTCCGGACATACCATGTATATACTCAGAAAAGGTTCTGTGAACTTAAAATAGTTCAGTGTAAAACTGGGCTGCCTCTGTGCATATTTTCCTAAAATAATGTGTAATTTGAATCTAAACAACATTCAGCGGTGCAGCAAAACAAAACAACAACCAAAAACCAACAAACAAGCAATGACTGTGAAACCACAATAGATAATATGCCAGTATTTTCTTTGTTTTAAGATGATAAGCCATAACAAAATGGAAAATGAGAGCTCTACAGTTAAGCACTGGATACTTTTTAAACCTCCTGGATGTGTGTATAAAATCCTATACGGCCCCTAATTTTTAAGGCAATCTTTCATTTTGAAATATTATAACTTGAATATTGATTATATATGAAACATTAATATATAATTAGTAGCAGTTTTTAGAGTATATTATCAAATATTTATTAAACAAAGAGTATAAAATACAAAAAACATGATTTCTAGACAACCCAGGTAGTTATTTATGCATATTAATTCTGTATAAACAGGCTTCAGTAATATCTTTTTTTGAAGATCATTTCTTAAATATAGTTTACAAATCTAAACCTAAATTTGAGATTTCCCTACTTAACACCTCATTATATGATAACACATTCTTTGTCAAGCCCTTAGCATCATATCCTGGTGACTCTTGGCAGAATTCATATCTTTATAGATATTCATTGCTTTAGAGTATCTACAACTCATTCATACAAAATAAAAATAAGTCACATTCAGTGATCTGTTTAGCTTGATTTTTATAAAAATATAAGTTGATTAAAAGATTACTAAAGGAATTAATATGAACAGTATCACGAACATTTAAGGTAGGGAAATGAGGCATATAATTTGTTTTATCCTATATAAAAATGTGCACAAAGCTATATTAAATAGAACACAGCAGTTATATACAGAAAGAATTACACAGTTACCAACATATGAAGACTTTATATTACAGATTTACTATATAAATTAGATTCTATATGAATAGTTTTTCAAACCAATGTAACTTAATACATAGTTTGTGGAGTGAGACATAGGTTGCAAGGTAAAGTAAACCAAACCAAGGTAATCTCAACCAAACCCTTTAAAATCATTTTCACTCCCCAAAACTAAAATGGGCTCCTGGCAGAAGGAGAAAACTTTTAATTAATAAAGAGAGAAATCTAGAGCTTGCAATGATAAATCAACAAAAAGTTTCTGCTTATGGTCAGTGAACACAGAAATTATTATTTGACTACAATTTTGGTCAAGGAGATACAAATTGAAGCTATATGATGTCATGGTTGTCTAAATAATCAAAACTAATAATTGATGGTAAGCAGCACTCTTTATTAGGGGTAAGCTAGCATCCATGACAATTTATTTCAAAGTCAAAATTTGCACTCGATTTCAGTAATTTACTTAATAAAAAATTAATTCAAGTGTAGCAGCATATACCTAAATGGAAAATTAAATTATGACTATCATGGGAGCATCCAAAATGTAAAAAAAGAATTATTCAATATATTTGGATATATCTACATCACTAATTTTATGTAGAAATTTATGAATAAGTATTTATTCATTGGCAAGAAAATCTAGGTATAATGCATTTTCTTAAAATAATTTATTAAACTTTATTTTATGTGCATTGGTGTCAGATACCTTTGAACTGCAATTACAGACAGTTGTGAGCTGTCACGTGGGCTCTAGGAATTGAACCTGGGTCTTTTGGAAGAGCAGATAAGGTTCTTAAACACTGATCCATCTCTCCAGCCCCCACTATAATGCATTCTTATTTGAAAGGAAAAATCTAAATATAGTGGTTGCCAGTTCACAAAATAACATGCAAGTTAAGTGGGGCATTGTGATGCCCATCTCAACTTTAGAGAGAAGTAAGCAACGTTATTTTAGGTTTGATCCAAGCCTAGAATATATATATATTCTGATTCCCCAAATTGTCTATAATTATAAAAGGTTTATTGTTTTACTTTTAAGACTATTTTTATATGTGTGTGCATATTTTTGTGGGTGGGTGGATTGAATGATAGATATATGTAAATGCGATTGCTGCCATCTTTGGAGGTCAAAAAAATGACATAAGATCCACTAAAGTTGGAGTTACAGCAGGTTATGAGCCCTTCCATATGGGAGCTGGCAACTGAACTAGGGTTCTCTAGGAAAGCAAGACATTAAATCCCAAGCCATCTATCCAGCCACATCTCCCTCACAAATTTTTCCATCCTTTTTCTATACAGTTAGTGCATATAATTTTTGTAATTTCTATAAGGAAAACGTCACTGTCAACAGAACAAAAGGACAGCCTATAGACTGGGAAAAAAAAATCTTCACCAACCCTACATCTGACAAAGGGCTAATATCCAAAATACATAAAGAACTCAAGAAACTGAACACCACAAAACCAAATAATCCAATTAAAAATGAGGTACAGAGCTAAATAGAGAATTCTCAACAGAGGAAAAATCAAATGGCTAAGAAACACTTAACTAAATAAATGGTCAGTTCCTTAGTTATCAGGGAAATGCAAATCAAAATGACTCTGAAATTCCACCTTACACCTACCAGAATGGCTAAGATCAAAAATTCATGCTGCCAAGGCTGTGGAGAAAGGGAAACACTCTTCCATTGCTGGTGGGAGTAGAAACTGGTACAACCACTTTGAAAATCAATCTGGTGCTTTCTCAGAAAAAGTGGGACTAGTGCTACTGTAAGATTCGGTCCTACTGCTCCTGGGCATATACCCAAAGGATGCTCCACCATAAAACAAGAACATTTGCTCGATTATGTTCATAGTAGCCTTATTTATAATAGCCAGAATCTGGAAACAACCTAGATGTCCCTCAAGGATAAAGAATGAATAAAGAAACTGGTACTTATACACGATGGAATATTATTCAGCTACTAAAAGCAATGAAATCTTGAAATTTCCAGGCAAATAGATGGAACTAGAAACGATCATCTTGAGGAAGGGGAACCAGACCCTGAAAGACACGCATGGTATATACTCACTTATAAGTGGATATCAGGCCAAGATAGATGCCCTTTGAGAAACTCCACCCAGCCAGAGATCAGGACAGATGCTGGGATTCACAGCTGGAATCTGGGTGGAGCACTGAGAGTGGTATGGAAGAATCAGGGAATGGAAGAACCCAGAGGGTTCAGGAGCCCCACAAAGAGACCATCAAGGCAGGTGGATCTGGGCCCAGAGCGGTTGAAGCGGAGGGTAATAGGGAGCAAGAGGGAGGGAGGATGAGAATGAAAAAAGATACAAGTGAGGGAATAACAATCAGTATGTAATCTGAATAAATTCTAATACATTAAAAAAAAATAAAACAACAGCGAAATAAGATAAAAATGTAATTTAGATTTCTGGATACAAAAGTAGTAATTCAATGACATCCAGAGTTCCTTTGAAATTCCAAAAGTCTGAACATTTTGCAAAGATGGTTTGTTATAATTATCACCCAGGGAGAGCTGGCTTCTCAGAATTGCTGAGATTTCATACACTCCGAGAAGCTGAGGAGGAAGTTGCTGCATAGTGCGAGAAGCTTGTACTGACTTCCTTTGTCTTCCCGATTATGACGTCATGCCGGAGTAACACGTTTCTCCGGGAAGAAACTGAGTTCAGAATCTCAGCGACTTTCGCCAAGAGCGTGCTTAACGGGTCCCCATAAATTCAACAACAAATGCTTGAAAATAGAAACTGTCAATCAACGAACTAAATATTTGAGTAAGAAATAGAATCCAGCATGTGCTATAAATACCAGATCATTTTGACAGTACTGCCAGTATGGTGACATAGAGCCACTTTTTTTTTTTTTTTTTTAAAGAAGGAATCATTCTGTCCTAAATACCCTGGAGAGCATATGTTTAAGTCTGTTAGTGTCATGATGACAGGTAACATAGTTCCTTCCCACTTCCTGTCTGTTTATTTGGGAACTCTTCACTCATTGTTAAATGAATCACCTTTTATCACTTAAATGGTAAGGAGCATAATGCTGGTTTTGGGATTCTGCACCATCATTATGTAAGCAAGCAGCTCCCAATTCCTACCAAGGATATCCTTTTCCTCGTGCGTATTTGCTTTCCACACAGCCCCAGAGAGAGTAGGTTTAATAATAGAGAAAAAGTTTAAGCCCTAAATTCTTTCATTTTCATCGCGTTTATAGAGACATACATGTTAACTTCATCATCAAGGAAAAATATAATTTTTCCCATGTCATTGTTCAAAGGAAAGTAACAACACTTCCATTTTTTTTTAATATCCTCATTGCTTTTTATTATCTTAGGTCCCATGTTTTATCATCTCCAGACAAGAACGTTATATGTTTTGGTGCCCTAGAATTCTACAAAAATGAAATCACTTGGTATATTTTCCCTGTTATCTAACTTCTACAATCAGTGTACTTATTTTGAAATCTACCACGCCATTTTATGGTTAGTACCATTGTTATTTCAATGGTACTTTATTATAAGGCTGTACAACAATTTGCTTAGCTATCCACCCCTGATCAGATAAACTTTATTTTGATTGCTCCAGAAACACTTCCAGTTTTAAATATACACTCAAGTGCTGTGTTTCTCTGTGGTGAAAGCGTAGCAGTCTACAGAATGAAAAAACAAAAAGAAATCCTTAAGCTTTTTCTTCATGGTTTCATTGAAAGATTTCTGTGTATGAGATTGAGCTGACGTTTACGATGAATGATAGACAACGGTGCTTATTTATTCTGTGCCTACCTTTGAATAGGTTTTAATTGCACGGTGGTGTACGAAGACAGTCCACTTGCATGGTCTCTACTATGGTTCAGTGAGAACTTCAGGCTCCAGGGAGTGTGTAAGGACCTTTCTCCCTCTGTCCTGGCTTTAAATGGCGACATATGTTAGACATAGAGACTGAAAGTGCAGATCTAAGTTATTATAGAGGGTTTTTTTTTTAACTCAGAACAAACTGTGAGAAGTAAACATTACCTCCTGGTAGCGTATCAGAGTAATTTCTAGCCATCAGGGGGATCATGTTTTAGTTCAGCTAATTACTAAACCGAAATAAGCTACAATTTATAATTGATTTTTTTTAGCTGAATGTTAGAAATCATCATCATCATCATCTCATGGGCATAAATAATACAGTTTGGGTAAATTATCTAGCTTAAACTCTGCCCTGTGATGTTTAATGCAAAATTTCTAAAATGTTAGTAAGAGCTCGGCTTGGTGGCATGCACTTTTAATCCTATCATATGAGAGGCAGAGCCAGGCAAATCTGAATGAGGTTGAGTCCAGCCTCACCTACAGCCACACCTCTAAGCCAGTCCAATGCATACTGAGACCCTGTCTCAAACAACCAAGTTACTGATAGTACATCCAGTATAGTGTTGTTATTATCACTGTTACATATAAAAAGAAACTTTCTCTTTGAAATTTGGGTTCTAAATCTATAGTTTATAGCAATTCCTGATAATGTTGGGTTTAGATATCAAGACCTCAATCCATAAGTCACTATAATTAATTACCTTCAATAATGATGTTTGCCTTTGAAATGCTTTTCTTTCTTTTCTTTCTTTTTTTTTTTTTTCTTTTTTCTTTTTTGGAATGTTTTTCTTTAGGGATTACTTCAGGTTATGAGCACTTGAGAGTTCATGAAAAAGCTGTGTAAATGCTGCACACCATGAAGAACGTCTTCCTCAGGACAATCTTATTCAACATTTGGATGATTTCAATTCTTAATTGAAGGGAAATTTAGCATTAAATGAATGACTTCAAAATGATACTCCAGATGCAGTGTCAGTCTGCGTTAGTTTGAGCAGAGTGGAGAGAGATTCTAGGTAACTCTGTTTTAGAGACAACAGTAGCCAGCAATCAAGGCTTAAAAAGACTCAAGTTCCAGTAATTGTGACTCTGGTCAGCCAGCCAATATGTGCGATTATTTCTCCTCTGGCTCCATAAATAACTATAAGTAAAAGCATGCCAATATTAAGTTGGTAAATTATGTCTTGTATTTTTGTTGAGTAAAGATTTTTCTTGTATATTATTCCAGAATTAGCCAATATACTATTTTTAGTGTGCATGCACCCACACATCCATTGAGATTACAACAGAGGGTCTTTCCAAAGAGCTTTAAACTTGAGAGTTCGAGTATTGGTTTCTAAAATCCTTAGCTAGGGTTTCCTCGCTAATTTTGATCCCTTGTACACCGAATCTGACTACATTATTTACTAAGAGAAATGTATTTCTCTTGGACCTTTGTCCAAGAGTCCAGGGAGGGTCCATTCTGATTAGAAAATTTCTGATTTTTAAATATTTCAGCAACAGTTACTCACACACGGAGATATTTTCTATTGTAAACATGGATTAATTTCTCTTGTGTAATTTCATATCCCTAAATCTGTCAAAAACACATGTAGGAGGATTGACTGCTGTATTTAGGGAGACACTTATGAGAAACACTAGCTACTAATACTCCTTAAAGGCCATATTCATAAAGTTTGTGCAGAGTAGAGAGGAGTTGGTTTAGAGCTAGAGGATTTGTACTATCTCCTTCCTAATTAATGTCAGACTGCCAGTTTCCTGAGAGCCAGCAGCAATCCACTGGATCACAGAGTCATACAGAAGGCTATCTACAAAACAACAGTGAAGACATTAATTTGAAATTAAAGGCTTAGTAGAAACAACTCAGAGACAACCTCTAAATGCATCTGAACTTTGGCTATCTTATTAGTAGAGACGCGCCCTCTTTTTTTCCCCAGATAAGCTTGTTGCAGAGATCTTGTGGAAAGTTCCTTGGAAGATAAAAAGAATCTTTCTCTCAATAGTAGGTTTTCCTATCACTTTAGAAAGCAGAAGGAACACTTCCTTCTGGAGAAAAGGTCAGAAGCTCACATTGTGTAAATAGAAAAAAAGAAAGAAAAGAAAAAAGAGAAAGAAAAGGAAAAAGTCAACTGGAATCCATTGACTTTCCTTGCCTGTGGTTACTGCTTGTGTGGTACCTTCCATCTAGCTTTCCTCCTCATATCTCTCAGTGAGAAGGCAGGGAGGGGAACTGATGCAAAATGGATGCTCACTGGCTAATTAGCTGTTTACTGTACCTTTAACCACAATATCTTTTCTTTGATCTAGGAATCTTATGTCTTCTTCCAGCATGTATGAAACCATGAAACTATAGAGACATGTAAACCAATAACGTATAAGCAATGTAAGAAACAGCACAGTTTTTGATAGAATCCAAATAAAGTGGTACAGGAAACAAACTAACTCAGGAAAAATATGTAAAAGATAGCCTGAGGCCTGAGATGCCCTTTATCTATATTTGATAAGGGGTCACTTAGTGTTGATTTCTTTGTCTGTTGAACACCTCCTGTGTGGTAGGCATTGTTTTATAGTACCAACTGAGGATAAAACTTGATAATTTCTCTCTGCTTTTGCTCAATTCCTAGACAGTGGAGCAAAAAAAAAGTCAAATTCATTAATATATATGCATTTAATTCAAACTGGTTATGAATTCTATAAAGGTAAATTAAAGGGAGGAAAATAAAAAATGATAGTCGTGAATGATAGCATCTTTCATTAACGGGATCCTGGGAGGTCTTTATCAACTGATGACAACTGGTTTGTCTTTAATAGAGAAAGAACATCACAGGAAAGGGAGGAGAGAGAATTAATTACTTCTGGAGGAATCTGATCTTATTGTAAGTTCTGCAGTTAGATGCGAAAGATACTCACTCTTTTGTTTTGTAACATTTAATTGGCTCACTTCCATTAGTATTTTTTAATGAAAAAGAGAGTTTTTAATATCACAAACATTTAAAAAGTAAAGAACACAGTTGCAATGCAGAATGGGTATTTGTGGGTTTCAAAATAACAATAATACAGATCCCTTAATCTAGTGACCTGTAGAAAAAAGGCATAAGTATAATCACAACTAACATATACTGTTCTTATTTTTACTAACACAAGGAAAATTCCAATATTACTAAAAACAACCATCTAAAGATGAGAGGAAGATGAGCATAAGAAAGTGAAGGAGAAAAAGACAAAAAGAAAACAATAGAAGAATTGTGGAAGGGCACTTATCTGCCAAGATTCTGATGAACATTTATTTCTCCAAGCATCAATGTTAGCCCTCTTGATTTTCTTTTCAGAGAAGGAGAGTTAGCCTGCCGAAAGGGGAATTCTTTGCTTTCAGTTTCCCAGCTAGCCAATGACAATGTCAAGGCTTGAACCTTGCAACAGTTTGTCCCCGGAGGCAGAATAATTGTGCAATCTGCAGGCCATATGCCAAGGCTGCATCTTCACGCTGCAGATGTCGCTTCCCTTATGCAACAGACAGCTTTGTCATCAGCAGATATAGAATGGCAGTATTACAAAGATTGTTAGGACCAGAAATGGGATGAAATGATGGGTGCCTTTTATCTACATTGTGTGAAAAGCCTGGCTCTACATAAAGTCTGAAGCACAGCCTACAAATTTATCCAGTCAATGTCACAGTAGAGAGCAGATGTGTGAGATCCTCATAATAAGATGGGCAGAAGTGCCTATCTCAGTCACTCACCATGAAGATATAGTTGGCCTGTGCTTTACTGCAGGTGCCCTGAGACTCTGACCATTCGGAAGAAAAATGATGAGGTGCCTGATAAAGATCTTTAAAGAAAAGGATTATTATCATCTTGGATAATTTGCTTTGTAAATGCTCAAAATCAAAGGTTTGCAATTACCTGGAAGAAACAAATTTTAATCTAATGAACTTTCAGATCTGTTGAGGATCAAACACATTCATACACTAGGAAAACAAAGAATACATGCTTCTGGAACCATTCCATGGAAGGGGCAGCTCAAAGCCTAAGAAGTCTAGCTTTATTTTTTCATATGCGCCTGCTCTCCACATTATTTGGGAAAGGGTATAAACTAAGCTGCCACATTAATCAGTAATTACACATTTCTCAAACTATTGAAGAAGCCAATAAATACTCAGTCTAGCTCATACTACATTCAGTTCTTAAACTCAGCATGTATTGATTTCGCCACTAGGATTTTATTCATTTGGTAGGGAGCATGTGTTGGATGATGGTCCTGGAACAGTGCCACAGCCATGTGATACTACGTTATGTGTAAAATAAAACCCACAAGCTACCATCAAATAGTTACAGATGGAACTTCAACTGGTGGTATACCCCATCTGAAGTATTGGGTTTTTTTTTTCATTTACTGCCTGATCCCAGCTCCCCAGCTCCCCTCTTCCCCAGGCCACCCTCATGTATCCTTCCCTCAATCCCCCTCCTTCTTCCCAGGGAAGGAGAAGTCACCAAGCGGTAACAACCCACCCTGCCACCTCAAGTCGCAGTCGGACTCAGCCTATCCTCTCTCATTGTTGCCTGACCACACAGTCCAGCTAAGGGAAAGGGATCGAGAGGCAGGCAGCAGAGTCAGAGTCAGAGTCAGAGTCAGAATCAGGGTCCCTTTGTTATGGGACCCATATGTTGGCCAAGCTGCCCATCTGCTGCATATGTGTAGGGGTGGGGGGTCTAGATCCAGCTCATGCTTGCTCTTTGGTTGGTAATTCAGTCTCTCTGTGTTCCCATGGGTCCAGGCTAGTTTGCTCTCTGCGTCTTCTTGTGGTATCCTTGAGCCCCCCAGCCCAGTTCCCTCTATCCTTCCTCCCATTCCAAGCACAAAACTCACCAAAGCCTCTCAGAAGACAGGTATGCTAGGCTCCTGTCTTCACACATAGCAGAGTATCATTATTAGTGACAGGGGTTGGCTCTCTCCCGTGGACCTTACCAACTATGTCAGGAATTAAGGGATTACAGGCTTAAGAAGAGAAGAAATACCCCAAATGATTTTGAAGAAAGGCTGTGAAGAGTTTCTGAATGTGATTTCCAGCTGAGGAGCCACACTTCACTGGGGTCTTCCTGTTCCAGGTCTTGCTTATCATGATTTTGAGTTTTGGCATAATTTATATACTACAACCCTTACAATATTCACTCTGCCAAATGAGTTTCTGGGAGATCTAATCACCATGAGAAAACACTATTGCCAAATGCGTCCATGTTACATTTATCTCTCATCTGTTACTACTTAGTAAAGACGCTTTGTGTCTGATTTTAATTCTTTAAAAGCACATTTCCTTTAAGTCCATGTTCCTACCACTACATGCTAAATAATAATTCTTGAGCTATTTCTTACGACAAGGTTTTGCAGAAAGCATCACCATTCTTATAGCAGTAGATCAGGTACTGAGTGAAGGGATTGGGGAAAATTTGCACAATGCAGCTGCATATTTTGTAATATTAATATATAAACATGTTAATAGGAAACTATAGTTATATTAGGAATATGTTACTCTAAAATATAAGATTTCATGATTATGTAAAAGTATGTTTTCACTTATTGAAGCTCCACTTTTTTTCCAGAGAAGATTTACAGTGGCTAGCTGGGTATCCTTCCATCTGGACAAATGTTACCACTTTATTAGAGACTCGCTGCCAGTGTTATATGAATACAAACAGTGAAAAAGGCACATTATGAGACACGTATGGTTCAACTGTCTTCTCTCTTACTGCTCTCAAATTCAAATATTATTTCCATAAAACATTGGACTTGGAAGAACAATAGGCAGTTTGAATATTAGAAAGCTACAGAATCACAATTCTCAATCTTGATATATCTCATAAGAAAAAAATCTGGAACTAAAAAAAAATCATGGAACTTAACCATTAAAGCATTAAAAACACAATTTTTAAAAGAATATGGGTATGCATATGGGGAACATCTCAAAAAGAGCCCAACAGAGTTAATAGGATGAATAGACTATCACCTGTTTTGAAATAACGATATGCAGAAAATGGAGATTCTCAGGGAACATTTAGTCCAATGCCTGTACTTTATAAATAGGGTGGCCAGAATCCAAACCAGTCACATAACATGTAAAGACCACAGAATAATGCATAAGCTAACTGGTGCTCTCTGATACCAGCTTGAAAGTTTTTAGTAAGTAGTGCACTTTCAGACCATCTACTTGTAGGGAAGCACTCTGTGCTGGAGTTCTGCTTTGATTCTCTCCATAGAATAAAAGTCTTGGAACTAGGACACATTTACTCTTTGAGGTTTTGGTGGAAGGCATTACTCTGATTTGTTTTGTTGTTTATGATGTTGTCTTGTTTTAAGTAACACAAACCAGCTAAAGAAACATCACTTAAACCAATGTCCAAGGTCAAATACTAAAAGGCCATTTGTTTCTAAACTAAATGTTACATAATTCAGATTTTTCAAAGCAGGTAGAACATTCTATGCAGTTATTTTTCTTAAGGATAGAAGAAATGAGAACATATGATTCCAAATAGTAAAAAAATAAAATCCTTCATCATATTCTCTTGAGGCTCTGCTGGTTAAAAGATTAAAGAATCTTCCTTAGGTTTCTAGAAATACTTAGTAACCCAGTTTCTCAAGATCCCATTATATCACAGCATGGTGTGTGTCTGAGATCTCTTGGATGGGAAAGCTTAGCCTCCGGAGAAAGAGAAGCCAATCTACTACAGGGAAGTGTCCATAGTGTGTGTGTGTGTGTGTGTGTGTGTGTGTGTGTGTGTGTCACCTTTAGTAATTAAATTATATCAAATGGACAATTTTTACTTTTCTTCTATAAAACACATTTTTAGAGGCCGTTCAAATACAAATTACCCACAGAATCATGCTAATTGGTTCTCTGGTAATTCAAGAAATGATTTCTTGATGAAGATGATAATGACAGACTCACAAGGGGCTAAGAGGAGACATATTGCTACTCATTGCTTAAATATTTAAATATAAAGCAGCTCTTTTCAAGGTTCAGGTGTGTTTATTAAAGGGATAGTAAGATCAATGCTTCTCTTATCCCCATAGTAAAAATGTAGAGATGAGTAATTCAAATATTGCAATATTTACTTTATAATAATAAACAGTAATAATAGGGAGTTTTCAGGGTCTAAGATGAATGAATATGTCCTGTTTAGCTCCATGGTGACAGTTTTCTCAAAGCATAAAAGATTCTCAACTGATCATATATTTTTACCTCTTGTAGAAATCTATTTGACTATTCTTTCTCAAAAAAAAAATGGTTCAGTTACCGTCTATTGTTATTAGTTTTGCTTGTCTTGCAGAGTGGAAGGTAAGCCGCTGTCACTGAAGATACCATGAACTTCAGACAGAGGTTCTAGAGGGTTCTGACTTGGAACTGACTTAAAGTCTTCTCCCTGAGGAGTAGCAACCATGGTACAAGATGCTACCTTCCAAAGGAAAGAAATAAACATCATTCTTATCCAGCTGCCTATGAACCTCTACAACAATCAACCTGGCATAATAACCTTAAGAATGCAGGAATTTCGCCTGGTGGTGGTGGCACATGCCTTTAATCTCAGCACTTGGAAGGCAGAGGCAGGTGGATCACTGTAAGTTCGAGGCCAGCCTGGTCTACAAATCAAGTCCAGGACAGCCAAGCCTATAACACAGAGAAACTTGGTCTTGAAAAACAAACAGACAAACAAACAAAAACAAGAATGCAGGAATTTCATGCGTACCTTGGCAGTAACCAACAGCTTCATAATTGACTTTAGACTTACTCAACAAGAAGAAAAAGCATGCCCCATCCTGGGAACCTAGTCAACTACACAGAGCCTTTGAAGTTATGCATATTGAAGGTAACCTACAATAGCCACTTTACTAAACCAACATAATCTAAAAATACATTCTAAGCATTTATCTTTATACCCAGAGTTAAGTATAATTCTCATGTTTCATCCAGAAAAGTTCTCTTCTCAGCAAAAGGAGACGATTATAGAAAAGTACAACCAAACAGAATGCCGAGTTCTAGAGGAGAGATCCAATGGATACATGTATAAGATCACTCATGCATCTAAGGCCAACTGAGCAATGAAGAAGAAGGAGGGGAGGGGAAAGAATGTAAGATCCAGAAAACCCAAGAGTTTGTGGTGGGATTGTGTCTTCTACAAATTTCAGAAGCTACAAATATAAAGTCTTACCCATATAATTGCCCAAGCATGAGCTGAAGAAAAATAATAATAGACATGATAAAATAGGCATGAAATTCTCACAAGACATCAACCCTACACAGAGACTGGAAAGAAACAGGAATGCTGAGAGCAAGAGAAATGAATAGTTTTCTTCAGGAATAGTGTACCAGCCTTTTATCCATATCAATAGTCTGATCAGAAACCATGCATACAAGCAACAGTATAGAGACTGAGTAGTTAGCATTTAAGTATTTAGGAATATTTTTGTCTGGTGTGTGTGTGTGTGTGTGTGTGTGTGTGTGTGTGTGTGTGTGTGTATACAATTTGTTAGAAACAAGAAAAAGAAACTTATTCTAAGTACTACTATTTTGTTTTCAACTTTATTTAATCAAAGGGTGAAACTAAGTTCAAGGTCCTGGGTCATAGAGGAGCCAGGGACTTCCCAATTTGCTGAACAGATTTTGTTATAAGGAAACAATTGTCTGAGTCCAGCCATCTTAGGGACAACTTGTGAGGAAACAGCTGTCTGGGCCCATCCCCCTGAGGGACAACTTGTAAGGAAATGGTTGTCTGTGTCCAGACATCTCAAGGACAACTCTATCTTGCTGGCAGAGTCAAACTAAGTTCATGTTCCTAGGCTCAAGAAGCTACTCCTATCGTGATCAATGGAAACGCCCTTGCTCAGGCCCTTATGTCAAAATATGATTGGCCACGGCTACAGTCCACTTCATTCCCCCTCATCTTATTTCATCCTTTAAACATGCTATACAATGTCACTTCAAGGTCACAGTTCATTTCCGGAGTCTGTTTTGCTGCCCTGATCCACCAGTAGCAGCTTGATTATAATACATTTTTGTCACCTTCATTTACCTGGTGCTTGAGTTATATTGAATTTAAGCAGACCCCCATAACATAATTAATGAAAAAAAGGGGGGGGGTCATGAATTTAAAAGAGGTAAAGGAGAGGTATATGGAAGAGTTTTTGAGAAAGAAATTATGTAATCATAGTATGATCTAAAAAGTTAAACAATCAGAAATAGTTAAAGCTATTGAGTAAAGACTTTGAGATCTATGAATCTGACCTTCTCTGGTTGTTGCTGCTTCTGCTTATTATGAATTTGCTGTGGAAGCTCAGTTTGTTCCAACGTTCATCTCTACAGTTTGCAGAAAACACAGTGAACTGAATCATGGTCAGTGTCATTCTCCTTGTCATCCAGTGTGACCCCTGCTCGACTGAGGGAAAAGTGAGTGAGTTTATCAACATCACTTCACTAGCAAGCCACGTGGAAGGAAAGAAACATTTCTTTCGATTAGTCTGTGCATGCAGCTAAGGTTTGAGAGGTCTTGAGGGGTCCAGAAGGGTACAGTGTTACGAACATCTTAGATCCTCAGGTGGACCTGTTCAGATGCAGTCTGAATACTTGAGAGGTGAAGCTTAATGGAAAAATTTTAAGCCATTTGCAATTAGCTTTCCTAGAGATTGTGGAATTTTGGCTCATCAGGGATGGCATTGTGTTTAGAAATACAAGCTTACTCACAAACATGTGCTGATGACATGATATTCTACCTTCTATTGCCTACGTCAGAGGCCATGCCACTGTCTACCCAACCTGACCTTGGACTTGAGTGTTCAAAACCATGAGCTAAATCAAACTTTTCTGTTGATTTCCCTAGGTATTTTGCTGAACAAAAAAGCTGACTAATAACTTGAAAATTGCCAATATATATATATAAAAAACTATTGCAAACATCTTGCAACCACAAATAAAAACATTGCCAAAGTCTAAGGCAAAGAGAGGACAGAAATACCAAGGCTCTGAGTCCACAGGGAGACTGATGATATACAAAACCCATCCAACTTCACCCACAGCTGGGTATCAGTTTTCTGGAAGTCTATTGGATTTCAAAAATCTTACAGCCACAGCAGCTACTTGATTTTCTGATGATCTTTACAAAGATGTTTGTATACTAAACAGGTTTAGAAGACATATTGTCTCTTTCAGAGACAAGGGACGGATCTATTTATTGTTTACTATGGAATATATAACATTCACAATTGCAAGAGAAAGTTGAGCAAAGTCTCCAGGATGATAGAAGAGACTCTTGTTCCTTGAGCATGGACTTTCTCTTATGAAAGCCAACAGCCTTTGAGAGCAAACATTGTTTTGTTGTTTGCTTTTCTTTTCAATATTAGGGCTAATGTGTTGGCAAACATGTGCTAATATGGTTATTACTAATGCTGTGAGTAATAAAGTCCAGTGTCTTGTATTTGTGTCTACTTATGAAATGTTAGGAGGCTAATATTTACATGGAAGGCAGAGTAAAATTTCAGACCTATGTATTTAAAAATAACGTGTGTGTGTGTGTGTGTTTGTGTGTGTATTTACCTACATGTATATAAGTCTACCACATGCCTACCTGGTGCCTATGGAGGAGAGAAAAGGGTATTGAATGCCCTGGAACAAGGTATATAGAAGGTTGTGAGCTTTATTTTGGTGCGGAGAATTCAACTCAGGTTCTACCAGCCAGTGTTCTTAACTGTTTAAAAATCTCTGCACTTCCTCCAATCAGATTTGCTGACCCAAGCCTCCTCCTGGAGAAGATAGATATGACCTCAACAATTGACTTTTATATTACAGGATATTCTCGTCTCTTTTGCTAATGGCATTATATCCAAAGCTGAGAACTCACCTCAACGCCAAGAGTGCTTGCATAACGTTCATGAAGTCTTTGGTTTCATCCTAACAATACATACAACTAGGCATGGTAGTGTAAGCTTGTAACCCAAGCATTCTGAAGGTAGTATGAGAAAAATCAGAGGTTCAAAGTCATCCTGCATGCACAGCAAGTTCAAACTCAGCCTGGGCTACATGAGACCTCATCACATTAAAAAAGAAGACATTTGGTCCAGAAATATCATAATATTTGGAAGAAAATAAGGTGATCTTTAGATATACTTTCAGTTATCTTGGAGTCAGTAGCATGTTTTGAGGGATATTGGAAGAGCTGAATATGTTGGTGATGTTGTAATATCATTCCCCCTCCCTAGGTGTTTGTATGTCTGTCTACCCATACAAGTAGATTAGATTGTAAACAATACATTTATAATTTATTATTTAATTTCTAAATATATAAATTATATAAATAATCTCTCAAAAGAAATTGGAGAGGGAGAGAGAGTGTTCTGGGAGCTAAGGAGGAAAGGGACTACCACCATGATATAAAGTGAATAAATGAATGAATGAATGAATAAATAGATAAGAAAAGAAGAAAATGGATTGGTTTAATATTTGCCTCTCAAACTTTCAACTCTATTTTCAGGAGTTATTAGTGGCAGATACATTGACTTCTATTAATAATATCTTTCCACTTAACATTTTTCTGAAGAAAGAATTGCAGAGGGATGAAGTTTTAGGTTCAACTGCAGAATTAACTCTTTATATGGCATGAATTAGAAAATATGACCTAAAATTCAAACTCTAAGAACTAAATTATTTGTCTTTTTAAATGTTGGTTTTCTAAGAGTGTGTCTCAGAAACATGGACAATGGGAATTAATGTTACAATCCTGATCAGAAACATTTACCCGCAGCTAGCTCCTCCTGAACATGAGGAGTCAGACTGCTGAAAACTTTTAGATAGAAACATGGGCATGGATGGCTGTACTGTGTTATTTTATTACTGACTATAAAAATACAGTATTTGAAAATATATATTTGAAAAACATGAATACTAACCTTTTTGTTTGCTATTATTCAGAGCTGGGGACTGTACTCAGAGCTTCCTGCATGCTAGGCAAAACACTGAGCATCACACCAAGTCAATGCTATAGTGCTTGTAATTTCGATCCTGCAACTACATATTGTTCTTGAAAAGGCCATGAAAAAAAACAAAATATAATGGAGACATATTCGCATATAGAGTGTCTGATTAGGAAAGAGAATGAAGGTGCAAAACATTAACAATTGGAGAACCTAGGTATGATAGATAGATAGATAGATAGATAGATAGACAGATAGACAGACAGATAGATAAAAATAGATATAGATATATTGTCATTTCATGTAATGTTAAATATATGTAATTTTGTCAATAAAGATAGCATGATGTTAAAATGATATACACCTTTAAATTTAAATGTATTTATATTAAATTTAAATTGAAGTTTGTTTTCTGGGATAGCCTTTCTTGATCTCACATTTGCAGACATTTTATCACGTACTATCCCTCTTCGAGTCTAAAGTTTAATAGAGAAGTAGAATTCAGACAATGACTCTGCCTACAAATGAATGGCGTCTAGTGGAACTCATGTCACCATGTTGAGGACTTGGCTTCCTTTTCTGAAATAATCATTTCACAAAAAAGTGAAGTTCTGATCAAGTACCACACAGGAAGCAAGCATTTCTCCGGTGGAACTCTGAGGACCATTGTATTCTGGGCAGAGAAGGATGAAGTGTAGAGTCAAAGGTTCCACCTCTCCAAGGAACGGCTGGAGCGAACAGAAACGTCCAGTCTCGCTAAAGATGTAGAAAAGGGGTTTTCCATCAGTGTAAAGGTTAGCTCTTCTTAATGAAATTACCAGTACCAGATGGCAGTGGAAACTTGCAGTGGAGATGATACCTCAGTGTTACAACCCTTTAGTTAAACCACAATCTTTTTTTTTTTTTTTTTTTTTTTTTTTTTAGTTTTTTGAGACAAGGTTTCTCTGTGTAGCCTTGGCCTTCCTGAACTCACTTTGTTAGACTAGGCTAGCCTGGAACTCACAGTGATCCATCTGCCTCTGCCTCCCGAGTGCTGCAGAGGGTGTGAGCGAATGCCCGAGTACTGCTAAAACACATGTTCCAGGGCTGATCCAAGCAGAGGGAACTTGGGGCTCCCAGAGGTCCAGAGCTGACTCAGATGAATGCGGCAGCTGCCCTGCAGAAGCTGGGCAAGCTCCACCCAAGACAGAGCCAGTTCTGCTATAGCTGTCTGGCCAGAAGTCAAGCTCGGTGGTCCATCAGAGAATCCTTTCGGGAGGAGGGGAGCCTTCTTTCCCCAGAATAAACGATGAGTCTCTGATGGTTATGAATTAGATGGTGGCGGTTCGTTCATTTCATGTGAAACAAGGATTTAGAAACCTTGAGAAGTAGGAGGGGTTTTGAGAATGAAGGTGTGTCATTGGCTGGGATTAGGATGCTGCAAAGCCGAATTTGGGCAAAGATAACAGGAGACAAGCTTATGTGACTGTCCACCTGTAATCCTGAGTGACTACCTGTAATCCAGAGTGACCACCTGTAATCCTGAGTGACCACCTGTAATCTTGAGTGACCACCTGTAATCTTGGAGCTGTGTCTTGTGTTCCTGAGGCAGGCACAGAAGACAACGAGAGAGCTTTGTCCCACACCTTCTGTTCTCAGGATAAGATTTTTAAGTCCCAAATGTGAGATTTCCAGCATTTGAAACTACTCCATATCAGCAGCTCCATGCCAGTTCCCCTAGAGGCTTGGTCCATGGGCCCCACACAAATACTATTTGCTTTATTTCTTCAGTGGCCTCATATAGAGTCAGGGAAATCCGAAGTAGATTATAATCCCCAACAAAATACATTCAATGAAACCTTTTTGAGAAGAATATTTCCTAGTCCTTAAGAAGTTGAGTTTGGGAGTTATTTTATGTCACCAAGATTATAAACAGAGATTAAAAAAAAAAAGATCGCTGAGTGCCTTCACAAGCATGGTCTCCTTTTTCTGAACCCATAGCATTTTCATAGTACGGTGCTCTATCAGGTCATAAACACTGTATGCTTCATCTTCTTTTCAAAGGGCATGAGCATTCTGAGTAAAACCCATAAAAATCAGACCGCAGATGCTTGAAAAAAACATTAGTTTTTAAATGCTTAAATCCAAGCAATAAGGAAGTCAGTATCCACAATATGTTAACATATCTCTTCCTGGAATCTACTTTCTGTAAAAAAAAAAAAACACTTATTGCCCTTAATCCATTCTTCACTTCAAGTTTTGTATGTCAGAAGTATAAAATATCAAAACAACAAAGAAAATATTGAAATCCTTTATAATGGAGCTTAAGAGATATATCATTAGATATGAGTGGCTACTGTGCAAGGAGAATGGTCTGCATTCAAACATTCAGTATCCATGCAGTAACACGAAACTAGGCATGGATATGCACCCGTAACTTTATTACTGTGATATGCACTGCCAGGAGGATTGCTCAAGCTTTCTGACCTCCAGCCTAGCCTCAAGTTCAGTGAGAGATTGTGAATCATAGGAATAGGATGGGGAGCAACAGAATGGGACACCTGATGTCCTCTTGTGCCTTAGCACATATGCCAAGACACAAACATCTGTACACACATGCATGCATACACTATGCATACATATATCATGTAATCATAGACCGCACATCTGAAAAAAACCAGCTCGTTATAATAGTTATAGTTTAATCAAAGGACTATGTAATGCTTTAGGAACTTATATTATTAAATGTGTGCTATTTAATTAAAATGTCTAAATTTTGAAGGGCAGAACTTAACCTAGACTATATTTATTGAAAGGATAATCATCTTAATACAATGCTGCTATTCATAAAAAAACAAAGCAAAAATGAAACATACTCTGGAGTTGAATAAGGAACTAACACGTGTAGTTCAATAAAAATGCATATACATGAATTGTATAATATATAGGAGTATATGTAAGTTTTCATATATATGAATTAGATACAAATAAACTATAGCACAGGACTCCAAATACTTACAAAAGTATAAAATCGTCTTTGGAGGAAAAATGGAGACAGCTAAAAAGTTCTAAACTTATGAATAAATTATTAGAATTGATGAATATGTCATAAATAGTAACACTACTGCTTCAGCACAGTGTGCCAGGTGTGCAAGTAGTTGTGCATGTGTATGTGTATAAGTAAGAAAAGACAACCAGAGAGACATGCAAAAGTGGGGATTGCAGATAAAGTTTCTTCAAGAGCTTGAATTCTATACTATAAAATAAACTATAACAGAAATCTCAAGCATTTTCCATTGGGGATTCATGCAGTCATGGAAAAAATTAAAAGCGTGATTAATAGCTATAGGGAATACAGGATAAGCTGCATCTTAAAGAGAATTCTGATTAGCATCATGCACTGACTGCTTTCAATATAAAATTATATCTAGTTTAAAATTCCCCTCACGCCACAGTTGCTACCTCTAGGCAAGGTTCTTTTTTCTCTCTGGGGTCATTCTTGCTACTTCAGAAAACAGGCAACTAGTCAGTAACAAGACACAAGAATATTAACAGAAACCCAGAGAATTAAGGTGCTGCACATGCCCAGACATGTGCAAAGTGTTCTTTTCTCATTCTATATATCCTTTCAAAGCCCGTATGTAGGACCTAATGGTTCAATGTGCATGTATATAACCATGGTACATATATTTGCCATTTCTACATCATACTCATAGCCAGGGTGACTTCAGAAACCCAGATCAAGTAATGTGTTGTTTGCTTGTTTGTTTGTTTGTTTGTTTAAATTCTCCAGTGACTTCCTACAGAACGTGAAGTAAAATCTGAATTTTCTCACATGGCTTGGTTTGCCTACTGTTCCATTCTTATTTCAATTCCTTTCTTCATAACTACCAAGTTCTCTCCCTGCTCACACTTTTTTTCCTATTACTATAATAACCTCTGTTCTTCCTTAGCACATGGACATTTGAACTTATTGACCCTACCAACTATCATTCCTATTAGCACTGTGACCATTTTATATCCTAATATAAATATGTATAATAATATAAATCTACTGAGACCAAGAAGAAGAAAGAGGATGTGGAGGAGGAGCAGGAGGAGGAGAATATATAGGAGAATGATGAAGAAAAAAATCAGTATTCCACAAGGTTCTGCCTTTCTCACTGTTCTGTGCTATTCTCCAGGATCACAATGGAATTAATTGTTGGAGGCAAAGTGGAACAGCTAACACAATGTGATAACTCAGCGTTGGGACTCAAACCTGTAGTGAAAATTCCAACTTTACAACAGCCAAGCTATGAGTGCTTGGTTGCAATCCTGAGAAGTCTCTTAGCCTCATTCATTCTTTATTGGATTCAAAAATAAATTCATCCATCCAGACACTTCACTGCAGCCTAGAGATCAAGCAGTGAACATAATAATACCACTGCATTTATGGTGATGTAGATGCACGGCACAATTTCAAGGAAGAATCAATGATATGCCCAAGTATGAGGTATATTTTCCAAATATTGATCAAGAAAAAAACTTTCTTAGGAATTCTTTAAACCTACGAACTTACTGAAACAAAAGCAATTACCAATGAGAAGTGATAAAGACATGTTAGAGTCTTCAGTTTTTAAATGCTCAGAGCTTATTTCGTACGATTTGTTCTTTTAGAATTTCATACAGGTATCCAGTGCATATTGATCATATCTATCCCAATTTCCACCAAGACTCCTCCCAGAACACCTCTACAACAAACACCCTTCCAAACTTCATATCTTCTCTTAACAACTCTGAGCCAGTGCTGCCCATATATACATAAGTTTAGGATCCTTCACTAGAGCGTGGGCTGCTTCTTGGAAGAACACTTACTCCCCCTACCTCAGCATCCTTTAACTGTATGAGTTCTTCGCCTAAAAGAACTTCATGAGAACTACTCCACCTATGTTGGAATTGCACCAGATTTGACTTTGCATGGACCCTGTGCAGTCAACTACAGTCATAATCAATTTATGAATGCAAGGTTACGGCATATCCAGAAGACGTTATTTCACAGTAGTAGTCCCCAACCTCTGCCTCCTACAACCCTTCGTCCCTCTCTTCACAAGCTCCCACAAGCCATGTGAGGAGGGGATATGACCTGGCTGACTCAGTTAGGCCTGAGAACTTCACGGTTCCTCAGGCTCTATGCTCAGACCTAGCTATGAAAGCAAAAAGGAGGCTGATGAAGGTTGAGAGTTTCACTAGAGAGATTCCTGTCCACTGATGCTCATTGCCGCTCTATTCTCAGAAGATAAGAAAGATAATCAGACTAAGGGATAATCAGACTAAGGGTTCATCAGCTGATGCATTGATAAGGAAAACATAGTATATATACACTTAGATATGTTTTTTTAATGTCCTCCTTCTGGTGGATAGAAGAGTAGATTACACAGTGAGCTGCAGAAACCATAGTCAACACTTGAAAATGATCAGTCATCCTCCAAGCTTCTCTATTGATTTTCTTATTCCTCAAGCACGCAGGGATTAGGAGATCTTGGGAAAGTAAACTTACACTTAGTTTGGACAGGGTCACTACTTCTTGCAATCTCTTATTTGCTATGTTTTGTACTTGTGCATGAAAATAAGGTAAATTATATCTCACTGAGATATGACACATTAGGAGGGAAAGGCTATTTCTTTCACAAGTCTTGATCACATTTTCTGTAAGTATTGTAGTAGATGCTGCTAAAATTATAATTTCTCTGTAATGTAAAACAAAGCAAAGACAACGACACTGAATTCAAACCAACCTCCCTGTGAGCCTGTGATTCATCATTTTTGGCTATATGATCTCTGTTTATATTACTTCAAATTTATGAGACTTGATAATCTCTTCTTAAGATTGTGACTAAAAATTTGCAATGATGTTAGCATTTGCTGTGTTTAGAGTGCTTTGTTGTTTTGATCACTGAGTTAAGTACAAAATACACACTTTCACATATACATATCCACCGCCCTCTGACATGTGCACACAACTTTATTTTTATTTTTATTTTGCATTGCACAGATGAGGAGCCTCATGTGTAGACTCTTGAGTCAGGCTTTTCTCAAGATCACATGACTGGTAAGTGTCAGGATACTCAACCAGGTTCCACAACAGTGGTAAGTCAGTGTGTGATGTGCGGTTGGTGCTTTCAGCATGGGTTCTCAAGAGATTGGTCAGATGGCGCAATATAGTGGCAGGCTGCCTCAAAAATAAAAAGAACAAGAAGGAAGGAGGGAGGAAGGAAAAAAGGAAAGAAAGGAAAAAAAGGAGTCTGAACTCTTGTGGTTTTGTGGAGGTTCCATGCTACTTAATGTGACCATGAAATGATGTGTTGGGAATGATGTGTTAGGATCAACGAATTGAAAAGCACTGGTGGTGTCTGGTTGTGTAACTTTCTATATCAAATACAGGAAGTGTTCAATAAAAAGATGGTTTCCTACATTACATAGATTCCTCATAATTTCATCATTTTAAATATATACACACATATATACATACACACATATATACATATGTAATTTATTATTTGAGCATTTTAAACATGTACACAGTGTGTTTTGAGCACTTCTTTGAGAGAAGCCTGTCAATGTCCCAGTAGAAAAAAACTGCCATGTGAATCAGAAGGTGGCAAAATCTTGAAAAATATGTCGAACCACAGTAGATGTATTTTCTTTTCTTAATAATTTAAAATGTTCTCCAAATACAGTTTTTGCTTTCTCTCCTCCTCCCAGTTGGGCTGCACCCTCCTCTCCCATCCTAATCCACTTGCTTTCTGATCCTCAGCAGAAAAAGAACAGACTCCTCGGAGATAACAAAACATAGCAAAATAAAATATAATAAAGTAAAATGAAAACTTTCATATCCAAGTTGGATAAGCCAAGCCAACAAATAATAAAAAAAAGAAGGAGCCACAAGAGAAGGCACAAGAATCAGAGAGCAGCTCATTTACCAATGTAAGAGTCCCATAAAGACACTCAACTGAAAGCTGCTGTATATACTCAGAGCAAACCTGGGTAGGCCCTGTGCTTGCTGCTTCAGTCTCTGTGAGTTTATATAAGCCTTGCTCCGTTGCTTTAAAGGGCCTTGCTCTCCTGCTGCCCTCCATGGACTCTGACTCCCCTACTCCTCCTGCCTCCTCTTCTGCCCGTTTCTCAGAGCTTGATAGCCCAGAGACTGAGGGTAAAAGCAAATATTACTGGTCTAAAATATGCAATAATAAAATTACTACTAATGGTATTCTACTATACTTAAGTATCAGTGTCTTAATTGGTCATCATCATAAAGGATTCCTCCTGCAGTGAACGGGAACACATATAGAGACCCACAGCAAGACTGGGAGAGAGAGAGAGACAGAGAGAGAGAGAGAGAGAGAGAGAGAGAGAGAGAGAGAGAGAGAGAGAGAGAGAGAGAAGAGAGAGAGAGACACCTTGGAAAAACGTGGTCTTAAATAGGACGTCTCCCTCAAATTCCTCCTCTCAGACTGTATTTTATTTTATTTTATTTTTAATGATTTATTTTTATTTTTAGTTTGTTCACTTTACATCCCTATGGCAGCCCACTCCCTCTTTACCTCCTGGTCTCACCCTCCCTCCTTCATTTCCTTACTCCTTCCCTAGTCCTCAGAAAGGGGGAGCCCTCCCCTCCTCACAGCTGACCTCAGCTTATCAAGTCTCATGTACATAGCCTGGATCCTCTTCTTCTGCGGTCTGGCAAGGCCACCCCATCACAGGGAAGTGATCAACTTGTGGGGGCCACAGTCAGTGTCAGTAGTCCCTACTCCCCATATTATAGGACCCAGAAGGAGACTGTACTGCCTATCTACTACATCTAAGCAGGGGGTCTAGGTCCTCACCAGGCATGGTCCTTGGTTGGTGCCTGAGACTCTGGTGCACCTCCTCTGCCTGGATTTGCTGGCTCCATTGGTCTCCTTGTGGAGCTCCTGTACCTTCCATGTCCTTCTGTCTCCCACCTCTTCCATAAGACTCGCTGTGTTCCACACTGAAGTTTGGCTGTGAGTCTCAGCATCTACTTCCATCCGCTGGTGGGTGGAGTCTTTCAGAGGACCTCTGTGGTAGTCTCTGTCCTGTTCCTTCTCTTGAGCTGCTTCCGGTGTCTATTCTATTTGCCGTTCTGAATGAGAATTAAGGATTCCCCCTAGGGCCCTCCTTGTTGTTTAGCTTCTTTAGGTCTGTGTATTATCACTCCTGAATATATACTTGAAATATGCTCGACCGTACAACAAGAATATTTGTTCAACTATGCTCATAGCAGCTTAATTAATAATAGCCAGAATCTGGAAATAACCGAGAGGTCCTTTAACTGAAGAATGGATGAGGAAACAGTGGTACATTCACACAATGGAATACTACTCAGCTATTAAAAACAAGGAAATCTTGAAATTTGCAGGCAAATGGATGGAACTAGAAAAGATTATCTTGAGCGAGATAACCCAGACCCAGAAAGACATACAAGTTATATACTCACTTATAAGCAAATAATAGCTACACAATACAGGAGAACTGTATTTTCTTAAGTGAGGATTATTTCTATCTTTTCAGAAAGAGCAGTGATGAGCTATTCTTGATGGTTATGTGAAACAGTTGTAAAGTTGGGGTTATTTATATTAATCCATATTATTTCTTTACTGGCAATCATAGGAACTTATATATTGCTTTCTCAATAGACTCTTGTCCATTCAGGAACTATAATTAATGGATTTGACAAGGATCTCAGTAATACTTCTATGCTGAACCAACACCTTCTGTGTGGATTTCAGTAAAGGCCAAGGATGTGACTTTCATCTAAAGAATTACTGCTAAGGCTGCCTGTTCTGCTGAGGTGAATGTGTGGTCACTTGAGTACTGTAAGAACATAGGGTGCTTCTAAATCTCCTGAAATTCAAAGGCATGATGCGTCTCAGCTTTCTTTAAATCCACAATTAAACCATTAAACAAGCAAACATATTTAAGCATAGCTTCACTGCTTGTTTAAAAGATAATCATACATACAAATGAAAAAGGACTCAGCATGTTATATTTATATATTTGTGCATATATGTGTATATAAACATATACATATCAATAATAATCAAAGCAAAAGAGGCTACCATTTAAGAGAAAGTGAGGGTGGGCATGTGCAAAGCTTGAAGGAGAAGATATTAAGTGATTAAAAGGAGGAATGTGAAAAGTGAAATGCTGTGATTATAATTTAATTTCAATAATTAAGTAATTCATTATGAAACATTAACTATGATGTGGCAATTTTTCTTTTACCAATTATCCTTACATATCTTTTTCTGGATCTAAGTTATTAAAAAATTTTTAAACATAGAATATAGTTTTTATAGCTTTGTTGCTGTATCCATTTTAGTTATTATTTGGCTGGTTTTCCAAATAAAAAATGTAACATATTCAAACCTTCAATAGTATGACATCAAATGTAGAAGCAAACAATTATCTTGCTGTTTGCCTGCCATGAAAATTTTAATTTTTAATTTATCTTTTTTCATTAGGTTCAAAAATATACACCCACTATAATGCAAAATCCTTATCACATAAGCTGTCTATGTAATGGATACTTTGTGAAGTCTAAAGCTTTATTAATGAATAATTCTAATTTGGCTTCAAGGTTAATGCAATATTCTGTAAACTAGATAGATATACTGTTGTGATAAGCAGTGATTTGTGAGATATTTTATTTAATTAGTAATTTCATAATGTCTTTAGATTTTTAAGTACACTATGGGATACCTGCAGTCTTCAAAAAAAATCTTAGTTATTACTACTCAAATTACAGAATCATGGATTTTCTTTAATATGCAAATTTGATTTAAAAATATTCCTTTTAATTTTAATTTAAATGTCATTTTCACTTCCCTCTAATAATGAAATGATGTTTCCTGAGGAGACACATACTATTCAGTTTAAAACCTGGATTTTCCTGTGCAAGCAAATACATAAGTAAGCAAGATATATGTAAAGAAAAGCAGTGAAATGAGATGCAATTATTTAGAGTAAATGAAAATATGTAGCTAAAACATAAGCCTGGGGCTGGAGAGATGGTTCAGCATAATCACTAAGGAACTGCTGCTCTTGCAGAGGATCCAGCTTCAGTTCCCAGAATCCACATGGTGGTTCACAACTGTCTGTCTGTACCTCCTACTCCATGGGATTGAATGCTCTCTTCTGGACTCTGATGGTACCAGCCACATACATGGTGTACATACATATATGCAGACAAGGATTCATACACCGAAAATACACAGAAAACAAAAATAAGTATTTACAGGAAACCACAAATCTGCTTTTCATTTTAAATACAGTCCTTCATGCTGTGTCTCACTAACTAAGAGATGAAATAGGTAAATTTTGGGTCAAAAGTCTTGTAAGTGGATTGGTGCTTCCCTCTTACCACTATAAGTCCTGCCTAGTTGGAAGATGGCCTCCTTAGTCTCCATGTCTACGAGGCTCAGCTACAGTCATCCCCATGTCCTCTCTGGAGCCCACCCTGTTGCAGGTCTATAGCCTGTTTCACATATGTCCTCAAGATGTGCAGAGTTAAAGACAGAGCAGAGACTGAGGGAATGTCCAACCAATGCCTAGCCCAACTAGAGACCCTCTCCATGAACCAGAGGCAGCCCCAACACCATTTAACATACTCTGCTTTGGTTTGACAGGAACCTAGCATAACCACCCTCTGAGAGGCCCAACCATCAGCTGATCAAATCAGGTGCTGAGACTCCCAGGCAAGCATTAAGCGAATCCTGTGGATTAGTGGGGAGGTGGGATAATAAGCACCCAGTGGGGACAGGAATACCACAAGTAGATCAACAGAGTCAACTAACCTGGACCCATGGACAGAATCACCAACCAAAGAGTATGCATGGACTGCACCTAGGTGCCCTACACATATGTAACGATGAGTAATCTGATCCTCGTGTGGGTAACCTAGCAAACTGAGCCGGTGCTATCTATGGCATGGGGGTGCCTTGCCTGGCCTCAGTGGATGAGGTTGAGCTCAGTCCTTATGCCTCTTGGTGTGCTGGCTAGAAAGAGATGGGGGATAGGAGGATGAAGGTGGGAGAGTTGGACCAAGTGGAGAGAGAGAGAGACAGAGACAGAGACAGAGAGACAGAGACAGACAGAGACAGACAGACAGAGACAGAGAGAGACAGCGACAGAGAGATAGAGAGACAGAGAGACAGAGAGATGAACTGGGAAACATCTTGTCTGGATCAGTAACAGACTTTGAAAAGGGACCCTTAGTAACATGGATTCAAATTCTGTGGCTCACTGGTACATATAGTTTTTCATGGAAAACAGGAAAGAAAGAAAGAAAGAAAGAAAGAAAGAAAGAAAGAAAGAAAGAAAGAAAGAAAGAAAGAAAGAAAGAAAAAGAAAGAAAAAAGAAAGAAAAGAAAAATCAACAAGTTTTGCAACACAGAGATTTGTTACTCTTAAGGAACAAGCTAAAACTGGGTTTAGAGATAGTATATGAAAGTTAAACCCAAATGTGAGGCACCAGATAAAAGAGTCTCACTACTTGTGCACTACTGCATGCCCTTGGCCTGTTCATCAATGTATCTGGTCATGATAGTGTATTAATTGAATTTTGAGACTGTGTTGTGATTTATTCAATAAGTGAAAGGAGAAAAATGTGTGTACAGTATGAAGGACATTGTCTGTATTGAGTTGATGAATTTTTACAATAATGTACTCCATTCTCAGAAGCTTTGCTAAACATAAACTCAAGATTCAATGTCACGCATCTGAAGTCTTCAGAACTAGAGTTTCCCCATAATTTTTCTCATTAATATACTAGGTAGGGTTCCATGGAGGAAAAGAACCAAGAGAACACATGATGTATACAACATAGGAGGAAGAGATTATTACCTTTGCTTACAAGGTAGGGGGATTGGTAGTCCAACAACAGCTGTCTGTATATTGAAAAGGCAGAACGAATTCATGGCTGCTAAGGTCAAGAAGCTAGATCCCTTGGCAAACTCAACAAATATGATACTGAAAAGCCTGGAAACCCCATGCGAAGTCACTGGTGTTGGGTCCAGTTCAAAAATGCTGAGAAACTGGAGTGGGATGTCAGTGCAGGATCTCAGCAATAATGTGCTCTCTCAGAAAGAGAAAGGGAAGGCTGGCCCTGAATAGGCATGGTTCTTCCTCCATGGACTTTCTTTTTTTTTTTTTTTTTTTTTTTTTTTTTGAGTCTCCTCTAGGTCACTGCTCTATATGTCAATTCTCTCAGGACAAGCGCCCAAAGACATGGGTGTCTATCATCAGTCTTGTGTATCTTCTAATCTTATAATCCAGTCAAGTCAACAACTAAGACCGACCATCACATTTAGCATATATTCAGTGTACAAACTAATGGACTCTGTTATTTCTTTTTCATGAATGATTATAATGTAGTTTAATAATATCCCAATTACTTTTTTCACAGGTCTCTCCTCTTTATTCCCAAATAATCATTCTCTACTTGCATGTTATTTTGAATTATTTATTTTGTATATTTTTTCTGTGTGTGAGCGTGCACGTGCACACGCTTAAGCATGCATTTGAGAACTGGGAGCAACTTGTGGGAATGGGTTCTCTTCCTTTCACTATGTATATCATAAGGAACAAACTCAGGTTGTTAGGCTCATTGCCTTCTGATCCATCCAACCAGACCATCATATAAATGCATATTTTAAATATCTATGATCTACATATAAGAGAAAGCATGCATGTCTAATCCTGCTATATTTTATTTAACGTGATAATCTCTATCCAGTTGCCTGCATTTTCCAACAGACAAGAGTTATTTTAATTTGTGGCTGAATAATTGTCCACACACTATGCATGTGTCTACACACACTGACTGGTCTCTAGGCTTAGTTCCTTTTTTTACTCTCGTGGATACTGAAACAATAAATAGGGACATTGCAGGTATCATGATATGTATGCTGACTTGGTTCCTCTGAGTCTATACTAGTGAGTAGAATATCTGCATCACACATTGGTTTGAATTTTAGTCTCTGGGCAGTTTCGTAAGTGATTCAGAACTTGCTCTATCTATTATAATTCAAAGATGATTCAAATGCTCATACTTTTGTGAATAGTTTTCTAGTTTTGATTGAATGGTATTTAAATAATATGGTACTTTTTCCTCCAAATGGCGAAAAAAACAGGATGATAAGATGATAAATTATTTAGAAATCTGAATCAAATTGAGGTCATGCTCTATTTAATGTGTACTGTAAGGTTAACTGGCTCCTTTTCCTTTTGGTCAGGACAGGCATAAGAAGATTAAAGAAATTTCTAGTTTTATCAAAAATCATCAGAGTCTTTAAACAATTCACATGAAATCCTATCAACACTGCAACGGTCTTCTCTTTCTGCTGCAGTTAAATTCTTTTTAAAATAAGGAAGAAATGTATAGAATCTTGCCTGACATTTTTAGTAAAGAAAAAAACTGCATGGAAGATTCTTTTAGTCATTTTTCTACCACAAACAGGATTTTTAAAAAGAATTATCTCTTTAATTTTTAATAAAAATAGAGTCTTCTCTCATACATACTGCCCACCATTCCACTCCCTCCACCCTTCCCAGATCTGCACACTTACCCTCTCCTCCAGACCCACTCCTCCTCCATGTACCTTCAGGAAAGAACAGGCCTTCAAGAGACAACAGCCAAACAGGACAAAACAAAATGCTAAATTTAAAAAGGCAAAAGGCATCATATCGAGGCTGAACAAAGCAACCCAAAAGGAGGAAAAGAGTCTCAAGAGCAGGTAAAAGAATCAGAAATACGGTGCCTCATATTTGACCATGTCCCCTGGAGGGGGAGACCTGGTGGCACTCAGAGGAAGCATAGCAGGTTACCAAGAAGAGACTTGATACCCTATGAACATATACAGGGGGAGGTAATCCCCCTCAGGAACAGTCATAGGGGAGGGGAATAAGGGGAAAATGGGAGGGAGGGGAGAATGGGAGGATACGAAGGATGGGATAACCACTGAAATGTAACAAGAATAAATTAATAAAAAATTTTTAAAAAAAGAATCAGAAACACACCCACTCTTGCTGTTAGACCCATAAAATCAACAAGTCAACATACATGCAACAGACCTGGTACGGACCCATTCAGGCCATTTGCTTGACACTTCAGCCTCTGTGAGCCTGTATGTGGCCTGCTTAGTTGATTCAGCAGGCCATGTTCTCCTGGTGTCCTCCAGTCCCTCTGACTCCTGCAATCTTTCCACCCCCTCTTCCACAACACTCCCTGAGCTCCACGGAAGAGGACCTGATGGAGACCTCTAGTTTAGACTCCTCATATAACGTCTGGATGTGGGTCTCTGCATCTGCTCCCTTCTTCTCCAGGAAAAAGCCTCAGGTATCAAATCACAGGACCCAAAGATTTCAGCTTTTCCTGGGAAAGATATATGTACTGAAATACGTCACCTTGCCATATTAACCAATATAGGAAAAATTTAAAATGAGGAGGACTTCCTATTTACAGAAGATACCCAAGGCATACTGGTTAAAGAAGGAAATGTGATACAGCAAGCATGTTTTGTAAACCTTCCTTCATATGTCTGATGTAAGAGATAAACGGGATGCTCAACCACAGAGGGGAGTATATACACACAAAGGAATTCTGACAAAATGGTCTGTGGCTTGTTCTAGTTCCTTTATTTTGTTGTTAGACAGGGTATCATGTCCCCAAGCTAGCCTTAGATTCTCTCTGTAGCAGTCTGCTCATGACCAAAACATCTGCTCATCCTCCCATGTCCATTTCCCAAGTGCTGGGATCATGGTATACATTCTCATGCACAGCTAAAACAAAATGTCTGTTCTGATATTGGAATCACACACATGCATTTTAATGGCTCTTCTATATTTTCCAAAACTATATAGTTTATAACCTTAGTTTTATATTTACGAAAGGCAGTGTTCATAGGTAGATATGCTGTCCTAGCTGCATGGCTATTCTGCACTACCCTACACAGACAACAGAATGTGTGGGCTACATAAGAGTTTCTCTTAAATGTATGTGTCTCAAAGAGAAACAAAAGTTCCACAGTCAGTTTGTCATCAGCCTCCACTGCACAAGAGCTGAAGTCCAGGGTCTTGTGAGTGTAACTCAGCTTAGGCTCCTACCCAAAGGGGAGTTCTGAGGATGCTCAGCCTGGAAAACATGGGACATAGTTTTTTTCAATTGTTTCCGACCTTTAAAAATATGTAGCATCTAAGCACAAAATTTCTTTTGAAGGAGGTTTTCTGCTGAAGGTTATACTGTGCTTTTCATTAAAACATAAATCTGTTGGCTGTTAAGCCTCCTATACAGGGAAATCAATGCAATCATCAATGCATGTGGTTCACTGGAAAATGTAAACTGCCTTTCCCACCCCCAAGAGGAATGGATTAAGTAATGCAGAAGGTTCTGCTCAGGCACTCTGCACACATCTCTCTGAAAAGAAGACTCTGCCTGCAAAGCTTCTCACTGTACCTGCCAATTCTCCCCCTTTTCCCCAAAACACAAACTCCCATACCACATTGAAGCATGAGTAATGCCTTTAAAGAGCCCAGAATATGTTCGTAATAATTGATACTTCAGCCTCTGGTGCCAGGGCTGCACGGATGGCATACTTTATTGTGAAAGCTGGTAGTTGTGTTTTTCTCCCTCTGGTATCATGCCCAGATGAAGCATGCCCACAATCAGTGTTGGCCCAGTGCAACCTGAATACAGAGAGTTTGCATCTTTCCGAGTGCAGGAGTGCCAGAGGCTTATATAATGGATCTGACATATCAAAATTTTCTTTGGGGCGGGGCAGAGGATAAACATATGATACAACACACACTGGGGGGAACAATTGTTTTAAAGAAATAAATTCTTTATTACCAGTGATAAGTTGACATCACTTTGGACTCTGTAGTTTAGCATATTTATACTATACTTTCTTTTAAGTTCTGGATATACACTTTTAATTTTTTATTTCATTAAAGACAAAAATATTTTTTCAAACTGTTTCTGCTTACTGAAGAAATTCCTATCCACTATATGTTACTTCAGAATTTATTTTTAATATATTGACATTTGCTTTGACATTTTAACTATAAAATACTGCATTTTTGTTTAAATAGCTTCAGTATACTTGAGATTACCACCTCAATAATGAAAAAGAATAGACAGTTGCAAAGGCTTAAAAAGACCTTTAATAATAGGAAAGTTGTCAGTCAACAAAGCCAAGTTCTTCCTTTTGAATACTCAGTATTTGGTATAAATCTTGTGTGTATTTTTAATAATATCTAACAAAGTCATATTATTGTGAGAATTAATGTTATTAATTAGAAATTTGTTATTCAACAATTTGAGATTTTCTTGGATATAAATGACAATAAATATAATTTATTGTCATTTATTGCATTTATAGCAGTTCAGTTGAGTGCTCTTGAGTTCACACAGTTCCATGAAGTTCCGTTCATGCCGTCAGTGCAGTTCAGTTTGTGGAGTTCAAAGACAGTTTTCCAAAGCAGTGAGGAGCTGAAAGTAACCAGTTTGAATCAGTCAGCTTGGGGAGGAGTATTGAGCCAGAACAGCTGAGTTGAACCAGCCAGCCAGAGTTCAGAAAGAATTAGAAAGAGTAAGCTTAAGTCTCAGAGGTTGAAACATTCAAGGCCTAGGCTAGCAGTAGGAGACTGGAAGCTGAAGCCTTCAATTTCCGGGCTTGGAGAAGATTAGGTTGTACGGAGGCTAGATACATCCATGCCTGTGCCTAGGGAAACATACTGAGCTCAGCCCAAGACTCATGTTTGCACAACTTGGGTAAGGCTCTCATCAGAAGAAATAAAAACATTTACAATGGTTTATCTTGAAAATTATTGAGATAACATTCGTCAGTACTGCTTGCAGTATTGGGAATTCTGGGAAGCAGAAACTTCCATCTGAGTGGCATGTGAGCAATTATGGGGGGAGGTATTTCATTGATTTGTCATTGATTTAGGAGGGCCCAGCCCACTATGGGCTGTACTATTCCTAGGTAAGTAGGCACGGGATGTATAGAAAAGTTATCGGAAAATGAGCTCAGAAGCATGTCAACAAGCAGCAATCGTCTGTGGTCTATGTTACTGACCCTTCCTCCAGGTTCCTGCCTTGAGTTCTTGCCTTGGCTTCCCTCCTTGATGGAATTTAACCTGGAAGCCAAATAAAACATTTTCTCTGCACATTGTCTCTGGCCATAAAATGAGCAAAGAAAGTTAGGACTCTGCTTTTGAAGTCTGACCAGCGAAATGGACAAAACATAAAAAATCAAAAAACACTATTAACTTACTTAACCCTTAGTACAACCTTGACATTAGAGTGTCCTATTTTTTCCTATTTAATAGTCAATAACTGAGTTTAGCTTGATTGGATAATGTGATTTAATCACACTAACAACTAATTAATATAGTTGACATTGACTGAATAAGCTTGATTTGATGAGAAGCCTAACATGTTTTTCCCATACTAAAACAAAACAAAAAAGCATATATTCAGTTGATTATAAGTTAAGACTGATGGGAGCCATTCTAGTTGAGACTCCTAACAGAAAAGTATATGAAGGCTAAAGTAGCTATCACCTGTAGCCAATCTGGACTTCCAGTGGAGGGATTAAGACACAAACCAACATATAAAACCTTTAACTCAACCCTTGTCCTGCCTACAAGATGTTCAGGGACAAAGATGGAGCAAAGATTGAAAGAATGGCCAACCAAAGACTGACCCTACTTGAGACCCATTTCCATGGGCGAGAACCAATCCCTGATATTATTAATGTTACAATACTATGCTTTTAGACATGAGCCTAGTGTTAGTTCACAAACAGATTCCAATAGCACACCTACTGCCTGTCAGATAAAGACAGCCGGCAGGCACCTCTCTCTCTCTCCATCTGATGCCTGCCCATCTGATTCTCTGTCTGTCTCTCTCTCCACTCTGTATTCTCTTCTCTCTTATTCTCTCTCACATTGTCTGTCTCTGCCTCACCTTTCCCATAATAAACTCTCTTGTGCCACACCTGTTACACAACATGCAATTTATATATCATAACACCTAGCACAGCTCCTCTGAGAGGCTTCACCCTATAGCTGATGGAAACAGATGCAGAGACCCTCAGCCAAACATTAGCCAGAGCTTGAGCCACATCACACAGAAGAGTTGGAGGAACAATCGGAGGAGCTGGAGGGGTCAAGGGCTCCACAAGAAGATCTACAGAGTCAACTAACCTGTGCTTGTGGGGATTCACAGAGTCCAAGCCACCAACCAAAGAGCATACATGGACTGGTCCTAGAACCCCTGCATATACGTAACAGAAGTGCAGTTAGCTCTTCATGTGGGTCCCCCAGCAGCTAGAGCAGTGGCCTTCTCTGACTGTGGATCTGCCTTTGGATCCCATTCCCCTGCCTGGGCTGCCTTGTCTGGCCTCAGTAGGGGAAGATGTGCCTAATCCTGCAGTGACTTAATGTGCCAGGGTAGGTTAATACCCATGGGGGATCTCCCTCTTCTCTAAGGAGAATAAGAGTGGAGAGTTGGAGGAGGGGCATGGGAGAAGGACTAGGAGGAAAGGAAGGGGGTCTGTGACAGTGATGTAAAGTAAAAAAAAATAAATACAATTTGTAAAATATCTAAATGAAAGAAATGATGTAGTTATAGTTCATTCTAACATCCCACATGGGATGGAGACTGTAACTCTGTAACTTTGCTTCATGTCTCTTTCATTCTGAAACACTTTGCCCAAAGAGCATCTCTTCATTTGCCATTTGTAGCTTTTCTGTCATTGTATAGAAATAGTATCATTTTCTATAGTACTTGATTTTACTATCCAAGGATTATGACAAAAATAGGCACACCAGGGTGGTAGAAAACTCTTATGGATTAGACATGAAGGCCTGTCTACAGGAAGGAGTATATTTTGAATAAATAGTAGAGTACAAATGAGAATATGAAAGGGATTCCTAACCTAACCTGGTTGCCAAGGAAACTTGGAGAGGCTCCAGCTTCATAGTGTTCTCGTGAAGGAGATATTGTTGACCAAAGCACTGTGGTCCACAGAAAGCTTCCCAGGTAACAGCAGCAGCAGGCACAAAGTTTGTGAATATGTGCAAATGAACATGGGTTTCTTGGAGAAGTAAATTAGTCCACTGAAATAAAGACAAAGAAGAGAAGGATGCTTTGAGTTGGAGCTGTAGAAGTGAGCATGTGTGCTTTTGTACAGGCTTTGGAGGGCCCTTTAAGAATTTGGGAGTTTTTCCCTGCTGGGGAGTCACTGAATTATCTTTAGCATAGCAGTGATGTAATCATTCTTTGGTAATCTTGGCTGCTTTACAGAAACATCACTCAGGTGAGCTTCAGCAACTTAAGAGTGCTCCTCATCCCCCACATTCTCTTAATAGTAGTCTTAACTATTGAAGCAATGAAAATGTAGCTATGTTCCTCACTTAGCTACTGTAACAGAGTCCCCCATTAGATCCTCCCAAGTACTGTGAACAGAGGTAGTAGCTCTTCTTCCCAGGGAGCTGCTTAAACCTTGTCATTTATAGTGGTGCAGATTCTTTGGAGTCGTGGACATCTTTAGCTTCTCATCCTCCTGATTCAGTGATTAAAGTCAGTGGTGATTGGGCAAGTGCTACAAGAGGTCCTTTGGCATAAGGGGTGGAGCACAGGAGGGGATTGTGGCCATTTGTGCTAGGAATATGTAGAAAATTACCTCTGAAGGGAACATTCAATTTGAAAAGGGTGCAGCATGAGTTTCAGATGTTGTCAGCAGAATCAGAGTCCCCATCCTGTTGTCATGGCAACCATCATTCCACTTTAATATAAACTTGGGTCTGTATTGGACATTCAGGGGAGAACTGAGTGATCCCTCAAAGGATATGTAGTTATTCTTGCCTTGCTTTCTGCTACTGCTACTGTTACTCTGACTGTTGTCATCAACTGACAGTTATTGTTGGTCAATTAGCAGAAACCAAGCAAAAGTAAAAGGACCCGCTGTATATTTTCCCTAGTTAAATATCTAGGAAACTCGCAGTTTATCTTCTGTGAAAATCACAGTGTGGTTGTAGAGGAGTAATAGTTTCCAGAACCCCAAAGCATCTAAATTCCAAGTTCACTTATGTTAAATGATTGGAAATGCTTCAGCATGGTTGTTCAACATATGTAAAGTGGAAATCTCTGACCTATGGTGTTTCCTCATGCCACTGAGGGACTAAGACAAGGCCTGGGGGTATTCACATAGACCTTTATGAAACAGGTGTGTAAAGCATAGGATAGTACCACATTTAGTATAGATTGCTACTAATAACTTTAAAGTTAAACCTGTTTTTTTTTTAAAGAACATGAAGCATTAAAAGATCATTAACTTTGGGATATTGACATCTTTAGGTAGTTAAGATTCAGCTACTTATAATTTTACTTCCTCATCTCTTACCACAGTATTGATCATTGGGAATTCAGGCAGAAGTGGATCTCTTGCTTTGCATTGTGACCTCAAATGTTTTCATTTTTAAAAATCACATAAATTTGTAAAGATTACAAATTGCTGTTACTTTCCTGTCAAATGTTATCACTTGACTTGTTTATTTTATAATATATAGCAGATGGATATTCCACTCAAATACTATATCAGATTATAGAAATATAAGAACAAACCAAGATTTCAATCAGTTACTCAAGAAACCCTATATTAGGTCCAAACAGGGCGAGATTACACAAGAAAGAAAACACTCTATACAATTCACAAGTATATGATCCTTGTTGGAAATCATGCAAACTATAGTGAATGAAAAAAAATTCAGCAATTATGTGTATAGTCAGCAGACTGTAGTCATGAGAAGGGGTACCAGTTGTAAGAAACATCTGTATGGACTGCAGGCACAGAGGTAAGAGGAAGGCAAGAACAGACCAGCAAAGTGAAGGAGATGGGAAAACAACCTCGAAAATGACAAGAAGTTGGATTAATGAAGATGAATATAGATGCCACAGGTTAAGAAGGTATTCACACTTGTTTATAAAAGTAGAGTGGACAAGGACATCAGATGTAATTTGCATACATTAAACATGCTCTTCATTATGTATTGTTCTTAGACATATTCACCAAATATTATTCTTACCTCTTACGTGTCACTTGATGTGTTTAAATACAATCTATGATCCATTTATGTGGTTTTGTGACACAATTTTCATTTTTAATTTGTGTGTGTGTGTGTGTGTGTGTAGAAGGAGAGAGAGAGAGAGAGAGAGAGAGAGAGAGAGAGAGAGAGAGAGAGAAGAAGAAGAAGAAGAAGAAGAAGAAGAAGAAGAAGAAGAAGAGGAGGAGGAGGAGGAGGAGGAGGAGGAGGAGGAGGAGGAGGAGGAGCTTGTGACTTTCCTTCAGGTAAATATCGGACAGAATGTGTGAGAAAGTTCAGTAATAGGGAAAATAAATAGAAGGGTAGAGAAGATTATTAGGTTGAATGAGATCACCTATGCTCAGGGGGTATGGCTATAGATGATTGAAGATTGCAAAAGATAGTGCAGGAAGCAAAGGAGAAGTAACATGATCGGCGAATAATTACAGATGTAAACATCTCCATGGTTCCCTCCCTTTCTAACTCTTTAGGGCGTGATTTGTTTTCTCTAGTACCAAGGCTCTGGTAAAAACTATGTAGTTTTTACCTTGAAATTACAGTTCCTGTTCTTTGCTAAAATATACAAATTGTAGGCAAGATGACACAGATTTTCATGATTTTTATATCTCTAGTTAGAGGCTCCTCAGTTCATTTATTCACTAGACCAGAAACTGCTAGGACCTGGGCACACAAACAAAGATTATCAGGGTGTAATGTGTCTTGACACTCCTCCTACTGAGACAAGCTTATACAGGTGACTATGTTGAAGCTTTTCTTTTGTTTTTAACAAAATCTCAATCATTCAATTTACTAATGAGTACTTGGGGGCCAGATGCTGGGGTGGAAGCCTACTAGCTCAGAGAGGCAGAGAAGGCACCAGCTGACTTCCTTCTCAGCTGTCTAGTTTCTCCACTTTATCTTCTTTCTCTACATTTTCTGACATTCTTCCAACTTTCCATTTTATTCCAGTATCAAATCTCCCAAACTGCTTAGTATCATTAATTTTCAAGACAGCAGTCCATATCTGCCTTGCTGCAATCCAATATTTACCAACATTAACTTATTTACTATTTAGTTTCTCATAATTCTCTCTATAGCCAATGTAACCAACACAGGTCAAAAAAACATGGCTACTGCATTTATCTCACCTTTGTCTGGATACCTGGGAAGTGGATGGAGTTGACCTCGCTCCAACCTGAGCTTCTGAAATGCAGTCTCTTATTTAACTGCCTTGGTTATTTAGACGCAATGATTATTCTCGGTGACTTCTTCCAGCTCTTCCCTCTGTACAATAATTAAAACACATATTGTTCTTACACTCTCATTTTTACCAAATTATTATTCTTATCTATTATGTGTTACTTGGTATGGTTAAATATAGTTTATGATCCATGTATGTGATTTTGGAACTCAGTTTTTATTTTTAATTTGTGTGTGTGTGGGGGGGGTAGTGTGTGTGAAAACACATGAGTATTCCTACAGAAGCCAGAGAAGAAGAAGAAGGTGTTGGTTCCCAGAGACCTGGAGCTACAGGCAGCTGTGAGTCTCCCAATGTGGGCGCTGAGAACCAAACTCTAATCCTCTGGAAGAACAATAGGCAGTCTTAAATGCTGAGCCATTTCTCCAGTCCAAAATCTCTTTTTTTTTTTAATCTTTGATTGTAATTACAAAGTTCTATTTTTTCATACAGAGTCATATTAGGGCTATATTTGAGTCCCTTGAAACAGGAAATCTCAAGTTGAGCTGGCTGTGTTGTTTCACAGGTTTACCATTTTCTATAAACCTCCCCCTCAGCCCTCTTTTGCTCTCACCCTCACATCTAATTGGTAGATTACCATCACTGACTTTATCTGCTGAATATCACCAAATCTCTTAACTGACTTAAGGGGCTTCAGCATTATCAGGATGTCTGTATCTTCCCCTAGATGGTTCCAACAACTTCTAATTTACTCCAGCCATCAATGGTCTGTCCTTGCTTTCAGTTTCAATTCTAAGCTATTTGACAGGAAAAACACTCTACTGACTGGCCAGATCTCTTTGCTTTCCCTTTTCTAGGCAGACGCATAAGGTTTAGGCTATCTTTGCAATAGAAACTGCAGTATTAATTCTTAGATTGATCTTAGGCTCTGGGAAGGTTACATCTTATGTCTTCCCATCTATGTAGTTCATGTTGTCCTTGATTTCAAAACAATATTTCAAACTTAGCCCCCAAGCATTGTGATTGAAGGAATGCATCATCACACTCAGTTTAGGAGGCCTCTCCTCTCTCCTGACAGAGTTACCCATGTCTTCTTCACACAGAAACTTAAAGCTAATGTTCACACACACACACAGAGAGAGAGAGAGAGAGAGAGAGAGAGAGAGAGAGAGAGAGAGAGAGAGAGAGAGAGAGAGAGAGAGAGAGAGAGAGAGAGAGAGAGAAACAGAGAGGAGAGGAGAGAATGTGTCTGGAATGCATTCTTAAAACTTCAAATCCTCCCACCCCAGTGACATTATTGTTCAAACAAAGCCATAGCCCTAACACTTCTGGACAGTTCCACTAACTGAGGAATAGTCTAGTGTGTGTGTGTCTATGTGTCTCTGTGTCTCTGTGTCTCTGTGTCTCTTCTCTTCTCTCTCTCTCTCTCTCTCTCTCTCTCTCTCTCTCTCTCTCTCTCTCTCTCTCTCTTTCTCTCTCTCTCTCTTCAGTTTTGCTATATTCTAGCCCAGGCTGGACAAAACTGTCTCTCTTTCTGCTCTCTTCTTCCTGGTGCTGGTGTTACAGGCCTAACCCACTGTACTAGTTACCATTTCTCACTGCTAAGCTCAAAAGCTCAACAGAAACTACTTAAGGAAGGATTTATTTTGGCTCACATTTGAAGGCTGTAGCTCATCATGACTAAGAGTTACAGCGGCAGGAACTATAGAGGCAGCTTCTGACAGTGCTTACTTAGTTAGGAATCATACACAAACACATCCTGGAGCTCTATTAGCTTTTTTTCCACTCCAGCCCATGCATTGGTACCCAGCTAAGTGTGTGACTCTATATTTTAATAAACTCAATCTAAATAATATGTCAGAAGCATGCCTAGAAATATGTTTTCATGATAGTTATAAATTGTATTGGGTTACAATCAATATTAACCATGGCAACCCCTGTCTTAATTACTGTTCTATTGCTGTGAAGAGACACCATGAACAAGGCTCATAAAAGAGAGTATTTCATTGGTGGCTTGCTTGGAGGGTTGGCCCGTGATCATAGTGACAGGAACACATAATCATATCACTAAAGCAGTAGGTGAGAGCTGTACATCTTAATCCACAGGCAACAAGGCAACAAGCAGAGAGAGACGTAGACAGAGACAGAGAGACAGACAGACACACACACACACACACACAAACACAGAGAGAGAGAGAGAGAGAGAGAGAGAGAGAGAGAGAGAGAGAGAGAGGAGAGGAGAGAATGTGTCTGGAATGCGTTCTTAAAACTTCAAATCCTCCCACCCCAGTGACATTGTTCAAGCAAAGCCATAGCCCTAACACTTCTGGACAGTTCCACTAACTGAGGAATAGTCCAGAGTGGTCAGGACCCTGAACCATTTGGGAAAAGAAGGAGGGGACTGGAAAGAAGAGACGCAGGGGAGTAGCCAGAATATCAAAGGTACAAGATGGGGGTTATATTGGGAAGAGCCTCTGGGAGAAGGGGAACCCAAACCCTGGGCTGGAGAGTTCAGGGTAGGGGTCAGGTATGTCAGCCAGGAGTACTCTGGTAAGAGGTAGCAACTGAGGGATGCTGAGAGAACCTGGCAGCCATGTCTGCTTTGATATGTTAAATAGATGCCTCAGCCATTTGTCCTGGGCTTGAAATTTAACAGATGTGTTCATCTAGCAGATGAAAGCAGTGAGAAAGAAATATTTGTTTGAACATTTTTAGTGAACATAACAAATTATCTTAGTACACAAACTAGTTCTGTCTGTTTTTATAACCCAGATCAGCCTGCGATGTGTGGGAGTAGGATGCAGTTCCATCAACTCCATGAAATTACTTGGGAAGATATCTATGCCTTATGAACGGAAGTAAAAGGAGGAAAATCTTAACATTTATTTCTATGTGCTTTTTAAAACTCAAATAGGGTACATATTGCTTTGCATTTAAAGAAAATATATTAGAAATATTGATGAGATAAATTTTTTGGATCTCACAGTGGTTTTTTTGTTCATTTTAAATTTTGCTTAAGTAAACTTTATTACTTCTTGATTTCTGTACTAGAGAGCTCTATCTATCCTGTTACAAAATTGAGCATCTTGCATTTCTATGATTGGTAGCATACTGTGTTAGAAAAGAGACAGTGGTCTGCAAGATGAAGCATGATTTCTTCAGGGCGTGGCTACTGATGTAGGGCTCTATCTTGGGGCAAAGATACTCATAGAATTGTTATAGACTTCACTCCATCATGCATACATAGATTAACAAGATTGAATTCAGACATCTAAAGAAAGCCAGGTTTGGGCTTTCTTAAAAATGTTTATGTTTAAAGTCTTCAAATGATTAAGCAGCCAACAAATAAATTAACTACACTGTAGTCAGAAATGATTTGGATAATTAGCAAAGTATAAAGCCATTTATGTATTATGACAGACAGACACATTTTGGTTGTAACTTACCCCAGCAACCAAAAATATTAAAATCAGAAAGTGGCAGGATAAGTAGGTACTGTTTATCTTTGGTGCCTTCTGTCCCATTGTATATTGTAGCAGCCAAAAACTGACAGAAACGGCCTTTTTCTGGTTAACTCATTGCTTCTCTGGATAGTGTCTCACAGTGGTCATTAAAATGAAGATCATTGGACAAGAACTGGAATGTTTCTCAAATTAATTTATTTTTCTACTATTTTGTAGCTTTATAATTTCATATCTTTAATGACATTTTTATCTATTAGCTAAGTATTTTCCCTTTACTCCTAAGCACAAGTCCTTTTCTTTTGTTCTTTGCTACTGTCTTAAATAAGAAAGCAGGCAGCTTCATTGTAAACTCAACCCCATATTAACCAGTAATATTATTCATCTGTGCTCCTGTTATGGTCTTGCTAGATATAATTCAATTGTAAAAATTTTTTTCCTGCTGTTAGTCCAAGAATGTTAACCAATCCTCTGCTATGTTATGACACAAATATGAGTGTCTGTTGTCCTTCTCCACAGTGAGGATTTCAGTACAGATCACAATGATGACGCTAACATGTCTGAAGTTTGTCTCTTTTTATAAGCTTAAAAAGATTCTTGTGAGCTTCAGGAAACTCGGATCCTCATCTCACCAGTCAAATGGACTCCAGACAAGTAATCAATAGCCTGTCAATCACTAGCCTAAGCTTTCCACCTATTTATTTCAGAGGGTGGAATTCCTCCCCAGTTCCCTGGTTTTGGCACTCCCCTGCCCCCAATTACCAAGACCATGAGCCTAAAATTCCATGGGCCTAAAAGTTTCAAATGTACACCTATGAAACTTTATACTCTGTCCCTAATATCTACATATTAGTATCTGGCCAAGCCCAGGTGTTTCTTACATCCAGGACTGCTCCAAAGCAGTCAGCCACAGGTGCTTGGCTCACTCAGATTGCTTCAACTAGGCCGCAGGTGTTCTCACACTTCCTGGACAGCAGTGAAACAGCCAGCTCTCTCAAGGGTTTGCCAGAAGCTCAATTTTCGTAGGGCCCCCAAAAATGACACTGCCCTCAATAGCAGGAAGCAATCCAAAGAACATAAGACCTTCATTCAGGACCCACCAACCATCCCTATTTCCTCATTAAAAAAAAAAAGATGTGTTTGTTTGTTTGTTTATATATTTATTATGTGTTCTGTGCTCTGCCTGCAGGACAGAAGAGGAGGAATGTGAGAGATTTGGCTGCCCTTCCTTCATGGTCTTAGCAATTGCTTGCTAAGATATTACTGGCTGCTCCCACCAGATAAACCAGGTGAGTTCATGATATAAAGATCCCTGCTACCTCTGACCTCTGACCTTGCTCATCTCTCTCTCTCTCTCTCTCTCTCTCTCTCTCTCTCTCTCTCTCTCTCTCTCTCTCTCTCTCTCTCTCTCTCTCTCTCTCTCTCTCTCTCTCTCTCTCTCTCTCTCTCTCTCTCTCTCTCTCTTCTCTCCCCCTCCCTCCCTCTCCCTCTCCCTCTCTCTCCCCCTCTCCCTCCCTCTCTCCTTCCCTCCCTTCCTCTCTCTGTCTGTCTCATTTCCTCTGTTTGTGTGTCTGTTCTTTCTAGCTTCCCTTTGTCCTCAAGTTCTTTCTCTCTCTGTCCCTGGGTGCCCCGTTTCTCTCCCTCCCTACCCTCTCTCTCTGCCCTCGCCTCTCACTGTCACTATCCCTTCCCCAGGCCCCCTCCCTATCCACAATAACATTCCTTTATATCAGAAGTGATATGTGGCACATAATCATCTTTACATATCCTAACACTGGTGATTAAACACGGAGACTTTCCGATGAGAGACCAGCATTCTACCAATGAGCCACATCTGTTAGCAAAGCACATTAACATTTTCCAACCATATTTTATCCTCCTCTGTCTGCCTATCTGTCTGTCATACATAAATGGCTTTATACTTTGTTAGTTATACAAATCATTTCTGATTATGACATAGTTATTTTACTTTTTGATTGTTTAATTTTCAAAAATTCGCAATGATTGATTGTGTGTGTGTGTGTGTGTGTGTGTGTGTGTGTGTGTGTGTGTGTGGTGTTTCTGTGCATCAAGGCATGAGTTTGCAGGTCTGAGAATAATTTGGGGTGGCTGGCTCTCTTCTTCTATCATGTGAGTCCCAGCATCAAGAACTCAGCCTATCAGGCTCAGCAGGGAATGCCTTTACCTGCTGAGTCATCTCCCAAGGCTTGTTTATTCTTAATTTATAATTAATAATAGGTGTGATGACTACTTGCTAGATGGTATTCTATAACCCTGAGATTTTCTGATCTGTATAATATTTCCTGTAATTGAAGATGCCTGGGAGGGGTTTTTTAAAAACATAAATTCTCCAATGCATAGAAGAACTGAAAGTATTCCAAAGCTAATTATTTTTCCTAATTAGTTGCCTAATTACATGGCCAGTCAGCCCTAGATTTTCTTATGAAATAAGACACATTCAACATACATGTTGTTTCTATTTTCTTTTTTGTGGCCTCATATTTTCTAAAGAGCCATTTCATTTATTTTTCTGGGGGAAAAACAAAGAAAAAAATATATAAAGTTAATGTATACCCAGACATTTGCAACTTTTCCTAAATGTGCTTGATGTGAGAAAATATAGTTATTCCATCTTACAGGGATTCTGTATTCACAATGCATATGTGTCTTGCACAGTAGAAAAGTTGCTAAAGCAAAACAACAATAACAGAAGTAATTTCTGAATTCTTCCAGTGTTTTCACACACTGTCCAAAGGTCACTTGCAGCAATAGGAAGACAGCCTAACGGCAACATGCTATTGACAGAGGAAAATGATTGATGTGATTTCATGAATTTTCAAGTAATTTAAATAGAGAACACATGCTTTATATGACCTCTGTCTGCAGAGTGAGACCCAGGGTCTCGCCTCACATCTCCAGCATGCTGTCGCGCGGGTATTGATGTGGCAAGATAAACACAAAGGTTCTGTTTGCTCCTTCAAGGAACATGGAATTGCCGTTAATATGTTGACTGACATGGAATCTTCTGGCTCTCCGCACTCAGTTTGGGGGCAGCAAATAATAATAATAAAAAAACACTGGTATCACAATGACTTATGGATGTAATTATAAATCATGATTTTCTAAAACATGTCTTCAGGGGGATGAGAAATACTTTTATATAAAAATTAACCTGATTTATAATTTGTATCAACAATATTAGCATGTAACAATGTAGTTAGGTCTTCCAAAGTACTCATAAAGATTAAAAAATTGCCCTGCATATACTGCTGAATTTCTTCTGTGAGGGCAAACAGCAATCTGCCCTTTTCCTAAATCAACCGAAAGGGCCATCTTTATACAAGTACAGAGTAGTTTTTGAGGGACTCTTGCAAATAGAAATTTCAGTTAACCAGAGGCACACATTCTTGCATTCTACAGAGCATCTGTGACTACAATTTACATCTCTGCATACAAAAAAAAATGCTTCAAAATACAGATTCTCAACCTCCATTTCCTTTTTCAGTTTCCATGGGTATTGGTACAGTAGATTTTGAACACCATGTTCTGCGTGTAGGAAATTCTTAAATAATAATGCTGTGTGCAGTGTTAATTCTCTGAAAGGTTAAAAAAAAAACCCTCAGTGTGTCTTATATAATGTGATCTATTTATACTCTGTCACTAAGGAGTGTCAGCTGCATTTATGCAGAGAGTGAAGAGCAATTCATTTGCACCTTCTGTCCAATTGATCGTTAGCCGTTACCCTAACTGATGGACAACTCTGAGCTACTAGCAAGAATAATCCAAATACAATAAAATATTTTAAGCTGAAACTCTAAAAAAAAAAATGTGAGCAGAGCAGTAGTGGTAGTAGAATTTTGAAGTCTTCCTCTACTGTGAATTAAAAAATTAAGCTCCATCAGAGTATAATATAATAACCACAGTTACTAAGGGGTCATTGAAGTTGCAAACTGCATGTTTTCCACACTTGCTAGTGACTCATAATACGATGTGATTTATTTAATTTTTAAACAACGTGAATCTCTTTGACTATAGAACCTTCCTTAAATTGTGGCAAATTAGGGGCGAGGGGGTGGATTCTGGTTTGCACAGTTCTAAAACAAGTTTTCAAAAAAAAATGTTAAGTGCTCTCCCTGTGTATGTGTAGAACTGAGTCCACCAGTACTTCAAATGTTTCTGTATTCTCAGCCTGCCCTATTTTTGTGCTTCCATTTAACTCTTGAGTGTTTTGACTGCTTCTTGGTATTTGCTGTCTATTTGGTGTTCAGGGTATAGCTTCCTTTGCTCATTATAAAAGATGTTTAGCTCCAGTGTGTGCTTGTGTGTGAGATGCCCCAGGGACCCAGCAACAGCAGCATATACAGAATTAGCTGCCAAGACAGAACACATTCCCACTGTTGCCACAAGTTGTGTATCCTTCCGCTGTGCGTGCGCTATTGCCCCTTATAAAAGGCAGGACCTTCCTCTCCTCACGTTCTGCTTTCCTCCACCCTTGCCCAGAAACAGCCCCTGTGTACGCCCTCTGCAATAACATCCTATGTGACATCTGTCACATGTGTCACTTATGGGATCCCTTACATCATAACCGCTACTGTTACACATGTTCACGTCTATGAAAACTGAAGAAGTGAAAATGTCCACGATGGAGAAGGCATTTGACTGCTCAGTAGTTGATTTAGTTTCTGCATTCTCACTGTTTTCACCCATCCACGATTCTTCTGTCTTCTCCATTCTCCTCAACCCAGGGCTTCTGTCTTAGGCATCAGAACAGTGAAAGCGAAGGACAAATATACAAAAAAAAAAAAAAAAAAAAAAAAAGAGGATTAGAATTGGTCTTTATTCCAATGCTTTCCAGATTTTTTCCTTCTTCTTATGTGACATCAATGCAAAATAAACACAGTTATATATGTAGAAATCTTGATTCTCCTCTACATAGCTGTAGGGACAGTGTCACCCTTGGCGCTCTGAAGGGCACTTCAAGGTTGCCCAATTCAGACATACGTCCACTGCACAAAAGGACACTGTTCAGAGATTGGCAATTAAATCCTTTGAGTCTTTTTTTTTAAATTAGTGGCTTTAAATTACATTAATGGATTTCAGTTTGATTCAGTTTTATTTATTCTTTGCTTGTTTTATTACAGTAAAAAGATGCCACTTATAACCTTACAAATTACATCCCTTTATATTCCTCTTGTGTAGGCGTCTTTTAATTTTCTGTAAACCTTACAGTGTGAAGTATTAATGAGAAGTGGCCTGCAATTCAAGAAAGGAACACAAAGAGAAAGTGCTTTGAAGAATAGAAATGCAAACAAATGCAGAATAAGCAAGCAAAATAGATTGCTCTAAATATATATACTTTTAAATATTAAATTAGATGTAATTTAAAACTCTTCAAATTACTAATTTATGGGTGACAGTTGGTTTCAAATGTACTACTTTTTTTTAACATAGCTGAGGCTCAGATGTATGTTTTCCTTTGCATTTTTTTCTGTAGGAATAAAGCAAAAGCTTTTAAGTATATTTAACAATGTTTACCTAATTATGAAGTAATATATAATAGACAAAAAAAAGGGTGTCGAATTATTTAAGTCAAATTTGACTTAGATGAAAGTGGAATACTTTTAGCTGAGAATATTTGCTTTTACAGTAAATATACTCCCCTCCTTTTTACCATCTGCAAACTAAAAGGTTTATATAGATGCACAACTGTCATACTAACTCTAAGCTTCTTCATTGCTTCACAGGTCATATAGTCTAGAGTCTTTGTGGTATAAACATTATTTTAACTGCTAGGAGGCCAATAAAGAAATTATGTGAAAAGGGTGTGAAAGGCAGGATTTAACATATTTACATAAATCTGCATAAACACATCCAGAAAATTTTCACTTCCCAGCCAAATTTAGTTTGACAGACAAGAGAATTTTTATTCAAATTATAATTTCGGATGGTAACATTCATTTAGGAGACTCCTGTCTTATGTACTCACATAAGATTTTGCCTTTCTTTCTATATACACATTGCAGTCTAATGCCTTGATTTGGAAGGAAGTATTTTTCAGTATTTGTTTTCTTCTACTAAACGGGTGAGTTTCACAAATTCAGAGCATCAGGATTGTCAGAGCCATTTTAAGTGCAGAACATACCTTTGACCAATGAAATTTGCACCATATTTTATCAACCTTTTCAAAATAATCTTTCTAATGAAAATCTTCTATACAAACACAAACATGAGCTTGGCAGTGGCACCATTCATAGAAATATGACCAAGAAAGAGAAATAAATGTGAAACTATCATGTTTTGAGTTGTTGCATTGCTGTATAAGTAACACTATCACAGTCCTGTTCAATGTTTCAGATCGAGGTGTGATTTTTCATTCAGAAAAGGAGAATATTTAGTTATGTTTTACAGTTAACAATTCATATTAAGTTCTATAGAGATAACACATAGCATTTTCTTACATCAAACATACACATGTAAAAGAAAAAAGAATTCTACATACTCAAGCAGCCTATATTTTACATAAGTATGTGCATTAACATGTGTCATTCTGAGGTTTCACAGCATTTTTGCACTGTGAAATTTCTAGAATATTATAAAGGAATACTAAAATCTCTGTATACTTGGGGCTTTCTCTGCCCCGCTCACATATGTTTCTTAAAGATAATCTATGATTCAATGTAGGTTTCCACCATGCTTTAAAGTTCTGGAAAGAAAATCTCTGCAGCCTCTAATTGTATGGATGCAAAGTCCAAACCTTGTTAGTATGCCAAGGAATGGTACTTACATGTTCAAAATTATAAGTGCATGTAATCTCCCCAACATAAACAACATGGTGATTCCTGCATTCCATCTGGCTTTTTCTCCCTTTAAGCGGTTTCTTGAACAAAATTAATTCAGGAAGTATAGAATCAGAGAACTGTCTCTTTGGCAAAAATCTTTAATCTTTAATTACATTTAGAACCTTTGAGCTAAAACTTAACATTGCCTCACTAGGCAATTCCCTTTCCCTCTCCTGACATATAGCTCCACCTAAATAAAGGTCTTTTATGTGTTCTTCCTTTAATGTAAACAAGGGCAATAAGTTCAGCTTGCTCCCATAGTTGTCCCTTTAATAATATGCTTATATTAGTCCAATGTCTTATTCTATTTACTACTTTTCTCCAAACTTAATCTCTAAATTTTTGGAGTGATCATTTTTCTAACATATTTTTCTATTACAGTAAGGACAGCAAACGTCTTTCAACACCTAATTGCAATTGAGCTCTAGCTTGCTTTGATGAATTATGTCATCTTCTTTTGAATTATGTGCTATAATATATGCTTCAATATATATGACTATCAGAATCCCTCCACCCCTCCCCGTCACCTCAAGATACAACTACCTGACCATGACCTCACTGCTTGGGAGCTGACATCATGACATTCACTCATTTATTAACCATGACTGCCTGGTGATATCTCTGATAATATATATACACATATGTATTTAACATTGCATATCTATATAATTTCAGTAAAACCATGCCCTAGTTGCCTCAATTAAATCGCAAATTCCTCAAGGCAAATTCTAAACCAGCCCTACACAATGCATTATAAACAAAGAAAATCTGTGCTGATTGATTATTTAATTGACTGACAATAGCAATTTAACTATGGAGGAACTTATGCAGCATGAATGTGGAAACTTGCAAATGCTTTTCCCAGATCATATTTTCTTAAAATTTTCACTGTCCAGGAACCACTATGAGAATTATCATTAATGTGTTTATAGATTTATTTGCCTTTGCCAAAAAAGCCATGTATAAGATCAAGATGTGAAAGGAACATGAGATGAATAAAACTTGCTATGCTTCTATTCCAGATTTCTGGATGTAAAGAATGCTGCTTCTGCCAGGGCTGCCAAGGAAAGTTAAACGTGTGACTTCAGTAAGTACAGAGTAAATACATTTGAGACTATCTAACATAAATCATCTTTCATTTTAGTACAAATTCTCACAGCCTTTGATATTCTCGTGCCCTCTGTGATTTCCAGTCATTTCAGACACAATAGGTCACTCCATTTTTACCAAATCTGTTTAAGCATAAATTAAAATAAAGCATAAATAAAAATTAAAATATTTTGCATATAGGGGTTAGGGTCTAAGAATGTAGCTCAGTGCTAGAGAATGGGTTGAAGATGCACAAGGCCATGCATTGAAAGTTAGCACCAGAAAAAAAATGTATTTAACAGACATATTTACACAGTCATATACATTGCTGTACTAGTCACAGTAGCCAACACATTCATCTGCTAGGGACCCCTCAGCAGATGAATAAACACAAGTTGGACTGTTTATGTAGAGGAAAAATGACCAGAAAAAAAAAAAGAAGAAAACAGAGGTATCAAAAACAAGGTAAAATGATATATATGTATAAAATTTTCATAATAAAGCTCTGTTTGTGTGTGTGTGTGTGTGTGTGTGTGTGTGTGTGTGTGTGAGAGAGAGAGAGAGAGAGAGAGAGAGAGAGAGAGAGAGAGAGAGAGAGAGAGAGAGAGACAGACAGACAGACAGACAGACAGACAGACAGACAGACAGACAGACAGAGACAGACAGAGACAGAGAGTCACTATATAGCTCTGGTTAGCCTGCAACTCACAGATATCTGCCTCACAAGTATTCACAAGTGGGCTTATGCCACTATCCTTTACAGGCTCTGTTGGTTTAAGTAAGAACAGCGCCCATGAGCTCAGACGTTTAAATGTTTAGTCACTAAGGAGTGTAACTGTTGAGTGGATTAGAAGCATTAGAAGGTGTAGTAGCTTCATTGAAACAGATGTGGCATTGTTACGAGAAGTGTGTCACTTGGGGTGGGCTTTGAGGTTCCCAGAGTCTACACCAAGCCCCTCTCTCTCCCTCACTCACTCACTCACTCACTCACTCACTCCCTCTCTCTCTCTCTCTCTCTCTCGCTCTCTCTCTCTCTCTCTCTCTCCCTACCTGCCTATGAATCAGGATGCAGTTCTCATCTATTTCTCCAGTACCATGTCTGACTTCTGCCATGTCCAGCCATGATGATAATGGACTAACCCTCTGAAACTCTAAGCAAGACACCAACTGAACGTTTTCTTCTATGGTGTCTCTTCACAGCAATAGTACAGTGTCTAAGATACATACTAACTAAAAGTATTAAAAAAAAATCTGTGTTCCAATAAATATTTGGGTAGAAAGTTTTCAGTAGATTGATTAAGAAACATAGCTCTCAAATCTCATATTAGAAAAAAATATGACTCATGTGAGGGTTAACATTTTAATAGAATTATTACTATGTCAAAATAATTTTAGATTTCGATAGTGTAGGTTAAAAAGGACAGCAAAATTCAATTGCTTCTAAAAGTGTGAGAATAAATATGTATATGTGAAACAACTGATGGAAAATATGTGTAACTTTCAACCAATCTTTTTAAATGGTTATTTCTGTGAATTTAATTAATTTCCCATAGTGGAATATATGTATATATATATCACATTCTCTGACATCATCGATACACTTTTCTGCAACACTCACATACAACAAAATACCGTTTTCAAAACTAAATAACTTTTATGAAAGAAAAAGAGAATTCTTTATTTCTTGTACCTATGTTACTCCATGGAACATCCATTTGCTGCAAATAACATTCCACTGTTAATTGACTAATGAGACCTTATGTGATTATGTGTATATATGTACATGATACAAATAGATGATGCTTATAGATGTAGATAGATACAAACATACATACGTACATACATACATACATACATACATACATACATACATACATAGACAAATAGGTACCTTGCTCTTCTCACCCATTACCTCCACCTTGATAAAATCTGTTAGATCGCATTCCAGAAGCCAGCCACCAAGGTCTATTCCTTTATTTGGCCACTTCCTCCTCCTGAGGCCGACAACCAAAGTCCTGCTATCAAAGTATTTAAGTCCAGCCATCAGAAGCCCCCTTTAGTTGCCACAGTTAACATGGCCTGTTAAAATTAAACGCCTCATCCTAACATGGGATTTCCCTTTGACTTTTATAAACCACCATTTGCCTACGTACCACATCTGTCTCCTTTCTGTCCAGAGGCAGTTCTTTGTTCCCCTACTCTGGAACAAATATCCCTTTCCCTCTCTTATTTCCTGGCCTTTTTCCCTCTGGAGCAAAGAAACCTCCTTTGTTCTGAGAACTTGGTCTTGGGGGATCCTGAGTCAATACCAATCTCTTACAAGGCCTTCTTAACCTAATTCATATTTCTTCCCTTTTTTGAGCCACTCAAAGAGTACCAAGGCGATTCATTTTTCTTTCTTTCTTTTTCTTTTGTCCTTTCTTTCTTTCTCTCGTTTTCTTTCTTTCTTTCTTTATTCATTCATTCACTTTACACCCCTCCCTCCCCTCCTTTCCACCCTCCCTCCCTTTTCCCCAAGCCCCATCCCCTGTTTCTCAGAGAAGGGGAGTCCCCCCTCCAACCAATCCCAAAGCATCAAGTCCCATCAGGACTGAGCACATCCACTTTCCAGTGGCCCATCGAGCCAGCCCCAATTTTGGGAAGTGACCAAAGAGCAGGCAAAAGAGGCCATGTCAGAGACAGCCCTTGCTTCCCTTATTACAGGACCCACATGGAGCCTGAGCTGTCTATAGGCTACCTCTGTTTAGGAGGCCTTGGTCCAGTCTATGCATGGTCCTTGGTTTGTGCTTCAGTCTCCACAGCCCCCTCTTGGCAGTGATTAGTTAGCCCTATTGGTCTTCTTGTGAAGCTCTTGTCCCCTCCAGTCCTTCTACCCTTTCCTCCACTTTTCCACAAGACTCCTGACACTATTAACGGTACTTGGCTATGCTTGCAAATGGGAGCCTTGCATAGCTGTCCTCTGAGATGATCCACCTATCAGTGGATTGAAACACATGTTGAGACTCACAGCCAAACACTAGCCGAAGCGTAGGGAGTCTTGTGGAGATTCCTCCTTCTTAAGATTGGTCTACTTGCTTCAGTTTGTCCAAGAGACTCCTTCAATTTCTACCTCTACCCAGAGACTTCCATCTCAGAAGCATCCAGATCTTTTCTTCTTGATGAATTCATAAACCACACAGCCTTAATTTCTCTGGTTTTGTGTCAGGCTCTTTTGTTTTATACAAATTTCATAATAGTCTGTGGTTTCTTCATAAAATATATTCATGCCTCACCTTTGACCATGTCCCCTGGAGGGGGAGACCTGGTGGCACTCAGAGGAAGGACAGCAGGTTACCAAGAAGAGACTTGATACCCTATGAACATATACAGGGGGAGGTAATCCCCCTCAGGAACAGTCATAGGGGAGGGGAATAAGGGAAAATGGGAGGGAGGGAAGAATGGGAGGATACAAGGGATAGGATAACCATTGAGATGTAACAAGAATAAATTAATAAAGTAAAAAAAAATCTTGGAAAATAGTTTGTTTATTTACACTGCTATATAAATCATGTCTATATTATTCACATCTTTTAAAAAAGAATGCCAAAAGCTTGGGTGCAGGCAGAGTTGATGGCCAAACTCTGCCAAGATAGGGAAAGCATGTCCTCAATAGTTCCTGCCTCACAAATATGTCGGTCAGATATACTGGTCCAGAAGGCAGAAGATGATGCTCCCATGCTTCAGAGAGTTATGGATGATTCTCCAGGCAGCAAACTGTCTCTGTCATTTTTTTTAATTTGGAAACTGCTAACCTGCACTTCTTATTTACTCAAGTAATTAATTTTTACTCCTTCCCATGTCTCTGATGAGGTTGAAGACCAAATAGTTTAGTTTCACAATTAAGCTTAGTTGTTTAGGCGTTAAGATGTTTTTATGTCTAAATAGATGTTTTAAATTCATACAGATGAGATATGATAGATATTGAGTTACATTCAGAATTTTAGACTCACTGAGATAGGAAAATGTTTTCTTCAAGGTTGCCAAATACAAACAGCCAACACACTATGAATATAACATGAATATAATTCCTGATTGTTCTGTAGTTCTTCTTTCTAAATGTAGTTTAATTTAAATATGTGTAATAATATAAATGTATATGTAAAAAAAGAAGTAAATTTTAAAAAGAATGCCAAAGACATCATTAGACACATAGGCATAGCAAGGAAACACTTAGTGAATGATGAAACGCCTCCTTGTAGAAATGAGTTATGCCCTTTCTGAACCATATGGGATCACATTTTTCTTATTAATTGTCTGATAGAGATGCTATGACATATATAGATATACATACATATACATATATAGACACAGATATATATGATAGATCAATATATAGATAGATACACAGATAGATGATAGATTAATGTTCTGAACGATTTCCATTTGTTAAGAACTCTAAGTGAACTGATAATGAATTAAACAAATTTGATATATTAAAAGGTAAATGAAAAAAGACAATTGGAGATAGTCTCCACATGCACATCGGCCACCATACACATTTGTGGAGGAAGGAGAATTTGTTTTAGTTTTCAACATTTGTAGTGTCTAAGAGGCTGCATATTATGTGTAGATATCATGAATACTCATAGTTAACAAGGTATTTACAAATTCAGCCAGTTTGCAGTAGCACCTCATATATTCTGGGACTTAAATATATAACTGAGGGTAATAATGTTTGCATTTATATGCTTAATATAAACATGGGAAGACAAATAATTCTTTGAGTGTCTTCTGTATAGAATTAATTGATTTTGAGGGTTGAAAGCATATGCTATTCTAAAAGTTGTATGTATTGTTCCACAAAATAATTTATTATTGATGGGGAAATAAAAATATTGCAATTCATTTATTAAAATTATTTAGCACACATACACATATATTAAAACATCAATGAGCATCCATAATGTTAGAAAGTAACATGAGCAGAATAATTACATCGTAGATATATTTGAATATTAATCAGTATTTTAAAAATATCTGTCTCTAATACTGTGGTTCACAGGTCATTCTATACATTTGATATGTAGACACCCAAACTCAAACACAAAACTCTGCTTCTTCTGATTTTTATAGCAGTAATCATAGGCCTTTGTTTTTAATATTTTAATAAATATGACTCAGAGCAGTACTATTATACATCACCAAAACCCTTTTGTCTTTCTCCCTATAGGAAGAAAAAGAATGTGACTATTTCCTGCCTAAAAGTTGATATGTCAAATCATAAGCACTTTCGGGCTTGCCTAATACTGTCCCGTGGTCAACTATTCAGTCACTGTCCCTTCTCTGAGATGAATAGGGAGCATTATAAAGAGTTGAGAGATTGGAGTACTGATACATGCAGTAAATATATTACATTTCTGAAATCTTAAAGTATCAACAGTTACTCTACCCTCACTGAATATGCAAATAATAGTAATATCTATGCAAAGTACTGTTTTCATGTGATATAATTAAAGATAGAAATATATTTAAATAAATTAAGTAAGCACCTATTAATAACACTGCTTATTATTATTCCTCTTCACTTATTATCATTATTTGAAAGACTGTCTCATAGTATATATATCTCAGGCTGGCTCTACTTACAATCACAATTATCCTTCTTTAGTCTCCCGAATGCTGATATCACAAGTATCTACCACTGCTCACTTTCTGATTTTGTATAATTTTCTTTCATATATATATATATATATATATATATTAGATGTTGTATATTTGCATATAAATATATATTTTAGGAAATAACTGTCATTTTAAGTAACAGGCTAGATAAACTTTATCGTTAGTATCAAAAACACAGTTATATACTTATCCATCCATATACACAAATAATTTTATGTACTAATAGTAATGTATTTAATATGATTTTTGTCTCAAAATATTTTGTATTTTAATTTTCCGTGATAAATTTGGTGAGTATATATAAATGCATTGAAATACAAGCTTTTGGAGCTGGCAAAGATAGACTCAACAAAGTACAATTCTAATACATTCTGATGTAAGAGACTGGGGCTTGCATGTTATGTCATATATACAACTGTCTTACTATATATACTTTGATTGACCAACTGTCATCTAGATATCAAAACTGAGAAGTCCACATGTGTAGGAAAATTGTTTAAAGTAATGACACATTAGCAGTGATGGCCTGTAAGCAAAGAGGAATACTTATTTCTTGATATATCTTTAGGTTTCTCCTTGAGGTGTATCTTCTATTATTAGCAACTCAGTAGAACCTAAGATGTCACTTGAATTTCCCCTCTCGGCACAGCACTTGCATGATTAAGCAGCCACAAGAGCTAATAATGCTCTAAGGTTGCTTTTAGTCACAGCTGTGTTTAAGTAAATCAGGGTGAAGTGGGTGTTGATGAAGGTGGTAGTTACCTTAAAAGTAAGATGACACAGGTTGCAAAGCACAGGCTTTCGCACAAAGTGCATGCTGCCTTGCACACTGTGGAGCTGTTTCCAGGCCCTTTCTACTTCACTGCTGTTCTTACAACAATTGCACAGCTTGAGTGAACTGCAGAAACTCAGCCGAGAAAGTCAGCTACTATCTAGGATATAGTAAAATTCATACATTTATGAGCCAAATTGTCAACCTAATTAGCTATTAGTGATGTTAATAATCTTAGCACTTTACTTACTAATGGTTCCAAGCATTTTAACTTTAGGAAAAAGTTAGAGCATTGTCAACAGAGAATTTGTTTACATCTTAGAAAAATCTGTTCATGTGAAAGAGTTCAGAAATCATCTTCATACCACAGGGGAAAATAAACACTTTTGTACTGACTGAAGAGATTATTTTCCAACTTTAGTGCCCACTGGTGAATAACTGGAAAATGGGTATATCCCTTCGGAGTCATTGAAACAGAGGTATGTGCAGAGCCATCTGCTGAAGGAAACCAGCATAAACATTTTGACACCATTATGTAACACTTTTTCATGGAATGTATGGAATGTACATATCAAAATAAATATTCATTAATGTTAATTTGTATGTTTAAATTTGTGTGGAACAATCAATTCATTATACATTTTATATAGATAAACTTTAGTGCTTATGTAAGAATATGTAATGTGCCTTACTTTAATGTAGCAACAGCTAATCAAGAAAAATGATCAACAGCTCTTCTGATGAGTCCTTTCAGAGTCACATTATCTAGAACGTATGTAAATTGATGGTCTAACCGCTTTGAAGTCAATCCATCACAGATTTGTTTCTCTAATTTTAAGGATTTTTTTTAGTTTGATATATCTTCATTCACTAAGAAAGATCTAGCAAAATTCCATAGTATGTCAACACTCTTACCAATTTTAAGATGAAAACAATGAAGCAAAACAGGCAGAACATGTTCTTATAATAGTAAAGATCAATATACGAGATAAATCTCTAAAAAAAAATCCATGCAGATACTTAAAATCACATCTATGATAAGTGATTTGGGGCTAGGAGTAAGACTTAGTGATTTAACCTGTGTTTAGCATGTACAAGGCTACAGGTTTCATCCACAGCAGAGCAATAGGTAGGTAGGAAGGTAGGTAGGTAGGAAGGTAGGTAGGTAAATAGATAGATAGATAGATAGATGGATAGATAGATAGATGGATAGATAGATAGATGATAGATGGATAGATAGATAGATGATAGATAGATAGATAGATGGATAGATAGATAGATGATAGATAGATAGATGGATAGATAGATAGATGATAGATAGATGGATAGATAGATAGATGATAGATAGATGGATAGATAGATGATAGATAGATAGATGGATAGATAGATAGATGATAGATAGATGGATAGATAGATAGATGATAGATAGATGGATAGATAGATGATAGATAGATAGATGGATAGATAGATAGATAGATGATAGATAGATAGATAGATGGATAGATAGATAGATGGATGGATAGATAGATAGATAGATGATAGATAGATAGATAGATAGATAGATAGATAGATAGATAGATGGTAGACAAATAACTCGGAAGCAAGATTGTGGTCATACAGGAATGCTAACTTGACAACTTTGCCTGCAATAGGAAAGGAAACACTTGGCCTAGAAACTGACTACTGACTTAAAGTCTCCATATAATTACTCAAAAAGGAGAGTTTTCTAAGTACGAGGAACAATTGTGAATGAGTATGTATGTGTGTGTGTATGACTGTGTGTGTGTGTGTATGTGTGTGAATGAGTGTGTGTGTGTGTGGAATGTGTGTACAAGTGTGTGTGTACCTGTGAAAGTGTGGAGTGTGTGTATGAGTGTGTATATGAATGTGAGTGAGTGTGTACTATAGAATGTAAATTGATTTTCCCCATATAGACTTCATATACACATGAAAAGATATGTGTACAAAGAAAAACAGTGTAACTGCATTTCCTTTCAGAAGAGTTAGATGAAAGTCAATAAATAAGGCAAAGAGAAAATAAAGCTCATCTCTGTGAAAATGTGTGTGTGTGTGTGTGTGTGTGTGTGTGTGTGTGTGTGTGTGTCTAATGGCAAAGTGTCTTTATCCATATATATCTGTATTCAAGTGTGAGTCCTACGGTAAAAGTAACCCAACCTGTGTGTTATTTCCCATGCATTCACGCTGCTCTAAAAAAGTTGGCAAAGAAACAATATCATAATGGCATGTTTGCATGATCATCATTTTCTCACAAGCTCTGAGCAGTATAAAAGAGGGGAAATTTTTTTTTGTATGAGTGCTCCATAAAACCCACTTGTGTTGACACAGTTAAAGAGAAAGTTAACTTCCAGTCTGTGAAATTATCTGTTTAGCTTTATAGAGATAGATTTCACCAGCTTGAAATTAAAAGGGGTCCCTGAAGATAAATTCATATGATCAATAATATTGCCAAATGTGATTGCTGCTTCCCAGTGGGATTTATAACTGTGTCTCCTCTGGTCTTTGATGTTGTTTTAAGCCTTAATTGGCTAAACATGTTTGTGGAGTGTCTTATTATCAAACTCATTATTGTTGTTGTCAGTGATATGTCAAGCACAGTACTAATTGCTTTGTCAATCTCTGTATTTATTTCCAATCTCTACATATTCATGTACTGTGGGAGAGGAAAGTGAGAAACAGTAAATATTGTATTCACATAGAACCAATCTAATAGTCTGTCACATGAAAACCTTAGGGACTCTTCCTCAAAAGTGGATATTCAGTTCTAGAAAATCTGTATAGTGTAATTTATAACTGATTTTCAATTTTCCCATTGATATAAATTTATATCATATATCTTTTATCATCACAGGTCTTCTAATATTGAGAGTATATTATACTTCAACTCATCTTTCTAAAACTATAGACTATAGACATAATTCAATAGATGGCTGTGACAAGAAGTTTTAGAAAATGTATCACAATAAAGAGATTCTAGAAAACATCTACATATTGTAAACATGGGATGTTTCTCTCCTTTCTTCCATTCACTTTGTTGTTTTGTTTTTTAATTTTAACTCAATGGGAGTCTATTACATTTTTTTTCCTTCTAGGAGTCAAAGGTGAAGAAGATAAATGGAATCTTGTCCTTATGGAAAAGAAATTAAAATTACATAGCTCCAGCAACCTTTTCATATTTTAAGTTCCTAAAAAGTAAATATTTAGAGGAAAATAATTTATCATTCTTATATATTTACTCTGATTATCAGAAGTTTACTGGGTTGTTTTAGAGGACTGACCTGTTCACTAAACCTATACTTGAAAAGTGCTTCCTAGATGTCCTCTTTAGTGGGACATAGTATGATGTTAAAATGTGTTTTTTTTTCCTGCCTAAAAAATTACATTTCAAATGAGATATCCTCACAGTCAATCTTAACACACACACACACACACACACACACACACACACACACAGAGAGAGAGAGAGAGAGAGAGAGAGAGAGAGAGAGAGAGAGAGAGAGAGAGAGTCCATGTCAAAGTATAGCTTTGACATTTGACATTGGAGAGTCTCATAGCATAGGTGAAAAGAAGAGAACAAAGAGCTGTTTGCTGCTGCCTTCTCAGCATCCACAGCTGTTTGTGGCTGTCTCACTCTAAACACACTTTAAACTCTTAAATGCCAGCCTGATGGATCTGATTATAGTATCTACTGATCACAATGAGAAACTCAAGGGAAAAGGAAGGAGGAGTAAGCCAGAAACAGATGGAGTACAGCCCTGGCAAGAAAGCTATAACAGTTTCATACATGCATACATATATACATACACACATAGTTGGTGGATAGAACAAAGCTTTAAGGCACATACTACAGTCAGACACACTCACAAATGTTTGATGGCTAGATCAAGCTCTAACAAGTTTATCCTCTTCCTTAGCCTTTTTATGCCCCTTATGACAAAGTTCCCTACATCTGAAGAAAAATATTACTTCATGGCCATAAAAATAATTATCATAAAGACAGATAAAGTTGAAGTTACAGCAGGATAGTTGATTACAGATATTTTTCATTAAAATTTGTACTTGACTAAACATTTCTTGTCTATGTCTTCATTTCTTAATTTCATTGTGAGTTCAGAGCAACAGTTTTTCATTTCATAGGTTAACAAAGTTTAAGGTTAACAGGGTCCAAGGGGTTACAGCAGGATTATTGCTTATGTGCCTCTCCATTAACACTCACACCTAACTGAACATCTTTTACTATCTCTTAGCCCAATTAGTTCATTATAAATTCAAAGTATCTAGATATAAGTGAGTATATACCATTTGACTCTTTCTGCTTCTGGGTTAACTCACTCAGTATGATCATTTCTAGTTCAATCCATTTGTCCACAAATTTCGGGAATTCCTTGTTTTTAATAGCTGAGTAGAATTCCATAGTGTAAATGTACCACAGTTTCTTTATCCATTCTTCTACTAAGGGATACTTAGGCTGTTTCCATGTTCTGGTTATTATGAATAAGGCTACTATGAACATGGTTGAGCATATGTCCTTGTTGTATGCTGGAGCATCTTCTGGGTATATTCCAAGGAGTGGAATAGCTGGGTCTTGAGGAAGCCTTATTTCCAATTTTCTGAGATAGCACCAGATAGATTTCCAAAGTGGCTGTACTAGTTTGCATTCCCACCAGCAATGAAGGAGTGTTCTTCTTTCTCCATATCCTCAGCCAGCATGTGGTGTCACTTGAATTTTTGACCTTAGCCATTCTGATGGGTGTAAGATAGAATCTCAGAGTTGTTTTGATTTGCATTTCCCTGATGACTAAGAAGGTTGAGCATTTATTTATGTGTTTCTCAGCCATTTGATATTCGTCTGTTGAGAATTCTCTGTTTAGTTCTGACCTCCATTTCTCAATTGGGTTATTTGGTTTGGTGGTATTTAATTTCTTGAGTTCTTTATATAGTTTGGATATTAGACCTTTGTCAGATGTAGAGTTGGTGAAAATCTTTCCCTAGTCTATAGGCTGTCACTTTGTTCTGTTGACAGTGTCTCCTGCCTTATAGAAGCTTCTCAGCCTCATGAGGTTCCATTTATTAATTGTTGACCTTAAGGCCTGGACTGTTGGTGGAAGTTCTGTTCAGGAAGTTGTCTCCTGTGCCAATGTGTTCCAGGCTCTTCCCCACTTTTTCTTTTAACCGATTTAGTGTCTCTGGTTTTATGTTGAGGTCTTTGATCCACTTGGACTTGAGTTTTGTGCATAGTAACAAATATAGGTCTAATTGCATTTTTTTACACGTAGACATCCAGTTAGACCAACACCATTTGTTAAAGAGGTTATCCTTTTTCCATTGAATAGATTTTTGTTATTTGGCAAAAATCAAGTGACCATATGTGTGTGGATTCATTTCTGGGTCTTCGATTCGATTCCATTGATCAACTAGCCCAAGGTGCATGTCTCACGAAAGTCTTCACTTACCAGGAAAGTGGAACAGAGGGAAGGACATCCTATTGGGACTGTAGATGAGAGAATCATGGGAAAATGAGGAAATAGAAGGATCCGGAGGGTCCTAGAAACCTACAAGAAGAAAATTATGAAGGACGGATCTGGGCCCGAGCGTCCTGCTCAAATTATGGCACCAGCCAAGGACAATATGTGCAGTAAACTTCGAACCCCCACTCAGTTCTAGCCAATGGACAGGACATTCTCCACAGTTGAGTGGAGAGTGAGGACTAACTTTCACACGAACTCTTGTGCCCCATATTTGACCAAGTCCCCTGGATGAGAAGGCCTGGTGGCACTCAGAGGAAGGATAGTAAGCTACCAAGAAGAGACTTGATACCCTATGAGCATATACAGGGAGAGGAGGTCATCCTCTGTTTAGTTCTGTAACCTGTTTTTTAATTTGATTATTTTCTATGGTGTTGTTTAATTTATTGAGTTATTTATATATTTTGGATATTAAATCTCAGTCAGATGTAGGGTTAGTGAAGATCTTTCCATGTCTGTTGGCTGTCTTTTTTGTTTTTTCTGTTAATAGAGTTTCTTGCTTTACAGAAGTTTTTCAGTTTCATGAAGTCTCGTGTATTAATTGTTGATTTTAGAGTCTGAGCTGTTGGTGTTTTGTTCAGGAAGTTGTCTCTTATACCAATGATATCAAGGCTCTTTCTCAGTTTTTCTTCTGACAGGTTCATGTGTCTGGTTTTATGTTGAGATCGTTAATACACTTGGGTTTTAGTTTTGTGTAGGGTGATAAGTAAGAGTCTATTTTCATTTTCCACAAGTAGACATCCAGTTAGACAAGCACCATTTGTTGATGATGCTGTCTTTTTTCCATTGTATGGTTTTGGCTTCTTTGTCAAAACTCAAGTGTCCATAAGTGTGACTAGTCTCTCTCTTAACAAACCAAATCTTATATAAGTAACATTATAGGGGAAGTACATTTATATTAACCTTGTATCTTCCAACTTTTGTGCACCATAAAAAATACAAAGACCTATAATTTGAGATGGTATCTGCAAATTTCAATTATGACATCTATGTCCTTCTTTGATTTATCCGTGAGAATTTTAAACTTCAAAAATGCAGTACATATTTTTTCTACAAAAGAGACTATTTCCGCTGAGTATTTATTTCTGCAAAGTGGATACATTAATAGAACAGTCATTCTAGAGTTATCTTCATCTTCAGTGAACTCATCTGAATAGATTTTAATTTGTCACTATTTGGGGATATGGTATTCATCATATTTATATTCAACTTTCTCAGGTACTAGATGGTGATCTCTTATGGAGAAAAATTTGAGTTCTTTAACTGAAAATTAATTATCTCAAGTACCTTTCCAGTCATCTTCCATTTTACAAAATGTAAAATTTTGTCTGTTGGTTTAATATTTTCTACAAAAATCTATTTAACAATATACCCTATTCTCTCCTTGAAGTTTATCCTACTCTTAAATTGTCATTTTAAAATATTTTTCCAGGTAAAGTACTCTGAAAATGGCTTGGATATATGTCATCTCCCTATTTCTCTTGCTATGTTTGTCATCTACATTTCTATTGTTTTCTTTTCTTCCTTCCTTAGAACATGCAGCCTACTCTAGTGTTTTATTATAATTAATATATTTTCTTTCTATAAAGGATTCCCGTACCTTCCAGTAGGATTTTCTTACCTTCAAGAAATGTGTGTCACTTTTGTCATTGCAGAAAATTTAAATATTCTATCCAATTATTTTTCAAGTGCTCTTATTTGAAAGCAAGCCTTTTCTTTGGCATCTTTTTTTTTTTTAATAATCAGAGACATAAACCAAGATATCCTGTCATTTTGAGGTACTTATGGAAGATTAACATTACTTATACCTATTTCTATTATCTTTATTCATAAGATAAATTTTGCTTCTAATGACTCAAGCTTGGTAACTAAATAAGCATAAAAATATTCAAGAGACATTTTCATTATTAACATACACCTTCTTTTTGAATCTCCTAACATATTTTTGTAGCACACTGGCTTAATTTGGGTTGTTTGCATGAGCAGGAGTAGAGATATATTTTACTGGAGAACAGGACACTTATTCCTGACTGTACCACTGAGAAAAGTAAGAGGTAAAAAAGTTCCAGAAGCTAGAAGGATGACTCAGTATTTGATAACACTTGTTGACTTTGCATAGGAGCCAAAGTAGGTGACAGTGCCCATGTGGCAGCGCAGTTGCTCAATTTCCTATAACTTCATGTTCAGGACATCATATGTCCTCTTCTAGCATTCATGAGATCATACACACATATTAACACACACACACACACACACACACACACACACGAGTGACCATCAACTCTAGCAGGCACACACACATTAAAATAAAATTTAAAATTAGTCCTTATCCCCTAATAAACTTTAACTTCCAATATCTCCTAAGGAAAGGAAGGGCCATAAGAGTGTGAATGGATACTCTCATCTATGATGTGATATTGGTGGGTGAAGTCTTCCATGGGTAATCATGTCTGACTTAAGTTCATGGCTACACAGCCATGTCATATCCAGAAGACAGCACTTCAACACACACACACACACACACACACACACACACACACACACACACACACACAATCTCAGATCTTATTATTTAAAATCCATATTCCATACTGTTCTCTAAGCCTTTCAACAGGGTGATGTAGACATCTTGTTTAGGGATAAACATTCAGTAATTACTTATAATCTTACCAGTTGCAATTCCTGAATTAACATTTACTCACTTCGAAAAGAAACTTCTCTAACCAGATCTGAGAGCTGCATGGGTCTGTGATTATAAAAATGAATTTTAGAAGGCAATTTAGCACCATTTCTATTCAGCAAAACAACAGTTTTATGTTGCATATCAGGGCTCTCTACTTCCACTGCCATAGCTTTTCGATCAGGTTTACAGTCCAAGCATGATTATTCTCTTGTGGACCAGGCCTCAAAGTCAACAAAAAAGCAGTGGCTTGCTTCTATAAAGCTATGCCAATATTGTCACAGTGGGAGTACCTTTCCTGAAAGATCAGTATTTCAGCAAACAGGGTCCACAGCTGGGTAAGACCATGGATGATTTTCTGCCTTAGCAGCCTGCATATCACCTTCAGGTTCTATGAAAGTAGAACAGTTTCTTGCCAAGGATAGGAAATATGCTGTTCATAAGGAACAAAAGATCTCACATGGCTGTAGACTATATATTTTGTACTTCATATTTATTTTTATAAATAATGTTCACATAGAATCTGTATGTATTGTTTTAGCAAATATCTTCATGACATAATATCTTTTTATTTTTCATTTCTAATATATACATTTGTATTATTACACATATATGCAATAAACTATATACAGCAAGAAGAACCATGAAACAATCAGGAATTATATAAATGTTAAATTCATAGTGCTTTGCCTATTTATATTTGGCAACCTTGAAGAAAACATCTTTCCTACCTTGGTGAGTCTAAAATTTTGATTGTAAATCAATATCTATCATATCTCATCTCTATCAACTTAAAACATCTATCTAGACCTAAAAACATCTTAACCCCTAAACAACCAAGCTTAATTGTAAAACTAAACTATCTGGACTTCAACACCATCAGAGACTTTAGAAGGAATAAAATAAGATTAGCAGGGGCAAGTTAGCAGCTTCCAAAATGAAAAAAAAAAACATTGACAGAGACAGTTTTCTGCTTGAACAGTCACCCAAACATGTCTATAACATGGAGCATCCTCTTCAGCCTTCTGGCCCAGTATAACTGACAACATATTTGTGAGGCAGAAACTGTTGAGTACTTGCTTGCCTGTCTTGGCAGAGTTTGGCCACCAATTTTGTCTGCATCCAAGCTTGGCCATTTTTAGACAGAATTCTCTCTGTGGCCCAAACTAGGAAATTTTGCCAAATGGCTGGTTTGCCACATTTGAAGCCATCAACATAAGGAGGTTCTTTGATGTTCTTCATCTTCTTTGAGTTAGGCTGGGTGTTGCCAGGAGTTAACCTGTCTTATTGTCAAAGAATCTTTAAAATAAAATAATAAAAACATTTTCAATGCCGTATTCTGTATATCTCTGAGGTTTTTAAAGACTTTACCTATTTCCCCCTATCTATCTACAGAATCACATCTATCTGTTAAACCTAAGATTCTTGTGCTAAAAACAGACTAGTAATTGACATGACCATGATTTGATCAACTAACAATTAACTTGCATTACTTAATTATGCTAAACATCCTGCAATGGCACTTTCAAAGCATTGTAAGTAAACCTTGTATTATAATTACATTGTATGGGTACAGTACCTCATATTTGAGTATGCAGGCAAATGGACAGAAGTAGAAAAAAAATCATCCTGAGTTGGGTAACCCGGACCCAGAATGACACAGTATATACTCACTCATAAGAGAATATTAGCCACATAATAGAGGATAATCACACTACAATACAGAGACTGATGCACCAACTAAGGACCATATATGATGTAGTCCTAGTCTCTCTGCTCAGATGTAGTAGCTAGGCAACACAATATTCTTGTGGGTCCCACAATATGGGAAGTAGGGACTACTTCTTACATGGACGCTGGCCCCCACAAGTTGATCACTCCCCATGCCAGGACAGCCTCGCCACGCCACAGAGGAAGAGGATACAGGCAGTACAGATGAAACTTGATAGGCTAAGGTCAGATGTTGGGGGAGGAGGGCTTACCTTTCTGACTAGGGAAGGGAAGGAGAGGCGATGAGAGAGGGAAGATAGAATCAGGAGGTAATGTGGGAGCAGGCTACAATTGGGATGTAAAGAATTCAAGCTGTAGGACAAGCAGGTAGTTGATATTGCTAATCCACTACATGGGATAGCATTGAGACATGAATGTATATGCATAGGCAATGCTTCTTGTTGGTTACAGAATCCCTGTGATTTATTATTTGATGCCATTCTTCATACGGCATGTATGAAGAGTTATACAGGTCTTTCTTCTGCACATACAAAGAACAGTGAACTAGCCTTAATTGTTCTGTGCATCCCACACACCTCACACACTTATAATTTCAGGACTGTGAAATGCTTGTGAGAGGTTAAATGTTTTCAGAACAAAAGAATCAGACAATGATGCTGGATCAGAGCTGACAGGATTCATTCCAATCAGCATGCTGGAAGCTGACATCCTTCATACCTCATGTAATGTAGTATCTTGATGGCAAAACACCTCACGGTCAGTGAGCTCTGTGCATATGTAACCAGACATGCCAACCACATGGATGGTACACATGTCCTTGTAAACTTTTAACCTGATATTCAACCCTAGAACAGAGTTTTTGAAGAAAACAAGTAGGAGAAAATAAGCAAGCCATGACCTTTTATTTTTAAAAGACCACATATTGGGTGTTTGAGTGAAATTAAATACTACCATTCCTCATCCCGTTATAATAAATCAGTGGTTTTTCAACCTCTGAGTAATGACTCCTTTGGGGTCCAACAATCTCTTTCACCGGTGTTATTTAAGAACATCTTGCATATCAGATATTTACATTATGATTCATAACAGCGGCAAAATTACAGTTATAAAGTACCAATGAAAGTAATTTTATGGCTGGGGGGTCACTACAACATGAGGACCTTTGTTTAAAGCCTTGCAACATCAGGAACGTTGAGAACCACTGGTATAGATTAATTTCCCTATGTAGTATATATGTTTAGCTTAAAATGGACCCATGTACGTTTTTTTATTTGTTCATCAATTCTTTTGGGGAAAAAAATTATGTCCAAGAGAAAAACACTCCATTTTGTCACTTGGATTCATCAGTTAAAAATCTCTGCTTTGCAGAATATCACACATGTTATTTTCAGTAAGAGGGCTAATCTGTGTGATTATCTCTTCTCCCACTCTTTCCCAGTCCTGCCTCCTCCCCATTCCGAACCTTGAGATTTCGCTCTTTCTGCCACTTGCCAGTGTGCTAAGATGCCTCTCACACTTGGAGAGCTGTTAGGAGCTAGAGAAAGGAAGGAAACAGTAGGTGCAGACTAGAGCAGTGCAGTGAGGTGTGTGTAGAGAAACTCACAGGAAACTCAGAAGCGATGCGGACAATAAGCTTTAGCGCAGGCCTGGCTCTCTCTGGATTAAAATGAATTAGCTTGCGTGAAAATTCAGTGCAGCTGGATGTAATAATACTTTCATGCCACTTTCTTAAGCTACCGTAATTTCTAAATGCATTCTGTGTACTTATCATTTATATCCCCAGATGACTGTAGTCCTCACACTAATCAAATTAACTTCTTTTTTTGCAGCACACAGTGATCGTTATCATTATAGAAATCTACAACTCATCAAAATGCATCGTCTGCATGGTAGCCAGGCCCAGTGGATACATCGAAAACATAAGCCCTATCCCTAAGGCTCAGTGAACATCACAGAAAAGTGAGAAGGATTCTAAGAGCCAGCTGTCCAGGAAATCTGCTGCAAGACTATGTCTTTTACATAAGACATGGAAGTTGCACGGCTGAAGTCCCAACAATATGGTTGCCTAAATAATATCTTAACAATGACAACACAGGTTGGCATGCCAGCATGAATGGGCAATTTTTACATTTTCATAACCCAAATCCCCAGATGCTTAAAGGATAAAATTAGACCCCATGTTTATATACTAACTAACCATTCCTGGGAGGTCTGTGTTGATGCCCACTTGAATTCAGGAGTGTAGTGTTTACTTTGATGTTCTTGCTCCAGTCTCCCACACAGTGATGTAAACAAAAGCCCAGATCTACAGCATCTAGGAAACAGCAACAGGCTAGAAAGGAGTCACATGGTTTTTTTTCGAAACACACAATGCAGTCTGCCTTTCTTTCACCACATTCTGGGAGATTCCAGCTTCCTTTTACTCATGAGAACTTACAGGAAGCTTAAGATCACAGCAAGGAAATAAAGCATACACTAAATTTTAGCTTTTTCCTATGGTTTCTTCTTAAACTGCTTCTCTCTTCTTTTCTGCTCCTTCTGTCCCCAGGAGAAGCACAGCCCTCACTTTCACCACAAGAAAACACTCCTTAGATTATTGTAGAGCATAGCTTACCCCTTGCCAAGTGAGAAGGGAAGTTTTCTGTCATTACAGTTAGAAATTCACCTCCATCATTTTTATTCTTCTGCTACAAGACTGACAGCCTAAAATATTGAACATTAAAATTTTAAGAATTTTAAGAAAAACTCAAATGCCACCCAAGTTCATACATTAGAGTTTCCACATGAATTCTGACTCATCTGGACTTAAATGAGGTATCCATGTGAGGTCTAGAATACAATGGTAGTGCACTCAAGCGAATAATGACAGTTCCTTGTCAACGCTGCCTTATCCAGCCTTAAAGTTTTAGTGGCTACAGACATTGCTATTTGCCCAATTGAGGTCATGTAATATGGAATTTATAATATAGGATAGTCCATTGTTTTTCTCTTCTCAAACTCTGAAGAGTATTTTTAATTTACTGTTTAAATGTAAAATGTGCATAACTTGGAAATGTGCTCTAAGAGGCAGGTAGTCTGACAAAATCTTTTTCTCAGGCCTTCTTTAACAAATCATATTCCAGTTACAGACATTTGAACCTTGTAGTTTTGGTAGATTCTGATAGGACAGTCACTTGACAATAGTTGTTTTTTTTTTTTTTAATGAAGAATTGATCCAGAAAACTTGATTAAAGTTTACTTTTAAGCAACACAGTAATGAACATTTATGCTTTCTATGTAGGGGAAATATTTGATAATAAGGGATTAAAATCATTAAGTCATAAAAAATGGACGTGATAAAATCAAATTATCAGTTCAGTATACTTATAGAGAAGAGATGTTTGCAAACATTAAACTAAGAAGAACAAGTCCTCACAGTTAATAACTATACATCAAAGAGATTTTACAATGGACATATAATTGATAGAAAACTGCAAGCAAGATTGAATGGCCAATGAATTTAAAACTCTACTCAATTATGTTGGTATGTTTGAAAAAAGCAATTAAAACAATCAATTAGCAGCACAACATTTTTAATACAAAGTAATGTAAAACATTTGAGGTGATAAATATGCTAGTTATTGTCACCTGATCCTCACTTATTGTATACAAATATTAGAATGTGACTAACAAATATACATAATTACTATGTCTCGGTTGAAATAAAAATGCTCTTAAAAATTTTTAAACAATAATCTGGCTACTAGAAAAAGTAAAATTGCATGTGTAACTCATACATACTCCCTATATGCATTGTATTTCTATTCAACAGAGCTGAGATCAGAAATAAAGGATGTAGTAGACCACAGTACATCTTAACATATAGCAAATTATCCAGAGAAACAGGACAATCATCATATATTACCCAGCTCTCATAAATCTTATAATTCCAATTCTTTATGAATTAGGGATAAGTTCACTGAGTAGAGAAGACAGGCTTTATTGACATTCAGGTTTCTTCTAGGTAAAGCTTACAGTTGAAGGAAAAAAAAAACAAATGGTTGACTATGAAATCATATACATACAAGTTATAATGCATACTGAACATATTGAATTTATAGGTTTATGAATGTGTGTGATAATGATGAAAGAAAAATAGGTTATGAATTTGAGACAGAGGAGGGGCTTACATGGGAGCAGAAGGAGAAAATGATATAATTATATTTTAATTTCAAAATTACTTTAAAAAGGGTAGACAAACTTATATTTTCTTTCATATACAACTAAACTTGTGGCCCAAGACTTACATTAGTCCTTATCTTATTATTTTATGTTCTATGCCATTGCTTTGTCTTTGACCTTTTAATTAGTCACAAGTCTTCCTGTGTCTGTTTTCTTTTTAACTTATTGGGCAGAGGAAAGCAGTCTGATTTTACTTAATTATAGTGCTTGATGTATTCTGCATTTATGACTTCCTAACTCTGCTTTATCAAATAAAAGATAAAAATGAGAATTAGAACATGTCACAATAGTGTCTTCCCATGATCCTAGCCCTTCAGAGGCTGAGGCAGGAGCCTAGCAAGTTCCAAACCAGATTGGAATATATAGCAAAATAGGAGAGAGAGAGAGGGAGAGGGAGAAGGGGAGGTAAAGAGAGAGGGAAGGGGACAGATTGTTTCAGGGGAGGAAATGTTAATAAAATGAGACTTACACTTATGTCAAATTAATAACACTAGCAATAATAATATTAACAAGAAGCACTCTTAAAGGTACAATGTGAAAGCATAATCACTTAGAAACTACATCTGAGGATTAGAAAGCACATTAAGAGTAAGTAAGTCACTCAAAACATGTATGTGTGTATGTATATATACATATATGTGTATGCATAATGCATACATATATACATGGACAAGCACACACATATATGATTAGTTAATAATGAAAATCAAATTTAGATCTGAAATCTCTAAATATAGAGAGAAATAAGAATTTGAGGGCTGGAGAAATGGCCCAATTAAAAGGACTTGTTGCTCTTGTAAAGGATCCAGGTTCAATTCCTAGCACCCACATGGTTGCCATAATCATCTGTAACTTCTGGTCCAGGGGATCTGATACTCTTTCTGAATTTCATGAGCACCATTTATACATGTGGTACTGAGATATGAATGCAAGGAAAACACCCAATCATAAAATAAATAAAATGTTTAAAATGTTTTAAATATGTGGTAGTGTAATAAATAAAAGCATCACAATAGTCTTGTCAAGGGAGTTTGGAGGAAGATAATAATCTAAAGAATTAAGACCATCTTGCAGCCTTGTCTGGCTGATCTTATTGGATAACATTTAGTCTTTACAATAGAGGAAAGTTATTTATTCAAATATCCAAGTGGGAAAATATTATTTAGTTCATGAGCAATAGGATAACTATACACACATTATAATACAAGGATCAAAGAATATAAACAGCATAGCCAAGATTAAAACACAATCTGTGAGATAAGACAGGAGAAGATAAATAATATGTCAACCAAACAGCCAAAGAAGTGCTCTGAACACAAGGGAACACAAGAAATAATACCCAAATGGTGAGGCTGGATGGATAAGTGAAACTTTTACATGGCTACTTAAAGGCCAAGCACCAAATGAGTTACACACTACAATAGAAAATTACAGCTATAAAGCACTCCTAAGGTATCCATAAAAAATTACACAAATATTCTCAGAGACATATACTATGAAAGACAATTACAGGTATAAAGCATTCCCAAGGTATTCATAAAAATTACACAAATATCAAATAAAAGAATATATGAAGAGAGGATCCATTCTGGTGGCACCAAACACATAGCTTGTCTGATCAGTCGGACAGCAATATCTGCACAGCAACCTAAGAACTCATTCACGTTTAATGTCTTAGAGAAATCAGGGATACAAAGCGTATACCTAAACATAATAAAGGCTATATATTGCAAGCTGATAGCCAAAATAATTTTAAATGGAGAAAAGTTCCTTTAGCAAAGTGGCCAGATACAAGATTTACTTAAAAAAAAAAAATCAGTAGTCTTCCTGTACAGAAATAACAGGCTGAGAAAGATATTAGGGAAACTACACCCTTCACAATAGCCACACACAATATAAAATATCTAGGTGTAACTCTAACCAAGCAAGTGAAAGACCTGTATGAAAAAAACTTTCAAGTCTCTGAAGACAGAAATAGAAGATGATATCAGAAGATGGGAAGCTCACCCATGCTAGTGGATTGGTAGGATCAATGTAGTAAAAGTGGCTATCTTACCAAAAGACATCTACCAATTCAGTGCAATCCCTTTCAAAATTTCTATGCAATTCTTTATAGTCCTTGGAAGATCAATTCAAAAAACAAAAACAAAAACACCCACAATAGCTAAAAAAAAATCTGTGTAATAAAATATCTTCCTAAGGAATCGCCATCCCTTATCTCAAGCTGTACTATAGAGCAACAGTAATAAAAATGGCAGGGTTCTGGCATAGAAATAGGGTTTATCAATGAAATCAAATAGAAGATGCAGAATTAATCCCACAGACCTCTGGACACTTGATTTTTTATAAAGAAGCCAAAGCCATACAATGAAAAAAGATAGCATCTTCAACAAAGATGCTGGTCTAACTGCATGTCTACATATAGAAAGTGTAAATAGATTCATATTAATCATCCTGCACAAAATTAAAGTCCAAGTGGATTAAAGACCTCAACATAAAACTAGACTAACTAAATCTGTTAGAAGAAAAAGTGAGGAACAGCCTTGAACTCATTGGCATAGGAGACAACTTCCTGAACAGAACACCAATAGCTCAGGCTCTAAGGTCAACAATTAATAAATGTTTATCCCATGAAACTGAAAATATTCTGAAAGGTAAAGGACATTGTTAACATAACAAAATGACAACCTCATAGGCCGAGAAAAGATCTTCACCAACCCCATATCCAATAAAAAGTTAATATCAAGAATATATAAAGATCTCAAGAAATTGAACACTACCAAATCAAATAATTCAATTAAAAAATGGGGTACAAAGCTAAGCAGAGAATTCTCAACAGAGGAACATCAAATGAAGAAACACCTAAAGAAATGTTCAATGTTCTTAGTTATCATGGAAATGCAAATCAAAATAATTCCAGGAGTCCATCTTACACCTACCAGAATAGCTAAGATCATAAACTCAAATGACAGTAAATGCTGGCAAGGATGTGGGGAAAGGGCAACACTTATCAATTGCTGGTGGGAATGCAAACTTGTACATCTTTGGAAATCAATTTGGTGCTCTCTCAGAAAAATGCCTATAGTGCTACCTTGATACCCAGCTATATCCCTCCTGAGTATATAACTGACAGATGCCCACCATGCCCACAACAAGGGCATTTGCTCAGCTATGTTTATAATAGCTTTACTTGTAATAGCCAGAATCTGGAAACAACCTAAATGTTTCTCAACCAAAGAATGGATAAAGAAACTATGGTACATTTACACAATGGAATACTATTCAGCTATTAAAAAACAAATAAATCTTGAAATTTGCAGGCAAATGAATGGATCTAGAAACGATCATCCTGAGTGAAGTAATCCAGATCCAGAAAGACAGGTATTGTTTATACTAATTTATAAGTGGATATTAGTGCAACATAGATGTCCTCTGAGAGACTCCACCCAGAAGAGGATCAGGACAGATGCTGGGTCTCACTGTTGAACTCTGGATGGAGCACAGAGAGTAGTATGGAAGAATTAGAGGATTGAAAGACCCACAGGTTTCAAGAACTCTACAAAGAGACCATCAAGGCAGGTGGATCTGGGCCCAGAGCAGGTTGAAGGGGTCTTAGACAAACTGTTGCACCAACCAAGGACAATACATGCAGTGAACCTAGATGCCATGTTCATATATAGCCAATGTACAGCTCATTCTCCATGGTTGTGAGGGGAGCCAACACTACCTCTGACATGAACTCTGGTGCACTGATTTGATCACTTCCCTGTGATGGGGAGGCCCAGCAGGGAAGCAGGCTATCTAAATGAGACCTGATAGGCTGTAGTCATATGGTGGGGAAAGAGGTCCTCTTCTGTCAGTGGTCTAGGAGAAGGGAATAGAGCATAAGTGGGAGGAATGGTGGGAACAGGAAGATACAATCAAGGGGGATAACGATTGGAATGTAACCTGAATAAATTATAACAAATTTAATTTTTTAAAAAGGATGTATGTTTGAACCTCTACCCAGATCCAGCCAACGGACAGGATGTTCTCTACAGCTGAGTGGAGAGTGGGGATTGACTTTCACATGAACTCTGGTGCCCCATATTTGACCACCTCCCCTTGGTGGGGAGGCCTGGTGACACTCAGAGGAAGGATAGCAGGCTACCAAGATGAGGTTTGATACCTTATGAGCATACAGGGGGAGGAGGTCCCCCTCAGTCACAGTCATAGGGGAGGGGAAGAAGGGCAAAGCAGGAGGGAGGGAGGAATGGGAAGATACAAGGGATGGGATAACAATTGAGATGTAATATGAATAAATTAATAAAATATTTCAAAAAGATGTATGATGAAATAATAGTCAAATATAAACAGTTACTTAAATTGTAGTATTTACCTAGACAAGATGGATTTTTCTGGAAAAACTAGTACAAATAATGATGGGAAAGTGACAGATAAAAGTAGACAATTCCAACAGATTACATATGGTATGGATACATTCACATTTTACTTTTTGGCGAAGTATTAAATCTAAACATTGTGAATACACTATTGGTTGCCAGGATCCAGGGACAGGAGGCAGGAGACAAAGATATAGATGTGGATATAAGCGTGAATCATGAGATTCTTTATGGGTCAGCAATTGTTCTGCCAGTATCATGATTTTGATGATGGATATACGAACTGAAGCAGGTGAAAATATTCTATATTTACTACACACAGAGATGAGAAGTTAAGCTGGAGAAATCTGAAGAAAATGGGCAAACTATATCTCTGGTGATGTCCTGCCCACATTATGGTAATGCTAAATGATTTGCAAAATGTTACTACAGGAAGAAAGAGATTTCTGTAATACTTTTTAAATGTGCACCAGAATTTATAAGAATGTTAAAGTGAGAAATCAATTTAATGAATAACCATGGACTCCATATTTTATCTTTCACATTTAAAAGGCTTGTGTGGTGCATTATAACAAGACTCAGCTGTATGAACTAAAAATCAGTGGTTTCCCTTAGTAAGGCAAATCAGAGGACAGAGGCTGCACACTGATCTCTGGAGAAAGGCTTATCCATGCACACATGGAGAAATCTGTGAAAAAAGGAGTGTGAGCCATGCACCAGCAAAGTCTCTTAAGCAGCAGTTTACACAAATTTATGGAGATTAAGTGTGTACTTCTTTGAGAACAAGACATTCTTAGACAAGCAGTTCAAGGAAAGCCAACTTTTTGAGTATTTCCTCCAACACACAACAGCATTCTCAGATTAAAGTATAGCGGAAGAGTCAGACATGGTTCAACAAGGAGGAGTAGACAAGAAGTCCCCATGAAGTAAGTTCACTTAACTTATGCGTTATGCTTTGGAGGTAAAGTAGGTTGGAAGGAGAGCTCTCCTTTCCCAACCCCTTTCACTCTTCCTTCTGCATTTAAGTGAGAGAAGGTACATCAATGAGCAGGGTCAACCACCATTTCAGAGACAAAGCCTGTCATTATTTACAACTAGAGAAGGGATGTGCTTGAAAGAAAAACCCTACAGCAGTGGAGCAGTGGGAGAAAAGCATCCCACAGTATCAATGACACTGAATGGGAAGCCTGTAGTCTACTTTCACTCTCTACTTAAGATCTCCAACTCCAGCATAATATCCAGTGATTAAAGCTGAAGAAACTTAGTCTTTTGGAGAGTGCTTAGAAAATTCCAAAATCAATATAGGAAGTGAAGACGAAGGAGGAGGGAAGGGGGAAGTGGAAATTTCCAACTAGTATGTTCCTTTAAATATTAATAAAAATAACACACCAAGAAACTCTGTGTGGAGAGATGATGAAATCAGAAGAACAGATGCGGATAGGGCACAAACATTAGAATAAGGCAACAGGAATTGTTAGAATATTAAAAAAATCAGTGGAGAAGCGGATAACATATCATACAAAATATGTAAGGTGAGCATATAGAACAATATCACAAGAATGAACCAAGGGCCCTAACTGGGCAGATGTAGCAGAAACTAATAAGTTATGTGCTGGAGAAAAGGGAGAAAAAGAGAAGTGGAGTAGTATATGTGCCATAAAGAAAGGCAGAACTGGAGACTCGAAGATGATGAGGAACAAGCTAATGTGAGAGGCCTGTGCTGCCATCTGAGGCCATGGTGATGTCTTTAAGCCCTGTTACTTCTGGTATCTGTGGCCTCATGTTACCTACAAAGGCTATGAGGATGTCTATGGTCTGTACTGCAACCTGAAGCCATGTTGATGTACTGAGCTGGCTCACTATCTCATTGGTCACCACATGGTAGCACCAGACGTGACATGGCCACAGGACAGCTGGTCCCACCCCTCACCTGATTGGTTGACCAATTCAGCTATCACCATGGCCCTGATCCAGGGATTTGAGTTGGCCTAGCTCAACACGTTCCTCATCTGGAGTACATGTAGGGGCTGGTCTCGAACATCTATAACTGTAGGAGATCCATGACACAGGGCAACAGCAAGATATCTAAGTCTCTATGAGGGTTCATTGCTGATTGTATAGCAGAAGCCCAAGGCCTTGAACTAGATTAATGACTCATTGCAATGGGCATTCAGCAAGTAAAGCTGTTTAGGCAAAAGTGTATACTATGTGATACACTGCAACTTTCGATGCCATTACAACTAATGGATGTATGATGAAGAGGCAGGAAAGACAGAAGAGAATGGTACCTGCACAGAAGATAGTGGTTGATAGAGAGGTAGCTGTGATGAGTTGGTTTTGTTTTTGTTTTCTTATTTTTCTTTCTTTTCTTTTTCTCTCTAATTTTTTTCTTCTGGGGTGTGTTACAAGAGTGAAGGAATAAACAAAGATTTGAAAATGAATGGCCTTGGGGTATATATTCAGAAAACTCCAAAGACTCGATAAAAATTATGTTGAAAAAAGAATGAACCAATATAAACAAAAGTGATTATCCTAGATAGTGTCCTGGAAACACGACAAAGCACAGGAGAGAATGCATTCATGAGGTGAGCTGAGACCTGAGCCAGATGTGCCCTAAAGTAAGTGAACAGAGAAACTCAATAGAAGAGAGAAAAGAGCATATAAAACCTATGAGACAATTTCAATGCTATACCACATCAGTAACTGGTATGCCAGAAATAGAGCGAGAGAAACAAATCAAAGAAAAGCAATATTATGATAATAAATGAGAACATCCCAAATAATGTGGCCCAATCACAGATCCAAGAAATTCAGAGAATCCAAAGTAAACACACAAAAGGAACAAAATGAAAACTCAAATTTAAAAATTTTATAAAACCAAAGACAGGGAACTTTTAAAGTGGCAAAAGAAAGAAAGAAAAAAAAAGAAATGAACAAACAAAGGATAAACAATACAAGAAACTACTCTTGAGAAATAAACTAAAATGGATAGAGTAAAATATTTAAATAATGAATGGAAAATACATTTATAGCCAGTGACATTATACTTCAAAGACAGAGCACTAATACAAACTGTCATACTAACAAAAGTGAGCTACTCACATTTTCTGAAAGAGTAATTTAAGTGAGATATTAAACTAAATGGAAATTGATATAGATTAAGGTCTACAAAGTGAATCCACGATAGTCAAGGCTACACAGAGAAACCCTGTCTCGAAAAAGAAGCAAATACCAAAAAATTAGGTTTGTGTGTTATGTGTGCACATGCACGTGTTTATGTACATGCACATGTGTATGAGGTGTATGTATGCTTATGTACACGTGAGTCTGAAGAAAACAATTTTTCTTACTTTAATTCATTTAAAGGGATAACTTTATCATAATTATGATCAAACATTTGGATAATTATAACTTGTTATTCTGTACCATCTCAAAGTATGGCAGAAAGGAATTGATCACGGTATCTTACAGCACTAGAAAAGTAAATAACAGAATTACCAAAGAAAACTCCCAAGGCCAGGTGTGAACTACTCATAGAAGTTGGTCATGGAAGCCCCTGGAGCAAATAAAACATTATAGGGTCTTGATAGTCCTCTAGATTTTCCTCAAGAAGTAGAGATGATTATATTGTTGAAGATGCCACAAAACTCACTGCATGGTATAAAGATGTGAAACATAACTGAGCTTCACGTGTATTCCCCTCTGGCCATCTTTGGAAGTGTTAGAGGATGCTATGCAGGCTTCTGGAGGGAAAATACATCAGTGCTCTTACCAGTCTATGAACTCCATGAAACAAAAGTGGTTAGCCTGTCAGGCAATATGTGCCAACCAGTTCAATAGTGTCACAACGATGGTAGGGAGGGTGTAACAACTGCCCTGTGGTTGAATTTGAAGTCAGCTCTACAGGAGAGATTCCATGGCTGGACTGAAAACCAGCTCAACAACACATGCCTAAGGAGGCCATAGGGCTGGGAGTATAGAACATAATACTGTTACTTTTTAAAAAAAAATCTAACATAACATCACTGAGATAGATTATTGGGTTATCATGATCTCCAAAATCCTTACCTGCTCTTCTGGCTCTTTAGTCAGCCCTGCTTTCTCTGACTCTGATACCTACCTTTGCATCCCATCCCCCTGTATGAGGCCCCCTGTCTGGCCTCAGTGGAAGAAAATTACCTAGTCCTGTAGCGACTTAACGTACCAGGGCTGATTGGTACCCATGGGGGACTTCTCTCTTCTCTGGGGAGAAGGGAGGTGAGAATGGGACGAGGAGTATGCAACGGGGGTTGTGGAGAAGGGGATCTGCTATGAGGATGTAAAGTGAATGAATAAAAAAAGAAACAAGCAAACAAACAAATAAGTAGAGGAAAAAAAAGTCTAGATTTTCTACACAGGCAGTGGGGTGATTTTGCCAGCCTTGAAAAATGAATGAATGAATCAATCAATCGATTAATCAATCAATCTCCCAAGTTAGTTTTGGGTTAGAATTGAGATGGAAATCCCAGAACTAAGACAGCTTTCTCTGTACAAAAGGACTTCAATTTAAAATCAGCATATATTTATAACCAAAAGGCCCTTTGCAACTTCATTGACCATAGCATCTGCTGTACAGTTTAGTGTCATTACTTAGAATGAATTGCATTTTCTAAGTTTTACCCAGAGCTCATCTATCCAATGTGGTAAATGGCATTTTTAGCATGTTCAAATGGCAAGTGATTTAGCACTTATAAAAGTTCCTTGGTGATTTGAGTCATACTCAGACAGTAATTATGATTTGTTTGAAAATGGACCATAATGTGTGATTATTGTATCACATATATGAACTACATTTATTGACTTTCTAAGTTTTGAGCACAGCAATTACTCTGAAATGAAGCAAAGCCAATTTTGCTTGTTTGTAACAACTTCAAATTGTGCAAGATAATGAGATTTTTACTTTGACAACTTTTATTGTTTCATTTTTTTTCTAACGGTTGTAGAGTTTACCATTTCAAATCTATACATTACCCTTTTGATATAGGCAAAGAACTTGGTTAAGATACAGGTAATAATAACTCTTTAGGACAAGTCGAGGGGTAAAGGGGTTATTTCTCTCACAATATATTCAATGGAGCTGGGAAAAATGGGTAAAGTATTTGCAGTATGAGGTCCAGAGTTTGAATGGCCAGCAAGCACATCAGTGTATGGTGGGCCTAGTGCCTGTCTGGTGTACCAGCACTCCCAAAGCCGAGACAGTGGAGTTCTTCTGGCAAGGTAGCTCTAAGTACACTAGTTGAATCAGTGAGCTCTGGGTTCAAGTGAGAGAGTTACATGGATAGATAAGCAGGAAAGTAAAAGAAGAATCCTAATATCAACCTTTGACCTCTTTACATGCATACACACACTTGGATAAATACTCACATACATAAGTACTCACACAATTGGGAACATGTACACACACACACACACACACACACACACACACACACACCTGTTTAACTATTGCTCAGGAGTAAAGCAGATCAAAGCAAGCCTCATTCCCATGAGCCACTTTCTATTACTATTGTTTGTGGAATAGATGGTGAAATTAACCCATGCTAACACTTGTCTAAACATGTAGTATATAAGTCTTTCATTGACTTGTTCTTTTTCCTTTCTTTCTCTGTTATTTATATGGGTTTACTAACTACTTATTAGATATAAAATAGACTCCATCACACCACGGACAATTTCTCAATGGCCGGCAGTGATGGACTTTCAGAGTCCATCACATTATAATGTGATAAAGGATAAATCCAAGTAATTATGAAGGGAAAACACCAGACTGTGCTATGGTCTGAGAAGCAAGAAGACTGAGGAAAAGTATGCAAATGGCAGAAGAGTCTGTGCAAACAGTAACAGAAAATCCTCTCAACCAAAGAGGCCCCTCAGTTGAGAGCAAAAGAACAAAGGATGGCAGTTCATCACTGAAGTTACATGAGCAAACTTTTCTTTAGAGATCTGTGCGTGAAATTGGGTCTAGATCCACACATAAAAACCCATTCAGACCATTGCTCTACAAAATACCCAGTGGTCCAAGCGATTCCAAATATCACAGCTTTCCTCCTTCATTGACATTTCCTGCATTCATTGCTAAATGAGTCAGTAACAGGTCCCATCCAAAAAAGAGTAACATTGTACTTCTGCTCTTTGAGAAAAACAAGACGTCTGCAAGCTTTCTTCCTGTTTAATCATGTGCTGATTCCCAAGAGTTCCTTTGACACTATCTTTAAATGAATCCCTTAGCAAGTCTGGTTGTTAAAATTCACAGGTCTTCACCTGAATATGCTTCAAGGTCTTGGTGCTGTGCACGAGTCCTCATTAGGAAAGTGACAGAGCGTTGATTCTTATTCAGTTTGGAAAAGAAAATGATACCTCATGTCTGGGCATGCTAGGTTTTGGTTATAAAAATAAATGTGAGATCTGAGAGTCAGGTGGACTTAGATAGCTCAGATTAAAATTCTGAATAGGAAAAGTGCTTTGGAGGCTAGAACAATTTAGGGAAATTGTTTCTTTCATTCCTTTATTATTATTTTTTAGAGGATGCTCAGATTCTTTACAAAGTCACCACAAAGAGACTTTAACATAAAAGTATGTCTTCTTAAGACATAGAAATTTTCTCCTCATTAAATTAGAAATATATACAATTACCTGTATTTAGGACATCATAGGATCTTGCCAATAAATATGTTTCTTTCAAAGAACCCCAGGTTGTTTTTTCCTATGTGTAATGAAGGAGTTGATTTTAAAAAACAAATAGGAAGTACCTAAGAAATGATAACAGGAAGTCTATACTCTGAATAATAAAGCAAACATTACTAATGGGTCATAGCAAATTTTTTTTCTCTTGAAGCCAAATGTGGTTTCAGAGTAAGTGACAGTACAGTGCTTCAGAGAAATGAGTCAGTTGGAGCTGGACAAAAGAGATACAAGCTATTTAATCTTTATCAGCTGGATCACTTAGGACTTTTCCTGCCACTAAGAATCCTCATAGGATAATCCTGTAGATTCTACATTTGCCTTTGCTTTTTAATAATGAACCTTTATTTTTCAAATTAAAATATAGTGACATCAGTTCTATCCCCAACCCCTCCCATGCATCCCTTGTTCTTTAAGTTCATGGCCTCTTTGTCTCTAATTATTGTTACAAATGTATACACACACATACACACACACACACACACACTCCTAAACACATAAATACAACCTTCTCAGTCTCAAAATTTTACAGACTATGCTGTTTCCTTTGGACACCCCTCCCAGAGGTCTAGGGAAAATCTCCATTGCTCAGTGTATTCTGTTTATCAGACATGGACTCCAGAGCACCTCAGCTAGGTCTGAAATGAAAGCCTCCTGCCTGGTGGCTAGCTTTCATAGTATCATAAGGCACCATGCTTTAATTTTTCATGTTATTATAAGGCCAAATAAGGATATCCATTTAAAAAATGTGAAACAAAAACAACCAAAATCATTGTAAAAGGAAAAAGAATACAAGTCAGCCACTACTGTCACCTTTTCTATTTTTAGGATTCATAAGTTCTATATTCAATATCAACTTACTCAATATGTATGCCATGACCTGATCATTTCTCTTCTTCCAATGTTAAATTCTTATTTTATTTTAAAGATTTTAATATAATTACCTCATGTCCTTCTTTTCTCCCAAGTCCTCACACATATTCCTCTTTCAAATTCATGAACTGTTTTTTTAATATTTTTATTTTTTAAATTTAATTTTATTAATTTATTCAGATTATAACTCAACTGTTATCCCATCACTTGTATCCTCTCATTCCTCTCTCCCTCCTGCTTTCACCCTATTCCCCTCCCCTAGGTCTAAGACCAAGGGGGACCTCCTCCCCCACTATATGGTCATAGGCTATCAAGTCTCATTTTGGTAGCCTGCCTATTCTTTCTTTGAGTGCCATCAGGCCTCCCAACCAAGGGACGTGGTCAAATATGGGGCACCAGAGTTTATGTCAGAGTCAGTCTCTGCTCTCCACATAACTGTGGAGAATTTCCTGTCTATTGGGCAGATCAGACTAAGGGTTCAATCTTTACTACTTATATTGTCCTTGATTAGCACAGAAAATGCTCCACCACACAAGGACATATGCTCAACCATGTTCATAGCTGCCTTATTCATAATAGCCAGAACCTAGAAAAAGGCTAAATGTCCCTCAGTTGAAGAATGGATAAAGAAACTGTGGTATATTTACACTATTAAATACTACTCAGCTATTAAAAACAAGGACATTCCTAAATCTGTGGACAAATGGATGTAACTAAATATGATCATACTGAGTGAGTTAACCCAGAAGCAGAAAGACTCACGTGGTATATACTCACTTATAATTGGGCACTAGCCGAAAAGGCATGTCCCACAAAAGTCTTCACTTACCAGGAGATTGGGATAGATGTGAGGACATCTTACTGAGACTCTAGGTAAGATAAATTTAGGAGATCAGGAAATACAAGGCCCCAGAGGGTCCTAATAACCTACAAGAAGAACATCTTGACAGCTGGATCTGGGCCCAGGTGGGTCTGCTCAAACTATTGCACTAACCAAGGACAATATAAGTAGTAAACATGTTTTTTTAATTGTGCATGTGTGAGGGCACATATGTCTGTGTCTCTGTGTGTGGGCTGGGTAGCTTTGGGACTGGGGGAAGTACAAATGAGGCATCTCCAGCGCTTGGCCCCAGCCAATGATATATACTCACCCGAAAGCCCCTGCCCATCCCCTACCTCTGTCCCTCTGCACAAAAGTTTAAGTAACCTTCATTTACCACCAAACGGCCTATCTCACTGAAGATGTTTCTTGAGAGTCTGTCTGTTCTCAGTGTTGCTCACAGCCTCCTGAAGTCTCTTCCACTCCGAGCTGCCCTGCCTTATTTCTCTCAAGATTCGATGGTCACCATCACAGGCTAGCAAACAGAGCCTGGAGGACTATTACAACAATAAATCACAGCAATAACCAGCATGGTACTATAACAATAAGGGTACAATAGTGGCTCACATACATTGGCAGTAACCAACAACTCAGTTTCCATTATTTTCTCATTTGCAAGTAGAATCAGTTTTCAATTTTTTGCAATGCATTATGCAACAGATATGAGTAGCATAAGATTTACTTCTTTTAAACTTCAACAGTTTGCCAAAGCTTATTTTCAAAGCATTTTGAGGATTATATATTTTTAATGTGAAATCTCATTCTTACAGGTCAGTTCTTGTCTTCCCTTTAAAGCAGCAGATTCTAGGTTATCCTCTAAGATTCTTTGTGACTCTAGATAAAAAAATCTTCTTCCTTAGAACTAATGGTTATTTCCTGGCATTAGAAAACCAGCTATGCAGAAAACATATTTAGATTTTATTTTAGATTATTAATAAATGATTTTGATGATAGAGGATTTAAGAGAAATTATTAAAGAAGCAGACCTTAGGGAAATGTTAAAAGCTGACAAACTGTAACTGAATCACCAGGCTTTCATGTTCTGCTTCAGAAAAAAAAAAAAAAACTAGCATGGACAGGAAAAGATTTTGATCAGACTGTTGTTGACAGACCTTTGTATTTTCCTGAAGGCAAAGTAAATGCATTTAGGAATCCTGATGTTCTTCCATCCTTTACAGGATGGTAATAAAGATGGAAATTGTATTGAAACAAAGGTTCATGACAGACACACAGAGGAAACCAGTCAACTGCCTGCATTCCTGAACAGACTTGTCAGACCAGGACTTTTCTGATATTGTAAGAAAACAAAGAATAGGCCAGCTTTGCTTAAACAAGGGGTTACAAAATATTTTAAAAATCGAAGAAAAGCATGGTGGTCTTATGTCAAACATAAAAGAAAAACAGAGGAAGGAAAGGAAGAATTAAACAAGGGTCAGAGAGACTGCACTTCTTTAGAAAGATAAACTTGATTTAACAGGTAGTAGGATGTAACTTCTGATTCTGTTAATTCTGTGCCAAATGGAAACAGGATCAAACTCAAGAGTCATGCTATCTAGCATTTCTGTAACCACAAGCTTTACAATACTAATCTTTCTCTTTACATATTTAAAAATTTATTATAATTCATTCAGATTACATCCCGATTGTTATCCCCTTGCTTTTATCTTCCCGTTCCCATCCTCCCTCCCTCTTTCGCCGTATTTCCCTCCCCTGAGCTCTGACAGAAGACCTCCTCCCCCACCATTATGATCACAGCCTATCAGATTTCCTAGGGATAGCATGCTTCCTCGTCCTCTGTGTGCTGCTGGTCCTCCCCACCAAGGGGAAGGGATCAAATCCAGGGCACCAGAGTTCATCTCAGAGGCGGTCCCCGCTCTCCCCACAACCTTGGAGAATGAGCTGTCCATTCGCTACATCTGAACATGTCTAGATTTACTGCCGGCATTGTCCTTGGTTGGTGCAACAGTTTGTGCCGGGCCCCCTGGGTCCAGATCCACTGGCCTTGGTGGTCTCCCTGTGGGGCTCCTGGACCCTCTGGATCCTTTCATCCCCCGTTTTTCCATAACACTCAGTGCTCAGCCCAGAGTCCAGCAGTGAGTCTCAGCATCTGTCCTGATTCCCCGCTCTTTAGAATCGCTCAGAGGACATCTATGTTGGGCTAATATCCACTTACAAGTGAGTAAACCAATCGCTTAAGGAATAAGAGTTTGAGTTAAAAGAAACCTGATTTTATCGCAAAGTTAATTTTCAGTTCTTATGAAATGTGCTGTTTTCTCACTTTGCTTCTCTTATTTCTATATACTGATATAACCAGAGAAGAAGTAAAGCTTTATAAATAATTAAAGCTTCTGAGGAAATGATTTTGCATATAAATAAAGCTTACAAGAGACACAGGTTGTCAGAGTAGGTTAAGCCATACCGACATGTGGTTCCTCTCTGTCCGTTTCTCATGAAAGGAAACTAAATAGTGTCCCACGTCTGATTCTTCCCTTGTAGCTCTTGCCTCCAGCCTTTTCAAGGCCTTCCCTTATCCGGAGCTGGACCCTGGCATGAGACAACTAAATTCTGTATGTCTCTGAGATATCTGGAAAAAATTTGAACCTTTGAATCAATTTTGCATCTTCTGTTTCTGCCTCAGCGAAGGAAGTACAACTTAGATTTCTCAGTGGGGAAATCTGCATAACTGAAAACCATCCAACAGCCAGCCCTGTATTTCCCTTCGGATTCAGCCACTAAATATATAAAATTTAATGTTCATGCTAGCTCCATATGCCACACATTTGAGTCCAGAGCACTGCTTTCTCTTATCTACAGTGGTTGTTTAAATTATCTTCTTAATTTTATTTTGGTGCCTTTTTTTTTTCTTTCAGATCTCTGTACTGAACATTAGAGTGAGCTATTTAAAACATTCAGGACAGGGTTAGTAGGATTCCGGTGCTTGTTTCACTCTATAGAGTTGGTGCAAGAAGTTCAAGAGTGGTGCAGGTGGCCCTAAACTGGGAAAGCAGTAATCTCTATTTTTTCCAGAGGCTGGGTGGCCTGAATTCCTAAAGTAAATATCCTGGGAAGGAGGCCCAGGCACAGTATAGAGGCAAATGTAGAGGAGGTCCAGGCATTTAACATAGTAAAAAACTTTCTGTGTGAGGTCAAGCCTAATATTTTTACTTTTGTACATTATTTTTAAGAATAAAATAGTTAAAAATAGAATTTATTAAGATAATTTTTCTAATATATATTATACACACTATATATTATATATCATATATAATGGGTGTAATTATTTAAAAGCACACAAACATAAACTCACGTGTGGGTATTTTGTTGGTGTGGTGGTTTTAACAGGTGTCAATAGGAATTAGATTAGAATTACCATTCTTTACAGCATAATGCTTTAAAGCAAATATGTTATTTAGATGACAATATCCTATAACATTCATTTTGAATGATAAAAGTTATAGCATGCTGGTTATAACTCAGAAGTTAATGGGGCAGACAAATACATGTAGTCTTACACTTATACTCTGTTTACAGAAATATATGTGGAATTACCAATCATGTGTGTCTTTCATAAGTATTAGAATTGCTCATTAGTAGTCTATATTAGATATATCAAATGAAAGTAAATCAAATTGTGGTAAGCACCTGAAATGTTTTGTTTCCAATGATGTGCTTAAATGTTTCATTTCCTAGTGTATGTCCCAAACTAATGAATGAAAGTAAAATGTGATCTTATTTATCCCACTAGAAAGAAAAAAATAAGACCTTTTTCGAGTACATTTATCTTAATAAGTATTTTATCTTTTACCAGAATAGCAGATTTTGTTTTATTTTGTTTTCAATTTTTATTCATTTGTTTGTTTAGTTTTGTTGTTTTGTTTTGCTTTGTTTTGAGACAGGCTTTCTTTGTGCATCCTTGGTTGTCTTAGATTTGCTTTGTAAACCAGACTGGCCTCAAACTCACAGAATGCTGCCTGCCTCTGCCTCCCCAAGTGCAGGGATTATAGGTCTGTACCACTGTGCCAGACTCAGAACGGAAGTTTTTATCTGCACTTGCATTAATTTTGTTTGCGTGAGAAACTGAGAAAATTAAATTTTTTAGTTGGAGTCTGCCTGGATGTAATTTACCATGTTAAAGAATTAACAAATAATTGTAAGATACATAATACAGAAATATGAGAGCATATGTGCATTAAGTTCAAGAACAGAACATCCATTTCATAACAGTAAACATGGCTACAAGCTTAAAGTGTGTCTGAACTCAGGCACATGTGTTGCCGTTATGCACACAAAAACATGGTTGAATAAAAACATTAAAAGAAACAACAGTTTATTGGTTATGCGTACTCAAGGTTACAAGGAGTCTCACCTTCTAAGGTTACAATTCAAATTATACAACAAATATATTTGACATAAAAATACTTATAATAGAGAACAGGATAGAGGTTCAAAAGCATAGCAACGAATCTTACTGATGAGTTTGTCTAGCACAACATTTACTAATATATGAATAAGACTCTTGATTTGTAATTGATGATTGATTACCATGGAGCCAAGCTACATTAAAAAGTAAGAAATAGTAAAATTATTTATAATAGATTATCCACTCAATACAATATTAATCTGGTATGAGATTGGGAGAATTTACACATGAGAACTTTGTAAAACCCTCCTCTGGAATGGAAAGTTTGCAGGTAAAAGGATAGTGTTTGTCTGCCTTTCCACATGCTCCTGTATTGGAGGAAGTAGTTAATAGTAACACTACGTGTAAGGTTTTTGTAAGTAATCCATCAAGTAATTGGTTCACTGTAAGTTTCATATAATTAAAACATCTTTAATAAGTAAGACAGTCTAACCGAACTGTTTAACAAATGCCTTCTGTTCTGAGTCCACCAGTCATATGAATTGCATAAATAAATGGAAGACACAGACAGAGATCAGGGGCTTCTCTTTTAAAGATAGTGAAAGAAAATGGGGGAATTTTTTATATTAAGAAGATACCAACTAGGTAGGGTTTGTAGTTCAGTGGTAGAGTGCTTGCTTTGCATGCCTAAACCTCTAGGTTCAATTCCTAGCTCAACCAAGGATGAGAAGAAAAAAAAAAAGAAAAGAAAAGAAAAGATAGAAAACAGTAGTGCTTTTGCATATAGGTCATTCGTCCTTGTGCTTAGAACTGCCCACATGCTCTGCATCAGAGTAATAGTAAACAAAAGGTTATAGCAGCCTGGTCCTCAGCAGTAGGAGAAGATGAGTTTTACTATTGTGTGATCATTAGTCATTACTGCCAACTTGACAGGATTTAGGATCACCATGGAAACAACCTCTGGATAAATCCATAAAAGATCTCGTAGATTAGGTTAACACTGGTGGGAAGTTCCCCCACTGTGATCTTGCACCACCTAGATTTCTCTCTTACTCTTTCATTGTGCACCGCGTGCGCTGAGCTGCAGTATTCATCTCCCTGCTTTTTTGCTTGTGGATGCAACAGGGCCAGCTTTAAGTCACTGCCTCCATGGCTTCATCATCTTCACGATGTCTTCTTAGCTCACATTCAGTGGTACCCATGCCTACTACATTTTAAATGCTTGCATGCTTTTAAAAAAATAACAATAAAATACGGATTCATTTTGAAAAATATATTCTTTACCTGTTTTCAACAACCTGTTCAATTGGAATATATCATAAGGGCTTCATTACATTTTGATCAACATGTATTCCATAGCTTTGGTAGAAATGACAGACCTGACCAGAGAACAGAATAAAGGATATCTAAAATCTCAGTGGATTTGTAAAGCTAGCATAGCTATCTGAGGAAGATATAAAAGATAATATTGTATATTAAATGATTCAATTATCTGCTTCCCAAACTTGTTGAGAATTTTTTACGATGAAGGGATAGAACTTTGCCATGTGTGTTGATGCATAAAATATTAATGTATGTGGTACTTTATTGTGTTAAGGCAGTGTATTCTTGTTACATAATTGCTTGTATATAATTATACAGGAACTTTGTATGTAAAACCCATTTGGTCATGGTGAATGATCCACAACTTCTCAATACAGCATCACCAAACTGGGAACCAAGAATTCTAGCAAATCTGTCTATGGAATAATTTTTTAGTATTAGGCATAATACTCTAGTTAATATTTCAAAATATAAACATACATATCTAGTGTTTAGATGCATATCATTGCCTGTCAAAGTAACAAAAAGAGATTGCTAAATGTATTTATTAAAAATGACAACAATAAAGTCAACTCACCAGATATATTTAAATAGTTATGTGTTTATACATATATGTAATAATAACAAATAAAAAAGAGCATGAATTTGGGGGGAAGCTATGGGGACATGGAAGAATTTAGAAGGAGAGAAGGGAAAGGGAATATAATATTTATAAATTTTAAAATTTGAAAATTAAAAGTATAATTTAAAATGTGTTATACTTCTTACTATCTTATGAGCCTCAATAGGGTTCTTAAAGCCAACAAGTAAAGAAACAAACCAAAACAAAAAGGAAAACAAAAATGAATGAACATTGAGATAACAATGTGTGATTTGGTTAGCAGTATTTTGACCAATGATGGCATTCTGTCAACGTTGGGCCAGCCATTATTAGACAAGTGTGTTTTTTGGTGTGTAGAATAGAGAGGCTTTAATGAAATACTGTGATTCTGTGGTTATTTAGAGTTTGCACAAAGTGTCTTCATGTTAAATATGGTGAATACATAAATCCGTTTGGAATTTAAAATGTAAATCCATTTGTGATAGCATATAATTATCATTTTATATGAGGGCTTTAAAAGCAAACTGATACAATATGTCTCTCTGTTGCTTGAGTTCTGGTTTTAGGAAAGTTAAAGCGTATCTTTAGTTTTATAGATACAGGACTCTGGTCTGTATCTCATGGCTACAATCCTAGTACCTATCACTTTTCATTTGCTGTAATTCTAGTAAGACAGACCATTCTTATAGTTATTTTGATGTTCAAACTTTACCTAAATAAGAAAGGCCAATGGATTATGAAGAAGATCTCATACATCAAGAATGTTCACAAGAAACGGCCATAATCTCAATCCTCCACCAAAGCCTCACAAAATAGATATAAGAATATGGAAAAGATAAAGTAACTGCAAAGTAACAAAAATATTGTCTGTAAGGTTGGTACTGCTGGAAAGTAATAACTATAGTCCCCTTTAGGTCAAAAGAAATAGTTGTCTATAATTTAACCTTCACTCATTATGTGTTCTTAAGATGGTTTTCAAAAACACTTATCAGTCATTTGGTGAAAAATAATTTTTGAAAATGGGCAGTCTTACTAGAATGAAGCCAAAATGAAGTGATATTTGCTAGAAGTGCAGCAGTGAGATCCCCAAAACCTAAAATATCTATGTCTAACTACATTGTAAAGATAATGACACTAATTGAGTTTAATGTATTTTTAACTTCAGACAATAGATAAATATGGAGATGCAGACAGTGACCTTGTGTAAGCATCTACAGAAATGTATTCGGTACTTCCTGAAGTCTGCAAGTGCTGAGTCCTTATCTTTGTAGTCCCTTCTTTGTCTGTTTTCCTTTCCTACATAAGTTAATTAGTGGTGAAAAAGATCAATTGTGAGAGCTGTGACTATAGTCCTAAAAATAAAATTAAAATAAAAATAAAATAAAATAAAATAATTGACAACAAAAATAAACAAATTCTGTGCCCATAATTGTGACTATAGCATGTTTTTAAAGAAAGAAACCACATTTTCATAGTGCCTTATTTATATGGAAATAGTATGGGGTAGGAATGGAAACTTTGTTCTGTCTTGCAATCTCTTAATCAGTGTTTTATTGCTGTGAAGAGACACCATGACCACAGCAGCTCTTATAAAGAATCACATTTATTTATTTTTTTATTTTTTATTTTATTTTATTTCTCCTTTATTAATTTATTCTTGTTACATCTCAATGGTTATCCCATCCCCTGTATCCTCCCATTCTTCGCTCCCTCCCATTTTCCCCTTATTCCCCTCCCCTATGACTGTTCCTGAGGGGGACCTCCTCCCCCTGTATATGTTCATAGGGTATCAAGTCTCTTCTTGGTAACCTGCTGTCCTTCCTCTGAGTGCCACCAGGTTTCCCCCTCCAGGGGACATGGTCAAAGGTGAGGCACCAGAGTATGTGAGAAAGTAATATCCCACTCTCCACTCTACTGTGGAGAGTGTTCTGTCCATTGGCTAGATCTGGGTAGGGGTTTAAGGTTTACCGCCTGTATTATCCTTGGCTGGTGCCTTAGTTTGAGCGGGACCCCTGTGCCCAAATCTGCCTATCATAATATTCTACTTGTAGGCTTCTAGGACCCTCTGGATCCTTCTACTTTGCCAAAAGAATCACATTTATTGGGGCTTGCTTACAGTTCAGAAGTTTAGCGCATTAGCATCATGAAAGAAAGCTTGGTGGCATGCAGATAGACATGGAACTGGGGAATTAGCTGAGAAATCTACATCCAGATCTTCAGGCAGCAGGAAGACAGACACTGGGCCTGGACTGAGTTTTTGAAAGCCCAAAGCCCACTCCCAGTGACACATACCTCCTTGAACAAAGCCATGCCTACTCCAACAAGGTCACACTCATCCTTCTCAAGTAGTACTATTAATAGTGACTAAGTCTTCAAATTTATGAATGAATGGGTCTATTCTCATTGAAACTACCACATCCAGTACAAACATTACTAGGAGCAAGGCATGGTGGGGTGCAGTTTTAATCCCAGCACTGGGAAGCTGAAGCACACAGATTTCTGTGAGTTTGAGATCAACCTGGTTTATGTAGGTAGTTCCAGGACAACCAGGCCTACAAAGAGAAGACTGTGTCTCAAATAATCAAAACAAACAAAACCAAAACAAACAAAAGAAAAATGTTTTGATGATGGTCAGAATCATACTTAAGAATTTCAACTTTTATATAATTATTTCAGCCAAGAAGTAGCCAAAAACAAAGTTGAAAACCACTGAAATACTTAGGGTAACAATAGTGTTTTCCAACAAATATTTTTCCATACTATAGCATCTAATAGCTACTAGCTATATCTAATATGATTGGATAATTGTGTATGTATTTATAAATTTATCACCTTTTAATTTTTTAAGAACTTTAGGAGGAGAAAAAGGAGGGGCAAGAAGAAAAAGATAATGACTACTTGGAAAGTGAAATGACTATTATTTATTTATTTGTTTGTTTATTTATTGGTTTTTGCTTTTGTTTTGTTTTGTTTTGTTTTTGGATTTTAAGACAGGGTTTCTCTGTGTAGACAGGCTGGCCTTGAACTCACAGTGATCCACCTGCCTCTGCCTCCATGACTGCTGGAATTAAAGGCATGTACCACCACTGCCCAGCAAAACCACCATTTCAAACAGGAATGAAACACATCTACTTACAAATTAATGTTGTTTTAGTCATAAAATTCTCTTTTAATTAGTTTTAGAAGCTATCATAAAAAGGATCACATTAACTAAATATTAACAAATATGCCACTATTAAGAGATGCATCATAACAGAAAAATCTCCTGTTCTTTGTTATTACTTATGTTGGCGAAGTTTACATCAACTTGACACAAGCAAGAATCATCAGAGAGGCAGGAACCTCAACTGAGAGGCTGTCTACATTAAGATTAACCTGTAGACAAGCCCGTAGGGCATTTCTTAATTAGTGACAGATGTCAAAGGGTCCCTCCCATTATGGGTGGTGCCACGCATGGGTAAGTGATCCTGGGTTCTTTATAAACACAGGCTGAACAAACCATGTGAAGAAATCCAGTAATTAACACCCCTCCTTGGCCTCTGTGTAGCTCCTGCCTCCAGGTTCCTGCCTTGCTTGAATTTCTTTCCTGACATCCTTCAATGATGAACAGAAATCGGTACCGACCAAGTGAGTGTTCCTATGACAGAGGTGCCCATATTGTTTTGGGGAGTACAGTGGAAGGACTTTAGAACTGTGGTAGAGAAAAGCCAGTGAGTGTCCAAAGCTTGATAAGCTGTTCTGTGAAAGTTCGGAGGAAGAATGCAAAACACAGATGATGGATGCCTGGCTTGTGAAGATCTAGAGGGAAGTTAAAGACTCTCTGCAGCCATTTGTTACTTTGAGTAAAGATTCTGTGTTTCAGGCTATCTGGGGCTGAGTGATTAGCAAGATAAAGTGAAATCTGCTTTGCTGGGATACTTGATGCTGGTCAGCTGGAGCTAAGAAATTAATGGTGATGAAGAAGAAACCAGCATTGTTGACATCAACACTTGTGCAACCTGTTTCCTGAGGGCCAGCACAAAAAAAAATCTGTTTCCGCAGGTGGCCATGGTTGTACCTCTCCCTGGCAGCCAAACGTGGTAGTGTAAGAGTCACTCAGGCGGCGCTAATTTTGAAGGTCTGAGAGGGCTCAGGCTTGGAACTGTGAGAGGCCAGGAGAGGCTCACTCATTGGTGAAGGCGCAGCTTTAGTGGCAATTGAAGGCCCAGGGTTGAAGAGGTCATGCAGAGAAACTGAGGCTTGTACCATGAAGAGGGCCTGGGACAGGCTATTAATTAGAGAAACTACAGCCCAGTTTCAGCAGAAGACCCCAGCATTTTAGAGATGCCCGGACCGTGGAATGACCACCAGGAACAGCAGCAGCAGAGTGAAGCGTGCCTGGTCTCGGGAGACAAGCCGTGTGTGCGGCAGAGGGTGGAGCTGAAGAAGTGACCAAAGCCTTTTTTTTTTTCTGAGGAGGAGGAGGAAGAGGAGGACGAAGAAGAGGAGTCCAAAAGACAGTGAGTGCATTCAGACTTTGGGTGTTGCATTATTTACCCTACTAAAGTTCAGTTTTGCTTTGTTTAGATTATGTTCTCGCCTTGGTTCCTGCCTTTTGTAGTAAGAAAGTATTTGGTTTATTTTTTATTTCAGAGAAGCTGACACTTGAGAGACATTAAACTTTTGAAAAGCAGATTTGGGTGTTTTACAGAGAATTTGGAATTTAAAATAGACAGGTTTTGTTTTTTGCTTTTGTTTTTTTCCTTTAAGAAACAACTTTTAAAGTGTATGAAATTACAAGGCTGTGGGGCCTTGTTTTACGTTATTATGTCCTTACCAATGTATAATCTGGATGAACAAGAAAGGAAAAGGCGTGTCTTAACAGAACTGTGTTTATGTGTCGAGTAGACAAGGGGTCAGTTGTACTCCCTAGTTTTACTTCAGCTTGACACAAGGTAAAGTTATCAAGAGCAGGGGCCCTTAATTTAGAAAATGCATTCAGAATATCTAGCTGTTGGCAAGTTTGTAGGGTATTCTCTTAATTAGTGAAGGACCCAGGCCATTATGGGTGGGGCCACCACTGATCTGGTAGTCCTAGGTGCTAAAGGAAAGCAGGCTGAGCAAACCATGTGGAACAAACCAGTAAGCAACCTGCCCCATAGCCTCTGCATCAGGTCCTGCCTCCAGCTTACAGCCCTGTGTGAGTTCCTGTCCTGACTTCCTTTGATCTTGAACAATGATGTGACAAACCCTTTCCTCCAAAAGTATATTTGGTTTCATCACAGAAATAGTAATACTAACCAGGACATTTATTCATAGAGTTCGAAGAATAGGTAAAAGTATTCAGTTAAGTATAAAAGATCAGCTCAAGGAGAAAATTTGAAAATAAAACTCATTCCAGGCTTTATAAGAAATTCAAAGACACTACAAACAAAATGTCAACAAATTACCTTATCTGTAGTATAAGCTATTATTTCAAAATCTTTGGATAATGTTGCTTTATGATGAAGTTATAAATAAAACTTTATCCATAAAATTAAGCCACTTGCTTCCCTGAAGGAAAATATTAATTTTAATATATCGGCTAATAGGAGAGAAAGATAATACAATGAATACACACACATAAATATAATAAAGGAAATAACAGCACGGATAATTCTCAAATGCTTTAAAATCATTGAAGAGAGGAACTACTTTTAGTCAGTCTGAGGCCAACATCATACAAACACTAATGGATCTTCGAATTTTTTTGAACTATTCTAAAACCAAGCAATTCATTGACATTATAATTCGGAGCATCTTAATCTAGCATTGATTAAATTTAAGAAAAAAAAAAACTAGAGAAAAAGAAAAGAAAAGAAATATATACTTCTTGGGAGAGTTTGTGGGATTCCTTTGGCTAGTGACTCAACAAGTAACCCATTCCTATTTGGCTATATTAATTCCACTCTAAGGCCAACCTCAGGCCCATGAGTAGTTGACCAATACAAAAATGTAAATCCTATTATTTTTGCTTAATAGTCAAGTTGTTGATTTCTTAGTCATTGTTACTGGTAAGTAAAACAATGTATTGAGCACTTTCAAATATTGAAAATTATTGCAGGGCTTCTGAGGCTCCTGGTTGTTGTTTAATTAAGACATGGAGACATCTATATAGTTCAAGGCTGTTGCCTTTTGCTGGGACAGTCTCTCAGTTAGCTTCGAACTTTCCCAGCTCTCAGCATTGTGCCTCTCCACCTGGCTCTCTGTGCCTACCTCCCAGCTCTGTCCTGTCTCCCTTCTGTAGCCTTCTGCCTCTCTCTGCCTGCCAGAAGTTCTACAGGTTATTCCAGCCCCAGCTCAGGCCTGTTAGCTCTTATTTTTTTTTAATGTAAAAAGCCACACTCTTTACTCAGTTGGCTTTGGGGGTACATGAAGAGGGTTACCATTCCATGGTAGCTTGCCTTTCTTTCCAAGGCAGATGAGGAAGTGACATATACAGGGACACACCTTCATACAATTGGGGAAAGGTCATCTCAACTGAAAATTAACAAAGGAAAAACTTGAGGTGAATATAGAGATGGAGTGAGAACCAGCAATATAACTCAACAGCACTTAACTCAGAGAGCAATGGGCTTGGTCTCTATTACCACAAAGGAAAGACAGTAAGAGGAATCAACTCTCTCTCTCTCTCTCTCTCTCTCTCTCTCTCTCTCTCTCTCTCTCTCTCTCTCTCTCTCTGTGTGTGTGTGTGTGTATGTCTGTGTATCTATGTGTCTGTGTGGTATGATAGGCTTCTTTGTCACAGAGCTACTAGGTGTATTTGTTCTGGATGTTTACAGTGCACCCCCTTGAGGCAGGCAAGCATAAGGATCAGCTCAGCAACTTGGGACACCTCCTGGTTTGGGCTATACTCAACGATCTCTCTTCTAATAAGACATATGGCAAACTAGGACCTTGCATGTACATTGCTCACACATTACTCTTTAACAATGTGCCTAGAAAACTAGGACTGCTAATCACACACACACCTGGATAAAGTTGCAAAGACATTGCTTTCTAAACAGTGGAATATTTGTCTCCTCCCATTTCCAACCATCAACTATGAACAGTTTTTTGTGGAACCCCAGCCACTGTGACTCCATCTGGTTGCTAGATTTTATCTTAGGCCTGTCCCCAAGGTCACCCCAGTTACTCTGAAAACCACAAACTCTTCCAGGCAAAGAACCATCCTAGGTCTGAGCTAATCAGGGGATAGTAGGAAAGTACCTAATGACCTCAGATGTTAAGGATTGGGAGGTCAGGCTCAACCAATGCCCTAGTGCCAACCCTACCAATCCTGTAACTGCCAAACAGCAAACTCCTGTTCTTTCCCTTCATAAAAACCCTACCTAAAGGTGGCTCAGGGCTCTCCTACTAATCCATCGCAAGCAATAACCTGGAGCCCTTAAGTACTTTCTCATGCATGCCATCTGATGTTCCTCTTGACAGTACACTTCTGATCTGTATTATCACTTTGTCTTAGATTATCACCCATTACTTTAAAATCAATGTGCATTCATTTCAATTCCCAAGCACTTGGAGATACCAAGTCCAGACTGCCATAACCACCAGTAGCAGTTTTGTATTGCCCTTTCCTTGTTGGTGTCTTTAAACAGGACCTGGATTAAGCTGTAGTTGTTGAAATGTGAATGTCCCACCCCACCTCCCCAACCCCCAACCCCTGCATAAACTCCTGTGTTTGAATACTTAGTCTTTCGTTGGTGGTACCTTTGGAGAGGGATTAGGAGGTGTGAATTTGTTGGAGGAGGTGCATCACTGTGGGAGGGCTTTAAGGTTTCAAAACCCACTCTCAGTTCTTTTTCTCCTCTTCTCCCCTTCCCTATCGATCCCTCTCCTTCTCTCTGTCTCTATCCTCTTCTTCCTTCGGTCCCTCATTTGTAGATCAGATGTAAGCACACAGCTACTGCTTCAACACCATGCCTGCCTACTCGTTGCCATGCTCCTCACCATGATGGTCATAGATTCATCCTCTGAAACTATAAGCAACCTTCCAATTAAAAATTTCTTGTGTAAGTCGCTTTGGTCATGATATGTCTTCACAGCAATAGAAAAATAACTAATACAGAAATCTATATTAACATGGCCTATGGAATGTTCTATTTTACATTCATATATTTTCTTTTCCATTGTAGTAATTTCCACTTACATATAAAATGAACTACATTGGGGAGAGAGTTAAATGGGCACAGAGTACACTCCTATGTTTCATAGTGACCCTTGGCAGAACTCAGCCCTCGCTTACACACATTGTCCTTGTAACTGCCATACTGCAATCTCCTCTCCTACTTGCTCCCTGGTTTACAATTCTCTTTTGACTTCTTTTTCTCTGAGACTGACTTTGAAGGGCATGAGTTACATATTTTGTTTTCTTTTTTGTATTAATTCACTACTACATCTCTGGCACATAATGAGTACCCAGTATAGATGAATAAAATTCATGTTTCAGATTAATAACAGAAAAAATGTTCATAATGAAAGAAACTACACTAAGCAATACGTGTACGTGTACTATGTACTGAATTAGAGGTAAACTAATATATAAAAAGAATGCTTGAAAGACATTATATATGTATATATATACATATATATACATATATATCTATATCTATATCTATATCTATCTATCTATCTATCTCTCTCTCTCGATATATATATATATATATATATATATATATATATATATATATATGTACTTGTAAGGTCTGTAAGTGTTCTCCTACCCTTGAATTTATGAGTACTCTTTAAAAATGAAAACCCCCACCTTGGTGGTGGCAACACACTCCTTTAATCTGCACTCAGGAGGCAGAGGCAAACAGATCTCTGAGTTCAAGACCAGCCTGGTCTACTAAGTGAATTCCAGGACCACCAGAGAAACCCTATCTCTAAAAACAAAAAACCAAAAACAACCACAACAAAAATTTACCACATTTGATGTGCATAGTGCAGCAATAAATACTGAACTACAACTGCTCTATTATTCTGCAAATATTTTGATGTTTAGAAAAATCAACCATAATACCAATTGTTATTCCTCAAATGCTATAGTTTATTCACCTCTAAATGCATATAATTTCTATATTTTAATTTTAATTCTCATAATTAAAGTGAAGGAATTTGGTATCCTAATGTTACAAGTAAGAGCACTGAAGCATGATGAGGAAGAATGACCACAATAAATTCAGAGATAATTGTACCCATGTATTCCTCCTTCTCTCTTTTGCCAAGTGACTTTCAGATGACCTGCTAATGAATTTCATAATAGCCTGATCTAAATCTGTTTTCACTAATAACAGTGAGAAAAGAGCCAGAGGTTGGCCAATTACTAGAAAGATGAAAGGAAATGAATAATATATATATATACATATACATATACATATATATATATATATATATATATATATATATATATATATTGCATAATAGGACCATTCGGATTATCTGTAGGCCAGTTGTAAGAGCACTCTGCCCTATTCCATTCTCAACTGCACAGTGCTTTCCCCATGACTATTGCAGATGTATACACAGGAGGGACGTGTACATGATGAAGGCAGAAGGAATGAGTGCTAAGTGGTCATTTCCAGGAAGACAACATGTACAAGTACTTTTTGGTTTAATACATATTGCCTTTTTTGGCCCTCCTTGCTGTATATAGGCTAGCAGACAACCACAACAAATATTTTTTGATCAAATAACAAGGTAGACCCAAATTCAAGCTTTAGCGTCCAGGGACTAGGATATGGTTCACTGTAGACCCCTTGTCAAGCATGCTTGTCACCCTGGCTTTGAGCTCTAGCACCAGGGAGAAGACATGATTTCTGCCCTTCTTTTCTAGGGGTGGACAAATGATGTGACTTTCTCTCAGCCAATTGTGAAGATGTCTTAATTAAACTCTCTGTAAGAGGCTTCTAAAAGAAAGCAGTTCAGTACACCACGTGAAACGTAACTGTTAGGTGCCTAATTCTGTTACCAACGTTGAAGATCCTTGGAGATGAACCCCTTCCTCACAGTCATCAGCTTGGAAAAATAGAAGAGACATGGTTTCTATTCGCTGTAGAGTGATGCTGCTTTGAGAGGACTGTGAGGACTGGAGAGATGATCGAGATCTATGTCCATCTCGGGGCCTGGGTAGAGAAATGACATTTTAAACTTCCTAAAAGGTCACTAGTAAGTATCTATCTAAATCATATTAGATAGATTACTATCTATCCAAAGGCTTTCTGATAAGGAACGAGGGCATGCCAGCACACTTCCTTTCTTAGGGAATTAATCCAAATGGGTCTGTCAATCACCTGGCCAGGGAAATACATCTAAGGACGTGCTCCCTTGGTCTTGGGGCTTTAGAAATAGTAGAAAACCTGACTAATTTGCACAATGGTTTCTCTGGCCATTGTTTAGCTTCACTCCTTGGTAGTACTTCTCTTTACTCGGTATGTAAACCCTGCCTTCTGTGCTACACTCTGTGTATCTGCTCTGAATTCTTTTTTAATAAATATGAGGATGCACTTTTATTCATTTTTTTTAATTTTTATTTAAGTAATTTATTCAGATTACATCTCATTTGTTCTCCTCTCACTTGTATCTTCCCATTCCTCCTCTGTCACTCTTTCATCCTATTCCTCTCCCCCAGGTATGTGACAGAGGGGATCTTGTCCCCCACTATAAGATCAGAGCCTTTCAGGCCTCTTCCTGGTAGCTCGCTTACTCTTCCTCCGAGTGTCACCATGTCTCCGGACCAAGGTGAAATAGTCAATTGGGGGGCACCAGAGCACCATGACTTCTTACATGCTCTGAATTCTTGCATCAGGAAGTTTCACGGCTGGCAAGGGGAGGGCAGGTGTGAGTCAGATCCTGGAGACATGAAAACTTTACCAGGTAGGCAAACTGGTATTTTCCACACTTATGTGAGAAGGCCACAAAATAATGAATGACTTAGCCATGCCATTCTGGGAAAGAAAAGCTAGAAAAACAGTGACAAGATCAGCTGCCCTCAAGGACTAGCGAGCAGAGGGAATGATGAAGAGATGAGGCACAGGATTCTCAGTCCACTTCTCTCAACCATCTGATAACGGTTGTACTAGTTAATTTTATGTCAACCTGATACAAGGTATAGTCACCTGAAAGGGAGGAACCTCCACTGAGAAAATACCTCCATAAGCTCAGACTGTAGGCAAGCCTGTAGGGCATTTTCTTAATTACTGATTGATATGGGAGGGCCCAGACTACTGTAGATGGTCCCATTCCTGAACAGATGGTCTTGAGTTCTATGAGAAAGCAGAAACTAAGAAAACCATGAAATGCAAGTCAGTAAGCAGCACTCCTCCATGGCCTCTGTTTGTGCTCCTGTCTCCAGGTTTCTACCCTGACTTCTTTTGATGTGAACTTCCTTTTAATATGAACTGTGATACAGAAGTGTAAGTAAAATAAATCCTTTTCTACTGAAAAAAAAATTAAAAATCTAATTGATGAGGACACTGCCATTTACTTAAGTCAGATTTGTGGAAAGTTAATAAAATATTTTGTATTGTATTAGACATGGAAAATAAAAAGAAATAAATTCCAATACCTAGTCTTACGATATCTATCATTGGCTAGTAAATGATATCCCTGAGACAGTATTAACATTGTGTGTTACATACGGGTATTTATGCTTTCACAGCAATGCTATAAACTAAGAATAATTATTAGTTCATAAAACATTCAGAAATTACAAGTGACTTGATGAGGAGATATATTTAAAATGTGATTTGCTGTATAATGGTACCTATTTAATCCCGGATCTCTGCAATGAGATACTATCTCTTTTGTGTTATTTTTCTTCTTAAGTACTTGTAGAAGTGAGTTAAATTTTTGTCAAGATATTATGGGAGATATTTGCATACATTTATTTGCTACAAATAGGAAAAATGAGACAGATAGATGATAGATTGATACCTAATAGTTAGATGATAGATAAATAGATAGATAGATAGATAGATAGATAGATGATAGAGACAGACAGAGATAGATGATAGATAGATTGGTAGATTATAGATCGTGTCAACATGCCCTTCCTGAGTATGATATCATTAACCATACAGAATGAGAAGGAATGCATCCCTTGAGTATCGATGCAGATACCCACATATCAGTGACTCACACAACTGAACTATGAGGCCTAAAGTTCCTCATCAGTAACCCCTGAGTAGAACTGCATTGTATATGGGGCTTGTGGCTCAAGAGCTATCTGGGCTTCATATGGAGGTAGTTTGGTATTTTGTGGAGGAAAATAATCAATGTTCTGAAATTCTCCTCAACATGATGTGTTATAAGAAACGAAACCTATCTGAACCTCAGTCCCTAATTCATGCATCGTGAATGAATGGGATGTACGTCATAGAGCTGTTGTAAGTAAATATCGCCTCAAATAGCACATGTAAACAAGTCGAAATTCTGCATACATACTGCTATGGGTTGAACATTGCCTCTAACCGCAGCAAAGACTTAGGCATTGGGATTAGTAGCTGATGATGTCATTCATAAATAGGAGCACCTTTATTATGAGAGACATTTTTTTCTAGCTTGTTGTAAAAGGTTGTTCCACATACCTTTCTGCCTACTGGTTTTTCCCCTGTTCTACACTGTAATGAATATTCTTCACCATGAAGCAGCTAGCTCGTCTTAGACAAAACCTTGGATCTGTAGGAAAACACCTGCTAAATCAATTTTGTCAATCAATCCTAAAACCATAACACCATTATTTACCTTAAGTACTTAAAGACAGTGACAATTTTGAAGGTGTCACACACTGTTTTGATTGTCTGAATGAATATTATAATGGTTATTTTTTTGTTGTTGTTGTTAACTTAAAGCAATCCTAGAGTTGATAATCTGGGAAGACAGAATGCTAATTGAGGGAATGCCTCCCTAATACAGCATGTAGACCAGTCTTGGGTGGGTAGAGGTATTATTGCTGATGTAGGAGGGCCCTGATAACTGTGGTTGATGTCATCCATGTGTTAGCAGCACTGTCTTGTGTAACAATGCAAGCTGAGCGAGTCAGTGAACAGCACTCCCTTATGGTCTGTGCTTCAGTTCCTGTCTTGAGAAAATTGCCTTGAGTTCCTGTCCTTGCTTTTCCTCAATGGCAGTCCGGAGCATGTAAAGTAAAATAAACCCTTTCCTTCCCTTGGTTTTGGTCACTGATTTATTCACAGCAACAGAAAATCTGGATAGAATGGCTATTGTTACAAAAAGTCTGGCGTACTCCTTTCACAATTACTGTACTTACTTAGAATCTACCTGTTATATACAAAGAAATGTTATGGCTAGGTCACATGGTAGCTCTGTATTTAATTTCTTGGGAACTTCCACATTGATTTCCACAGTGGTTGGATTATTTTACATTGTTACACAATGCTTTAGATGTGTGTTACCTTATCAGGATCAGTGTCCTCATGCTTAGAAACTGCTTTCTCCCCAAATTTCTAGGCTCTCTAATTCCTTGGTCACCATATCTCAAGTAAAAACATAAATGCCCTGTACTCATGCCCCTCCTTAAAAATAATGACTAGTTTCTATCTGAATTTCTTTGATTCTAGAAGACGTTATGTTCTATTTGGTCATGTCTGTGAACTATTACATTGTAATCAAACTATTACATTGAAATTACTTTAGTAATTCATGACATGCAACCACAACACACTCAATTAAAATGATCTTTGTGATAATAAAGTACTATGAGATATTTGTGTGTATCCTAAACCAAATTCTTATACTTATTGTTTTTTACTAAAAGACATGTGCCAGATCACCTGCTTTTTTTCTTTATTTAAAAATATACGTATTTATTTACTTCACATCCCCATCGTAGCCCCTCCTCCTCTGCTCCCAGCCCCACCCTTCCTCCATATTCTTCCTATCCCCCCCTCCTCTGCTCTTTAAAACAGGGGAGCCTCCCTCCCACCAACCTACCCAAGCATATCAATGTAGTAGCATCAAGACTGAGCACATCCTCTTCCCTTGTGGCCTGGCCAGGGAGAAGTCAGATGACCGTGTAACTGAGGAATTTAAGGGCAGAGAAACCCACTTGTTTCTCTGTATAAACAATGGGAAAGAAAAGAGCTCCAATGACAACCTTCACAGAATCCTTTTATTGTCACGGGGTGCTTGTCTCAGGTGCCACTTTGTTGGTGCTGATTATGAAGTTATGATAACAGTTTAAATCTTACTCTCACATTGTCACCAAAGATACAGCTTAATCAGTCATTAGTTGGCAAGGAAAGTCAAGCTGCAGCTTCCTTGGTGACAAGTGAGTGGACTCAGGTATGGGTGGGAATCTCAGAACCACAAAGCTTCCTGAGATACTTTGGCTTAAGGAGCCTTTCTGAGTGGGATGATGGTGTCCTATTCCTGCATCAGGATCTTTCATTGATTTTTCTGGGTAAAGAACCCAAAATCACGTAAATAAGATGCTGACTGAGAGGAAATCATAACAGAAGAGCAATTATGAATGTCAAATATGGGTGACCATAATAAATAATTACAGAAATGGGGAATGCAGTAGCCATGCATATTTTATTCCTTGTTATTTATTCCATAGATATAGATAAGATGATATCTGTTTAAAAGAAACAAGATCTTTTGGATGGTTCTTCTGTCTCCTTAATTATTGTAATACAAATGCTGTTTCTATGACAAATAGCTTCACAATGGAGGTGATATTATTATTTTATTGGAAGAGTAAACATTATTTGTCATAAATAGATACTGTGGCTGTTGTGCAAAGGTAGAAAAAAATGACTGAGGTTGGGGGCTGGTTCAGCAGGTGAACCACTTGCTATGTAAGCATAAGAACCTGAATTAAAATACCCAGAGCTCAAATAAAATTCAGTAATAAAATGCACACCTGCCATGCTAGTGCTTCCAAAGCATAGAAGCATAGACAGGAAAATGCCCAAAAGCCCATGGGCAAGATACTTTGACATTAGCAACAACAAATACCAAAGAGCCCAGTTTCCCACAAGATGGAAGGTAAAGACAAATGTTCGAGATCATTCTCTGACCTTACACATAGACCATGGCCTGTGGGCAACTGCATCCAGACACATGGACAGACACTCACACATGACTTCCCGGATTTTGTATATGCTTTTCTGAAAAATGATATGTGTGTGTATGAAGAATAATTACATTGTATTATTGCAAAACAAAGTTAAGTATGCACAAAATGTGCAGATGGAATCATTGTTCTAAGGAATCATTAGGCAAGTACTTATTGCTCAGTGTCCAATCTCCTACTGTCCACTTTCTGATGCTTGAACTAAAACTAATTTTCTTCCCTTGCCCATCACTGGAGGTTCTGCCAGTGAGGATGACTGGAGAAACAGAGGAAAGCACGAGTGTAGGGAAAGATCTGTTCTCTTTGTTGACTTACTTTGCCCATCAGTGTTCTTTTCATCTCGAGATGCAATTGGTTCTCATCCCTAGATCACAGTATTCCCAGAATCACCATACTTTACCTCTTCCAAGGGTATTATTAGCTTTAAATAAGCAATGCATCATCAAGACATGGTCCCCAATGAGCAGGAACTCTCCTTTGATACCCTGAGGGCCAAACCTCAGCTCTGGGAATCCATTCCTCCAATGAGCTGAGCTATAAAGCCAATCAGGGACAAAATTATCTTAGAAGGTTTGGTTCTCAGGTCTAGTGACTTCCTTGGCAGAGGACTGAACTTCTGCCACCGGTTAGATGGTGTCTTTTACTCAGATGGCAGAGTCCTGCTTTATGCAGCCTCTTTCCCTGACATCTTCTAGATTCTATAAATCTCTCCTTTCCTTCAGGTAATCTGCTCCCTACAGTTAATATCTTTGTGTGGCTTAGCAGATTTGTACACTTTAAAGCCTCTCTATTGAAATACATAGCTTGATTTCTATTTTACAGTCACAATGTGGCTTCTAATAGCTGTGAAAACATGAGTCCCCATCTGCACACACAATTCCATATCTGCTTAATTGGGGAGTAATAGAGGGAATCATATAAATAGTACCTAAAGTGGTGTTTCCCAGATTGTTTTCTAGGGAATTCTATTGCTAAGATTTTCTTTTGCAAAGTGAAGTTCACAGTCATAAGGAGATAGGAAATGGTACCTTCCCACAGAAAACTATTAGCAGCTCAGCGCACACAACAGCAATAAAGACTGTGGGAAGTCGAGCAGAAGAGAAACCTTCTTTAATATTGACTCAGCATCTCATCCCTAAATTATTTGAGTGGGGAAGCTGTTTCCTTTTCAGTTACTTTCTATTACCATCCCAAGGCATACATGGGGACATAGTGTTCTCCGGAAGCCTAAAGATGTCAGGAGTTTTGTAATTCAATGGAGTTGTTTTATTCAATAGCCTGTTATGAGGCAGGAACCTTAGGCCTCACATGTTTTTATTTATGAGAGTAACGTGCACTGGGTTAAGATTCAGAATGAAGATGATGGGTGATGCGGAGGATGTCAAATTCCAGGTAAACAATTATAGGAAATGCGATACAGTATGAGAGAGCACTGGAGAGAGAGGAAGAAGAGTCATAGTCTAATAGGTAGGGACAGGTGGGATTAAGGTTATTGAATGAGCCATGACACGACAACAATGAGGTCTGACTCCCAGCTGTAGCACATTAACGGGCTTTGATTTTAAACATTTTTTCCATGTTGTGAGTGCCTTGGTTCCTTCCTTCCTTCCTTCCTTCCTTCCTTCCTTTTTTCCTTCTTTCCTTCTTTCTTCCTTCTTCCCTCCCTCCCTTCCTTCTTTCTTTTAGATTTATATCTTTATTATTATGTATACAGTGCTCTGTCTGAATGTACACCTGCAGGCCAGAAGAGGGCATCAGATCACATTATAGATGGTTGTGAACCACCATGTAATTACTGGGAATTGAACTCAGGACCTCTGGAAGAGAAGTCAGTGCCTTGAACCTCTAAGCCATCTCTCCAGCCCTGGTTTCTTTATGTAAATGTATATTTTTCAAAATTAGTATATATGTTTGGGGGTTGGGGTGAATACACCCTTTCCTTTTCTCTTTCCAATCTTCCTCCCTACATCCTTCCTTACTCTCTTTAAAATTCTTGGCATCAGCTTTTTAAAATTATTGCTACATATATATGTAACATACATTTCATAAATATAAAACTGTAATCTTCTTAGTCCATATATTATTACTTTTGTGTATATGATTTAACAGCTGACCTTATGTTATTGAATAACCAATTGGGGCTCTTCCCAAGATTCCTTGGTTTCTTCATCTTTAAATTGAGAAAAAAAAACAGATTATGTTTGATAGAATTGAAATAAAGACAGTATTGTCTAGCTTAGACAAAGATGGCAACCTACATGGCTTTTAATTACTTAATATACTCCCTAAAGTGGAAAGAATTCCTGTATAATTATACCATCTCTTTAACAGAGAGTAAAGAAATACTTTTTTTCAATATACAAAATATATTTAGAAGGATATCCTCCAGCTATCCTATTCTATAAGTGAAAATACTCTATAATTTAAAGACACTTGGTTAAGAAATAAAACTCAGTTGAGGAGTGATCTGTCATCTTTAGCAGGAAGATATTTTGGACGAAATGGAGAGTGTTTATCTGTACTATGTGGGAATTTTCACAGATTATTTATACCAAAGTATTTCCTGATGGGGTGATAGGTTCTGAGGCTGGGTTCATTTGAAAAAGCAGTGCGTCATGGCTTCTCTTATGACTGGATCCTCTTTCCTTAGAGTAATTTTATGTGAGATAAGCATAGAGGAATTATCAGATTGGGATAAGGGGGAAGAGAAATGCCATCCAGATTTCACTGATGATGGAGAGGCAAAAGGAAGGAGTGATTGATTGTTTGACTATGACTCAAGTCTTTTGAGCTGCTGACTGAGCTTGCTGTCTCACCACCTCCTGTGTCTCAGAATGGCTGTTAGTAACACTGGGGAAGAGGAAGCCAGTTCATGTCTCAATGCCTAAGACAACTTGTCTCTCTATCTTTATGAATCAGGACCAGAGATGCAAGCTTGTTATGGTTTTATTTAGTATTATACTTAGGAAAGTGGAACATATGAGTAGTAAGCATAATCGGACTATACAGTCATAGTACACAGAGTGACCTTCCTACAACTTTCTGGTGTTATGGCAAGCATCATCTTTTTAAAGGAGAATTTAGTGGGAAATAGCAACAGTGTTTCAGCATAACTAAAGCCATGTACATAGACATACATAATTTATAAACTATGTATTATTTATATGTATATAATACCACATTTTATTGAGGTAAAAGAACACAGCAAGGTTAAAAAGAAATGTGTAAGCACAATTTTAGCGGTCCAATGCCACTGAAAGTTCTTGTAAAATCATAGAAGCTTCCAGCATGCTGTACAAACATACCAATAACTACTTAGACTAGAAACTAAGCCAAAATAAACAACTTTAAGGCGAGCTTTAGAAGTGTCAGTGTGTCTGAGTTCATCTGCCTTGTGGAAAATGTTATTTACAGTGACAAACATATTGAGCAATGAGGAAAAAGGTTGGCAAACTCATTTTGAATCTACTTTATCCACATAGATTTGTTAGTGTTGTTACTTATTTTACTGTATAGAAAGGTCATATTTTCAGTACCCATCTAATTTCAGTTTTGAATGGCATCATTGTTTTGGGCACATACAGACTTATTCCACATTATGAAACACAGATATTCTATTTTCACTTCATATCTGAAATGAGAACATCTGTACAAATCTCAATAATTTGTGTCCTCGCAGTGAGAAAACCAAGGAAATCTAGTGTCCAGGTTGCCCTGGCTGCACACTATTCTACAGTGCTGCTCACTTCCATTGTGTCTTTGGAAAGGTAAACTATCCAGTATACAAGGTTGAATCCTGCAAATGCTACAGGGAAGAGAATCCGAGAATATTGATCTATTTTGCTGGTGCCCCCAACAGCTGGTAAGATCAGTGGGGGAGTGACAGGTGTTGATGGTAAGATGGGTGTTCTACTGAGGACTTTGCTGGCCTCAGAAGACGGAACAATTGGCAAAGTCAGAGAGCTGATCCTCTTTTTCAGATGGTACTTGGAGTCAGAATGCTGAGGAAGAAAGGTAAAGGTCATCAACACGGCAAAATACTGGAGATCCCCTGTCTAGACAGGCATGCCTTTTACCACTGATACATATTTATTAACTATTCATGTGTGGTGAAACACCAATGAATTCATATTAGTATGTAATAGCATCATTTTCCCAGGAGTTACTGCAGAGTTCTCCCTCTCTCTCTCTCTCTCTCTCTCTCTCTCTCTCTCTCTCTCTCTCTCTCTCTCTCCCTCCCTCCCTCTGTGTGTCTGTGTGTGTATGTGGTGTTAGAGTTTAAATTAATGACTTTGTGCATTGTGAATATGTCTCTACCTGCAAGCAATTCATCCTGCCCGCAAACAAACAGTGAAGATGGCCATATTTCCATTTTTTGTGCTGTCTGGGAATTATAACCAAGATCTCATGTGTTTCAGACAAGTATTCTGCCACTGCACCATATACCCACAGCCTCATTTGAAAAACAGGAAGCCTTCCCCAATCTGACATCCTAAAATTCAATATATAGACAGTAGATGCCTAACATTAAGTATATTTGGGCAATTAGATAGAAAAATATACTATTAGGAAAAGTTGATCCAAGTTACAAAATTATACTTAAGCCTCCAAGCCAAAGAATGTACATAATCAAGTATGTCTCTCTTTCTCTGTCTCTCTTCTGTCTCTGTTCTTTCCCTGATCCTGTCTCTGTATATCTCTGTCTATCTCTCTGTCTCTCTGTCTCTGTCTATCTCTCTCTCTCCTGTCTGTGTGTGTGTGTGTGTGTGTGTGTGTGTGTGTGTGTATGTGTGTGTGTGTGTGTGTAAGGGGGGGGTTGCATTTCATTTTAAAACATGTGGACAATTACTACAAGAAAATCCAAGTTTGTCCATTGATAGCAGTTTTCCAGAAAGAGTTCTAGCCTAACTCTTCTCACACTTAGGAGTTTGAACCAGATGGACTTTAAGGGAAAAGAAGAAGAAGAAGAAGAAGAAGAAGAAGAAGAAGAAGAAGAAGAAGAAGAAGAAGAAGAAGAAGAAGAAGAAGAAGAAGAAATTAGCCAATGTCCATCAAATCAATGTCTATCAAATGCCAGTGACTAGTGGTAAAAACTTTAAATTGAGTGGGAGAATGTTTGTGCTTTGTAATGTATCTGCCTTTACACACAGTAGCTAGACATGTAGAGCCTTTACCTTCCCCCAATGAACACTGGTTTCTCTTTCTCTGAAATCACTCCACATGATTCATCCACCACCTTGAGAGCTGCCTCTTGTTCTTTTCTATTACCAAGTCTCTGTTGTACTAAAATCATAGGACATATCAATCTTAAAAGGAGATTGTAAGTGCATTAATTAACATTTGTGAAAGTGGGAGTTAAAGGAACGGAAACATATTTTCTATGGCCACTTTCTAGCAAAGCCTAGGGCTCCAATTGAAGGTTTGTGTCAATCCAGCACATTTTTTTTGTCTCTGCTCTAAACTATTGAGCCCAGTTCAGAGACTTTAACTCTCCCTCATCTAGAATCCTTCAATGTAGCTGGAGTTTCAGCACCTTTTTCTTGTTTCCTGTCTACACATTAGAGCATTCACTTTCCTTGGGGCCAAGTTGTTTTCACTGATGTCTTATATTCAAATACTTGCTCTACATTCCCCCTTTTGAGCTTGTAGCATGGCCTTGTTTCTTCTCTGGCAGAAAAATCACTACTCTGCAGCATGGCATGCTATGTTCCATGTGGGCAGACTCCTGAGGCTAAAGCCAGCCACCCTGCAGCCACAGGATGAGAAAGCCACCTCTCCTGTGCAGGCTGAGCCACATGACCACAGTGGCCTGCTGGTGTGGTGACATTTGGACTGCAGGAATATGAACTCAAAGAGTCTTTTTATTTTGTTTGGATTTTTCTTTTGTTTTTGTTTTTGTTGTTGTTGTTTTTTTTTTTCTTTTTTTTTCCTGAACTTCCTTGTTTGATCCACCATAGACATTTCTGGCTATTTAAATATCAGTTGTCATCTTAAAGAATTGGAACCCATTGCACTTTTAGGAACCATGACAAAAATATGCCTCTTCCTACAAGTAAAGGACAAGGCTGACTTTCCAAAATCATGGTGAATTTAATATGACGTTTGCCTTATGTGTTGGCCTGGTGCTATGCTTGGCATTTTTACAGAATTAAATAACTCACAGGTCTTGCAGGAGAACAGAATCTAAAAGAGACAAAGTCCTACTTTTCTGATTCTGGCCATGAAAGAGTGACATTATCTACTAAAACTAAGTGACAGCTAAGACGTAAATCTCCATGGTGACTAGACCCTGTGGTTTGCACCAGAGTGACAATATTTTAGTCTTAACATACCACACACTAATATCTTAAATGATAAAATAGGCCCTGTTTCCTAGGTGTTTTCTACCCTATTTCTCAGACTGTAAATTCATTATTCAATTTAATTTTACTCATTAAAATGTTGGTAAATTAGTATCCACCCGAAAGCATAAAGGGTCACTGTTCCATTTTCCAAAATAAGAGTGTCATCCTCCTTTCCTATGCATGGGAAACAAGAACCCTTTGCCCTAGTAAAATTCCAAGAACCATGATGGAGTAGAAAAGGGCAAACCCTCGGAGGCTTTCCTTCCAGACTCATCTTCCCTCTGCACATTGCATCCTACCTGCCCGAAACTTGTCTTTCTTTCTATTTCAGGCAGAAGAAGGTCAGATTGGTCTTATTCATTGAGATTGAACCATATGACTATAAATAAAATACATCATGAGATTATAAGATATTATTATTTTCCCCATCTTCTTTAGTGCTTTGGAGAAGAAAAAGGTATTTCTGAATATCTTGGCATACTCATATTGTCAAAAAGACTCAATGAGGATTACCAAGTGACTTCAGGCCAGAGATAAGAGCTATGATTCAGAAATAGTATAAAATAGTATTATCCTGAAACTAAGCATCTCTTTCATTGTGTCTGCACCAAATAATCTCTGTGGGGCTTTCACTGGGAGATAAGAGTCTGACGCCCCCATGTTACAACCCCATATCTGTTACTTACTTATGATGCGGCTTAGATGTGCCTTCAACATCAGAGGCTCTGAACTCTGTCTTATCCTCAGTTCTTATCTTTAATGTTGGGGATAATTACACCTGACATTGTGCATACTTCCCCATTTTTATAAGCATTTGAGCAAAATGTATGCTGCATATACTTACCAATATTCACTTCACAAATTTTAGTTATAAGCGTCTTTCCAATCATCTGCAGTGTGTGTCGGCTTCCCATGCTTAGCATTTTCTTGAACTGAATTTATTCTTTAAGAATTATGCTCCCCTGATACTACTCCTTCAAACGTGTTGACAGAGCACTCATGTGTCATCTACTGTCACCAATGACACCACTTCCCCGACTCTCTAGAACTCCTGTAGCTTACGCCATTTTATCTCTTCTAGACCTCACTACTTCTACTTAGTCTTATCTTCTTTCAGACTACGATATCTTCTTCATGATAGAAGGCACATTACGTTCGAGCACGAGTGCCTAGACAGAGTATATTTTTTAAAAATGTATGCTTAATCAACAGATGAATGAAAATGTAAATATTTTTCCAGTATTTTTCCAGGAGTTAACAAGCACTATGAAGAAATTTACATGAGTAATTTTACTTACTCCCTGAAAACATCTTTAATGTCATATTATGCTCATTTTAGACATGAAAGATTGAAATGGAGTAAGGAAGCACACTTAGGCCTATGTGTATAGAGGCTTGGATTCAATTGAGGTTCCAGAGACCCTGCTCTTAGCAGTTCTTATCCTGAGCATCCCCCCCACCCCCCCTCTCCCGCCCCACAGCACTTCTTAGTGCTTCAGGCTCTACTGTATTAGTGTTTTAGATTGGAAGGGTTTTTTTTTTTCTAGATGAAGACTGTCCTCCATAATATAGGCCGATGTTCAAGACTTCTTTTTACAAGGAACCAATAACATCCCCGCCCCGGTTTGTAACAACATGCAGACATTGCCAAATGCCCACTGGGAGAATAGCTTGAGAAAAGCTGTGTTTAAAATCCAGTTTGTTTCCCTACCCTGGGCTGACTGGGCAGCGGAGTAAAGGATGAGGCATGGGTGGGGGCTTCCAACAGCAGCAAATGCAATATCCTAAAGCAAATGCAGGAGCTCTGTATTTAGTGCGGTACACCGGACAAGCAGCTACTGGATAGTTAAGAATTGGCAGCCAGAGGATACTAGGTGCCAATTTAGAGGGAAAAAAAAAATTAGGTTTCTGAAATGGAAAGAAAGCCAATTTTGCAAACCCTTTAAGCTACAGGTTTGCATCAGACCCCACCTGCTCTATTGTAAGCCCAGCAGCTTAGCTTGATGGTAAAATAGGCTTTTGTCAGAGTCCAGATGAGGGCTCAGCTTGGGGCTGTCAGTGTTTTGAGTGGAACACCTGTGGTTTTGAAATTTTCCAGGGCTCCCCTGCTGCTGAGTGCCATCCTGCTCTGGGTATTTTTAGAGCACCTCTTTGTTTTAAGTAACATTATATTGCAAAGGTACCTTGAGTTAAATTAGACCACATGATAATCAATTATTTGACGTGAGTATAAAGCACTAAGGAAATACTTTATATTCTCCTAGTATTTGAAATAAAGTGGCTAAGTATATAATCTCTTTAAAATGATTTTAGTTACTTAAAAAATTATATTGAGTGGTCTGCCTGCATGTCTGTGGACCATGTGTAAGCTATGCCTGGTAATTTAGGCGGTCAGAAGAGAATATCAAATCCCCTGGAACTGGAGTTATAGATTATTCCCAGTCACCATGTCAGTGGTAGGAACTGAACCTGGGCCCTCAGAAAAAGCACCTGGTACTGTTAACCAATGAGCCATCTCTCAAGACCCCAAACATATAATCTCTTAGCACAGCTATTCTAAAGAAGGCTCACTATTAAATGCATAAAAAAAATATTTATGGAACTAGTTATTGTATGCACTAAAATAAGACAAGAATTAAAAAAAGCAAAATACAGTATTTTTAAGCAGTATTACAAACATCATGTTAATATTGAGGTGAAATTAGAACTGTGCTATTTTTTTTTAAAGCAATGTATGTTGGAGCAAGTATTATTGAGAGCATAGAGGACTCTAGGATGTCCTTCGAGAAATGGCTTGTTGGCATCCATCCGGGCCATCCCTGGTGCTAAGGACACAGACGGAGTTTTGGAGGGGACAGACTGGGAGATCCAGCTGGGGACTTTATAGACTATATAAAGTCTAACAAATTACACATCACCTAGGCTACGCCTGTCTCCCCATAATTCGTATGATGGAGCAATCACAGGGAAGGGGCGTCCACAGCTCTCAGCTCCATAGTCGTAAATCGGCCCTTAGTTTTAGAAACCTGAGGCAATGTTGGAAGAGGAGAGGTAACTTCTAGCATCCTATCCTTTCACATCTCTGTGCAGAGTTGACTACAGCGTGTTCAAGGCGTGGCATATACCTTCACCTTGAAAAGGAAGGCAGGGCAGTTCAGTTTTCCTGTCTACGCCTGAGTTCCTAGCAATTAGCTTTGGGCTTCTCGTCAAGCCGAGGTCGTATTTCTCTTCTCGGCTTTGAAACCTTTCTTCTAGACTCCTCCAAAATGAGTTAGACACTCTCATGTGGACATTTTCACGCTACACAGTATCTTTAGCTACAGCTTTTACCACAGTCACTCACGAGCTCATCTCTCCCAGTGGCATTTCTCTTATCGCTGCACAAGAAGCTCCCTGATGGGCTAAGGTAGTCTACATAAGAAACTTTACATATATGTGCAGTCTGAATAATTTATCCTACCTACCCCTCAACAAACGGTGCCAGAAGTAAAAAGAAGCAAACAGTGAGCAACAAGTAATGAGTGTATTGTTACTGTTTGTTCTGGCTAATCAAGTTTTAGCCAATTTTATGTGCAGATTTTACATGCGTATTCACAAAACTATCACACCTCTTGTAAGAAGCGTGTGCCCTATTAGGAAAAGTGCTAGTGAAGGGAACAGTGGTGGGTGGAGAGCATGTTCACCCTCAGCAACAGGGCAAAGAGGGCTTAGACCTTTAAAGTAACAGGAAAAACTAGCAAATTAATGTACTTCACCCTCATGATTTCAGTGGCGGAACTTTTTAAAAATAATGCTTTGATTACATCTGAATAGGCGTTTTTAAATGTCATGGTATTTGGGGAAAAAATAAAATGACCTTGCAATCATAATATTGCATTGTACAACATAAACAGCCAATGTGCAATTTATGTTTGCTCCGTGCCATTCTGTAAAGCAACTTGCTTTAGAAGCAGATGTTTTCCCATGAGCAAATGAAATATAAATGTCCTATATAGTCACATGTATTTATTTTGATACCTTTAGGTTTTTTTTATTTTCGGTTTAGTTAGTTTTTGTTGTTGTTGTTTTGTTTTGTTTTTTTGTTTTTTTGCAGTTTAATCTTTCAGAACTAAACAAAAATAGCCTACTTGTTCTCAATTATATTAAGTAGAGAAAGTTTCATGATAGTAGAATTTTTCATAAGGATAAATGGAACATGCAATAGACTATGCTCTGAGGGGTTTAAATATTTTTTTTTAATGCAGTTTCCTACAGGACCTGCTCATCATATCCCTGTTTCAGCATCATGGGGGATAGTCTATACATGAGCACTTGGGGTCTTGCCTTCTACCTCTTAATGGATTATATTGAACAACATAAATTATATATGTGTATGCACACAGATAATTTACAGCACAATTTGTTTTTTTCACAAGTATAAAACATTTAAAAAATATTTGAATTGAACTAGCCTTGGGGGAAAAAGTGAGTTTCAAGCCTACAGCATATATTTGTGTTATAAATATTTTCTTTTTCTTGTTTCTTTTTTTTGGAGGGGGTGTGTGTGGGGCCTCTCTATATATACTTATATACAGAAAGTGTTAATAGGTCAAAAGAACATTTTGGAGAATAATGTCATCTACATTCCAAATGTGTTTCATCCTGTAGTACAGGCTCAAGTACACTTGTTTTCTTCAGACTTTGATAGAGAGAGATTAGTAATATAGAATAGAATAGCCTGTATTATTGTAGAACAACAGAAATTCTAGAATCAATTCCTGATTTTTCCACCAGGTCATATTTCTGGAGAACACCGTGACATTTAAGACGCCTACTCAGCTACAGCCCTGAGACGGAATTTTGCTATTTGTAAAAGCAGGACATTTAGAAGGGATCAATAGATGCCATTTCTTCCTTTTATTCTTTTCTTAAATTCTTTTCTTTCCTTTACCCTTTTTCCCAAAGTAGAGTAATACTAGGAATAAAAAACTTTTACATATTTTCACTCAGTATGGTAATGGCATTCGTATTACTCCAAGAGAAATGCCAATTCTTTAGAACAAACAAAATCCCTTAATTTATCAAACACAAAGGGGTTAATACAAATTGTGATCTTTTTATCCAATAAATGCCACAAACTTCTGGAACTAAAAGATACATTGCTTTATGGTTTTCATCATATAGTCAAACTAAGGGTTCCTGGTTTAATGTGTGGTTTGGGTTAGAAAACTACATACAGTGCTTGCTTCAGCAGCACATATACTGAAAAAAATAGAGTGAAAACTACATATGAATAGTGAATAAAATAGTGAATAAAGTATTCACTAGACTTAAACAATTATTGATCATTTGAAGTTTTAAATCACTAAATTATTCAAGTTTACAGAATAAATGTTCCCTCATAGTCAAGGGCTACTCATTTGGAGTTTGTATTAATATAAAAATGTATACATATCAATCAAGTTTATAATCTATTTCTAAAAATATGTAAGAATTTGTTCAAAAATGAGAATGAAATTCACGAGTATGCTTATGACTCCTTAAATATAAATTATATTATTTATTTCTGATTCCAATAAACCTTGAGACAAGGGCTTGTATATTGCAAGTTAAAAGGAAACTTATAAGCATGTCTCAATAATAATAATCCTTTGAATATGAGCTCACTATGATGCATGCATTGAATACAGTTACATAAATTCTATCATGTTTAGTGGAAATGGAATATGTGGGTCATCCTGCACTCATAGAACCTGTAGTCACTATTCACTTCCTACTCTTATGAAATAAAGCAGGCCATGGGTTTCTTTTGTTTTTTGTTTGTTTGTTTGTTTGTTTGTTTGTTTTTTGCTTCCAAAAAAAAAAAAAGTCCATACAGCAGGAGTTGTTTCTTTTCCTTCAGACCCTAGAAGACTCATTAGGACTTTAAAAAAAATTATTCTTCCTAGTTGCTATAAGGGAGCCTGTTCAAAGGAAACTTCTAAGCGCCACGTAGAATTTTCTAGTCTCCTTTGAGAGCCTAGAGTCTGCCAGTACAAGTAAGGATGATGAAAGCATAGCAAAACTTTAGAGCAAAGATAAATGAAGGCTTTCCTTAGCTTCACCCTGTGAAGCGGGAAGCAAAGTTGGCCTGGCAACTCTAGTTATATAATTTATGCTCAACAACTACAGTTTAGTACAGCTCATTTGTATGTTGCTACTGACCGAGCTTGCTTTCTCTATCTGCTGGCTAAAAGTAGAAGACTAAACCGTTACCACAACAATCTCAGCCTCCAGTGGCTCAGTTGCTTTTGATGTTGCCACAGGGGGTGGGGCTGCAGTCTGCGCCCGCCTCTCAGCCTTCTGTGACTGGAGATTGGTGAAGTAGTTGACAGCTGCAAACTCAATGAGGGCGGAAAAGACAAAAGCAAAACACACAGCTATGAACCAATCCATGGCAGTTGCGTATGACACTTTGGGTAGGGAGTGCCGGGCGCTGATGCTTAAGGTAGTCATGGTTAAAACGGTAGTGATTCCTGAAATGAAAAGGAAGGAGAAAGGCAGTATTTAGCATCAAGAGTCTTGTAACTGGATCCAATAAGAGGTTAGTGTGGGGACTCAATCATTCAGCCTTCCCCTAGTGACTTTAGTTACTGGAATGCACAAGTATTACTATTGAGACATAATCCCAACCTAATTGTTTAACTGAATTAACTATAGCAAAATGCTAATCATGGAAAGTTAGTTCTGCTTGCTTCCTGCTTGAGAAAAATGTAACAAATTATTGTGATTTGAATTTTTTTAAATCTAGCATCTTTGATTTCAGTAGCTGAGAGAATATTTCATTATAAAGAAGAAAAAGTAAGTTAGTATACAATTAGATTACTCAATTTAAAAGTACTTTAAAAAATAAGGTATTTACCAATGGAAAAAAAGGAATTCTGACATAAGTTTTTCTGCTTGAATTGGGAAAGAGAAATTATGTAAGTTGTAGATATGCAATGTTGAGGTTCCCATATGAAGATTTTTATTTCTGCTTATCTGATAAGTAGATCCTTCCTAGTGTAAAAATCATATAGACTATTAAATTTATGATTGAAAAATACAGGAAAGAGTGAATTTTGCTTTTCATAATATTTGGTTGCCAGTCTTGTTCTTTTGACTTCATTTTTCTCCATCAAGTAGTGATGTTACATTAAGCAAATGGGAGTAAACATTTGGCTAAATTGTAGGAAATTGTCACCATTTATCTACTTTGGGGTCATCGAAGTGGCGACTTCATTTTATTCAGCCCAATGAAAGTGAGATATAATTCATATGAGTGGATTACTATGTTAGTCTGTTGTTTCCTCATATGCACACATCATGTTTGCTTTTTCTTTTCGTTGAACACTGCTAACTAAGACACTTAAGTCCTAGGAAAGAGCTAGAGTTCTTGAAGGGACAATATTTTTTTTTGTCGGTTTACCACACAACTTGCTAAAAGATGAGAGTCAGTTGATGTGACACATGACTCTGTTTCTTCTGTGTGTTGAGACAACACATGCTTGTCAGTCTTCACAGCAAAACCCAAGCACTGAGACGTGGAAACAGAATGGAAATATAACACAAAGTGTGAGGCATACCAAACACGGTTCTTGCTGGGACCGACTCCTTATTAATCCAGAAAGACACCTGAGAAAGGATGACTGTCATAATGCACGGGGTGTATATCTGGATCATGAAGTAGCCCATCTTCCTTTGCAAGTGGAAATAGACAGTCATGATTACATATTCACCTGTTGGAAGAAATACTCATTAGTAGGGCTGTACTTGGCAGTGAGGAAATAAATCCAGTGAATATAAAACATGCAAAATTTTAAGTTAGCATGGTCTGGAAGAAAACAAGCAAAGACATTGTTTGAGAATATATAAGAATATTACACAATCTGATGTGAAGTGATATATCAGTATATTGGTTTTGAAGACACTTTTTTCCACATAGCTATAGAATTATTCATTCCAAGATTGCACAAATATTACTATTTACCCAGTTTCAAATAAATTTTGAAGACATCACTTCAAAATAGGAAATTAGCCTATGATATCTAATATTAATGAAATAAAATACTAGATATTTTGAAAATGTGTACTAGAGCCGTATTATATGATATTAAAATTTTTTTTCTTACCTGTGTTAGATTTAATAGTCTCACTAGAAACTGTTTGCCCAATCAAATCATACTGGAGAAGGCTAGAAGATTCTTCTGGGACTTCTACTGAATAAAGTGGTCCTTTTTTCCATGTATATATGATTTCACTTTTAGGATAAGCATCTTTATTTTTGAAACAAATCACACAAAGCAGTAAATATAACTCATTAGCTTTCTTTACTTCAAAACAAGCATTGCCTGTCTTATCTATTAAAAAAGAAATGCATATTTTGTTACTTAAAGTATCATTAACTAAATTATTAATATTGGCAAAAAGCATATTACTGAAATCACACTGAGAGTTTCTTAGTGTTATTTTCTTTCAGTTCCCCAGTATCCAGTAGAAACAAATAAGTACATATTTCTAATGCCTAATTTGACTTCTAGAAACTTGGTGTAACTTACAGCTCCCAAACTTGAGTGGACAAGCATGTCCATCCATAGGGAAGTTAACCAGCCTCATGGGACAATCGGCATTGATGGTAAGCCTGGAGACATGGAAATACATACTTCCAGTTACCATGGTGGACCCAGATTCTGGGCAGCAGAAGCAGGATGAGCAACTCACCTCATGGTGTACAGGATGGTTCCATTCTGCATTAACCGGAAGAGCTTGTTAGGGGTGGTCATATTGTGAGCAATTGACTTTTTTCCATTCCGGAAAAATGTGTCAGGAGTCCAGATCTTACTGACCATCAGGTTATTTAAGCTCAGAATCTCAGCAGGACCCCTAAACTTTAATCTCTCATCAGTCCAAGTCTGGCGGAAGAAAACATCCATTGTATACTCCTAAGAGAAAAACCAAATAGTCACATAAGGTAGGAAATGTCTTGTGAAATGGCTTATTCATTATTCATGACTGATTCTAAATTTAATCAAGAAAGAAAATTCCACACCAACAACTTCTTAATGAAGCTGAATAATTTGCTAATTAATTATAATCTTAGACTCAATGATATTTTATTATAATTAGTAAATGACTTTCAGTCCTAAATAGTGATTTGGGCAACTCTGTTTTTCTCAAACTCACAAGTGTTTGTAATATTTTAAAGCATAGATACATTGGGCCTAACTCTTTCTCCTGCCTCAATATGCTCAACATTCTTCTTCTATGACTATCTAGTTGGCCAACTTTCCTGCTGTGGAAATGTTCATAGATCAGGCTTCCTGCTTGACATCCTACCTTAAGCTAGTCTAGACATTCTAACTGATATTTCCCTCACCTTCACAGTAGGTTCAGAGGACAACACCTTCATGCAAGCAATACAAACCTTCACTGGTTAGCAGAATAATACTGCGTACCATGGAATTCTGATGTTGTTGTCAGAGGACATACAAGAAAACATTACCATGATTATTCTATATAGGAAATAAAATATTGAATGTAAGTACCACAGCTTTGATTTTTTTTAAACCATGGCTTTACAGGATAATGTTAATTTTAAAAAGATAATTATAAGGCCATCACAGAAGTTAATGACCAATGCTTTACTACTATGCTGAAGTATAGCCAATAATTTTTGCCTACTTTATGATACTTATTTCTATAAATAGTGATTAAAATTTTAAAGTATTTCAATACTGTGTATATATATATATATATATATATATATATATATATATATATATATATATAATCATAAACCATTCAATATTAGGATTCTTTTATACAAGTACTCTAAGAGACACATATATAAAGTAAAAGCAAAGTAAACCTCAACTCAAGCATTGCTGCACAAAGTGTTTATTTTTGAAATAAAGAAAAACTTGAATAAAAAATAATCCTAAAATAACAAGCATCCTGAGTTGTATTGGCTTTCCTTTTTTTTTTTTTTTTTTTTTTTTTTTAGTCTTACGGTTATTTCTCAATAGAGCCTCTTCCTCACTCTCTGCCCCTCTTCTGAATCTTCCTGCTTTCCTTCCTTCCTCTCACTCAGTCCCTCTTTCTCCATCTTCCTTTTTATTATCTTTTTGGCTCCCCCTAATTTTACTTTTTATCCATCTTTTCTTTACCTTTTCCATGTTTTCATGTCAAATCTAAAGTAGAAAAGATGTCACCAGCAACTGTTTATACAAATTTACAGTTTCCCAAGATAAGCTAATGGCATACCTTTTAAGAGACATTTATGACAGTTTCTGTCTCGGTGCTTATATTTTAGTTTTGGAAGAAAAATACTACCTGAAAACTTGGAAGGAATATCATGATACACTTTGTTCAAAAAGACGACTTCAGGCTTTCATTGCCACTTTCCATAAATACCCTCTTACGAATCCTACAGCCATCTGTACCTGGAACAGAGTCTCCAGAACACCCACTGATGCATCCGCAATGTACAAGGTGGAAAGCATGAACCTATCCAAGTGAATTCTTCACTGTTTGGATAAATACACTGGTGATGATGCATAACAGCTGATAGGCATGTATCAGCACCATATTTATCAATATAGTCTTACATGGCAAGAAGCTTTTTAAAATAATTTCTTATGCAAATAATTGTAGTAGGACCTCCTAGAACAGGAAAAATTCTCCTTTTTGTAGGACCAGTCATTGTATGGTATGTAAATGGAAGAGACCCTATAATATTGAAAAATAGCTCATCTTCATGCATTCAAGTAGAACCTGTTATCTGTTCTCATGTAAATGCCTACCCAGCAGAAATAGACATGTTGTGTGCTGATGGTATGGTAAAGCCTGTAATCATTAGTCTTGGGACAGCTCTCCTTCTTGAATAAAAATATACCCAATGTACTCACCATTTCCACATCTGACACAGGTCCAAAGCTGGTCACATAGATGTCTGTTTTGACTTCTGTGACAGCACCTGAAATAAGCCAAGAAGGTCAGGGCTCTTTAACATGGCTGCTGTCAAGAGAGCATGGGAGCCCCACAAAATGTTTGCACATACCTGAAAAGTAAACTTTGCCTGACTCGACCCCTCTCTACTGCATGCCCCTCAGTTTACAAACTTTGAAAACTTACATCAAAGACTTTATTTTAAATTCATTCTATTTACACTAAGAGACTCAAAAGGGTTGGAAAATGTCACGATCAGAGTACCCTACTATTTATTAATTCCACAGCTGATGATAATAACTTATTAGCATTGAAAGCTTTCAAAGAACAAATATTAAGGAAAACATACACATGGAAAAACTTTTTTTATAGTCATATAACCTTGTGAGTCAAGTATGTACACACACACACACACACACACACACACACACACACACACACACACACACCTCCATTTAGGACAGCAAGGTCTATAGAGTTTCAAATAACTTACATATGGTCACTGACTGAGGAGGGAGTGAGAAATGGACAGCAATACACACATGAGATCTTAGTACCCCTCCTCTTTGCTACCGGGTAGATACCTGCTTTCTGACTCCTCTGGGTTTGAGACGGGTTGTAAAAGAGGGAGGAAAGTTCAAATATTTAGTCTAATAGCAACACAGTGCCTTACCTCCAAATCCTGGCCGTAGGCGATTGTCATAGCCTTCCAGCAAGTTGTCAAGAATCCGACTGACATTTTCAGAGTAGAAGTTGCCTTCGTCTTCAAGTTGAGCTTGGACATTTTCTAGCCTGAAGGTAGAGAGTCAAAAATTCTCATGCCTGGCCTCAGAGAAAATGCGTTGTTTCATGGGTGCTACCCCATTGTAGACACCAGCCACACCACCCCTATTTTCCTTTACTATGCAATATAAAACTCACCAAGAGGCTATATGTTCTCCCTTCTCTCTAAGATAAAAGGGGAAAAAAATCAGAAATATCTCCTTACCGTAGAATTATGAACAGCCAGTGGAGAAGCAACACCATCCTATGGTTCACGGAAATGCCAGGTGACCCTCCTCCTGCTCTCTTCCTCCCCTCAGCCAGCTCTCCTTTGAACATCAACTGGAGATATCTTCCCAACCCCTCATATCCCTCATCCCGGTCTGGATCCAGTCAGCAATCCAATAGATGAAGGGGTTGCCAAGAAAGCATTAGGTGTTCCCCTTGTTCTTTTTGTATTATTTATGTCTTTTCACATGGAGTAGGGTCATTTGTGGTCTTACTATAAGTGCCTTGCAGATACCCAGCCTCCTCTGACTGATTCAGTTGGGAAGTGGAGAATCACAGCAGTGACAATAATTGACTAAGGCATTAGGGGAGATTAAAAGGAAGAAATCCACGGCTAGTTTTGGCATGGAATTAGCAGGGCCTGTGAGGAAATCTGGAAAGCAGTGGCATCTTGCTGATTGAGATTATGTTCCAATGGGCTCAGCATTTATTATTTCTATGGTTCACAGAAGGATTCCTACACAGCTCTGATGGAAAAAGTCAAATACTGAGATTTTTCTTGGATTCTCGTCCTGATTTTCCTTGGCTTTGCTGACTATAGACATCCCTGTACTGAAAAAAAAAAAAAGAAACACACTCACAGGTAACAGATTAATGGTAAAAGAAATTTACTATTTTTAATAATAAGAAAAAAAACAATAGAAAAAAAACAAAAACAATGAGCAAGGAGAAAACAGTACACGAGATCTACAAAGCTATAGTAAGCTATGTAATCACAGCTAATTCAGCAATGGATCTGATCTTTAGAGGACCATGCAAGACCGAGATCTCTTTAAGATGCTTAAGGTCTAGAATAGTGTGAACTGGAATAGCTATATACGTGAGTGTCTACACATAGTAAAAGTCATTTTTAATATATTCCGAAGACTGTATCTGTGTGTGTCTACATTTGGTGAAGTCCACCCACACACATTCAGATGATTATATATGTGGCATGAAGTAAAAACCCTCCTCCATGCACTTCCCTCAGAATTGGACCAACAAGACCTATTAGAAGCCTATAACTCACACAGTAAATAGTATTTTCTATGGATCCTCCAAGAGAAATCAAGGACATGAAAATGACTATGAAAATGGGAGTGAGGGAGGAATGGGAGGATACAAGGGATGGGATAGCCATTGAGATGTAACAAGAATAAATTTATTAAAAAATTAGATATTGTAGCTAAAAAAAAAAGAAAAAAAAAGAAAATGATTATGACTTTAGGAGATCTTGGAGCATTTATTTAGAATTTTGGCTACAAATCAATCATCGGAACTCCCCTACAGAGACAATTTCCTTCTTTGGGACAAATGAGAATATTTATCTTACAATTGCCCAGGTCAATCTCTTCCTTTGGTAGCCACTTGTTTTCTTTATTCTTTAAGTTAATAGGGAATATACACACAAATGTACATATATTCATGTCGGCATACAAACAAATGAAATTCAAGGTCTTTATGGAATTGCATCTTCAGCAACACACACTTCTAACCATACATCTTCATGAATCATCCCAAACCAAAAGAAAGAAAGCAGTGGAGATATAGCTCAGTTAGTGCTTGCCTAGCATGCAGGAAGCACAACATTACACTTCTAACACTGCATAACACCTGGTACAGTGAGAAAAACATGTAACACCAACATTAGGGAATTAGAGGAAGAAAAATCAGAAGTTCAAGAGCATCCTCAGCTTCACTGAGCCTGAGGCTGGCCTATGGTACATTACTGATGTATTCAATGAACAGATTTATAGACAACTCCCAGAGCCAATGGAACTGCTATCTTTTTGCACATTTTTACAAGTGTTGCAATGGAAATGATAGTATCTCTCTAGTCACACCACACCTCAGAGGTGACTTAATGTGTGTACTTTGTAACTAGTTTTGCCATGCTAATAAGTGGCAGAATCAGGACTGAAAACCAAACAGTTCACTACCCCTCAAAAGTAGCCAGATAGAATCCTAGACTGGTGAACAGAGTGAGGAAAATTGTCAGTTCTATTGAATGAATCATTTTGGTTGTTAGTCACACAAAGATGGAGTCAGCTTCTACAGGAGAAATTGAATATCCTGTTAAAAGTCATGAAGCAGCGTTAATGAGTTGCACATCTGAGAAGCAATTAATATGATCCCCGTGACTATTCTGCAAGACACTGAGGCTGTCTGGAGATGTTTCAAGGAATAATTGTCAACTAGGATATATATGGACATTTCTATTTGAAAGCTCCGTGGGTTCCTTTGGGGTCCTGGCAGAAATGAGAATAAAAAGGATGTCCTACAACACTGAACTTTTAAAAAGCTAAGGTTTGGTGAACAGCATAATATCGATCATTTATTGCATGGGAATCATAGGTACAGACACTGTCAGTAGTCTAGTCAACTACTCTGCAAGTTAAGTATTTTTCAGATTTGTTTGACATAAGGTAGGAAAAAGAACTCACTAACAGGTGTGTTACTACATTAAGGTCTTGGAGTTAGTTATCATCTCTAACTCCAAAGTGTACACTTGTATATACTGTGCATCATGCATGTCAGACTCAACTCATTTTCTAAAGTCTTAAACTTCCTGGACCAGCAGAATCCTCTGTCTTTATTAAGGGTATGTACCATCTCAGTGGACACTATCAAAAACCCCCATGTGATCCCTACTGGGGCTGCAGTGCAATAAGAATAAAATTGCTCTGGGAAGCAAAGGACAGTAAAGGGACATTCCTATGGACTACTGCTTTAAATTGTTCTTGGCTTGGTTAGGAATTGATTGTTGAGTCCATTATAGGGCACTCTGTTGTCTCCAAAACATGTAGACAGAAAATAGGCATTTTAAACCTCAAACACAAATACTGAGGAATCGAAAGCTATTTTTCAGAATATAGGCATGACTTTTTAATTTGTATTTTCTAGGCTACTACAAATCCTATTTAAATTTTCTTTTTAAAATACGTGTTAAATTCTGAGGATAGACGTTTTTATGACATAGGGCTTACCCTGTAAATGTGCACATTCTAGTGGTTCTAGTTATTGTTAATATGATATAGAAAAGGTAAACTATTGCATAGTAAAGACTTAACTATTAACCATGTGCAATAAAGACATGAAGTGAGGAAGCAGCTGTGGAAGAGATTGTGGACCAGTGGCTATTTCATAGAAGGAAAAAAAAATCCCTGCAATCTATTGGACTAAAGTTCAGAATTGGAATCAAATATTAGAGAAACTTCCCCGAGCTTCATGAAGGCCTCCAAGGTGAGGCAATTCTTGTACTTAGAAACAATATTAATGACCAAGAAACTCCTGTATAAGAAGCAAAGAGAAATGAGATAGAGCAACAGCGTTGACAGCAGACATTACTGATGAGTCCCTCACTGGATAACTGAGGAAAAGGAGCAGGCTCCTGTAGATGATGATGACACAGGGGTTGTCTGGAGAGTACCTGGCAGTGCACTTCTTGGAAGCCTCCCTGTGAATGAGTCAGGGAAACACAGGTAGGGATGGAACAGGACCTGTCTTCTGTGGTACTTGATCTTGTGTTGAACTTCAGAAGATTAGACTACGTTGAGATTAAATAATTGGTGTGCTGTGATGGCTGATCTTGGTTATCAACTTGTCCTCATCAACTAAAACTCAAAAGGATAAGTGTGCCTGGGAGGAATTTTCTTTTTCTTTTTTTTTTTTTTTCTTTTTTTTTTTTTTAATGAATAAATATTTTATTTTTTTTAAAAGAAGTCAAATTTATTTCTGTTTATAGATGTCATGATTTTATATTTATTTATTTATTTCTTGATCGGATCATTTGAGTTGGGAAGAGGTACCCTAAATCTGGGCCACACCCTCAGGCCCACATAAAAGGACATGGAAGGAAGAACCTTCAGCTCTTTTGTCTGCTTGCCCTCGTTATCACTGGCAAGTTCATCTACCCTGTGGCTAAGGCATTCCTACACTGGTAATAAACACGAATTCTTACATGTTGTGTGATCAATTGATTTGTGCCTTGTGGGCATCACCTTCCCCCGTTTATGAAACGGGAGTATAAACTACGGTGAGGATGGAATGAACACGGATGCGGTTGCTCCTTATGGACATAACCATGACAACCAAGACAAGGAAAGCATCCACCAACAACGCCACTGTCGTTGACATTATCGTAGTCACTCTTGTCATTGTGTTTAGCCAAATTAAATATTCCGCCCCCTGCCCCCGCCAGGTATAAATGATTCTAAGAAACGAGAGTCTGCATCGTTTATTAAGGCCACGGTGATGCGGGAGGGTGTGTCCAGATTAGTTTAGGCAGCAGCAGAGATAGGTCTGTGAGGACGAAAGAGGAAAAGAAATAGAATGGGCCCGCGGAGAGAAACGAAGTCAAGAGTCCCTGCAAGCCCCAAATCTTCCAAAAGCAATTTCCTGGACTTACGACAGCTTCCCTTCAGTTTAAGTCCTTCACAACTGAGTGCTGTACCTGCCATTAGGTTTCCCATGAAATCCACGTCCTTTTATTTTAAATTTATCTCTCTTCCCCAGACCAACTTGAGCGGACTCCTTGCCATTCGGAATGCCTGCTTCCAAGGCGAGAGCAACATTCCAGATCGTGACCACGCAATCCGACACTTGGATGAGCTGTTGTGACTCACTGGAGAGCAAACCTAGATAGTGTAGAGTGCTTGTCCTGCTTCCTGGGCTGAGGGGGAAATCAAGCTAATTGGAAGCTACTTAATGAACTTCCTGCTTAATGGATCTCACACCTCCATGGACTAGAATAAGCACTTTAGCAAACTGCACAAACCCATTTGGGCCACTAGGGGACCACTAGGATTTCTCTTCTGGCTGTGTTATCCATGCCCTAGAATCTGCCTGTGCATCTGTGCTTGAAGTATAGACAGAAAAGGACCACAGATTTTTGCCCCAGCCAAATGATAAGCTGGAAATGTTACAGAAGAGCAGGAAGATTGGTATTAAACTAAATGTGAATTCTGTCTGGCTTGGATAGGATACGAGTTTCAAACCCACTAACATGTAAGGGAAAAAAATCTCAGAGACAATTGTTTTTTTTTTTTTAATTGAAATCAACCAATCCATACTCTTGTTTTATGTTTGTCTTTTGAGACAGGATCTATCTATATATGTAGTCCTGACTATCCTGGACCTCTCTGTATAGACCAGGCTGGCCTTGAATTCACAGAGATCTACCTGCCTCTGCCACCCGAGGGCTGGGACTAAAGGCATGTGCCACCATGCTTAGATCATATTGTTATTTTAAATGACAAAATGTTCCATGTTAGGATAGAACAGAATGTGTGAGATTTCCTTTTATAACTATGTGATTCTATTTGAGAGATGGGAAAGCAACTGACACGGACAGTATACTTAGAGAAAAAAATAGGATGTACCGATACGCACCTCTGGCTAAGCCGTCATCATTATAGTATTTCCAGCTGGATAAATTATTTCTTTTCAAGTCTCTGATGGAGTTGAAGTCCAGGTAGCTTAATTTTACAACGAAGCATAGTTATTTAGGGGTTAAGATGTTTTTAGGTCTTGGTAGATGTTTTAAGTTGATAATGACAAGATATGATGGAGACTGATTTACATTCAGAACTTTAGATGCACCAAGATAGGAAAGATGTTTTCTTCAAGGCTGTCAAATACAAATAGCCAAAACACTAAGAATGTGACATTTATATAATTCCTGATTGTGTCATCGTTCTTCTTGCTTTAGGTAGTTTATTGTATATATGTATAATAGTATAAATGTATATGTAAAATTTTTAAGTGTTTAATTAATAAAAAAATAGTTGACAAGCTTGCTCCAACAACAGCCTACATAGTATTTTTGGCACTGTGTAATCTAGCCATCAGGGAAAAGATTCCAGGTCAGTACTAGCTTACTTTTTCCTTGTCATCTGACCAAAGTATACAATAATGTCTTATTTTTGCTTAAATTTGCATTTCCTTAACTTAAGCTACTTTTAGTGTTGTGCAGTTGTATTTTTCATGTTTGAATAGATTTTACTGATTTTATGACATTTATCTCCTTTTAATATTCATAGATAAATTAGTGGATGGATGATAGGTGATAGATGATAGTTAGACAACAGACCAATAACCCTGTGCTTTTATTTTCTCTGTAATTTATTTTCCAGTCTGTTACTTGATATGGCACATTTGGTCAGACAAATATTTTAATAAGGTCAAATTTATTTTTGTTTCACCTTAATATCATACTCTTGGCATTTTAGTAAATTACCTTTTCTCAGGAGTTGAAATCTCTTTTACATTTCTTCTAACAGTTTCATTTTTCAAAGACTTAGTTATCCAGAATGTCGTTTTATAAGTAGGAAATACTGAGGACACATTTTATTTTCCTAATTAGGATGCAATTGTTTTAATAGCAAATCTACTTACTGCCTAGTGATTTTTTAATATCTACTCTGCAACTTAACAATTTTGTTCTCTCTGCTAGCAAAATGTTATTAGACTTTTATAATTAGTACATTGACATTCCTTTGTTTATGTGTACATCGTGGTTATTAATTTCCCCTTAAATTCCTTTGTATAGATGTTTCATTCTATTTTAATACTATTTAATTCTCTTTTCTAAAATACCCAGATTTCATCCACAACAAACCAGTTAGTGACCTAAAGCACAGACTCTTACACATGTCAATCTCTATGCATTGTGTTTCTAAGCCTTGTGCTACTTTTCTTAAGCCCAGGTCTACTTGTGTTGGTGTGGTAGGATGGGTAATTATACCCTATGTGTACTTTCACAAATATTTGTGGAATATTTGAAATACATAATCAGCTGTGGCAGCACACATTTGTCATGCCAGCACTCAGAAGAGCAAAGCAGGAAGATTTGTGACTTTGACAATTTTGTGTGAGAAGCTTTTCCAAGGGAGATATAACACATGCAAGTCTACTCAGCCCAGAGAGGGAACCCATGACAGATTCTACCAAAGTCAACTTACTGAAACAATGAGCTTTCACTGGGTTATTAACAAGCATATGGGTGAGGGGTTACTTATCGGAGCAGACCTGACTCCAAAGCAACTGCAGCAAAAATCCCGCCACGATATAGTAAGAGCTACACCTTCAACAGCTGCAAGTTTGCCGTCATCTCTATAAGTCTAAGAGCATCTTCTTTGAATTTGCCTGGTCAGAATCTCTTCCTACAACAGAGGACCGCTTCTGTAGTCATGAGAAGGAGTTCTTATAAATCTTGTAAGTTTTAGCTTTCCAAAACAAGTGGTGTTTACTTCCTGGGTCTCAGTAACCTTTGCCTTCCTCTTGGAGGAAAATATTTGAATTATGAGAAAATTCTTATACCACCTCAAAACATCACAGACATAAGAAAGGACGAAGGGAATGGGATGGAAGGAAAGAGAGAGTGAGAATGGGAAAGGGTATTATTATATGCCATAGTAACTTAAAAGTCATTATGTAGATCTAATATTTTAGACCTTTTTGGACTGGTGCTATCACAAGAAAATTTGCTGTTGGCTTATTGGGCTCTCTCAGCAACTATGCCAATATTTCTACTTGACCTTCGTATATTTGAAATGTATGTCACAATTGAAATACAAGTTTTCTGTATTTATTGCTTTAGCAAATATTCAGTGAGTAGCTATTAGGTGCCAAACACTGAAGCATTTGTGTTAAAAAAAGGACAGCAACAAGAAAAAAAAGTATCTGTGTCTAAGCAGAGCACACCAGGTATGCAGTCAGTGTGATCAGACTGTTATTGGACCAAAGAGAGAGGTGGATGAAGACTCAGTTGCATCCCAACTACTCTAGATCTTCTGTTTTGGCTTTTCCTTAATTCTATTGCCTAAATCTACCATTCCATATTTGCTTGGCAAATAACCCTAACTTTTAACCAGCTGTAATACCACTCCACTTTTCTTTTATTACCCTTCCCCTTCTTTAAGCAGACAACAAATTCTATCCTCCCTTGCCTGAAGAGAATCTGCAGCAGCATAGAAAACAGAAAGCATACATTTGTCTTACTTGCTTCCAGAAACAAAACAAAACAAAACAAAACAAAAACTAAACTTGTGGTTTAAACAAGGTAGTGTGAAGAATATGAAGGAAGAAATATTCAGCCAGACTACAAAAAAAAAAAAAAAAAAAAAAAAAGTTTCCTTGGCTTGGTGACTGGGGAAATATGGAGATTTATGCAGACCTAGGAGGCACAAGGGAGCTATGTTATTCCACCCTGCTACCCATAGGGCATGAAAACATCTGGGTGGAAACAGTGGTGTGAAAACCAGGCATGCAGATGTGTGTCCTCGGGGAGTAGCTCTGAAAACAAGGAAAATGGCTAGATCTCACCAGGCCGTTCTTCCCCCACCTCTTTTAAAACCCTGTCACTGTGAGATCTGGAAGAATGAATGTTTGTTTAGGATATTTCAGGACCTGTCAGATAAGATTTATGCCTTCAACAAATAATATACTATCTTAACGCAAAGGGCCGCAGTAAAGAAAGTACAGAAATGTCAGCTTCATTATTAAAGGGAAGTTTTTTTTTAAATTGTAAATAATAGAAAGAAAATATCCAGAGGCACCTGGAAGAATCCAGGAGAGAAAGAGAAGTGGGCTGTAAATGGCCAGCAGATGCTGTGAGAGAGGGTAGAGAGCAGAGCTACCGGGTGATTTTTTTTCACCTTTATGTGGAGAACAAATGGATATCTGGGAGAAGGGAAAGCTTGGGTGTCAAGGACTATCAGGATTCTGGTATAAGAACTTTGAAATGTATTACAGGTACTGTGAGTAGGACATAGGGGAACCACAAGCATCAAGGGAAAACCATGTCCCTTCTTTTAAAGGCGAGAGAAGTGACTCCATTTTGGTAGACAGAAAGCCTATATCACAAGAGTATGAGAAACGCTAGCTTTTATCTAACCCCCAGTAATCTTTTTATAGTACCCCTTGAGCTCATTTCTAGACATATGGGCTTCCCGAGACCAAATACTATTATGGTGTCTAGTTTATTATTTGCCTTTTATTCAATTACTGCTTCTTCCACTATTTTATAGTCCTTTCCCAGGGCACCAAAATGAAAATGCAATTTATGGGGAAAACAAACCCTGGAACAAGGAAATGGAAACCACAAAAAGTTCCCCTAAAAACTGGTTTTGGCCCCTTTTTAGCTGCGAAATAGCATGCCTTAGTAGTAGATGCTATTTTTCAGATTTCATAGCTTTAATGCCTAGACTTTCATCCCTTGCTCCAAGGGTTTTTCACTAGGGGCTGTCCCTGAGAAACTATGGAATTTATCAATCAAGGAGTCATTTACTAATTACTATTTCTGACCTTAGGGCAAGTTAAGTTTACATATTAATTTCACAGCCAGATCTTCTGCCCTAAGTAGCTGGTTTTGATCCTTAATTTAGTCTCTCTCATCAGCAGTTCTGTTGTATAGGAACAATCGTGGTTAAATCTTATGTTGTGGCTAAGAGTCTCCAGCTTCCCACCATGATCTCTAGCCACTGTTACATCACACAGCACAGAAATGCATAAAACTGAGTTAGTAACCATATCTTGAGTGAGCATGAGACAGAATAAACATTAGTTTTTTCTTTCAATTCACCTCATATGTTTGTATATATATATATAATATATTTATATATCATATATTTGTTCACATGTATGTTCATAAACTTGCATGTGTGCATACGTGAGTATATGAACATTATATAAATTTTAACACAATTTAAAAATTTTCATTTATGTGTGTATGATCTGTGTGCATGGCATGTGGATACATGTGGAAATCAGTTGACAGCTTATGGGGGTCTTTCCATTCCTTCTATTGTATGTTGTTCTGAGCTCAGACTTGGATCCTTAGGCTTGATGGCAAGTACCCTTACTCAATGAGTCTTCTTGCCAACCATTAAAATATTTTCTACTTTGCAAGAGATAGAAAAAGTACTATGTTATAGCATTTAGTATTAGGCTAAAGTATATTGTATTTCACCTCCTTGCTACATTTCTTTCTTCGATAATGATTTTTAGACCAAGATTATATAATATTCCACTAAAACAAAATCATGGAGACCTACATGACTGTGACTTCATAGTCACAGTTTGAAGATGAAGTCAAGGTTGCTATTCAGTTACACTTATTCCTGAAACATTCTTCATGTATTTGTAAATCTATGAGAGATTTATGCTGCTTATATTAGTCTCTTTGCAGAGAGAGAGAGAGAGAGAGAGAGAGAGAGAGATTGATTTCATATAACCACATATTATTAACATAAGTACATCAGAAATAATTGTAAAATAAAATAATACATGAAAAGTGGATCCACAGTAAGTGCAAACTAATTGTAATATTTTTCCAACTATTCAGTTAGTCACATCTGAAAGTCTTAAAAGCTACATGTGCCTTAAGATTTGTGAAAGATAAAAGGAAGACTCACATTAGTGGAAACTATTACCCAAGATCTGGACCTTCACAGAGTATAAAATATCTAATTACATGTTAATAAAATACTGTATAACCTTTATTACAGAAGTGGAACTAGTAACCAGTCAGTCCATTTAAGTATAATGAGACATAAATAAAAAGTCCCATGAACAAATTCGGATTCTGTGGGTCTACAGAACTCAAAGCACACATTAGAGAAGCATTGGTGTCCTGTGCCCATCCAGCACAGGCAACTTTTGCCAGGCAAGCACCCTTCAACATGTAATAAGGTTTCCTCAGATGTTTTCTTAATATAATAAGTCAACAAAATAGCTTAATATTATGATTAATTTGCTTGCTTAACTGGAAACACATTTACTTGACAATAAAATATGTACTTGTAGAAAATAATTTCATTCAAGCATAGAAGTGCCAACTTATAAACACAGGATCAATGCAGCAGATGCTATTAAAGAAATTTTAACAACAACAAAATTTAACCTCCTTTGTTATTCTTTTGCTGTTGTTGAACAAAGGTGAACACACATATGCTACAATGGTGTTTTGATGTGTATTTATTTCATTTAAGGTGGGTTGCTATTATTAGGTAAGTATGTAAATGGACTGTCTGTGGATATATACTGACGCGTCAATATACAATAGAGTAAAGGATGCTATTTGTAGAATCTATACTAGTACAGAAAGGGGAGAATGAAGAGAATAGAAAACATGCAAATTATGGTACCAAGTGGTATTATTCAGGTATTTTAGAGAAAGAGAACTGATGAGAGAGAGGCACAGGGGTGTGGGAGGCACTGAATTCCTAGATGGCCATTTTTACTATGTTAATCCATGAGCATGGGAGATTTTTCCATCTGCTGATATCTTCTTCAATATCTTTCTTCAAAGACTTGAAATCTTGCCATATAGGTCTTTTGCTTGCTTGGTAGAGTTACACCCAGAAAATACCTGGTTTTCTAAACACCATTTGTTAAAAGTTCTGTCTTTTCCATCATGTGTTTTTGAAACATTTTTAAAGAATCAGTTGGGTATCAGCATGAGCGTATTTATAGGGTTTCTGTAATGTTCCATTGGTCTATGTATCTGTCTTTGTGCTAGTACCATGCTGCCTTGGTTATTCTTTGTTTATTGTGGCTCCGTAGTATGCTCTGAAGTAGTGGATTTTATTGCCCCATCTTTGTTTTTTCACTGAAAATGTTTACCTATCTGGTGTGAACATCATGTGAACATCATGTGAACATCATGATACTTATTGCTTGGAAAATGCCATTTGTACTTTGATGGAGATAATACTGAATCTATGGGTTGCTTTGAGTAGTATAGACACTTTGATAATATTAATTATTGAAAGTCATGAATAGGGGAAGCCTTCATGCCTTTTAGCATTATAGTCAGTATCTTCCACCGGTATTTTGAATCTTCATTATGCATGTGTTTCATTTCAGTAGATAAGGTTGCAGTTATTGGCTATTATTCATATATCACTCTTTTCATAAAGTTATTTTTAGGAAGTAATTATTGGCATATAGAAATGGCTCTGGTTCAACTAGGCAGTGGTGTAGCACACCTTTAATCCTAGCCCTCAGGAGGCAGAGGCAGGTAGATCGATGATTTCAAGGTCAACCAGGTTTACAAATCAAGTTTGAGGACAGCCGAGACTACATAAAGAAATCCTGTCTCAAAAACAAAACAAAACAAAAACTAAACCAAACTACATAAAAAGAAAGAAAAGAAAAGGTATGCTTCTTATATGATATGTTTTTATATTATTAATGTCTTGGATTATAAGTTTTAATTAGCATTGTTAAGCGTTTTAACTTTTTTCTATGTATAAAATTGCATGTAAAAAATCACATGCAAACATGGAAGATTAGACTATCCTCTGTGATTAGGTACCATTTTTTTTATAATCCACATTGCTCTCTAACTACTTAAAATGTTGAGTTTTTTTTCTCTTTTCAAAAAATAAACAATTTTTCTTACTGGATCTTCGTAGATCTCTTTAGACTCCACTGCATTTTTTTTTTGCTTTAATCCTTATTATTTCTTTTCTTTCACAAATTCAAAAGAATTTAAACTTTATTTTTATGGGTATGTTGCCTGCATGTTCGTCTGTGTACCCCGTGTATGCAGTGCTTGCGGATGCTAGACATGGACACTGGATCCCCTGAGACTAGGATGCTAGACATGGACACTGGATCCCCTGAGACTAGGATGCTAGACATGGACACTGGATCCCCTGAGGCTAGAATTGCACATGCTGTGAAATGCTATGAAGGTGCTGAGAATGGAAACTAGGTTTTCCTCTTACACTTGTCAGAATGGCTAAGATCAATAACACACGTGACAGTTCATGCTAAAATGGATACAGAATATTGGCAGTGGATGGGAAAACTCATTCACTCCCGGTGAGAATGCAAAGTTGTACAGCCACATTAGAAATCAGTATGACAGTTCCTCAGGAACAGGGGAATAGATCTACCTCAAGATCCAGCTATACCACCCTTGGCCACATACCCAAAGGACACTACATTCTAGAACAAAAACACTAATTCAACAATGTTCATTGTTGCCCTATTAATATCTAGAAATTAGAAACAATCTAGATGTGCCTTAAAGAAGAATGGATGAAGAAAATGTGGTACATTTACACAATGGAGTATTACTCAGCTCTTTAAAAAAAAATACCAGTATTATGAAATTAGCAGGCAAATGGAAAGAACTAGAAAAAATAGTTATGACTAATAAATATGAAAGACAAATATGGTATGTATTCACTTATATCTGAACATTAGCCATTAAAGAATGATAAGCAAGCTACACTCCCCACAGGAGACCAGAGATGTTATGTCTAGAGGAAGGGACTGTGGAGGGAGGGCACACATGGTTCTCACTGGGAATGGTGAATTGAATAGATTTTATGGTTGGGCTGAGGGGTAGAGATGGGGGATAAGAAGGAGAGGATCAGGCAGGGAGCATAAGGGGAATTGGGTTGAGAGAGGCAATATGGAGAAAGACAGAACTGGGAGGAATTTGAGGTGTGGTATGGAAACCTAGTGCAATTGAAACTTCCTGAAATATATGAAGATGATCATATTGAGGTCTCCAAATAATGGAAGAGATAGAACCCCAACTGGTCATCTCTTCTCATCAAATGATGTTTCTATTCATGGGTCTTGGTTCTAGGCATTTGAGTTGTTGTCAAGAGAGGTCCCAAAGAATTCCCCAAACAACTCAGGCACTTGCCAAAGCAATAGGTTGCTCTCCACAAACTGACAGCAAGGCACCAGTTGCTGAAGACAACATGTATCAAACTCATTTAACATAGAGAGGTCAAGCTGGTACCTACATAGAACCTAAACCCTTACATTCTACAGTCTTTGGTATGGGAATGTACTCTGCAGGCTACCAAAAGAGCAACGTACACACGAGCCCAGTCACATAACCTTCAATTTACAATCTGTCCTGCCTGAAAAATATGCTAGGCAATTGTGATGAAAAGTTTGTAGGAGTAACCAACAAACATCTGATTTTACTTATGGTCTACTCCATGAGATGGAACTCATACCTGACCCTGCTTGAGTCACTGCTTGCTTTGACCAAGAAACAGAGACTAGATACTACTTGTCTAAAAAAAAAAAAAAGGACAATAACAGGAGTCCTAATGATATTCTACTATACTCATAGATCAGTACTTTATTCAGCCACCATCAGAGAAGTATCCTTCTACAGCAGATGGGTACAAACACAGAGAGACATAGCCAAATATTATACACACACACACACACACACACACACACACACACACACAGAGAGAGAGAGAGAGAGAGAGAGAGAGACAGACAGACAGACAGACAGACAGACAGACAGACAGACAAAGAGACAGAGACAGAGACAGAGACAGAGACAGAGACAGAAAGATGGATGGACAGACAGACAATGATTTGACCAAACAACTCTAAATGAGATGTCATATTAAACCCCGCCACACAGAGCTCAGAGAGACTTGTGGAAGAGGAGGCAGAAAGAGTGTAAGTGCCAGGGTGGATGGAGGACACCAGGAAAACAAGGCCCTTCAAATCAACTGAGAAAATTTCAAATGAATTTAAAACGCTCTACACAAGGCTTACACAAGTCTGAACCATGTCATCGGTTTATATGTTCATTATAGTTTTCAGTTTATTGTATTCATGTGTCTCTGGAGTATGTGAACTCTGGGCCCTTTCCCTTTTGTTGGTTTGCCTTGTTCAACTTGATAAGACGATGTTTTGTTTCTTCTACCCTTTAGTTTCTTGTGTTTTGTTTTTATTTCTTAAAAGACTACCACCTCCCCTCTCTCCCAGAGCCACTCTTCCTTCTTTCCCTTCAGACCTCCTAAGGATATAACTGAACACAGTATAAGTTACAATAAGGCAAATAAAAAACGCTCATACCAAGGTTGGATAGGCAACTCAGTAGGAGGAAAAGAGTTCCAATCATAGGCAAGAGACTAAGAGACACCTCCCACTCAAGGGAAAAATAAATAAACATGAAAAAAAGGTAATAAAAATTGGTGTACCAATAGTGTCTCCATTTTTATTTATAGCCTTCATGTATTTATTTGAGTTGATCATCTGACTGTAATCAGTAACCTGTCTCTTCTCACAGTTTTTGCCTTATAGGTTATATTCTTTCAAAAAAAAAAAGAATATAACTGGTTCTCCTTGCTTTAGTAGTTTGTTTTGTTGTGAAATAGTTCTTCTCTTTCTTTTCACTTTCAGCTTGTATGTGGGTTTACTGGTGAAGCAAATTGTCTTGTAATCAGTGTATTATTAGGTATTGGTTTTTAATATAGTCAGACACTTTATAGATTTTAAGTGGATAATTTAATTCATTTACTTTTAGTCATTTTTGGACTATTGTCTGTCATTTCCTTCTAATTGTTTTGACTTTCTGTTTAGTTTATCTTATCCATCTATGTGACTTGCTTATTAGGTTAATAATGTTTGGCTCTTTGATCTTTCCTATTTTTCTAAGTATTATTTTAAGTTTAAATCTGTAAACATTGTATTTCTGGACTGAAATTTACTCAGTTCTTTAGCCAGGTTTCTGTAGTTTTATATGCTATTGTAATAGTTCTCGCTCCTTTACATGTGGATGCACAGAACCCTACGCATCTTTAGAAGATTGGTCTAGTCATGTCCTTTGCTTTGAAGAATCACCTTTCTACACATAGTGATCTTGCTCGTCATTTATTATTTCACAGGTTAAAGTATGGCATTCCATTCCTGCTATGCCTCAAGAAATCTGCTACTCATCTGTTGGAATAGCCTTAAATAAGAGTTGGTACTTTTCTCTGTCAGGTTTAGAAATTGTGCTGTGTTTTTAATGTTTTGATTATAGCATAGTATAGCAAGACTCTGTTTTGTTCTGTCTATTTTTCTTTCTATGAGCCTCTAGCACATTGAATTCCCTTCACCCTTACAAATTATGGATTTTTCCTTCTTTTATATTATGAAATAGCTTTCAATGACATTCACCTTTACCTATTCACCTTTGGATATGCCTTAAATATTTGTTCACTTTCTTATTTTGTATTTATTATTATACTTTTGCATTAATGTTACATTTTGAAAGGCCTTCTTCAAACATTGACATTATTTCTGCATCATATGATGGTATTACAATTTTCAACTGAATTTTATTTACTATTAATGAGAGAGGGAGACAGAGAGAAAGAGAGAGAGAGAGAGAGAGAGAGAGAGAGAGAGAGAGAGAGAGAGAGAGAGAGGGAGGGGCGGGAGAGGGAGAGATGGGGGTGAGAGACACAGATAGACAGAGAGAGAATGCATGTCAGAGCACATCTGTGGAGATAAGAGAAAAATTTTGGGACTTATATCTTATCTTCAACCCTATTTGTAGGAAATAAATCTCTTTTTCTGTTACTGTGTTGTGTCTTCCAGGCCAGCAGACACTTGACTGTCCAGAAATTCTCTTGTCTTTGCCTCCCATTTCACCATAAGAGTGCTATAAGCACAGATGGACACTACTCCATCCACTACTTTTATTTTTAGAATTTCGCACATTAGTCCTCACAATTCCCCCCTCTTTCTCCTCCCACTTGACTTTTTCTATGTCCCCTAACTCCCTCTCAATTTCATCACCTCCTATTCACTATTATAGTAACATACAAATGTATGTATATAATACAACCTGTTTAGTCTATTTAGTGCTGCTCATACGTATATGTGTTTAGGTCTGACCACTTGTATTGATTAACCACTGAGAAGGGTGTCTCTCAGAAGACTGAATTTCCCTCTATAAGCAGTTAATCTTTACCTGTAGCTCTTAATTTATGGGTAAGGCTTTATGAGATTTCCCTCTTCTAAAGTGGCACTAATGTGGTCAACTGGCGCTCTCATTGTTAAAGTCCTGCTGAGGCAACAGTCTTTGCACTTTAATCACTTATAGATTTTGGTGGTGGTCTACATGTGTTCCAAAAAGAAGTTTCTTTGATGAAGGATGAGAGCTATATTAATTTATGGAGAAGAAGAGGAACATTTAGAATGCAATTAAGAATTAAGATATTATTAATAGTAGATTTTATACCAGGGTGCATGGCCCAAACAGACAGGTAAGATTTAGTTAAGTTTACAGTACTAGATAGACATGAATTATCTTCTACTGAATGGACCTTAAACCAAATTACACAGCTGTTTCTTACTGCCAAACAATGAGTGCCACTATTGCACCCATGGGGATATCTTGTGGTTCTGGTAATTGCTGTGGTTTGTATCATTTACAGCTGGATAGAATTATTGATTGCTTTTCTCCCTTGGCAGCTTTCATAGCACCTTCTTGGTATTATGAGAAACAGTTCTTAGGGACAAGACTTCCAGATTAGTTCCAATTTGATTGCCCTAAATCCTGTGTTGTGAGGCATATGATGTTTTCAAGTTCTAGAATTTAACCAAAAACAATGGCCAAAGCCTATCCTACCTTGAGGGATAATTGAACCCCTGACTAAAAACTTAAAAAGAGGTATCCCTTGTTGATACTGCAATTTTTGTTAGATAGTGCATGGGTCCTGGCAGTGTGTGTATGTGGATTATCACCCAAAATGGATTAATTCTATCTAAACTATGCATGGATATATTATATAGTTTTAAATAAGAGTATAAAATTTTAATTAGGATTATGGTTTATCAGTATAAAAACAGTTTGTTCCAAGCTTATACGAGTTTGATAGGTTCAGCAATTGTATTATTTGACCTCCATGATCTCTATTATTATTTATGATAGCTTGTCATGGCATCCTTGGGATTTCCTGTAGGAAAGTGCTAATTATTTTTCAAAGAGACAGATTTTCTTCTGCCTTTCTAAGGTTCATACATCTTACCAATTTTTCTTGTTTAATTGCTCTCATGAAAACCACCGTTACCATATTAGAATTACAAGAATAGCCTTCTGCTCTTGTTTCATTCTGATACTTGAGGTAAAATTTAGTCTTTCACTATCTATTATAATACTACTCATGGGTTTTTATAGCTGCATCTCATCGACTGAGACAGTTTCTTTTTAATCCCATTTTGTCAACTTCTATTATGAAGGTCTGTTAGGACCTACGAAATGTACTTCCAGCACCTACTAAAAATGGTTATGTGGAATTTGTCTTTTATTGACTTAACAAGTGTAGAAAATTCATTGATCATTTTTATGAAAAGCTAATTAATCTTGCATTTCCAGGATAAATCTCATTAGTCATGGTCCACAATGGTTTTTTATATGCCACTAGATTTATTCTGAAAGGATTTGGAGAAGGCTTTGCATTTATAATGATGAAGGATGATGAGTTCCTATTTTCTTAGAATATCATTAGACTTGACATAATGGTGATATTTGCCCTCACAGGAGTTGAGGATGATCTGAACGGTTTACTGTGAATTATTCTTTATGAGTTCGGTATAATTTAACACTACACATTTTAGATCTTTAGATTAAGGTTTTCTGTGCAAGTTTTTTTTCATTCAACAACTATGTTTCAGTTTGATTAAGATTTGATGTTTTCAATGAGACAAATTATTAAAGTTTCTGTCTTCTTAAAAAGATATCAGTTCTGTTACCTGATTTATTGGCAATTCTGTTTCCTGATTTATTGGCTCATAGTATTTATTCTCTTTGTGCTAGATAGTTTTATGTCAGCTTGACTCAGCTAATGTCACTGAAAAGGAGGGGACTTCAACTGAGAAGATGCCTCCTTAAGATCTGTAAGGCATTTTCTTAATTAGTGATTTGATGGAAAGGGCCCAAATCATTGTGGGAGGTACTATCTCTAGGCTGTAGTCCTGGTTTCTATAAGAAAGCAGGCAGAGAAAGCCAGGAGTCGACCCGACCTGCGACCTGCAGGGTTCGGCTAAAACTCGGAAGGAAGGGTCACCTGTTGAAAAATGCAAGACACAAAGGAGAGCAAGTCTGATTGATCAAAACCTCTCAAACTTTATTAGTCAGACAGCAGCTTTTATAATTCAGAAGGCAGGGAGGCATATTGCTATAGCAACCCAGCTCCAGGCTTTTCTCAAAACACAGGGAATTCCAGGCAGGGTCATAATGTCCTGCCACACAGGGTATCTGGCTCCCTCTTTGTCTAGTCTATCTGCTAAACCATAACAGGGTTGCTCCATCTCTATCTGTTTTTAGTCTAACTTCTGACCAACAACAGGGTCAGCTACTTTCTGGTGAAAGGCAAGCTCTAGGAAAAACAGCGACTTAAAGGTACAGGCTCTGACAAAATGGCTGGACATTGGCCATATGGCCTATTGTCCCCAACAGTGAGCCAGTAAACAGCACTCCTCAATAATCTCTGCATCAGCTCCTGAAAGTTCCTGCCTGGCTTGATTTCCTGTCCTAACTTCCTTTGGTGAAAAAAATGTGATGTAGATGTGTAAGCCAAATAAATTCTTTCCTCCACAACTTTCCTTGAAGTCATGGTGTATTATCTATTCTATTATCTCAGCAATAGAATTCCTAAGACACATATAATTATTTTGTTTATATCAGTTCACTAATAATATTACTCCTTTTATTCCTTGATGCTATTGGCATGGCTCTTTGAAGTTCTTCCCAACCGTTGTGATAAATATTTATTCATATTATTCATTTGTCAGAGAATCAGTTTTTATATCCATTTGCTTTAAAAATATTTCTTAAATATTTTTATATTAATGTTCCCTAATATTTCCCCACTGCCTACCTTTAATTAATATACTTTTATTTCACCAGTGACTTAATGGGAAAGTTAAAGTCATTGGCTTGTGGTATTTATTCTCTTTTAGATTGACATTTACAAGGACTAACCCTCTGTAAGTTCAGTGTCAACTGCACTCCCCACATTTGGCCATATTTTAATTTCTTTCTGTTAATCTTGGCATTTTTAATTCTTTCTTTGTGATTCCTACATTAACTTTGATCATTCAGGTTCATAATATTTAACTACCACATACTGGTTATTTTCTCAAATGGTTCATAATATACACATTCATTGTTGTTTCATTAGATAACATAATTTTGTATGACTTTGATCCTCTTGAATACTTTTTTCTTATGAATTAATAATTCATAATCATCTCTTGGAGCATATCATGTACATACTTGAGAAGAATACTTTTTATTGATTTTGAAGAGATGTCTACTAAGTCTGCTTATCTATATTGTGTGAATGTGTGCTAAATTTCTGTGCAGTTGAATTATTCATTGTAGCTAAATGAATAAAATTTTTGTTGTTATATAAATATGTGTGCACACATACACACATGTGTGTATATGTTTATAATTTTTATGTCTCTAAGTGAATTGACATTTTTATTACCATCTAATATCATTCTTGTAGTGATAACTTACTACTAAACCCATCTGACCAATACTATGTTTCTCAACCTTCCTAATGCTGCAACCCTTTAATACAGTTTCTCATGTTATGGTGACCCCCAACCATAAAACTGTTTTTGTTGTTACTTCATAACTGTAAGTTTGCTGCTGTTATGAATCTTAATGTAAATATCTGTGAAAGAATCATTCAACCTCCAAAGGGATTGTGACCTACATATTGAGAAACACTAAAATAGCTACTGTTGTTTTTGCGTGCTTATATTGGATGCTTTTACACAGTATGAACTTTAAGTATTTATGTTCATTATATCTCTTAGCAGCATGGGCTAAGCCCACAAATATTATGTATATTATAATCAATCTTCCACTTATCATTATAGTTAGATTTCTGTATGTTTAAGTCTAATCTAATTCCTATATGCTAGGGTTAACAAATGTCCTTTTTCTGTATTTTCTGTCTCCTCTCTTATTTTCTCCTCATCCCCCCTGTGATTTTGAATGATTGTTATCTAGTGTACTGCTCTAGATCGTCTCTTTACTATATATTTTTGGTGACATTCTTATTTAACTGCTTGGGAATTATAACTAAAATATATATTTTACATAACTAATTTTATTTAAAATAAACTAATTTTCAATTCTATAAAGCTCACCACTATAGATCTCTATTCTATTAGTGTTTATGCTCGAATTATATAGTTATGTAAAGCCATTAATACACAGTTTTAACTAAGTCAGTGTTTGAAAAGAGTTCACATCTTCTCTTACATTTACATATGCCAGTACCTTTATCAGTGAATTGTATTCCTTATTGTATTGGTATGGATTCCTTTTTCTATTTAATGCCATTTCCAGTCATTTAGAGTTATTGTTTCAGTTTTAGTGAATAAAGAACATTATAGATCATCTCTTTTGACTCCACACAATGGTGGATTGTGACAGAGACTGGGACTCACTGCCAGACTCTGGGCAAAGTGTTGAGAGTTATATGGAAGAGTTGGGGGATGGAAGGACCCAGAAGAGTCAGGAACAAGGAGATTCTCAAGGCTGGTGAATCTGGACCCAGGGAAGCCTGCACAACTTGATGTACCACCCATGGATGTTGTAGGCAGAGAACCTAGATCCCCTTTTCACATGTAGCTGATGGACAACTCATTCCCCATGTAGGATGGGGGTCAAAGGTGGGGGTTGAGGGGTAGGGGGGATGTTGGTTGGGCAGAGTGGGGACTGCCTCTGACATGAATCAGGTGCCCATGATTAGATCATTTCCTCTTTGAGGGGGGGGGCTTGAGGACACACAGAGGAATGGGATGCAGGTTATACCGATGAGACCTGATAGGCTGAGATCAGATGTTGGGGAGGAAGCCCTTCCTACCATCAGAGGTCTAGGGGAGGGAAATAGGGCAGAAGAGGGTGGGAGGGAGAGAATGAGAGAAAATAAGAGCAAGGGGCTAACAATCTGGATGTAAGTGAATAAATTGTAATAAATAAAAAATTAGAAATAAATAAATAAATTGCCTGCTCCCCCGTGTGTGTGTGTGTGTGTGTGTGTGTGTGTGTGTGTGTGTGTATGTGTGTTTACATGCACTGTGTGCATATGGTTATAGAGTTCAGAGACCAACATCCGATTTCTTACTTGATAGCGCTGCAACTGAATTTTTGAAGCAAAGTCCCGCACTGAACTTAGTACTCACAAAGTGACTCAACTATCTGTGTAGGAAGCTCTGGGGATCTGTCTCCACCTCTTTACCCTCATCTTCAGGTAGGGTAACAGATAACTGTGACCACTCCTTGCTTTTGTACATGTGTGCTAGGTATCTGAACTCACTAGGTCTTGCTTCCTTCTCAGGAAGCACATTACGCACAGAGCATGATGTATAGTTATTTGATGATATTTTGCTGCTGACATATTGATAGATATGTGACCCTCCAGTTCTCTGGTTAACAACTATCTGTTAAGAGTTCAGCTGTTGATAAAATATGATTCTTTTTTGTCTTATGTTGAGTTCAAGAGTGTCTCTGAATCTTTCAGCTCTTATTATTTATGTTTTCAGGAATAGCATTTATGAATCATTGCATTTTGCTTTGTAAGTCAGTATTTTAATAATAGTCATTAAAATTGGAAGGTTTCCAAGCATTTGATCCTTCTGGGCTCTATGGATACATATATGTGTTTACATAATATGTCTATGTGTGTGTTCATGTACACATGTGTACATATTTATGACTGTGTGTGTTTGTTCATATATAGTTTTATCTAGTATCCTACAGATTTTTAAACCCTACTAATTTGGACTCATCTTTTATCACACTAGATAGTCTCATTTGGATGATATTCAAATTCAATTACTTTTCAATCTGCAAACTCAAATCTACAGTTGGCTCCTTTTAATGACTTTCAATTCTTTTTTAAACTATAGTTTCTGTTTTATTATTGTAATATCACTAATTATTTGTACAAAATCTCCATTTTGGGAGCTATCATTTTTCTTTCATCACATTTGTTCATGCCTTCTTTGAGTTCCCTGAGCTTATTTTACAAAACCGAATCAAGTGCTTTTTTGTTTTTTGTTTGTTTGCTTGTTTGTTTTTCTTGTTTTCTGTCTGGTGTGATATCTGGGATTCTTCAGGAAGGAGCTGGGTCAATTTTATTTTCTCATGAATGGAACAAAAACAAATTAGTCAGATAAAAATGTGTCAACTGGAGTAGAAAATGAAAGGCATGAAGGAACTGATTAGATGATTAAGGACAAAGGTTTTGTCTAAGGGAGCAAGGGGTAATAGTATATTCTTCACCAAAATGTATATATCTCATTCTAAGATATAACATGGTGCTAAGTAGAACTGCTATTCCAGGTGAGATTTATTATAAACTCACAACTAAATTCCATGTGAAAAAAATAATTCGCCAGTGAGAAATTCATCACTCATGCAGTTACTGTACCACTAATATAGATTTGTGTTTCTTTTACAAAAATGTTATGGGTCATGTGGAGTGTGTGGCTTCTCATCTGGTATTTACATATTTTTTCCTGAAATCCACTTACCACTCTAGAAGGATATGAGATAAGATTCCCATAGTTTATTACAAAACAAACGCTTCTGTTCTATTACATGTCGACAGTTTTATTTAGCACTCAAAGTATTAAGTTTCATTGTGGAATTTGCATGCAAAGTTTGTTATAGCTGGTTCTCTTCCTCATCACCTGTCCATCTCCATGCTCCTCACAGTGCCCTCTATCGCAAGTCACGTCCTTTCTGCCATTTTGTACAATCTCATGTGTTATCCTGCTCTTCCCCGGCTTCTTCAACACCTCTTGTTTTCCTGTCATGGTTCTGAAAAACACCATTTTATAAAGATTAGTGTTTTGAGTGAGGAATTCAATCTTGGGAACGTCATGAAGTTGAATATTGGCTTCCATAAAGTTTAGGACTTTCTCCTCCTGCTAAAGACTTGTGTTGACAAGAGCACCTACTCACAATTTCCTTCTGACATTCAGTGATCAATTCAAAAGCATTAAATATAAGTCCCTCCTTCTTTTCTGAGACGTTTCTTCATCGGCTAGTCCTTGACTATGTAGCCTTAGCAATGGCATGCAGGAAAACCTAGAAAGTTGAATAAAATTATAGCACTTTTACATGTCTCAAGAGGTAAAACTCATAGCTGAAGTTTTGCAAAGGTAAATAGGATTCTAAATGAATAAACTTATTCTGCTTTAGCCAATCTCTTAATTAATATAACCTGAATGAATAGAGTATTAATTACGAGTAAAGATGAAAAATCCTTGACAGAACTTCATCTGCCAAGAAAATCCTAAACTAAGTGTAAAAGATTTTATTAGCCAAGTACTTTTATTTAATAGAAAATTATTCATTCATAAATTACAAGATATGACAGAAAGCAAATGAACAAAAGCAAGGAAAAGTAACACACTGAGAGCAGAACCATAGTACATATATTGTTGTCATTTAGTAGGGTTGACTATGATTTAAAAATTCTATAATGGGGCTTAATGGGTACCTCAAACATTATAGCTAGGCTAGGCTCACAACTAAAGACTGTGGTCTATATAATATATTTTAAACATATTTTTGATAGAAGTGATTGATTAGAACTGAAAATCATGGTTGAAATTCAGAAAGGGGAAAATAATGAACACAGTTAATATGTGAAAATAAAGAACATATAACCTAAAAATAAAAGGAGAATAAACAACCATACGTATAAAAATAATTTTACATGTATTAATGGATATGACATAAATATATGAATGTCTATATTGTATCTCAGCAAAATTGTAGCTATTTATATTGGAAGGCCCAGGAAGGAAGGCAGAGAATGGAATAGACACCCATTTGTCCAAAGTGATGACACACATTAGCCTCTATAGGCTGGAAAATGTATTTGCTTCATGTAGGTTTAATATAGAACCTAAATAAAGTTGAACAAAATGTCTCATAGAACATTGTAGTAAGATTTCTGAAATATATAAACAAAATAGTAAAACTCTTTGGAGATGCTTGGTATCTGCTTAGGTTTTTAAAAAGTTGGATCTACAATGTTCTTTTGTAAGTGACATCACTTTCTAAGTATCTATGGTCTCCATCCAAATTAGTGGATGCAGTTTGGTCTAGGTTGCGTGCACAGTTCTCTGATGTGCTTTGTTGTGTTCAAGGTGTTATTCTGTTTTATTTCTTATGATATCTTTGTATTGCATATAATTACAATACTTTAATATTTTTAATCTGGGGGTAAAACTAATATTTATAAAGTTTTAGAATGAACTGGAGTTCAGGAGTTTATCCCAACTTCACAGACAAACTATGTTGTTTCTGTTTAAAATTTAGAGGTAAGAGTACTTTCTTGCTGATGTTTTCTGCTTGTTCTTTTACACTCTGGAGTCTGTAAATTCTATTTTGCCTTCTTAATTTTCTTGTTCCACTCAACTTGGTTGTCATCCTTACCAATCTCCTCTTGATAGACCTTCATTTGAATAGAAAGCTGACTTGACAGGTCACTTTGAGATTCATGAAAAATGAGACTATTCATTGCGCAGCATACTTAGCCCTTTCTGGGAAGCCTTGAACTCAGCGTTGGAATGGCAGAACCTCCATTCTGCATAGCTGTGAGCTTCACAGCAACCTGTCTCATGTAGTAACCATCCCTTGCTGGGGCCCCAAATTCTTAGGCTGCTTCTTTCTTCTTATATTCCCAGTGGTAATTCCACATTCCTCTTGAGTTAGGAAAAGCTGTTTTCTTTGTTTGCATGACTCGGTGTCCATAGGATGTTTATGTGTTTTTACCCAGAGGTTTGGGGTTTGTTATGTAGTTCTTATCTCTATTTTTATTTGCGGTTTGAAATGGTTAAATAACTATTTTTGAAAAATCAGTTTCATTGATACAGGTTTTCATACCAAACCTGACAAAGACACTGTGAGTTAATCAGAACACAAAACAATAATCCACAAGCAAATGAGGAAAAATTACAAGTAAAATACCAGAAAATAAAATTCAGCAATATATAAAAATGAAAGTATATCAAAGCCCAATGAAGTTCATTCTAGAAAACCAAATTTTTGCAAGCACAAGATAATCAAACAACCCTATATATAAAAATAAGATAGAAAGATGATAATATTATTTAATGTACACAAAGAGACATATTATGATGATTATACCAAATTATAATTTCAAACATCTTCTTAGCTAAGTAGGAATAAAAAATGTCCAAGCTTAAAATATTTCATAATTTTTCTTCAGTTGAGAAATATTAAACACTTTACTAAGGAAAAGAAAAATAAACAATGATGTATTATATTTCTGCCAACAAACCCAAATAATACATGATGTTAGAAAGAAAGACTGTAGTGTAAACATTGAAAATAAAATAAACAACTGTATCTCAGTGTATTAGTACAGCACCAAAGTACTAGCAGTGAACACTTTGAAACCAGTATATTTAGAAATGAGAAATGTATCAAAATTAAATCTCTGGGAACAAATCTAAAACCTTGAAAGCTTTTCACACTAAAGATATTGGCAGAGAAATTAAACAGAACCCAAAGTAATAGAGAACGATGCCAATTTGATAGATGGTAAAACTCAGGATTGTGAAGGCTAAGACTTCCAATAGATCTATACATCTATGCATTACTACCTGAAAACATTTTCTCGTGTAGAAGTTATCAAACTGATTCTAAAAATTAGCAGAAATTTCATAATGAGGTAGAATCTCAAAGAACACAGAAGCACTAATCTCATCAAGTGTACAAATGTATTCACGCATCTACTCTAAATATCCACTGGTATAAAGGTGAGCAAGTAATTATAGTAAGAACAGGCAGCATAGCGGTTCCAGATCAGATTTATAGAGGTAGACTACTGACTTATCTCAAACATCATTGATGCCCTTTGTGACATGTGTGTTCCAAGTAATGGAGCATTCATTTAAAAATGAAACTTCTACCCCAGACTCTATAAGACAATGCACTGTAGATGTTGCATGTATTTTACTACCAAAACAACAAAGCTTTTCAAAGATGAGGTTGAATTGCTGAATTCTTGGTGAGGAACACTTTGGATGCTGCAAGCTATACTCTGCCCGTCATTTGCAGCGATGCTTCCTCTGTCCACAGTCATGAATAAATTACTTCTTTATGAATTATTCCTAGAATTTTTTGAAAATAGAAGGATATGCATTGAACAAAAACATCATTGAGAGAATGAATATAAAATAAACAGTGGGGAAACTTTTTCTAAAGCTTGTATTACATATATGAAGATCTCTTTAAACTACAAGATGAATATCAAATTAAAAAAACTCAAGAAAAGACCTTCACATTAACAACATACACTAAAGGTCTATACATGAGGGAAAAGCACAATATATTGTTTTATGTATACATTGAGTGCATAAGCAATGAAAAATAATAAATAAGCCATAATTTATTAAATACAACATTTTTTACTCTATGAAAGATAACATTAAGAGAATGAAAAACCAAACTACATATTCAGAGAAAATATTCACAAACTAAAAATTTAGTAAGAGTTGTTAACTACACATGCCACTCTTAAAATACTATATGGCCAAAACCAAACTATGCTTGACATGATTGAAAGATTTGTTATAAAATATTTCTTTTATGTTTTGAAATAATAATATAATATCATCACTTTTTCTTGGCTTTTCTATAACTCTGATTGCTCTCTTAAATCCATATCCTCTTTTTCCATTGATTGTTGTTCCATACATATATGTGCAGATTTTAACAGTTACTTCTCCAAGCCAAAATGTGGTATTAATTATCATCAAGAGATGCAAGAGAAATCAATAAGAAATGCTACTATGCACCTATTAAAATGGCCCAACTCATAACACTGGAAACTCTGAATTCTAGGGAGTAAGTAGAGCAATGGACTCACCTGTCCCTGCTGTGGGTTTGCAGGCTCATCCAGTAGTTTCCTGTAAACGCATAGACACCCCATCCATGTATTCCAACAATCATGCCCCTTGATGTTTATCTAGAGGACATAAAGTTTATGTCCGCACCAAAACCTATAGAAAGAGGTTTTTATTATCTTTCACATTGATTTCCAAAAGGCAGAAACAACTAAGATTTCTTTCAATAGGTAAATGGATCAAAAGTATCTATGCTATATACAGACTACACAAAGTTCTTCACCAGAAAGAAATAGATTGGCAAGTCATGGGAAGGCATGGAGGAACCTTAAATTGATGTCACTAGGTAAAACAAGACCTTATGGATCTATCATGTACTTGATTGAGATTCTAACAATGCAAATAATGGAGACAATAAAAAAATATTGTTTTTCTCAGGTTAGAACATGAAGCCAAATATGCAGGCACATGATAGAAGATTTTCAAGACAGTAAAATGGTTTTTGATACTATAATACTGTTCACATGACACTGTATTTTTCCAATGTCATGGAATGCACAGGACCAATAGTTACCTTAATGTAAATGATAGAACCTGGCTAGTTATGATGGGTTAGTAGACACTTAATTAGTTGAGCCATTGAACTTAGTAGTAGTCTGGTGTTGAAAATGGAAAGCTAAGCATGTAGAAAGGAAAGTGCATATGTAAAATTTCCCTGCCTTTCTATTTCTTTTGTGATGCTCTGGAAAGGAGACTTTTTTAAAAGGTTATGTACCGTGTTATTTTATTCACATATTACTGTAAAAAGCAAAGCTACAGAGATGCTAAGGAAATCACTGGTTGCCAAGGCTTTCTGGTAGCACTGATAGATTCTGATAAATACTGAACTTGAACTGTGTCTTCTTTCCCTAAATTAGCAATTGCATTCTAATCACAACAAACACAATAGATAAATTCTAAGAATAGATGTTCTACAGAAGTATCAGGGTTATTGCCTCTCAGAATGGTGAAGGTCATAAAGAAAAAGAAAGAGAGAGAGAGAGAGGCTCTCCACCAATGGTTGGGGTATATCCAAATTTCCCGAATTCCTTATGTCCAACTTTTCTAACATAATATGTTATTAAAAATTAAGAAGCGGAACCATAGAGATGGCTCAGTGGCTTATAGCACCGGCTGCTCTTCTAGAGTATTTCTGTTCGATTCACAGTACTCAATACCCATATTGCAGCTCACAAACATCTGTAATTCCAGGTATTGGAGATCTTATGCCATCGTCTGGCCTCCATATGCAGCAAGCATGTACCCAGTGCACAAATACATGTGCAGTCAAAACATTAATACATACAAAAACAATTAAAAAGAAGTCTTATCCACACATATCCACATAAATATACTCTCACACATATGTGTACTCACATAAACTGTGCACACAATCACATACAAACACACACACACACACACACACACACACACACACACACACACACACACTAAATACATTGAGTAAAAAATTTAAAGTGGTTTATTTAAGGTTACAGAAGCCAAAATACTAAGTTAAGACTTTCTCATTTGTCGATTAGTAATGCTCATGTTTTTCTGCTGTAATCAACTCAACCCAAGGCAGCTAAGAGAGATTTATTTGTTCTAAGAACTGAAAAGCTCAGAGAAATTTGCCAGCCTTGGAAAGGATAGAACTTGGCATTCAAAAATGTCACTGGATCTCTGCAGTTCATCACTGACTTACTCTGCTGCCTTTGCTCTCTATAGACTTCCATCAAACGATGGAAAGCGACCAACAGCGTTGCCACATTCCTGTTCTTCTAGCTCAGCAGCAGTTGTTTAGAAATATGGCTGTCCCTGCCCAATAACTTTAAAGAAAAGCCCAAGAGTGAGTCTCACTGCACCAGCTGTCTGGGATCATCACTTAACACTATTAAGCCAGGATGGATTTGAATGGCAAAATAGAGTCATCCTGCCTACCTAGTCCTTGGGAAAGAGAATGTGTCATGGGGGTGGGGGAGGCAAAAGAAATAGCTGATGACAAATCAACAGCAACATAAAAAATTCGGAGTATGATTTCAGTTCCCAGGCTTGGTTAGTAGAAAGCAAATGTAGGAACATAAAGAAAATGTTAGGAAAGAAATACGTCTGAAGCAGCGATACGACAGTGAGTACGGTTTTAAACAATTTGACTTTCAGTTATGTAGAGACAATGAGTTAAGAGTTTCCTAAAGTTAAAAACGCATGAGTAGCTTTTTATTTTTTTCGCTTTACATCCTGATCACAGCCCCTCCGGCCTCTCCTCCCTAGCCTGCTCTACCCCATTTCCTCACTTCCCTTCTCAGAAAAGCCCCACCCTCACCGTGCCCGCCCCCCATACCAACCTGCCCCTGCAGAACAATTCGCATCAGGACCAAGAGAATCCTCCAGCACTGAGGCCAAACAAGGCAGCCTCCTTGGCTGGGGAAAGTGATCCAAGAACAGGTAACAGGATCCGTATTAGAGACAGCCCCCACTCCACTTGCTAGAAGACCCACATGAACACCAATCTGCTTTGTTAGTAGCCTATGTTTGTCAATATATTAAAAAAAAATAAAGAGGGAAATGCGTGAGTATCAAATAGAAAATGTATAGAAATAATAGGAGAAAAATAGATTATTGAATATGCTCTTCTGCTATAAAACTATTGTCATTTCCAAATATTTTTAATTCATTGGTGTGGAATTCTGTATATTGATGCACAAAGTTATTTTGGTACATGGGTATATATTTTCATATATTGATTCAAAGTTAAGGTTAGTTTTGATACACATATGTATATGTATTTTTATTCTGGTATGAGGTATTGGGCATATATACATTTACAAATGTAAGGATTATTTCCAGTCCTGTTGAGAGCTGCTATTACAAACTGTTTAGGAAAATTAATTTACATGGGTTAATGATTAATTAATCAGTCAGACTCATGGTCATGTCTGATACTAGTTTAGTGTATCACAGAAGTCTACATCCTAGATTGAATAGATAGTAAATATGTAAAAACAAGCAATGTTTGCCTATTCAGATTTACTATAGATAGATGGCAGATAGATAGATAAATAGATAGATACATAGATAATAGAAATGATTATACACTATGTAAATATAAATGTAAATAGATAGATAGATGGTCTTCATAAATTTCAGAGACCTACAGAGTATGTCATTTAAAGATATTTTTATTCTTTTAAGGCTGTTTTTATTTGAGACATGTCATCTGCCAATACCACCAGTCTACCACAATGAAGATAATGAGCATCATAAAATTTCCCTTTAATGATGGCTTCATTAATGGCAAGCTAGCCACTGGGCAAAATGCTTCAGCTCTCTCTACAGAAAAAAATGCTGTCCGAAAGTGACAAGACTTGGATATAGGCTATATTGACTGCCAAGCTCTGCTATGACAGGGTAAGCAAGTCCTTCATATTTTCTGCTTCACAGTTATTTCTGCTAGATATGCTTGGCCAGAAGGCTGAAGATGATGCTCCAACACTATAAAGAGAGAATGGATGACTGACCAAGCAGTAAACTGTCTTTGTCATCTCTTAGTTTTGGAAGCTGCTTGCTTGCACTTTCTACTTAAGTAATAATTTTATTCCTTCTCACATCTCCGATAGGGTTGAATACTAGAAAGTTATAGTTTTACAGTTAGGTTTAAGTTGTTTAGAATTTAAGAAAAAAAATTTAACGTTTAGAAAGCTGTTTTTTAGGTTGATAAATGAGAGATGGGACAGAGAATAATTTAAGTGTAAAACTTTAGGCTCATCAGGATATGACAGATAGTATTTCCTTCAAGGTTGCCAAATATAAATGAGCTAAATATTTTGAATGTTACCTGTACTTATGGCTTTCCTGATTGTTTCATAACTGTTTGTACTGCAGGTAGTTTATTATAAATAAATAAAGTCCATATGCGAAAAGTAAAATACTTGAAAAATGTGAAAAAAAATTAAATCATGACCAAAAAATACAAACAAACGAACAAGCAAACAACAACAACAACAAAAAAAAAACAGATGAAGACTAATGGCGAAGATAAAAATCCAGTAATGTTTGCCTATGCGCCTTATTTTATATGCTACATCAAAATGTACAGCAGTATGAGGACTTTGGTATACCACCGTCCAGAGCCCCTGTACAGAGCAGAAAGACAAGTCATCAAGGAATCCATTGCTTGAAGTATAAAGAAGCACTATGTTCTGCGATCCTTTGACTTTGAATAAGTAAATCCACAATTTTGTGAATTTACAAAGACTGAAATAAACACTAAAGCTACTCTTCTTTTTATTAAGGAACTTACAGTTTTAGTAAAAAAAATAATGAAGCCTGATGCATAAAATGTGGAAATATAATAATCTGATATTTAGGTTCGTGTAAGTGTAATAACGTATGCCTGCCATTGCTCCTGCTTTACTTCTAATGAATGTCTCCTCTCTTTGATCATGAAGAAGAAGCCAACACAAAAAGAACTCAGTGACTCATTAGCATTTTTGGAAGTTCTTTGTCTCATAATGCTTGGTCAGTTTTTTTTTGTTTTGGATTTGTTTTGTGTATGTGTGTTTGTTTGTGATTTCTGGTTTTGTGTTTTTAATAGGCTTTCTCTGTATGTGAACATATGTGTCTCTGCATCTATACGTGTTTCTTGTGGTTTTTCTTTGTTTTTTTTTCTCCTCTTTGATTGATTATATATCACCATCATCATCTGTGGGGCCCTGCTGTTAAGGTGGAAGTCTCTGGCATTGTCAGATAGCCCCTGAGCTTGATTCAAAAATGACAGATTCCCTTTGCCAGCAGGGCTTCCTCTTCTCTTTCTGATCTGACGAGCCAGAATTCCCACATCCTCTACTTAAGGAATGTCACAGAGTTCTTAAGGAAAGAACAGGTTCAACTCCATTTTTTTTAAAGGTAGAACCTACTTAGCAAGCACCTGGGGATTCCTGGAAAATACCTTCCAACACACAAACTGTATGCTAATGATACTCCATTCCTGGAGTTCTTCTCCCATCCATAAAAAAAATACGTACATACGGTGATAAGTATGTAATCATGATAGGACTGTGCTATTGCACATAAGTGAAGTATCCCTGGCACTCCTAGCCCCAGCAAATCAAACAGATTCACCCCCAAAAACCCTCCCATTACCAAGGCCATCATTCATGCAATATATACTTGCTCATTTGCTCTCTCACTCCTGAGACTGGTCATTTATTCTGAGGAAGAACAGGCTCCCCACCGCCCTGAAGAATTAGGCACTGGACCCTCAGGGCTTGGCTGCTGGCTGGGCAGCTATAGCTGCCTCCATTATTGCTGAAGAGGAGGCAAGCTTCTGACTGCCAATTAAGCAGCTGGCCATAAACTAACAAGGCACAGGCTTCCCCAAGCATTCTCTGCCATTAGCATGGCAGCTTAACCAAAGGCTGTGTGACACTGTGCTATCTTTGGAATGCCTCCTTTGCCAGTGCCATATGGTACTGGCAATCTCATCAAAAAGGGCTAACAACTATAACACCCTATGGAAAACTCTTTTCCACACCCTGGGTTAGATCCTGGAACCTTGCATATACGGGTCTCGCACGCAGTGCTCTAGCCGTTCCTAAGAAAAGCAGAACCAGAAGCTGACAGCACCCGGAACCTCCTGCTGGAGAAATGCACTTCCAGTATGGCACTCAACAATGGTGGCAGCCTGGCACCTGTCATCTCCTCATCTTCATTACCATCATCATCATCATTTAGTTGTTTGTATTATAATGAGAAAGAAAGAGAAAAAATGTGGACTTGTATGAGAGAGAAAGAAGCAAGTTCCTAGGAGGAGTTGGATGAGGAGAAATTGTAATCAGAATATATTGTATAAAAATCTACTTTCAATAATAAAAGATAACTATAAAACAAGAAAAATACTTCTATAGTCACCAGAATTTTAAAAAACTATAATATTTTAAAGCAACTGTTTGCTCCTAAATAAAGATAGCAAATTTGTCTGTGCTTGTTCAGGCCTCATGAAGTTTCCTTCACACTATTGAAAAGTCATGTATCTTTTATATTGAAACTGGGACAGAAAATGGCAAAATAATTCGGTGAGTCCCATATAGGAATATGCATTCTTTGATTTTTTGGCAACAATCAACATAAAAACAAAAACTAAGCAAAATGAAATAAATATGCACATATGTATATCAAACTATATGTAGAAGTAGGATGCAGGGCTATTCCCAAAAATCAAAGAGATTATTGAAGTCTTGATCTAAAGTATTTTAGAATTCAATTATTTGAGGAGATTAAACTTCAAATAGGAAACATTAAAATGAAGTCCTAATGTAACCTTAAATATGACTGTCATACTTAGAAAGAGATGAAATTAAGACACAGACATACAGAGAGAGCATCACGCAAGGATTTGAGAAGAAACTGCCATCTATAAGGCAAAGAGAGGTCTCAGAAATGGCCAGTGTTGCCAACAACGCCTTTGATGTTAGACTTTCAGCCTCCCAAACAGTAAGGCAGCTGGTGCAGATTGTTCCTCTACACCTGTCCTGTCTAACTTTCACTGTGTCATCGAATAACACATCTACAAAAGAATGAGCAGGAGACTATGCCCAAAAATTATTGTAAAACTATGGTTATTTCAGAATTTCAGTGATTGCATTTTAAAAAAGTGTAAAAGCAGTCCTTTCATACAGAAACTAAGTCAAAGTATGAAATTGCAAAAAAACTTATTTTTCTTATTATTTCTTTTTTATATTTAATTAATTTATTCAGATTACAATTCAATTGTTATCCCATCACTTGTATCCTCCCATTCCTCCCTTGATCCCATTTTACCTCTCCTCTCCCCTAGGTCTATGACCTAGGGAGACCTCCTCCCCCTCTTTATGGTCATAGGATATCAAATCTCATCTTGGTAGCTTGCTTATTCTTTCTTTCAGTGCCACCAGGCTTCCAAACCAAAGGGAGGTCATCAAATATGGGCACCCGAGTTCATGTAAGAGTTACTCCCCACTCTCCATATAACTGTGGTGAATGTCCTGTCCATTGAATAGATCAGGGTAGGGATTCGATGTTTACTACTTATTGTCCTTAGTTAGCACAATAGTTTGAGCAGACCTCTCTGTCCCTTGATCCACCCATTTCGGATGTTCTTCTTGTAGGTTTCTAAGACCCTCTGGATCCTTCCATTTCCCCATCTCCAATAGTTCTCTTATCTATAGTCCCAGTAGAATGTCCTCACATCTATCCCAATCTCCTGGTAAATGAAGACTTTCATGGGGCATATCTTTTGGGTTAGTGCCCAATTATAAGTGAGTATATATCATGTGAGTCTTTCTGCTTCTGGGTTAATTCACTCAGTATGATTGTTTCTAGTTCAAACCATTTGTCCACAAATTTCGAGATTTCCTTGTTTTTTATAGCTAAGTAGTATTGCATAGTGTAAATGTACCACAGTGTATTTATCCATTCTTCAACTGAGGGACATTTAAGCTGTTTCCAGGTTCTGGCTATTATGAATAAGGCTGCTATGAACATGGTTGAGCAAATGTCCTTGTTGTATGCTGGAGAATTTTCTGGGTATATTCCAAGGAGTGGGATAGCTGGGTCTTGAGGAAGCCCTATTCCCAGTTTTCTGAGATGTGCCAGACAGATTTCCAAAGTGGTTGTGCAAGTTTGCGTTCCCCCCAGCAATGAAGGAGTGTTCCTCTTTCTCCCCATCCTTGCCACCTTGATTTTTTTTTAATCTTAGCCATTCTGATGGGTGTAAGATGGAATCTCAGTGTCATTTTGATTTGCATTCCTCTGATGACTAAAGATGTTGGACATTTCTTTAAGTGTTTCTCAGCCATTCGATAGTCCTCTGATGAGAATTCTCTGTTTAATTCTGAGCCCCATTTCCTAATTGGGTTATTGGGTTTGGTGGTGTTTAATTTCTTGAGTTCTCCATATATTTTGGATATTAGACCTTTGTGAAATGTAGGGTTGATGAAGATCTTTTTCCCAGTCTTTAGTCTGTAGCTTTGTTTTGTTGACAGTGTTTCCTGCCTTAAAGAAGCTACTCATCCTCATGAGGTCCCATTTATTAATTGCTGACCTTAAGGCCTGGACTGTTGGTGTTCTGTTCAGGAAGTGGTCTCTTGTGCCAATGTGTTCCAGGTTCTTCCCCTCTTTTTCTTCTAACCAATTTAGTGTCTCTGGTTTTATATTGAGGTCTTTAATCACTTGGACTTGAGTTTTGCACATGGTGACAAACATGAGTCTAACTGCAGTTTTCTACATGTAGACATCTAGTTAGACCAGCATTATTTGTTGAATATGCTATCCTTTTTCCATTGAATAGATTTGGCTTCTTTGTCAAAAATCAAGTGACCATATGTGTGTGGATTCATTTCCGGGTCTTTGGTTCGATTCTACTGATCAACCAGCCTATTGCTATGCCAGTATCATGCTGTTTTAATTACTGTTGCTCTATAGTACAACTTGAGGTTGGGTATGGAGATTCCTCTGGAGAGTCTTTTATTGTAGGATTTATTTTTAGCTATTCTGGGTTTTTTTGTTTTTCCATATTAAGTTAAGAATTGATCTTTCAATGTCTTTAAAAAATTGTGTAGGTATTTTGATAGCGATTGCATTGAATCTGTAAATTGCTTTTGGTAAGATGGCCATTTTACGATGGTAATTCTCCTGAACCAAGAACAAGGGAGATGCTTCCACCTTTTGTTGTCATCTTCAATCCCTTTCTTCAGAGATTTGAAGTCTTTTTCAAACGAGTCCTTCACTTGCTTGAATAGAGTTATTCCTAGATATTTTATATTGCTTGTGGCTATCATAAAGGGTGTAGTTTCCTCTGCATGGTTGTTATTTGTATATAGGAAGGCTACTGACTTTTTGAGTTAATTTTGTATCCAGCCAATTTGCTGAAGGTGTTTATCAGCTGTAGTAGTTCTCTGGTGGAATTTTGGGAGTCACCTATGTACACTATCATATCATCTGCAAATAGAGATAACTTGCCTTCCTCCTTTCCTAATGGATCCCCCTTGATCTCCTTTTGTTGACTTATTGGTCTAGCTAGAACTTCAAGAACTATATTGAAGAGATGTGGAGAGAGTGGGCAGTTTTAATAATGGGGGTAAGATATCTGGCTAGCAGTGCTAGAATCACATTAGTCAAAGGCGAGATTGTGACTTAGGGCAAGGCAGAAAAGCTGATGAGATACGGTTAAACTAAAATATACTTTGAAGGTTAGAAAGATTGCTGATATACTGACTACCAAGGGAATGAAATAGCTTTTATGTGTCTTAGGTTCTTGACTTCACCATTCAGTAAATAGTAACCTGATTAACGTCATTAACTGAGAAGGAAATACGTGGAGGCAGAGAATGCAATCTGAGAAATAAAGAGGTATGTTAATTTAAGCTGTATATTCTCAAAGAGAACATTTCAATTGGACAACATTATAAGTAAATTAAACTCTCTTAAATTGTGGGTAGCTATTTGCCTAAGTAAAATCCAATTTAGAGCAATGTATGATTGGAGGAGACTATCATAATAAGAAGTATAAAATGCCAATTATTTTTCCCCAAAGAGGTACAGGGAATCAAGAACAGAGCTGATTTAAGATCTGTCGAAGGACCGTATAAAACAGTGTACAGTAGTCTGTAGATATTCTGAAGGAATATTTCAATAGAGAGCAAAACTTAGAGCATAATAGTGGGAAGAGGAAACTGAATGGTCTCAGTAAGGGGATGACTTGCATTTCAGACCTGTAGATCCAGTACAGGTTAGAAAAGACCCAGAGTACCAGTTATAATAGTGGAATGATATTTTGTGACAGCTCCATGTGGTTCATACACTAAAGTAAGATGAAGTAATATGACTCATTGCATCATTTGTTATTAGTACTGTTCTTTTTTTCTTTCTTTCTTTCTTTTTTTTTTTTTTTTTGCTAGCGTAGAAGATACTGGACTTGATACTCGACTTCATTATTAAAATTTCATCTCTGACATGGACTCTTGTGCCCATCATTTGATCACTTCCCCCTCGTAGGGTGGCCATGCTCGACCACAGAGGAAGAGGATGCAGGCAGTCTTAAGGAGGGGTCAGATGGTAGGGTAGGAGGGCTCTCCCTTTGAGAGGACTAGGAGAGGGGGATGGGAAAAGAGGGATGCGAGGTGGGAATCGGAGAAGACAAGGGGTTTACAGTCAGGATATAATGTGAATAAATTACAAAAAAATAAAAATTTCATTAAATATGTTACTGTCACTCATATTTGTACCCCACTTTTTGCTTGTTCCTTCCCCCCATAGTGTGGATTCCCAGAGCTGTGATATAACATCATGACCAAAAGCAATTTGAGAAGGAAAAGGATTATTTCATTTTGCAACTCTTAGGTAACATTCCATCAGTGAGAGAAGTCAGAGCAGAAACTCAGGGCAGGCAACTGGAGACAGAAAACGAAGAAGGAGCCATAGAAGGACACTACATTTTAGCTTGTATCTCATTACTTGCTCAGCTTGCTCTCTTATATTCATGATCGCCTGCTCAGAAGTGGCACAGCCCACAGCCAGCTGGTCTGGGCCCTCTCACATCAACCATTTATAAAAAACAAAAACAAAAAACAAAAAAAACAAAACAAAACAAAAACAAACCCTATAACCTTGCTATAGGCCAATAATGTGGAGGCATTTCTCTTCCCAAATGTTTCTGGCTTGTGTCAAGGTGACCTAAATGAACCAATAGACTTACCTACAAATTGCCTCAAATAATATCTCTTCTGCTTTCATATTATATATGTGTATATGTAGTTAAATGTAGATTGCACATATTTCTCACTCCATATCAATTGCCATTTTTTATTTTATTCATAATATCCAGTTTATACACTCCACTGATATTCCAGCAGCATATGAATAATTGAGTCTGTGCTATGCACATATGGACATAGACTCACAATACATATGAATAAATATAAAACACTTTTTCTCAAAAAAGAGAAAATATAGAAGATATCTCAAGACATTTTATTAGCTGTAGAGAAGAATGAAATTTTATCACTGGTAGGAAAAATTAATGAACTACAAACCATCATTTAAGCAAAATAAAGACAGACCCAAGGAACTTAAAGATCCCAGGCTTTCCTGTACAGTATAACTCAAAGACAGGCCCCAAAAGCTAAGAGTTTATTGAAAAGAGAGATTGCAATCTTGTGAACAGGGGCAAGTGGCTCAAAGCAACAACAGACATAACACAAAGTGTGTGTGTGTGTGTGTGTGTGTGTGTGTGTGTGTGTGTGCGCGCGCGTGCGTGTGTGTAGGGCATGGTGCTGGGGCGCGGGGTACAAAGGTGATAAAATTGCTAGTAACCGAGGTTAGTGTAAAGAAGTCCTGCATCAAAAGGTCTACATCAGGAAAATCACAGTGCTATAGGCACCTTTCCTCAGGCTGGTCCAAGTGGACAACAGAGGCCAGACTATATATAGACTGTTTTTTTTCATCCTGACTAAAGCCAGGTCAAAGAGAAGTTAATCTACTTGCAGAAGTCACTGGCTTGTGTGTTCACTTCACCCTTCTCATTATTTCTATTACTAGGCGAAGGTCCCCTTGGAACTTACCTACCATCCAAGGAAAACTCTATTCCAGTGTCTGGTCTTGCCTTGATGAAGAAGGAGATAGTTAGGCCACGGATTTCCCTCCCATGACTAATGTGGAAGTGGCCCTTCATACAAGGATAATCTACCAAGAATGATGCTGTGTTTCTAAGAGGCATTTGAACTTTTAGCGAAATGTGGTTACTTTGGTGTTCTTTGCACATTTGTCTCTAATATTTGCAAGGATGTGAATACTCAGCCTTCTTTTCCTTCTCTTTTTAGTTTCTCCCAAATCTTCTCCTGAAATTCTATTCTCCTGTTCTAGGTTCATGAGCGTAACTCTAAATTTCTACTAAGTAAAACATTTTTCATGTTAGTATTCAAATATGGTAGTTAATTTCACTTCATGTGTTTCACTAATTGTCACAAATATGTGTCTACTAATTATATATTGTACGTCAGATTCCTCATTCATACACTAAACACATTCATTTCGTTGACAGAGATAAAGAAGTTTTTGAAAAATAGAGAACTCAATAGTGTTTTGGATTATTATTTTAATTAAACTTTAAAGAGTTATTTTATTTTAATTATCTGTATGCAGTGTGTGTGTGTGTGTGTGTGTGTGTGTGTGTGTGTGTGTGTGTGTGTGTTTATGCATGCCTATGAGTGTAGGTACCTATGCATCCCAGAAGAAGACATCAGATCTGAAATTGCAGACAGCTTTGAGTTGCCTGATGTGGGTGTGAAAAATGTTCTACACTTCTGAGCCATCTCTCCAGCCCTCAGGGATTTTTTAATAGTATATTCTGGATACACATACTAGGCTTAAAATACTAAACAATATAGCTTTAGATCTTTGTTTGGCAAGTGATCACATATCTGTTTTACTATAGTTTATAAGGAGTAAATAATATGGCCAAAATCAGAATGCCTCATACACTGAAAACAAAGCTTCATTTCAGATTTGACTGACTCATTTTAAAATATTTTTTTAATTATATGTTTTTCTTAACCACTAGCCATTTCTCCAGCCAGGTTAGAGGTTTTTTAGTGCCCCAGATTTTTTTCTTATATAAGTTATTTTTTTTCTAATTAAAAGGGATGAGAAAGAAAAGTTAAAATAAATTTAAAAATTATATGTTTTATTCTTTGAAAGTTATATACATCTATATAATATATATTGATCCTGTCTATCACTGCTTTTTCTTTAACTCTATCTAGGGTCCCTCATCCAACCTCTCTCCAACTTTACATCTTATTTTTATTTTTAATTTTGTTTAATAGTAAAGAAAGAGTCTAGCTCAGAGACTGAACTGACAAACATGGCGCCTGCATGGATCTGACCTAGGTCCTCAGCATACATGTTATGGTTGTATAGCTTAGTCTTCTTGTGGGTCTCCTAGCAGTGGGAGCATGGATGTCTCTGACTGTTGTCCCTGCTTTTGAGACTATTTTCTTCTCACTGGGTTGCCTCATGCAGCCTTACTACGAGGGATGGTGCCTTACTGCAGTGGTGATAAGCTCTGTTGGTTGATATCTATGGGCAGTCTTGCTTTTTCTGAAGGAAAATGGTGGAGGGGTGGACGTGACAGGTGGGGTACTGGGAGGAATGATGAGAAGAAAAACGGCAGCCGGATGTAACATATGAGAGATGTTTTTTAAGTTCTTATTGAACAAGCATGAGTCCCTGACTTCAGATTCCTGCACCTACATAAGAACCCTTTTATATCTGAATTATAAACATAGAGGAAGGTTAAGAATTTCATTTTAAATGCACAGAACACATTTCCTTTTTATTCCCTACTTTTTATTCACTTTTTTTTTTCAAGACAGGGTTTCTTCATGTAGCCCTGACTGTTCTGAAACTTGCACTGTAGAGCAGACTAACCTCAAATGTAGAGATCTGTCTGTCTCTGCCTCCCAAGTGCTAGGATTAAAGACTTGTGCCATTACACCTGAGAAGAAAACATTATCCGAAGAGTCATAACAGAAAAATTTCTCAGCATCACGATAAGATAGACCAATCCAGGTTCAGGAGGCATTTGGGACATCAAATGGACAAGTCCAGAAAAGAGTACCTCTTTAACATATCACAACTAAAACACCAAATATCAAGAACAAAGGGAGTATAGTGAGAGCAATGAGAAATTTCAACACACACACACACACACACACACACACACACACACACACGTGTGTGCACAATCCCATCATAATAACACCAGATTTGTAAAATGAAACTCAAAAATCCAATAGAGCTGGAAAGATGGATTTCACATTCTGAAAGATAACAACTACCAACCCAGAATACTATATCCTGCAAAGCTATCAGTCATAATTGAAGGAATAATACGTTTCCATGATAAAAAAAAATAGATCAACGGCATTCGTGAGTGCTAACTTAGCTCTATAAAAGATACTTGAAAGAATATCAAACTGAAACAATAAATCTAGGCACAAGGCAGACAGAAGACTAAAGTGTGGTAGAATAATAGTAAAGGGAAATGCTAAAAAGAAAAAAGAACAACAGAATAATTCCTAGAGTCCAATTAGTGATGCCCATGTGTATAAGTGTGTCTGGCCATCCACTGGGCCCCATGTACTCTACTATTGGCTACATCCCCAAAGAACTGTTACTCTCCTACACACAACAGAAGTCATCAATGTCGATAGCTCTTCCAAAAATCCCTCTGTTCATTATGGGATTTTTGACAGGGTTGATCGTGTGTCAAAGTTCTCTCTCTCCTGGCTAGTTTACATAGATACAGAAGTTGCTACGCCAGGTACTTGGGACAAAAGACATCATTGGACTTCCCCAGTACTGGACCCTTTATGCTACAACACTGACCTGCTGGCAAGATGTGTCAACTAGTTTGATAGTGACACAATTACTATGGAGCAGTAATTCACTCTGTGATTGGACATTAGATTTTCTCTACAGAAAATATTTCATTCCTAATACTAGAAACACGCTCAAAAGCCCATGATTGGAAAGACCAGAGGTTCTGGATTGGGGAAGAAAAGCTCTACTGTTGCTTGCTAAGTGGTTATACTGTCAAACTGCATTCTGGATACTCATGTATAAAACAGATTAGTGCTATTCTACTTGGACAGAGAAGCTTCTTTTTGCAGTGGGTAGCGACTAATACAAGCCTCATGAGTGGTCAAAGTGCCAAGTATAAATACTTCTGAGTGCTCAGCTGTGGATGAGTCATCTATATTAACTTCCTACCATCCGAGGCTCATGAAACGTGGAGAAAAGCAGGCTGTGAGAATTTAATATCGAGTGGATGGGAAGGACAGACGTGATGTCTTGACTTCTAGAAATAACATGGCTGTTGAGTGCATCCACCAACAGCAGCTGGGTTGCCTGTATAAAACTTACAAAAATTTTTTTGACTATTTTAAAACAACACCAATTTTTTCATCCTAAAATATATCTAATCCACATCTCCTCATATAGAAGAGTAAAATTAAGCATTAATTTGACCAGTGGAAGGAGGAAGGAGGAATAGGAGAGGTAACAGAAGCAAAGAGGATTTGATTAAATACGTACAGTTGTAACAACTCTACTCAGACTGTCACTCAAAATCGTAATGTATTGAAAGGTTTGATTGATGACCAAGTTATGTTTTAGCATTGCATTGCTTATTTTTATTGTTTATTACATACATACTCTTAATGCTTCTGGTCTATATTGCAAAAGAATGTCTTTTGAGAGTATGAATGAGGGAGTCCCTGAATCCTGTGGAGTCCTGTGCTTCCTCTTGGGCTTTTTTTCTTCTCTTGTTTCTATTGTTCAACTTTGATATGATAGTTTTTGTTTTATGTTTTTATATTTTATTTGTTATACTTTGTTGTATCTCTTAGAAGCCTGTTCCTTTTTAGAGACAGGAAGGGAGTAAATACACAGGGGATGGGGTGTGTGGAAGAACAGGGAGGAGTACAGAGAGTGCGATCTGCTATCAGGATATATTGGACAAGAAAAGAATCTATTTTTAACAAAAGATATTAAAAACATACTATGGGCACAAAGTTTATAAAGAAAAAGTGAAAGAAAAACCATGAGACTTCAAAAAGAGTAGGTATTGTAGGATATAATATATACAGCCAAACTATGAACTTATGATTAAATAACTAGTTGGATTTTGCCTATGATTTCACCTTTTCTATAAATTTATTTAATTCCTATTTGATAAATAATAAGATGACAGTATGAGGAAATTGTGAGTAAATCTTGTATTTTAATTTTATTGTCAAATACTCTTCTAATTAGGAACAAAACATGTGAATTATTCCAGCTAGGAATTTATTTCTTTTCTTTGCAGATATGTCATCTCAGTGTAAAAAGAGAACTAAGTAGTTTCTCCAAGTCACTTAGGTGCCTTATAGTCCTGGAGCAACTCTACTCATTAGCAATAAGATTCAGTTCTTTGACATGAATACTTTGTACAGGTGAAGCTCCCTGTCTGTGTCTAATAATGACAATTAATGAGCACATGAGGACATGAGCAAGTGCCTGTTGTAGAGATGCCTTTGTGCTCCTGTAGCTGAAAGGATGTCTTAGTGTAAGCCAGGTGTGATTTTCAGTCTCATATTCAGCCTGAGAGCATCTCACATAATCTTTCAATTACAGGTCCTCACCTGTTTGCATCTTACTTTTTCATGTTGACATGTTTTATTTCACTGTACTAGAAAGAATTTTTGTTTCAGTTGAAGTAAATGGCTCTGTTTCTTTGTACTCAGCTTCACCTTTCTATCTGCATGGCATTCACACGGCAACATTAATGGCTCAGTGGCTCAAGTACTTGTAACCTGAATTAAGAACTACTGGAATTTTATGAAATCACTTCTTTGTACTGTGTATGCTGGTTTGACCATCATGAAACATTTCCATGACTATATACGCCATAACGTAAGCAGTATTAGCAGTCTGATAAAATATGATAGATGAACACTCTGGCCAAAAGCTAATAAGAAAAATAAATTGAATTGAGATATTTTACCAGTTTCAAAGCTGAAATATTCTACATCTTAGTTTTAGCTATATTTAAAATGTTCAAATTGGAAGAAAATAATGAGGAGATGGTAGCTTGTGTACACACACACACACACACACACACACACACACACACACATTATATATAATCGATAATATATATATATATTCCATCCTGTGGGGACATGCTTTGATTATTTTTTTCTCCTTTATTAATTTATTCTTATTACATCTCAATGGTTATCCCATCCCTTGTATCCTCCCATTCTTCCCTCCCTCCCATTTTCCCCTTATTCCCCTCCCCTATGACTGTTCCTGAGGGGGATTACCTCCCCCTGTATATGCTCATAGGGTATCAAGTCTCTTCTTGGTAACCTGCTGTCCTTCCTCTGATTGCCACCAGGTCTCCCCCTCCAGGGGACATGGTCAAATGTGAGGCACCAGAGTATGTGAGAAAGTCATATCCCACTCTCCACTCAACTGTGAACATGCTGTGATTATGTGTATAAAATACAAAGAAAAACAATTTTCTCAAAAACGTATGTACTCCCTTACAAGTTCAGCATTTCAATTCTGAGTGTGCAATCCAAACCTATTCTCCCCTGAGTGTACAATATTCTCATTCTTTTCTTCACAAAATGTGCTTTGTCCTTACCCAGTACTTGCTTGGAGATTTATGATAAGCTTCACTGCAGTATACATAGTATAAAGGGCATTTTAAATGCATCAAAATGTTGGAGAGAGGAAGAGTGGGGGGGGGGGGGAACCTTTCAGGCATAGTTTTTTTTCTTTTTCAGGGACAAAAAGCTCTTTACTTTCTCTGGTCTTAAAGCCAGAGATAACAACTTTTACCAGGTAATATAATATTCGTATGTATTGTTGATGCTGAAATGCTTTGGAGGGCTGGTTTTTATGGTAGCTCAGATAACTCTGCTTGAAACCTTCTGCCATGCAGTTCTTCATGTTACTTGGCTAGAAGTCAAACTGGAAACAGATATGTTGCTCTGGCAGAGAGGGGAAGGATGCTTCTGAAATAGCTACAAATCACATCCTTCTTTCAAGCTCCCAGGAGTGAGGAAGCTCCTTGCCAATGTCTCAAGAAATCCACCCGCCTGGGAGGAGAGCCTTGAGAAGGGGACAGATCTGCAATCTTCTTCTCCCCTTACTCTTGATCTACTTCGGGGGAAGACTTTAGCTTTAAAATGTCATTTCTTTGCACTCACTCCTGAAAAAGATGTGGGTCTTTTTTAAAGATGAGATTTTGATATGAGAAAAATTAGATGTTTGGCTCTTTTTTTTTTTTTTTTACCAACATGAGTGTCTTGGTAGACGGAGTGTCAAGAATCACTTCCGTATGTGCTGTTCTCACCAGGCAGAGATGAAACTAAGAATATTCCAGTGCAGTCTGTGTCCTTGCAGATGGCTAGCAGAATGCACATTGATATCTAAGACCTCAGTGCTCTGCTCCTAAATGTCATCTCGTAGGCCTGCTCAGCCTCAATGTTTTATCTGACTTAATCCAAATGTGTTTCAAAAGACAGTCTGACGTTGAGCTAATGCTTTCCGAATACCACCAAGATGTAACTGGAAAGCATAATTGGTGTTATGTACAATACCACAGCCTTAATACTTACGTGAGTTTTGGAGTTCTGTTCTTCACATTTATCATTGTGTTTTTATATTCCACATTATGATTCAATAACTATTGTCTGAGTGCAAAATGGACAGCTGGGATTCTAAAACTCCACGTTTCCGTTTCCTTTATATGTCTTTAGAAGGCAAGGCAAAGAAAGAATGGATGATGAAGCAATTACCCAAGCTGTTGCTTTGAAAGCTCAGTCCTGTACCACAGTCTTCCCACTAGGAATTTGCCCATAACCCCTTGTAAAACACGACACCGGTGTAACTGTTCTCTATTGACTTTCTGTGCACTTCTGTGTCTTTGAAGTAGCAATCTACAGCTGTATTTCTCTTTTGTGTGCTGGGGTGTAACAGCCTTTTTTTCACTCCACTGGTGAATATTATTGAAAGAAAGGAGAAAGTAAGTCTCAGAAGTATATGATTTCCCATGTAAAATTGTTCATGAACAAGAGCTAGCGACTGAATGGATTCTAGATGTGATAGAATATTAATATCTCCATGAGACGTCATAGCAGGATGGTAGATTTTGTCCGATTTTATGATGGTTTGATTGGGATTCTCAAAGCATTACAAAATGTTTACACAACTGATTTATTTGGGTAAAATACAAAGATTTCTCGGTATATGGGAATATGTGAATAATAGCTTGAGTTGAAACATATTGATGTACTCATAAGAAATGGAAAGGAGAAATCTTAGTTACTGGCTCTAGCACATACACAAACTTTAAACTCTGTATTGTAATCTCCCTTGATGTATTTATCTAAGCAATGTAGCAAAATCTCCATGAAAATGAACATTGTGAGCCCTACTTTTAACTAGGGAGCTGACTCAGCAGGTAAGCGCATTTGATGCACAACCATGAGGACTTGGGTTCAAACCCCTAGGTCTCAAGGGAAAAAGCTGGCTTTGGTCCTTCATGCTAGTGACCTGTGCCAAGAGAGGACAGAAACATCAAACACCTGAGGCTTGCTGGCTGTCTGGTTAGCCAACACAAGGGGCTCCAGGCTCTTTGCAAGTTGTTGCCTCAGAGAAATAAGGCAGAGAGTGATACAGTTAAACAGCTTCAACGTCTTCCCTTACCTTCTTCATGCACATGGGCATACACATATGTGCACATCCATGTGCATACATTATTGCATGCACACAAGTGGGAAAAGAGATTTTTAAAAACCTTACCCTTTCCTACCAGAGTAATAAGAGTCCCACGTTTCAAATCAAAGATGCAGCTAAAAGTTAATCAGCATAAACATGGTAAAAAGGAATTATTCTGCACTTGCTCTCAGGTTTAAAGTTATTGTGATTACAAATGAATTATGATGTACAATCAGTGGTCCTTTCATAAATATTAACCTTTCAATGTGTCAGCCTATTCTTTTACTTTGCACACATAGCACAAAATGAAATGATAGACAAAAAATATGAATGTTGAGACTTGATAATAAAAACATAGTGTGAGCTTCATATGCTCACATTTTGGTGTCTTGACTATGTAACCATTCCTCAGCCAGTCTTAAGAACTGGAGGGACAGCAGGTTGAGTTTGTTTATGACTGAATTAAAAATACCACCCCTAGAGTCAATAGTGTAGCATTTGCAATCAAACAAAACAAACCACATGGGTAATGAGTATGGGTGTGATGCGAACAAAGAAGAAAAGCCAGAGAGAAACATGATTTTGTAACAGCATCTAGAGGCTTCTCCTGGCAGCATAACACAGAAGCTGCTAATGGGACTTCTCTCATTCATCCACATTGCTGACATATTTGCTATCTGATCGGTTTTAGAGACAGCGTGTGCATTTGTTTACATGCTTGCTTAGAGCTTCCTGCCTTGAGTTTCTGTAAATCAAAGCCTCATTGTTCACACTTTCTGCAGCAAGGAAACCAGCAGATGATGACAGCAATTTGTCTAGGATACTCACAAAATTACAGAGCCTCATGGATGTTGGTGATATGTCTTCACTCAAGTCAACCCCTTCTTCCAACTTAAATGGAAAAGGAGGGTAGAATCAGAGCAATAAAGAAACATTCTTTTTCTGAGTCAATGACAAATCTTTTAAAAATGAATCACTAACCAGGATATAGGTCTACTTTGTGGTTTGTTTTGGATCTAATTAAGATGCATTTGAGAAGCAAAGTATTAAAATATAAATTGTTAGACTTGGAAAGCCATCTCAGTGGTTAAGAGGGCTTGCTGCTCATACGTGAGCAGCTCCTAACTAACAACAGCTCCGGGGAATTGCTGTACTGGCCCCTGTAGGCTCACATGCACACATAGACATAGAAATAAAACAAATTTTAATATATTGTCATGCAATCCCTTGCCCTTCTCTGCTGTTGAATAGTAGAATGTTGCTTTAAACAATATATTAAAATGTAGTTAGAGTTGTCATATCAAATCACTACTGGTATATACAGAGTTCCTATTTGTTGTGGGCTGGATTTAGATCTGAGAGAAAGAAGAAAGAGAAAAATAGAGAATGAGTAAGAGAGAGAGAGAGAGATAGAGAGAGAGAGAGAGAGAGAGAGAGAGAGAGAGAGAGAGAGAGAGAGAGAGAGAGAGAATGAGCGAGAGAGAAACACTAAGGAAGAACAGTCTAAGTGTAGGACAAGTTGACCGTCAGCTGTCTCTTCAGGCTGTTGATGTACCAGAAATCTCTTCTCTTCCATTTACTCTTGTATGTAAAGTGTGTGTGTGTGTGTGTGTGTGTGTGTGTGTGTGTGTGTGTGTGCAACTTATAAGTTGTGACTCAATATGACAAGAGCTAAGACACACTTTTCAATCTGAACTTGATGGGTAGCATACCCATTTATATTTACCCTTCCATAAAGTACAATTAAATACATTGCCAGAAGAGTTAAAGAGACTACTCAAAGGTAAAGTGTTTGTCATACATGCAGAGGACCTGAGATCAGATCGTACACATGGGGGCAGACACTTTTATGTAACTTCAACACTGGAGTTGGAGTTAGAAGGTGTCTAGGGTTCACTTGCCAGCTAGGATAACCATACAGGGAGGTCAAGTGAGAGACCCTATCTCAAAACACACAGTAAATACATAAGTAAATAAATAATAAGGTGACTATTTGAGGAATTTACCCAATGTCTGCCACTGGCCTGCACAAACAATTGAGTGAGCATGCATTTATGCATGTACATGTGTGCACAGTCATACATTACTCCAAACAACAGTAAAAAATGCATAAGGAGAAACAGTAAATTCTGACCACTATACATTTGTGGAAGTTGCTGCTGAAGATGCCTTGGTTAGGTATTCTTCTTTGAGAGGATGATGGAGAGAAACTAGTCCATTCAGTCCCTGCAGGCTGTAGACTGGAAATCTCCTGCCTCTTCTAGAAACACAGATGAAATGTAACAAGCCTTTGCTCTAACAAACTGCACGCAATAACAACCTTGACCTAAATCCAAGATTGTGATATTAGCTTCTTAATAGTTATGTTGCAATTCCAATATGTAACAACTCTTTGGGGTCTGCAGTACAATACGCTACCTTCTAGGAGCCACCAGAGTGTATTACCTTCCGTAGTTCCTTTTTCCTATGATCTGCAATTTGGCATAAAGTGAAGACTCAGTTCTTAGGAGGACCATGAACTCTGACTTAATTAGAAGAAATTAACTTAGGACATAATTTTTATATCTAAGAAACTACAGAGTGGAAAGTGGGAAGGCTCTGAGCCACCACACTCTCCTATTTCCTGATTCCCTAGGGCACAATAATTACTGCTTATGGGATTAAAATTGCTTAAACCTTATTGTGAGCAATGTGCAGGAAATTTTAGCTTACTCTATTGAGGAAGAAGTTTATTAGGAGGAGGAAAAAAGTCTCACAATAAAAAGACGCCCTTGGAACTGATTAAAAACAAATAAACAATAATCTTGGATGATAAATCACAAAATTATACTTCTAGTCTAGATATGCTAATATTGGAAAGAATGTCATAATTGTATTTTATTGTTTATTGTTATTATCAAAGATTTAGCACATCAAAATTAGCCCAAAAATAATTTTTATTTTTATGATAGTTTATTTTATTAGGTAGTAATACACTTTCAATATATAATAACTTCACAAATATATTTGTGAGCATACTAAAATGAGACAATTAATTTTCTCCAATTATTTTCTCTGTATTTTACAGTCATTTTGAAGAGTAAATTTATTTAAATTATGAGGAGATGTGAAAAATTAATTGAACAATGCCTATTGAAAATATTGTAACTTTTACACAGACTTAAAAATGAAATCACTTGTACCTGGAGGTAATATGTTCTAAGTCAGTTTTAATAATTTGTTTCATTTATATTGATGCAAATAACTACATTTATAACTTAATAGATATAATTTGAATTCAGTGGTGCTAACAGCCATATGTGACAATGAACTCTGGTCAGTATGTAATTATTAAGAATTGGTCATCTAAAACATAAAAGAAGTTGCATTAATACGGCATTTCTTAATTTGAACATCATTTAGTTTACTGACACTTGTAAATAAAACAACATTCATCCACTGAACCTCAACTTTGAAACTGTCTAGAAGAAGATCTTTTACATTGTTCTTTTGGCGAATGTAAACAATAAGGAGTTAGATCAAGTTTAACTCATGTGTGAATGAGGAGGAATAACACGTGCTGTAAAATGGCTGTCAGAAGTCTGGGAACAGAAGAGCTGTTCAGAACATGTGGGTCTCCCATTAGCATGAAACAACTAGACAGCAGTGGAAGGTGAACTACTTTCAATGCTTCAAGAGGAAACACTTGTTTCAATTCATCCAACCATGCAGAGAATAAACATGGTTTTGTCGATTGTTAACTAAATGCTAGATAGGCATCATGAAGTGGAGATTCAGAAGTGGGAGACACCCTCTTCTTCTCTATGTCCTGAGACATGAGAGCATTAATGATTAAATAAAGACAAAGTTTCTTCAGTCTCATACCTTGCAGTATAATCAATGAGAGAACAAAGTGGTTGCAGCTTCGGGAGGATTCCACTGTTTAATAACTCATACTAACAGGGTAAACGTTTTTTCACAGCATACATTATTTACCTCGTCAACAAATAACATTCTTCTTGACATATGAAAATAGTATATTGAAAACCATATATTAGTGTTATGCTGGGTATTTTGGCATTATGGGGGAGAATATCTAAGAATGAATCAATAATCGTTGGTAAAAAAATATAAATATACAAATGAACAAAGTATAATTATCAGTTGTTCAATACATTTACTACTATAATGACAGTATACTAACTAAATCTCAGAATCTGTAAGCCACTCCCAATTAATTGTTTTGTTAGTTTCTTTGTTTGTTTTATAAAAGTTGCCATGACAAACACTACTTTTGCTGAGATGTAAAAATATGGTGTTTCTAAGCACAACCAGGAGAAAATAAACATGCCTCTCATCTTAGTACCAATTTCCACAGCAGATAATTTGCTACCACAAACTGTACTGTTTGGGATCTATAGGGATCCAAAACCATCCCACAACTTAACACTCCCAGGGCACGACTGCCTGCTATGTGGAAAGAATTGGTGACGATTCAAATGTAGGCAGAAGTGGGTGACATGACAGTCTGAATCAGAAAATGTTGTGGTCCCTATGGCACACCAGCCGCACCCAGGCTGGACCCCTCCAAGTGGGGCTTAGGTCCAATTCCATTCACTCTGGTGTCCTAGCTCTTCACCCTACCCCCAACTTTTGGAGAGGCAGAAAACAACTTTTATTGGCTTCATCTCCCAGGGCATTGGGAAAATAGTAGGGTAGTGGTCATGCCTGGACACGTTTCACCATTTCTTCAGGAGGCCCCATCTGGAGGCTGTGATGGTGGATAGTGTGGATAGCAGGAAAGCCAGGTTGCATATCCCCTCAGCCTGGGTTCTCAGCCCCCTGCCAAACCTCAGCACCTAGAGGTCTGGGCCAGGTGTCAGGCTGAGTGACCCCTGAGGACCTTCAGTAGAAGCAAGGTCATTTTCATGTGCTAAGATACTATCTCTTAAGAATTAATTTGTACTAGAATCTCTATACATTAATTTTTATATTTGACTTCATTAGTGTACATTTATTTAAAATAATTTTTTCTGACAGTTTTTAAAAAAAATTCCAAGTTTTATATTTACTAGTAGGGTTATTTATATGGATCAAACCATTCTACTTGCATTGAAAGTGAAATACTCAAATATTAATTCTAGAGAATTGCTAAAACTAAGTAAGCACTTTCTTCATGAGCCAACCACTACATCTTGTCCTAATTTAATTATCAGGCACCTTTTGGGGGTACTTAGCATATTATTTTCTATTTTCCAGATGAGAACACTGAATGAATGCACGGAACGTAAATGTTCCTTTGTTAAAGCATACAGTCAGCATTGCTGCCTCCGGGAGGCAGTACTGGTTCTAATGCCAAGATATATGGCTATAATTTATTAATGATTATTATATATTACATCCAGACCTTGGAAATAGCTCACTACCAAAGATTGTCAAGTGCATAGAAAGTGAGTTCCTTCTCCAGCGACAGAGGTGGGGGGGTCAACTACTATATATTCTATACAGTTCCTTTGGCTTACCTCCAACAGAAATCAACTTAAAGTGAATTCATATTATTTTCAGGGTGAGGAATACAGTTTTCTTACAAGATAGTCAATACATATTTCCCTTGGTTTTGTTGAAATCTTAGCACATAACTGAACTATAAGCAGCGGTGTCTTATTTTTCTACATAAATGAAGTGTGGCTTCTTAGGTTATTGCAAGCTCTCAGTATACATGTGAGACCCGAGAACTTGTGTGTTAAGCTATTGATATTAACATGGTTTTCAGTAAAATTCTATTTGCCTGATTCATGATGAACTGTATACTGATTGCTGATTAACGTATATTGAGGAAGTCGGAGAAATCACCACTAAAAACTACTAGACATCTGTCTCTCTTAAAGCGTGCATATCTTCCAGTCCGCTGCACCAAACAGATAATGGACATCTCAACACATTCGGTCATCATGTAGCTAAAGTTCAGAACTTCTTATGTGCACTGCTGTACTGCTGTTTGTATTTTACCTTGATAGTATTACAAGTATAATTTTTTTTCTGTGAAAGGCACTGTCCTTGCAATCACCACAGGCTGTTTTGCTCTACTTCAGAATATGAATCCTTGACTGTTTGGTTCACATTTATAAATTTCAAACAATTTGGCTGGCCAAGAGAGGTAAGGTGTATTTCTCAAATGTAACTATATTCAGTAAAAATGAAAAGTGACATTTGTTGCAGGCTTTTTTGGTTGGTTGGTTGGTTGGTTTTTTGGTTGGTTGGTTTTGGTTTTTTGAGACAGTTTCTTGACTGTCCTGGACTTGCTTTGTAGACCAGACTGGGCCTGAATTCTCAGCAATTCTCTGCTTGTCTGAGAGCTGGAATTAAAGGAATGTGAAAGGTTCCCCATAGGATCATGTGGTATGGACACTTGGCCACCAGCTGGCGGTGTTGTTACAAGAGGCTCTGGAATCTTTAAGAAGGAGTATTATGCAAAGTTAAGTGGGTTAATAATGTTTTTCATTCTGAGTTACCTAGTATTTAATATGCTACTGTACATGTATATTTCAAAAGGGGAGATAGATACATTCTTCAGTTCCAAGAGCATTTACTATGATAAATATTTGGCAGAATGCTTTTTATTATTTTCTCCTCTATAGGTTTTGCTTTTCACACAATACCCAGGAAACTGGTGATATATTATATAGAAATAAAACTAAATTCTATCTGTTATTAAATCCTAGTTGGCTGATATTCCAGGAATGGTTCTGTAGGGAAGGAAAACTTTGTCTTTGAGTTGATAGCCTTATGGATGGAGATATTTCCTGAAGACTAACCATCATTTCTAATCTCATTTAACTACCACACCTTTTAAAGTGAAGTTGTTGTTGTTTTTAAAGAAAATTTATAGAATCCATTAGTTCATTGACCATTTAACTAGTCATAAATACCTCCAGTGATGCCACTACCTGAAAAAATTGACATGTTGTTTTCAGACAAAAGTTTGTGAATTGAGAGCCTTTTGCAGTCATTTCTAGTTAATGAGTAAAAAAAAAAAAATAACAATAACATATAAAAACCAGATTGACCAATTTTCAGTTGTCTGAAAGCACAAAGCAGTTGTTTCATCATTTGTTTACGGGGAAAACATGAAAAATCGAATTGGTGGCATTTAGTTTTTATCTTATAAGATAAATATATTATCACTATATAGGTATATATTTTTATAAAGTTTTCCTCAGTGGCGCACGCCTTTAGTCCCAGCACTCGGGAGTCAGAGGCAGGTGGATCACTGTGAGTTCGAGGCCAGCCTGGTCTACAAAGTGAGTCCAGGACAGCCAAGGCTACACAGAGAGACCCTGTCTCGAAAAACCAAAGGGAAAAAAAAACAAAAAACAAAAACAACAACAACAAAAAAAAAACAAAACAGCTATTCTAAGACTTATCAAATCCTACTTCTTTCAATTTTTAATTTTATTTATTTGTTTACTTTATATCCTGATCACAGCCCCTTTCCTTTCCTCCCAGTGGACCCCCCTCATACACCACTTCCCAGTTCCCCCCTCTCTTTCTCCTCAGATGACAGGGAGGTCCTCTTTGGATACCAACCCAGCCTGGCACATTGAGTCACTTCAGGACCTTTTCTCCCTCTGAGGCCAGACAAGGCAGCCCAATTACAGGATTCAAATGTAATCCTCACAGCCAGGCCCTGCTCCAGTTGCTGGGAGACCCATGTGAAGACCAAACTGCACATCTGCTACATATGTACAGGGAGCCTAGGACCAGTCCATGTATGCTCTTTGGTTGGTGGTTCATACTCTCTGAGCCACCATGGACCCGAGTTATTTGACTCAGTAGGTCTTCCTGAGGAGTCCTTGACCCCTTGAGCTCCCTCAGTCATTCCCCCAACTTTTCCATGTGACTTCCTGAACTCTGTCTAAAGTTTGGCTGTGGGTTTCTGCATCTGTTTCCACCAACTTCTCAGAGAAGCTTCTCAGGGAGTTATGTTAGGCTCCTGTCTACCGGTATAACAGAGTAACATCCATAGTGTCAGGGATTGGTTCTCTCTCATGGGATGGGTCTCTAGTAGAGGCCAGCCTTTGGCAGGAGAGATTTTGTGTTGAAGGTTTTGTGGGAGGCTTGGTGTCCTTATCCCACCACTGGAAGTTCTGCCTGGCCACTTCAGGCTCCATTTCACCCACGTCTAGGAGTCTCAGCTAGGGTGACTTTCATAGACTTCCAGGGCCTCCCCTACTCCAGGTCTCTGGCAGATACCAGAGATGCCCCCCACCTCCTATTTCCATTCTGTCACCAGACTCTCTTTCCTCCCAGTCTCTCTCCCACTAATCCCACCCCTGTTCACCTCTCTATCCCCTCTTCTGCCCAGTTTCCTCCCTCCATCCATTTCCAGTGTCTATTTTATTGCCCCTTCTGAGTGAGATTCAAGAATCCTTCTTCTACTTCTTTTATAGGTTTTTCTGTTTTCTTTCCTGTGTATTTGAGCAGACCGTAAAGCATATTGAGGGAAATACAGAATAGAAAGTATTATGGGTCAAGAAGATTGAGTGATAACACTAATTTAAAAAAAAAAAAAAGAAACAACATAATAGGTGACAGAATCAGAATAAATCTGGGAATCATTTGTGAAATAAGAATGGTAGGAAGAACTAGAAAATATATATACAATGGGTCTGACTAATAGCCTTCACCCCAAATATGAGCCCTGAGCCAGGTAGCTGGGCAAGAGGTTTTCCCAAGTGAAAGGACAAAGCAGAGCAATGTTCAGTGGTAGATGGAAATGTTCAATAGAACTAACAATAGCTTTTAAACCTCAGTGAAGGAAAACCATTTCATATAGGAAAATAAGCACAAGGAGTGAGAGTGAACCACCAATTAGTAGAGAGCAACAGATCTGTTGAAGTTGATGTGGCTGTATCAGACAAATTAGAGAAAGCCCTACAGAAGCTGGAAATGTGGACTGAGTTATCCAAGGCCAGAACGGTTAATAAGGCATGGGAAATCAGCAACAGTGCATGGTGTAGGCATAAGGTTACTGTGTAATTCAAATGTTGATTTATATACCACCCAGTAACAGGTTGCAATCGTTGTTCTGAGAATCTCCTGTTTCAATATTGTGTAAACACTGTTCCCCAATTGCCCACTGATATGCCAATAAAGCAGCTTACTGCCAATCACTGAGCAGGAGAAAAAAATAGGGCTTGACTTCCTGTCAGTCAGGGGAGGAGTTAGAAGGGGACTCAGCCATGGGGGAGACCCAAGATACATTAGAAGAAGGAGCTGAAGCTACAAAATGCAAGTATCTCTGGGGTGTACGCTGGGAGGAAACCAGATTAGCCTAGAGGGTTAATAAGAAAAGAATGACTGTTCAGTTATTGTGCTGTGAAGCTACTTTATTATCATATCAGGTAACAATTGGTGAGCAGTGTTTATTAAACATTGAAACAGTAGATTCTTCAAACAAGAATTGCAACCAAATATGAGGGCGGGTAGAGGAATCAGCATTTGAATTACAGGATAACCTTATGCCGATATAATGGGTACTGAAAAATAAGTATGTTATGTACCACTGGATTAGCTACCTGGCATTGATGAAAGTGAGTAAGTTCATGCATGCAGAAATGAGGAATAATTGGCTTTGGAAATACTTGTCTAATAATCTGAGGAAAGTGGATCCAAATAAAAGTCTTCAGAGGAAACAACTGAGAGATAAAGAGACAAATGTTAGTAAACAATTGAGCACTATTAGCATTTATGTACTGAGTAGAAAAGACACCACAATTAATTATCTGTCACTCTCCACTTACCATATGTTCTGTGACTCATCTCCATACTGTCCTGGGAGCAAGATAAAAAGGATAACGTGTCTTCAGCCCGAACGCTTCTTGTAATGTCTTGGGTACTTATGTATATGGGAGAAGTAAAGTCTGGATTGATAAGGCTATGAATTGCTATATGCTATCATGTGTCATAGTGCATTTCATAATATGAAGACATTTTGGTGCTCGGTTGTGCTGACAGAAATGAAGTCTAGTTTGATCAACATGCGTAGCACAGTGAGGGAGGATTCAAGACTCCGTGTTGAGACTGCCACAACATTTGTAGTTTTTTTTTTTAATTTTATTATAATTTATTCAGATTACATCCCAATTGTTATCCCCTCACTTGTATCTTCCCCCTCCCCACCCTACCTCCCTCTTCTGCCCTATTCCCCTGCCCCAGACCTCTGACAGAAGGGGACCTCCTCCTTCCCGTATAACCACAGCCTAGCAAGTCTCATCTGGATAGCCTGTTTTCCCTTCCTCTGTGTGCTGTAAGGCTGCCCTACCAAGGGGAAGTGATCAAACTGGGGGCACCAGAGTTCATGTCAGAGGCAGTCCTCACTCTCCCTGCAACCATGGAGAATGAACTATTCATTGGCTAGATCTGAACAGATGTCTAGGTTTATTGCATGCATTGTCCTTGGTACAACATTTGTGCAGGGCCCTTGGGTCAAGCTCCACCAGCTTTGTGGTCTCCTTGTAGGGTTCCTAAACCCTGTGGGTCTTTCCATCCCCCCTACCCTTCCATAGCACTCTCACATGGAGTCCAGCAGTGAGTCCCAGCATCTGTCTTGATCCTACACTGAATAGAGTCTTTTGGAGCACATCTTTGTAGGGATAGATAATATTCAATTATAAGTGAGTATATGTCATGTATGTCCTTCTGAACCTGGGTTACCTCACTCATGATGATTATATCTAGTGCCAACCATTTGCTTGCAAATTTCAAGACTTCTTTGTTTTTAATAGCTGAATAATATTCCATTATGTAAATGTATCATAATTTCTTTATCTCTTCTTTGGTTGAAACATCCAGGTTGTTTCCAGACTCTGGCTATTATGAATAAGGCTACTCTGATCATAGTTGAGCAAGTGTCCTTGTTGTAGCTCAGGCTCTAAGAGCATTAATTAATAAATGGGACCTCATGAAACTGAAAACCTTTTGTAAAGCAAAGGACCCTGTCAACAGAAAAAAAATGATAGCTCACTGACAGGGAAAAGTTCTTTACCAACTCTACATCTGATAAAGGGCTATTATCCAAAATATATAAAGAACTCAAGAAACTAAACACCACCAAACCAAATAACCCGATTAAGAGATGTGGTTCAGAGCTAAACAGAATTCTCAACATAGGAATATGAAATGGCTAGGAAACACTTACAAAAATGCTCAACATCCTTAGTTACCGAGGAAATGCAAACCAAAATGACTCTGAGATTCCATGTTGTACCTCTCAGCATGGCTAAGATCAAAAATCAAAGTGTCAGCACATGCTGGCGAGGATGTGGAGAAGGGGGAACACTGCTCCATTGCTGGTGGGAGTGCAAACTTGTACAACCACTTTGGAAATCAATCTGGCGCTTTCTCAGAAAGTTGGAAACAATGCTACTTCAAGACCCAGCTATACCGCTCCTGAGCATATACCCGAAAGATACTCCACCATACATTTTTAATCTTCTAAATACTCCACTAATGTGTACTCTAATCCTGGACCTCTGAGGAACACAGCAAGCCACAGATTCCTTTGCATTACTCTCAGTTCATTCTCATAGTCCTTCTTCAAATGGCTGACTCTCCGGGCTGCTCTACCCGACATATCATACTGCAGTCAGTTTTTTTTCCTAAATAATTCACCTTCTACAATCTTCTGTCTAAAACACGCCAAGCTCGGATAACTTTCCAGAAAATGGCTGTGCTGTGACTTTTGCAAGGGAGATCTTCACCCCTTTTGTCCACTGCTAGATAATGGCTAATCATATATATTATCATAAAACCCAATTAGCATACCTGCCAAGGTTCCAGAACAAGTCCTTCAATTGGAACACTCAAAAGGCCACTGAAGATTAAAATTGTCCTCAAACAAGCATCTAATGAGCTGAAGGCAGAAGTCCTCTCTGAGTGCCCAGCCCCTCACTCTGTTTAAAATGCTTGGCACGTCTTTTCTGAAGACAATCTAAAGTGCCTGGATTGATCGTGAAATGTAGCAAGCATATCCTTTTCAACCTAAGTAATGCCATCTGAATAATATCTGGAATTGGACCTCACTATTGAACCCAAAAATCTGGAAATGGGAAGTTTATTGAGTGGGCAAACAGTATATTTGCTAGGAAATCAAAGCTTTCTGCCTATTAACATACAGTTTAAAATTATTAGTTTCAGCTGGTATTTATCTGGTATGTTCACTAAGCCTAAAGCGAAATATCAGATATTATCCACATTTACAAAATAAATATTTTAATGTATTTTGTTTTCCATGTGCACCCACAAGCTTGCTTCTGAGATTATAGATGCACATATACCTGTATTTACACTTACATAGGTGTGTGTGTGTGTGTGTGTGTGTTGTATTTGAAATTTGTTACACATAGCACTGTACATTGCATCACCATCAAATGGAACTGTAATGCAGTCGCTGAATCAACATCTTCCCATTCCAGTGTAATACCTGAATATACAACACATGGGGAAAGATTTATAACAAAAACACTGACTGGGAAGCAGTGATGCTATTGCTGAGTGCTTCATATGATATCTAAATTGTAGAACATTCTTAGCTCGGAATCCATTGATGCTACTAGTATCATCTCACAAATCAAGACACCAAAGTCTTGAAAATATTTTTGCAGTCTCTATCTTCCCTCAACCTAATGGTAACAGAACTAAAACAAAAATTCTCTTGCACCGACTCCTGTACCAATGGTCCATCATAGAAATCGTTTTGAAAATGGCTTCAAAATGATTTTCAATTTGGGACTAGATTTCATCTTTGAACCAACAGGAGAGTGCTAACCAACTTGATTAGGGACTTGCTTTTTACATCATAATATATATATATATATATATATATATATATATATATATATATATATATATATGAATTACATCCATTAGACAATTTTTGGAAATAAAGATTTCATATCTGTTTTGAATGTCTTTTCTTTAATTATCATATTTTGAAGTGCCATGCTATATTAAGTGCCTTCACTTTAAAGATAGAATAGACATCCATAGAGTTAATATAGTTTCCTAGGATCACATTGCTGTTGTTAGGAATCCAATATTCAAACCCATGTTTGTCAATTTTAAAGGCACTGTCATTAACTCATAATTTTAAGAATATGCGTTTAAAATCCCAAAGCTATAGTGAATTTGAGAAGTTGCCCACAGACAGATGATGAAAGATTATATAGCCACAGAAAAGAAGTAGAAATCAAATGGAACTATGACACCACAATAAGATAAATTTAATATTGTTTAGATGTCCTGAAGATAGATGTTTGGTAGGTATCAAGCGAGCTAAGACTCCACTAACTGTACCTGTTAGGTATGTCACAGTAAATTATTGATTTTCCCCTTTAGCTTAAAAATACTCTATAATTTTGTGTAAATTTAAATGTTCTTTGAAAAAACAAGTGAATGAATTATGATTTAAAAATAGAAGAGTCATATAAACAGCAAGAGTTTGAGATGTAAAATCTGGTCATTTCAGTAAAAAAAAATGGAATGCTTGCTTCAAAGAGCTGTTTCTATTTGTAACTGATTAAAGCACATTACTATTTTGTTGGAAGACTTTGTCTATCAGCCATTTTCAAGTTCATTTATCTTTCAGGATCATTTTTGTCAACAAACTATTCTGTAGCAGTCTCCAAGTGACTTTTACCTAGTCTAAACCTGTGGTGCCCAGATAGAACAGGAAATAACATTTACCTTCTCTTTCCATATTTATCACCTTCCTTTTATCATTTTCATACAATGTATAATACATTGTTATGAAGACCGGTAAGAGCAATTATCCCTCTAGTAATTATAACCCAGTCACAAGTAGAAACATGTCTTATATAAATCTGTATTATGATTTTTTTTAAAGATAGGACTAGAAAGCCATAGGCTTTGGTACCCCTACCCACCCCTTCTTGGCTTTATTTAACTTTGTGCAACAAGTTCCTTAGACAACCATTCCCAAATAGGAGTTTCCATATTAGCCTTTTGAGAACGAGCTTCATAAACTGAATCCTTTTGTATTAAGCAATCTTCTTTCACTCGCTTTGAAAGTGAGCCCAACTTCCCATGGGTTTATATCGTAATAACTAGCTGCTCTTTTGAAAAGTTGATAGTAGAAAATATAATGGACATATCCAACCTGGCAAATTTCCTGGTTTAGCCCCGTGCTCCTTAAAGACACTCAGAACATGTGCATTATCTCACAGTGGGTGTGCCAGGATCCTGTCAATGAGAAAAAAAAAAAAACATCTAAGTGCTCCAATTGAAACATTCAAAAGGCTGTTGAAGATTAAAATTGTCCTCAAACAACCATCTAACAAAATTAAGCAGAAATCCTTTATGTTTTTAGAGCATTGGCTTATGATTGGTTGTCCTCAGTGCTTGGGGGATTGTAAGATATGGAGCATCACAGAAGAAAAGGTGTGCTGGAGCAAGGTTATTCAGTTCTGGTAGCTAGAGAGGTGGGACAAAATGGGGAATGTGAGTGTAGTCTCCAGAGCATGCCACTAATTATAAGCTACATTCAATAGGTTTTACCTCTTAATATTTTATCATTGCCCATGTGCTCAGATATGGACCAATCAGTAATTTGATGAATCATATGCTCACAGAGCACAGTCACTCCTCCAAAGCATCAAATTTGATCATTTCTGTAGTGGAGACCAAGCCCCTAACACAAGAGTCTTTAGAGGGCATTTTTAGTTCAAACTAGAACAAGGAAGAATGTCTAACACAAAGCCTATTTTTGAGGTGTCAAATACCTCATAGAACTTACTGAATACTTAACTTAGATTGAAAGGTTAAATGGTTAAACTATTACAAAGTCAAAAATTGTCATTCTTACTTCAGAGAAAGTATTTGTGGAGTACTTCCTTCTCTTTATTTAGTACATTAGATAGAATCACATGGATGACACCAATTCAAGCCAACAAAAACAGTAAGAGGACCCTCTTTTTATTTTATTATAATTTTTCACATCACTTCCCCAATGCAATTCCCCATACTTATCTTGCGATTTCCACCTTCCCTTCCTCTTCTGCCCTATTCCTCTCCCCTAGACCTCTGACAGGTGGGGTCCTCCTCCCCCGCCATCTCACCACAGCCTATCAGATCTCATCTGGATAGCCTGCTTCCCCTTTCTCTGTGTTTCCACGGGGACTCTGTACCAGAGTTCCCTGCTCTCCCCATGTGGAGAATGAGGTGTCCATAGGCTACATCTGAACAGGGCAGGTCTAGGTTCTCTGCTTCCAGTGTCCTTGGTTGGTGCATCAGTTTGGGCAGGCCCCCTTGGGTCCATATCCATCATCCTTGATAGTCTCCTTATGGATCTCTTGACAACCCCCGGCCTACCCCTCATCCCCCCATCTCTTCCATACAACTCCCAGCAAGTCCTAGTATCTGTCCCTTCAAGTCACAGCTGCAGAGCCCTCTGACAATGTTGAGTTGTTTCTATCAGGTATTCATCATAGTGCCAAGAAAAGTGTCTGATACAGGGGTAGTTTGTTCAGTCTGAATCATTGGCATCAGCCAAAACAAGCATCATCAAAACATAGTTGCAAATCAATTCGACTGATGAAATGATGCTACAATGGACCTTAACTGAGGCTGGGAATATGGGTTCATAATAAAGTTCATTTGAAAAATAAAAAGGAAGCCAAATTGATCCAATGGCAAAAGTAGTGTTCTGAAGGTTACAGCTGAGTCACTCTGATTACAACAAGAGATACCCTCTTGCCAGTACACTCTTGCAATCTCAGAGTCTTAAATTTAGAGTCCCTAGCTCAGCTGTCTGCCTGGATTTGTCTCACCTGTGGAAATCTTCTAGCAGTGATTTGATTTAATTTGAATGTCATGTGTCTGAAATCTGGTGGAAGCCTTATTTCCCTATTTTAAGTAAAACTTAAACAAGAATGACCTTCCAGGTGATTTCTGAAAACAGAAATAGAAATCAGATCAACTTCATGAGATGTAGGCAATACAGACATCTCAAACACAAAAGTGAATGATTGGATTTGAAAATTATTTCAGCTCCTTATCATGTATATAGAAGATGCCATATTGTTTTGGTTGTGTGTGTGTGTGTGTGTGTGTGTGTGATTTTATGCTGTCCTTTAGCTATCTTGCCATCTGTCTTTTGGGGAGGTAGCTTCCAGAGTTGGATGGAGGGAGTCTGAGGATAGATTCACCCATTTTCTCACAATTTTCCTAGGCCGGAAGCTCTGATGCTTCACTGGTCTGGATGGCAGGAGGCCAGCCCTGTAGTTTGGGTCTCTCACAGCCAGTGATCCCTAGCTCCCCTGTACTGTGGGTCCTGTAATTGTCCTGGGTCTCAGAATGCATGCTGGGTCAGGCCAAAGTGTCCACAGCCTTCTGGGTCCCCTTGTGGCACTGGAGCTTTCCAGGGACTGACACAGGTTGGGTGGAGAGGTTCTGATGGGCACTCTACTCCCTGTCTCCCCAAGATTTCCTTAGTCCCGGAGCTCTGATGCTCCGCTTGTCTGTGGTCCCCAGTAGCATTTCAGGACCCAGACCACTCACAGAGTCCAGGTTAGTGTCATGGGGCCCAAACCGCACACACACTAAGTCTAGTTCGTGTCTCTGGACCCAAATGGGTCCCTGGACCCAAACGGGTCTCTGGGCCTAATCCACGCACTTAGTCCAGTTAGCGCAGAGTCCAACCAGGGTCTCAGGCCCAAAGCGCACACTGAGCTCGCCAAGTCCAGCCAGAATCTCAGGGCCCAGACTGTACATCAAGCTCAGCTAGAGTCTCTGGGCCCAAATGCTTGCCAAGTTCAACTAGGTTCTTTGGGCCCAAATCGCATGCCAAATTCAGCTAGGGACTCCGGACCCAAACCACATACTGAGCTCAGTCAGGGTCCTGGGGCCCAAACCCTGCGCTGGGTTGAAGAACTGTGGTCTCTGGGCCCAAACTGCGAGCCGACCTCAGCTAGGGTCTTAGGGGCCAAACCACACACACAGAGTTCAGTTTGGGTCTCTGGGCCCAAACCACACTGAGTTCAGCTGGCTTCTCAGGACCTGGGCCGCGCACCAAATTCAGCTAGTGACTCTGGGCCCAAACCATGCACAGAGCTCAGCCAGGGTCTTAGGGGCCAAACCGAGTACTGAGTTCAGTTTGGGTCTCAGGGCATGAGCCGCTTGCCGAGTTGAGCTTGAGTCACAGGGCCCAAACAGAGCGCCAAGCTCAGCTAGGATTACGGGGCCCAAATCTTGCACTGTGTCCCTCTCCCACAGCAATTCCCACCAGTCACCATGCCGATTCCCTCTGCCGGAGGGTTCCCAGCTGCAAACCTCAGCCACCACCCTGCTGCTCTGGTCTGAGAACATCCACGCTCCTCCTGTGTGCAGAGGTATGCAGGTTTTCAAACTGTGGAGTACTCTGGGGTGGGGAGTACTGTGGGGTGGGGAGCTTAGTGTTCCTGGTTAAGAATTCCATGCAATTCTATGAATCGTTTACTGGAGCTTCTAAACATGGTCCATGCTGCTCGCCGCCGTCTTGGAGTCCCTGTCTGTTTAAATGTTTTAACTTAACTGTAAGCTTGAATTGGACTCCAAACATGTATATAGGTCATAGTTACCCAGAAAGTTTGTTGGATACTAAATATAGATTTGGGGAGACATAACATTGGATTCTAGAATGCCTTGCTTCACATTTTAGTTGCTAAATATATCCCAAAGTGGATTTAGTAATTCTTTTATTAATAAATGTTTCCATATTAAATAAAGCCTATGCAATCCATGGAGTCAGATGATTCAGGCATTAGGCTTCCAGTTAAGATGCTGACTTCTTGGCTGTGTCTATTACCACATAAGCATCAGCATGCTATACTGCTTAGAACATAGTTCAGTCTGTGGTAAGACTCAATATCTACTGGGAAATTGATAAAGAAATGAGACAAACCACATAGGAGACACTGGTGTGAAACAGATCGTAGATAAAGTTTCTCCTATTCATATTTTTTCTTTTGTTGTATGGAAAGTTATTCAGCTTCCCTTTGATCTTATCTTTTATAAAATAATAGCTACTTCTCGGCTATAAGATGGTAGTGACTGGGGGACCTGCAGAGTCTCATTAGTACTCTGAGAAAGCTTCATGAGAAATGCATTCTGATATGAGATACAAAGGAGGCAACGTGGAGTTACTGAATACAAGAGACTTTCTAGGTAGGTCTCAGGAGAAAGACATTACTCAGTATCAAATATTTGTTACCAGTGTTTCACAACTACATATGCTATCCCTAAATATATCTCAATAAGTACACACACACACACACATATACATATCTGTGTCTCTATAAACACAGATACAGACTTGTGTAGATACCAATGCTTGTTTATCTTATCCACATTTCTATATATACCCGTGCATATGTGTAAGATAGATTTAAAGGGATCCATTTTCATAAAAAATAAACATAGAGACAGAGGAAGACACAACTTCAGAGTGAACATATCTATGGAAATGCTGTGTAGAAGTACATTTAAGAATATAAAGAAGTCTCAAAATGTCATTTGAAAATAGGTCAGAAACAAGGTCAGAAACCCCGATTACTAAGACTTTTGAAACTAAATATAACAACAAAAATCATGTAACATATGAGTTCAAAGCACTTCCCAGAATGATAATGCTCCCTCTGTCACAGACATGCTAAAATCAGAATTAGCATCATGTCTGACACTTGGAACTTAGGCACATATTTCTTTATTCAAGAGAATAACAGAATGTGTGCCTCTGAGCTAAGATTTGCCATCTCTGCAGTTAATCTGATTGTGGTTCAGATGATACTTGAAATTCCACTGGTGACGCAAGAAGAGTTTTCTGCACAAAGGGTTCAGATGTCCTTCCTTTGGCATTTTAGACTAACCATGGCAGCTGTTTTAATGGTCTAGCTTAGCAGACTGCACTCACATAAATGCCGACCATTCAAAGGGGGCATGTCTTAATTCAGAGGAGGCAATCTCTTACAATTCTTGGTTTCAGCCCAGGTTTAGCTCTCTGTTGTGTGAAATCACCTTAATAAAACAAGATGCTTTGCTCATTTCCTCCTGGTACAGTTCAGGGTGTGGGGGAAACACTCCCTGTTTTAGTTATTTGTCATCTTGCTGTGAAATAAAAAAGAAAACAATAGAAATATTACCTGACAAAACGAAAGTAAGGGAGAAGGAATTTGTTTTGGTTCGGCAATTCTGAGACAAGGACTTCATGGCAGCAGGGGCTTGGGGAAGCACGTCCCAATATGTGTGCAGTCAAGCAGCAGAGAGTGATGGATGCTGGAGCTCAGCTTGCTTTCTCCCTCTTACTCAGTCCAGGAAATTCCAGCCTGGGGAAATGTTGCTGCACACCATTACATGGGCCTCCTTCCTTTCATGTAGAATGAATAATCATTTATGTGCTCAAAGGTGTCTCTTCAGTGGCTTGCTCAACTTGTCCATTGAGCTTAATTGTCATCCCCTCCCTCATACACAAACCTAGATATGATTTTTTTCTTCTTCCAGATAACACATATAAAATGATTTCATGAACATTCTACAAAGGCTAAAGGATCATTCTGAAACAGACCTGTAGTCATATAACACTTTAGCTGACATTTATTGTATTGTTGTAATAAATGAATTTTTTTTTAAAAAATTGAGACTATATAAATGAAATTAAAAGGTCATGAAGTTATAAAAAAACAATAAATTGGACATATTCTTAGTTACTGGGCAACACAATTCCACAGAAATGAAGTTTCATGTTTATCTACACAGTTATATTTCTTTTATAAAAGTCTTGACTATATCCTAATGCTTGTTTACTCACAGAGTGGTAAAAGCATATTTTCAGATTGTTGTATATTTGCTGCCACACATGGATTAAACAGGTTTTCTTTCTAATTTTAAGTTGTTCCTTCCTGATAATCTCCCTCTTTCGGAAGTATCAAAGTGATGCTTTAAGCATTAAATAAAAACTCTATTTTAAAGTATTTCCACTGACATGACTTGGCTTCATGACCTTGAGATGCCCATATGACCTTGGGCACAGCTATTAATCAACTATTAAGTATTCTATACCTATACTTTCTCCCCTCACTACAACAGGCTGATACAAACAGCTGTTACATTTATCCTTACTACATTACACGTTTCAGTTTATTCTTTTAAATTTAATTTTAGAGAGGTATTTATAAACTTGGGGTCTAGGACTTGGTCGAGTTAGGTTCTTTTCCCATCATTACTTTGCAATGTAAATCTGACTTGTTCTACTATTTTGTGGTAATATTAATCAGTCCTATTTTTAGAACTGATTGCAATGAAGACTGATTTAAAAATGGTATCAGAGGTTCTGATTGCTAAATAAAATTGCAAATTAGCTGCAGAGTCTACTTTAAGCAAAGGCATCTCTTTATGGTTTCCCAGAACTCACTGCTTCCAGAGAACTCCCCAGGCCGTGTTATTGTCATTGGAGAATAATTCTTGACACTGGAGCTGCTTGGCTCTGTGACCTTGAGCCTAACATCTAACATGTAGTTTCTCTGAGACTAGATTTTATTCATCTGTCGTGATGAGATCACAGTGTCTGTCTTGCTTAGAGTCACAAGCTTACTGCAAAGACATAATTAAAAGAGTTTTGTGCAAATGCTTTCTAAATCATAAAATGCTGTTTCAGTTATTTCTGTTGCCCGGGTTTAGCCTTTAAAAATATATGTCAATAAAGAAATCACCTAACAAAAAATCCAGTCTCTCTCTAGAACTACTGCATTTAAAGAAGATCAGAAGAAAATTATATTTTGAAGGTAGCAGAATGAGTTCACAGATGATTTCAGACCTAAAGCTTATAGTGACCTAGACCTTGAACAAATAAGAAAATCTCTTGAGAACTTAACTTCTCGCTCAAATGTGTAGATGTTACCTACTTGGTAATTGCTCAAGGTAAAGTAGAGTAAGTTATTTCAAAATTTTTTAGGGATATTTGCAGCATTTTGTTTTCTTCTTCACTGTTACACTCAGGCTCAGCATCTTTGGGCTTCATTATGATTTATACTCTGTTTCTTCTCTCCCTCTCTGAGACTTTTGATGATTAAGTGGTCCTCACATAAATTTTTATTTCATATTTGCAATTAGCTGGTAAATTAGAATATTTCCTTATTATGTTTGTATACATTTTATACATACAATTAATTGGAATTGACCCTTGCCCACCTCTCTTCTCGCCCAAACCCTTCTCCAATTAAGCCTCTTTATCCCTCTTTCTTATGGGTCTCTTTCTAGTTTCCTGGCCTCTAACGTACTTAAGTCTCACATAAACACACTCAGATAATCACGAGAAACTAGAAGCTGCAAGTGTGAGGGAGCAGGTGGTGTTTGTCTTTCTGAGCCTGGATATCTTGATTTAATTCAATAGTTTTCCAAATTTACACTTTTTTTTTTCTGAAAACTTCATGGTTTAATTTTTCTTTACACGTAAATAAAAATTCATTGTGTTTTCATTTAAACCATTTCCTTTTTTCCATTCATCTGTTGACAGACACCTGTGTTGAGTTCATTCTACTTGTTATTGTGAGCAGAACAGAAATAAATGTAATGTGAAAGTATCTCCTCGGTAGGACGTGAAGTCCTGTGAGTGTGTGCCCAGGGGTAGTGTAGCTGGGTCTGACGATAGACCTGTTTTTAGTTTATTGAGGAACCTCCATGCTGATTTCCAGTGGCAACAGTAGTTTATCCTCCACCAAGGAAAAAAATATATATATGTTCCTCTTTCTCCGCATCCATGCCTGCATCCATTTTTGTTCTGTTTTGTTTGTTTGTTTCTTGGTGATAGCTATTATTAATGCAGTGAGACGGAACTTCAAACTATTTTTAATTTTCGCATCCAGGATAGATTAGAATGTTTAACACTTTTAAAAAGTATTTACTTACTATTTGTATTTCTTCCTTTGAGGAGCTGAAGTGCAGTTTATAAGCCCACTTTGGAACTAGACTGTTTATTTTCTTAGTGTTTAGCTGTTGTTTTATCTCAATAGTGTTTTCTATCTTCTAGAACTTCCTGTGCAAATAAATAGCCGGAAAAGATTTTCTCCAACTGTGTAGCCTGCCTCTTTGCTCAGTTTACTCTTTTGCTGTATATATTTATTAAAATTATTTTTATGAGGTCCCGCTTTGTTGATTGTTGGCCTCCGTTCCCGAGTGAGTGGAGTCCTACTTAAAAAGTCCATACCCATGCCTGTATCTTGCCATATTTATATGACTGAATACTTAGGGAAAGGGAAAGGGATGATAGATAAATGTTATCTATGCTATGACTATGTTTTGGAAGTCAAAAAGAGTTGAATGTACTCATTCAACCAGAAGGAGAGAGTATAATTTTATCTTATATGTTGAAAACAAATCTGAAAATACATGACACTAAGACCAATAACAGATATTTACTTTCATATATTAAAGATTCAGCAGTATGTGTGGTTATCTCATTTAACATGTTTAGAGCACAGAATTGTTCTAACATCTTTATAATCTATTTGTTCAATGATTTCATCCTTGGTACAGAAAGCTGCATAAACATAACAGAAATTTGATTTGTAACAATAAGCCATAATTTATTCTCCTTGAAATATTTCCTTTTTTCCTAAAAAAAAAACCCTGAATATATCTCTTATTTATATAACTATTTCAGGCATCCAATTTTTCCTGAATCCTGATGTCAGTTATTTAGGTTTTTTTTTTGTTGTTGTTGTTGCTGTTGTTGTTTAGGTTTTTGTCAGGTCATCCTAGAATAAATATCTGAGCTCTATATTTTTTATATCTAACATAATGATATACACAAAAGCATGACTGTCTATATTAATAATGCTGTATAAAAATAATAAGCTAAATCCAACCATAGAATCTATGAGAATAAATGGTTCATATTTATTTGAAAAAGTCTATACTTTTTAATCACTTCCCTCCCTCTCTATAACTCCAGCACAGGTTTAAAAATGTGCCAGCTCTGGTGGTACACATCTGTGATTTCTGTACTCAGATCAGGGGATTTAGTAGGTAATGGAGTCATAAGGGAGAAGACAGTCAGTGCTCTAAAGAATCAGAGGAAGGGAGAAAGAGATAAAGGATGGAGAAAGAGTCTAAAGGAGATGAGGGAGGAGGGGGAGGGAAAGAGGGAAAGAGAGGGACAGCCACATGGAGCAGAGCGGGAAGGAGGAGAGGGAGGTTGGAGAAGCAGGAAGAGGGAGAGCAGGGAGAGGGAGGATGTTTAATGTTTTAGGCCAATTCAGGTACCTGCCATGTAGTTGCATACTGGAAGTCTAGTCTAGCTCCTGCACTGTGTTGCTGCATAGAGTAGGTGGTATTCTTAACCAGCTGAAACTTTGGTGTTATGAGAGCCGATATTTTATTCCGTTCTAGCAAGCATCTTCATATTTTCGTGAGCAGATGTGTTTAACTGTGATCCCATTTTAACACGTGCACTGATTTGAGACAGCAACACTTGGTTGCTTTGCAAAGTACTATTTTAGGGGTTTGGGCATAATTGGATATTCAGTTTGGGGCAGGTGTTATATCTCTGACAGCCTTTTCTTTATTTCTTCCCCCTTCTTTCATAAATGTATTTTACGCAATAAAATTCTAGAATTCTGGCCCTGAGAGCCCAGCATTTGTCAGTGGGAGAAGGCGTGGGTGGGAACAGATGTATTTTTTTTAGTTTCTCACTCAGCACCCAGAGCGTGACTCCTACTGTTGGGATGGATACCTGTGAGCAGTGAGCATCCTTCCTTCTGGAGTAGGCTTCACTGCTTAATTTACAGACTTGTTCAGCCTGAATTTAGAAAATACCTACTGATGCACAATGAAGACTCAAAGAAAAAAGATCAAGTTCTCACAGTAGATGCTTGCTAATTAGTCCCTGTGATTAACCACCTGAGAGAACCATCCAAGACAGCCATCCTGGGCAGTATTTTCTGGGTGTGGTTGTTCATTCTCTCTCTGTGTCTCTCTCTGTGTGTCTGTCTGTGTGTCTGTGTATCTGTCTCTCTCTCTCTCTCTCTCTCTCTCTCTCTCTCTCTCTCTCTCTCTCTCTCTCTCTCTCACTGTCTCTCTGTCTCTCTCTCTGTCTTTGTCTCTCTGTCTCTGTCTCTCTCTCTGTCTCTCTGTCTCTGTCTGTCTCTGTCTCTGTCTCTGTCTCTCTCTCTCTCTCTCTCTCTCTCTCTCTCTCTCTCTCTCTCTCTTTCTCTCTCCTCCTCCTCTTCCTCCTCCCCCCTCCTGCCCTCCCGCCCTCTATGCCCCCTCTCTCCATCTGTCCATCTGTCCCTCTCTCCCTCTCCATCATGCCTTCTCCCCCTTCCTCCTTCCATTTTAACTTTTCCTAGCTCTTCACAAATAGGAGAAAATGGAGAATATTTGAACCTGAGTATTTGCAGCTTAAAGACAATAATCATCATCACTGTAATTATGGTAGTGGTTTTTTTTTTATATATACTTGCAATGGAGGAAGGCAAGACTTTGTTTTCATATTCAACCTTGTAATCCTTTGAAAACTGCTCAACTTAGGTATTTACAGATGCATACATTAAGATTATATTAAAAAGTGGATATTTTTCTTAAAACCCCGAAATCTGGAGGCAGTATAGTCACTTCTAGATAGCATAATCCATTTCATTATAAAATATCTACACTTAGAAAAGCTGCAGTATCTCTCATAATGATAAATACTGATTTAGCTTATTTTGTATTATCTAATGTATAATTTATTAGATTGATAGTCTAAAATTTGACTCTGCAGATATGACTTGAATAGGTGTGTGCTCTATACAGAAAACATTCGAAATTTCATGGAGCTGCATTTATGCCACAGAGACTGTGTTATTTCATACACTCATATGTTTCTTATGGGTAATGCTATATATTGATATACTTTTCTTAAGTTTCTCAGTGAATTTCATCTGAAAATGCTCATAGAGTATAATTATTTTATTATAATGATTATATGATGATCTGAAATTCTGCAAGCCGAAAAACTCCTACAACATTTCATTTTAGATCATTTTGGATAATTTTCGCAACATGTTCCTATGTGGATGAACTCCAAAAGTGGAATCCACACACATATAAAAATGTAATACAATTTAAAATAACAATATTTAGGTTTTTTCATTTCCATCATTTTTATGGATCTCTTTTCATCCATTTTCGTACAGTATGAAGTGAGATTAATTTAGAAACTCTATGAACTACAAAAGTAACCTTCAAACAGCAGTGTCTCTTTCTGGAATTCATTATTAGAAACAGTCAATGATTCAGTTACAATGAAGGACTCCTGACTCCTAGTGGCTCTAACCCTTCCAAGGAGATCAGGACTCCCCCTCAGACATGCTCTTTGCTCTCACCCTTGTGCAATACAATGGTATCCTGTGGAAACAGACAGGAAACAGCCCTCTTTGTTTTTTCAGTAAATTTTAACTGAACTTTGATAAACACTCATGATACACAGCAACACCTGGCATATAGTAAATGCTTAACAAATGTTTGCTTAACAAAAGGCTCTGATTTATTATATCTCAAAATAGGAAGTCCACATTCTAGGCTATAAAGGAGGGAAGTTATAGTTATTTTATCTATTAGTCTTAGATAATTGGTACTGATGGCATTACTGGTACAGATATTGACACATCTCAGAGTCTCATTAGAAGGGAAAATAGCCAAGGAAGAGAATTTCTCTGGCTTCAAAAGCTGGTACTTTCCAGTAACTCATTGAGAAAATCACAAGTATCCCTTGAGTTTAGGATAAAGTAGGATGTGAGAGACTCATGCAGTTCCATGCTATCCTCCTCTTGATGCAGGTTGTGAATACCTATTGTATCTTTGGTATTCACTACATTTTGCAAAGAAGAAAGCTAACATATGCTGCTTAATATCCACTCTGTCCAATTGTTGTACAGTGACAATAAAACAGTCTTCAATCCACACTGAGGTTAGAGCAAGGTTAATATCTAAAGATAATTTTTCAAATGACTTCACTGTTTGTAATGTTATCACTTGAAAACCTACTTCAGAAAACAGTCGTCTTCATAGACCCTAATCAGTGTGCTTGGGCTTTTTGGGGTCATGTGCAGGTGGTGGTGGTGGTGGTGGTGGTGGTGGTGGTGGTGGTGGTGTGTGTGTGTGTGTATGTGTGTGTCCACATCCTGGAATCTAAAAGAGGGGAGGAGGAATTTGTGGTATTTACCTAAATCGTATGTAGTATCTACTGATTATAATGTAGATACACAGATCCAGAAAGCAAAATGAAAAAGGAGAGCTAGCCAAGAAACAATACTGTCTTTTACCTTCCAAACACGATAGTCAAATCTGTACTTCCTTTTTGGAAAGAAAAGTATTAGTAAGGTGAAATTGCTGCAGTTTTTTTTTTCAGTCGTGTGCAATCTATTTCCCTAGCTGTGTGTCAGTTGCCTAGGAAACCAAAGTAGATTCACATTTGATTGGCTGTCATCTTGGACTTATGAGAGTGTTTGAGCACAGCGTTAGGGTGGCATAGCCCTAGATGAGTGAGCACAAAAATATGAGTGCTCTCTCTGCTTTTTTGCAATCAAATGCAAACTAGGTTAACTTTCAGATGTCCTCTTGTTTCAGTGAAATCTGTGCATTTGAAGATTCTCCCAACTAGACAATATATAATAAAATATTCACAGTTCTGCAAACCCGGTTTCTTACCACACATTTTGATTTCCTTTATTGACACATATTCTCATATGTGTGGCTAAAACTCTGCATTTTAACTCCTTAGCTGTATTTCCTCAAAGAGTAGAACTGTTTATTAACTCAGATTATTTTGTAGTTCATGATTAGATTATTTGTGGGAGAGTTTTCAGTACAGACACACTTTTCCGTGATGTAGTCCATAATTCCAACATCTGTGATGAAAGTTATGAACTACCTCCATATATGAAACCTATTTGACGTTTTTCGGGAATCAATGAGCTAGGTATAGCTAGTCTAAAGAGGTCATTTAAACGATGAGATTTTGAGGCTTAAACCCTAAAATGTAACTACAAGCAATTGAGTAATGCTGGGAGCTGTAGGGGTCATCCCCATCCACAGACCGAGTGGCTTTCCAGTGCCTCACAGCCAGTCCTGAAAACATACGTACAGCTAACATCATATGGACTTGAGAGGTTATATTTGTGAATATGTATGCATATACAAATATATATGTGTATGCACTAACAATTTGTAAAAAACATTTTGTGAATTTAAGGACTGCAGGGAAGGGGATGTGGGAGTGTTTGGAGAGAGGAAAGAGAGGAATATATTTAAAATATCATCTCAAAAACAAACAAAGATATTACTCAAGGAAGGGAAAAGTTAAAAAAGAAACAAAACTTACATGAACCAAGCTACTTGCATGTGACCATCCAATTTAAAAAGAGGCTAAGAAAAAACCTATGTCTAGATTTCTGACTAAATGCAGAGTTCTTTCCACAGAAATGTCTAGCTCCTGTAATACGTTTGACACCACATCCCAGTAGCCTTCAGTTCCTGAATGCACCCAAAACATTTAATTTGTTTTTCCTCTGTTCTGTCACTAATTTCAGACCAACATAATTTCTTCATGAGACTCCTATAAGAGCTTTGTTAGTTGTGGCCCAAGTAGTATGCTTGCTCCCTAGAATTTATTATCTTAGAATGTCCAAGTTATTTTTAAATTTTAAATGTAAGCATTTGAAAAGTAAAATGTGTATTTCACAAAACGCATAGGGTGTAAACGTATAATTCAATAGGATTGATAAATATGTATCTAAATTATTACCAAAATTGATATAGAATATTTCTCACACTATGACAATTTCTCTCAAACTTCTTCTACCCCTTACCTCTTTAGGGCAACCACCATGTTTATTTCCCTAACAAGAATTTGCTTTTGATGATTCCAAATATAAACTATTCACATAGAAACAGTTTCATCGTTTTGAGTTTGGCTTCTTTCTTCAACAAGAGGTTTTGAAACGCAACCTTAACTTTTGAAATGCTTCTTAACTTCACTGTCTGTAGTATGATACACTATGTGATGAGAAACATGGACATAAATTTTCTCATTTACATTAGTTTTTTTTTTCTTTTCCTTTTGAGTTTTTTCTCTGTTTTATTTTAAAAAAGATTTACATTAATGGAAGAGTTGAGAAGATTGTAAAAAGAATCCCCCCAAGCCCCACACCCATTTTCCCTATTATTAAATATCTTATGATATAGATCATAGTGGCCTGCCATATTTATCATAAGTAATAGATGGGTGCTGATAATCATATTACTGAAAAGTTACACATTATTAATCTCTTCTTGAATCTTGTTTTAGGCTCTTGCCTGACATACTACAGATTTCCTTGGTTTTAATGATTTTGAGAGTTTTGAGATGTACTGAAGAGGCATCTTGTGGAACATGTCTGAACCTGTGTGTATGCACACATGCATGTATATATATATATATACATATATATATATATATACACACACACACACGTGTGTGTATGTATGCATGTATGTAGTGTGTGCATTATATGTTAAGTGTGTGCTGTTATGTGTGTGTGATGTTTGATTGTGTGTGTTGTGTTTGTGTTGTATGTTATGTGTTTTCTTCTTGCAATAATACTTCTGGTCTCGACTACCAGAGCAGAAGTGCCATTGTCCACATGTCACAGCAGGGGGTTCATGCAACCAGCCTGGCAGCAGAGTGCTTCCAACTGGAATCACTGCCTGAGGTTCTGCTGGTCAGTTTTGTCCTCCATTAGTGTCCTTCATTTCCTCATTTCTTTGCTTTGCTCTTTGGAAGGAAATCATCAGGTGTAACCAACCTTGGGAGCTGAAAACTGTGATCCCCTTGACTTTTGGAGGTCTGACTTATTTTTGCATAAGTCAGTTAGAATTCTTTAGAGAGAAGATTTGACTACTACTCCTTATTTATTCTTCTAACCACTTTTTCTCATAAGGAGGCATGTGTGGATATTGACTATATATATTGGGTTATATCCCATTATTATGTTATCTATTTTGGTCTTTGAGTTATTTCCTCTGTGGCCATGGGAGATTCTCTCCTTCTTACTCTGTGTCCTTTGTCATACCTCACCTATTGGTGTGAGGTATTTCTTTCCATCTTGTCTTGAAATTTTCCTTGCTTTTGGGCACCACAGATTACCTCAGACTCATCTTGCATATGCCTAGTCTCAGCCCTGGATCAGGCTTTATTTTAAAAGAGTTGTATCTTTTTTTATTAGAGAACAGTATTAGAAACCAGGAACTTCTGTAAGCTCTGCGCATTCTTCAGAGTGAATGATTCAGAGGGATATTTTTGAGATGGCCTCTGAAAGGTTATCTCAAATACTCAAGGTCACAAAAAAACTTTTCCCTTGTGTTTTCCTAGAGCAGTTTTGAAGTTTTGGTTCTCCACTAAAACTTACAATGTATTTTAAATTAACCTTGTGCATGCTATAATATCTATGATTAGGTTTATAATTTTTACGTAGATGCCCAATTGTAACAGCACCATTTGTTCCAAAGATTATCCCTTCTCCATTGAACTGCCTTTGTGTCTATTTTAAAACTAAGCTGGCTAAATTAGTGCGAGTCTTTTTCTGAGCTATTTTGCTGCATTGATCTATGTCTATTCTTTCCCTGGTTACATGCTGCTGTGATTATGGGAGCTTTAGTCAGTCCTAAAGTAGGCCAATGTCATCTTCCGGTCCTATTTTGATGTCTCAGTATTGTATTATCCATTCTAAAGTTTTTCATTTATATATACATTCAAGATTAAGATTGTCAATGTCTGGAAAGTTAGCATTCTGGAATCTGAATGGAGAGAGCAGAGCAGTGTACACTGAGTTGGACAAAACTGCCACTTTTTGGCCTTTCCAGATGCCTTCTGATATATGGACTTAGAATACCTTGCATTTTATTAAGGTTGTTGATTCATTCATCGATGTTCTTACTTAAATTTCTGCTTACAGTTCTTCTGCATTTTTAGACAGATTATATACATGCATCTATACATACATACACACATATATACATACACACACACATATATATATGTAGTGTGTGTGTATGTATGTATTCTTGGCACTAAAATTTTCTATTTCTTACAGGTTGTATATTATAGCACCCTCAAACCTAGGCAACGTCAAGTTTGATCGTAAGATTCAAAACACCAGCTCTTTCCAGTGGACTCTATGGCTCTGTCGGCCTCCCTACAGCTACTCATCATTGATCAACTAACTCGATTTCCTTTCCGTCCCTTCTGGCCCCCTCATCACGAGCTTACCTTAGGGCTGTTGCTGCTGTATTAGTTTCTCTTTCATAGGGATTTTTTTCTCTGATTTTGGCCCTTTTCATTCTTCTGAGTGCAACTCAAATTCCACATGTCAGAGTGGCCTTTCTTAATTTCTATATGTTAAATAATGTGAACCTTGCTTTCTTTGTTTTTTTTTTTTTGTTAACTTAACCTTATTTCATAACCACCATGAACCATTGGCCTTGTCTTGCATATTTGTTTATCTTCTTTATCATTATTTGTTTAAAGACAAATAATGTGTAAGTCAAATGGCTGTAGAGACTCTTCTTTTTGCATTTAATATTATATTCCCACGGTTTCTTATCATGTCCAGAGTATAGGACCTTATTTAAATATATCAATTTTATCAAGAAAATATACAGGTAAAATAGCTCAACTTCAAAGCAGCTTCCTTTGAGCTGCTAAAGTACACAAGGTATTTCCTCTGCTCCTGAAGTTTTATTATTTTTTATGTGTCTATTCACAGTGTTGCTTGACACATGTTTTACCTTCAATTATACATCAGAATCACCTAAAACAGAGGCCTTAATTTAATGACTAACACAATCTATGTATTCTCCATGCCTCCTGAGAGAAAATCTTGCATTTCATATAATTGCCTAGTTAATTAAATACATAGTCTTGTAACTGGAAGACCTTGAATGTGATCCAAATTTCACCCATTAATTGTTTAACTCTAGGAAGGCTGTGTACCTCAGTACTGTTATTTCCACAATTTGTAAAAGGAGGGACTTGGAATAGATCGATTATTACTAATCTTTTATAATGAGTTGTGGTGCTCCTGGACCCATGTGGAACTTCCTTGAACATGAACTCTGGTGATTATCTAGGTAGGCCCAGTGCCTAGAATCTGCCTCTTTATTGAATAACTTCTTTTCAGTTTCTTGTGGTAAGCCAGTCTGTGAGTTGAATGAACCTGAATGGGACCTCCTCTTCTTGGAGGAACCATTGAGGTAACAAGGTTTTAGTTCCTTAAGTCCCGAAAGTGCATGTAACTCTGACTAACCCAGGTGGTCCTCCCCTAAAGGACTTTGCTTAATAGCTCCCTCTGTTTTATGCTCATTCCTTCCTCACATTAGTTCCTACAATAGAAACACCTCTTACAACACTATTTTTGTATAAATATTCAAATCAGAACCATTCATTTGGAACTCAGCTGGACACTTGAGAAAATAGGTAAAAAGCTAGTTTGACATTTTCTGGAAACCATGACTTTATTTTTTTTTAATTATATGAAGATACTTGTAAACTTATAGCTTTGATTGGCCAAAAATATCTAAGCAGACTTTGTATTCTAAAATATATCACACCTTCAAAATACAAGTTTAGTAAGTATTTACTATACCTGGAATCTTTCCACTGCTTCATGATCTTAGAGTGATGACAGCAGGGCTTCTCTGAAGCATATCTTCAGATGGATAAGGATGAGAATGAAAGAGTAAAAACATCAAGTCTTAGAGATGGAAAGATGGTTCAGTAGTTAAGAGCATATACCGTACTTGTAGAGGACACAAATTTGATTTTCCATATTTATGTCAGACAACTCATACCTACCTGTAACTCCAGCTCCTGGGGAGATCTGATGCCTCTGGTTTTGTGGAGACTCTCACACATTGGTGAATACCTACACATATACACAAGCACACTTACATAGAATTTAAACTAATAAGAAACTAAACTATTTCTAAGTTAGGAGATATTTTTCTTCCATAATTTCATCACCTGTCTATAGCATCATTATGTCTTGGTTAATGTTTCGTGAAATATATTATAGGATTAAAAAAAAGCATGATTAATAAAGCTAGAATCTGGGAAACAACCTAGATGTCCCTCAACCGAAGAATGGAAAAAGAAACTATGCTACATTTACATGATGGAACACTACTCAGCTATTAAAAACAAGGAAATCTTGAAATATGCAGGCAAATGGATGGAATTAAAAATGATCATCCTGAGTGAGGTAACCCAGTCCCAGAAAGACACACATGGTAGATACTCACTTATAAGTGGATATTAGCTCAACATAGATGTCCTCTGAGAGACTCTACCCAGCCCCGGATCAGAACAGATGCTGGGACTCATTGCTTGACTCTGGGTAGATCACTGAAAGTGGTATGGAAGAATAGGAGGTGGGGTTAAAAGACCCAGACGGTTCAAGAGCCCCACTAGATGACTATCAAAGCCTGTGGCCTAGGATGCAGGGGGGGCCTGCACAAACTCTTGCACCAGCCAAGGACAGTACATGCAGTGAACCTAGACCCCCCGTTCAGATATAGCAGTGGAGAGATTATACTTCAAGGTTGTGTGGGGAGCAGAGATCGCCTCTGACATAACTCTGGTGCCCCTAGTTTGATACTTCTGCTTAGTGGAGAGGCCCTATGGGCACACAGAGGAAAGCAGGCGCTGTCAGAATCCGACCTGATAGGCTGTGGCCATATTGTGGGAGAGGAGGTCCCTTCTGTCAGAGGTCTAGGGGAGGGGAATAGGGCGGAAGAGGGAGGAAGGGTGGGAGCGGGAAGATACAAGTGAGGGGACACAATCCGGATGTACTCTGAATAAATTATAACAAATTAAAACAAAAAGTAAATAATTAAAAAATGAAAGTAACTCTATGAACCAAAGGTCACCTTGGAAATAAATTAGCTTTATGGTAAGGATATTTCCTAGCGATGTATACTGAAAAACTGAAGCATTTCGAGCCTTGATTAGGTCTGGGGCTAAGTTCTATCCAGAGGGAACTGGTGCTACATTGAGGCACAGAGGGTAGATGTTACAGGTTATTGTGCAGATCATTGTTTTTATTGATCTCTTTCCATTTATTTTTTTAATTTTTTTGTGTATGGAAAAAATCTTTTAAAAAATTTCTATACAGTATATTTTGATGATGTTTTTCCTCTCCCCTAATTCCTCCCAGATCTTCTCCACCCACAAAATTTATATTTTTTTCTCTTTCTCTTTAAAAAAATAAATGCACAAAGATACAAAACCAAAATCAGAACAAACAGAAAACTAATGAGAAAAGGAATGATCTCATTAAACAAAAAGCACACACACACACACACACACACACACACACACACACACACACACACACACATGCTTGAATGCACGCATGCACACATGTGCACATACACAAAGCATGGAGTATGTTTTGTGCTGGCCACGTAATCCTTGGCCTCTCCTAGAATATGATTGATGCACCCCGTGATAGCCCCTTGGAGAAAATTGATTTTACCTTTCCCCACTGGTATCAATTGCAAGTAATCTTTTTTGTGTTTAAGGGTAGCACCGGGTGTCCACTATCCTCTTTTTAAAAAGAGCTAAAGTTTCTTTTCTCTCTCCACATTCTCTCACTCTCTCTTGGATTCTCTGTACAATTAATTAAGCAGAATTTTCTATAGTTTTATAACCACCAATATCAGAGTTTTAAACTTAAACAAACAAAAAATTTAAAAAATCAGAACCCAAAACAAAACAAGAAACACACACACACACACACACACACACACACACACACACACACACACACACACGAAATAAATAAATAAACAAATAAAAAGCCACAGCATATCCACGGAAATATTTTCTTTCATCTCCTTCACTGGTTGCTGCCGTTGTGCCATTGTGATTATCCTACAACTTGTGCCCCTGGCAGGAAAGAAGTCTTCCTGACAAAGCATGCTTGATAAGACAGCTGGAGTTTCTCAGAGAATTATGGCCTGAATAATTACTAGACTTCTAACAGCAGCTGTAACTTCCTGTTGCTCGGATGGAACTAAACCTCTAGCTAATGTGACTATATGGAGCTGTAGCTCTATCATATTTCCTGACATATACCAGTATTACAGTGTGGAAAAGTATGAGTTTATTTAACTGGGCAGAAATCATAATGATTCTTGCCTTGACAACTTGGGTTCAAAAGCTTGGCAAAAATATTTTATGTTTATGTAACAGATGAAGGGAACGTGATTTTCTTTGCTGGTTTGCTTGCCCCTACTCTCGTTTCCATAGTTTCTGGTACCTTAGCATTCGGCTGGCTACATAATCAGTGAATCAAGCTGATTTTAAATATGACTAAGCCTGACGCTCGCTCGTTTCTTCAAGCAGTTTGGAGGTAGCACCTATTAAATACAGGGCAGTCTCTAATCCCAGATTAACAAAACTGTATTGGAGACAATGTCTCCTAATCATCTCCTAAATTATCCCAAGCCATAGATTTGCAAGTGCCAGCCGCTAAGTCGATAAGCGCTTAGGATATTCTACTGTTTCTGAGTTACCACATACATATCACGAAAGAGTTCCCAAGAAGTACAAACCACAGCTGATGCCTTCAGTCTGCATCACAACCCTGAAACATCCAGAAAAATACAAAGGGTAGTTAGTGCATAAGCATCACCACCATCCAATGTTTATAATAAAGTACCTTCTTCCCATACAGGATAATTAATAGTTATTTAAGTTAGTGATACAATCAACATTGCTGGGGAACTTTGAAAAGTGTCTGTGAAGTTCTGAGGAAGAAGTAGCCCACCCTTCTTCCACAGCCAAGATTCTCTAATTTCTGTAACAACTTTAAGGAACTTGTTTTTCCTGTGAGTTTGGAAATCATATTATTAGGGCTCCCATGATCCAGTATGGTATATAATGTGCTACTCACTGTAGCAAATTCCTAATCATCCTAGTCCATTATCTTAGACAAGTGTTCTTACTGCAGGATGCTTCTCAAGAAATTCATTGATGCCTTGATCATTGGTGGGCAGGGGTCACACGGAAGGACAACAAAAGTTGTATTAGGATCTACTTTATAAGTACAAATCTCTCCTGATACCAAAATTTGCCCAGTACTATGCAGCATCTGTGGAATAGATGGGGGAAAGGATAAATTACACAATTGTAAAAAGCATATTAACACCTCATTGAAATATTTTTTTCTATAAATATTGAAAATCAGTAAGAATGAATCAGGCAAAAAGCAGATGAGTACCAGAGCTCATTTGTCAGGTCTTATAGGCCTTTTTGTAAAACCATGGGATGCAAGCAAAAGTCTAGCACCAACTCCAGCCATGGTGCCTGGGAATTTGATAGAAAGGTAGACACTCACTGCACCCATCCCACTGACACAGCAAGCGTGTGCTTTCAGTGATTTCACAAGATTCTGTTTGTTTCGGATATACCTAAAAGGCTCCCATTAGCATAGGGAGCAGAGAAGACAAAGGAAAGAGAGTAAACAGACCGCCTGATCAAAAGATAATGTATTTGCAAAAAGAGGGGAAACAAAACTGTGGTTGTGTTTGTATGACTTGCCGGACGTGCAAAGGTCTGAAAGTCGTTTTCAGGATGGGGTAGTGATGGAAGAAATCAAAGGTATGCACTGGGAGATACAGCAGCAGCAGGGTAAGAATGAATCTGGGGATCTAACATCTGAACCTTTCAGTGTGAGATGGTTTTCCCTGCACACACTTTTCCAGGCTACTGTGTGACCTATTGTGCTATAACAGGATACAAAGTTATTTCTGTTAATGACTTGAAAGAACACTCTTAGCTCTTGTGGCACTGGGTTCTATAATGATGCAGTGGGAACCAAAATCCCAGGGTAGGGAACATTCAGTGTTTACAGCCAGCTAGAGACTCTCACCAAACAGACAGGAAATGTAGGTCAAAAGAGGCCCTAGGTGCACATTATTATGAATTTTTCAGATTCTTTAACACCACAGTTGCAAGCCTTCTTTCACCTGCCCATTGGCAATCTGGGCACTTATTTGGATTCTTCCCTGAAGGGGACCAGGACAAGGAGTGGAGCAGTGGCTGGTTGCCCTCCTCAGACAAGCTGCGGGTTAGGCGTTTGCACCATCGTTGCACATTAGGATCACCTGGGAGCTGCCCCGCCTGCCTTCCTGTACCAAACCAATGATATGTCTTGTCGCTTTTACTATCAGGCAGATCTCAAGAAGCAAATACAGCCCCAAACTGACTTTTCTAATAAAGGAAAAGTAAGTCCTCCATTTGTTCATGCGGAGGAAAATGTAATGTTTGCTCTTTAATTTCTATATTATCTATTAATGGTTGAGATATAGATTTCCTGTCAGTTATCTAGTATGCCCACTCTACTTTCTCCATCTCCTACAGATAAGGGGCATGCAAAGCAATGACTTCACCAGCACACCCAGTTTACAACAAATACATTGAAACTCAATGAAAAAACATTCAATTAGCATATTGTCTATCCAATTTTCTACCTAAGAGGATGACTGCTTAGAACTTGTCCTTTGACTGAAGCCACAAACTCTGAGAATAATTTATAGATTTATCCATCCCCCTCCCCACTACCATGATCCACTGCTTAGTATGATGAAGACAATGAATGCAAAGATGAAATGTGTGACTATGCAAGTTGGCTTCAGCATGGTCGATTATGTCAATATGCTATCAAGAGACAGCGTAGTGATGTAGAATGGACGATCAATGGGTGGTGTTAAGATGATCCACCAGATGACTTTATGACTACATAAAAGTACACAGAGGTTATGGTGCCACCCAGCACATCATCAGCACACGCACACATCTCTTTGTATTTCAAAGCGCCACTACCCATCATTCTGTCTTAACTGAAGCCTGACAAACTTCACTGCTCCTTTCCCTTGGTGTCGTCTTTATCCCAGGAGGGATTTGGTTGCCGTTCTACCCACTAGATACACCCCCCTTTCTCCCTGTTAACATCAGGACACCATCATTGCCATTTTATGCCTAGACTTACAGCTCCAGGTTCCAGTTTGAATGCAATTTCTTCATGAAGTGTACCCTGAGCTCTCATCAAGACATTGCTCTGCAATTTCTTTTTGCAAATACCTCTGTTTTGTTAAAAACAAAAAACATAAGAAAACACATACACACAAACACAACAACAACTTATAATTTCTACTGTGTACCAACTTACATTTTTGCTTATACAGTATACAGTAACTAATTTCCTACAAACATATGTCTTCTTGAACAAGTTATAATGTTTTATCAGAATATCTCTAGTGTCTCGAAAAGATCTAGGATGTACATAGTAGCATCTTAGTAAAGACTTTGAACATTAATGATTTTTAACTTCCCCTAATTCCTAAATAGACCACTGGGGTGCTCTCACTCTCCCCCAATCATCTGTGTGTGTGGCATACATATTTTTGTGTGTGTGTGTGTGTGTGTGTGTGTGTGTGTGTGTGTGTGTGTGTATACTTGTGCATGCAAGTACTCACATACCATGAACATGTGTGTGAATGCATACACAGGACCATGTTTGAAGTCAGTTATTTTCTTCAGTCACTCCTCACCTTAGTTTTTAAGACAGGGTCTCTCACTGAAGCTGCAGTTCACTGACTAGCTAGCCAATAAACTTGTCTCAGCCTCTTCAGGGATCACAGACCTACACCACTAAATCCTACGCATTATGATGGTGCTGAGGGTCTTAGCTCAAGTCTTGGCACTTCCACAACAGGCACTTTACTAAGCTTTCTTCTCAGCTCAGCACACCATTCCCCCTTTATAGTCAACATATACCTATGTATATATATTAGATTACTTCATGAGATTACAATACACATATGTGTATATAACTCAATATGTTTCTGCTTGATAGCCTACAAGTTTTTAGAAAAACATTGACCTTTATGGGAAATCACAGAGTACAGGTGTCGATTCAACATTATTCCTCAGATGCAGAAGTACCCTGAGCCTAAGAGTTCCTTTTGAGATCAGAACATGGTAACATGAGCTTGTAAACTTTTGGGGAAATATTTGACTTCAAATGAACTTCCTGCAATTTCTGTGAGTCCTTTAGGAGATTTTACTTCAGCTACTATTTACATATATCCACATTATTCTTATTAGTGCTTGTGGGAAGGTTTTATATGATGATAAACCCCTACTCCATTTTTATGTAACAGTTGATTCCACTTCATGAAGAACCAATACATTCTCATGAAAATGTCTTAGAATATTTTCTATATGTGCCCCATCTCTTCATGCATTTAATCAATTTAATGGCAGCTAATGAAAATATTTAATGTTTGATATGTCACATCTCTTTTAGAATGAAGGAATAGAAACCCTAAAAATTGTCAGAGGAACTCTAACACACATCTAGGTTACAAAAATCAAAACTATGATATGAATAAGAGAGAGAAAAATAAGCAATACATCATATGATCAAGTGAGCTGCCAGGAACCATCTGGGGCTATTCTTTTGACAACAAAGGGTCATGTGGCTCAATGACAAGAAGTTCCACTTCATCTGAATTCTGATTCTGCTGTGCATCAGCTCTGGAAATTTCCATGTGCACAGTAGTAATTACCTCACAAGTTGTAAAAATTCAAATGTTTGATGTATGGAAAGCATCTCTTAAAATAATTCTCAGAAATGGGCAACCCTTACAGCTGATTAGAAGAAGCAGCAGCAACCAGGAAAAACAACTCATTGAGACAGCTGAAATTCAGTTGCTCCTGCAGTGTGAAATTTTTATTTCAGACATAGGATGTCTGATGTTCTGAATGCTCTTTGAAGAAGATATGTGGGGCATCTTAAAATTTACATTTTGATGCAAGAAAATAATGAATGAGTAAAAAAGAAAATACAGTCCAGATGGGCAGACGTTGCATGGCTATAATATAAGGGTGAGACTAAACGGTCCTGGCTCAGGATAGGCCAGTCTGAGCAGATCATGCATAAGATTAGCTGACAGCGTGCAGCTGGCTGTGGGAGGACCTGGAGAAAGCTATGCGAGGCAGAGTGATGAGGATAAAACCCAGAGTCAGGAGCACTGAGAGGATGGGGTTGGCCTCTGACGACAGACTCGGGTGAAGGAGGGGAGGGAGCAAATGAGAGTGGGTTCCAGAAGTCAATCTGGGCTTTAACAGTTCCTGAAGACCAGGGGACCAACGTTTTATTAGATGGATCACTGCAGTTAGTCGTGAGATGTGCAGGAAGCAAAAGTTAAAGCAGCGTGATACAAGGCAGGAACCTGAGGCTTGGAAATGAGACAAGGACAAATGAGCCTGGCTGAAATATAAAGACACCATTTGTATAAAGTCCTCAGATTGGTGCTTAAAATTTAGGCAGAGGAAATTGGGTGTCATGGATCTTAGTTATTCCTCACAGGTGCCTGAGGGCTGCCAACAGAAGTTCATCACGCATTCTAATGGCTTGGAAGGCTTGTTTTTTCCACGCTCAGTGTTCTCATTGGAAACATCTTAGAAGATCTTACATATCATGTTCTTACATTTTAGATGTAATTCATATGTTGTTGCAATTTATATTTCTTCATCAAGAGCCCACTTAAAGCATAAGGGAGGCACAATCTTTTTAACTGCTTGTTTTATCTGTGTACCATTTTCATGCAGTACCCAAGGAAGCCAGAAGAGGGCATCAGATCCCCCAGAAGTGGAGTTACAGATGATTATGACTCTCCCTGGAGGTGCTGGCAATCAGACCCAGGGTCCTTTGGAAGAACAGCTAGTATTTTTAATTATTGAGCCACCTCTGCAGCTCGCATTTTCTGTTTTTATATGGTCCATTTCAGAATTTTTACATTACTTATCAATATACCCTAAATTAATACTTATTCTAGTAGTAGACTCTATTCAAGAAGAACCAGGGTTTTCCTTCAAAAAGTTCCTAGAGACCCTTCCCATTTTAAAGTTCTCCTAATTCAGCCAGGCATGGAGGTGGACACAGTTAATCCCAGCACTCAGGGAGGCAGAGGCAGAGGCAGACGCAGACAGATCTCTATGAGCTCAAAGGCAGCCTAGTCTACAAATCAGATCCAGGACAGCCAAGGCTACACAGAGAAGTCCTGTCTCAAAACAAACAAACAAACAACAGAAAAAAAAAGTTCTTTAAATTCCTAAGTAGACTGTTGGGTGCCCTATTTCCTCTCTCCTGTGTATGTACATAACTGTACATCTATGTGCTCATGTACATGTGTATGTATGTATGTGTATAGAGAAATTTCCCTTTCTGCTTTGCTGGTATTTCCTCCAATCCAAATATATCTAATATAATCTTAATGAACAGGACCTTTTTTTTTTCTAAAGTAATACTCACATCATCTTCTAATATACTTGGCACACTGCATGTAACACTGAGCTCAGTGTCCGGCATCTGAAAGCGCTCTGCAGATCTACAGTCATAAGTACAGTCTCTCTTCCATCCCTCGCAAGCAAGCTCTTCCTTGACCCCTTTACTACTTGAGGACATCTGGATTATTACTCTCTGAAAATGGGCAGTGTTGAATGTTGCCACCTAGACTCCAGCCCAGCTGAGTCAGAATCTTAAGTGCATCTTTATTATTATTAAGTAATCATAATAACTCATTATTGCTGTTGCATATACGTTAGCAAGTCGTTAAGCACTTCTGGCACCTTCAAGGAGTATGGGTGGCAAATTCAAAAGTTTAATGTGAGAACTCAGTGACAGGGAGCTCACCGCTTGGCACTCCCTGTGTCTAGTACAATTAAGAACTCAGACATTCCAACAGTAAGAGAAATACAAATTTAAAACGTCAAAAAAAAATGCAGGAGAGATAAAACAGAGGGAGAGAAGGGGGAGAGAAATAGTTGGGGAAGGCTTAGTTTACAGTATATATTCAAAAGAGTTTTAAAAGTTATAATTTCAGGAAGTTCCTACCTGTGCAGAATTAAGAAATTTATCTGTTTTTGTTTTATTTTATTTTTATCATTGCCTATTAGAAGCCCGTTTATTATCTAATAAGAGTCAGACATAGGGTAGCTCTGGATGGGAGGAGAGGGAAGACGGAACTGGGAGGGGTAGAGGGAGGAGAAACTATCAGTACGTGAGAGAAAAAAAATCACAAAGGGAAAAGTCAGGCACAAGCACAGAGTCAGAAAGAAAAATAAATACGCAGCTTTTTAAGTAATAAAAGTCAAGGCTTGCCAAAAACCAAACAGACGAAACGAAACAAAACCCCCAAAAACAGGGAAAAGCCATTCTATAGGAAAAAAAAAAAACATAGTGAAAAAGACTTACGTGATTGAAACAATCACCGATTGCTTCAAAATAGCAAATGACACAGCAGCAGCAGCAACAACAATGAAAAAGATATTTACCAGTCACTTTTCTTGCATTAGGAAACATTAAGAAAGGAGTTAACTCACGGCTAAATGGCCAAAACAAAGTTACTTGAACCTGGCTCATACCGTGTGATTTTTAAAAACCTAATGAATGACAAATGTTTAACAAAAATAGAAAGAAAAATTAGGAGGAATGGGAAAGGGGGAGTTTTAGTGTAAGACCCAGATTGCCCAGATTGTGAGACCTCCAAAAAAGACCACCAGGACTCGATGCCGATGCAACATATACAGCGTCCTCATTACGGGCTCGAGCTTGGGTCACAATCCTTCCTGATGCAACAGGATAGGAGAGTGGCGCTGAGCTTAAAGGGTAATGAGCTTATAAAGGGAAAAACCACTAGCGGGGCTTGTGGGTCACAAAAATGTCGACTTTTAGGCAGGTTGGGTGGAGGCTGAATCTCCAGGAAAGTTGTTTATCTCAGAGGATCAATGGGTGCTGATTGTATCTAATCACTCTGGTGGAGTCTCTGGAGACTGCTGGCAGGTGCCGTTTACGGCAGTGTGTGGTCATTCCCGGAAGGCTGGGAGAAGTAAGGGTCACAGTTAATACAGACCATGGAATTAGTTACAGAACATACAGAACATAGCATTAGTTTGGTCCTTACGTTAGAAACCTATGGAAGCTTTTCTCCAAACTATAAGATTCCACTAAATGAATCCTAACTGTCATTTAAGGGAGACATACTGGAAAATGACTCCCCACCATCTCTGTGGAATGTTTTCTTGTTCATTTTATGCTAGCCCATGAATTTGTTCCATTCAAAAGACTCCTTCACCTCGGTGGGAACGGATATGCAAATACATTTTGAGAGGGTCTCCTCAGTAAGATCTACAAAGACAAGAATACACTATACACTACAAAGCAAACTTCCCTGTCACTGTCCCGCTGTGGATCGTGAGGAGTGAATCATCTGCCCTTAGAAGTCTCACGCATCAGGTTGTCTCAGCAGACATGCAATCTCAGAGGAAGTGGGAAGCGGATGAGAAGTGAAGAGTGACAGAAAATGATTAGTTCCACTCCACAGATGCAGGGTGCCACTGCTGACGACCAAGTCAAGCATCTCACTTGTGAATTCATCTGTGAATGTGTCTGGGATTTGCACCAGGAAGGAAAAAAAAAATGAAGAAAACATGAAACACACTTTAGGATGGTATGTGAGTGTGAAAAAAAAAATCAGTGAGCTAAATTGTGTCTTTTGTGTTATTTTCTAACTGTTAAGCCTGCAGAGCGCCCCCGACCCCTATTTTCCTCCATTCATGTTTCCACTTGGCTTCCTGTTGATGTTAACTCAACTTCTAAAAATACAACAAACACAACATATTATGATGACTCAGAGGCTTTAAGATCCATTTCCTTTTGGTTCTTCCTAAATGCGGGCTGGTCTGTATTGCTACATGCTCCTGCATGCATGCAAATTGGCTTTGTTCCTGCTCCTGCTCAGTCCCCCGGTGAACTAGAGAAAGATACTGGACCTGCTTTGCCTCGGTATCTCTATTTTTTTAATGTTGAAGATAATAAGTCAAGTCCCAGAATAGAGTAAGTTACTCAGATCTCTCCTGCTTGTACCAAAGTACTCCTTGGCAACACCTACACTCATGGGCAGGGCTGCACTCCAACAAAACTAAAAGTGTTCTTTGTCTTTAATGTTTTCAATTAATTTTCTTCATATAATATATTTTGATGATGTTTTTCCTCTCCACGCTCCTCTCGGAGCCTTCCAGCCGCCCTACCCACCAACCCATATGTATATTCTCTCTTGGACCCTCTCTCTCAAAATAAATGAATAAACACAAACTAAAGACAAAACTTCCCAATAAGAAAAAAATGTTTAAAAAAATAAATAAATAAACTAACGCACCCTCAAAACATGGAGCTTGCTTTGTGTTAGACAAGTACTCCTTATCCTAGGGCCTGCCCTGGGAGTGTGAATCACATACCATGTGACACTCCATTGGAGAAAACTGGCTTTCCCTTTGTCAGAGGGTATTAATTGCAAATACCTTCCGGGTTAGGAATGGAGTCACATATCCACTTCCTTCTCTCAGTGATGGGACCCCATCTAGCTTGAAAAAACTTAAATAGTAAAATAAGAGATAAGGCTGGATATGGCCAGATCCAAGCTTTGCTAACGTCTGGTTACATCATAGAAAGTTTCATCTGTGTTTCACCTTCTCGTCTGTATTTGAGATAGCAGAGGGTTAGCAGATTTTTGCTTCTTCATGGTACCAATGTACCAATCATACAAATAAGACTCAGCACCCAGCCATGCTCCTTTATGTTTGGAAATTAAGGAGGTCCAATATCGATGCCTTCTTTTCCAGAAATGATGGATTTTTCCTAGATACTCTTTAAGCTGCCCACTGGCCTTGGGTCTAATTCCTTCACTGGGACATCGGGAGACACACTTCCTGTGGAAATGATAAGCAAGTAGGGAAGGATGGGGAGGTTATGCAGCAGTAGGCAGAGTCTGATTGCATAAAGAGGCTCGGCGGTGGTGTGAATAGGTGTGGCCCCCATATATCCATGTGCGTGAATGCTTGACCATAGGGAGTGGCACAATCAGGATGTGCGGCCTTGTTAGGAAGTGTGTCACTGTGAAGGCGGGGCTTTGAGATCTTAAATGCCCAAGCTACGCCCAGTGTGAAACACATCCACTCTCCTCTTTGCTGCTTGTGGTTCAAGATGTAGAACTCAGCTCCTCCTCCAGCCCCATGTCTGCCTGGATGCTGCCATGGTTCTCACCATGATGGTAACGGACTTAATCTCCGAAGCTGTAAGTCAACCCCAATTAAATGTTATAAAAATTGCCTTGGGTATAGTGTCTCTTCATAGCAATAAAACACTAACTAACACAGGTTCCTAGTGTGATTTGCTCACATACCCTCCTAGATTGCAGCATATGACAGATCTAGGATGCTCAGGAAAGGAACATGAACATTGTCTTCTGCTGTGAACCATTAACAAAAGAAGGATTACAAAAGCTAGCCTGTTTGTAGATGCCAACCAGATATTGCTAGAAGTCTACTTGCAGTTCTTATTTTTTTTTAAATTATTTAGTAGATTTTTTTTATTTCAGAAATGTAACATTTAATTGGCAGGGAAAATGTTTCAAACTATGTAATAATTAAATTTCAGAAGTATAAGTGATTTTTAATAAAAAATGAATAAAGAACAATTATGATTTTAAACTTATGTAACTATTTGTTCTTTTTTATTTTTTTATTTTTTACATATACGTTTATATTATTATACGTATATAAAATAAACCACATACAGCGAAAGAACCACAGAACATTCGGGAATTACATTCATGTTATATTCTTAGTGTTGTGGCTATTGTCTTTGGAAACCTTGAAGCAACCATTTTCTTATTTTTGAGGAAAGAAGTCATGGGTATTGTATGAGCACGCCAATGGTTGATGGAGGTGCTTTCCAAATCCAGGAGTTTGACTTCCCGTCTTTCAAGAGTTGTTGCACATGGCAGATAACTACTTATTTTTGATCTTTCAGTTTTAGCTATTTATTTCTCTTCTTATACAAGGAAACCCCCAACCTTAAGTGTTAGTGGTGAAAGTATTCTAGCGGCTTGTTTTCTCCCATCCCTGTCATACCCCTGTTTCCTGTGTGGAAGGAAAGAGAAAGCAAACGAGATTTCATGATCTACTTCTACCCCCAGATCTCGTGAAGCAAGAAAACAGTGAGATGAGGATCTGCTCCATGCTTATAGAGTCCTCTAAATTCTTAACAACATTCCCATGGTAATATATTTACTTACTTTTCTTTATTGGTTTTTTTTTTTTTTTTCAGTGCTAAGGATTGAACTCGGAGCCTAAAAAAAATACCCTGCTTATGCTTTCCCATTGATCAGCTTTTGTGCATCAGGGTAGGAAAATTTACGCTAAAGGTAAAATGATGTGAGAGGCCGTGTCATGCACTGCAAATGACTGATTTATAAACATGGCTAAGGAACACTAATGGTGGCTACGTAAGAAGTATTTTCCATGTTTGTTTGTTTTTTGTTGTTGTTGTTTGTAAAATTTTATTGTGTGCTTCCTGGTTGTGTTAATTCTTTTCAGGCCTATTGCTCTTTAAATTGTGACTCATTTTTATTGTTTCGCTTTGTCTGTGGCTGCTCTGCGTGTACCTCTTGAGAAGGGGAGTATCTGCCAAAACATACATTAAATAGTATGATAAAAAAAACTTTCCTTATTCCTGATTAAAATAATCACAAGTGTTACGAAGACTGACTTCCAGAACACATTATCTACCTACACAATTTGTAATCTTCAGCTGATATTGCACGTCCTATACTTTAGTGGCCTTTGTCATTGTTTATCTCTTCAAGATTTGCATACATTACACTCATGCAAAAGTTATTCCAAACTTCTTCATAGCCTACTTATAATGGCAAACTTATCTTGCCTGTCCTTCAGAGTCCATCTCCAAAATAGTTTATTGCCAGTTTAGTGTTTTCCACTTGCTCCCAACAAACTCTGATCTCTCTCTTTTTTTTTTTTAATCTACCAAAGAGTATATTCTTTTCAGTTTATGGATTTCTTATGAAATTAATATCTTATTTCTTATACTATTCATGGTGGCTGTCTTTCTCTTGCTGCTACAATTAAGCTCCTTAAGGGAAGGGACACCAATTCCTGTCTGTGTTCTTTGAAGAAAATTGAGAGGTACATTGAGGCTCAGCATATTCATTAAGTTGCTGAACTAGACTTTTGAGGATTAGTCTCAGAAAGGTGTCATTGTTTTGAAAGAATGTTCAGCTATCCTCATATCTTATGTCTATTGATTAACTGCACTGCTGACATTTGGTAATCACAGATACTACAGTGTTAGAGGAAATTCACTGAAGTTTAACTACAGGAATTTCTCTTACAGTTGCTGCTTCGACAGAGAATTGGGTTTGGTTGCTATGGTGGCTCACAGCCATCTCTAACTACAGATCCAAGAGGATTTTATGTTTTCCCCTGGCCCCTGTTGGCACCAGGCTCACACACACACAATATATATATATATATATATATATATATATATATATATATATATATATATATATATATGTGCGCAAAACTCTCATGCACATAAAAATTATTTTATAAAAGGTGGGAAGTTCAACTGTAGAAATGACAGCAAGTTTCTGCCCAAATAGCTGCAATGTTTCAGTTGTTTACATAGCACCTACACTGGTTTTCTCAAACCCAGCTATCACTGGCGCTGCTCTTTTATATACTTTCCTAAAGGTACTGATTTTTGTCTATAAAAGAAAGTACTTGCTCTACTTTTAAAGAATCAAAATAGTGAAGACAATAGTATGAATATAAGCAGGATGACAAAAACCCATTGTCATATATCCAAACCCTTAAAACCATCAGTTAAAATGGACACATAAACCTTAAAAATGTCATCTGACCACCAAACTGATACTTCCTTGGTGACATAATCAGAACTGAAAATTGAGACTTTTTTTTTCAGTTTATGGTATGATACAATTTGAATACATGAGCATGTAATGTCCAAAACCACCTGGTAAACCAGCCACAGCCCACATTGTGAATAATGTGTGTGGTGAAATGAATCAGATTCCCCCAAGGTACTCATTGCTCCCAGTGTATGAGTGCATCATTAGCTCCAACAGTTAGTCACATAGCTGAACCCTAGAGTAACTATGTTTGAAGATATATACACCAATTGTTGGGATTTCCTCTTCATATGAACCTGGTCTTTAAGAAGAAAAGAAAAACCAATGAAGTTACTCCACACCCTGACACAGCACAACTGTGGGGAAAGGCTTCCATTTGTTGCTCTTAATTGTTAATCTGAACCTACGTCTTCATCCTTTCAGGAACTAAGAAGAAAGAGTACCTTTGTGCATTCTAGGGTGCAGCTAAAACAAATGGAAGAGAGCAGTCGTAGTTAATACAAGTCATTCATGGTGTGCCAGTTACAGAAAGCGTTCGCTCCCATACACTTCACCTATAGCCCATCCCATTTTGCTATGAGCTTTTGCATAATGACACCATTTTGACACCTGCCAAATATTGTGAATTTAAGGGAGTACTATAACCTACATCATAGTGTTGAGGGAGAATTAAGTGGAATACACATCTACTGGAAAATAACCTGTAAGGAAAGGGCGTTTGTATCAGCAATGGCTGTATTCAGAGGGCAAATGAGAAACATGAAGGACTGTCTTGTTATTTTTTCAAGATAAGGTCTTACTGTGCAACTCTGGCTGCCCAGAAACTTACTACGTAGTCCAGTCTGGCCTCAAACTCACAGAGATTTCCTTCCAAGTGCTGGGATTAGAGCAAGGCACTATCATGCCTGATGTGTAGGAATATTTTTATTGTTAAAAAAAAGTCCATAGTTACATGTGATATATTTCATATAAATGATTATATATCAAAAACATATTTGTAGAATTCTTGCACTTGAAATTATAATTATAATCTGGGATGATAATTCAGCAGGTCAAGTGGATAGTACCAAACCGAATGACCAGAGTATGAATTTCGATCATCCATGTGACAACCAGTTGCAGGGTTGCATCGCTGTAACACCAGTACCTGGGAGGGCAAAGAGTATAAGATGCCAGATGCTCACAAGAAGCCAGAGAAGCTGACTTATTGACTTCTAGGTTAAAGAAAAACAAAGAATAATTATAATTTTATAATTATAAGATGGAAAGGAAGTGACGAAGATGAGAAGGTCGACCCTCAGCCTCCACAGGCACTCATACATGTGTGCATTTTGTACATCCATACTCACACTTACCTATATAGTGTCCCAAGTTTGGGAATTGACAAGCTGGTCATCTGCTCAGCTCTGTCGACCTTGAATGTCTGATGTTCTCTGTTGGAAGAGATCCTGGCTTCAAATTAAGCCAAATTTCACAAAAACAGAATTGAAAATTAAAAAAAAAAAAAGCAAGGTCCTCAGTGTACCTTTAAGTTTTAGATTACACTTAATAATATTACCTTACCTTGGATATTCATAGTTTGGGGTTTATCATTTATCACTTGCAAACCCAGCATCACTGAGTGACATCCTACACGTTTGGGGAAATTACGTGAGTAATGGACTGGTGGTGGTCTTTATAGAGAAAGGAAGACAGTGAGCCAGGACTTGGAATGTATTAGTGGGGACTCATACATACTGTAACTAGCCTTCAAAATTCTTATGAACACCTGAAACAGGTTAGAACTTGTCACTCACTTGGTGAATTCAAAATCTTGGTGAGTAACAAGCTGGGTAGAAAATCACTATATGTGTTTAAAGTGCTTGGATAAAGCACTTTTTTTTCATAAGGTGTTTGACGAAGCATGTTGTCATGAGTAGATATAAGTTAGCTGTAGATGCACATAAGTGTGAAGAGATGGGGCCTGTCTGACAGTAAAGATCCTGGGTCTTTTCATTTTTCCAGTGCTGGGTTTTCCGACCAATGGTCTTGTATACTGCTCATTAAGCACCTTACTAAGCTGTACTCTCAACTCACTTCCAAGTCTCTGTAGGCTCTTTGACATATACCATAATGCACATTAAATATATATTGTCTATATTAACTATACCTGTTTAATTGAAGACACAGTATTAGATATTATAAGCATTCAAATAAACAGTCACTAATTTTAGCACCGTACAGATTGTTGTGAGATAGGTGTTTTTACTATGTATCACTGCTTAGCCTAAAATTTGTTATGTAGACCAGGCTAGATTCCAATTCATAGAGATCATGTCTCTGCCTCCTAAGTGTTGAAATTAAAGCTGCCCTGCCTCACCCCACCCCACCCTGACCAGCTGCAGGGATTTCTTTTTAATTTGGTTTGGTTAGCTTTGTCTGAATTTGGCGTTTAACGATAGCAGCTTGCTATTTAGTTCAGGCTGGTTTGGAATCGGGAATTCTCCTGATTGCTTGGCTATAAGTACACACCAGCCGGAGCTCTGACAGTCTGATTTTAACTTTAATTTCTGAAGAAATACATACATTTTCCAGATTTCTGACATTTTTGGTAGGTTCTCAAAAATTTTATAGATTCCAGTGTCCTTGGCAATCATACCTAAGAACATACATGTCCTTAAAAAGAAAAGCACACAAGAAAACCCACAAGGGAATGTGACCAATGTTCCGGAAAAAATGCACCTTTTTGGACATCTTTTGTTGGCTAGAGAGCTAAAAGAGAATGTGAAAAATTATTCCATGTTTCTTTCCTGTTGTCACATGTCTATCACTTTGCACATGTACATTGATATGGAATTTCTACTTACACCCCACCCCCACCCGCCGCACCACATGGGTTTTGAGAAACCATTGACAAGCAAACAACACCCCCCACAAACATATAAACAACAACAACCAAAACCAAACCCCTTCCCATTCCAACCATCTCTAGCACACTTGGGATATAGTGTTTTATTACTGCTGAGACTTATGTGAATATAATTAGCATCCCTGTGGTGTCAGACTCTAGGTAATTTCCTCATTGAACAATTTGCCTCCATTAGAAGCATCACTAATTTCATTTTCTACTTTGAGGTGCAGATTCCTGTCTGTATTCTTGAAGATCGATTAATCCGAGGTGGTGCTTAAAGGTGTCCTACTTCAAAATATGTCTAATAACTCAAGGCTCCAGAGCGCCTACTGGTCTTTGGATTGATAAAGTGTACAGACCCTCTGTTTGAGTTGAGATTTTATTTCAGTTATATTCACTTAGTCGATGAGAAAAGTTAACAGCTTCAGAGTACGGCAGTTTCACTTATCAGGAAGGCCTTAACCCTTGAATATTTTCCCACAAACTGTGATCATAAAGATACTGACATGCTGTTTTCTTCTAATAGTGCAAAGGGAAATTATATTTTATAGGTGTATTGTTAGCACTGCATAGATTGCCTTACAAAAAGCATTTGAGATAATGTTTGACACAATGACCTATTTTATTATTTTTACTAATATATTTCTAGTTAAATACATGAAGTGATTTATGGCTTACAGTGTCCAAATATTTTACCAAAACCAAAGTTAAGAGTTATGTTACCTGTTGAAGGAGATACAGAACACAGTGGGCATGAAACTCACACTTATTTTCCTTTAATGTTAAAAAAAAATCTTGTTAATCCATAAGCCTATTATGTAATTTATGGTATTGTAGAAGAACTTTCTCCTTAGGTCTCTGAAAAGGCAAGGTTGGCCAGAATGTGTAATGAACACAATGGTGAACCATACTTGATCACTCATTTAGTCAGACCTATTAGCCCACAAAAAAAGATATGAATGCATTCATGTGTGGGATACCTAGAGTGATTTTTTCCAGTGTGGGCATATGGTGTATTTCTGTACATGTGTGCATGGGTGAATGCATATTATGTTTTATTTAATGCAGGTATATGCATTTCCTGGGCACACAAATGGAAGTCAGAGGAGTGCTTGAGGCTCTACTACCAACATTTCACCCCATCTGAGACACAGCAGCTGTTTTGCTGCTGTGTGCGCCAAGCTATCTAGCCCATTGGCTTCTCCTATGACCACCTCAAATTTCCCCTGAGAAGTGCTGGGATTGCAGAGGCAACACTAATGCAACAACCTTTACATGGGCTCTAAAGATTTGAACTCAGGTCGTCATAATTGTACAGTGTCATGTTTCCAGAGCTGAAAAGACTTTTGTGTTAGTGTGTGTCTTATTTTTTTTTTTAATCAGTTAGTATTCTTACTTCACAGTTGTCTGGGTAGCCATATACCTGGCAATTCTTTATTAATAGGTCCAAGCTTGTGCTGTGGCATATCCTGAAACGTGTGTGTGTGTGTGTGTGTGTGTGTGTGTGTGTGTGTGTGTACATATTACATGATATATTTTTACATGTTACTGAGGTCTGCCTCTTTGCTCTTGAATATTGTTAATTTTCTTGACATTATTTAAAAAGACTGATAAATATTCAAAACTGAGCCATTATTCATTTTAACGACATAAGTATAAATTCAAACATTTCAGTGGCTCAGCAAAATAAGTAACTCACTCTTGGCCATGAGACTTTTCTCCTAACTCATCAGGGGCTTCCCCAGCAGCAGGCCAAGGAGAGGGACTTCTACAGCACCCAGGCGTCCTGCTCCCACCATTCTCGGGACTAGGCTCGTGCTTCCCTGTCCCCGTGCAATCACGTTGTCTTCAGAGTCTTGGAGGGATACTAGCTGGTTCCAAAATAGAACACCAACAAAATCAAAGAACAAAAAAAAATCCCACATTTTAAAAGGCCTTATTTTGATTCCGGAAGATGAAAATGAAATGAACAAAATGTGGCTATGATTACATAGTAATGCATTCAAAAATAAGAATTAATAAGGCAAGGAAGGAAAAGTACACAGTGCCAAGAGGCGGCTGATGCTCTGCCCCGGCCTAGCCTTCAGCGCTCAATTCCAAGCTGTAAGGTTCAGAGAGCCGAATATCAAGGAAACCTCCATTTGTAACATGGACGGAACGTGGTCAGACTGTATGTATCACAGCCAGCATGACCTGCCTATCACGATCGCCGAGTAACTCTGACCAGACATATAGGAGTCATCCCCAAATCCTCCTCAACCGCCGTTCTCATCCCACCTGTCAGGAAGGTGAGCCTGTTTGTCTTCAGGCTGGCAGTGACATGTGTTTGTTTTTATCACCACCATCTGAATGTAGAGCAACACTGGCGTCTCTCATCTGCATTCCTCCCCAGCTTCTCACAGATCCCTCACAGCCACACCTGTCATTCTCCAGTGTGATTAAAATTCACCAGCCACGCTTCTGCTTCCAAACACAACAGTATTCCCATTGTCCGCTCAGTGGCTACTCTGGCTCTCACCTGGTAGTGCTACTGTTTTTTCTTCAATTCTATATAAGGATAGCTCTATTATTATTATTATTATTATTATTATTATTATTATTATTATTATTATTATTATTTAAATGTTCTCTTTGCCTGTTTAATTCCTATGTAGTGCACTCTCTTTGCTCTCACCTCCAACTCTTTCTTCTCAGTCTTCTTCTTCTATCATACTCTTCCCTGTCCTTTGTTCATTCACACCTCATGTCTCTCTGTGTCTGTTTGTCTCCGTCTCTGTCTCTCTGTCTCTGTCTCTGTCTCTCTTTCTCTCTGTTTCTGTCTGTCTGTCTGTCTGTCTGTCTGTCTGTCTGTCTGTCTGTCTCTCTCTCTCTGTGTGTGTGTGTGTGTGTGTGTGTGTGTATGTGTGTGTGTGTGTGTGTGTGTGTGTGTGTGTGTGTGTGTGTGTGTGTCTCCATGGAGCATCCTTTCCTCTTCCCTCTCTCCCTTTCTACAATAAATCTTATATCATATGTGTTGTGCGATACATATTTAATATATAACATTGGTGCTGATCGAACAGGGACCAACCGACCCACAAAAACTTCAACCCAAAAATTATCTTGCCTATAACAGCTGCAGGGATAAACACAGAGCAGAGATTGAGGGAATATCTAACCAATGTCTGGCCCAACCTGTAACCCACAATGAGGGAGAAAGCCAACCCCTGACACTATTAAATATACTCTGTTGTGCCTGTAGATGGGAGCCTAGTATAGCTGCCTTCCGAGAGGTTCCTCCCAGCAGTGGGTGGAAACAGATGCTGAGACTCACACCCAAACACTGAGCAAGGCATAGGGAGTCTTGCAAAAACATGAAGGGGAAGGATAGAAGGACTTGGAATGGACAGGAGCTCCACAAGTAGACCAACAGAACCAAATAACCATGGCCCAGAAGGACTAGGGGAAACTGAAGTACTAACAAAGAACCATGCTGGGCTTGGTGGCACATGCCTTTAATCCCAGCCCTGGGGAGGCAGAGGCAGGTGGATTGCTATGTGTTCGAGGCCAGCCTGGTCTACAAAGTGAGTCCTGGACAGCCAAGACAACAGAGAGAAATCCTGCCTCAAAAAACCAAAACCAAATTAAACCAAACCAAACCAAACCAAAACAACAATAACCACAACCAACCAACTAACAACAACAAAGGACCACACATTGGCTGGACCTACGCCCCCTACACATGTGTGCCCAATGGGCTGCTTGGTCTTCATGTGGATCCCCAAGTAAGGGGAGTGGGGGCTGTCTCTGACAAGAACTCTGTTGCCTGCTTTTTTTATTGCTTTCCCCTGGTGGGGCTGCCTTGCCAGGCTATAGAGGAAGAGGATGCACTCAATTCTGATGTCACTTGATGTACTGGGGTGGGTTTGTGGGGGTGGAGCCTCATCTTTTCTGAGAGGTAAGGGAGGGGAGTAGGGGGAAGAGGGAGGGAAGGTGGGACAAAGAGGCGAGGAGAGGAGAGGAGGGGGCTACAGTTGGGATATAAAATAATAATAAAATAATTAGTTTAAAGAAAAAATAGCTGAGCACTCAACAGTCATTTAGTCTAGCAATCTTGAGTAGCCGTGAGTCTCCATGTTCATTGGTATTCACTGCAAAGAGAAGCTTCTGGAGGACAGAGTGGGAGAGGATCTATGGGTCTCAACATAAACATTTAGACTGCCCTATCAAATTAGGCAAAGAATAGTGTTGAGGTCCCCCTAGGTCTACTACACCTCCAAGAAATAGGATGTTAACCACCTTTTGGTTACCTCCGTAATAGTCGTGCAACTGTTCTACAATTGAGCATCTCTTGCCGGATACGTTCGCACTATAGCTCGTGGTGTTCACAGCTGGGTAATACCATCAGTGCCTTATCTCCCACAACAACCTGCATAACACTCTAGGTGTTATGGCAGGCAACCAGTGGGAAAGGCATTTCAGTTTAGCCCCAGCCTGAGGATAGCTTACCTTTCAAATTTCATGCAATGAAACGTTTATCCAGTTATAAGCCTTACCTTTATCCTCAGACTGGGGGATCTCCAACAGTATAGACCATTTACATGTTCCACCAGCAATCAGTTCTATGATAGCCATATCATATGAGGACCATATCTGTTTTCAGGACATTATTGTCAATGCTTGCCAAATAACATTTGCCCATGATGACAAATAAATATTACACAAAGGAATCGTGATACAGAGTTGATGGCTATTGCCACCCATGTTGTATTTAAACAATGGATACTCAGACATGATTATAAGATCGTGCTTTCTTTTCGTTGATGACAATTTTGCCTGGTTTTTCTACAGTATGATCTTGGATCTTGGATCATACTGTCAATGAGTTCACACAGCTTCACATTGCACGTGATTCACACACACATACACACACACACACACACACACACACACAGAGAGAGAGAGAGAGACAGAGAGAGGGAGGGAGTGAGTGAGTGAGTGCGTTAGTTAATTTTGTATTTTCCTTGGTAGTTATACCAGCAAATTTTCCTGAGAGTCTCAGGAATGCAATCTGTTTTAGGCATGTCCATCTTACGTCTTATAACTAGAATGAACATATTTTTTAAATATTATTCCCTGTAGTCAATTACAAGAGATATCCATGAGAGCTGCCATGTATAGGGGGAAAAAACACCACCCTGACTTCCTTTCATCTTTTGACATGCGATTTTCTCATCTTTTACAATGCTCTTTTGATTTTCTGCAAATGGCTGCTCCTTTATTCTCCTCGGGCAAATTTATAATAATTGCATCCAATTTGTGTTCTTTCCATCTTTAAAGATGAATGTCACTCAACATTGTGTGCTTTATTTTTTTTTTTGTCCATTCATTAAAGGTTGCCAATATGTGCTAATCACATGACACATGCTACTCAAGAGATTACATCATTCAGCACTCACTCGATGGAGAAATCAGCGTTATTATTTGTCTAGATTGCATAAATAAAGGAGACCACAGTTTGAAGACATTAATGTCTTGCTAAGTTATTTCTAAGTGTTTGGCAAGAGTCTCTTCATAGTAGATACTCAATACATATCTGTCTAATCAGTTATTGGATCACTACTATTACTTTGGAATGGATATGAGGGTATTTTGTTTACTAAACTTCATTCTTCCAACTGGAAGCCTTCCTGAAGGTGATGGGCAGACAAAAGGGGTTAACTAGTGGAAGAAAGTCTGGGTTCGGAGATATTTTTGGAGAGAAGGGAGTTTTCCAGGACTTCATCATTAGGTTGCATTGTTAGCTAACTACTTTGAAAATCTTTTGGTTATTGAAATGTATTTAGCTTGAATAGTAGTCTTACTGTAAGAGCAAAGGAAACGAAGAGAAATCAGCAATCCTCCCCCTGTTCTGACCTTCCCCCCCCCACGGGGGGGGTGCGTGTGTGTGTATGTGTGTGTGTGTGTGTGTGTGTGTGTGTGTGTGTGTGTCTGAGCGCGCTGACTCCTGTAGGTCTCCAGCCTGGCAGATCGTCGTGCAGTACATCTGCACTGTGCTTATGGTGCTATGCCTTACCTGTCTGTAACCTAGAAACTTCCTCTGACTATGAAAGCAAACAGCTCTTTCCCTCTTCTCTGTCCTCCATTCTAGGGAAGCTATCAGGTTCCCGCTGGCAACTGTCCCTCCTCCACAGTTCCCTTGGAGTCACCTCTCTAAGCTGCCCCAGAATGACTCTCAATGTCCCGGGGGCGGAGTGGGGAAGGGAGGGCGGTCATGGAGTATGTGGGTCAAGAGGGAAGCTGGACCTGGCCACAGTGGGAACTAAGAGATTTCAAGTGGGAACCTGCATCGCCATGTTAGCTGTGGACCCTGTGGATCCGGAGTCCCTGCTCTCAGCAGAGACTTGCTGGACCACCAGCCAGGTGTAATCTGTGTGCTTTCTCATCTGTGTGCTCAGAGGTCTCCCCTTCAAGCCCCCAGCCCCCTCGCGTGGCAATAGCGAACTAGCCGAGGTCCTAGTTTTAAGAGTTTTAGATCGTCTTAGTCTAAGCGTTAGAAAAACTGCTTTAAAAGCGCAATTCGCTTTTCACCCTTCTCCACCTGAATGACCTTGGACAGGTTCCTCAGATGCAATGTGCCAGTTTCTAAACCCATAAAATGGGGGCACTAAGGAGTCAGCTTCTAGTTAATACTGCATGCGCATAGTAGGCGCTCTTGGTAAATGATAACAAGGCTCAGTATTATGTTCTGGTTGAGTTTGGAGCACAAAACTCGGGGTTGAGCTCCCCCTTTCCACCTCTTCACCAAGGAGTGCCGCCAGTAGTTGAAGCACCTGCTCTGTTCCCTCCCCCTCTCCAAGATAAGCCGGGAAACACAACTCCGGGGCACCCCAGTCCCGTTGCTTTTGGCACCCTCTTACTCCCTCCCCGAGCAGAGGAAATTATTTTTCCTATGAACTGAATCTTTCTCTGGTGTTGGTGAGGAGCCTGGACCAGGAGGAAGGGAGGCAGCTTTAGGTTCCCGTGGGCTAGGAAAGGAAAAAGGAGAAGTTGTGGTGTGGAGATAGGTGGCTAGGTGGCTTAGGCGGTCTCCGGTCCCCTATACTGGCTTGCCTTCTGTGAACGACTGGGCTTGGATGCAGAGGTATAGCTTCAGCTAGCCAGATCTGAGCAGCAGGGGTACAGCTCTGTTGGGCCATAGTAGTGGGCTGCGAGCTCGGGCTGGTGAGGTAAGGAGTGGTGGGTGGCGAGGATGGGGAGGATGTAATCGCAAGTGTGTGTGTGTGTGTGTGTGTGTGTGTGTGTGTGTGTGTGTGTGCGCGCGCGCTTCTGTCGTGTGAGCGTGGGTCCCTGAGGCGTGGGGGACCGGAGGAGAGGAGTGGTGGGGTGGTGAGGACTGTGATCGCACGTGTGTCTGTGTGTGTGTGTCTCTGTGTGTGTGTGTGTTGTATGTACACGAGCCTGCGGTGTGAGCGTGCGTCCGCGAGGCGTGGGGGTCCAGATGAGAGCATCCCACCCCGCCACCCGCCTTCGTGCTGGCCGCCTTTTAGCCCAGCACCTGTGCTGGAGTGCCTGTCACTCTCTGTCCCTCACGCCCCCACCTCCCTTGTCCCTCAGTCACACCTCACCCTGCCCACTTATAATTTCCCAGTGCAGAGTCAGACCCAAACCGGGAGAAGCCTTTGCCTGACTGCTCCCCTCGCCCCCTCCCCCTCCTGCTATAAATAGCCGGACTAGCCGGTCAGGAACGTCACAGCGCCAGAAACCAGGACCCCGAGGTTTTCTTCTTAGAGAACAGGGGGCAAAGGGTGAACAGGAGGAAGAGAAAGCAATCACTCGTGAGTAGGGAAGAAAAAGCTTGTCCCTTGACGCCAAGGAAAGACTAGCATCTTTGAATTCCTGTATCCTTCCCCTTTCTTTTCAACCTCTTTCTGATTCTTTCATATTCTCAAGCCTCTCCCCGCCCCCCTCGCTCAAAATCCAGCATTTGCTCAGCACTCCTCCTCGGACTCCAATTCCCACTGCTCCCCTCCCCGCTCCTAATTCTCCCACCCCACCCCCACCACTTCTACTAGTCCCAAGCAAGGGGACTGCTATTCTTAAGGAAATAAAGTTCAACTCCTGGCCCCTTTCAACCTGCCTAGACCCGGAGTGGGATTTCAGGAACCCGTCTTTCTCCTTTACACCCTACTCCTATTTTTAAAAAAAATTAAGGGGACACACACACACACACACACACACACACACACACACACACACACACACACACACACACACACACACACTCCAAAACCCCAACACACCGTGAGGTGCAAAACTACCTCCCAGAACAACAGAAACTTACCCGACTCTCTGGTTGCTTTTGTCTTAAAACAAAACAAAACAAAACAAAAAAGATTTTACTTCGGATGCATTCTGGGGTGACAGTTTAATATTATTCAAATATGTACATACTACACACATATATGCTTTTCTTTCCTTTTTTCCTTTAATTTTTTTAAGCACGGATATCTCGGTCCCCAGCAGCCGCCACTGCCCCTTTGATGTTTTGGTACGCCGTGCGCATGCGCCCCACATTAGAATTACTGCACTGGGCAGACTAAGTTGGATCTCCTCTCTTCAGTGAATCCCTCAATCCCATCAAAAACTAAAGGGATGTGGAGAGTCCGGAAAAGGGACTACTTTGGGATTTGGTCATTTCCCTTAATAATCGCCGCTGTCTGTGCTCAGAGGTAAGTGTCTTTTTCCTTTCTCACTTGTCAGTGCTCTGCCTGCATACCTCTCTGTGAGCAGGGCTGTTGAAGATGCCGTGCTGGCTTCTTTATTCATTCCTGTTTATTGTCATTTTTTCCTTTAGTGTCAATGACCCTAGTAATATGTCGCTGGTTAAAGAGACTGTGGACAGACTGTTGAAAGGCTATGACATTCGTCTGAGACCAGATTTTGGAGGTAATGAAATTGCCTTGCAAATAAGAAACAGCCCAGCTATAGCCGAAGCTGCTTTTTGGGCTTGTGTGCTGTCTCTTCCCTCTCCTTAGTTATGGGTGCATGTGGTGTATTTTACCATTCTGTGCAACGGATCCAAACTTAAGCCAGTTTGTTACTGCTTACCTATTGCAAGGTTTTTTTTTTTTTTTAAAGACCCCCTTAGCGTGTGATCGATCAGACATTGTAACTGCTTTCCTCCTTTTTCACCGTGGTAAATCTTTGTTCCCAGTCACAGCTTTCTTGAGATACAAGCCTCTTAAGTTTAGTTAACAGTGTGCCCAGGGCTGTCTTGTTATCTGAGTATTTTTGAGGACAGAATGTGGAGGCAGTTGGCTGAGAGGTGGCCTCAACTCCCTGTGCCCACCTACTTTGGAAGAGTTCTGGCCATGGTTTAAAGTGGCTTCTGTAGGGAACTCTCCAGTCCTCTAAGGGGAATAATATAGGGGAGGATGGGCGTCTGGGGGTAGGGGGAGTGGAGAATAAAGATAGCAGAGGAAAAAGACCCCCTCCCTCTCCCTCTCTCTCTGCAGTCCCAGATATGCTAGTGTGGCCATTTAATTTTGCTTCAGACTCTTCCTGGAACTCAAAGAGTTAAAACCTACACACAGAAGTGGGTGGGGAAACTGAGAAGGGGTGATGGTGGCTTCAGTGCAATATACACAAATCCCTAAGGCTAAAACATTCTTGTGCAGCTGTCAATTGTATGAACTCAGATGCTGAGACATCGATGTGTGTAGACACAGCTGGAACAGCTGGCCCATCAACACTTGCGTACATATTCCTGGAGGAGTATTCCCCCAATTCTCATTGCAAAGAAGTAGGAGAGTAATGAATCTAAGCATTGGCTCTAGAGAGGTGCTTTCTTTAGAGTTCTCAGTGACAACTCTCGGTGTGAATGACTAAGTTCTGAGGAGTCACGTGGCTGACCGTCTTGGTTTGCAGGTCCCCCTGTGGCTGTAGGAATGAACATTGATATCGCCAGCATTGATATGGTTTCTGAAGTCAATATGGTGAGTATTAATGTTCATAGCTATGTTCCTGCAGTCCTTTATTTGGGGGAAAGGGTGGGGGTTGTGCATCCATTGGGGGATGGGGGTGTGGTATGCTTGAACACTTTCTAATGTATTGGGACAGGGGTAAGGCATATTGCCCTGGCACTTATGGTGTGTGTAGTTACAGAACAACTTCTTGTAGTTCTTTGCACTTTTCCTAATTTGGATCCAATACTGTGTCTCCAAAGAGAGTGAGTAAAACACACCACACATTCACTTGTGAAAGGCAGCAATATGCTGGAGGCCCCTTGCAGAAGCTATGGTTCTGACAGCTTTGCAGAAGCCTCACTTTGTCAAGTTCCAATTCTGGGTTTGGGGCTCAGTCGTGGTAAAAGGAGGATTTGAATGAGAAAAAAAAATAACAAGGAGTCTACCTTGCAAACTAAACTATCACAAAGTGACTAAGTAATTCGTCCTGGGATAGGATGGATGCCCACTTGTTGCTTTGGGAAATTGTCTGTTTATACTTAAGGACATTCCACATCTCCACCCCCACTACGTTCCATCTTCTTTAACCCCTTCAGCTATCTCAAAGAGATAAAAGCTGACCACTCTCTTTCCACAAGGCAAGCTTACTACCAAGTGTACTGCTGTGCTGCCCCAGCAATGTTAATCATCGTGTGCACTAACCTCATACAATGTATTGAAAGCCACACTTACTGAGATTTGTACAGAAAGCAAGCACGTTGAGAGAGGGGGTGTGGGAAAAAGAAAACCTGTGTTCTTCATCAGGGAAGCACTTTTTGGGGGGGTTTGGTTCATGCAGGAGCGCCCCCTGCTGCCCATGTAGGAGCACTGCAGACATGCATGACAAGGACAAGTGTCCCAGATTCCCCCACTTAACTCAGGGGCATTCCTCCAGTGACCTCTCTCTCTCTCTCTCTCTCTCTCTCTCTCTCTCTCTCTCTCTCTCTCTCTCTCTCTCTCTCTCTCTCTCTCTCTCTCTCTCCTCTGCTTTTAGAAAAATCTATCTAAATAGATGGATCCTTAATGTACTATCCCAGCATCCCTTTCAGATCTGATAGCACACAGCACATTTCAGATTGCTCTGATGTTCTCTGGTCTTCCTGTCTTGAGAGTGGACAAATAATTAAAGAAGGAGATTGAGTGTGTAAGCTTTTAGACAAATACTTTTAAGCCAGCCATTGGGACATAAAATTTAGGACATACTAATTAACTCAAAAAATTTGAAGTATTAGGATTTAGTGTGGCTCTCACCTCAATTCAACAGAAGTTGCCATATTCCCAGAATTCAAAGAGGCAGCTTACATGGCTATAAGTGCTGGACAGTAACAATCTGAAGGCATCATAAGATTCTGACCATTTTACAGAAACTCAAGAGGGAAAATCAATTACCTCAGCAGTGGGAACATCATAATCTAATAATTAGAATTTTTTGTTGTTGTATGGTACACAAACACAGGAGAGAGACAATAATTTGGAAACACACAGTAAGGGATTCCCCTATGTGGGTCTTAAGAATGTCTTTCTTAAGAAATAAATTTCCTGCTGGGCGTGGTGGCGCATGCCTTTAATCCCAGCACTCGGGAGGCAGAGGCAGGCGGATCGCTGTGAGTTCGAGGCCAGCCTGGTCTACAAAGTGAGTCCAGGATGGCCAAGGCTACATAGAGAAACCCTGTCTCGAAAAACCAAAAAAAAAAAAAAAAAAAAAAAAAAAAAAAAAAGAAATAAATTTCCCAAATATGCAAATATATACATATGTGCAATTTGAGAAGTCTTTCATCAGTTTACATATTTTGTAATAAACATAAAAATAGAAAATGTTCTAATCTAGGTTCCTCCATTATCCCACATACTTGACTCTAAATTGATTTGCTAATGTCAAAGTCATATAGAAATCAAGGTTTGGGGTTTTCTACATGTGGTTGGATCAAACTCATATCTCATTTCTCTTTTTAATTTATGCTCATCTTCTCCAATAAAACTTCATTTTACTAACCACTTCTTTAAAAAAAATCACAAAATAATATTTCATAAAAAATTAAAATATGCAAGAGATAAACCAATGCTCACCAAATGACTCCAAGTGACTACAGTAGGTCAGGAAAGGACTCGGGTCTAGTATATCCTTACATGGCATAGAGGGCTAAAGTTTTCATGTTTTTTTCCCTTGAATTTCACTGACATTTTTGTCCTACATGCACCATTTTGAAGAGATACCAGAGGTGGACACAATGCCAAGACCTGCTAGTCAAAATATAGATCCAGCTGAGGCAGGGTGTCATCACTTTGAGCTATTTACTGTTGCAGAAAAGTCATGGGTTGTCGAAAGTGCAAAAATAAATGTCAGCGTGTAAATGGGACAGCACTGTAGCATTAATGATTTGAAGCAAGTGTGAAGCATTCCAAGCCAGATTCCTTTCTTAGCTTAGTGCTGACACTCATGGCTTTGTCCAGCCACACTCTGAGCTGTTGAAAAATTTAGTTATTTCAGCTACCAATTCCGCTGACCTAAAACTAAGCCTCCAAAGAATATTTTTGTAGCCTATGTTGCTATTACCTTGTTTCCAAATATGGTTATTCACTTGGAAGCAAGAGATGAGTGAGACCCCCCACCCACTCCCATTGGCCGCTCAAAATAAGATGTTTATTGCATAGTCCCTCATTTGGACTGAAGCAATAAAGGATTGTGTTGATGTATTTTTTTTTTCTTTTAACAGATGGCACTTGTAGAAAGATTCTGAGGGTTTTTACAGTAAAAAGGTTTTAATTTCCTTAAGTGTCAGGAGAGCAATAGTTCTTTTTCTACCATCCCAGATAAGTACCAGAATTAATAAAACAAGATGGGATACATACAACTTACTAAGGAGTGAATTCCAATCCAGCCATCATGGCATCCAGGGTCCATTCCTGCTGCTGCCCTGTGTTCATTTTTTAATGGCCATGTACCTCACTAAGACTCAATTTCCTCCAGGGTGATGTGTAAAGGACATGTTCAATTGACTTCCATCTACAAGTCATGTGTTCTTCTGTTTATATTTGTTTGTTATGGTAATGGTTGAATACATAAAAGTTTCGGGAAACTTTGAAATGTAGAAAAATTGAAGGAAGTCCAAAGTTTCTAAACAGTGTGTCACTCTCAGTTCTTGGGAATGTAGTGACAATGTGGGAGGCTCTTGACTCAGGTGACCATCACCCAGTGGAAGATCTTTGGAAAATATGATCTCAGTCAGAATGCTGCTAAGCAGGAAGCTTGGCTCTAGAATGAAATATTTTTAGATGTCTTTGGTTAAATTGGCAGGAATCTTTTTGTTAAGATTCTTTGATGAAGAGTGCATTTTATGATTCAAATTTGGCTCTGAGAATTATGAACCAAAATAGCTTTTTCTTCGTTTGAGGCAGATTCTTCATTTTGAAATGGCACATTTGCCAACCAACTAAAGCAATATTTCACTTTTCAGGAAAGAGTTCTAGTAAACACATTCACAAAATTACCTTTTTATGGGATGGCAAATGGAGAGAAGTAATGCTTTAAAAATACACAGATGTTTCTTGTATCACCAGCTGCACAGCTTAAAATTCAATTCAAGAAATAGTTCTTTAGCAGTTACTATAAGCAAGATATGTGTAAGGCCTGATGGACAGAGCAACAGAGAATTTCATCCAGCCCCTGACCTCATGTAACTTTATATTTGAGTGTGCTTTAGTTTTCAATTCTGCCTCGGTTTCTTACGTATGCTTAGCCTAAGTCTTGTCTTTTCTTTCATACCTTTGTTGAGCAGCCAAGCAGGTGCCTAGTAGTCTCTGTCTTATATCAGTCTTTTGTCACATAATTTTAATGCTCATTTAGTATTTAGTATATGCTACATCGTTTTCCTGTCTGCTTTGATGAATTAGATCAAAACAAATAATATTGTCTCTGCCAGTATGTGAGGTTTCCAGCATCGAATGAAGAATTCATTTTCATAGCAGAAATGCTATTACTGTCTACAACTTATAATGCATCTGTGGAGAAACAGGGCATAGAATCATAGTGCCCCAATTTGTAGACATGCACCATTTAAAACAACAATATAGAGTGAATCCCAGTGTCAAGTTGTAAGTACTTTGAAGGAGGACAGAATTTAATAAAATATGGAATAATGATGAGTTACATAGAAATCAAAATGGAGGGTTGAGATGTATTGATGGGTGTTGCAAGCAGAAACTAAAACTGACATAAAAGAGAATATGGGAGAGGGGGAAATGGTATCAAGGACTTGCTATTAGCTTTAAAAAGCAGTGTGATCCTAGGGACAAAGCTGAAGAGTTGGTGATGTAGCCACAGAAAGAGTTCAGACTATATAGAGTGCTCTCTCTCTCTCTCTCTCTCTCTCTCTCTCTCTCTCTCTCTCTCTCTCGTGTGTGTGTGTGTGTGTGTGTGTGTGTGTGTGTGTGTGAATCTGTGTGTCTGTCTGTCTGTCTGCCTGCCTGCCTGCATTACTCAAGAGCTTGTTTTATTATGATTAAGGCTGCTATGAACATAGTTGAGCAAATATCCTTGTTGTATGGAGGAGCAACTTTTAGATATTTGCCCAGGAATGGTGTAGCTGGGTTTTAAGGTAGCACTATTCCCAATTTTTTGTGGAGCGATCAGGGACGATCTCTGACATGAACTCTGATGCCCCCAATTTGATCACTTCCCCTTGGTGGGGAGACCCAGTAACACACAAAGGAAGGGGAAGTGGGCACAAGAGGGAAGAAAGTTGGAAACGAAGGGAAGATACAAGCAAGGGGATAACAATAGAGATGTAATCTGAATAAATTATAATAAATTAAAATTTAAAAAGAAAAAAAAGGCTTGTTTTATTTCTAAAGAGAAAAAAAGACTCATACAGAAATCTTAACAGAATCGTATGGGCTGACTCAAACTTCTAGAAGATGGTTCTGAAGTGCAGGAGGTTAACGGAAGTGGAACAAAGTCTAAGGTCAGGAGAAGATCTGGAAGATAACTACAACAGCTAGGAAGCATTGGTGAATTAAGCTATGGCTGTAATGGAGGAGATGTAAAACCCATACAGTTACAGATGAGGAGCGGTGTGGTTTAGATGAATCCAGAGATTTTGATTGTGTCGCTTATTGCTCTAGAGAGAATAAGCATGGCAGTGGAGGCCGGAAGGATGACGCATCAGCTGATGGTGGGTTCAGTTCAAGTAATGTTGAGCATTTTACTTTTCTGTATGTATGTAGCATTCAAATGGGGTGATTGAAAATGGAAGCCTTCAACAGAGAAAGAAGGATTGCAGATAGACTTGAACACTGTGTCGTGTAAGTGGGACTCTTTACTGTTTGAAGAGAAAATTAGAAAGCAATTAAAAGGTAGCTGAAAATGGGGGGTCTTGTGAGTACTGCAGTCTAAGTGGTAGGAAACCAAGGAGGAGCTGAGGAAACAGAATGGTGCGCAGCTGACGTGCAGCCAAGAAGTAATTGGTGGCCTAGAAGCTGAGGCTTACCAGAGTATGAACGACAAACAAGTGGTCCATCAGGTCCAGTGTTAACAGAATCACTTTAAAGAAGTTGTGAGTCTCCTCTCTCAGTCACAGGAACCGGAACATATTAAGGAAGTGCAGTGAGAAGCGTTTTAGTGATTGGAGGCCAACTGCACTTTTGAAGAGATGAAAATTGCTTTTTTTAAAAGAGCCATATGTACTGTACCCTTCAGGAGGCAAGCAGGAGGTGGAAGATTCAAAGAACAACATAGGTTGTTGTAAAAGGCTGAAAGAGTTTTTGACGGAAGATTTTCATGTTTTCTTTACCAGAGAAGACATCTTCTAATGAGACCAGGAGGTAGCAATGTCTGGTGGAACGTGGAGGGTGGTCACTAGGACAATAGGAAGGGTCATGAAGAAGCATGAATGGACACTCAGTGGCCACAGCTTGCATTAGCTCTAAACAGATTATGCATAGAAACTCTTCAACTCAATTTTGACAAATTATTCCCTTCCTCCTTCTCTTTCTCCTCTTCTTCCTCACTTCCTCTCTACTTGTTTTCTTTCTTCCTCCTCGCTTTCCTCTTCTTATCATGTTTTTCTCGTCACCTTCTTTCCCTTCTCTTTCTCCTCCATCTTTTCTCTTTTCGCCTCCTTTTCTTTTTTTTTCACCGTCTTTTGCATCCTTCTTCTTTCCAGATTGTTTCTCTTCTTCCATGTTGTTTTTTTCTCCTCCTCCTCTTCTATCTCCTCTTCTACCTGTTCAGCAATCATCACCATCTCATTAGTATCATAAAATAATTATAGACACTGTTTATGGAGTCTTACATAGTCATCATGTTATTTCTCATTATCTCATTATCAAACCTCCTATAAAAACTGAGATCATTACAATCAACTTATTTATAAAAAGGAAACCTGAAGGGCAGAGATGAAGAATGAATTCTTCAAGGTCACCCAGGCAGGAAGTAAGCACCTTCTCATCTCTCAATCTTAGCATCTCACTTAGACTACACTGTTAACATGGGAAAGTCCAATGATTTGACCATTTCCTTTTTACTAGGATACTTTGGTTGTAGTGAGTTTTTTTTTTCATTCTTCTGAAGTGTGTGTGTGTGTATGTGTGTGTGTGTGTAAGAAAACAGCAGATAGATTAATGAACCAGTCATTTATGAGATGTTACTGTCACTCCTTGTTCTGTTTTTAAAACACCTTAATTCCACACAAGGAATTCCTTCAGTTCAACACTTTATTCAGTATATATTAAATCTGACCAAGTGAGTAAAGGAAGATTTGTTTAAGATCTCAGGCACCTGAGGAAGTAGAAGATGTGGTTAATTTCTCTCATTGTTAATGAGTGTCAGTCACTGATGTGTCTAGTTTTATTTTAGTGTTTCAGAGATATCAGTCAAGTGTTCATAATGGGTACTAATTTATGGTAAATAATTGCCATCAATATTCTCTGACCTAACTTACAAAAGCTTTAAACTGTCTTAACGATTTTAAGCTGTGGATAGGCACTAAGTGAAAACATCGCATTCTTTCCTTTTTTGTCCTTTATTATCAAGACACCCTATGTCCTCTTTTGTGTGCCTTTCCTTCTTTCCCATGTGATCTAAGCACAAATCACCACAAGCATGCATTCGTTAGACATTTCATGTGCTTTTAAACAGCCACTCTATTTAATAACTCCACTTTTAAAAATATTTCTTTTGGCTTTCTCAGAGTACATCCTTTGCTGTTTCTTTTACTGGATACTCAGCAAGACTTTGTTTGAATGGAAGGTGAATTAAAGATCTTACTATGGCCTTACGTTATAAAGAAAGCAGATTAGGGGACTTTCTTTAGTGCCATAATTTATAAATGTATCAAATAAGTGCATTTTATCTTTCTCATAATCCACAGAGTTACAGAATTCCTACAAGAATATAAACTAGAGAAAATACTTTGAATGAGGAAGGATTAATTTTAAGAAGGGTGCTTTTTTATTTTGGACTCACTCAAAATATCTGAACTTTGGCATTTGGGGTCAGATACTATTCTATTGTAGAGAGCTGCCATGTGTACCATATGGTGTTCATAGCATCTCACACTTTTATTTATTAGATGCAAATGACAGCCATTAAGTTATGAAAAAATGTATTTTAGAGTCATTGGTGCTAAGAATAGCATGCTTTTGTTTTCAAGCAAGTAAGGAAGAGCATTCTTACTGAACAATATTTTTCTGTATTTTATGGCCATTCTCATTTATGTTAAAGGTCTATTGTGAGTAAATGATTTAAAATATGAGAAAACATCTGTACTCTTGTTAATTCTTTAAAATTGTTTTCATTTGGGTTTATTAAATTTTAATTCCTGTTCATATTCGTATTTCCCTCAGTTCTCTTAGTTATTTTATAGTATTATACTGTGTATTTTAATTTCATAGGACATTTTAATTTGCATTTATTTGCATTTTAATTTTATAATTTACAGTTATAGTAGTAAGAATACATAACATCATTAGTACCAAAGAAAATTAGTGTTTGTCCGTATTCTTTCTATAATTTTGTATGATATACAAACATTTGAACATATTGATCACTTACCAGTTATTATATTGCCTGTTATAAAAAAGAAATCTGTTGTATCTAATTTATAGATATGTATATCTATAGCAATTGATTAACTAAAAATAAAGCATAATGTAATCATATGTTTTATTAACAGTGATATACAAAATATGCAAGACAGTTATTGTATTAAAGTATCTATATTAACTTGACTCATATCTACAGAGATATGACGTTCTGAGTTTTTCTAAAATTACTACGTTTTGGGTGATGTAAACACATATTGAAACTGAACATTAAAGAGGAAAGCATTAATGTTTATGAGTTTTAAAATATAGAAAACCAAAATTCATACAATATTTCCAGTCAGGTGTCTTACTTCCCAAATTTATATTATATTATATTATTTTATTTTATTTTATCATATTATATGTTACTCAAGGGGATACATGAGTTGTCAAAATCTATATGAATAACTCTGGAGAGGTGTTTTGCCTGCTGGCTTTTGGTGGCAGTTTTGTTAACATTCTATAGGCAATTCTATTGCCAACTCTCATTTCCTTGCTCTGTAAGTTGGCACCTAGTGTCCATTTTCCTGCCAAGAGGTCTTCACGATAAAATAATTCTCAGGCAATTGAAGATGAAATAAATTTCCTCCTAACATAACAGCAACAATTAAATTAATGAAGTTTTAAAGATGGATCAATGTATATCTTAGGAAAGAGATACATGAGCCAGAGATGAAGACCAGAGATTGGGCAGCCAGCCTCTGCAGGTACCTCTGATTCTCAGAACAGGCCTGACTATCCTCAGAGGTGCAGCCACTGAGGACAGGGTTTGTTGGAGGCATAGAAGCAAGGTTGTCAGTAGAAGCCTTGGGAAAATATTCATCAAGTGCTGACGGAAGCAGTGCCTTATTGGCTAGGCTTTAGAGTAGGTGTTGCAGTAGATTTCACGTTAGTTAAGCCTTTCTCTACTATATAGAATTCTGCTTTAATGCAGAAGATGAAAGTGAGAGGAAGATAAATACTGTTTCAGATGATGAGATAAGAATGTGAAGGATCAATGCACAATGAGATGCTGAGCATTAGTTTGAATGGTGACCCTCGACCTTTTCTGTTACGTCTTCCAGTTTACTAAGTGTGAGACAGAAGTGTTCATGTCTCATAACTCTCGGAGATCACAGGTAAAGGTATTGTCAGGAAATGTAATTCTTTTATAAACACTGGTGTATGGTAAAGTTAGAAGTGAATTTGATAAGTTTCACCATCTAGGGTCATGGGAAACAGTGCGCTGGTCTCTAATTGTGATGAAGGTTTTGGCATCAAGGTATACTGGTCTTGCCAGAAGCCCTGATTTCAATTAGCAGTCCCTATATCAGGTAGCTCCCTGTTGCCTGTAACTCCAAATCCACAGGGTCAAATGACTCCAGCCTCCTCTGGCTTCCTGTGACATACATATCCACACATAGACACACATAATACATATATGCACATAATTAAAAATAAAGTCCTTTTTGAAAGGTAAAGCCTGGCTCATTGAGCACCTTAAAGATCAATAACACAGCCACTGAAATTTATTCAAGATTATGAATCAAAAATATTTTAAAATGGCTATAGGTCTTCATATCACATTGTGTTACTCAGCTTTGCGTTACTATGATCGACTGAATCAAGGTGGTTTTGGTTTTGCCTATGGCTTCAGTGAATTTAGTCCACTCTCGATGGCCCTTGATGTTTGGAGTCTGTAGTGGTCCAGCATCCCATGTCTGGAGAAGAGGGTAGAAGAGACCGGTCCACCTCATGGCAACTGAGCAGACTCTAACCTCCCATTCAGTTCACACCTAATGACCAAAGTTCCTTCCTCAACACCCCACCTCTTAAAGGCTCCACCACCGCTAGTTACCACCTTTTACTAGAGTTTGAAACTTCAATCTGTAAACTTTGGTAGACATTTTAAATCCAAACTAAAACAATGCTCTTTTATTTAAGTAAATAACTCTAAAAATTTCGGTTTTCACAGTAGTATTTTCTTTTAAAATTTAGATGTAGCTATTTCTATTTCTGTATAAATTCTATTCTTTTAGTCTATTTGATTTAGGTACTTCAGATGCATAAACATGGTTCATAAATGTTTATCTCACAATTATTAATATATAAATATACATGATGACTCTATGTCTATTATAAATATCTTTATAAATATTTTATATAACATATTATTTTAATGTTATGTCATAGTGATATGACACAATCACTGTCATATATCAATATGTACAGTTTACATATTGATATACAATAAATTATATCACTTTAAATCTGCTAATTAGTAGATTTTGAGATTTTGACCTTTCATTTCATTTTGGTAGGAATAATAGCTTTTAATCTTTTATAATAAATAAAAATTTTAAAACTCCATTTTACAATGTCAGTTTTTTGTTTCTGTGACGTCACTTAGTGCCTAGTTTCTAGAAAATTGTTTATTTATTTTAGCTAAAGTAGACCACACAATTAACCAAATAACTAAAAGAAATAACCGCTCATTTTACGGATGTATAAACTAAACTTTGAGTAATAAACTTGTTCATAATCACATGATGATAGGGCCACTGCTGAGGTTTAAAACTGCAGGGTGTTTGATTCTAGCTCTACATATATTTCAATGTATGTATGCATTAGTATATTATGAAACATAATCAAGTGTGGCAATTAAATAGGATTTTATTTTTTAAAGAGATAGATGTAATATTTTCATTGTATTCTCATGTTTATACTGGTTCAGAGTTTTTCAATTTTCATGAAAATAGGATTCTTATTAATAATCATGTAAAATTCAAGATCACTTTTTTCTGCATATTCCTAACAGGAATATTGTATAGTAGTACTTAAATAGGGAAAATTAACTATTTGATGCTTTCCATGAATATATCCACATTTTTTTTACTTTGCAGGTTCTAATGTCTTAAACAGAAAAAAAAAGACCAATGCTTTTGAGTGTTGCTCACCTTTCATTCCAAACAAAGCTTTGCCCTTTCCTGTTTCTCGAGGCTGTGAAAGTTAGATTGACAGCCAACTGTACAGTTGAGCAGTCACGCAGCCTTTTAGCCACTCACAAAAATCATCTTCTAACACTGTCAGTTTTTAGGAATTACAGACTTTTCTACAAATCATTTTGTTTTCTCCTTTTCTGTTCATTTGTTCAGAGTGTAGAGGATCAAAGTTAGGGCCACCTACTTGCTAGGTGGGCATGGCCTATCACTGAACTGTATCACCAGAAAGAACTCCTTTCAGCATTATTGTTGAATGAGAGCAAAAATTTCCACCATGACAAGGGTTTTAAGCACGAGTGAACTGGTGTGCATGACTAGAGTTTATGTGTCAATCACCGTTTCTGTGTTCGTTCTCCAATTCTCCTTTGCTTGCTGTTTTTATGCCGTTTATTTTAAAGAGGAGACAGAGATGGGACTGATTCTCACTTGGTGTCAGTTGTATGAACTATGCAATAAGGACTATGTTCAGATGTGTCCATAACCTAGAATTGGCTTTTGGTTTGCCTAGTTCTTTCATTTTTATTTTTATTTCCTTTGCCCAGCTGAATGTCAGCACTTGTATTGTGAACCTCTCTCTGTCAATGACCCCTAGTCCAGATTGTGCCCTTTTGAACTTGGGTGAGATATGTACCAAAGTGGATGTGTATTTTCCTTGTTCTTTGAAGCAGTACTACTTTGTTTTTTACGCCTTTTAATTGGAAAGAAAATGAAAAATTCAATTGGGAAATGAATTTTAATTGTTTTTGTTATTGTTTTTTTTTCTTTTCTGTTCTGTTCTGTTCTTTCTTTCTGTTTTCTTTTTCTATTTTCAAGACAGGGTTTCTCTGTGTAATAGCCCTGGCTGTCCTGAAACTCTCTTTGGAGACCAAACTGGCCTCAAATTCACAGAGATTACCTGCCTCTGCCTAGCAAGTGCTAGATTAAAGGCATGCTCTTCTATGCCTAGTGAATTATATTGTCTGATGTTTAACTGGGAAATAACTATGACTAATTTTACAACTCACTTTATTGATAAACCTCTATGAGATGGTACAATTTAGAAATAATTTCTTATTTTCAAGAAACTGTGAAATAAATTCTACAGTAACAGTTCGTGGGTGTGGACTTGGGGTTTAGTAGATGAAGCTAGAGCCTAGTTAGAACCAGAAAATTGCAGTCTTCTTTATGATACTCTAGAATATTCCAGAAGCAGAGATGAAGCTTGATTTCACTCAAAGGTTTTTCTCAAGTTAATAGAAAAATTTGCTGGGAGTTGAGTACATGTGCCTTTGCCGTAATCCCCCAGGGTGATGGGTAGTAGTCTACACTCCAGTTTGGTAGGTGAATTTTGACAATCCACAAAACTGAAAGGAATAGAAGTTCGAAAAAAAAAAATCAAGGTTTGTCACACTGAGCATATGGGCTCGGTCAATCAGATATGAATTCTGCTAGTAATTATCACTTTCAGCAGTAGTAGGATTAGTGAGTAAATTGGAGATTATAATTTGTATTTTTCTTAGCTGTTGTACATTAGCTTTCATTCCTGAGAAATGAATTCAGTTCTTGCTCAACACAAAAATGTGTTCAGAAGAAAGTATATGCTAATCCTGGGAATTAAGAACAAAATTAGATTTTGAATAAATTTTATGGGAGACTTTTGGAGAGAAGAAAAATCAGCTTTTCACATCACACTTGCCGTTTTAAATGGATGACACCTGTCTCAGAATGCTCCGGTGATCAGCTTCTCAATTTTGATGAAATAATAGCTATTCAAATCAAAAGACTTCAGTTGGAATAGACTCATGTCTAAAGTATGTTGCTCAAACAACATACATCTGATATCTGTATCTTTAACATACTTTACCTAATTTCCACATGGATTGATTAAAACTAAATCAGGAAAAATATATCTTGTATTTATACAATATTTCTTGCATACATATATTTTATATAATTGCTAAGTTATATATTATATATACTTATTTAGTAGCAGAGTCCTTCAACAAAAATATACTGGCAAATTTTAACAAATTATTTCTACACTTATGAAACCATTTTTATATCAAATCAAAGTCACCAGAATCCTGAATTTACTCCTACATTTGTAACTGATGAAATTTGAATCATGAGAAATCTTTTCTGAGTTTTAGACAGCAGTTTGTTTGTTTTTTTAATTTGCTAACAGAGAAATTAAAATGTGTAAGATAGATTTAACTTGCATGTCATTTTATTTGTAAATCAAGTTAATTTCTCTGCCACATAATTTTCTCCATATTTTAGGACTTTTTAAAAGTCTGGATTCTTTTCTTTTCCTTCTGGCCATTAAAATAGTCTCTAGCCAGAAAGACTAGATGTATATTTTTATAAGTAGCAAAATGAATATAAAATCATTAGACTTCATAAAAATCTATTTATAGTATTAATAGTTTTACTAATATATTTACTATATGAAATAAAGTAGGATAATATTATTATACTTTCAGGTATATTTATCACAGTCAGAATTTTGACAATATTTTGTGATGCTGTCTGTAGTAATTCTAGTGGTTGTGTAGTATTTTTAGTATATATATATACTATATTTATGAAATCAATCCTCTATGGATGAGACTTATTACTTTGGGAAAATTTTGATACTAAGAAATAAACTATATAGAATAATTATATATATTTGTATTTCATATACTTCTAAATTTATTTTTCATGCTTTTAGATCTATAATTTTTATTCTGTTATTGATTCATAAATATTTATCTATATTTTGTGCTGGTGATTTCATGCTAAAGATAATTAATCACCTACACTACGTTGATGTTCATTTTAAAACTTTCTTATATTCACTCATTATAACCTTTGCATTCATAAAATGTTTAAACTTTAGTAGGATAAAATATCACTAATTTTTTTTGTGTGAAATACTAAATTGTCTTGAAATTTCCTATGGAGCAGAGTAGAAAATTTGTTTCTCATGGGTCCTCCCTATTGAAATTGACTCTCTTTTCTACTTACCTCTATTCCTTTAAATGCTTCAATAGAATTCTTTGGTTTTCTTTATGTGAACCTGGCATATTTCTTGATAAATTTATTCCCATAAGCACCATGTAATTCTTATACTTATATGTCAGTGCTTTGGATTTTTTATGAATGGGTCTGAAAGGAAAATTTTTCATTCAATGATTATTTTTTCATTCTCAGTCAAATGAACAAGCACAAAACTCCCCCTTCAGCCCCACCGTTCTTGCTGTCACTTCTGTTTCAGTCTAGGGTGGAGCACTCTTGATGGTGATAGTATGGTTGATACCTGCCCGCCCCAACACACACACACATATAAAATTGTGCACCTCTTTTAAGGCAAGCCTATTATTAATCAACTTAAATGCATAAAATATGATTGCTTAATGTTAATTTCAATCTTCTAATCTGTCACAAACAACCCACATTGCTTGCCACTGAAAACATTCTCTTAACACCCCTTTCATTTCCTTTAACTTTGTGTCCTATAATATAGTGTTGAAATAATTGTCTTTGCAGAAGTTGTCCCATCTCTATCCCTCATGTTGTAAACTTGTTGAAAATAATAACTTCCATGGATAGAGTGACCATGATTCCCACCAAGGACTATGTCCATATATATTAGAAATGACTTGGAGTACAGGTGATATATCTACATATTATAAGGAGGAGATGTCTTATGCTAAAGTAGTTACAATCAGAAGTAAATCAGTGCACCTGCTACTCTGTGCTCTAATATTGCCTGTGTAGTTCATCCATAGCGTCGGCTTGGCAGGATTCAACACTAAGTCAGAGCTGGCTTGTGTCCTGAGATCTGGTGCCTTTAAAACAAGGACCATGAAACTCTCCCATTAGAGTATTCTAAGGCAATCCTTGTTTGCCCATGTCTATTAACATGACATGCGAGTTTTATTTATCTGTTTTGATGGACATGTTGATCTGTTTAGCTAAAAATTTCTAGAAAATATCATAAAACATGTTACTGAATAAAGCACAGCATATGTTTTAGGAGATTTAGAGTCATTGATGGTAGGTTAATTTTTGTTTTGGTTAAAGAAAATATGTCTTTGAGAAAATGGCAAGAGATCAGAAACTGTAGAAAGGCATTTTCTGTTTTTGTTTTTGTTTGTTTGTTTCTTTGTGTGTGTGTTTGTTTTTCCTTATTAATATATGAAATGCTTAGTTTCTCTTTAATATAGTTAATATTAATCTTATAAAATGAATTTTGATCTTATTTATCTTAGAGTCTCTCCATATTGCCTGTCAGATCTACCCCAATTCCCTGAATAGTGGAACTTTGTGTCTTCATTTTTAAAAAGGCCTTCTAGGTAAAATTGGTGCAGCCAATATACTCCTGGGCTTGGGACTATCCACTGGAATGTAGCCAACCTCCCATAACCACACCTTTAAAGAAAAGTAATTCTAGGCAAAGCCTTCAACTGTCAATAGCTCCTCAGTCCTCAATGCGGACTCACAATCCCCTCCACTCACCACTGTAGAATGTTGATTGATTACCTTGTTCTTGTTGATTGATTACCTTGTTCTTGTCCAGGATTTATGCAGGCAACCAATAGCTGCTATTGAGTTTGTGACTGCAGTTCTCTTGCTTTGGTCCAGTTTTTCCTAGTCATTGACTCTTAGAATCTCCATTTCCCTTCTACTATAGTCTCTGGACCTTGTGGAAGGTAATGTAGGTGACTTTTGTTGGTTGAGCACTCCTGACACTCTACATCTTGACCAGTTAGAAGATTCCAGACTAAGCACTGTTCACTGCACAAAGAAACATCTCCGATTATGTCTAAGAGCCCCAATATTTTATAGGTCTAGAGAAACAAATTTAGAAGCAATATGATACTATGTCCATTTAGCAAAATGATGATGATGAGGAAGATGATGATGATGATGATGATGATGATGATGATGATGATAGGTTTACACTGGTGCCATTGAGCTACCCAACCAGGAGATCTCAGCTATGTTTATAGTAATATGCTTATATTTCTTCCATGAAGTGAGCCTTAACACCACTCAGAAAGTGGATGGTTGCCTTCATAACATTCACAACACTCTTGAACTTATATTCACCTCTTGCCATTCACGTCATTGTTTAAGTTCCAAAGGTTTACAGCTGGTTAAAATTTTTGAATGTGATCATATACACACATATGCCACACACTTGTCAACAAATACAATTTTTAAAGATTTGTTTATTTTTATTTTATGTTCACTGCTATTGCCTACCTATATGTTTGTGTGAGTGTCAAACCCCATGGAACTGAAGTTACAGACAATTATGAGCTATCATGTAGGTGTTGGGAACTGAACCTGAGTCCTCTGTAGGAGCAGCCGGTGTTCTTAACCACTGAGACAGTTCTCTAACCCCAATTACATGTTTTTTTAAAAAGAGAAGAGAAATAGAAAGAAAAGAAAGAATAGATGTATTTTGGAGTGCATGTATTTTGCACTATTAGTAGAGATGTTCATGTATTTCTGCTAGGAGCTGCCTTTGTTTACATGATGGGCTCAATATGATTGTTGTTCCACATCCAGAATTCTTTGATTTAGTTTGCAATTTTATACATCATGTCAGTACACAAAGTTTAAAAATAATTACACTTTGCCTAACTGTGGTAGGTTTTATACACTAGATATCAATTATAAATCAATTTTTAAAGAATTCTGCTTTGTCTATCACCTGTGAAATACATCCAAGTCAGCCTGTATTTTGTACTCCTACTTGCTTTGTACTTAATTATGTAGTATGACCTCACAATGTACAGATGATTTTAACATGGCTCATATTCTGATTACTAAAATCATTATAACGAGTAAAATCTTAACTCATTGTGCTTTGAAGTTTTATTTCAATGAGAAGATGTCACGGATAGCCTTCTAGGCCATGCTTTAGAAGTCAGTTTCCTTGACTATTCTAACCATATGCAGTTGAACTCAAAATGAATCTGACTCATGGTGGTTACATAAGAGATGAATTAAATTAATGTTAGAATAACCTGTAATCTGTTTCATTAGTGCTGCTTGTGCTCAGGAAGTTATGGAACAACTAAATTATAGTTTTATTTGGAAGGTATTATTGCTTACATTCAACCAGCAGTTCATATGCTAGGATGCTTCAGTTCGATTTAGGACTTTGCTTTAGAAGACTTTGTGCGATGTTAACACAGCATTCTTTCACTTATATAAGAATCTGCATGTCGGTGAGAATGAAAGTGTATCAGAGGCCTTCAAGAGATGCTTCTTACAGTTGACCAGCAGATCCAACTGGACGTTTTAATGAGCAGCATTCCTTTCTGAAGTCTGTACATTGAAATTATCACTAAAATTAAAAAAGAAAATAAAGATCAGAGCTAAACAGAAGCATCATATTGTAGATAAAATGTGGTTTATCAGGGCTTACCAGAGAATAAATATGCCTTAATGTGTCAGGTGTAAGAAAATGAACTCTTCCATCCCAGGAGTTGCTTTTAGCCACAATACTTTGAAGTTCCTTTCTTCTTTTTTCCTTTCTTGCTTTCACTTTCATTTTGTTTTGTTGTGGTTTGGTTTGGTTTGGTTTTGAGGCAGGGTCTCACTCTGTAGCTCTAGCTTGTCCTGGAACTCCCTTATGTACACTAGCCTGGCTTCACAGTCATAGCAATCCACCTGCCTCTGCCTTCAGAGTGCTAGGACTAAAGGCATGTGCCACCATACCTGGCCTCCTTGCAGGTTCATTTTTTAAAAATAGTGAATATTTTTTAAATTGGGCAATATCATTTAAAGAATGGAATGCAAAACAATATATATTTTATTGCTAGGCCAGAATTGAATACATTTTGTGGCTACTTCCATCAATTAGAAGTATAGTTTGTTTCTTAAAACTAATAAAGGCAGGTAAATTTTTAGAGACTGGATACTTTTTCTTTGAGTTTTATAAACACTGGAAACAATGCATAGCCTTTAAATGTTGGGTTATAGAATCTTGTGCCTGCCATCCACTGGCTATGCGACATTGTTCAAATTAAGAAGACTATCAGTCTTCTTGTCAGTTGCATGAGAACAAGAAGGGTATGAACTTCAAAGGATGATTCTCCCAATTAAATACTTTAATGTGTATACAAGGCTTAGTAAAGTTCCTGTACATCATTTGACATCTACAAATAGTGTCCAGTAAAAGATGACACATAGTCAGGTTTAGTAGCACCTGACTTTATGACACGCAGTGGCAGATTGATCTCTGTAAGTTCAAGACTGCATAGGGAGTTTCAGGCCAGTCAGCGATCTAAAGTGAGACCCTACCTTAATCGAAACAAAACCAAAAGCCCAAAATTTGACACACAATAAATTTACCTTTTTCTATAGGAATTTCAAAACAAATCCGATCTCAGCTTTTATGTATGGGCAGCAAATGAATACAATTGTGTCCTTATGTGGACATTAATGGTAAAAGGGAACCATTCCACAGAGAGGTACTAGAGTTGGATCTAGTAAACCTACATTCTAAATTTATCTTACCTCTCACTAGTTTGTGACCTTGAGCCAGTCTTTTTCTTTTTCTGAGCCCTGGTTATATTTATGCAGGTGCATAAAAGCATTAGCCTAATATACTCTACCAATTCAGAATATTTTTTTAAATGAACAAAATAAAAAATGGGTAACATGAATGAAAATGAATTTTTTAAAAATGGTAGACTGTTTTAAAATTTTAAAGTAGCAACCCGACATGGTCAACTCTAGGAAGAAAACATGCATTTGTTATTTACAGTGAAAAGATAGATGATAAATGGTGTTAGGCTGTCCATTAGAAAATCTGCTTTCCTCCTGGATATTTTGTGACTGTTTTGTAGCAGTGCGTTGTTGTTGATTCCACAAAGCTTCAGCTGGCTAATCCTCCCAAGGTGTCCCATCTGCAGGAATCTGCAGGAGGTTCCTTAGGTGCTAATATTTCCATATGCTAATATCTGTTCAAGAGTCTGAAAGGGATTCATTGAATAGCTGAAATGCAAAAGAGGACACCGACTCTCCTCTCTGCTCTTTGTAAAGGAGATTTGTTCCTGAATTATATGTGTGGATTCTTAAATGTGTGCTAGCACTGAAGAGGCTCTCAAGTACACCAGGCTAACAAGAGCTTCGTCTTCAAAAGACAGTTCCGAGGCTCATGCACAGAAAATGACACACCTTTTCTTTTCATGAAAATGAAAACAAACAAACAAAACAGGCACAAAACTTTTACCCCATGAAGGGACCCTGAGAGCTTTAAGGCTTCTGACTTTCATGTTATAGTGGAAATAAGAGATCTTATTTTATTAAATCACTCTGTGTGCCCAGGCTGGAAAGGGAATGCTGTCCCCTGATTCATATGGAAATTTTTGCCAAGGTCACTTTCAGAGCATGAAAAATAGTAGTGGAATCTGAATTTTCAGAAGAGATGGCCCTCTCTACCACAAAAGGGTGACTTACTCTTTGCTGAGGCAGAGGGAGTATTCTGACATGACCAAGGTTCTCAGATAACATGACTCAAACATGGGCTTGCACCATGCATTAGGACCACCATGTTTTGAACAATATTGTAATTGTCCATTGATGCTTCCTTCTTGAATATAATTACACCCAACAAGAACATTGATGCTATCAATTTAATTTGGTCATTTTGAAAGCAACTTCATATTATCTGTCTCAACTATCAGTTTTTGACAGGTGAACCCAAGTTTTTTTTTCCCACTTTGTTCCCTCCCTTCTTTTCCTAATCTTAAGAAGTGAATTGTGTCGACATTAGTATCATTTTGTTCCATAAATCCTATGGTTACTGTTGTACAAAACTGTTCTCCAAGTCACACTTCTGAAGTTCAGCTGGGCTTGTTTGTGAGAGGTTATCCTAGCTGGGTTCGTTGGCTTTTTCTATTGCTTCACAGAAGAGGGTGCAGGAAGGGTCAGAATACTCCAACACAGCATCAAACAACTTCTAGCAAGTTGTATGCATAGAGCCTTCAGATCTTGTGGAAGTGATGCGAAAGACTGGTGGAGGGGAGTCTGTGAATATGGCTACGGGAAAGCCACTATTCTTTCTAAATGGTTTGGAGGTGATGCCTTCAGTCAAGGGCCTACCAACACTCCTGTAAGTTACTCCTCACCTGTGTTCTGTAAGAAGCCTAAGAAGCTTATTAATCCCCAGAATAAACTTTGGTGAAGTCAAACCTCAGTTTGTGGTTGGGACTTTAAGAAGCAGATGTGGTAAACAGTTTCACCAAGGAAGATATTTTGGCAATAGCTACAAATTTGGTAACTTTGAAGTATAATTCTCATCTTCCAAACTCAGGTCTAGTGTTGTCCTGATTGATCAGGAAGCAGGTTATATGAAGTATAGCCAGTGTGTTTATTAAAAATTAAGAAAGAGTGAATGCCGAATTTTTTTTTGAGAGCATTGATTAGGTACTTGGAGCCAGTATCAACTCATTATTTTAAAGAGCTGATAACCCTGATAGTTAGTCCCAAAGGAGCAACTGAAACTTGCTAAGCATCATTTCATTTTATTGCCCTTGGTAACTTGGAGAACCCAGTAAAACCAATGATCTTCCATCTCCTTTGTCCATATGAGATTTATCTAGGTTCAAAAGACTGACACATTTAAGCAGGCATCATAAATCTTGGATATTCTTAGTCACAGCCAAAAAAGTAGACCCCATCAGACGAGCCTAAAAAAATCAGTAAATAGGATTTGTTCTGCCTGTTTCCTTAAGCAATGTATTGCAGCAGCTATTGACTGCTTAGCAAGGTTTATTGATCCGTGAGATCTAATGTGGCAAAATATGATGAGGAGCTTAGTTCTGCTTCTTTCGCATTTATCTCATGGAAACAAATATGCTTTACCTATTTGCTGAAGTACACACACACACACACACATACACACACACACACACACACACACACATACACACACACACACCACCACCACCACCACCACACCAGCATGCATACACACATGCACAAGCTTATACATGTACACACTGCACAGATATATATGCACTCCAAAGGTGTATATGCACACACAAACACACACACATGTACATACACATATAAAACATCAACATGCAAACATATATGCATATGCTGCTCAGACACTTACATACTCCAAAGGTGCACACATACATACATACACACACACACAAACACACACACATACTAACAAAAACATACAATAAACATACACATATTTGTTCATAGCCTAGTTCATGTCTCCTACAGTCATACAATACATGAAAACTTATAAATAACTTTTCACTTTTATAGTTTATAATCAGAGCCCGAATGACATCAATTATATCTCAAAGACTGGTGCATTGAAAATGCTGCCTAATGTCTTAACTTTTTTTGTGAAATGACGTAAATCTCCCTCAGAATTGTTTGAGGTTTAAATTCTTCATACTTAATAAAATCCAACTTTAATAGAATTTACATGCAGAAAGAGTCTCTAAAAATTAAGATTCTGAAAAATTAAAATCATTTTTGTGGTATCTTTCTCGTATACTAAAAGCCTTAACATACCACTGACTTTCCTTCTTAACAAATGGCATGGCCTTCTTAATGGGAAAAGGATGCCCAGAAAGCTATGTACCTAGAGCTGAGAATCATAAAAACCTTCTCTATAAATGTCCTGGTCTGTTTTTAGAATGTTCCTTCTTGTTCAGACAAGGATGAGGCACGGCATGGTGTTGCTAAGCAAAGCCAATTTGAATCACTAGGTAAAAGACTGAACATTATGAACATGTGCTTGGTGAGTTCTGAGTCTATACATGTGAGGCAATTGACTTCTAATCTCTTTCCACACTATTACCACTTCAGCTGTGGCTCATGATAGCCACAAAGGTGCCTCTGATCTGGCTACTTGTTTCTTTGCCAGTTCTTGCCAGCATACAGGACCTTCCACAGCAGAGCCATCCAAGCTTATCCTTTCTCTACAGCCACCGAGATGCTCTCCGCAGCATCTTCATCACCACTTCATGGACTCTGCCCTGAAGCTCTGTTAACCTTATCAAGCTCAATGGACGTTGCTATGGTAGTGTTGTGTAAGAAACTGCCACCCTTGCATTCCAAGGGAGTTTGTTTTAAGTTAATGAGTTCCAGTTTAAACTAAAATCTAATAGTGCAGTCAAGTGTAAAGTGTTACAGGCATGTGCGTATCTGGTGCTGCAGATTTGCTAGGCTTCTGATTTCATTCATGAGTGGCCACTAGTAATACATCTTTTCCTGCATTCACACATGGTGCATGTGCTTTATGGTGTCTTCCTGATGCAACCAGAGGCTCGGCTCGGTTGCCCTCTCCTTTACTCTACCTAAATCAAACACTCCCAGATCAGTGGACAGACGTGCAAGAGGAGCTTTTGGAAGGATCAGTCTGTGCATGACACGCTATGCATAGATGTGCAGAAACTTTTCAGGAACAGGCATCATGACTGCACTGCACCTATTGAGCTGCTTAAGGTACACTCACGTTTCCAGTTTCAACAGTGAAATGAACTTTGTATCATGTTAAGAAAATGTAAGGGATTTCAATCTATCATTTGACACATTTGGGCTCAGTCTGGAAGACATTCCTTTCATATTAGTCGTGGTAGCAAAGGCTAGGAATATCCACAGTGGGAAATCGTAGGAGAGCCCTCCCTGCAAACATACATTAAAACTGAGCGTTTCTTGATAACTCATCCTGAGGCTGGATTTTTTTTCATTAATCCCGTAACTTATAAGATATTACTGCATTTGTCTCCTCAAACAATTTTCTCAGTTCAATATTTTAATTTTGTATAGTCATGGAGACCAGTTAACTAAATAATTTTCTTCAAAAAAACACAATAGTCTCTCGTGACAAAACTAGAAGTTTTCAGTTTTAATTTTTTGTCATCCATGTGTTGTTTCTCTTAAGCTGCTTCTTCTTCTTCTTCTTCTTCTTCTTCTTCTTCTTCTTCTTCTTCTTCTTCTTCTTCTTCTTCTTCTTCTTTTTCTTCTTCTTTTCTGGTATTAGTTTGTTAGACCTGGGCCCATTAGAATTTCCTTATCTGTTTTCTGTTTGTTTGTTTGTTTATTTGTTTTTGAGACAGGATCTCTCCACAAAGCACTGGAACTCACTATGTAGACCAGGCTGACAGAATGCACGAAGAGATCTCCCTGCCTCTGCTTCCAGAGTGCTAGGATTAAAGGCATGCACTACCAGGACCAGGAGTCTGTATATCTTTTAAAAATAAATGTTACTTAGTCTATAGGTTGAAACAAGTATATTTTCTTACGTATTTGGTATCTTGTGTATTTGAAAATAGCTTTCTTTTGTTTTTGTTTTGCTTACTTATTTATTTTCACACAGGTTCTCACTATGTTGTCAAGCATGACCTGAACTCTCTTTGTAGACTAGGCTGGCCTTGATCTCAGAGATATCTTCCTGTCTCTGCCTCAGGAGTGCTGGGATTAAAGATATGTGCCAATCCACATAGCTTATTCTTGCCATATAGGAAGCAATATTAAAGAATTTCAACTGGTGTAAGAAATTTTAAGTTACTTTTATTCTTAACATAAAAGGAAGAAATACTTTTTATTGGTATTTCTACATTGGTTCCTAACCTTTAACTCTAAGTAGCTTAGTTAATACATTTGCATAGTAATTAAAAATCTGTGAAGATTAAAGAATCTTAAATCCATGGTGGAGTTAATGGGATACATGAACCATATCAGAATGTAAATATCATTTTTTTTCTTGTCAACTAAAGAAAAAATAAAAGTAGAAAATATTCAGTAAACTTGGGTTTCTTAGAGCTGTACTAGTATGCAATAATTCACACATTGGTTTATCCAAATTAAGCAAAAAAATTGTTTTGCAATTTACCCGTTGGGTAAAGAGAACATATTTTTTTCCAAAAGTAGACCCAAATTGCTGTCAACAAAAGACTTATTTTACTTTTGCATTTGAAAAAATGTTTTGCTTTTCTTTTGTACTTATGTCTAGTCAAAGTGTTCCAGAGAAATTTCTTAAAACCATGAAGATTTTCACATAGAAGTCTTCAGAATAGTCTTTACATACAAACAATTTTGCCACTAACAAATGAGACTGACTTGACTGGATGAACTCACTTTGCATAACATGGCCCGCCTCTGTAAGTCATGTTTAGATGAACTGCCCTGCATAAGCATGTCTGGATCCATTGACAAATATTGACACATGGTACTATAACCACTCTTTAATGAGCACTTGCTCTGGTAAGGTCTTAAAATGGCATACATTTTCTCATTTAAAAAATAATTAACAATTCTGATAGAAAACCCAAGTTCAGAAGACAAATCTAATCCTCTAAAGCTAATGCATATCATAAAAAGAGGACACTAGTTTGACTTAATGAAAACATGTTTGAGATGACTGAAAATCAGAGTTGTATGTAGACATTAAACATGGCTGAGAACTGGGTGCAATGTTCCATGCTTGTAGTCCCAGCACTCATGGAGGAAGAGTCTAGGTGATATCTGTGAGTTCAAGGCCAGCCTTATCTACAAAGAGAGTCCTGGATAGCTAAGCTACACAGAGAAACCATGTCTCAAAAAACATAGCAAAACAAAGCAAACAAAAACCAACCAACCAACCAACAACAACAACAAAAAAAAAAATCCATGGCTGAGATACCTGGGTGAACTCAGAGGACCAGAATGTAAAGGGCCATGCATGTCTCTCCTAGGACAGTATCCTATGGTGCATGTTTAGTGATCAGCACATTTCCCTCAAGTGTCTGTACATGCATATGCATCCAGTTTGTGAACAAAGCACATACAACCCCCATTCTACCCTATGAACATATACAGGGGGAGGTAATCCCCCTCAGGAACAGTCATAGGGGAGGGGAATAAAAGGAAAATGGGGGGGGGAGGGAAGAATGGGAGGATACAAGGGATGGGATAACCATTGAGATGTAACAAGAATAAATTAATAAAGGAGAAAAAAAACAAAACAAAAAATGTATTTAACAGATACACATTAACCATTTGCTCTAGAAAAGACACAATGTTAGGAGGTAAAAACATGAACAAGTCTGACCAGATGTCTGTCTGCCTGATATTTTTCCTAGTGTAGGACAGTGGCAATATCAAGTCAACATGCAAATAAAATCCGACACAATATTCTGTGAAAACAAAACAAAACAAAACACGCATGACATGACGGTATGACTAAGGGATGGAGGAAACCGTCTCAACAAGGAGATGGCTTCTCAGAGGCTTCATGTAAGCTGGGCTAGGAGGGGACAATAGGGATGCCCTTCAGAAGACGTGAGGAAAAGTGTCAGCACAGTGGTCAGAAACCAGCAAACACATTTATAACCCTTGAGGCAAATGTCAGCTGTTGAACACATCACTGAGCTCCCTGGAGCTGTAATCATGAAATCCTGCAATGAAATTGCACTTAGCCGAGATTTCTGGCAGGGGAAGGATACAACACCACAGAAAACATCTGTTTTCTCACCTCAGATGCAATGTAGCTCGACAATGCCTGACTCTGAAAGAATTTGGTTTGGGGAAAGCAACAAAAGACTGCAAAAGCCAATCTTTGCAACACTCTGGGTCATATTCAGTCCTGGTGTGTGATTTCGGTGCACTTTCTACTGATGGTCATTTTTGAGTTTTATACGATACTTGGTTGTAGGAGGCAAGAGATCCAAGGTACTGGAATGATGAAAATCAATGTAGACTACCAGATGACACCTGACAGGCCATGATCACAGGATGAGAGAGGAGGTCGCCATCTGGCCTAGGGGAGGGGAAAGGATGAAAGAGGGAGGAAACAGGGAAAGGGAAGATACAAGTGAGGGGACAATAATCAAGATGTAATCTGAATAAATTATTTAAATAAAAAAATAAAATCAATGCTCATTCAAGTTAAACATCTTTGATTATTTTAGTTTTGAGATTCTAATATAACTACATCGTTTCTCCTGTCCCATTCCTCCTTCCATCTTTGCTCTATTTCAAATCCATGTTCTTTTTTCACTGCTATGACATACATGCATATATACGTACACACACACACACACACACACACACGTATATATATATATATATATATATATATATATATATATATATATATATATATATACATACGTATACATATATGACCTACTTGATCTATATTATGTTATTTATATTTATGTCCTAGGCGCAACCATTTGGTATTGACTAACCAATTACTTTTCTCTTCACTGGACAAGACCATTTCTCTCACTCTAGAATTCCTTAGTTGTCTGTAGTTCTTCGTGTTGACTTTAGGTCTTCTGGGCTTTCACTTGGCCATTTTGGCAAGTTTATTGGTGTCATCCTTGCTCAGTTCATGATAAATGTATTTAATTTTTTTTTTTTTTAGTTTAGTTTAGTTTTTTTGAGACAGGGTTTTTCTGTGTATTTTTGGCTGCCTGGACTCATTTTGTAGGAAACACAATGATCTGCCTGCTTCTGCCTCCTTGAGTGCTGGAATTACAGGCCACTGAGCCTGGCCATATTTTTCAATTTTAAAGTGGAATTATCTTGTGTTGTTAATAACAGTGTGTGTGTGTGTGTGTGTGTGTGTGTGTGTGTGTGTGTGTGTGTGTAGTGTGTGTGTGTCTGTGTGTATGTGTATGTATGTGTATTGAATTGTGCTTTTCAAAATTCATGAGCTGAAATCGTAGTTCTCAGTACCTCAGAATATAACCTTAATTAGAAATAAGGTCCTTTGAAAAAGAACTAAATCCAACTAAAGGGAGATGAAGCCATAATACAATGCGTTAGTCTATATCTTGAGTGTAACTACTAGGAAGAGATGATGTGATGAGAGGTTTGAGAACTACTTAGAAGTTAGAATCAGACAGGAATGTGTTTAGTAAATGTAAACAAATGATGCATTTGGTACTGTAAATACAGATATCAGGATGGCTGTGTGTTAAGTACAGAGCTGATACTAAAAAGAGGACAAATTCACTCGTTGATGAAGGCAGGTAAGAATTTTTGAGACTGTGATGACTGAGCTGTTTTACCCCAGGGTATAGAAGTGGTGCAAACGCTTCTCAGATGCAAGAAAGCATTTGGCTGCTATGTCAGGTACTAAAACTGAAGGTGATATTCATGGATGTATATGTCAATTGAAATTGGAGTATAATGTACACAGAACAAAATCATTGTAGCAATATAACTGTCAAGTGATTTTACGATGCAGGATACTGAGTTGATTAAAATCAGTTCTTACTCAAGTTAATAGTATATTTATATTAAACATCTATGAGTATATATATATTTATTTATTTGCTTATTGATTGGCTGCTGAGCATAAGACACGGGACTTGTTTGTGATAAACATTCAGTTTTCCATGAGGATAGAAGACTGGTTTTCATAGTTACAACATACTTTGTAGATGGTATTTTAATATTGGTTTCTCAGGTACATTAATCAGAATAAATTTTATATGCAGTGTAAAATTTATTAGTTTGAGGGTAATTCAGAGTGAGCAAAATAAGGAAGATCTAGTGCTCCATTTATGTAGTGTTGCCTCATTTCTTTATATAGCTATCTATAATGGAATTAAGTATTACTAGTTTAAAACAGAGAAGCAGAGCTTCTTCAAAGAGAGAATAGCTTAGAGGAAATTAGGTTGTTCTGGTAAATTAACTCCACTTTACTTGCACAGCACTGGGGGTACAGATTTTCATGGCTTATTTTTCTAATATTAGCATAGTGCTTTGTACTTCTGAAATCATGGGCGAAGATGACCATCTATGTGACATGTACAACTAATTAATACTACACAGAGAGAATACTTCAGCCTACGCTCTTATGAAATGGTGTCAGGACAAAATACATGGTACTTAGACCTTTGTCTAGCCAGCTACAGGCTGCTTAATTGTGTCTACTTCATGGCAATAATATCTGCCTGATGTCTTTTCAGAAATTTCAGCACTTCCTTTTCCTTAATGGAAATGCAACTTGAAATTACTTCCAAAAGTCTTTTGTTATTTCCTCTTCGCCGTTAAAGTGAGATTTTGAGAGGAGGACTTTGTGTGGAAGGACAGGGACTAAGTACGGTTTTGGCGTTAAAAGATAGTGTGGTACTCAGATATTGTTAGAGAAATTGGTCTCTAATCACATCCCCTACCTCTCCAGCATCATTATAGAATGGGGACAATATTGGCATACCTGTTAACATGTCTTCATTACGTGCTACTTATCCTCCCCTCTAGACTGCAATTTTTGTATCAGCGTGTTTCAGGTGCCTAAAATACTTCTTTAAACACCCCAAGTTTTTAATAATAAGTATTGTGTATAAGTTATTTAATACAATATATATGGTTACCTATTGTTTCACATTTTTCTAACATTTGTCACTGCTCTTATGAAGCCATCCCGGTGATGATGAATTTTATTGTCTGTGATGACTAATGCTGTCAAGCACTCCTATGTATTTAATATATAGGACTTAGAGCTGGTAATACAAAAAATAGCTCACCTTGAATGTCGGGTGGTTTTGACTTATGTATTTTTAAAGAAGCTAGAGACAAGTCTCATGGGGGTATAACCATTGCCATGCAAATAATAAAAATAATAACTGAGATATTTGATTGGAATATAAAGTGAATAATTAAGTAACTTAACAATAAAAGGGGTAATGGGATAAATATGATCTAATACATTACATATATATGAAATCGTCAAAGAATAAAAGTACTTTTAAAAGAAAAAAAAAGTATTTACTAGGGAAACATTTTCCCAAATGTGTAACGATGTACTATGTAAGGATATACCTTGAAGTTATCAATATTGGAAGATAAAATGAAAAGAATGTTAAAATGCACACCATCTAATAAGAACACTGATAACAACTTCAATTTAGTAAGTCCTCTGTAGATAACAAAGCACCATTTCATGATGGAGAAGAAATTTAAACTGTAGCTGAACTTTAAATCATAACAAAGTAGAATCACAAAATGGTCATAAATTGCTCATATTTGTCTTCTGGAAGGTTATGTGGCAATGTTTGACAGCAATGATGATTAAGTCATAGGTTATAATTGAGTAATTCCCTATTTATCCATTCATTCATGCTACCTGTCACTCTTATGGATAGTTTCTATAGAATATCAATACGTGCCTTTGAATTTTGACAAAAGTAAAATTATAAACAAAGTCAATTGAAAAATTACTAAGTAATGAGATGCTAGTATGTAGTTGTTTTACAGTTCTGAGTGACTCATTACTTTAATCTCCCTAAAGGTCCTCTAGAGAGAGTGATGTGGAAACCACAGATAGGAAAAAGGAATCAGAGATTCCATAACCTTCACAAAGTGCAGTCACACGAATAGTAAAGAGTAGCCTAAATGATCGTGCTTGTATCTCTTCAGTTTGACTGATGTGTTTACATACCCTTCCCAAGAAAGAATCTTTTGTTTCCAAACAGGCCAGTAGTCTGTTTCCATCAATGATTTAGTATATCTGAACTTCCTATGTGGTTGAAGCAATGGGCTGGACTTTCATGATGTCTAGTAAGGGATGGAAGTATGAAGTCCACTTGACTAGAGACAACACCATGAGCAAATAATAACACTGGAGCAAGGAAGTGTGCCAGTTTATCTGCTTCAATAGTCTACATTTTCCAACTGATTATATAAGAGACAAAGAAAGGGCAGTGCAAAAATTCTTATGTGTTGGCATCCACTGAGATCAAACATGTTTTCTTTTGACTACCATTCTTCCTTGTAAAGGTGACTTTGGCTTTGATTTGGCTTAGAGCATGGTTCAAACATCACAGATATTTTCAGAGAAACCTCCCATTTGTGACCATAATTTGAATCAAAGAATCTTGAAAACCGTTTAGCCCCTGGAGTATAGAATCCGTTATTTTGAAATGTTGGCATTATATTTCTTGAAGGACCTTTTCTAAAGAGGATATTTATTGTCTTGGAAGAAAGCAATCTTCAGATTTTTAAAAAGAGAAATAAATCATAGAAAATCCTTTTAAGTATGTGAGACACAAAGCTCTTTTTGAATGACATTAAAATATTCAGTTTCCAATTGTTTTATTGCTTTATTTCTTCTTGTGAATTTTTGTTACTAAGCTGAAGCAGTGCCTTGTTATTGTTCTAGTACTGAGAGGTGACACCATGACCAAGACAATTTAAAACAAAAAGTATTTAATTGGTTGTTTGTTGTTGTTTTGTTTTTGTAATGACATAATTTTAAAATTAGTTTTTTGAGACAGGGTTTCTATGTGTAGCCTTAGCTTTCTTGGGCTCAGTCTGTAGACCAGGCTGGCCTCAAACTCGCAGAGATCCACCTGCCTCTGCCTCCCAGAGTGCTGGGATTACAGCCATGCCCACCAAGCGTGGCTTTTAAATGGGTTCCCACTTACAGGTTTAGAGGGTTTGTCCATTCCTATCATGGTGGGAGGTGTGATGGTAGCAGGCAGGCATACCAGCGGAGCAGTAGCTGAGAGCATGCATCATGATCTGTAGGCAGGAGAAAGAGTACTAGTGGGCCAACCTTCTCATTTTGAAACCTTCAAGCTCACCCAAAATTGTTCATCTTCTACCACAAGGCTACACCTCCTAATCCTTCCTCAACAGTCCAGCAAATGGGAGCTGAACACTTTCTGACATAAGCCTATGGAGTCTACTCTCATTCAAACTACTACAAGTAGAATTTGATTCTTTTTTTTTCTATATTACTTTACACACACAAGTAGGATTTAAATTCATATAGACATCATAATGAGTGAATGCTTTTCAAAAGCATATGATATGGATCTTAAGAAAATTTAATTTAAAATAACATTTTTCAAATAAACCATTTCCAATTTTGAATCTAAACATACCAGAAAAGGAAAACTGATTAAAAAAAAACTTGGTAAGATTTATTTTTGTTTTACTTCCCATACACACATGGATTATAATGGAATGTATCCTTATTGTTTGAAAATTTTAGGGGCTGGAGAGATGGCTCAGTGGTTAAGAGCACTGTCTACACTTCCAAAGGACCCGGGTTCAATTCCCAGCACCCACATGGCAGCCACCACTGTCTGTAACTCTAAGATCTGACACCCTCACACCAATGCACATAAATTAAATAAAAATATTTTTTAAAAAAGACAGAAAAATTTAAACATGCACATCTTGCCTCCCTCCAACCCCCTAGTCCTTGCTCAGCATGTCTTCTTTCCAATTCCACGTCTCTTCTTTCATTTTTATAACCCACTGAGTCCAGTTAGTGCTGTCTGTCTGTGCATGGGTGTGCGGCCACTCACTGGGGAAGGAACAGTGACCTTCCCTCACAGAGAAGCCATCAGTTGCCAAAAGCTCCTCAGTTAAGGGTGGGGCACCGGGGGGCGCTTACCTCCCTCTGTGCTGGGATGTTTAATTGGATTGATCATGAGCAAGTAACCTCAGGTTCTGAGAGTTCCCATGAGAAGCAGCTCTGTCCTATCCACAGGCTTTTGGATTGGGCTTTGTGATAAATGGCCACGGGATGCTGCCCTGCTGGCTTTTGATTTCTTAAAATAGTTCTTTTTTTTTTTTCCTCAAATAAAGATAGCAAATGGAATTCAAAGCCTGAACATTATGTACTACCAAGAGAATTATCAAGTAGGTCACATAGAGCAAAATTTATGCTCACTAGAGTGTACCATTCACATTTACGTCTACTTCCTATAGAAAAATAAACTTGTTCTTCATTTCCAAGCCAATATTGCAGATGTCTTCATGCATTTTATATGCACATACATACACACACACATAATCACAGCAGCAGGCATATCATTGACATGATAATGGTAAATGAAATCACCAAAGACATATGTTCCATGTCAAAGCTAGAATGCTGTGTGAAATGTTGAATTGATAATGATAGTCTTGCTTCATCTCTAATAAATACAATCTAGTGATACTAGCAAAAGTTTTTGCATGCATCCTCAAATATAGACCATGTTAGAGTAGCGTGTAACAATTTATTAGTTTAAATAATTGTTTTTCATTGGCTTTTATTGCAGTGAATAGACACCATGACCATGGCAACTCTTTTTCTTTTTTTTCTTTTTTTTTCTTTTTTTCTTTTTGAAAGAGGGTTTCTTTGTGTAGCCTTGGCTGTCCTGGACTCACTTTGTAGACCAGGCTGGCCTTGAACTCACAGAAATCCACCAGTTTCTGCCTCCCAGAGTGCTGGTATTACAGGCATGTGCTACCTTGCACAACTTAGCAACTCTTATTAAAAAAAAAATAAACTAATGGGGCTGACTTACAGTTTTGGAGGTCATGGCAGGAAGCATGGTAGCGTGCGGGCAGACATGGTGCTGCAGAAGGAAGGAGCTGAGACTGAGAGCTCTACATCTTGATCTGCACGCAGCAGAAGAAGACTGGGTGCCATACTGGGTGAGCTTGAGAATAAGAGACCTCAAAGCCTGCCTCAACAGTGACCCATTTACTCCAACAAGGTCACACCTATTCTAACAAGGTCACACTTCCTAATAGTGCCACTCTCTATGGCCAAGCATTCAAACACATGAGTCTATGGGGGCCGTGTCTCTGGAAACCCCCACATTATGTTAATTATGTGTACTTCTGTCACCAGAATAGTACAGTGAGTGCTTAGCTTAGTGGTTCTCAATATTCCTAATGCTGCCACCCTTTAACACCTCATATTGCAACCCTTGTAGAGTGGTGAGCTCCAAACAAAAATTATTTTGTTACTACTTAATAACTCTAAATTTGCTACTGTTATGAATTGTAGTGTAAATATTTGATATGCTATCCCTAAAAGAGTCGTAACCCAGAGATTGAGAACAGTTGGCTTAGCTCCAGTAGGCATATGATTCTTTGCATCTTATACTGTGAATATAAGAGAACATTTAGTGCCTTCAGAGAAGGATTGCTGCATCAAGAGGAGATTTATAAACCAAATAACTTCAATATTAGCAAGTATATTAAGGTAAAATATATTACTATTTCAAGAGCTGTTAAATTTATGTTGAAGTGGTCAAATACCACAGAAGTATACAAAAATTAAGTTTCTATATACAATCAATAACCAATTAGAATGATACTAAAGGACATCAGTTATTCATATGAAAAGCCAATTCAATTTTAATGACACAATCATATGCTTGTAAAGGAAACTTGGGAGTCTTTTCTGCCAAGGAGCTAATAATGAAAGCTAAGTAAACCATTTAATTTAGTACAAAAGGCAGCATTTAAAATCAATGGGGAAAATACGAACTACTTAAAGTAATGTCTCTTTATTTAAATTTGAATTTAATAAATTAAATAATTTTTCACACATATCTTTTTGCAGAATTGGGGAAATATCTCTTTAAGCAAACTGTTATCGATAATACAAATCAGCAATTTATCAATGAAGAGAAAGAGAATACTTGAAAAGGGCTTTAATAGAAAACAATAGCGAATTTGCATTGAGAACCTCAGTAATACTGAGTAGAAAGTCATGAATCATTGAATTTAATGTCATGGGTAAGGGCTTTAGATGCTCAAGTATCCCTCTAGTCTCATTTAAGTATATGTAACGTTATGTTTGTACTTCTAGATAAGTAGCTGGCATGCTCATGTCAGACACAGTGAAATGATGCTGTTGTCACTAGTACCATTATAAGCTTCTTTACCTTTCCCCCCATGAATTACAAGATCAATAGTTAATGGTATTTGATTAATTTTGCTGCCCTGGCTAAATATTTTTTAATTCTCCTTACCTTGTTTTTATTCTTATATTTATTTTTTAACATTTTTATTTTTTACAAAGACATTTATTTATATTGTTACATATATCTACAATAAACTACCTATGGCAGGACGAACGATGACACAATCAGGAATTATATAAATGTTACATTCTTAGTGTTTTGGCTATCTGTATTTGACAGCCTTGAAGAAAGCATCTTTCCTATCTTGTTGCATCTAAAATTCTGATTGTAAATCAGCCTCCATCACATCTTGTCATTATCAACTTAAAACATCTATCTAGACCTAAAAATATATTAACCCATAAACAACTAAGCTCCATTGTAAAACTAAGCTACCTCGTCTTCAACTCCATCAGAGACTTGAGAAGGAATAAACTTGATTATCTGAGTATACAGGGAAAAAATTTTTAATGACCGTTTCCATTTTATAATGCTGGCCTCATTGAAGCATTCCGATTTTATGTAGAAATGAGGAAGAAATTATGGCTTGTGATTCTGTTAGGAGCCCTTTCAGAATGGGAAATATTTCTAGAGTCATAAGGAAAAGTCCCCAATAGGTAGGATGAGTAGTGTCAGTAGGTAAGAGCACACACTATGCAAACATGACGATGCTCTCTTCTTGAAGACTTCCATTACTCTCTTAAATGGTGGGCAAGGTAGGGAATAGTCTTCCTAAACTCAGTATTTTGGTAGGAAAGAGTCACATCCCTAAGGCAGGCCTACTGACCAAGCATTCGAAAGAAAATGTGAGGCCCATGGTCACTGAGAGAGGATATCAAGGTAATAAGGTAAAGAGTAATAGACCAGGACACCAGGCACCAGGAATCTTTTTCAAACTTCATCCAGTGCCTGTACACCCACAGACACACACAGACACAGACACACACACACACACACACACACACACACACACAGAGAGAGAGAGAGAGAGAGAGAGAGAGAGAGAGAGAGAGAGAGAGAGAGAGAGAGAGAGAGAGAGAGAGAAGGAAATGGCTGGCAGAAATGGTTGACTACAATTTAGAGAAAGACTCAGATGTAAAGATTTCTTCTTTTTAAAATTAATTTTTAAATGAATAATATGAACAGTATGTATGTGAAAAAGGTATCTTGTTCTAGAGGCAAGAGAATGTCTTAATGAAAATGCAGTAGAACTATGCTTTACATTCTGCTAACTCTGACTAGTCAGTACTCAGAAGTTCCTTACTCCCACTGCTTGCATTTGAATTTAGATACTCATATCTCCTATGTCCACAATCTTAGCAGAGTTATTTACCTAATCTCTGATTTTCTCACTTTTGAGAAATCAACGTTATGGCAATATACAACCAGTGAGGCTGTTAATGAAAATGAAATTGTATAACTTAAATTATAAATTGGCTGACATGAATACATGGTAAGAAATAGTTTATGTTCTTGTTTTACATCTTTTTCTTCTTGTGGTAAAATATTTTAAAATATTTATACATAATTTTGAGTATCATTTGGTGCTTTTGCATTAATCCATGATGGATAGTTTATGCCAAAACTGAGCTGATCCTCTATGCATGGAAGAAACTGTGATTAGAAATTCCATTACATATGGCCTTGTCACTCAGCAGCCATCCATCCTTAACACCAATCATCTGTTTGTTTGGATAAAGATGATTGCTTCATTAGAGTTCATGGCTCAGCTATCAAATGATGTCTTGGGTTTATTTAGAAGGCATCTCTGGTCTCTAATAATAATATGTGTATCTTTTACCATAGAGTAAAAGTATAGTCACTTAATGTAACAATAATGTAACAAAATAATGACTTTTACAACAACCATTAACCTGACTCATGTAGTTCTACTTACTCTTTTCCAAACTCCTCCACTATATATATATATATATATATATATATACATATATATATATATATATATGTGTGTGTGTGTGTGTGTGTGTGTGTGTGTGTGTGTATGTGTTACTATCTTATAGTGATCTGTAAATATTTTGTTCTGAAATCAACTCTATAAAGTTAGTAATGAAAACCAGATAAATACGTTTTGCTTTAAACTGGAGCAAACCTTTAACAGGTGCTATGCATACTGAATGGATTAGAGAAGAATTTATAATAGAAATTAATTTTTTTCATTTGGGGATAATAAAATAATAATGGTAATGCACAAAACCCAGCCGTTCAGCCTACTGGGAGATTTCCTTAAAATGTTCTGTGATCAAAAGCCAATAACGATAAACTAGTTATAGGGGATAATCTTTTAGAACCATAAAGGTTTTATAAGCAACTTTTTAACCACAGCACACACTCATACAATGATTTCTTGCAAACCTGTTGCAACTGAGGTGGCACAAGAATGAATGTAAGCAGTAAGAAGAGTAGACAGTAGTGACAGGAAGATGTACATTCTTCCTCAAAGAGTTAGAGGGCAAAGCTCACTGCATCTAACATCTACTTCTGGCGCTCAACCTACATGCCCACATAAATATGAGACTTACAGGATCTCTTGATGCTACTGCTACCATAATGCCTAAAGTTCTATAGAAGAAAGTTTAAGAAAAAAGAAGAAGAAGAAGAAGAAGAAGAAGAAGAAGAAGAAGAAGAAGAAGAAGAAGAAGAAGAAGAAGAAGAAGAAGAACTACAAGTGAAAATATAAATCAAAGTATCCAGATGCACCCTCCACAATTGATCCCAATCATTGTGACACTGAATGCAGTAGTGTTATTAATAGAAAGAGTGTTGTAGAGGAATAATGGTGAACTTATTCATCTTTCAATGGCTCAGTTATTCACATTCATAAAAAACATATTGGAAATGCTCAAATGCATTTAATTATATAGCCTTGCTTAGTGCTTCCGGTTCTTTCAGCATTTTTAACCTTTGTCACAGAACATCTATACTCACTGAATTTTCTGTCTTAGTAATAAGCTCTTCTTTCAAATGAAGAGCATTAAAAATGTGGGAACATGTGAGTATTTGAAGATACCAATTGGGAGAATTCTCTCCTTTATAATTTCCATGTGTTTAGCCAACACATTTTTATTGAGTATCTGTTAGCCATCAGCGAGTCTTTTATGTGGTATTTTGCTGTATCTTCTGAGCTACTTTGTAAATTGGACATTATTTTTACAGGTAATAAAATTAGGAGCATAGACAATGAGCTCAAATTTATGCAATTGAAAATGAGCAGACTTAAGTCTGTGTTCTAATCCAACTGTGCTCTGCTGAGTCCTTCCTGTGTTGGCTGGTAGTCAAGAGACCCCATGAACTTTTCTCACATGTAAAGACCTATTGCCCAAATTTCTACTTGCCTCCATATACTAAAAATGTATTTGTTTATTTTTTCTTGAATAGTTTTAGTTAAATATTAGCAAGGGGCAATTACAGCAGTGGGAAAATGAAGTTTATCCCCACAACTGTTATCATGTGGTCTAGTCCAATTGGACCCATTTTATCATGTTGGGAAATATATCAAAAGTGATACTTTGTCTAGGAATGCAGTGTGTATATGTACCTGCACATGTGCATATGTTATGTTGTGTATGTGTGTGTTTACTCGATGCCTTCAATTAAATTCAATTGTCTCCTAATAAATGTTTTTTATTTGCATATAAGCCTATGCACCATAGTGCATGTCTGGTTCTTGTGGCCAGAGGAAGGCTTTGTATCTTCTTGGGAGCCATCATATGGGTACTGGGAATTTACCTCAGGTCCTCTGTAAAAATAATCAGTACTGTTAACCACTGGTCCATCCCCCCTGGCCTTGTCTCCCAATTGGAAAGCAAAGAGCAAATCATGAAAAGGGTTTATCAAGGAAAATGCATGAAAAGCATGTTCATTATCTGCAGGATTACTAAGGTATATAGTCCTAGAAAAAAAAAAAGTTAGTTCCTTAATATTTGTACAACCTAAGAAGAGAATGTGGATTTAAAAGAAAAACATAGATCTGGCTTGACATGATTCGAGGAACAAGCCAGTCTTTTTGCTGAAAAAGCTCAGCTTTCTTCTTGAAATTTTTGATAAGGAATTCTCTTATGCCTGAATTCAAAACAAACAGTGACCCTTGAGGTGTGTTTTCTGTGTTCAATGATTTTCAAAATTATTTATGTGAGGTAGTTTATCACACTGACCTTCTAGCACTTTGGAAGACAGTAGAGTGCCAGCGTCAAGCTGATGATTTTCTGGAATAAATTATTTATGATCTTCACAGATGGAGGAGGAGTCTTGAAAAGATAGGACTGAATGGGAAGAAAAAAGTGTCTGCCTATTTTAGAGTTGCATAATGAAAGTCAGTGAGTTAATGTATAAATTCAGGCATTACACAGCTGACTTCACATGCCACGACTGAGTGTTCTTCAATCAATATGCAGTCCTTCAAACTAGCCTGTTGTAAGCTTTGGCAAAGGCGTTGTGTTGTGGCTGCCTGAACCTGGCTAGAGTGTATCATAGATGCTATCAAACTCTCTTTCAGTGATGTGTGTAGGGGATTAAAATGCAATCCATCACTATTGACAAAGTGCTTTCAGGTGCGTGTTTTCAAGCCACATGGAGTCTCTAGTGAATATATTTTTGGTTTTATAGACTGTTGAATTGTGGTTGATAAAGGGAGCATGTCAAACTGAGGGTTCTGATGGCAGGAATGATGGCTTTTGTCTTATGATGCCTCTTTCCATCTAAGGACTCTGGTTTTATTTGTATCTTTCAAACCGAATAGTCATACATATCCTTCAAAGTTTAGTGTGGATCTGCTGGTGAGTACATTAAAGTGATCCAAATATCACGGACTTGCCATGTAAGTGGACAAAACCAAAACAGAACATAAGCAGGCATCTGTAAAATGGGAATGCCTTGCCTCACTAAACAAAATGATCAGGTATTGCTTTGGTTTCAGACATTGCTAATATAGCATCTAGAGGTGCTTGAATGATCTTGTCTGCAATCAGTTCAATCAGCCTTAATTTTTGACTGTATTTTATCTTTTCTCTTTATTCCTAGGCAGTTGTTTTTCAAGGGTTTCCCTTCTCTTTAAAAGATAAAAGTCCCCAGTCTACAAAGCAAAACACCTATTCCACATTCCTAGACCAAGAAAATGTGAAGTAGAGATTTACCAACCCACGTTGAGTGATATGAACATGTCTGAGCCCAGAGGATGACGTAATCTAGCGGGGTCCATCTCATTTCAATACCTAGCTGAGGCTGTCATTTTCTTAAGGAATTCTTTGGATGGCTACATCCAGAAACAGAAGTAAAGTAGACACACACATAATGGACACTGGGCCTCCTTTTAGATCCGAATTTCTGTGTATATTGAGTATTTGACACCTGTAACTAGAAAATATGAACCAGGATTACAGAAATCCAGAACTTTTGAGCACCCAAATGATGCCATGAGGACAAAATTTTGTCCCTCACTATAGATGACACGAAACTGTTAAAACATAGAACTAAGGGTGATGATTCACAGCTGAATCCTCAGAGTCAGGAGACTGAGACAGGAAGGTCATACCTTCTGCATGAGATGGACGCAAATATTAATGGATTTTGTGTCTTAAACCCAAATCCCTCTGACCAAAAGTATTTTGGGTTAATAATAGTCAGTTTGTATTTTCCATTTCCTTCTAGATTTTGTTTTGTTTTTTTTTTTAATTATGTGAATGTGCCTGTACGTGGGTTTGTGCACATGACTGCAGGTGCCTGTACAGTCCAGATGCATCAGATTCTTTGAAGGTGGAATTACAGGCAGATGTGTGCCACCTGATATGGATGCTGGGGACTCAACTCAGGATTTCTTTTTTTTATTTTAAAATTATTATGAATTTTAAAAAATTTATTTACTTTACATCCAGATAGTAGCTCTGTCCCTTGCCTCTTCCTGGCCCCACATTCCCTCCCTCATCCTCTCTTCACTCTTCCCCTAGTCCTCAGAAAGGGGGGGACCTCTTGCCCTACAAACTGACCCAAGACTACAAGTCTTATCGGAACTACCTGCATCTCTTTCCTCTGTGGCCTAGAAAGGCATCATTGCCATGGGGGAGTGATCAAAGAGCAGGCAACAGAGCCTATGGCAGCGGTAGCCACTTCTCCCCTTACTAGAGCACTCACATGGAGACTAACTGCCTATGGGCTACACCTAAACATTAGGCCTAGGTCCTCTCCATACATGGTCCCTGGTTGGTCCCAGTCTCCGCATGCCCCACTAAGCCCAGATTTGTTGGCTCTGTTGGTCTTCTTGTGGAGCTCCTGTCCCCTCTGGGCCATTCTATCCCCCCATCTATTCCATAAGACTCACCACACTCTGCCCAACATTTGGCTGTGAATCTTAGCATCTGCTTTGATCCCCTGCTTGGTGGAGTCATTCAGAGGATATTTATGGTAGGCTCCTGTCCTGTTACCTCTCTTCAACAACCATTTCCAGGATCTATTCTATTTGTTCTTCTAAATGAGAAGTAAGCATCCTACCTAGGGTCCTCCTTATTACATAGTTTCTTTAAGTCTGTGGATTGCAGTTTGATTATCCTATATTATATGGCTAATAATGTGCTTATAAGTGAGTATATACCATGGCAGTGCTTCTGGGTCTGGGATACCTCACTTAGGATGATCTTTTCCAGATCCACCTATTTGGCTGCAAATTTTAGTGACTTCCTTTATTTTAATAGCAGAATAGTTTCCCATTGTGTAAATGTACCACAGTTTCTTTATCCATTCTCTGGGTGAAGGACATCAGGGTTGCTTCCAGTTTCTGGCTATTATGAAAATGACACTATGAGCATGGTTGAACAAATGTCCTTGTTGTATGGTGAAACATCCTTGGGTGTATATCCAGGCGTGATATAGATGAGTATTGAGGTAGAGCTGTTGCCAGTTTTCTGAGAAAGTGCCAGGCTGACTTCGAAAGTGGTTGTAGAAGTTTATACTTCCACCAGCAATGGAGGAGTGTTCCCCTTTCTCCGTATCCCCACCATCATGTGTGGTCACTTGAATTTTTGATTGTAGCCATTCTGATAGGTGCAAGATGGAATCTCAGAGTTGTTTTGACTTGCATTTGCCTGATGACTAAGCACGTTGAGAGTTTCTTTAAATATTTCTTGGCTATTTGATATTTCTGTGTTGAGAATCCTCTGCTTAGCTCTGTACCCCATTTTTAATTGGATTATTTGGTTTGGTGCTATTTAATTTCATGCATACTTTATATGTATTTGATATTAGCTTTCTGTGATGTGTAGGGTTGGACAAGATCATTTCTCAGACTGGACTGTCATTTTTTTTTCCCATTGACAGTGTCCTTTGCCTTACGGAATCTATTCAGTTTCATGAAGTCCCACTTATTAGTTGTTTATTTTAGAGCCTGAGCTGTTGGTGTTCTGTTCAGAAAGTTGTCTCCTATGCCAATGAGTTCAAAGCTCTTCCCCACTTTCTCTTCTAATAAATTTAGTATGTCTGATATTATATTGAGGTCTTTGATCCACTTGAACTTGAGTTTTGTGCATGCCTGGGATGAATCCTACTTATTTATGGTGGATGATATTTTTGATGTGTTCTTGGTTCCAATTCAAGATTTCTACAGGAGCAATGCATGCTTTTAATTGCCAAGTCCTCCTTTCAGCCTCTCATCCTGCCCTTCAGTGCTGGTGGGCTTAGCTGCAGACAGTTCTGAGTTTGAATTCTGTTTTAATGACTATTTCCCTAAGTCATGAGCTCTTTCCTTATTTTCTTTTTCTTTTTCTTTTCTTTTCTTTTCTTTTCTTTCTTTCTTTCTTTCTTTTTTTTTGGAAGGAGAAAAGAAAGTGGAGAAATACTTTATTTATATTTCAGCCTCAAGAAAAAAGAATCAATCATAAATATATAACTTAACAACATTTTTCATTTACTTGTCAAACAATGAGGTTTTATGATGCTTAGAAATAGATAGCTAAATTAATGTCAGACTTATTTTTCATTTAAATATGAGTGTAGAGAGAAAAAATGGCTCTTAAAATATTCATATATATATATGTAGTATCTTCTTTGATTTTTAAAGACAATATGTCTAAAAGTATTTGCTAAAATGCCTCAAAAGTTGTTAAAATCTCCTTTGCATAGAATGCTGTCCCTTCATGTAATCTAAAATACCCTAGGATAATTTGATTTGGGGTTTGAACAAAACACAAACAAACAAACAAACAAACTCACAAACAAAAACCTAAAACCTTGTCTTGCTTTCACATCTAAAAATAAGTATCATTTGATGGGTTCTCACAGTAATCCCAACACTGCAGCTCTGTATTTTCTAACAAAACAACTAAATTAATTATGCTTCAATTTACTATTACTATTATATCCAATATACTAATATCAAACAAAATAGCGCATTTTGTACATAGCAAGGATTTATTGTGGGTAGTAATAAGGATATTGTTATTTAGTTTTTAAACTATACTCACAATGAACTGCTGGTTTAGATTAAAGCTTTTCTTTTCCAAATTCTTCTATTATTGTTATCTACAAAGTTTCACTAATGATTAGTTTTATCCCACGTTCATATTCTGCCATTGCCTAGGAAATTTTTTCCTTTCCTTTATAGCAGCTTTTTCTATTTTGATAGCCATAGTTTTTCAGAAGTTTATGTCTTTAGTTAAGGCCTTTTTTTTTTTCTCAAAAACATCTGACATTAGCCATAGTGCTAAATCCAGAGTCATTTCATATTTTCATTCAATATTTTTCCCTTCAAGGAATCTTCAACTTTCTCTCTGTATTATATTTTAGTCATATAGTTTTTGTACTATATTTAGAATTGTTACATCCTTCCATCTATATCCAACAACTATTTAAGTCCACAGTATATCAGTCATTAATGGTACTAGCTTGTTTTATTGGCCACCATAACTGGAACTTTTGATAATTTACCACTTTTATCAGAAACATGCCTAAACCAAAAGATATATCATTCACAAATCAAAAGTTCCAGATATGGACCACAAGTGACATTGCAACAGGCGTAGTAGTATATATCTAGAAGATGTATTTAGTCAGTGGAGTTCTCAGCATATCTACCCAAACTAAAATAAGATCAAACAATCTGATCTTCCCTTTCTTAAAAATAGATGTTTAACCACACAAAGGCCATGGAGATTAACTACTTTTTTCATGCTGATATATTCTCAATGTTGTCAACTTCTTACAATGTGCCAGTTCCTGACAATGGAAATATAGAATGCATACATGAAGGATGCTCCTGACTCAGTACAACTTATAATGTATTGGAGCAGAAATCAAATAAGACGTTGTAACATAACAAACACCCTTACAGGAAAACTGTACATTTGTCACCAAAGTGTGTTAGAAGATATGTAACTTACATTAGAATGCAGGCAAAGGAGCAAATGGTGATGGTATAGAACTCATCATCAAGAAACAGGGATTCCTACATCAAGTCTCATATGATTAGAACCTAATGAGTTACTAGGAGTCGTTTGAAGGACTCATTATCTGATAAGGAAAGATGTGAGAGACATGAGAAATTGTTAAAGTCTAGGTGTTAGGGAGCCTGGAGAGTAAAGGGAATGAATAAAGTTTAATATTAAGAGAACATAAAGTGCAGCACAGGATCCTAGTTTAATCTCTGTCACTGCAATTAAATACCCTGACAACAAGTAACTTAGATGAGAAAGGGTTTAGTTTAGCTTCTACCCCCATATTGAAGACCACAACCGCATGGAAGTGACACCAGCAGGAGCTTAAGTCATGTCACAACCACAGTCAAGAACAGGGAGAGAATGAATGGATGAGCACTTGCTCGCTTGTTTGTGCTTTCTCCCTTCCTGTACTGTCCAAGATACACTGTCTAGAGAATTTTGTCACATGTACTGGGATAGGTCTTCCCATACCAATTAACTTAACTAAGGCAACCTCACACAGGCAGGTCCACAGGTCAATACAGTTTTTAACAACAACAAAAAACAACAACAACAACAACAACAAAACAGTTTCTCATTGAAAGTCTCTTTTCTAGTAATTCTAGGTTGCATCACAGTGAAAATCAAGCTGACTCTCTGATAGATATCATTAAGATGTTTCAAATCTGTCTTGAACACTCTATACCAATACTAACATAAATTTACAAAGCAAAATGAAAGGTGAAAAAGTGTATATTGAGGAAGGACTTTGGTAAACGTGTGACTATTTGACCAAGTCGAGAAAGGAAAAGATGTGATGGATGAGTTATAGGTCAGATAAAGGACGACTGGGATAGAGTTTGGATGGGGACTAATCAGCCCATAATATTCGTGAAATTTGCAGGATCCAAAGATATTTGGTATCATATATATCCCAATATACCCGTAAAACAAGTTAGGTTAAAAGATGTCTTTTTGGTCACCTTTAGGACAAAATAGCATGAAGGAAGGGAAATGTTGATCAGCAATGATTCCTTCATGAGTCTTTTCCAAGCTGATCTTGTGTAGGGCTGTAACATTTGTCCTTCAAATCGAGGTCCTTTCTCAGTGGAGGACTGGCCTCTTACAGCTGTCTGTAGACATATTCATGAGAAGCACAGTCTCATTTTGTTGCTGTTTTCACTCGTTTTATCTTTGTGCCTTAATTTATGCAAAATGTCTCAAATTACACATCAACTACTTTTTCAAAGGGAAAATCAATGTTGTGTACACTAGAGGGTGAAAATCAGAGTTGGGAAGCAGCTTTCTTCCAATCTTGCCCACCCAAGTGCAGTGTCGACTCTGCCAGGTAGAGATTTCATTACTGGAAGTATCCAAGCAGAATTTGGGTTACCATCTGTCAGGGATTTGGGAGAAAGAATTCTTCCCTTAAAGAGTCAGGTTTCAAAAAATACTTCCATAGCAGCCCCATCATTTTAACATTTAACTGTATTTTTCTTCTAGGCAAACCTGTATGTATGTGTTTCTGGGTTGTCTCATGCTGTGTGTAAAAGTAGCAATGATTTCTGTCTTTCCATTAAAGAATATTTATTTTTATCATGTGCTACACTAAAGTATTCCCCAAATTTTTCTGAATATGGACCTTTTCCTAGCCAGAACTCTGCATTCTGTGTCCTGGATCACAGCATCTATTCAAGGTTTATTCATTGTAAAGGCATTTTAGTTTACTTTAATCGTATCGATTGAGCATGATGCCTAAAGGTCTTAAGAGAACATTTTGTTCATTGTTTTGCTCTGATTTCATCTACTTAATATCTTAATTTTAAAAAATAATTGAATCTTTTCTTTTATTCACTTGGAATTATCATTTGAAGAATGATCTCTTACTAGGTCCTCTTATTCAGCCTTGGCACTACAACAAAATATATTAAAATATGAAAAATTTTAAAAAATGAAAGAACCTTTTATTGGTAGATTTCATGGGCAAAGGCTAATAAGAATGGATAGAATTTTGCTACCTGTTGGACTAAAATGGCAAAATGGCTAAGGATCATGCTTGCTGCAGTGCATATCCTTTCTCAAAGTATTCCCCGAAATCGTATTTCCACCTGTTTAGACACCATCTAATTTTGTTTAATTTTACCACGTAATAAACCTTTGTAGAAGTGCTTTCCCATCCTATAATCAGCAGGTGCCATGGTGCAGAATAAAAAATTGCATCCTACGTTTCCTCCATTTTATTCCCTTTTTTAAAATTATGAGGTAAGATCTTGCGATGCCATATAGCCAGGATTTGAACTTGTGATCTTCCTGCTTTTGCCTCTTGAGTAGATGGGATTATAGAATTATGTTACCAGGCCCAGCTTTCTGCATTTCTTATCAGTAAGCTCCTTTGCTTGCATGGCCATACTTAATGTATAATAGGATTTTTCCAAGTTACCTTTAACCTGTATTTTCATGAAATGTTTGGCACACAAATCATTGTACTTAAATACAAGCTTGTAAAATACACTGACATAAAACTTGATACATAGCATGTGGCCACATCTTTGTTCAGTGGTATTTTTGTGTTTTTAAATAGATAGAGGCTTATGGTACCAAATGTTTATGTGATTTTTTTTCATATTATACATTTATACTAGGAAAGGAGAAAATGCAGATTCACTGTTGCTTTAAAAAATCAAATTAATGACTCTCAAGTTTGATATTTTTTCTTTTTTTAAACAAATATACCTTTAAGGTGTATTACCCCCTCTTCCAAAACAATCAATACAAAGAAGTATATTCTGTTATTCTGCTTATGTAACATGACTTTGCATGAGGTTCTGCTTCAAGGAACAATAAAACAGAAATTCGCCTACAAAAAAATTCCTTTTCAATGTGCTAAAATACCAAGTCCTCATATATAAGATCAAACTTTAATGTTTTATTTCTGTCTTAGCGAATGAAAGTAGCCAGCCTTAGGAAGAACACTAGTGGCAATGACATGACCACACATATCCTTTCTATGATATTTGACTAAACACCACCTCTGGGAAACATACCTTATAATAAATTGCCTCAGATCTTTAGAGAAGGTAAGGGTTAGGAAATAAAGTTTAATGGAGACATAGTCACTGGTGTCTTTGATGATGGCTTAGAATGAGAAAACAGTGTTATTTATAGGAACACTGCTTCCTTTATTTCTTTGTCCACAGACAGAGCACTTGCTTTGTTCCAGAAACACATGCGCTGCTTTCCTGAGGATGATAATCATACCCTGCAGATAGGATTCGTTCAAGTTCGAAGGGGAGAGTGCAGGCCTCTCTCAGTAGAAACCACACTGAAAGTTTTAGGAAACCAAGCCACCAAAAACTTAGTTCCATCATGACCTATGAGTGCAATCAAAAAACAACATGTGGACTTCTTAAATTTTGCTATATTAGGACAACATTAACTTTTGTAATCAACTCCCACACCTTGGTGAATGGTTACCATGGAATTTTCTCACCATTGAGCAGATCCATTAAATTGTTCATTTTCTTAGACTCAGAGAAGCCATTTCCTTCATTTTCGAGTGCTGTCATCACACATTCAATGGCTTTCAAAAATAATAGTGCTATTTTCAAGGTGACTTGGCATTTTGAACCATTTAAATTTTCCTCATTATATTCTTTCATTGGACTCTCTTTTCTCTAGTGATCTCATGGTAGCAAACTCGAAAAACTGGTAACAACCATGTTTGGAAATGACAAACGTGCTATCATGAGGTGCCCAGGGCCTTTGATCTAAGAATTACCTAGATGCAGAGGTTGAACTAAGGATCATGATGAGGATTGTCAGACACATGAGAGATAGGATGCTACGAGCATCCCCAGAAATATTAGCCTGTTTCTGTATCCATGAATACAGAAAGTCCTGAAACAGTATGTTCAATGTCACTTTTGGTCTTAAGAAAAAGCATTCTTCCTTTAAAACCTAATCACATGCATTTACATTTCATCTTGGCCATCAGGTGTTCTCTTGGAAGCACTGACTGAGCATTTTCTCTTTGCGCCAGCCTCAGTGTGCAAATTGGCTGAGTTCTCAGCTTCGACAAGCTTGTCAAAAGTATGAAAACAGAGATATGTCCTTACTTGAAAATGTCCTTTCCCTTTAGAACTGTCAGATCTCCTCAGAAGCTGCCGCTTCGGAGAGAATGAGCTTGGCTCATGCTGAGAAGAACAAAAATAAGCATCTGAAATATTGAAAAGGGTCTACATGGCACTTCTTGTCTTTCAGATTTCTTACACTGTTTTATTTTTCATATGAAATCACTGCTGAGAATCAAAGGGAAATATAAAGTAGGCAATTAAGGTTGGATGGGCTCTGCTAGTCACTGTAAGTGTAAATAAGGTAAAACATGTGAGAAAATATTGTCATCAGCCAGAGTAAATGCTCCTGAAAACCCATGTGGGATGTGCATTTGTCTGAAATGTTTTGTATGGAATTATAATGTAACCAGCAGATTAATGAACCATTAGAAAACACCACAAGAAGCATATTTTTATATGTTAGCTTGCTATGCTTGGTAACAATATATGCCTCTGGTCATTGGGTAGTGAGCATAAAAATGAATTCTTAGGTGTTGATGGTTTAGATATCAAAGATTGCTTTTGAAGACACACCACATGTGTCACATCTGGTCAAAATGACAATGTACATCATTGAACACTGAGTTTACATTATTTAAAACAAAATGGTGCTATGTGTGCAAACTTGTTTAAAGTGAGTTTTCAAATTTTCATAATCACGACACAACAAAGCTATAAATGCCTTTCGTTGCATTTCTTCCCTTTCTGGATATTATATCAATTTAATGTTTTCCAAGTTGCCTTGATCAAACTCATGCTCGGCACATGTGGGAATATAAGTGATATGAGTATTTGGGACATGCTTGCTTGCTTACCTTATGCCACCTGAAATGCAAATAGGGAAACATGATCTCAGGTTCTCCTATAGTGAGTGTCATTACAATATCTCCTGTTGAAAGCTGCAAGATAGCCTGGCATGATTTTATGCATCTGTAATCCAAGCGAAGAGAAAGCTAAGAAAGGTGGTCATTAGTTTAAGGCCAGTTTTCACTACATGGAAAGGCCATTTGTCATCAAATATAGAAATCCAAACGTATTAAGAAAGGGATGATGGATAGGGTCTTCAAAAACGTTAGAGACATTCAGAATATGACATTTAAAGATGTCATTATTATTTCAAAGATAGGTTTACAATGAGGCAGGTTAACTCCTGGCAACACCTAACCTACCTCACTGAAGATAATAAGCATCAAAGAACCTCCTTATGGAGATGACTTCCAATGTGACAAACAAGCCATTAGGAAAAATGTCATTTCTACCACCAACAGGATTCTGCCTAAAAATGGGCAAGCTTGGATACAGGCAGAATTGATGGTGAACCTCTGCCAAGACAGGATAAGCAAGTTGTCAATAGATCCTGCCTCACAAATATGTCTGTCAGATATACTGGGCCAGAAGGCTAATGATGATGCTCCAACATTATAGAAAATTTTGGGTGATTGTTCAGGCAGCAAACTGTCTCTGTCATCTTATCACTTGGGAAGCTGCTAACCTGCACCCGTATACCCAGGTAATCAATTTTATTCCTTCTCAAGGTTCTGATGGTGTTGAAGACCAGATAGTTTAGTTTTCCAATTATTGTTTAGGGGTTAAGATATTTTTAGGTCTAGATAGATTTTTTAAGTTGATAATGATGAGGTATGGTAGATCTTAATTTATGTTCAGAATTTTAGACTTATCAAGATAGGAAAGACATTTTCTTTAAGGCTGCCAAATACAAACAGACAAAACACTATGCATGTAACATATATATATAATTCCTAATTGTTTCATGGTTCTTCTTGCTGTAGATAGTTTATTGTATATATGTGTAATAATATAAATGCATATGTAAAAATATTTAATAAAATTTTTAAAAATAAAAATAAAACTTAAAATAGAAAAGAAAGGGATGGGGCTGAAGATGGTTCTGCGGTTAAGAGCATTGACTGCTCTTCTGGAAGTCCTGAGTTCAATTCCCAGCAACCTCATGGTGGCTCACAACCATCTATAATGTGATCTGACGCCCTCTTCTGGCTTGGAGGTGTACAGGCAGGCAGAGAACTGTATACATAATATAATATAATAATAAATAGATAAATCTGTAAAAAAAAAAAGAAAGGGATGCTTGCTTTGTAATATAATTCTTTGCTTAGCAAAAAATATCATATATGACAAATGTACTTTGTATGCTCTTTTAAAGTGGTTATCTGTTGATGCTATTACATCAATATTGCAGCACCAACAAAACTTGCCATCTGATAACCTAAAAGCTCTGAGACTGGCAATCAACTTGTTATTCCTCCTTTTCTGCTACTATTTTACTGTTTTACTTCTTGAGACATTACAGGACTCATAAATTTATACAGTATTTGATTTTTTGACTCTTTGGATTATTTCAGTATGATGTTCTCAAAGGTTCTCTGTGGTATACCATATTAGGATTTCTTCCAGTTCATAAATACTGAATAACTTCCCACTATGTCTATGTGTATTTTAGTCCCCTGTTCCCCTCTCTCACTCCTCCTCCCCCTCCCTTTCTCCTTCTCTCTCTCTCTCTCTCTCTCTCTCTCTCTCTCTCTCTTCCATCCCTCCCTCTCTCCATCCCTCTCTCCTCCCTCCTTTTAGTTGAGTCTATCTTTCGCTGCTGTTACAATGTTGAGAACATGGCCAAAATATATCCTTTGACTATTCTGTTCTCAACTACTATAATTTTATGATACTAGTGATTATATATGGGTCTTTGTGCATGGTATGCAAGCATTCTAGAACTGGATTTGTTTCTCAGATTCCTGCTTTCAGTTATTTCCACAAAAGGAAATCATGGATGATTACCTGTTGTTTCATTCATTCCTTCATTCACTCATTGGATAGTTATACTTTCCCATAGCATTTATCCCATTTCATATTCTCATCAATAATCCAAAAGTTCCATCCAATATCTACACATCTTCTAAAATTTCTATTTTTTGTATATTTTGTGGTTTTTTTGTATTTTAAATATTGATTTTGCATTTGGAGGATTTTTTTATAGTAGCTACCATATGTGTGAAGTGACACCTCATAGAGATGTCAATTTATAGTTTCACAAATTTCGACATCTTCTTTTGATATTTTTTCTATTATTTTGATAAAATAATTTGGCTTTCTATCATGTCATATTACTGTGTTTTTTGTTGTTGAGTTCTTTATTATGTTTTCATTGTTAATATTTATCAGGTACATGGCTGACAAATATTTTTCAATTCCATAATTTCCATTTTTAAGTTACAGAAATATAATCAAGTGAATGTTTTTTTTTGTATTTTACAACGTTTCTAAATTAATAACTCTTACTGGCTTTGTCAAATAGTCATTTATACATAGAGAGCATGACAGTAATGTGATTTCTTTTGTTTTGCAACTTTTTTCTTGTGTAATTGCTCTGATGAGGAGTCCCAGTTGACATTGTTGATTTATTCCTATCATAGTGGGAAATCTTCTAGTCTTCCTTTTAACATTTTAATTTAGAGTTTATTGTAGACCAGGCACTGTACTTGCTTCTACACAAGAATTCTAACATTCAGTATTCAAAACGGTCTTATCACATAGACATTTTTATTGCCTTTTGGTTTATAGATAATGAGACTGAGTTTTATTGAGTTTCGGGTAATTATCCAATATTATCTAGGTAAGTAAATGTAGAAAAATAGTGAAAATTTGACTCAGAATAAAAAGGTTTAGATTCATATTTTTGTTTTTCTGTGAGTCTTCTTTGGTTTTTCCTTTTTTTTTTTGTTGTTGTTTTGTTTTTTGATATTTTCATACCCAAGCAAAGTATATAAGCACATTAAATTTCTATTATTTGCAACCTCTTTCTCTTCCTTCCAACTACTCCTTTTTCCCATTCCCTTTCAAATCCATAAACTCTTCAATAATCTTCCTCCCTACCTCCTCTCTCTCTTACACACACACACACACACACACACACACACACACACACACACACACAACTACTGAGTTACTGAATCCACTTGGAGTTGTTCTATGCACATATGTTTAGGATAACCACTTGGGACTGGAAACCCTTTCCATGAGCACATCCCTGGATGGAGAAAACTACTTTGCCCTCCCTTAGTAGGTATTAATTGCCTGTAGATTTTCATCTAGAGTGGGGTCTTGTGAAATCTCTTACATCCACTTGGCATGTTGACTGGTGCGGTCATTATGCAAGTGTTGTTTATACAACCATGTTTTTGAGATTTCATGAGAGCAGCTTCCCTGTCATGTCACATCTAGAAAACAGTATGTACCAGCAGGTGTCATGTCACATTTAGAAAACAGTATGTACTAGAAGGTGCCATGTCACATCTAGAAAACACTATGTACCAGCAGGTGCCTTGCTCCCCTGGCTCTCACAATCTTTCTGCCACACCCTCATGATGTTTCCTGAGCCTTAGATGGAGGGGATGCTTTTTAAATGTACCAACTTGGGTTGGGCATCTGGGGTCACTTACTTTTCATATTTGACATGTGTGGATCTCTGTAGTAGACTCCATCTGCTGCAAAAGAAAAATTATTTGATAAAGGGTGAGAACTGTACTTTTCGGTGTCTAGCATACATTTAGAAACTATTTATTATTATTTATTAATATTTTACGTAGGAAAATGGCGGTTGTAGGTTTTCCTTTAGAGTCCATGACTTCTCTAGCTTTGTGTATTTAGTTAAATTTACTGTTACATGCATGTGTGCCATCCTATTGAGTGGGCCTTCGGTCCAATTAGACAGCTTGTGGTTATTGCCTAAGACATAAGTGATGCAATTGCACCATGGGGATATCTTGCCAGGATGATCATTATTGCGCTTTGAAAGACTTACAGCTGGGAAGGACCTAGCAATTGTTTCTCTCCACTCACAGCTTGTATAGAACCTTCTGTTATAATCAGAACTAGTCCTCAGAGGGGAGGTTACCAGGTCAATACCAGCTTAATTTCCCACAGTCCTCTGCCTGAAAGTATGTAGTATCTCAGAAATACTGTCCTACCTTCAAGTTATGGTGTGTAACAAAGCCCAATAGTAATAGTGTATACTAGAAGAGAGGTTTCACTTGGCTGGCATTGGGATTTTGTTAAATAGTCTGTGGCTAACTTAGTTTTAATTCTATCTATCATCTATCTGTCTCTCTGTCTGTCTGTCCCTCTGTCTATCTATCTATCATCTATATACATATATGTGTGTGTAAGCTTTAAGTAAGCTTATAAATATATTTATGGCTTTTTTCAAATAATTTTTTATCTATTGTTTCATATTCTATTAGGGCAGTTTTCTTTTGTTTGGACAGGGTTTCACTACACTGTTAAGGAGCCCATGCTGGCTCAGAAACTCATTCTGAATCCCAAGCTGTCCTTAAACTCGTGATCCTTTTCGTTCTTTGGTCTCTGAGCTGATGCAACCAGCCCAGCTTCCTCTTCTAGTTTCTCTAATATCATTCTCTTTTATTTTGATCTTTACCATAATGTTTGTTGCTTTCTTTTTCATGTGCTTACATGTCTGTAAGTTGATATTTTCATTTAATTATAGTCTATACCTCGTTTTAAAGTGAAGTCTTGTGAAAACAGAAACTCCAGGTTAAAATAAAGATCTATGCAGCCTTTGGCACCATTCCGACTTGTAATGGTTGCATAGTCAATTGTACTTGCCTTTACATATTGAAATGCCAAGAAACACTAAGGTGTCACTTGGCAAGTGTCTCATGTCTGGATTTCCTCCAAGGTCTTACAGTTGATGATATTCCGCTCTGTTTTTTTTTTTTTTTTTTTTTTTTTGGTTTTTCAAGACAGGGTCTCTCTGTGTAGCCTTGGCCATCCTGGACTCACTTTGTAGACCAGGCTGGCCTCGAACTCACAGCGATCCGCCTACCTCTGCCTCCCGAGTGCTGGGATTAAAGGCGTGCGCCACCACGCCCGGCACTCCGCTCTGTTTTTCTATGGACATTTTAACAGAACATGAGGAAGTGCAGAAATGTAGTCATAGTATTATTTCCCCCATTGGAACCCATCAAGATAAGCATCTAAAATAAATGTGGTAAATTATGGGTAGGCAGCTGAGCATGGTGGTGCATGGTTGTAATCCTAGCAGTTGTGAGGCAGAGGTAGGCAGATCTCTGTAAGTTTATGGCCAGCTTAGTGTAGAAAGTGAGTCCAAGAGAGCCAAGGCTACTGTCTTGAATCCCTGTCTTGAAAAGAAATATGGTTAGGCTCACTCAAATGTTTTTTTTAGTTTAGTAAAACACTCACTCCCAATCTAGAACCTGATACACCCAACAAGTAGAATCTTTAGCTACTGGTCTTAAAGAGTAAACTTAAATTTGTGTTATCTTTATGAAATTCAGGCCCTCTTTCTTCATTTTTCTTGTCTTGAATCATGCCATAATGCCTTAGTTTCTGATATTTACAAGTTGGCTACATAAATGGCTATAGTTTTATTAATGATAATAACCTATCTTGAGAAGTTTACAATTATGCAGTTTTGTTTTTAGTTGCATGAATACCACAGAATATACTTAAACAAACTAATTCAGGCTCACGTAACTTCTCACTGGGAAACATGAACAGACAACTAATCGTTACAGATTGGACCTAGCAGACCATTCCATTCCACCCAAGACTAGCTCATGAATTTATTGGAGTTCCTGATCAGGATATGAGTAAGTGAAAAGTAGCTGCACTCCCAAAAGCCCACACATGAGTGGAAACTCACAATAGCAGCATTCCTGGAGTTCCCTGCACAGTCAGGAAACAGGATCCTGCACCACTCCATCTTCCCTTCCAATTGTTTACTACTTAATGTAAGTTTGGAGAAGTCCCTTACAAGTTTTCTTCAGCCTTTCAAGTTTTGGGGTTCCTGAGACTTATCAGGAATGTTAGGATGGGAATGTTTTAATTTGAAGGAATAACTACCCAACAGATAGGCGACTGGATTTGAAATACTCTGCTTAATTTCTCATTAGAATAGTTGTTTTCTAAGGTAATGATCTATATGGCTTTGAAAATGTTGCACTGTCACAGCCAAACTTTTTTTTTTTTAAGTTCAGACAATTCTTTAAGTTGTGACCTTTTTTTTTATTCTGAAAACAAATCACACAGCCATGAAAAATTCACTTATAAAGTAACCAACTTTTATTTTTAAAAGTTATGTGAGTTAATTATTCATTCACTGAAATTATTCATCATGGTCAAATACATGTAATGACCTTCTTCTAGCTATCATGTATACATTGTCCCTTTGAATCACCAAATTTCAAATATCTTATTCTGAAAAGACCTCATCTCCTCATAGAGTAATATGAATTTAAGTCGCACATGTGTTTATTTGTAAGGAACATTTTTCTAATTGAATCACCTTTGAGACAGCTGGATATCACAGGCAGCACCCTATAGTGCGGGAGTTGTTGTAAGTTGCTTCCCAGTGCTCTCTGCCCACCCCAAATAGTTTTTCTCACTCTGCACAATCAAAGTGAACCGAAAGAGTCATATTTTTTGTATTAAATTTGGTCTATGTGTGCTTTCTGATACTCTGCAGTATACTCGCAGTTGCGTGATGTATGTTCAGACACTAACACTTGCCCTTTGTCCTCATCGACATCAACTGTGATGGTTCACAGCATCAGTTGCTGTGCCAGTTCTAACTGCATGTAAGTTCATTACATTGTGTAACTTTGGGTTTGGCAATAAAATAGATATATTTTATCTTACATACGCTTAATTTTTGTAGTTTATAACTGCTGTATAATCCTGTGTGTGCATATATTATTTTCTGCATTGTGGACAGTGATAGAGGATAATGAAAGCAATATGGGAAAAAGTTAAAAGTAAAAATCAACAGTATCATGGGTGTTTTATATTGGTGAAGAGGTAAGAATGTGGACTATATGATCAATGAAATCCATAGGCAAGACATGACTTTGAAAATCTTCTCACTATTCTTTCTCAAATGTATCACACGGAAAACTTGGAGATGGAAATAGTAAAGCTAATATAATAGACAATGGTCACAGAAACACTAACTAAATCTGAGACAGGCATTCTGACAATCACATTTCATCTGTGAACTTATTAATAAAACACTGTTTCTCACCTTTAAATAGATCACAATGTCTCAGAGAGTTTGGGTGTATACTCAAATGTCACAGCAGCTTGTAACTGGTGAATCCAATGTTTCATTTCAAAGTTGCTATGATTACTGAAAAATATATATATATATGAACCCATAGGCAATGTCATGTCAGATATTAAGCTTGGGTACAGGCTAATTATAATATAGAATATTCTAAAGCAATGGAAGCGAAACAGAGTAAATGTCCATTAATAAGGTATAAATTATACTAGAAAACATAATTTCAGTGCCTATTTTCCTTTTTACAATAGTTAATTAATTTATTTACTTTATATCCTGTTCACATTTTACCCTCTTCTTCTCCTAGTCACTCCCTCATACCTCACCTTCCCCCATTCCCTCATCGATTTCTCCTCACAGAAAGGTAGGCCTCCCATAGATAGCAACTCATAGTGGCATATCAAGGTGCAGTAGGATTAGGTGCATGTATTATTGAGGTTAGATAAGCCATCCCAGTTAGGATAAAAGGACCCAAAGGCTGGCAGCAGGGTCAGCGACAGCCAGCACTCCAGTTGTTAGTGGTCCCACATGAGAACCAAGCTGCACATCTGTAATATATGTGTAGAGAGCCTAGGTCCATCCCATGCATGCCTTTGGTTGGTGGTTCAGTCTCTGAGAGCCCCTAATGGCCCAGTTTAGCTGATTCTGTAGGTTTTCTTGTGGTATCCTTGACCCTTCAGGCCCCCTCTATCTTTCCTCCTTCTTCAACAAGGTTCCCCAAGCTCCACCTAATGGTTGAGTGTGGGTCTCTGCATCTGTTAACATCAGCTGCTGGGTGAAGCCTCTCAGAGAGGACAGTTATGCTAGACTCCTGTCTGGAAGTATAACAGAATATTGTTAATAGTGTCAGGGACTGGCTCTGCTCTTGGGTTGGGTCTCAAGTTAGGCTGGTCATTGTTTGGCTATTCCTTCAATTTCTGCTTTATCTTTATTCCTAAACCTCCTGGAGGCAGGGCAAATTTTGTATCAAAGGTTTTGTTGACGGGTTGGTGTCCTCATCCTTCTATTGGAAATCTTTTCTCACTACAAGACATGGTCATTTCAGGCTCCATACTGCCTGTTGCTAAGAGTCTTAGCTTAGGGTCACCCTCAGCTTCCTGGGAGTTTCCCTTGTCCTAGGTTTCTGGCTTATCCCAGAGATGCTCCCCCTTACTTATTCCCATTCTTTCCCAGTTCTTTCTCCCTCCATCGCCCCCACACTTGATCTCTCTTGTTCTCCTTCCCACTCCATTTCCCAGAACACAGTTCTCTCCCTTCCTCCACCCACCTCAGATCAATCAGTGCATTTCCCATTCTGAGTGAGATTCAAGCATTCTCCCGTGAGCTGTACTTGTTACTTAGCATCTTTGGGTCTGTGGGTTGTAGTACGGTTATCCGGTACTTTACAGCTAATATCCACTTATAAGTGAGTACATACCCTGTGCGTCTTTCTCAGTGTGCATTGCTTCACTCAGAAGGATCTTCTCCAGTTCCATCCATTTGCCTGCAAATTTCATGATGTCATTGTTTTTAATAGCTAAGTAGGATTCCATTGTGTAAATGTAGCACAGTTTCTTTATCTATTCTTTGGTTGAAGAACATCTAGGTTACTTCCAGTTTCTAGGGTTAACAAATAAAACTGCTATGAACATAGTTCAGCAGGTGTCCTTGTGGTATGGTGGAGAATCTTTTGGGTATATGCCCAGGAGTGGTATCACTGGGTCTTGAGGTAGATCTTTTTCCAATTTTCTAAGAAACCAGCAAATTGATTTCCAGAGTAGTTGTAGAAGTTTGCACTCCCAGTGCTTATTTTCTTGAGGGGAATCCAGTCTATAGCTGTGTCTGCCATGAGTCAGAATAAGAACAAAGCTGAACAGTTATATTTGTCATTAAAAAAATATCACTCTCACTAGACTATAATAAGATATAAATACAACGAAACAAAATGCAAAATCAACTAAGCAAAATAATAGAAAAGTTTATAGCTTTGACCGTGTGAATTTTGGTTTCACAAGCAAGAATATAATTAGCCCCTTCTGAACTTGTCTGTTCCCTATGAGTGATCTTGGTTACAGTTTCCCTGCCCCAAATGTGTGTCTTACAGTTGTTAATCAGGGCTGCTACCATGTGCTTCTTCCACAATGCTGCAATTGAACATCTGCTGTGACAGCTTCCATTAAGGGGGAGATGAACCTTCCTCTATTGCCTTCTAGTTTAGAAGGTTGATAATGTGGAAATATTACTGGGACCTGAATTAGATCACAATCTGTGGGCTCAGCTGTGGAAGACAGAGCATTTAATAAAGGTACAAATGCAGAAAGAGCTTGGTCGGACTCTATGCATGCTTCTCGGAGGTCCTTTTACTTTAAGTAGATAGATCCTGTCCTTCAGAGATCCTTATCTCTTTTGCTAGTAGAGTGTAAACAGCTATAAGACATAGAAAGAATGCCAGAATGTCTTGGGGATCTGAAAATTGAGAAAGGAGAGGGAAAAAAAAAGTCACAGTAAGAGGTGAGTCCAAAGAAACATGGAGTTTTCAAGTAATGCAAGGCTGTGGAAGGAAGTCGGTATTTCATTCTATGCGTGGTTAAAAGCTTTTGAACTCTATTAATCAAGGAAGCCATATCTCCATGTGCATTTACTTACAATAAAATGCAAAATCAATTACGTAAAATAATGGAAATGTTCACTGTTCTGACCATGTGCGTTTTGGTTTCACAAACAAGAATACAATTAGTCCCTTCTGAACTTGCCTGTTCTTACGAGTGATCTTAGTTACAATTTCCATTCCCCAGATGTGTGTCTTATTGTTATTCAAGGCTGCTATCATGTGCTTCTTGATTAAAGGCAATGATGGAACATGGAGACAGTGACGATGACGTTGTAATAATTAGCATGTAGTAGTAATTTGCCGTCAACTGTTAAGACTGGAGACAAACCAAGTTTGTTATAATATTTTAAATGAAAACAGCATTCGTTTTTTTTTCCTACAAATATTCCAAGGGTTGGAGAGGTTGCTCATTGGTTAGGAACACTTGAGTTGGGTCCTCCCAGTACCACCCTCTTCAGGCAGCTCACAATTGTCTCTAATTCTATCTCCAAGAGGACTTTCATATCTATGACCTACACAGGTGCTTGGATTCATGTCCACATGCCCACATACCAATATATATATATATATATATATATATATATATATATATATAATTAAAAACAAAACAACAAGGCATTAAAATATACCACTAAGAATGCAATATTGAGAAAGAAAAATAACATGTAGAGTCTCTTGTGTATTTTTCTCAGTTTTCACAAGAAATTAATCTCATATATCAGGCAGCTGTTCTCTCATTTGCCTTAAAGTGTACTAAATATTGTCTGTTCTCATGTGAATAAGATAGAATTTCTCTAAAGGAGCTCATAGCCTATGAAGTAAAAAAAAAATTGGTGTTGTGTATAAAATTGTTTTATAGGTGTAATGTTTACAAATAATTTATACATCATGTGTGATATCATTTGCAAAAAACAAAGTTTTAATTGTGAAAATTAATTTGAACTCAGTGACAATACAAAAAGGAAACATGAATGTGCCTTCTAAACTTGCCCTCAAAAAAAAAAAAAAAGCCAAATTGAGAGTAAAATCTACTAATGTACATGTTGGATGTATGTGGCTTTTTATATATCAGAAACATATATTATATTTAAATTAACCATATGATTTCATACTCATGGCCTTTACTGCCTTCCCAGTCTTAAAACTATCTTTGAAGCGACAGAAGTTCAGACACTCCATTAAGAACCTCGATGTTAAAAATAAATAAATAAATAGGTAAATAAATCAAAATAATAAATAAATAAATAAATAAAAAAGAACCTCAATGTTGATTCCATTAGCTAATGGAAAGTATAAGCAACTTTCCATTACTAGACATACTTGCTGTTTCTACAAGTGGTAACTAAAAGAGGGTTTTTTTTTCCAGAAAGTCATAAAACTTTAGAGATGAAAATGAGAAATCTCTGAAAATATCTAATTTTGAAGACAAAGTTATTATCCAGAAGAACATACAAACAAGATTACTCGCTGAAACTCAGTATCTAGTGCAGTAACAGTCATTTTGAAAGCTACAATAGATAAAGCAGATTAATCCCATATTTTATCATTGGTGAAAATATATTTTAAAATCATCCCATTAAAGAAGCTAGCAGAGGCTCTTGCAGGTTCAAAGGATAGACCAAAAACAAATAAACACACTCATTACCCTGTTGGCTTCTTCCCAGACACAGAAAAGTAAATGAAAATATATTGGTGATTTTCCCCAAATGAGTGACTGTGGATTGAAAAAAAAAAAAAAAAAAAAAAAAAAAAAAAAAAAAAAAAAAAAAAAAGGAAAAGATCCATAGAATAGAAATGCTGAGTTCCCCAGATAAAAATAAAGGAAAAGAATAAGAAAGCCTCAGAAGAAAAGGCAGTAGAGGAAAAGGCAGAAGCTTTGTGATGAGTAGTGGCCACAGACACAGGAGTGAAGCCTACAGGGTTGACCATGAAGAAACTGCAACACTTATCAGAGCAAAGATCTGAGGCTCGAGCTGGCCAGAAGGTGCTGCAGTCTGGGAAGTCAGTAGCGAGAGGAAGACAGATCCATAGGAAGAATCTTCTTGTGTAATGATCATGCTTATGTTAGTTAGTGTTTGTCTTGTTGTCTAAAACTGTGTAAATCCACTAGGCACACATACCAGAAAATCCAGACTGAATGACCGTCAACAAAAAGAACTAACAAGAAGTCTTCATAAGCACTATCACAAAAATAATGACTAGGAAACTATTCCAGAATAAAATAGTATAAGAAGATAAGGTGGCAACTTGGATGGATTCTGGAACAGAAAAAGGACTTTAATGAATGAGGGGGCTAGTCTAAGGCGTTAGCAGTTTGTTAATGATAAATAGGGATATCTGAGTATTAATTTCCTATTTTGATAGTTTTATGGTTATGTAAAATGTTCATCTTAGAGGAAGTCATGCAAAATATACTATAGACATATTGTGCAATTTTTACTCTAAATTATAAATTGAGAACAGGGTAACCACACCTTAATACACAGACCTAAAGAAACTACATAGCAAGGAGGACCATAGGGAGAATGCTTAATTCTCATTCAAAAGGAGAAATAGAATAGACACTGGAAGCAGTTGAAGAGAAGGAACAGGAAGGTAGCCTACCATAGAGGTCCTCTGAAAGACTCTACCCAGCAGGGAATCCAAGCAGATGCTGAGACCAACAGCCAAACTTCAGGGTGGAGGACAGGGAGTCTTATGCAAGAGTTGGGGGATAGAAAGAAGGACCTTCAGGGGTCAAGCACTCCACAAGGAGACCAATGGAACCAACAAATCCAGGTGGAGGAGCAGGATGCTGCAGAGACAGATGCACCAACCGAAGACCATGTATAGTAAGGACCTAGACCCCTGTTCAGATGCACTAGATAGACAGTACAGTCTCCTTGTAGGTCCCATAATATGGAAAGTAAGGATTGCTTCTGGCATGGACTCTGTTGTCCACCCATTGATCACTTCACCCTAGCAGAATGGCCTTGCCAGGCCACGAGGGGAGAGGATACAGGCAGTGCAGATGAGACCTGATAGGCAGAGGTCAGATGTTAGGGGGAAGAGGGCTTGCCCTGTCTGAGGTCTAAGGAAGGGAGGAAGAGGTTATGAGGGAGGGAAGGTGGGACCAGGAGATGGTAACGGAAGGGGATACAACCAGGATGTGAAGTGAACAACTTAAAAAAACGAAATGAAAAATTTCAAAGCTGATTACAAATAGTATTATCAAAATATGCATATGCAGGTGTATCTACCTACACTTTTGACTGAAGAAAGGAATATACTCAAGGAGAAAATGTGATAAAGGGGCTGAGAGATGGATTAGTGTTTAATGCTATGCAAGTAGGAATAGTGGAATTTGGATCCACAGATTCATATGAAAAATGAGTACGTGGTGGATAGGACAAGTGTCTGGCACCCAAGATCTCAGGTGGCAGAGAGAGGGGATACCTCAGAAACTAGCCAGATAGACTACTTGATATTGATAAACTCCAGGCTCCATGAGAGTCCCTAGCTCAATAAGTAAAGAGGGAAAGAGTTAGGAAGACATTCAATATCAACTTTAGGTCTACACTTATATGGATGTTCTCGTGTACCTACACACACACACACACACACACACACACACACACGTGACCGACCACACATGTACTAACATGTGTACCCATACATATAACACACACACGTACATGTTTGTGCACACACATAATACAATACTCAGGGAACGTCACAAAGATCATGACCAGACACTTCATAAATGATAAAGCTTATAAAATCAATAATGATATTCACAAATTATTTCAGGCTATGTATTTTCTAAAACACTGAGCCAAAGAGAGAACAAAAGTTTGAACCTTGATATATAAGAAAACAAATGACATAAAGGCAAAAAAAAAAAATTAGTCCGTTATGATCTCAAAAGTAAACATTAATTTAAAAGTAAGACATCATAAAATTAACCATTCAGTTTTGCCATTATGCCATTCTTAAAATGGTATTAAAGAACCTTGAATGTAAGGTCAATGGTGCGTTCCTGGAATCCAGTTATTCTAATTATAGAAATGGCCTTGAAAGCCACCAAATCCCAGTGCCGCCCTGGATATGCTGGGACTAGAGAACCAATAGCCATTCAAACTGGTCTTGCCAGCTTCTCTTGATGGGAGCAGAGGATCTCATGGAGGAAACTCTTCCCCATCGCATGTATAAAGTCTGCCCTTGTAGCTCTGACTCCTGTGCTTTAGATTCACTTAGTGAGTTAAGAAAATGAAATTAACCTGGATACCAACCGTTGTGGGAGTGGCTACAGAAACAATATTCTAAACAATATTTATTTGAATTAAATTGAATCACTTCACTTTCCCCCTTTTCTGCTTCCGGCTTCTCCTATGCCACCTGGCTCTCAAATAGATAGCCTCCTTTTCTTTGATTATTATTTCTATATATGTAGGCATATATGCATATGTTTATGATATATATATATGTATTGTGCAGGTATATGTATGTGATATATGTGCATGGAGTCTGTAGCAGACAACTAATAAAGGGGCTCATAGATGAAAGAAGATATTTCTCCTTCTCCCAACAGTTACATTATTTTTAAAAGAAATGTTGAAATACATTATTTGCATAAAAAGTAAGGTCCTCCTGTAAGGATAGAATTCTCAGTTAAACAAAATTCTAAAATTCTGTATCTAACAGAAAGTTGTTGCCATTGAAAATCACAAATGGTACCTTTGGTGTCAAACCACCTCCCAGCCTATCTTGAATCCCTAAATAACACCCTTCTGTTTCTTTTCCTAAAAGCTTTACCTTTCCCATTATGTTGTATGAATTATATAATATGAATCCTTTTCACTTCTTTCACCTCATTGCTAATGTTCATCACACAGTGATGATGTTATATATGAATATGTTTGTTCCCTTTGTTACTTAGTTATATTTTATTACATGGGTCCAAGTAGCTTTTTTTAGTTTATAAAATTGAATGCTATTGGGATAGCATTCAAATGAATAAAATTTTCTTTGGCAATTCCATACATATATGTACACATTTATGTATATGCCTATACATGTATCATATATTGTGTGTTAGTTTTTATTGTTGTGATAAATCTCAGGACCAGGGCAGCTCATAGAAGATTGTGTTTATTTGGGTTCATGGTTCAGAAGGATGAGCCATTGGTGTTTGTATGGACATCCAGTTGAATTGTTGTTGAAAAGATTATGCATTCTCTAATTGATTGCTTTGGTTTCTTTATGGGAAATCAAGTGAAGACACAGGCATGTGGGGTTATTTGTAGACTCTACATTTCTTTCTTTCTTTCTTTCTTTCTTTCTTTCTTTCTTTCTTTCTTTCTTTCTTTTTGAGGCACATCTCTTGACATTTATTTGACAATTTGAGGGCACATAGTATATGTCATAGTATATGACACTGGGTAATAGATAATATAATGCTAAAGATATCAATGGTTGTCGGAACACAGTCCAAGCATGGAGCCATGTGAGGAAGCTTCTGAGTGCCTCTGAGAACACTGCAAGTAAACGAGTCTTGTGGCCTCGGTTCCTTGAAACACAGAAGTATTCTTTGTTTATTATTAATTTATACAGATTACATCTGAATTGTTATGTCATCACTTGCATCCTCCAGTCCCTCCCTCCCTCCCTCTTTCACCCTATTCTCTTCCCCTAGGTCTGTGACAGAAGGGGACCTCCTCCCCCACCATATGGTCACAGCCTATCAAGTCTCACATTGGTAGCCTGCTTACCCTTTGAATGCCACCAGGCCTCCCCACCAAGGGGGAAATGGTCAGAAACCTACAAGAAAAACATAATGATGGGCAGATCTGGACCCAGAGGGTTTACTCAAACTACTGTACCAACCAAAAAAAATACATGCAGTAAACTTTGAACCCTTACTCAGATCTAGCTAATGGACAGAACACTCTCCACAGTTGTGTGAAGAGTGAGGATTGACTCAGACTCTGACATTTCCCTGATCTATGTTTCTACAACTATCACCACATATCTAAGCATTCGTTCATACTAAGCCTTAAGTTCCATTCTGCGATCTTCCACATTGTTCTTTCCTTTCCAAATTATTTTGACTGTGCTTATTCCTGTGGTTTGCATATACATTTTTACCACATTTCCAATATTAACAAATGGGGAAGACAAGATTAATGTTGTTATTGAGTCTTACTTAAGGAATAATGTCAAGGGAGATGACATCTTAATAACATTCACCCTCATAGTCATGAATGTAGCATGTATGTACATTCATTTTGGGCTATATTCTTCCAGCTCTGTATAAAGGCGTGTGCACCCATGCATGTGTGATAATTCAATGAAATGAAAAAGCACAAATTAAAATAATAATCTTGTTTCATGTTTCTTTTCTTTTCTTTTCTGTTTCACTTTGTAGACCAGGCTGGCCTTGAACTCACAGAGATCTGCCTGCCTCTGCCTCCCTGAGTGCTGGGATTGCAGGCGTGTGCCACCACACCCAGCTGATTCCTTTTCTTATCCATCTACTATTTTCTACTTCACAGCATAATCAGAGAGCTGCTTTCTAGATTTTTTTTATTATTTTACAAACAAGCTGCAGTGCAATCATCAGTATGCGTAAGATTGAAAATAATTGGTTTTAGTCTTGACATCCTAAAATCATTGTTTATGGTGATGACCTGAATGGCGGTCAAATTGAGAATTTCCAGTTTGAGGGCAACAACTTTGCGACAGCTCCTCGTCATTAAATTCTAAAGGATACAAGCTCTTATTAGGAAAGTTGGAAAGACTTATCTGAGGTAAACAAAGTGGAGAGGAGAGGAGAGACTACAGGAACATTCTCTCCTCATGTGCACAAATTCTTTCCTCCTTGACAGAGCCATGGTGTGTAATCTTGAGATAAATGAAATGGAAGATGATATTCTAATTTACAAAATGTCCATGTTCTAAATTGGAATTTTCTTAGCAGGAAGTGCCTTGCTGAAAAATAGCCGGAGTTAGCATGTAACATAGGATCATTACATGTATTTGGACCAAAAGAGAATATAATTTTATGTTCCCAAATATGTTTCAGCAGACTGATAAAAAAACAGCTTTTTCCACTTGGGTTTAGCATAAAGTGTATTTTCAAGGTAATGCAGGTAGTGTTGATTTCTAATAGGATTAATAATCAAACATTTTCTCTCTAAGAATTACAAATCAAATGTGTTCTCATTCTCAATATTAATTGCCTATTTTATGTCTTATGTCCTGGTTTTAAGTTATTTGGTACATAGACTTATGAAAGCTATGCAAGATCCTGCTCTAGTTTTGTGGCCCTGTAGTTCCAGACTCTCAAGTACTGTTTCTGCTAAGCTATTAAATTCCCCTAATGCCCTTCACACTAACTCTTTTCTGAACTAGACATTGGCAGAATAGGCCAGGGTAATGCTCCTAGCAAACCACTGAACTGAATTTTACCTACAGCATGTAGTATGTCTGTATTATTAAAAGAGAAGTCTGCTGGCATTTTTCAATAATGTTTGATGGGCTAATGTCTTGATGAGGTCAAAGTGAGCAAATGTGTAAAACCAGAGACTTATTTAAACTTTTTGTATACATGACATGCTTATAGCTTTCTTAAAAGTTTATATAGCATATAATATCATTTGAGCCACTGAATTAGAATACATAAATCTTAACCACATTTGGGAAAAACTCGGGCATTGTAGAGACTGAATAGCATTCCTTATATATGGAATTATCTAGCTCTGGGCAGAAATCCCAGAGGCACAATTTACAGCACATTCACTCATTCACTATTTGTGACTTGGTGCTGATCTAGCCTCTCAGGCTGCTGGAATGATTAAGACATGATTCTCATTTTTTAAAAAGCCCTCAAGTAGGTCATTGTGAATTAATTTTAAAATAGATTTGTAATTATCTTTTTTCAAACGAGTATTTGGTCCTCCGGTTAGTCATTCAAATGAAAGGGAGAGAGCAATTCCTTTGTGCCCATAGGCTCCTAATGGATCAAGCATGTCACAATATAAATGTAAATGCTTTATTCATAATATATTGCTTTTGTGGTTTACAAATTGCATTTGCATTATTTATTTAATTTCCATAATAGTTCTGATTATATTAGGCATATATTAAAAGCCCCATTTATACTTAATCAACTCAGGCAAAAAGAAGTGCTGTAAAAGTATACCTGATAACGAGCTCTTGTTTCTCTTTCCTCACATCCATCCTCCATCCTTTTATACCTTTTGGCTGGTCGTCCTCCTGTCTTCCCTATAGAAGCTCCCCCTCCCATAGTCCCATTTCAAATTTCATGATCCTGATGTGTGTGTGTGTGTGTGTGTGTGTGTGTGTGTGTGTGTGTGTGTGTATGATCCATGTATGAAAGAAAACATAAAACATTTGTCTTTCAAAGTCAGCTTCTTTCTGCTAACAGAACAATTTACAGTTCCATCATTTTTCATTTTTCCTGTTAATGTGGTGACATTTTTAGTTTCATGCTGTAAAATCCCATTATTCACGTGCACTGCATTTTCTCATACATTCATTTATGGGCATCTAAGCTAGTTTGATTTCTTAGAGGATGCAGATAATGTCAAATAAATAGCACTGCACAGGTATCTCTGTGGTAGGACTTTGTGTCCTTCTGGTATGGCTTCAAATTGTATAGCTGGGTCATATGGTAATTATATCTTCAGATTTAGAAAAATGTCTGGACTGATTTCTACAGTGGCTGCACTAGTTCACGTTTCTCCCAAGTGCTTAGGGCTCCTCTTTCCCCAAATCCCCTCCAACATTTATTGTCGTTGTGCAGCTGGTTATTATAAATATCCACCTGCTTCTGAAGGGTAAATCTCATGAACTTGTTCTGTTCCCCCTCTTCCTATGTGTCCCCACTGTCTTCTGAGAGTGTCTTCGCTCTGTTCACCAAGCACGGAAATTCCACTCTAGCTGCAGGACGTTTTAGATTCACTTGTGCTTAGAATGTTCTGTGAGTCAGGGGTTTGGGCTTAGCTGATCTCTGTACCATCTCACATCCATAGAGAGGCTTCCCTCAACACCATCCCAGATAGATGCTTTTAAATTCAATTTATTTGTTTGGTGGACTACAGCATTATTTGATATTCTGTTCATTTATCTATGCTTGGTTTATAAATTCCCTGAGAGCAGGCTTTTGATCTACTTCTCAGCACAGCCAGCCACATACCAGGAACAAATTAAACATTTGTTGAATGAATCAATGCATGAAATCTTAGATTTGATGTGCTAGTTAATTGTTTCAGTACAGAGGAGAACAAGTGCCTATCAGTTCTTTTAAATTTGTATTTATATGTTACCTTAAACAACCTTATGCACTCTAGTTTGTGAAACAGCAAGAAAATTATGAAATTATTCTTTGATATCTATCTTCCTGCAACATGTAACAAATTCTGTGTGGTCATCCTCTTTTCACAGTACCTACTGCTATGGTACATGTATACCACATCATATGAGCTTTCCAATAATTAGTTAAATGAATGAATACATTTCACGAGTCTGTTAGGATACCAAAATAACTGTACTTCTTCTCACTTCTCCAGGACTATACCTTGACGATGTATTTTCAGCAAGCCTGGAGAGATAAGAGGCTGTCCTACAACGTAATCCCTTTAAACTTGACTTTGGACAATCGAGTGGCAGACCAGCTCTGGGTGCCTGACACCTACTTCCTGAATGATAAGAAGTCATTTGTACATGGAGTGACCGTCAAAAACCGTATGATCCGGCTGCATCCAGATGGCACTGTCCTGTATGGCCTCAGGTCTGTAACGTGGATCTTAAACTTTAAGTTTTCCTGGAAAAAAGAAAACCCAATGGTCCATTGTCAGGGGATATACTGTGTTTTTTTATTTATTCCTTCTGCAGTTCCGCTGAAAAAGAGTTAAAACCTTCTATCAGGGAGCTATCTGGGAGCTTAGGATAGCATGTGTACAAAGGACTTAGCTCCTGCTAAGACTAAGTTGTTATGGTTTTTTTTTTCCTTCTTCTTGTGATTTATCTCTCAGTATCAGCTGCTGATGCCAAAGCCGCTTTCTTTAACGAACAAGGATAAACAATATCAAAATAGCTGAAGCACAAGGTTTCTTGAAAATTGGAAAACAGAAAACCCTGACTGTTGAATGATTGTTTGGACATGGCAGATGCTCCTAAGCTGCTGAACTGGGTCATGGCCCTCCTGTGACAGAGAGGAATATCATAGCTTCTCATCCTCCAAGGAGAAATCTGACTTGCAAATAAATATTCACCTCATGTTTATTAATGATTAATTTACACTTTTAAATGTATCTCCAGTAAAGCATTGCAATGCCAGCCTATTTGGATGGTAATAATTTGTAAAGAAAGCTAGCTTAACTTCAATTAAAACCAATTGGTGAAGTTCTGGAAAAACATGAAAATACATTTTTATTCTGAAATGACTTCAATATAAACATTTTATTTGCATAGTAGAAGGAGACCACTCTACATGACAGCATTTTCAATTACTTCTGATCTATTATTTTGCACAAAATATTTTTTATTCTGAAACTATTACAATGTAATTTTTTTTTTCATGAGAGAGGGGAACCATTCTAAATGTCAACTTTTTCAGTTGCCTCTGATCTATTACTTTGCATAAATATCTAGCTATCCTATGATAATAATAATGATAGTGGAAACAGTAATATCCATCAATTGAACCCTTCTCAGGAGTTATACACTGAACTAAGTGCTTTCCATAGGTTGTACAGATGCCACCCCACATCCTATCTGCACCTTGAGTTTTATTGTCCACAACAATTGCACAGTAAATAGAATTAGCAAAAATGTCCACAACAACTGCAGTATGAACACAGTAAATAGAATTAGCAAAAATGAAAGATGAGCTTCAAGTTATGCACTTTGTTTTTGAGACAGGGTTTCTCTGTGCAGCCTTGGCTGTCCTGGACTCGTTTTGTAGACCAGGCTAGGCTCAAGCCCAGAGTGATCTGTCTGACACTGCCTCCCTGAGTTCTGGGATTAAAGGCATGTGCTACCATGCCCAGCTCAAGTTATGCACCCTGATGACTACCATGATCAAATCTTACGTGCTGAACTATCTTGTCCTACATAAGAAACAGGTCGCTCTGTCCCTCCACATTACCATGCTGTAGCTAACTCTGCCTTTGTAGCCATCTTGGCTGTCAAATCAACTGTCATGGAACTGCAGTAGCTGTGTTCAAATAGCCCTTTATCTTTCTTAATAGCAGTCCTCCATTTCAGGAGTGCTGAGACTATTAATTTAGATAGAGCAGAGAGAAGCTGTAGAGATATCATGTTTAGTGAACAGGTAAACTTTATTGTTTTTATGAAGAAGCAAAAATATCAATCTGCTGAGCTTGTTAATATCTAAAGGGAGAATAAATCTTTGTTCATTAAATTGTGAAGTAGGAAAATGAATTCTTAATAGTTTTGTTGTCACACCGAAGAAAAGTATTACTTAAAATAAGAAAGACATTCCAGTTATGTAACAGAGACATGAGCAGAAAATACCTCGCATCTGACAAAAGTGTGTTGTGTGCGAAGCACTGAGCCTGGGCAATGACTTCATCAGAGGATACCAAGATGAAGGACACCAAACCATGTACTTAAAGTAATAGGGACGTATGAAGGCATAGGGATATGTTTAGTTGAGACACTAAAAAATTTCCCGGAGAAGATACAGTTGTATGTGACTAGGCTGCTGTTCTGTTTCTAGCAAAATTGAAAACACTGATTAAAGAGAAAAATGTGCTTCAACCAGTGTTTAGTTGCAGTGAAACTTAGAGCTCCTGCTGGACCACACCTAGGAAACCCAAATTCATAAGTGCACGGATTGTACTATCAGGACATATGAAAGACAGATCAACTCTGGTACAGTGCAGCCTCATCGAGGTGAATTTCATAATCAGGTGACATGCACAGAATGAATAACCAGAAAGCCTAGGGGGCAGCCATTTTTTGCAGTGTTTTTACTATTGCTTTTGGCCAAAATAAAAAAATTACCTGGAAGAAGAAAAGTTAGAGTCCTATTAATAATTGTGTATTAATAATACACAATGTATCTGCCTTTTCTTCATGTTTGATATATAAATGATTATGTTCATGCTACATTTTTACTTCTAATACAACTTTATATCTCAGGTTCTTTGTCAGAGAATGGGTAAAATGGACAATAAATAAGCATTTACCTGGTGTTTGATTGATTAATCTGATCATTGCTCAGTCATGGAAATCCTTGACTACTGTTCTGAAATAAAATTTGCTGAAGCTGCAGTTGATGAGTTTCCCAAATACTTTACAGATCAGGCTGTAAACACATGGAGAAGTTTCTCATGGATTGATGAGAAAAAGTAGAATTATTCATGGAGCATGGCAAGCTAGTAAAAAGGATTTTGTAATATATTTGTTAGAAAGTTGGGACACCATCCTGGGTGCTATCCAGAAGCAGTAACCAATAAATTAGAAGAATTTGTGTTGACTGTGTAGAAAAATATAGTGGTGGGTGGATCAAAAAGTAGCATGTTTGCCTTGTAAGAATGAGGACCTATGTTCAAATTCCCAGAATCCAGGGCTGGGTATAGTATTATCTGTTGGTTATCCAGAGCTCATATGGAGAGATGAGATACAGAGGCAGGAGAATGCTTGGAAGTGCTCTGGCCAAATGGCCTGTTGTATGAAGCAGTGAACAGCAAAGATACCCTATCTCAAACAAGGTGGAAGATCAGGACTGATAACCAGAGCTGTCTAACCCACAAAACCACATATACATGCATGTTTATTATTTTCTGTTGCTTCTGCACCTAAGAATGTTTATCATACTCTTTTGTTTATTTGGTATTAGGACTAATAGTTTTCTTGAGTATATAAATCTTGGCTGCAAGTCTTTCAGGACTTAAAAGACCTTTGTTGCTCCAAGTGCTTCTAGTTTTTAGTGTTTCCACTGAGAAGCCAAATGCTACTCTGATGGATCTGCCTTTATAGAGACATAAACCTTCTCTCTCGACATTATCAGAATCCTTTATTAGTTCTATTAGTAAAATATCATATAGGTATTTTTCTTCTTGTTCTAGTCTCTATGCTTTTTTTGCCTGAATGGGTATCTCTTTAAGAGATCAGAAAGTGTTCTTCTATGATTTTTATTGACATTACTATCTATGCTCTTGTCATAAGATTCTTATTTTATGCCTATAACTCCCAAACTTGTTTTTTTATAGTGTCCTACAGATATTTGGCATTCAATCATATATTTTAAAAATTGTCATTGCCTGCAACACTGATGTTTTAACCGATATAAGATTCATTTACTGTTGAGGCTTTCCAATGAGGTTTTTATTTGACTTACTGAATTTTTATTTCTAGTACCATTTCAGTTTGATTTATACCCAGTATTTCTTGGTCTTTGATGGATTCTAGTTTCAATCCTGAAATGATTTTTTTCTGAATTGATTTTCTAATTCATTCAGCTGATTGTGTTTTCTTAGAATTGAATCCGGAGGTTATTTGCACTCTCTTTCAGTTCACTCACGAGTTTCTTTGTGTCCATTTTGAAATTTTTGAACATATTTATTATAATCATTCTTTTCAATTCTTTGTCTGGAATTTTGTCTAAGTCACTGTCATTGGCAGCCACCACTATGTAATTGTTAATTTTTTGAGGAGACATGTTCTTGGCTTTTCTTGCCACTGGTGTTTGTATGTTGGAGTGACTTGGGGCTTTATATCACAGTGGAATTGAGTGACTAAAGGAGGTTTAGCATCTCCTTGGCTTCACAAGGCTTGACTTGGTTCAGTGCTTCTTAGAGCTTAGTGGGGAAAAACTTGGCATTGACTGTGGTTGGCATAGGCAAACTTGTTCAGAATAGGTCACGGCCTCTGACTTCATAAACCAGAGTCAGTGCAGTGTGGCAAGGGGTTATGCCAGGGCAGCAGTTTCACATGTCCACTAATATTCAGAGCCTGGTTTCATAAATTATTTTGGGACAGTGGTCAGTGTTACGAATCTGTGGCCTCTAAATTCATAAGCTGTGGTGTTTTGAAGAGTGTTGTGCATGTGTGACAGATGTAGATAGATCATGTCCTCTGACTTCTTGTGGTGTTCAGGGCACAGAAGTACGCTAGGGGCAGGGAAGTGACTTCCACACCCATGGCTCCTTCATTAGTCTCTGTCTGGTGTCATTGAGCTCACAAAGTAATAAAAGTATGCCCCAGAGGTACAAGATTGTAGCTCTATAATGTGCTGAGGCAGTGTTAATGCGACAATGGTAGAATGCATGAGAGGCAGGGTGCAGAGGAACTGCTTACCGGTCAGGACCAAAAACAGCCACAGGAAGATGTGTACCTCATAAGTAGATGGTTTGGAAACCTATTAATATATCTATGACCAGTACTGTCAAGGAGGTGGATAAGCATGCCAGAGGAAGTGCCTGGGTGGTACAGGTTTAGTCAAAGTGTGCACCTAGAGCAAAGATTCTTAACCTGTGGGTCATGACCCTCTTGGGTCAAATGTCCATTTCACAGGTGTTGCATATCAAAATCCTGCATATCAAATATTTGCATTATGATTCTTAACAGTAGCAAAATGACAGTTATGAAGTAGCAACAAGAGTAGTTAATGGTTGGGGGTCATTACAACATGAGGAACTGTATTAAAGGGTTACAGTATTAGGATGGTTGAGAACCACTTATCTAAAAGCAAATGGTTTGGGGACCTCTTATATATCTGAGCTGGATACAGAAAGGGCAACCTGGACTCCTGATAGTAGAAGATCATTATTATTCCATCTCCATGTCCAACAAAGGCTCTTGGTGCAATAAACAATTTTTTGAACACTTGTGATATTCATAAAACTATCACTGCTATGCAAAGCTGGATCATTAATTTGATTGTTCTCTCAGTTGCAATGTTAATCAGCAAATGAAATTAATAAAAAGATTTTAAAGTACATTTTAAGTAGCCCTGGCAAATTTTATGGAAAAAAAGAACTTTTTTTTTTTTTACTGAAAACCAGTGCATACATGATACTCTTTTCTTGTTTCCAGGAATATTATTTGCAGTAGATAAAAGAAATTTGGTTAAAATGACCACTGTCCATATAGAGTACAAATGCTTATAGCCTCTCCCTCTATTCATCTACTATCAGTCCTGTTTTTCCCATTGCTAATAGTCTGGTAAAAACTTTATTTGGATTTGATGTGAAATAAAAGAAATGTTGAAACATTACTTACAATTAGAATGTTATTGTAAATAACTAGGACGCATGGAAGGCTTTACAGCATGTTGTATGAGATACTGTATATATTTTCTTATTTCTTACTACTTAGTCCTGTTGTTTTTCCATATTATATGAAGAACAAATTAACCTATATAAATTTACATAGCTAATGTACAGGATAGTTTAGTTGTCTTAATGCAGAAATACTACTCTTTATTCTTCTGTCCCTTCTTTTGTGTACTGGTTGTGTGGTGATAAGCAATACTTTAGAAAAGCCCTGAAACAAATCTAGAGAGAAAGGAAAAGGAGAAATGCCAGCTGGAAACATCTTTTGGTAGATCAGTAGAGACTGACTTTTCTCCTGAATGATCAAATAAAACCCCCAAAACAGCAGGTCTGTGGGAGTTCTAGTTAAACCGAAGATTTGTGTTGAGTATGTATGTGTGTTCGTGTGTGTGTGTTCGTGTGTGTGTGTGTGTGTTCGTGTGTGTGTGTGTGTGTGTGTGTGTGTGTGTGTGTGTGTGTGTGTATTTTTAATCCTTGGACATAGACAAGGTCATTGCAAAAAGGAAAAAGAAAAGTCAGTAAAACCTATCAGTGCGCTAATGAAAACTGAAAGGCTAATCATTCAACATGGAGGGAGGAGGCTGAGAGTCAGAGAGTTTTATATACCAAGACAATGACCAGTAGTACATTTTGCAAGTCAGAGACTTTGAAAAGCTGAATGTCTGTGGCATAAACCAAGAGCATGCACCAATCACTGCTTCCCTAACCCTCTCCACAGGTAGGAAAGACCTAAATCCACAGTATTTGAGTGAACTGTTAGAAAATACTACTTAGTAAACCTTTTAGGAATTAAAACATAACAGTGATAGAGACACTAGTAGTATGATGGAAATCATGCCTGTTGAATTTAATGGTGTCATTTTTTTCAGATTGCTAGCGTACTTGAAAATGTTTATCATGAAGTTTGTAAAAGAATCAATAACAACCAAAAAACCAATATAATATGTCATAGATGCTATAATACTCTACAATTGTGTAGAGTATACATTTTTTTAAGTAAGACCTAATGATTCTTTGGATTTCCTTGGTGTCTGTTGTATATCCCTCTTTTCTTTTAGGTTTTATTTGTTTGGATATTCTCTCTCTGACTTTTAGTTGATTTGGCTAATGGTTTGTCTATCTTGTTGATTTTCTCAAAGAACCAACTCTTGGTTTTGTTGGTTCTTTGTATTATTGTTCTCTTTGTTTATAATTTGTTGATTTCAGCCTGAGTTTGAGTATTTTCTACCATTTACTCCTCTTTGAAGTGTTTGCTTTTTTTTGTTCTTGAGTTTTTAGGTGTGCTGTTAAGTCACCCCTATGGGATCTCTCCTAGTTCTTTATGAAAGTCCTTAGTGATATGAACTTTCCCCTTAGCACTGCTTCTTTTGTGCTCCATTAAGTTTGGGTATTTTGCGCCTTCATTTTAATTAACTCTAGAAAGTCTTTAGTACTTTATTTCTTTATTTATTCCTTGAGCCAGTGGTCCTAGAGTTGGGAGTGTTTTCGTTTCCATGGGTTTATGAACTTTATGTTGAAGAGTTGGGAGTGTTTCCATTTCCATGAGTTTATAAACTTTATGTTGATATTTATGTTGTTGAGTTCCAGCCTTAATCAATGGTGGTCTAATAAGATACAGGGGGTTATTTCAATTTTCTTATATCTGTTAAGAGTTGCTTTGCATCCAAGTATATGGTCAACATTAGAGACGTTTCAGTGAGGTGCTGAGAAGAAGGTGTATTTTCTTGTGTTTGGGTGAAATATTCTGTAGATATTTGTTAGGTCCATTTGATTCATAATATCTATTAGTGTCATTATTTCTTTCTTTGGTTTCTTTCTGAATGATTTGTCCTTTGGTGAGGGAAATGTGTTGAATTCTCCTACTGTGAACATGTATGGTTCAAAGTGTGACTTAAGCTTTAGTAATGTTTCTTTTACATATGTGGATGCCCTTACATTTGGGGCATAGATATTCAGAATTGACACATAATTTTGGGAGACTTTTCCTTCAATGAGTTTAAAGTGTCCTCCTCTTTTGATTAATTTTGGATGAAAGTCTATTTTATTAGATATTAGAATGGCAAATCTTTTTCCTGTCCTTTACTTTTAGGTAATATCTTTCTTTGTTGCTGAGGTGTGTTTCTTTTATGCATCAGAATGATGGATCCTGTTTCGAATCCATTCTCTTAGCCTGTGCCTTTTAACTGGTGAATTGAGTCCTTTGATTTTCATAGATATTAATGGACAATGATTGTTAATTCCTGTTATTTTGATGTTGGTGGTAGTGAGTGTATAGGCATGTACATGTGCACACACGCATGTTTGTGTGTGTGTGTGTGTGTGTGTGTGTGTGTGTGTGTGTGTGTGTGTGTGCCTGTGCTTCTCTTCCATTGTTTTTACTTGTATGTAATTATTTCTTTCCTTTTTGGTGAGGGTCTAATTAACTTCCTTGGGTTGGAGTCCCCTTTCTAATATCTTCTGTAGGGCTAGATTTGTGGCTAGATATTTTTAAAATCTGGTTTTGTCATAGAATATCTTGTTTTCTTAATATATAGTGATTAAATGTTTTGCTGGCGATAGAAGCCTGTGCTGGCATCTGTAGTCTCTTAGAGACTGTAAGACATCTATCTAAGCCATTATGACTTTAAAAGTCTCTGTTGAGAAGTTGGGTGTAATTCTGATAGGTCTGCCTTCATATGTAATTTGGCTTTTTCCCCCTTCCAGCTTTTAATATTCTTGCTTTATTTTATACATTGAGTGTTTTGATTGTCATGTATTGGAAAACTTTCTTTTTTGGTCTAATATATTTGGTGTTCTGCAAGATTCTTGTATGTTTATAGGCATATTTTACTTTAGGTCATGAACATTTTCTTATGTGATTTTGTTGAAAATATATTCTGGAACTTTGAGCAGGGAATCTTCTTTTTCTACTCCTATTCTGCTTAGGTTTTGTCCTTTCTGAGTGTCCCAGATGACCCAAAGGTTTGTGTCAGGAACTTTTTAGATATAACATTTTCTTTAACCAATATATTGATTTCTTCTATTATATCTTCTGAGGTTCTGTCATTCATCTCTTGTATTCTGTTGGTGATGTTTGTGTATGTAGTTCCTGATATCTTATCTAGTTTTCACATATCCAGGGTTTCCTGTATTTCTTTCAGGGCTTTATTCATTTCTTATTTAAAAGCCTTTATCCTCTTCCTAAGTCTAGATTTAAGGTCATTTTCTTGTGCTTCATCTATGTTAGGATAGGGCTTGCTAAAGTTGGATAGCTCTGTTCTGGTGGTGCCAAATTGCCTTGGCTCTTGTTGACTGTGTTTTTATGCTGGCCTTTAGCCATCTGGGTTTTGTATAGATGCTGATTTCTGAGTTTATTTTTGTTGCATGGGTGTTATTTGCATGTTTTCCCATTGGTTTCTCTTTCATTTCTGTCTGCTGGGTTGAGTAGCCTGGAGTTCTGGTGACTAGCTAGTCTTTAGGAACAGTAGAGTATCTACCCTGGGGTGTTTATGGCTTGTGTGGTCTTTGGTGTTTTGGATGCTACCCTTGCCTCTGGAGTTTCTATTCCCAACTTGATCTGGTATAACCTGTGCTGGCGGGCTTCCAGGGTGGCAGACCGAGCTGTAGAATGGAAAATGGAGTCCAGGGTGTAGGGAGCAGTTTAAGGGTAATGGGTGTGTTTTAGTGAATAGAGTGGGCAAGGATCTTACCTCATTGTCCCTGGTGACTGCAGGCCTCCAATAGTACAGGCAGAGTTGTGGGGAGGGAAATGGAGTTCATGGTATGGGGTGCAACTTGCTGTTGTGGGGTATCTTCAGAGGAGTTGGCAGGCCAGCATGGAGGAGGAGGCGCTTACCCGGTGCCTCTGGACACCTGGCAGGCCTCCGATAAAGCAGGCAAAATTGTGGGTTGGGGAATGGGATACATTGTATGGGGGGGCAGATTACTACTGTTGGGTGTACTTTTAAGTATTTTGGCAAATATAAGCTTTGGGGAGGAGTGGCTTGCTTGGTGTTTCTGGTCCTCCCAGAATTCCAGGAAAACAAGCAGAGTTATGGGAATGGAGAACGGGACACAGGGCATGTGGTCTCTTTAAATGTTTCTGTTAGGAGATATGAACAAATATGGGGAAGAGTGTTCTCAAGTAAGGAACAATACTACGGAAGTAGTGGTTTAAAAACAAAAAAGAAAAGAATAAAATAGAAAACTTTTACTGTACAGGAAAATTTCCTTTTGTTTAATAAGGCAAATATTTCAATCAGAGTCAACGATGTTCTACTCTCACATAGCACTCACTCAACCAGATCATTGCGGACCCCTTCGTGAAAGAAAGACATGAAATTTCTATTCATCACCCTGGTTGATGAGCCAGTAGGAATCGGATTTTATCTTATGTTGTTAGGGTCACAAACATGTTACAAACGCATAATCCATATTCCTTCTTGCTGAAATTTACTATATTTAATGCATTTCAAAGGCTAATGAATAATAAAACTGGAAGCCAGTCAACATTCTAGTCTGAAACTTGATGACTCATTCAATCAATTTTTAAAAATGTTTTTAAATGCTTATTCTAGCCCCCCCAAAGCCTGAAGTCCTGCAATTTTGCTTATGTATGCTATCCTTGCAAATCTCATCTCATTTGCATGTAGCATTTTTCAATAAGCTGAGCTATACCAAGGATATAAGTTATCTTTTTTTTTAAACCCTCTTCTAATATATTAATTGTAAAGTATGAACAATAGTATCACATTCTGGTTAACCCATGTTGTCAACAGGTGATATCGCTTTGTAACAACTTAGATTTTCATTAAAATAGCATCAGCATTGAAATTATTTAATGCCGGTTCATTAATATCACTTCTAAGCGTATTGTCACATTAAAAACTCTTTAACCATAACAGAAAGAAAACATTTTAACTTATAAAATTTTATTTTCCTTTTTGAATATTTAGAAAATGCAGTTAAAAAAGTAAAACCCTTTACTCTAATTTTCACCTATAATCATTTTAGAAAAGTACATGTGTAGTTTTCTGTAAAACTAGACATATGACCTGGGTATCTGGTTTTTAAGAGTTTGTAATTATAAACAAAGTAGTATGTGAATAAAATCCTTCCAAAATTTATTTTTTAACAATTATAGGATATGCTTAAGATGTATTTCTTACCTAATACAAGATATGATTTGTGGGCTTTGATGAAGGTGAGTTATGAGATTGTTTATCTAAGACATAGTGATATTCTTTAAAATTTGCTTAGTACTTTAATGAGAAACTGGGAAGGCTGCTTATAGTACAATTTAGAAATGTACCATATCTGTACTGTTTACATCTGCAATCTCACTTAGTAAAGAAATGACTCTGAAAACATACTAGAGCCTTTTTTCTTGTTGTTGTTTGTTTTGATTTGATTTGGAGCCAGTTTTACATACAAAACGGCCTTCTTGCTTTTAGTAGTAGCTAAACTACTATAGTAGTTACTTCACTGCTGCAAAAGTCGTAGCTTGTAGTAGCTGGCCCATCTAAAGATGGCATCTATGTTCACTTACTCTCTATTTGTGTGTGTAGAGGTAGGAGTCAGTTTGATATCACATATCTATATATATCTTATAGGTAACATTACATCAGAAACTTGCCACTCCTAATTGAAGGTTCATATCATATTTTTTGTTATTTACTTTTTGTTTCATTGTTTAGTTTTTGGTTTTTTTTTTCAGAAGAGGGTTTCTCTGTGTAGCCTTGGATGTCCTGGACTTGCTTTTTAGACAAGATTGACCTGGAACTCACAGAGATCTGCCTGCTTCTGCCTCCTAGACTGCTGAGATTACAGGCATGTGCCACCATGCCCAGCAAGGTTCACATTATTAAAGAAAGACCTAGCAGGTTCCAGAAACAGTACTTCAACCACCTCCTGTGTAAGCTCTGCCAGTAGGAAAATGGCAAAAGATGATTTTAGCCTGTAGTGAGTATAGGCAAGTGGAGTTTTATTAATTCCATCTGCTCTCTCTACTTTGCACGTTTTAGTACAAGATATCATCACACATAGAAATGTGGTCTATTAAACATTAATATATCAATTTTAGCTTAGACTTCCTAATTGGTTTAATTAATTTTATACAGATATTGAGTAATTGTATTTTGTCAGGCTGAACAAAAGAGATTTTATTAAGGATATCAGTCTTCTTGGCCAGAGTGAGAGAACGCATCACACAATACTAGTCCTCAAAGCAGGGAAAAAAGTCCTGCCTCTGCTCCATGGGGAAAAATTAATATCATGGGACATTTTAGATGAATTTTTAAAAGAACCGTAGGTAGTTTTAAAAATGTACTTGTAATTTACATATTCACTTTACATCCTGATATTGTTAGGTCTCCTTTCCTTCAGGTCTCACCCTCCTGTTTTTTTCCCCATCCTCCCTCCCCTTCTCCTCAGAACAGGGGAGCCCCACTACCAACCCACACTAGCACATCGCATTGCATGAGGACTGAGCTCATCCTCATCCACTGAGGGCAGGAAGAGCAGCCCCATTAGGGGGAATTTAGACAGCACCTGCTCAACACACGAGGGAACCCACACAAAGATCAAAATGCCCATCAGTCACAAAATGGTCCTCTGAGAGATCCCAGCTTCTGATCTAATCAGATGCTGAGACTCACAGCCAACCATCGGGCAGAGCTCTGGGAGTCCTGTTGGAAGAGTGGGGGTTGGGGAAGGATAGGAGGGACCTGGAGGAGAGGCCACTTAAAGACCAACAGAATTAACAAACCTGGGTCCATGAGGCCTTACAGAGAGACAGAAGTACCAGCAAAGAACATGCATGAACTGAATCTAGCCCCCTACATACCTAGATTTAAAAGTAACTTTCTTCTTCATCCTTTTCATATAAAAAATCACTTAGAATAAAAGTAAGTGTATTTAGAAACAATTTATAGTACATGTAAGTTCACTTTCTGTGGTGGTTTGAGTGAGAATGGCACCTACCACCCCCCGACCCATAAGCTCACATATTTGAATACTTGGTTCCCAAATGGTGGAACTATTTAGGAAGGATTAAGAGGCTTGGCCTTGCTGGAGGAAGTATATCACTTGGCATGGGCTTCAAGGTTTTAAAAGCTCATGCCTAGCCCAGTCTCTCTTTCAGCTACTTCTGCAGGGCTATGGCTGCCCGCTTCCGTGCTCCATACCTAGAGAGAGTAGACTGACCCTCTAAAAATTTTAAGTAAGCCCCATTTAAACACTTTGTTGTAAAATTGCCTCAGATGTGGTGTTTCTAGTACCCTGGTTAGGACACCTTCCTTCCTTTCTTTTAAAGGTACAGTATTATACCCAAACACTCAACTTCCAATTCAAAGATTTGCTTTCTGTCTTGCTGTTGTTGCAGTTGCTGCCTAAGGTTTCATGGGATGAATTAGAATCATCATTGTTTTATTGACATTACCAATTAGTTCAAATGCAAATCAACAGCATTATAGCCAGAATCACAGGACTCTGAAGACTGTGAAGTAGAGATGGTGCGTGGGCACATTTTGTTGTAACATATTGCTGATGTTTTAAATAGAAAAACATCTGAAATGGAAAGGCAAAGCTAACTACCTTGCTTTTTTTTTTTTTTAATATTTCTGTCTCACCAAATCCTAGTGGTTATTCCCACCTACATGTGTCCCTAGATACCATTATGTCCACTGACTTCAGTGGAAAGAAAGCTGAATATGGCTGTTGTCATAATGCATCAGACTCATAATGTCTCAGAGTCAAATGTTGGCTCTGATACAAAGCAGAGGCATGAAAGAGATTTGCAGGAAAGGAATGGTCAGAGACTATCAGATTCCAAGCAGTGCTCCCCAAAAGGCACGAATCTGGTACTATAGGCATAAAGAATAAATATGATCACGTCAATGACGAGGAAAAAGGGGCAAGGTGTTGGAACCCACTGCCAATGTGTTAATGGGATTTTGAAAATATCTATGGATAACATTGTATAATTTATATACTACAGTGGGCAAATATTTACACAATTTTATACAAATTAAGTGGCATAACTTGCACATTCTTCATTTCATCCATGTTGACCATGGGTCAACAGAATATTATACATATGATAAGGTATTGGATGTATAGTTGACTCTGTCTCATTTAAAGAAAAGTATTTCCCAGTGGACATTGAAGATTATTGCTGATACATTAAAGACTTCTTATTCTTAATTTGTAGTTCAGGAAGAATTTACCCAAATTACTTTCTAACTTCTATTTCAAGATGTAAAAGCATTATTTTCTGTTTGAGATTTTCACTAGGAACTTTAGAATCAACATTTAAAATGGAGGGGGAGGCAGAGAGTTCAGAGTCTATCTAGCCTTTAAATTACGGGCAACTAGTCAGATTCTCTTATGAACCAGACTTTTGGGCAAGGTTCAAAAGAACATTGGAATAACTATTGGTTTTATGGACCAAGTAGTGATATTTGTTTCCGTTTTATTTCTCTTTGGAAGAGAAAGAAAGAAGAAAAAGAAAATTGAAAATTACTCAACCTGTATAAATTACCTCCAAGAATTTGTTTAAAGACTTTAAAAAAGTATTTTAATCAGTCATTTTACTAGATGGATAAGGGGAAAGCTCTAGCCATCTGTACCTCCTGATTTTGGAGGCCACAAATGAAGCAAGCCTTCCCTTTGAAACTGAACCAGTATAATAGGCTAATGACTCAAATCTCATTCCCCATAACATGAATTTCTCAAGCTGTTTTACTTAACAGAATGAGCTCATTATGTGTTCTCCTATGGACAGAATAGAAAGGCAGCATGATGCTAAATGGCTATAAATCCTTAGACGAAGATACTAATCCTATGTTGGATTGCTCCCACTAGCCATAATGGTGGAAATAATTAGGGATTTATATTTTAGCAGCTGCAATAAGCTGACAGCTAAGGGAAACCAACAAGATTTTTAAAAAAGGAGGAAAACAAAGATTCTTCAGATGTCAGAACACTAGGAGATATCTGGGCATTTACACAGATCCACACACTGATCCAATGGCCCAGCCATAGTGCAATGTGAAGAGCACGGCTTTAGACTCTAATCGCCTTGTTTCAAGGACATTCTGAGCTTCAGTTTTCTTAACAGTAAAATGGTATCTTATCATACTTACTTTGGGGGGTTATTGAGCCAATTAAATGAGTAGTTATAAAGCATTTAGCAAATTGTCCGGTGCTTATTAAGTAGATTTCAAAGATAATTGTTATTATTAGCATTACTGCAAATATCTTACTTTGACTTATTATGTTGTAGCTTATGATGTTAAGTTGGGAATGAATTATGAGACGAAGGAAATACATGAGTGAATACTTACTGTGTACCCACTGCATGCCAGCATTGGGCACACACAAATGCAAATGAGCCCTCCAAATTCAGCGACTTACAAAAAATTGGAAGTTAATAGGGGAAGAAAATAAACACATAAGAAGAGAAAGAGTATAGCAAAAGCCAGACTCTAGCTTCAAAGACATAGGTGGTAGAAAGTCACATAACGGATCTTCATTGAAAATGATACAATTAAATAAGAGTGTGATTGAAAGCAAGGAATCATTTTATTAAAATAAAGGATATTAAAACAAATTCAGTAAGTTGTTCAAAGTTGCACTATGCATGACAAAGCTAGAAATAGCTTCAAACACTGTTTGACTCTAAAACCTAATCCTTCATAGTTTAATTGGATTTAGCAGAGAGAAATAACTTGGTGCATGGACTGGAATATGGAAAAACAGATAAAGGCATACAGGACTTTTCGTGAGTAGAAGTTCAATGTACCTATTGAGTTTGATAGGCTAAACTTTAAGAATATCTATGGAGTGATCAAAATGGAAGCTGGAGAAAAATGAAAACAAGTTTATTGTTGATACATCTGTAAGTGAATCATTAAGCACTTCACTCACATATTCATCAGTTCATTTAATTGTAGTTCTGGTTGCTCTAGGTGAGTTCGTAGCATAGGAATGAGTAAACCAAAGACAGTGCCTATTTCCAGGCACTGCTCCTACCAAGGTAAATATTATGACCAATAAGTGTATTTAGTAGTGAATACAAGGCTTTCAAGTTATGATGAATTCAGTGAAGACAGAGGACCATAGGAATTTCATAATGACTGCAAAGATACTATCTTTGCAAAGTATCTAAAGATACTCTTTTAGAAGATGACATTTGTTATCCATTTGCTTAGAGAAGTTATTGAGAAAAAGAAAGAGCTTTGAGGATGAGTTCCAGTTAGAACCAAGACTCACATGGTTCTGAGGGCTGAAAAGTCTCATGTGCACAAGGGAATTTAAATGTAATGCCACTTTGTCCAAAAATTTCTAATCATTCTCTTTCATGTCATTGTGCTCAATACTTTTGAAAAATAGTGAATTATATAAATATTATATTCTTTATAGTATATATTATTTATTTAATTCTTTTATATAATATAAAAGAATATAAATATAATTTATATTTTTATGTATTCACTACTCAAATAGCACCCCAATGGGACCAGAGAACTTTGTTTTGTACCCAATTTTTAACACCTCACATCTAGTGCATGTGTTCCACAGCAGGCAGCTACAAATGTTAAATTAATATATGTGTAATTGAATTACTCAGTACCAGTTTTCCACAGAATATTGAGGTCTATCATTCTAGATCTGACTCTATCAGCTAAGTGCTATGTGTGTTCTCCAAGGAGTCATTCTCCAAATGATTTCTCTCTGTATTTTATAGTGCAGGCAAGTCATGCAAAAACCGCCTAACAGTGAACTTGCCTCCTGAGGTAATTTGTAAGGAGTAGAAAACAAAATAAAAAATTAAGTTGCAATCATCTATAACTCAATTATCAGAGGCTACTATGTTGCAGTGAGATGAAATATAATCTTATTGTCCTACGTGTTTACAATGTTGGACATCCTTTTTATTGAATAAAAACTACATTAGTAGTGACAGCAATCTTCATGTAATATGTATTCCAGCATATTACACAGATGTTTTAAAATAAAAACTGGATCTACTGTTACTCTGACTTCAGCTTCCTAAACTGTAATTTACATGTGAATATGAATTGATTGTGTGTAAATTTCCACTGACAGGGTGCTCCTTTCTGTCACATAAATTTTTTGACCAACAAAATTCTTTAAATGATAGATGAAAATACCAAGGTAGGAGAGTTGTATAGATAGAAATTAGGTAACTCATAATAGCCTCTACCATAAAGTATGCCAAAGACAGAATACTTTCTAATAAAATGGTTTTTAAAAAATGCTTCAGAAAATGTATTAGGGGTGAGGTAAATGCCATGGTGGTTGCTACAAATGCATAAAAATTAAATGCTTTGTGGCTAAATTTTATGATTGCTAATCCCTGATATCATAATGTCATATATTTGCTGAGCATAGAGTACATCAATTACAACTCAGATGCTCTTTTCTCTGCTTCTGTCCATATGATGGAAGCAATGCTGGTAGTGGAGGTCATGAAGAGAAACTACCATGTCTGGAAAAGTAAAATCTGTTTTTCAAACTTTCCAAATCTTAAGCATTTGGACACAATTGTCTGGGCCTGTAGTTTTGTCTTCCATTTGGGCAGTTAGATACACCAATGTCAAAGAGGCTCATAACATGATAGTGAGTTTCAACCTAGTTCTTTTCTTTGGCCTATATTGTAAGAACATAGTGAGTATTTCAGTGCCTCACTGTTACCATTCATTATGGATTGACTTGTGGATCCTTGTTAAGTTCCAGATTGCCTGAGCAGACAGTCTTTACTGTTGATGAAGGAAGATATGAGACGGACCACATGGCATGGCCTTTATTGAAAGTTAAGTTGAGTTTCCCTGGATCCACTGTGAGGTACCCAGGATGGGCAGCAGCGAATGAGAGAAAACAAGAAAGGACAGTCAAAACAGGCATGAGTGCCTACTAAACTCTAGCCAGAAAGAAGACAGAGTTTACCGCAGGAGACCATGTTCTATATAATATGAATTAAGGGACATTTGTGTTCAATTCTGGATCATCAAAGAAGCTGAATGAAGTCTGGGTCCTTGAGCTGGCTTTAGTTTTCACGCTTATTGGGAGAGTCATGGGCATCTCAGACAAGGAAGATGCTGGTGCTCACATGTGCCTTTTATTTCTGGCGATTCCACTGTGTTTGTTTGATGCCCAGGCTTCTGGGCTTTCTCCCAGAATAAATGAGCTGCTTGGCTCAACTTCATCCTTTGTAATGTTTGAAAATTCTGAGAAAAAAAAAACCCAGTGTACCATCATTCAGTGACAGCCTTGTTTAATTACAGAAAGCTATTTCATCCTTGCAGCATTTCATTTTCTGTAGGCATGGATAGAAGAGAGTTTAGAATATGCATAGACAAATTCACAATAGATCATTACTCCAGTTGCTGACTGAAAATACATGATGGAGGAATATGATGCCATAATATAGGTAATAGCAATAAGATATTGTGGTATACAGGAGACTGTTAAGAGGAGTTGGCTACATAAGTATTTGCTACAACCCAGGTCCTTAAAGTGGAGATATTCCTTTTTTTTTTTTTTTTTGTGGTAACCAACCCTTTTTAATGATGACAACAGTTATCATGCGTAAAATGACTAAAAATCACCCACCCACCCATTTTTGGGAGATTGGGTATTGTTCTCTTAAATTTGATCCCTGCTGTTTGGAGCTAGAGTTTTCTTTTGGGGGGGACCCAAGAAAAATTGGGATAATGTCCAGTCTTAAGAAGACCAGCTATAATATTTGTTGTCCAGTCTCTGTGTGGTGCGAAAGTGCATATTGAAGTCTGGGCTGGAACAGTCTGTGATGCTGGATGGTCTATTCTTTACAGGAGTCATGACATCCTCATGTTTCATAGGCTGGTGGTCCCTCGTTTGTTTTTCTTACTGGTAAGAATCAACAGAATGAAAAAAAAAAAGAATTGAGGACACAAGACTCTGACTTTTCTGGACAGTGTCATGTGCACAAACAGATGGCAGACTGTGTCATAGGGCTTGAGGGCGACACCAAGATCAGAAAAGAGGAGTGAAATGAACAGGAAATACGAAAGCACAAGACAGCAGAATGAGTGTCAGATGGGCATTCTTCCTTATGGCCCAGGTCATGAGCACTGAATAGCTATTGTCCATGGGACCTAGGCTGCTCCAGGATCATGATGCTGTCTATGATGCAAGCAAATTGCCCAGCACAAGGAATGGGCATTTGCCTCTATCTTTCTGTGCCAATGAGTAGAGATTCCTGGTACTGTTAGTATCAAGACTGCATGGCAGATAACACAGTAGGATTATGACGTAGTCACTGACGAGAAGAATAGTGTTTTTATGTAAATTCCATACAAGAGCATCACTATAAGTATGCTTCCCAAGTTCACTCAAAATATGGATGTTTGCTCATGGTGTTTTACATGTTTCTTTTTTCCATTCAATTATTTTTTTTTTAGGCATTCATTTAATTTGTAGTTACTGAGTATCTCTTATGTGCTAGATACTGTACTAATTGTTTTGCAAGCATTTACTTGTAGGCATGGATATTTTATGCCTGGGAAAGAGGAACATGGAAAGTGTTAGTAACGCTCCTAAAGGCACTCATCTGGTAACAGTAGAACTGAATACTGAACCCATGTCTGTTTGACACAGAAAACTATAGCAACTACTTCATATTGCCCCATTTACCATAACCTTTCTGTAAAACTCTGACTTAGCATAATTGACAAATAGTAACTTTCATATTTGAGGATATGTTGTTTGAATGAATTTCTCTTAGCTATAGATTCATGTTACAGATGCAAATGTTTATGACTTCATTTTCAAAGCATTATTGTATATAAGAATGTAACTTATCCATTAATTCAGTGTAGAATATTGCCATTCCATGGTTTCTGTATCTCCAGAGCACACGGGATAACAAGATTAGTAACTTAATTTTTGCTATCAGTGTAAAAATATATTTTTAAGAATGTGAGGCACTGGATATCCGAAAACTTATTTGTTGATTTTCAACCCTCTGTTGTGTCAATGTACCACAATTTCATTATCTATTTTTCAATTGATGGATATGTAGGATATTTTCATTTTCTGACTATTGTGAGTAGAACAGAAATGAATATGAGTTAGCATGTATTTCTATTGTAAGATACATAGTCTTTTAGATATATGCCCAAGAGTTATATAGTTGGATCGTGTGATAAATATATTTCCAGAAAATCTATATGGATTTTCATAGTGGTTATACCAGTTTTCACTCTTATCAGCAGTGACTAAGTGTTCCCATTTCCCCATATGCAGACCAGAATCTGCTATCATTAATTTCTTTGATCTTGGCCATTCTGACTCAGGTAAAATGAAATCTCAATTTTAATTTAATTTAATTTTAATTTTAATTTCTCTGATAAGTAATGGTGTTGAACGTTGTAAAGACTATTTATTGGCCATTTCTCTTTCATCATATAGGTATGATGAAACAGATTATTGATTATTATTTATGCACAATAAATATATATTATTGTATAATATTATTATTATTAATCAAATAATAAAAGCCATCAATTACCAAGGGGTTAGAGAGAGTAGCATGGGAAGATTTACAGGGAAGAAATGGAAGAGGGAATACGGTAATTATGTTTTAATTTAAAATATATTAAACAAAAGAAAATAAATTTTTCTTTTTCATCTTTCTTTTCTTCTCTCTCGCCATTTTCAATTTATCATGCCCTCCTTTGCTCTATCTTCTTCATCCTCCCTCTTTCCTCCCTCGCCCTTTCTGTATCTTCAGTTTACTTCTTCCTTCCTCTTTATGATAGTGCTATATTGATTTCTATTTGCCAGAATATATGTAATCATAGGAATCAGAAAAGTAAAGAGTTTAGGATTAGAGCTGCTAGAAGTGAACACTAGTGATTACACCTTCAGAAGTGTCTGTCACTAGGGCTAGGCAGGATGTCCTTCCAGATGCTTATGAATATATTTCTTTTCACAGAACACGTTGATTATTTTTGCTACTCTGTAATTTTCTTCCTCCTGTTAATATTATGTGATAAGTAAGCTTCCGTTTTCCCTTTACTGCAGCACCATTTTTAAGAGTGCGTGGTCGGCATTATTTTTGTGAAGTGATATATTTTGCCAACCTTTTTCCTTGGGATATTTATGTGAGTTTTTGGCATTTTACTGTTTTAATACAGTCATTGGTGTCTTATATGTTGAGTTTCTCTTTTTAGCTGTAATTTCCGAATTTAATAGGTTTTTCTAAAATATGTACAATTTTCCGTAGGGCACCTATTTAAGGTCTGCCATAATTGACATGGGCTCTGAGACTGAGCTAAATTCCCCCTGCTCCATGCTTTTAAGGAGAGAGAAAAACTATCTTAAACTAACTACAGGTGGTAGTGGGTGTGACATTCTAAGGCTTCTAGGATTGGGCTTGTGGATTAAAAGTAGAGTGCTGGCCTAAGATACACAAGGCTGATATTCAAGTTTCTACAACAAAGTAAATGTGCATGGGGTGTGGGGGATTTATTTACAGGTTCTTGATGCCTATCAGTCTCTGTAACATGTAACTATATTTGTGAGGAAACTGAATTCTGACCTAGTTGGCCTGTTTTTTACCCCAGAGAAGCCATATGAAAAGAGCTATATATGGCTCCGTTTGCCTGATATTATAGTTTTCTTGCCTATCATATGATAAAAACACTCTGATATTAGCAACTTAAAAAAGAATGTATTTATTTGTCTCAGAAAGGTATGTTACAGTCCACCCTTCTGGGCATGTGAAGGCAACAGGAAATGAAGTAGCAAGTGATGTCCTAGCCACAGTCAAGAGCGGAGAGCAGTGAATTAATGCACACATGGCGGTCAGTGCTCGGCTCACTTTTCCATTCCTACTCAGTTCAGAAGCTTCTTCCACACACAGTTACAAATCACCTCACTTCCCCAGGTGCATGTAGGTAGGGCAACCTAATCCAAACAATGCCTCACTGAGACTCCATTTGTAGGTGATTCTAGACTGTGTCAAGTTGACTATTAAAACTACTGCTACTGGTTCTGGAGCATTGGCTCAGCAGTTCAGATCCTGTTATTCTTTCTGGGAACATGGATTTGATTCCCAGAACTCACATGGTAGCTCACAACTGTGTGTTCACTCCAGTCTCAGAGGGGTGACGGCCTCTTCTGACCTCTTTAGCCACCAAGCATGTACATGGTACATACACACGCATGCAAGCAAAACACTCATGCACATAACATAGTAAATTAAAACAGGTATTTAAAAACTGAATCACCATAACAGGTCTCTAGTACTCCCTGCTGGGCCTCTTCTCATCTCATCTATCTTTGGATATAATTTCCTGAGATACCGACTACTTGTCTGATAAGGCAGTATACAAAAGTATCTACTATGTAGTTAGCATGTTGTGTGTGTGTGTGTGTGTGTGTGTGCGTGTGTGCGTGCATGCGTGCATGTGTGTGTTAGGAGAAATACTGGGGATAAACCCACTTCATGGAAAACATAAAGATACTCAAGTGAAGTAAAACTTTGGAAAAAGAGAGGTAAGAGACTCACACAGAGAAAGCATGACAAATGAAAATAAAGGGGAAGTAGCTAGTGAAAATGACTTTAAAATGTGTATAGACACACGCACACACACAAATAGATGTGGTTGGAGCAGAAAAAGCTGTAAGAAGAGGATGGCTAACACTATGGGTTTTTGAAAAGCCATATGGATACCTTCTGTTTTATCACACACACACACACACACACACACACACACACACACACACACACACACACACCACAAACAGAGAGAGAGACGGAGAGAGAGAGAGAGGCAGAGAGGGAGCACAAAAGGAGCTTAGTTAAAGTTATCCAACACAGGCGTATTGAGTTTCCGAGAAGCCATAGCTCATCAAGTTAGAAACAGTGTGAGGTGTGTGAGATACCTGTCTTCAAGATATTGTTCATAGGTATCCTGGAGACCCCAAAGGAACATGAAGTATTGTGATTACTCTTGGTTACCCACTGGATCTTGATGTTTAGTCCATGTTGCTAAAGACAATACAGACATCGTTAACAGAACATGGATAAATCAAACTTATACTGACCAAGAAGCTTCCTCTGTGCTGGCTAGCCTTTCCTACTACCAGAAAGTGTTATGTAGGCTGCCAAAGAAGAAAAGCCATCTGTATTTTATTGAGCTGTGAACCTGAAAGTTACACTCAGAACTGACCTGCCAATATATGTCCAATGCTGTTTTGAGCCCACAAATGTTATGGGGTAACCAACCAAATTCTGATTGGATTGAAGACCCATTCCATAGGAGGAAACACATAGCCAGTATTGTAAATCTGACCTAGAACCCATGGGTTGGGAGTTCACTAAATACTATGGTATCAAATTACCCTCCAAGTATGTATCTCTATACTCACTCTAAAGTGATGCAACTCAGTCCTCATAGAGGAGCCTTTTCTAGTGCAACAGCTAGAGAACACATGTCTATTGAATTCCCAGTCACAGATGTTATATATAAAAAAAAGTATTTCCCTTCCCCACAATGGCTAGGGGACGTCACATAAAGGAGGAGAAGGAAAGATTTTAAGAGCCAGAAGTTGGGAAAAACTGAGGCAAATGCTGCTATCTGTACCTGATGGGACTGATGCTTTTGTGAACTCATTTTATTTCTAGTTGGAGGACTGAGGAATGATGTTAACTCTTAGAGTTAGATACAGAGGTGAGAAATAATTTCTGTAAGAGGACTAAAGATAGCTCAACACTGTTGGCTGTTTTTTCTATAATGTTCCAAAAATCAACAGCATGAAGTTTTAGTTAGTTACGAGTTTTCAGAATTTTTGATAGCGGTGTTCCTTTCTCCTAGGATTTTAGTTCAAAGAAGGGGAAGTTGGCTGAAATAATGTAGTGATAGTTTTATGATAATTTAGTCATTTTGCTCTTAGATAGACTTGTCATATATATTATGAAAAGCTGAAACTTTTCCCCCATGAAATACAACTGTTTTATTAAAAACTTGACAAATTTGCCTATAATTGTATAATAAACATGCTCTTGAATATGATATTCATTTGAGTTCATCTTTCAGAGAGTAGGTAGTTAATAAATAGTCTTGAAAACAACATTAATAAAGTGTAATTAATGGTTAATACTTAGAAAATATTAGCAAAAAATTTCATTGTTTCCTATGGTAACAGGTGATATCTATCAAAGATTATTACAAATTGCAAACAAATAAGTAAACATGTTTTTATTATATCACATTGAGTGTTAGTGTTATACTCTCATTTCTTAATGCATATATTTGTGTTATTTTTCTGTTATTTTGACAAAATATGTGAGACAGTCAAGGTAAAAGTTAGAAAAGTTTATTGAGTCTCATTGCGACCAGTCTCTGTGTTGGCTTGTAGGCACTAGCTCTCTAGTGTAAGAAGCCTACAGACCAGATGTCTGGCCTTTCCTGAAGACATTTTCATTTTCTGTAATTGAACAATTTGCCACTATTTCACAGACCTACACATTTGACTAAAAATGTAACTATGTAATATCAATCATGTCAGTCTTATCCTCACTTTAATGTATGTTCCTGTGAGCAATCACAATTATCATTGCCATATATTTTAGCTTTGATTTCTTCTTGATTTTTAAAAATAAATTTTCTTTTCTACAATTTTAAAAGGTAAGCACGATGCATACTGCCCTCTTCCACTCCCCCCCCCGCCCCCCCGCCCGCACCTCTCCACCACCCCTGTCTACCCTCCTCAATCCCCACAAATGTCTCTCTCATGTTCATTTCCGTTCATTTTATTTTACCCTTCCTTGGGTTTCACCAGTGCCGTCTGACTGAGTGTGGGTTTAAAGCTCTCTGTTGGAATCTGGCGAGCTCACTAATATGTACACAAGAGAGGAAGTGACTGCCCTTCTCCAGGGATTTGTCAATAACCAGTAGTTTCCAGGGTGAATGCTGGACCCCATGAGCCTCCTCCTTCTTTATCTGATGTTTAGAGGGCTGGTTTTGTGTGATCCCAATGCAAGTAATTACACTGAGTTGATGGTTAAAATAGTTGTGTTACATCTAGAATTTTGCATTTTTTTTGAACTCTTTGCCCTATTTTCCAGATCTTTTGCATTCCCTAAACCCTCTTCCTTAATGGAACATTGCGTCTTAGAGGGAGTCTATAAGTTAGCTGTTTCAAAAATCACTGCATAGTCTCTGAATCTTGGGTGGCCTAGAAGTCTCTGAATTCGCTGCTACATGCTTTACAAACTATTATTATTGTTATTATTTTTGCATTTAGTTTACTCTACTGCTTATTTAAGACTATTATAAAGTACAATTAAATTTTAAGGACATTCATTAGTACAATTGAAGTTGTTTGAAAGTTCATAGATGTCCTGGCTGTGATTTCATTCTGCCCCGTTCTGTCCAAGATAAACTCTTTACTCTAAAGAGAATTATATTGGTCTTCAGTCACATCCAACTGACTGCAGAATAGGGTTAAACACTTAGACGTTCAGAGGTTTAATTTCCTCAATTATAAAATGACAGATTATAGCAAGGGATACTTAGCATCAGCCCTCAGAAGCAATGGAACTTATAAAAGTTATTTTGGGGCCAATATAACATCATTAAATATTATAATATGTTCTTTTATTTTATAATTTATTCTTGGTAATTTCACACATATATGTGATATATTTAGATCATATCTACCCTCTTTATTATCTCACAGCTCCTCTCAGGTCTCCCAACATCTTCCAGCTTCATGTCTTTCTTCAATTTAGGATCCACTGACTCTAAAGAATGGCTCCCATATGCACAAGGGTATACGGCATCATAACCTGTAGCGTAGTCAGCATACAATGGCCTTCTTTCTCTCTCCCCAAACTCTATCAACAAGCAAGCACCTCTTAGCTATATGAGGGGAGGGGTTCCTTTTCATCCTGAAGTGTTGATTGACTTGATCCTGTGCAGACCTTATGCAGGCAGCTACAGGAGCTGTGAATTTGTGAGTGCAACGGCCTGTTCATGTGTAGAAGGCTAATTTGCAGCTGTATGGCTTTTATAGTCATTTCATCAACTTTTCCACATTGGTAACTGAGCCTTGATGGAGGATGTGGTCACACATAGGTATCCTGTTTAGGGCTAATTACATCAAACTTATTCCCTGTAATTCTCCGTATTAACCACCACCCACTGCTTCTGTCATGAGGGATGTGAAAGCAGAACCAGTCTATGGATAGATAGTTTTTTAGAAGGCAGCTTGATACGATACTTATTTAGAAGGTAGCTTGATTCTAGGTCCCTTTAGCAATAGTAATGGGGTTTATGACTTCCCCACCAAGGATTCTTGGCCAGGGATATGTTTCTTTCCTCCTTAGTGAGGGCCTTATGGCCAATTGAAAAGCTGCTGGTTATCCCCATAACAGAATGCTTCAGTTGTAAAGTTCCTGTTTTTTAATTATCTCTAGGAAGAAAAATAAAAATACCAGGAACACTGCACTTCGTGTTCTATGTAGAAATAGTTTCCATATGTTACAGTCTTAATACCATTTATCGCCATTTTCTTTTATCAATATCTCTTGTTGCCTAGTGTTTCTCTCCAGGATGGTAAGCATTAGATAATTATCAGTCTACCTTTCTTTCTCTCAAGGGAAGGCAATCGGATCTCCTTTGGGTAGAAGGTAGGGAAAGGCAAGGAGACAATGGGGAAAACAAACAGGAAACCAGTTGTGTCACAGTGATATGCTGCATCTTAATCACTTACAAATAATTAATCCAGAAACAATTACTCATTAGCAGCATTGTAGTGTTCAACCACAAATGTCATAACTAATCAGAGACTCCACAATAACCCTGATATAGACATGAAATATTACCCAGCTCTTTAAGGATGCTCCTACCCTATTGTTTTCAGAAATATCTTTCCTTAAGTCTTACTGTCAGTAAGCATGTGTTGAAATACTTTGATATTTAGAAGCTATATTGAACCTCTAGATATGCAGTTACACTGACCAACCTTAGTAGTCACTGTCCATTTTTTCTTTAGCTAAAATTCAGCTAAGATCAAATTAGCAAAGATAGGCTGCCATTTTAACTAATTTACACATTTGTTTCAGTTGTGATAAATTAACAGGTAGGGAGGTTGTCTACATGAACCAGAAAATATAGCTCATCCTTGTACCCTGAGTTACCCCTCATCCCATCATCTTGACAAACGACCCTATTCCTTACACATCATCTCCAGGCAAAGAAGCCTGCTTATCCACCCTGGAGAGTCATCTCACCATTTATAGTTCTATAAGCAGCAGAGTCATCTTTCTCTTTAACCTAAATCCTCAGTGCCCTTCATGGTAAAAATTTATGAGCAACCCTTTCTCTTTGGTCCACAGTGAATCATGCGAAGAGCTGATCATTGCTCCACTGAGCCCTCCACATGAATGGAGCTTGGTATCATTCATCAGTCTTCTCTGCTCCCCGGTAGAATCCAAGAGCTTCTCCTGCCCCTAGAATCCACTGTTTTTCCTGCTGTGATAGCCAGTGACAATTGACACCACCATGAGATCGTCTATCTTTTCTGAAAGAAAGAAAGAAAAGAGTGAGAATTACAGTAAACACAAAGATAGGATCAAGAGTGAGAAAAGATTCATTTTTTAATATTGCCACCCTTCATTTTCTTTCAACCCTCTTCCTATATCACAGTGGGGTGAAATAAAACTGACACATGCCTTTTCTCCTCCGATATCATGTTTTTAATTTCTCCTCTTCTTGTCATAAAATATGGAATTTTTCCATTGTGTCTTGCTCACAGTGTTTTAAAATATTTTGGGGACTTTATATTATAATTTCAGAATATAAATATATTACTCAACATACTTTTGTTCTATTTTACTTGGGGTGTTATTTTCTGAGATTATAATAAAATTACATCATTTTCTCTTCCCTTTTCTCACTTTAAACCCTACCATATACCTCTCTTTGCTCTCTTTCAAATTTATGACCTTTTTTCATTAATTGTCGTAACATATATATGTGTATATGCACACACACATATCCCTAAATACAACCCACTCAGTATGTATAATATGGCCTATATGTATTTTTTTCAGGGCTGAGCATTTGTTATTGGATAACCAATTTATGTGATCTTCTCAGGAAGACGATTTCTCCCATTTCAGCATGTCTTTGTTGCCTGCAGTTGCTTTGCAGGCTGGAGGCCTCATGGGCTTACCTGCTGTAATTTGGCATGTCTATTGTCCTCATTTGGCTCATATATAGGCAGTCATAGTGAGACTTGATGCTTATAGGGTCTCACATTAGTAGGATACACAGTCTCACAAGAAACCCCTTTGTTTTCTGGATCCTGCAAACTCACACTTTGGTATAAAATGGCCTGCAACTCGTCACTGTGTAGCCCAGGCTGGCTTCCAACTCAAGTCATCCTGTTTCAGCCATCCATTAAGAACAGAGGTACTTCACTTTTTTAAAAAATCTCCATTCGTGAACATTTTCTCTTTCTTTGAAATTCTTCCTAATATTGAGATTCGCTTTTCATTTTTGCATGCTTCATCTTACTTTGCTTTAGTTAATTGCTTAGTTTGGTAAGTTTATTGCAAATTGAGTCATCATTTGACTACATGGAACTTTCTCTTCTCCTTTTGCTCCTGTTTTTTAACACTCTTATATTGGATAGGTTCCAATATAATCTATCAGCCACTAGATTTATTCAGTGCTGTTCTTTTCTTTGGTCAGACTGCCCTTATGTGTGCCTGCACACTGGAAGATGGCACCAGATCTCATTACAGATAGTTGTGAGCCACCATGTGGTTGCTGGGAACTGAACTCAGGACCTTTGGAAGAAAAGACAGGGCTCTTAACCTCTGAGCCATCTGTCCAGCACCTTCACGGGCTGTCTTAATTTCAGGTGCTTAGAGGCACAGGGCCTCTCACTCTTCAGCTCAAAACACCCACCTTTCAGAGTAGCTGAACACGCTTGAGGAAATTATTCTACGACTAAGCAAACATCCTCACGGCTTTGTGGAGTGGCTTGAACCTGCAGGATGATAAAGTATTCCGGCTGCAGGATCATTTTTCCTTATAAGCTGTTCAAGGTCCCACAGCAAAAGGCAGTCATGATAGAAGCCAAGGAATATTCAGTTCCAAAGCTTCTGAAATTTCATTTCCTGTTTGCTTCTGTGCCTGTGGATATGAGAGGTCTGTCTGCACTAGTGTCTCAAGCACCAAACTCCATATTCTCAGTAGGCATGCAGGGAAGGATGAGTATTTATTTCATATTTCTTTGTGCTCATCTCTGGCTGCTGTGATTATACAAAATGCTCCGTGAAAATTATAAAAAACAAAATTACTAGCTTACTGTTTGAAAGTCGCTTAGCAGGATCTTGTGAGTCCTGTTCTGGCTTTGAATTTCCTACTTAATTAAGAATTAACTTTGAATTTGCCTACTTAACTTTGCACATGGAATCCTCCTGTCTCTATTTCCTGAGTGCTAGGATTATAGGAGAGCACCACAATACTGTGTATGCAGTTCTAGGCTAGAATGTAAGGCTTCCTGCATGCTGGGCAAGCATTTACAGAAATTAAACTACACTCTCCACTCTCTCTATATATTATTTGTATACAAATGTTTATATTATATCTGCATTAATAATGATGAGAATCTCACCTTATCTATGCTTTCACTACTTCTTACCCTGGAAAGAAATGACAGTTTTCAAGAAAATAATGGCAGTCATTTTTTTTTTCACATTAAAAACACAGCCTGTGTTCTAAGCATGAACAATATGTCCATATGAAATCTTAATGGACTCAAGAGGTAATTATAAAATCTGAATGCACAAATTAAATTTCCACTCATTTGGCAACAAATAAAAACATTACACATAACAGCAGAATAAAGGAACATGCAGGTGAGAGATGGCTCCCAGGAGAATAAATTTTATAAACTGTGAAGAATCTCTACGAAAAAGAAATATAGAAACACTTCCTAGACCAAAACTGCAAAGAACACGAATAAATAGTTTACAATTAAAGAAATTCAATCTGATGTTAAATATAGAACAATATTTTCTGGTAATCACAGCTTTCTGAAGACCAAATGATTTTCTTTCAGCGAGCTTGAGTTCTAAGTCTGTGGAGATTCATTAGAACAATAATTATAGAAATCTCAGGGAGAGAACTCAGTCATTAGAAAGGCATTTGCATAGATGTCACTTAATCATTTTTTTCTGCTTTAAAAGCCCAGAATTAAGTAATGGTTTTCCCATAAACATTTTAATGTCATGCAGCCTTTTGAAGTGCCTATATGCACCACAATTTTGATAACCACTTCTCAAACCCATGGAGTGTAGTGAGTGTTCCCTGCCTAACGTACAAATGTCCTCACCTGAAGAAGAAGAAAAACCATGGAATGAGTTCAGTTCAGAGCCAGGAATAGCGCTGTCCTAACCTCAAGCCCATAAATAAAATTGTCTTTAAATCATTTATCAGAGAGAAAAATAAATCCTACTCATTCTAGAAACAAAGAAATTACAGAACATAGGAAAATAACAACCAACTACATTGTTGTTGCTTCTTTGAGTAGATTTCTTGTGACAAGGTTTCATGTAGCCCAAGGAAGTCTGGAACTCAGTAGGCAGCAGAAGACGGGTTTGCGACTTCTGATCTTCCTGCCTCCGCCTCCTCAGGGTGAGAATTACAGCCATGCACCACAAAGCCGAGTTCTATGCATTGATGGTGACAGAGCTCAGAGACCAGGGCTTACCAACCGAATACTCCATCAACTAATCAATGCTCCTCACCCCCTGTAGGATAGTCTTAGCTGCTAAGGTATGCACTGATGTAGTTATGAGAGCATGCAAATGCAGAGGGCCTGCTTGGCCCCTCTAAATGCTTCCTTATGTTTTCTGTTCTTCTGCAGAGTGCTGTATGACATCCTGTGCCCAGAACAAAACTTTTCTCGGCATCCATGTATTATATACGAGACTTCCTGTTTTACCTAGTCAGAAATTTTGTTCAACATCTCTGTATACCAGTCTGTCATCATACTAAGTCCCCAAAGTGGAATTTCACGGGGCAAAGGCTAGTGTATTCACTAGGTTTTGCTTGATTGAAACAAACAGTGGTTCAGAAACTTAATAGGAGTTTGTTGCTCAACCCACAGCATACAGGAATGCATCTATTTCTAGGCAGAGTCTGGGTATTGTTTACTCTAGTTTTATGCTGATTATATGAGCAATAATAACCAAAGCTTACTTTGTATTCATAACTCACAGGTGTGGTTACTACAGGTGATGTTAAGCACCCCTCCCACATCTTTGTATCAATTCTATGTAAAGCATAGCACTCCAAAACAGTAGAAAGTACCATGTAGCTGCAATTCTTTGGTGGTTGGGGTCAGGTGGCAGAAAGCCCTGAGATGGTGGCATGCGCAGATTGTGTTGGACTCAGTTATGAATTGGCAGTAAGTTGTAGGTCTCAGCTCATCACAGATGCAGGTGCAGTGCATGGAAATCATGTATGATGACAGACTAACTGTGGGCCACTTAGAATCTTTGGTCCTATCAATTCAGCAAGGTAACTCTAGGGAGTAGGAGAGAATGAGGGAAGGAGAAAAATAAATCAACTGTGTTACTCTCTGTTCTGTTGGCATAGTCTATGGGTGCATAGTAGGCTGTGAGAGGCTGGTTAAGGGCCACTTCAGTCCTACTGCAATCTTGCGGTTTTCCCACAAGAGCAGCCATGCTGGGATTACTGCCATCCTGCCTAGAATACAGGCAAAAGGAAAAAGCCTTTCTCTCCCCAAACCCTCCTCTAGTTTCTCTGCACAGTTGATAATCCCAAATGAATACTTCTCAGGATCAGTTTGTAGAGAATCCAGCCTTAGTTAGACAGTGCCAGCAGTCTTCCAGTAGAGGAAGAAACATATACTGCAAATGAACACACAGAATCCTAACAGTGATAAATATTCATAAGAAAGTAAACATGGGAGGTAAGTAGTGGGGAGCAAGAGGCACTGTGTTAGCTGGGTAGTGGGAGAAGGCATTTTAGATGGGCTATGAGCAACAGACTCCAGAATGACAGGGGTGAGGTGTTTCATTTAAGGTAGGGGGGAAAGGATAGCCATTATTTTAATGCCAAATTCTCAGGGCAGAGAACTCCAGAAAGGAACTGTTCTAATATTTAACAGCATAACTGTTAGTGCATCTGATTTTAAATACATTTCTATAATGTATTCTATCAGTCAAGAACCCAACAGGAAACAGATGGCACACCGAAAATGGCATAATTTGAGGAGGCAATAAAAGGACTATTTACAAAGAGACAAAAACACCCTTCCCTAACAACATAGGATCAGCAGGTTGTCATCATCTCTCTATAATGCACTTTTCAAAGGCAAGAGAACTGGATGGGCCACGGGTCCAGCAAGAAAGAAGCCTGGCTTCTGTGGGTTTTAACTTCCTTCTGACCTCAGTTTCCTGTCCTGATCTCCATTCCTTATGCCAGACAGCTAGGCTTAGAATAGGTTGGAAAGTCCAATCAGGCTACTTTTCAAGAAGACAAAATTTGGGGATTAGGGTTAGAGGATCCAATCAGAGAAGCAAAGGAAGGCTCCCACATGTGTAGTTTGAGTTTTAACATATACTTGGAATAGACCAAAAAGAAGTGAAAAGACACCGCTGAAGTTGTAATTTGGGCTGTCACAGGCAAGTCCTCAAACAACATCTGTGAGCTATTGAAAATAAAATCGAATTAGCTCACTGTTGTGGCCCAAAGCTTTTACTATTTTATCCTAGCACTCCAGACATAGAGATAGCCCTCTGTGACTTAGTGGACAGAAGGCTCCATCTATAGATAGATAGATAGATAGATAGATAGATAGATAGATAGATAGATAGAAAGAAAGAATATGGGGATAAAAATGATGAATTGTTCTGAAATTGTAGGATTCTAATATGTAACACAGAAAAAGAAATAAGCCAATTAATTTAAAAGATATAATGTCAAAAGCAACCAGTATATCAAATCATTATTTTAGATTGTAAATAAAGTTAATTTTTAAATAATTCAGAGTTCCCATTCTTATTGTATGTCCCCCTTATTAAAGAAATCATAGTCCCATTAGATCTCTTACTGGGCTACAAAGTCAGATTTTAATTAACTTATGATCTAAAATATGACGTTTACTTTTCCTTGTGCCTCTTACTTCTCTTGATGTAAATTTTAGAAAGAAAAAAAAATAAAGCTTCTGAGATAAGCATAGAATTTGTACGTAAAACCACAATGAAGGTAGTACAGGAAAGAAGGGGGAAACAGAGGCAGAAAAGAGAAGGCAAATAAGAACCTAGGTTGGGACATTTATATTAATGTTTATGGTGAAGTGGGGTTTACATGCTCACAAAATGAGATCTTTCAAGAGCCTTCTAGTTGTGTTGCAGAAACAGGCTATTTATTTAGGGAAATGTCTTTAATAATAGTGTCTACGTTTGTGGCAGAGACCTGGGTAGCCCTTTAATGGTCACAGTATCTTTGTAGAGCATAAGATTCCAGAAAATGAAAGAGTCACAGAAGGCCAAACATCTGCAGAGGAGCACAAATAGCTTGAATCTGAAATGCATTATTTATCAAATGGGAACATGATTGCCAGCAATCTTACTTTTTTTGGGTGATTACAAAGTTGAGCGTAGTAGTGCATGTGACTCTATATGAGGACTTTAAACGAGCTTTTAAAAACAATTATGCAAGAGACTTGGAGATTTTAATGTAAGCAACACGGCTTTTGAGAGGCTAGAACTGCACACACACACACACACACACACACACACACACAAAATGGTGAGGGGCAGAGGGAGGGGGAGAGAGAGTATTAACTGGAACTCCTCAGGGAGTGACTTGTATTTACTTGTCTGGGGTGGGCTCATCTACATAATTGAGTAAAACAACACAAGCATCTGTGAGATACAGCATTTGCGTGTGTGGGTAAAACAGAATTACAGCATCTCAAGGTCATATCGTGAATGTATGAATACAGGATCACAGAACGTGTAGGCTCATTCTGAATGTACGTAACAGACTTCTGAAGAATCACCAGCAGGCTGTCCACATCGTCTGTCTCATTAGTAACATCATTCGTACATACGTAGACTGAAGAATCAAACTCCTGACATCAAAATTTCAGCTCTGCCGTTCTCAGTGTAACCCTGCATAAGTACTCCACTACCTGCGGCTATTAGATGACAACAATAACTAGACTCAAATGAGAAGCAATGGTTTCTTAGCACTAATAATGTCTATAACTTGTTAGTAACTGATCAAGTAATATTATGCGGTGTTTGAAATTGACACTCCACTTAAGAAATCATTCACCTCCTTTATCTAGCTGACTCTGCACAAGTTAGTGTGAAAGATTCATTTTGTTTTCCAAGAAAGTGGCCATAAGATACAGAATGATGTCAAATATAATAGGATGGCAAGAAAGCAACTTTAAAAGAAATGTTAAGGAAAAAAAATCATATGAGTTCTTTCCAGCATTTTATGATTTGAATTAATATACTAATGCTTACATTTTATATTTTTTCACGTTGAAAATTTATATTGGTTTGTCTGAAAGCCGCCAAAATCCACATTGACAAGTTTGTGTAATTGATCTTGTTAAAGATTTTATTTTCAATTTGACTGTGTGTGTGTGTGTATATGTGTGTGTGTATGTGTGTATGTGTATGCCTGTATGTGTATGTGTGTGTATGTGTGTGTGCATCAAGAGTGCAATGCCTACAGAGGTCAAAGGAGGGCATTGGAACCTGGCGAGCTGTGGCTACAGGCAGTTGTGAGCAAGCTAGATGTGCCTGCTAGGAATTGAACTCTGGCCTTCTGTAAGAGCAATATATATTCTTAATTTCTGAGCCATATCTCCCTCTCCCTATTATAAAATTCTTCATTTTCCTCTCAGTATTTTGCCTCCTAATTCCAGAAGGTCTTCTTTTTTTCATTGCAATTTTTATTGGTAGTAGGATTTGAGTAAATGTATTTGTCGAGTAAACAAAAGTGCAGCATGCATTAGAACATTGTGTACAAAATGTTGTTCCGGATGAGACATTTGATATTTTAAACACACAATAATATGGATAAAAACAATTTTTGACGAATAAATATATCATCATCAATTTAAAAAATTATAGTCATTCAAAACCCACTTCATTCATGTGCTTACCGTCTTTGTTTGAAATCTGACACAGACTATCACAGGCTGTTCATATGTGACCGTGTTTTCAACTCCCAAATCTCCTCCCAAAGAGTTTCCTGGAAGGTTTAAGATATGTCACTCTGATTGTGATTCCGAGTGTTTCACCATGAATAAGGAAAAGGGGTATCTGCGTTTGCTCTGTAGCCATCTTTGGCTACACCCGTACTTTGAAGGATATGCATGCATTCTAAAACTTTTAAAAATATCCATCATAGCTTTGATAAAAATGTTGGGTTACCTTTTAATTTCTTGATTTATGAGTGCCTTTAGTGAATCCTTAGGCTATGCTGAGTATTTAGTTTTCTTGCTCTATGTTAATATTTTATGATATAAGGCACAGTAGAGCGATAGTTGATGATGACTAAGTAGTGAAAAGGAATTTCTAATCAAAACTATCATCCTTCAAAAGAGTTCAGCTCTCTAGAAGATGTTTACAATTACACTATTAAAGGCTCTTCACACATAAGTGAAATGCATTCTGGAGGTAGACTGACTGCTTTGATTAAAAGCCAAGGCTGCCTCAATCTTGTTAAGCTTTTAAAACCTAATTAATCTACAGAATGCTATTTGTATGTAGGCTTTCAGAGTTGCCCATTTGGTATTAGATAGGCAACTAGTGTTCTCTTCCCTGGTGAAAACTACTTCCCTGCTCTCAGCATACCTTTTCTGCCTGTCCTCCGTTGTGTAGGGTTGAGGCCTAACTCCAGTCCAACTTGGCATGTCTATTAGTATGAGCATGTCTGTAATTAGTGTCACCTTTGGTCATCTCATATCTGGAGAGTTATGCTGATAAGAACTTAGGGATGTAGAATCTGACATTCCTAGGAGACACCATTTCACAGAAAATTCCCTGATCTTCTGAATCTTGCACATTTTAGCCAGGACATGTGTGTAACAGGTTGTAAGCCCCTCTTCCATGACAGCTAGTGGTTGCACTGAGTGATTTAAGGCTTGTTAATAATGCTAAGTATATTTATAAGGACTGAGGTTGTATCTGCTGTACTTACAGCTGTGGAACCTCAGGCCCATTATCAACAAAACAGATGTCGATGCTTGTCACTGGACTTCTTTGAATGGGGTTTATCACAGAGTAGTTTCTTTACTATAATGATTTTAATAATCAAATTTACTTGATAAATCTTGGATGAGTTATATTTAGCCCTTAGTAAGTTTCACCTAAAAATTCTTAATTTTTCAATCAGTGATCACAATGGAGTGTGCCTTTCTATTTTGTTTGGTCATTTATTATTATTTTAATCTTGAGTTAGTGGCATGGGTCAGGCATATGCCTTTTAAATAAAAGTAAGGCAAAACCATATAATTCTTTAACTTCTTGGTCACGAAAAAAAACCAAGTTTATGATATATAAGTGTATGGAGTAAGAATATTCTATATTTTTATGATATCACTATTTATATTTATATTTACGATTCTGCCTTATTGGTAAGGGATGCATGTGGGCATTCTGCATTTCTTCATGTGGGCAAATAAGTACTTTTCTACCTTTCAGTGAAATGAGTAGCCTTGATATCTGTTTATTGGCTGCCAGATTTTCACAAACGTTGCAGAGCACTTTATAAGTTCCACAGTCCTTCCTTTTATCATCCTACAACCAGCTTGGTTTGCAAGTATTTCCAATTGTCAGAGAATGCCAGTCATCTGTCTGAAGGGCCAGTAGTCCTTGCATGCATGATCAAGATTTAAAATGGATAGTTTTGGTGCCACAGTTTTGACTGTACTACAATAAACGACACAAACACGCTATATATGTGTGTGTGTGTGTGTGTGTGTGTGTGTGTGTGTGTGTGTGTGTGTGTATCTCCAGTCATCCCTCCTTTTACTCAAACATGAAGGGAACCCCCATTCCTTCTTACTAGCATTAGTGGGTTTGTTTTTCTTGGTGTGTAACTCAAAGGTCATGGTTGTTAATTGCCATGAATGTGTATCAAGCAGTGATGTGAACTACAACCAGCAGTAGCAATTACAACCTTCACCTCAGTTACACAGCTGCCTTTCTGTACTTGCTTCTCCCATTTTATGACATTACAGTTAGGCCCCTGTAACATTTCTGTGTACTCTATTAATTTTACCAGACAAAGTAAGTAATTTCCCTAGTTTCTGGGGAGAGTAATTCATTCAACCATTTTATGTGCATTGAGGTATGGTATGCCCAACATTCCATTTCCTTTTGTAATCTGTACGTTAAGTGACAACTCACAGTGTATTAATCTACAAATTCATGCAAAATTATAACAGGAAACAATGGGCCAAGAAAAAAATTCCATTTAAGTACCATGTAACCAGAATAAATTGTAATTTAAATGTATTAATTTTAATATAATTCATAAAATTTAGATATAATATAAATCTCATGGAAAGCTGAAACAGTCAAATTGATAAAATATTTTAGTGCAATTTACATCATGTAATTTAAATTGATTAAATTCCACTTATTGTAAAAACTGTGAAAGGAACATCTCTATCCTAAAACACAGTACCATTTTCAGTTAAAAAAAAGAAGTAAAGTAATAAAACAATCTTCCAAATGCAAAGACTTATAATGAGCAAATCCAACTGTTTGCCTCATTATAAATTAATGTGTTTCCTCATTCAGCTGGTATTTATTGAGTGCCTTTGCAGTGAATTGGACAGAGACTGGGCCCATAAGCAGCTTAAATTTTATTGAAAGAAATAGACTGTTCTGAGAAAACAATTAGCAAGCTAATTCCAGATTGTGGTAATTGCTTGAAGGCGGTGATAGAAAGCTAAGATGGAGCATGAATTAAGAAAATCATCCTGGGTAGGCTGCTCCGGAAGAGCTGCTCTGAGGAGGGAGGTTTTTAGTCACAGATGTGGGAAGGGGACGCATGTTGTAGGCAGAGGGAACAAAAGTGAAGGTTGGAAGACATTGAGCGAAGACATAGGTGGAGACGGTAGTGAGAAGGAGGAAGAGAAACAGACCATAAGGGAATCAGTAGGCCAAAGTCAACGCTTTGGGTTCTCTTGGAAGAGCCACTACATTTTTAAAACAGAGGTGTGATGAAGTCTATGCCTTTGGGTGGATGATGGAAGTGGGGACACAAAAGGAAAATTGTGAGGCCCAGCTCCTGCACTGACTTCAAGGTGAAGCAATGCGGACAGATTCATTGGAGACCGCAGGGTGGTAGAGAATTGAGGCCGAGTTACCCACAGGACTCATTAAATACAGAAAGAAATCAACAAAAAACCCGCTTTGGGAAGTGTATTTTAAAAACCCTAAAATTAAGAAACTCAATTATGAATATCAAATTACATATTTCCAGTGTACATTGTGGGTTAGTTCTCAGGTTTGCTAATGTGTGCTCCTGGAATGAGGCTCCATGTGATATGATCTCAGTTTAAAAAAGTGTCGTCTGGACTCTTGCCTCCAGATCAGAGCTCCAACTTATTTTACTATTTCTGTCAGAGCTCAGAGTTCCTCACACCTGAGCAAATCTAGGCCAGCCAAATCCAGTATTCGCTTCTATTCTTCATTTTCTTCAGCAGATATTCTTATGTGAAGAGCCCACTATGTGTTGAGCACTCTATTAGCTTCTGTACATAGAACCAGAGTTTATACTTGAGTCTACGTCTTTGGGATCTGTCAGGATATTGTATTGAAACGTTGTAAATCATTTAGACCTATGAGATTTGTGGCTTCTGGTAGACCATCAATGCAAGTATCAGTGTAAAACTATGACCAAGAAAGTAAATGCCAAAGGAACATTGATTGGTGGCTCCTTTTTTGTTTCTATTGTTTCCCCTTGATTGTTCCTATTGATTTCTCCCCAGTGCAAAAGCAAGGAGCCAAGAGAACACCGGATTATTTAGTGCAACATAATCAGGCGTAGATAGAAGGGTGATGTGTGTTGTATGTTAATGATGGTGCTTACAAAGTTCCATGTGGTTTAGTGAGGCATAGAAAAGGATGCAGGCAAGCTAAGATTATTCAAAGATTAGATTTGAGAGTCCTGAGGAAGGATGGGATAAAGCAAATATGAGAGTCCTTCCGTGGAAAAGTTTTGACACCACCCCCAGTCACCTGACATACAACTAGGACCACTTCACCCCTAAGGCATTCTGGAGACTTTGCTTTAGAGACTTGCCTTAGGAACACATGTAGGTGATTTCGATTCAAGTAGTCAGTGACCCATTGGATGCTCTTAAAGTCCAATCTCCTCAGAAGCAAACAGAAGATTTGTAAAGGAAAATGGTTTTCGAAAGATGCACCAGTCTCTTTTGTGGATGCTTAGGGTAGGAATCAGTCTCTAAGAGGGCTATGGTTTTGTTTTGGTTTTCTCTTCTTCACTTTGCTTTAAGCACTAACAACACACACTGCCGTTTCTTTTCTAGAATCACAACTACGGCTGCCTGTATGATGGATCTAAGGCGGTATCCACTGGATGAACAAAACTGCACCTTGGAGATTGAAAGCTGTAAGTCACTGAGGGGTCAGATGGGTTGAACTCCTGGTTTGACGTTCATTCTACCCACTGACCTGCTAAGCAGCATCCTACCTAAATCAATGGTCTTGCCAAAATTGCTAGAGCAGTACTTGAAATTTGATCCAGGCAGACACTGAACAGCCTCTCCATTCCATAATACTGCCACCTCCTTCCATCTATCTCTAAATCGTGGTGGAACATATTTAGTAAAAAGTATGATTTGGCAATAAAAACAGCACTAATACCCTGTAAGGAATCCACAGGCTGTTCAGGCGTTTAAAGTATGAAATTGGTGAAAGGGTTAAGACACGATTGAGAAAATATGTCAAGGTGATAACATGTCATAAAATATCCCAGTTGTCCTTGAAACTCAAATGTTTTTCCTTATAGTCGTAAAGTGAATCTGGAATGTGACCGATTGCATTATGTAGGTTGGACTGTAGATGTTGTTTTTGCATTGAAACAGTATTTTCAGTGTTGGAAGCTTATGTTCTTATGGAAGGTCAAAGGTCATAGAGTGAGCAAAATTGGCTTGTGTGTGTAGGTATATGTGTTTCTCTCTCTCTCTCTCTCTCTCTCTCTCTCTCTCTCTCTCTCTCTCTCTCTCTCTCTCTCTGTGTGTGTGTGTGTGTGTGTGTGTGTGTATGCGGATGTGTGTGTTTATTCTATTTATGATGCTGACCTATTTTGTAATGTGTTTGCTTTTTTTGCACCATGGATTTTATTATTATTATTACTCAATCATTGGCCATGCTGGGTGGGCTATGTAGTTGATTTTGTAATCTTTCTACATTCCAGACTTCACAAAGAGCTGGTTTAAGGGAAATAAGAACTTTGAATCTGTTTTTCTCCACCAATGTTTTGGAGCATTTTTGAAGTTTATCACAGTCCATAGTCAGAAGTAGACAATTTTAATTCATTGTTCTTTACAGCAAGTAGCTGGACTGGGGAGATGTTTTCTGCCTTTGAGAGAAATTGTAGCTATGGCAAATCACTGCTCTGAGCAGGCATAGAGCATTTATGAAATGTTGTGCGTATTTTTACTCATTTATAAAAGACAGCTTCTAGGGATAATTAAATTTACACACACTTATAAAGAAACTAATTGCATACTTATATTCTAGATAATCATTATTTCCAAATTAGTTCTTTTCATTACAAAACTGGTTAATTTAACTGCAATATAGGATTTCAATGGTTAATTTTATATAAATATCTTTTGGGATAGCATTGCATGTTACATGCGCTTAACTTATGCTATAATATTTCTCAAAAAAACCCCAAATTCTTAGGCAGTTTCAGATGCTCAGTGGAAGGATTTCATGAAACAAGTTTGCTTCTGGGTATCACTTATTTTTTATTTGGATTACATTTTTGGATGTAAAATTTTATTGCGCTCATAAAGAATTGTAGTTGTTCATAGATGGAAGACTTTTAGTGATCTTCGTTCAAATCTTCTCTTCTCCTCTTAAAAAACAAACAAACAAACAAACAAAAAGCACCACGGGTTCCTTTTATCTTAAGGAAGGGAATGTAAGCATATACAGGCAACACTCATGGGTTAAATTATAGCCTGAAAATGGCTATTTTTTTTTCATTTACATGACATTTCAGTTCACCCTACTCATGTCTGTTTCTAGTTGCCCAGTGAAATGAAGTATTTGGTAATATTTCCGTTCTTATAACCAGGGAAACAGACTCAAAGAGGTAAAAATGATATCTCTCCTGGATCATTTAGCCCCCAAGAGGCACAATAACTTGGCTGTTGTGATCATAGATCATTGATGTGCATTAATGAAGACATTGATATTGGATGGAGCTTTTCTCAATGTCCCAGTCTAAGTGATCTGTTTTAAAGGGAATTAGCACATACAGAATTATCCAGACACTCAAGCATCATTGTCGAAGATGGAGTATGATGCTGTGTTAACAATACATGTGATATGCAGGCTTTTTTTTTTTTTACATTTTCCTGAATATCTTTAAGTGCTAATCCTTTAAAAAGAGGTTTATAGATGATCCCTGAGATCTCTGTAATATCCATGTTACCCAATTGTTTCCTTTGGTAGCTCAAGGAATCATCTGACTTTTTCCTTCTCTCTCTTTTCCTTCCCCTGCCCCTGTATCCTTCTCTCTCTTTTTCTGCTTCCCTCTTTTCTCTTCCTATCTATTATGTCTCAATGGCCCCAATCATATTGTTAAGTCATCATTATCTATCAACACGTTGACAACACATATATTGGTTCAATAAAGATGGCATAACCTGTGTCTAGAAGACTTGATATTCATTGGACACTACTTACTATGCACTATAATAGACTTAGGGATATAATTAAATAAAACACAATATTCTGATAAATAATATTGGCAGAATAAAGTATTTAACTCTTTTTTCCTATCTATCTATCTATCTATCTATCTATCTATCTATCTAATCACTTTACATACCAATTCCAGCCTCCTCCCTCCTCTCCTCCAAGTCCTACTCACCTCTTTCCTCCCATTTCCCTCTCTCCTTCCTCTCAGACAAGGGGAGGCCCCCAGTTGATACCAATTCACCATGCTATCTCAAGTCACTGCTGGACTAAGCACATCTTCTCCCACCTGGGAGTGGCAAGGCAGTCCATCTAACAGAAGGTGACCCAGTGGTAAGGAGCAGATTGAGAAAAAATTCCCTACTCCTTTTGCTAGGAGACCTACATGATGAACAAGCTGCACATTTGCTTCATATATATATATATATATATATATATATATATATATATACACACACACACACACACACATATATATACAGTCAAGGTTCTGGGCATACAAGCTCTTTGGTTGGTGGTTCAGTCTCTGTGAGGCACAATGGGCCCAGGTTAGATTACTCTGTAAGTCATCTTGTGGTATTCTTGATTCCTCCAGCTCCCTCTCTCCTTCCTCCTACTCTTCCACAGTACCACTGATCTCAGCCCACTGCTTGGCCTTGGGTCTCTGCATATATCTCCATCAGCTCAGCTACAGGATAAAGTCCCTCAGAAAACAGTTATGCTAGACTCTTGTGTGCAAGCATGGCAGAGTCTCAGTAACAGTGAACCTCTCCTGTGGGATGAGTCTCAAGCTGGATCAGTCACTGGTTTGCCGTTCTCTCAATCTCTGTTCATCTTTGCCACTTCTCATCTCGCAGACAAGACACATTTTGGGTCAAAGGCTTTATGAGTGGGCTGATGTCACCCTCTTTCCACTGGAAGTCCCACCTGCCTACAGGAGGCGCTAACTTTATGCTCCTTAACACCTGTTGCTTGGAGTTTCTGCTAGGGTCACTCCCATAGACTTCCAGGAGCCTCCCCTGTCCCACGATGCCCTCCCATTTCTGTTCTCTCTTCCAGTTCTTTTCCTTATAAGCCCCTCCTCCTCTTTTTGCCCATGTGATTCCCACTCCTGTTATCTTTGCTACCTCATTCCCCACCCAGATCCCTCCCTCTATCTACTTCTGATATCTATTGTATTTTCTGTTCTGAGTGAGATTCAAGCATCTTCCCTTGGGTTCTCCTTGACTTCTCTTGGTTTGTGGATTTTATTATGTTTATCCTGTGCTATATGGCTACTATACACTTATAAGTGAGCACATACCAAGTGTGTCTTTCTGGATTTTGGGTTACCTCACTTTGGATGATCTCTTGTAGTTTCATCCATTTGCCTGCAAATGTCATGATTTCCTTGTTTCTAATAGCTGAGTAGTATTCCATTGTGTAAATGTACCACATTTTCTTCATTCACTCTCCAGTTGAGGGACAACTAGGTGTTTTCCAGTTTCAGGCTACTATGAATAAGGCTGCAATGGACATAGTTCATCAAGTGTCAGGGTAAGGTGGAGGATCTTTTGTGTATATGCCCAGGAGTGATATAGTTGAGTCTTGAAGTAAATTTATTTCCAATTTTTTGAGAAACCTCTAGATTGATTACCATGGTGGTTATAAAAATGTGTACCTCCACCAGTAAAGGAGGAGTGTTTCCTTTTTCCACATCCTCACCAGCATGTGCTGTCACTTGAGTTTACAATCTTAGCCATTCTGTTGGGTGTCAGATGGAATCTCAGGGTCATTTTGATTTGGATTTCCCTGATGACTAAGGATATTTCTGTAAGTGCTTTCCAGCCATTCAATATTCTTGTGTTGAGAATTCTTTGTTTAGCTCTGCACCCCACTTTTAATTGGATTATTTGGTTTGTTGGTGTTTAATTTCTTTGATTTCTTTATATATTTTGGATATTAGCGCTTGGTCAGATGTGGATTGGTGAAGATTTTTTCCTAATCTGTAGGCTGTCATTTGTTTTATTGATAGTTTCCTTCACTTTACAGAACCTTTTCAGTTTCATGAGGTCCCACTTATTAATCATTGATCCTAGAGCCTGAGCAGTTGGTGTTCTATTCTGGAAGTTGTCTCCTTTGCCAATGAGTTCAAGGTTCTTCCTCAGTTCTTCTAATAGATTTAATGTATCTGGTTTTATGTTGAGGTCTTTGGGAGTTTTGTGCAGCGTGATAAATATGGATCTATTTATACATGTAGACATCCAGTTGACCAGCACCATTTGTTGACAATGTTATCTTTTTCCCATTATATGTTTTTGGCTCCTTTGTCAAAAATCAAGTGTTCATATTTGTGTGGGTTTATTTCATGGTCTTAAATTCAATTCCATTGATCAACCAATCTTTTTCTATGCCAATACCATGTGATTTTTATTTGTATTGCTCTGTAGTACAGCTTGAAATCAGGGATGGAGACACCTCCTGAAGTTCTATTATTGGATAAGATTTTTATTGTTCCATATAAAATTGAGAATTGTTATTTCAAGATCTGTAAAGAATTATATAGGTATTTTGATGGGAATTGCATTGAATCTGTACATTGTTTTGATAAGAAGGCCATTTTTGCTCTGTTAATCCTACTGATGCATAAGCCTGAGAGATCTTTCCATTTTCTGATATCTTCTTCAATTTCTTTCTTCAGAGACTTGTAGTTTTTATCATACAGGTCTTTCATTTTCATTTTCACTTGCTTAGAGTTACACCAAGATACTTTATATTATTTGTGGCTATTGTAAAGGGTATTGTTTCCCTAATTTCTCTCTTGGCCCATTTGTTATTTGATTATGTAAACTACTGATTAGTTTGAGTTAATTTTGTATCCAATCACTTTGTTTGAGTTGTTTCTCAGCTATATCAGTGCCCAGATAGAATTTTGGGGGTCATTTATGTATACTATCATATTATCTGCAAATACCTATAATTTGACTTCTTTCTTTCCAATTTGTATGCCTTTGATCCCTTTTTGATACTCTTATTGTTCTAGCTAGATCTTCAAGTCTATGTTGAATAGAGATGGAGAAAGCAGGCAAGCCTCTCTTGTTCCTGCTTTTCGTGGAAATGCTTTAAGTTTATCTCAATTTGATGCTGTCTATTGGTTTTCTGTTTATTGCCTGTATTGTGTTTAGGTATGCGTTCTCCATTAGTTAGGCATGGAGTCACCAAGCTGGATACCCTAGCTTCATCCAGGTTAATCCATCTCCTTCTGAGTGTGTAATTCTTTGAGTTAAAGAGATGATACTTAGAACAAACCTTGAAATCCATCCTGAGAATTCTAGGTGGTCAGTATGGACTCTGTTGGTCATGACTACTACAAGGTCAGAATCACTTTATAATATGTCAGTAATTCCAGAGCAGAGGAGGTAGTGAGTAGATGAGTCTCTGGGCTAAACTGACACAGTGATGGTGGCTATTACGGAATACAAGTAGAAGACTCAATATAACTTCTTCAGTGAACTCAGCAAGTAGCAGCTGATGTTATTCAAATCATTGTTTATTAGTCATGCAGTTTTTGGAGATGGTGAGATAAACAAGATAGTATTTCTATACTTTGCTTGGACTAATGATTCTCTAGGCAACAGCTCTGATGCTAATAACATCACCACTGATATTATCAAATTACTTCTAGACTATTGGACTCAATTTAACATACATCTTCTGTAAATAATACATAAAATGGACAGCTTAAAGACCCAGTAGAAGGAAATATAGTTGTAGTCTTGTAGACTGATTCACCTTGAGGAAAAAGCACTGGGGCTGGAAGAAATGCAGCACTAGAATGGTATAGTTGTTTTCAAATAATAATTGCAGAATTTCCTCTTTAAGAAACTTGACTGTGTCTGACCTAGAGAGAAAAATAGACCAATGCTAAAAGATGCCAGAAGGCAATTTAGGTCAGAAAAGTTAAAGAAAAGCTCTTGGCAATTAGAGCTTGTGAAAATCAAATGGGTGGCTGTATTCTGCAAGACCATTTACTAGGCACGAAGAAATTATTTTATTGGGAAAGTGATGAGATTAGATAGTTTCTAAGTAGCTGAGGGTTGAGGTTACTTGGCACCAGCAAAAGCTGAAAGAATTTAATTAAAGGATGATAAGGCAGTGCTGGTTTATATAAGGCTGCAGAGCCCATCTGCATATCCCTCCGGGAACAACGCTGTTTAGGAAAAGATAAAAATCACACCCTGCTAAGTTGTGTGTGTGTGTGTGTGTGTGTGTGTGTGTGTGTGTGTGTGTGTGGTGTTTCTGCTTATCTACAGTTACTTAGCTACCTATCTTTCTTTCCTCAAATTTTCCTCTTAGGAATATATTTTACATTTGTATCTGTGCAGAATTAAGCTAAGACACTAATAAGACCCACTATAATTGCATTCTTTTAAAAATAATCTTAATCTGTTTGAGTCTGTTCCCTCTCATAATGCTCAGTAGAAAAGAGTGTACTTGTGACTATTTATATCTGTACTGGACAGCCAGAAAAGGAGATGCATTAAGCAGTAAAGCTATCCAGAATTTTAAATGATCCTTAAATTATTTTCAATTAAAAATATTTCTCTGCAACCTCAGTGTACACTAGTTATAATTATTTACCAAATAAAAAGCCTATAGCATGGCAAAGGATCACCAAGTCATATTAATTCATCGGGCGTGGCTGTATGGGTTTGACAGTTTCTAGAATTTTATCTAGTCTTGCAGAAGGCAAATTTGCATCTCCCCACCCTTGCAATGTTTGGAATATGATCTAGAGTAGGATCTAGGACCATTGCCCATAGAAAAGTCCTGCACAGGAACTTTTAGCTCCTGGGGCAGGTGTTAGGTCTGACTTTGACGTCTGTACTTGAATTCCTCTGCTACTCATTTCTCTAATCATTTGAAAGCACTGCCTTGGATGTGAAGCGTATATCGTAATCTGGGCTATGAACCTTTTCACTCAATAATATCTTTCTCACCAGTTAAAAAAAAAATCTTATTTTTCTTCACCGTCTCCTCTTTATGTAGTCTCTATTTTCTCTGCCTGGAATTCCCACTGAATAATTATAGAGCCTCCTAAAACTGTCTATCATAGATTAGAATGAAAATGAACTACCTTTTTTTTTCTTCCATATTACTATTTTTCTAAAATAAATTATTTGCTAGTGAACTTTTCCCTTTGGAAACTATCCATCTAATTTCTAAAATCTCTAATTTTGATTGCTCAGTCACCACCCTCACCTTTTTTCCTGCGGTATGTCCTTTTATTTAACCAGTCATCCACTGCGGAAGATGTTATTTCTGTCTTAAAATACATGACCAGACTTCTTATTAAACACAATAATTTCATATCATACACATACATGTGTACATATATTTACGAATATAGTATATATAACCATGCTGTCCAATGTGATATTTATATTTACCAAAATAAAAACATTAAAGATTCAATTCCTTGGTTACACTATGGTTATGTTCATATGCTTTGTCACTGTGAACCTGGAAGCTGCCATATTGGACAGATTATGCAAATAAAATATTTCTATTATCACACAAAAAGTCTGTTTCAAAATATAAGGTGGATTCACATAAATTTAACATCTGCATCATAAAAAAAAACCCAAAATGTCAAGTCTTATGATTCTGTTCCGTGGGGGTCTACACATGATTCCTGGCTGGAGATTTTCTGATATCACTTCTTCACACTAGTTTTGCATGGATGATGACATTTAATGACACAGGGTATGTGGACAATGCTTTCCCAATATAAAATTTAGGGTTGAAAGGAGAAAGAGCATAAATACAAATGGATATTAAAATCTTATGCCCCCTATAATGTTGAACAGATGTAGAACAGTGCAAGGTGTCTGTTTGATAAGGAGTCTGCACCTGCCAAGTATTTTGTATTATTCAATACTATCCCTTGTTATATTCTCCAGCACATAGAAAAGGAGAGTAAACCCCATAGTCATTAAATTATTGTCTTCCGGTGTCTCCATTGCATTTAAAATCATTAAGATGGAAAAAAAAACCTGAAGCACTTTAGAATCCAAATGATCGTGGTTACATTTGCGAAGGAAAATGCTGTTATTAGTCCTAATTGGGAAAACCTAAACAAAGCACAACTTACTGGTATCAAATTAGTACTTCCCAGTCTGGTACATGGAAATTGTATTTGTTCAGTTTCATTTTTCTCAACAGATCATTGGCTTTTTTCTGATACAGTGTGCAAAGTGTGAGGTGTACGGAGCTTCTAGTGTAGGGAGGCATGTGGTTTTTCTTCTGGCAACAATCAAGACTTTCGTGAGAATCAGAGATGCTTTTTGGCATCCAGACATTGAGAAACTAGAGATAAATTATTTAGTGATATACTCCACCTCCATATAAGTTTTTATCCTGTAACATTTCAGTGGGAGAAATGAGTTATCAATACTATATAAAATGTGCAGATGTTGGACCCAATGGCTTCCAACTTTCAGCTGTATGAACCCCATCTCTTAGCCAGAGACTCCTAGAGTAATACACTCTTCCAATGCTATTTGATAAACAGAGCTGCTCGAGTAAGGAAAGGGGAGAATGCCAAGGCTACAGATCCCAAATTGAAGCATATTCTTTTTTTATTTAATTAATTTATTCAGATTACATCTTAATTGTTATTCCATCCCTTGTATCCTCCTATCCCTCCCTCCCTCCTGCTTTCACCCAATTCCCCTCCCCTATGTCTATGACTGAGGGGAACCTCCTTCCCCTGTATATGCTCATAGGGTATCAAGTCTCATCTTGGTATCCTGCTATCCTTCCTCTGAGTGCCACCAGGCCTCCCTATCAAGGGGACATGGTCTATTATGGGGCATCAGAGTTCGTGTGAGAGTCACTCCCCACTCTCCACTCAACTGTGGAGAATGTCCTGTTCATTGGCTAGATCTGAGTAGGGGTTCGATGTTTTCTGCACGTATTGTCCTTGGTTCATGCAGTAATTTGAGCAGAACCCCTTGGCCCAGATCCACCCATCATAATGTTCTTCTTGTAGGTTTCTAGGACCCTCTGGATCCTTCTATTTCCCCATTCTCTCATACTTCTCTCACCTAGAGTCCCAATAGGGTGTGCTTTCATCTATCCCAATTTCCTGGTAAGTGAGGTCTTTCATGGGACATGCCCCTTGAGTTAGTGTCCAATTGTAAGTGAGTACATACCATTTGAGACTTTCTGCTTCTGGGTTAACTCATTCATTATGATAATTTCTAGTTCCTTCGATTTCTCCACAAATTTCGGGATTTCCTTGCTTTTAATAGCTGAGTAGTATTCCATAGTATAAATGTACCACAGTTTCTTTATCCATTCTTCTACTGAGGGACACTAAATTAAAGCATATTCTTAAGGACAGAGTGAGCTTGAGTCTTTCAGGACACTGGGTGTTTAGTGATGCTTTGCTCAGAAATCAGCATTGAACAAATTTACCTTTCAGAATCTGATGCCCTCTCTCCTTCTAAAGTTTCTACTACTGAGTTGATCCCTGCTCTGAGTCTGTACAATTATATGAAGATGCAGTGTGGGTCCTCAGTGCTCAAGGTTCATGGGAGGAAGAGCAGATAGCAAACCCATTTGTTGGGTTTTTTTAAGGCTGGGGAATGGTGTCAACAATGCTGTCATCCGGTGGATAGTGTCTCTTCCTGCAACCTTCAGTTGATACTCCATCTGAATTTGGAGAAGCTGCCACAGCCGTAGGTTCCTTAGTGTTTAGGGTGAAAATTGGAAAGCACTGGAGACACACGATATGAGCCACATAAGCAAGAGTCCTGAGCACACCCACAGACTTTCCCTGCAGCACTCCCTGACAATTTATTTTGTTTTCATTTGACAGTTGCAGCTCACTGAACTGTGACGCATCTCCGTTTTGACTCACTGCATTACCCCTCGAAGATTTGTCCCTTTTCCTGGGCCATAAATAATGCTGGTTATTTTTTTGAAAATCAAATATCTTTCTTCATGATGTCTTCCAAGTCTATTCCCTATACCTGTGCCAATCTCTGTGACAAACAACCCAGTTGTTATTATTTAATTATCTGATTATTGTTTTTACTGTAAGTATTAAGAATCAACATGTACCAAATAGTGCTTTGTGCACAGTGCCATGCTATCTAGACACAGACTTGACTACTTGCTCTCACCCAATCTCAGGTGGCAGCTATTAATATCATCTGTACATATGAGCATATAAGACATTAGGGTTGAGTAATGTCTGTGTGAAGAGAGGAGAGAGAGAGAGAGAGAGAGAGAGAGAGAGAGAGAGAGAGAGAGAGAGAGATATGATAGGTAGATAGACAGACCAACATATAACTGCATAGATGGAGCCACACAGGCCAGCAATCAGTGTATTGCATAAGATTTAGTTGTAGCAAATAGAATTGCATAGCTAGGTTTTAAGCAGAGGAGATTAATTGGACTTACAGAATTCTTGAGAGGATAGAGGAAACAGAAACTAGGTTGAGCTTTCTGGTATGTCTTCCAGAGTGGTAGCCCATCCTTCTGTTGCCAAACAACAGCTGCTCATGAGATAATGTGACCATCTGATGAATCCAGGGGCTACTCCTAAAGTACCCTGCTTGTTACATAATCTATGCTAATAACCCAGAATCTGTAAACTGTACTTCTCTCTCCACTCAGTCTATCCTTGAATTCATGTCTCAGCAAGCACATCTCATTAAAAGATCTCACACCTCACTTGAAACTGTCCAGCAAAGTGAGCTGGAGAATGCAGTCCTCAGTGAGTCAGCTACCAGTACCGGTTGGTCTGCTGTTAGAGTTCACACCTTTAGGCATTTGTATATACTATGTTTCCTTATTTATATCTCTAGCACAATTAACACACTCCAATTTGTTCATAAACAAATCATATGAATTGTGCCTTTACTAAATTCCATCTACTCATTTGATGCATTTACAATCTATTAGATACTTCCACCTTTTTCTTTATAAATGAATAATCCCATTTTATAATGTGTTACTATTCATTTTAAGTTTAATAAATAATTTTCTATTTAAAATATCCCAAGATAGTTCCCATTACTTGCAAGTAAGGACAACTGAGCTTTTAAAGGGAGAGATTTTTGCCCTGAAAGATCTTTTATCAACAGTAGTGCTTTGTGGGTGATAATCAGCAAATTCACCACGTGTATTTATCCATTTCCATAAAGCTTACTGTATCAAGAGACCTTATCAAAACAAGATGTAAAATAATAGAATGAAGAATACCCTCATATATATGTATTTTTATTGGATTATCCTGCAAACAATATATTTGACAAGTGAAATAGTGTTATTCAAATAAAAATATTAGATACTTAATGTGAATCTTCCTACGGACATACATAGTTGTATAACATGTATGATTGTATATACTTTATTGGACATTTGTTATATACTAAAAGCTTGTATTTATTGTCCGATATTAGCATGCCAGTCATGTAAGAATGATTAAGAAAAGGTCATAGAGCTAATGAGCTGTAGTGTTGTAATGCAATCTTGGAAATTCCCTTCACACATATCCTTCTCCTAGGACGTGTACTACTAAGCCACATCTTTAATAAAAGTTTCTATAGCACCTCAGTCTATGTTCTAAATGAAAGTGCTTTTAATTTGTCACTATTATTATCCTGGCACAAATATATCTAAGGATCGCTTAAAGCATTTCTAGTCAGCGATTCTCCATTTTTTTTTTTTTTACAATTAGGAAATAAAAGACTTATTTCTTACCAAAAATAAAGGCACTATACCAAATGAATGGATTTCAAATGCCCTGTGTAAAAATTCCCTTGCAAAAATGATGTTGAAAGAGAAAGATTTACTACAGTTATAAATTCTGAGTCTGTTTGTTTACATGTACAGTAATGTACTACTTGAGTATACACTTAATCAAATTTACTGCCAAATATTATAACTGAGGAACAGAATCAGGAAACATACATCAAGGATGAACTGCCTTTGATGGGATGATGATGTATGTTTTCAATTATACTTGTTTTATAATAACAAATAAACAGAAGAGAGCATATGAGCTGCTACAATATGCCCACAAGGTATGATGTGAATGCATCTCTCAGTTCTGCCTGGCTTTGAATGTTAAGGTCATGCTACACTAACTAGATATGTCTCTTTTCTCGTCCTCCTTTTTCCTCTCCTTCTTTTTCTCCTCATCTTCTTCTTCCTTCCTCCCTCCTCCCCCTCCTCGTTTCCCTTCCCCCTCTCCCTCTCTTCTTGTTCTTCTTCTTGAGAGAAAGTCCCCCTGTATATCTAAGGCTTGTCTGAAACTCACTGTGTAGGCTAGGCTGACCTCAAACTCATGGCAATCTCTTGATTTGACTTTAAGCATGGGTACTGCAGGCATGGGATCCTGCTGTTGGCTCAGTGTTTTGAATTGTGAAGACACATTAACAAAAGATAAGTTAAATTTGGCAGCAACATCCCTTCTAATTTGACCTGTGGAACTAGCAGTTGCCACTTGGAATGTCTCTCTGCTGTGTATTTTTTGACTAAGTCTCTCCTTGGGTCATCTCGCAGATTTCATGTAGTGGCTTTATCATATTGTAAAGATGAGAAACCAGAGGTTAAAGATTTTAACCACACCAGAAAAGGATGAAACTGCAATTAACTTCATTTGCAGAGTGTAGCATTTTTTAACATATTTTGCACCTTTTATTGGAGTATAAAAGGCAAGCTAAAATTAAATATCCATACTGTTTAAAATAAGAGTTTTTGATATATAGTGTAATTATATTCTGAGACTTTTGTTCCTCTGGTTACTCTGTTTGTAAATAAACTATGGTCTGAGATTGAATGCCTCCCAGAGATGCTGATTTAGTGTCACTTAAGCAGCTATTGAGTGTGGTATGTGCTCTTTTCTTAGTTTTTGCTTTAGGGATGAACTTACATTGAAGCTCTGTCTGTTTTGTATGAGATTTTGTTAGTATTTGCCATTGTGACAGTGATAACCTTGCTGGCCCTGGCCCTTGGTCTTCTAAAAAGGTTTCCGTGAGCCTGTTTCCACTTCCTTTCTTGACTTCTTTTCAACACAGACATGTAAAATGATCTGTGTTGAAAGTTTGCTCTTCAGGAAATTTTTGGTAAATTTCAGAGTTTAATAGCTATGGGTTTTTAATAGATTAGCTTCTCTCTTTTGCATGATTTAGAGGAAGTTGACTATTTCAATAAACTTTTCTTTTTCCTTAAGAATCAAATTTGTGTAAAGTTTTCACATTTTCTTATCATAACACCCATGCTAATGGGGTGTGCAACAATAGTCCCTTTTCTTTCTTTCATATTGGTGACCTGCACTTTCTTTTTGTTGATAAATTGCTGAGTCATTCCCTTTAGTATTATAAAAGGCCCTCTTTGGCCCTGGCTGTTGGATATTTCTTTCTATATACCATTTGTATTTTCTCTCTTTATGTTTATTTTATTACTTTAAAAAATATACCTATTTTAAAAAGTGGTCCACAGGTTGAATCTTTAAATATATAGCCTTAAAATTTCAAAAAAAAATTCCCCTATCCTCAAATTATTTGATTTCCCAAAATGTTATTTTCATGAACATTTTTTCTAAACCTCTCTAATGGGTTTTTCAATTTCATTTTTGTAACATAGACTATTTGTCATTACGTTGCTTTACTTCTAGTAAGATTATTAATGTATATAATATAATGATGAACTTTTAGTTCAATTATGTTTTCATTAGAAAATATGTTCTTGGATTTATTTTATTTTATTTTTTATCTGGCTTTTGTTTCATTTTATTAGAAACTATTATTTATGAGTATAAAATAGATCTCGATATTATAGCAACTCACATTTACCAGAAGCACACAGCTTAATCACAGCCCCTTTGTCAGGAAATTTTTTTTCCACCAAAACATTTGACCTAAATTTATTCCAATTGTTGTAACTGTGTGATAGATTGATAGTTACTGATCACAGGTGGTTGCTTAAGTTTAATTTTTTATTAATTAAAAAGTTTTATTTTTTACATATATATATATACAATAAACTACTTATAGCAAGAAGAACTATGACATAATCAAGAATTATATAAATGTTACTTTCTTAGTGTTTTGGATATTTGTATTTGGCAGCCTTGAAGAAAACATCTGTCCTATATTGTTGCATCTAAAATTCTGAATGTAAATCAACTTCCATCCCATCTTGTCATTATCAACTTAAAACAGCTATCTAGACCTAAAAACACTTCTCCGTGGCAGCATGGCCTTGCCCATCCCTCCCCTCCCCTATGTCTGTGATTGAGGGAGACCTCCTCCCCCTATATATGCTCTTAGAGTATCGAGTCTCTTCTTGGTAACTTGCTATCCTTCCTCTGAGTGCCGCCAGGCCTCCCCATCCAGGGGATGTGGTCAGAAAAGGGGCACCAGAGTTCGTGTGAGAGTCAGATCTCACTCTCCACTCAACGGTGGAGAATATCATATTCGTTGGCTAGGTCTTGGTAGGGGTTCGAAGTTTACTGCCTATATTCTCCTTTAGCCCTATAAACATCTTAACCCCTAAACTACTAACATTTTTACATCTGGATAAGAGAAAGAAATAAGCTATGGGCCTAGCTCTGTCTGATAAGCCTTGTAAGATTCACCTTGTGTGAGGCCTGGGCTGGCTCACAGGGCTCCGGGCTTAACAGAGTTTCCAGACATACTTTAAATTTTGTCTTCAGTACTACAGATCAAAGCCATTGACCTGCACTCTCATTTATTTAATTAATTTTCCTTTGATTGAGAATAGTTTCTTTTCTCACATAATATATCCTAAGTATGGTTTCCTCTCTCCCTACGCCTTCCAGTTCCTCCCCAGCCTTCCCTCCCATGCAAATCCACTCCATCTCTGTTTTCCTTCGGAAAAGAACAGCCTTCTAAGAGATAATGTTAAAATATAACATAATTAAATATGAGATAAAACAAAAGCTATCACATTGAGCTTGGAGAACAGGACAAGCCATAGAAGAGAAAAAGCAAGAATCCCATAAAAACACTAAACTGGAAGCCATAGTCTATATGCAGAGGATGTGGTGAGACCTGCGCAGGCCCTGTGCAGGGCTTTGTGACTTCATAGGAGCCTGGCTCATGGTGATTTCGAGGGTCTTATTTTCTTTCTGTCCTCTATCCCTTCTGGCTCTTACACTCTTTTGGCCTGCACTTCCGGAAGGATCCCTGAATTTGAGGGAAGAGAGACAGCCCATTTAGGGCTGAGTGTTCCAAAGTTAATAATTCATAACATAGCACCCCACATTTCAGGTTTGTAGCCCCCAGATACCACTCCTGTCCCTCAACTTTCTGCAGTAATTATTATGTGCTATCCAGAAATGAGAAGTTAGGTCCAAGGAGTTAGGTCTAAGAGAGGTATGTAATGTAAGGCACAGTCTGACCTGTTTCTAACTCCAAGACAACTGCTGGACTACCAGGAAGTTATTGTCATAATCTGATAGCCCGATCACCTTTGTCTCTTGCCCCTTATTCCCTAAAAGTGAAGAATATCACATCCCATGTTGCTAATATCTTCCACCATGTTCTCTGCATTCGAACCTGTTCATCTCCCAAGTACAGAAAAGGTGAGACACCTTTCTTAGACTGTGGGTGGACAAAGAAAAATCAAGCAGCCATCTCCTATTGCAGCAACCCGTTTGCACTCTGCTGCACTTCCCAATGCTAATCTTACATGCTCATTGCTGTTCATGGTGTTATGTTTTCTAATCCTTATGAGAATTCAGAATTTGTATCGGAAGTCGGGCAAAACCTGATTGCACCCTGTGAAAATAATTCACATTCAACTTTACTCTTATCTGACCTTACACCGCAGCAGGCCAGCTCAGTAATTAAAGAAAGTAAGCAAATGCTGTTTGCGGAGCGTGGTTTAGAAAGACCCCTTTGAATAGCACAGGCTTAAAAAAAAAATAGTTCTTGTTAAAATGGCCCACAAGTTTAACAAAAAGGAAGATGGGATGGTGGGGCATCGTTTGCCAATTTAAAACAGATGCTCCTATTTGACAAAGTTAGTTGAAGCAAACCTGTCAAATGTCAGAGTGTAGAGTATTAAAATTTCAATGAAATGTCAGAAAAATTGAGGAAACGAGCGAATTTAAGAAAATCTGTCATGAAGATGGCATTACATGTTTCTTTATGCCTGACTTTGGGTGGCATATGGAAGTTTAAAAATATAGCCTAATGATGTGTCTTTACGGTTATGGTTTTATGTAACCTAATTGCCATACCACTGTCACTGCCAGTTAATTTGTTAAGCTAATGAAATGTGCGAACCTTAGAACTTAGCTGGGATAAGTTCAGTCCAAGATTACTGACGGGTTCTGAGCCGTGCATTTTCTATTATTGACTCTTACTTGAAATCTAGAAAGATGCATGGGGATAGAAATAAGTATAACAGTTTGAAACATTTTCATAATGTGTCGCTGTGAGAACCAATGGAGGTTTGAGATACTGCTGAAAGCTAGCTGGTAAGGGAGGAGCAAAATTAGCGAGGACTGCAAGTAAGGGAGAAGAGACAGGTGTTGAAGGCCTGGTTGCTTATTAGTAGTATCAGTTTTCAAATTTAAACTTTTGGAGTGGATTTATTTAAATACTATTTGTTTGGAAAAGTGTTACAAAAAAGAGTATATAGGCTTCCGACACGCTCTTCAACCAGCTTTCCTTAGGTCAACATGTTGTACGACTGTGCCACATAAGTAACCAGCACTGGTAAAAGCTCCATGAGCTAAGCTCATCTTTTGTGTTTCGCCAGCTTTTCTATGAATATATAATCTTCCTGCTTGAGGGGCCAACCCAGACCCTTGCATATCCTTACAGGCATGCTGAGTTGCTCACACAGGTTGTTGAGCTTAACACTTTAATTTTCTTTTATTTTTATTTTTTTATTAATGTATTCATATTACATCTCAGTTGTTAGCCCATCCCTTGTATCCTCCCATTCCTCCCTCCCTCCCGCTTTTCCCCCCTACTCCCCGGCCCTATGTCTGTGTCTGAGGGGGACCACCTCCCACTATATATGCTCATAGGGTATCGAGTCTCTTCTTGGTGACCTATTATCCTTCCTCTGAGTGCCACCAGGCCTCCCCATCCAAGGGACATGGTCAAATATGGGGCACCAGAGTTTGTGTGAAAGTCAGATCTCATTCTCCACTTCACGGTGGAGAATGTCCTGTCCATCGGCTAGTCTGGGTAGGGGTTCAAAGTTTACTGCCTATATTTTCCTTGGTTGGTGCCATAGTTTGAGGAAGACCCCAGGGCCCTGACCTGCCTGTAGTTTTTAACACTTTAGAAGACTGAATACTGTTCCAGGGCTGCTCCAGAAGATCCCTCAGTGTTAACTTGGGATTTTTTTCCCATAAAATTGGCCTACTCAAATGTATGTTATGTTTCTTTAAGAAGACACATAAAATCCAGCCGAATGGACGTAAGAGCAGCAGAGTAGGAGACTTGTCCTTACATATTTACATTTCACTGTGTAAAGCCCAGTAAAAGCTCTGTGGAATTTCCTGCTATTTAAAGCATGGAGTAAGATTGATCATTTGCAAATTGATTTCACATTTTCTTTAAAGAGAAACAACTAGGCACTATGGTTTAAATATATTGCCTATTTTCTATGCCAAATTACCTTATTACATAGCAGTTATTATCATCATATTGATGTTGAGGAAACTCCAGCTCAAGGAGAGTTTTGGGAGGTTCCCAGTTTCACAGTTTTCCACTGTGAGCAGCCTGCTTAATCCAAAACCTTTCTAGTGCCAACACCAGTGCCAATTATTTGCTGGAAAATGAAGTTTGCCCCTATGTGGTTGATTCCTCTGTCTTTAAGAGAAACTTATGTATCACGCCATTAGAAAGGCATATCATAGAAGTTTTTGATCTGTTATAAATGTTTATATTGATGGAAACATTCATAAAACAAGATGTTTTCACTGTGGTTATAAAATAAATATTCCAAGCTGACTCTTTAATCCTGCCTTCTCCTTTTTATGTTCCTCATCCCTCCTCCTTCTGGAACTCTTCTTTCTCCTTCATCTTTTCCTTCTGTGTTTCTTACCCATCTCCTTTTCTTCTTCTCTGCTAAGACACAATGACATATGTATACATCGCACCTGATACATACATACATACATACATACATACATATATATATATATATATATATATATATATATGGCCATGCTTATAAATACATCTTATTTATTATTGAAATTTCTTGTGCTTCAGCACTAAAGTGATTTTTGTTAGAGTCTAAAATTTTTATTTATCACACTGTGAACTATGTAACGGGAGAAGGATCTGGTGAGTATAATTTTAAAGTTTAATTATGCACAGTTTTGACATGCTGAATAACCTAAGATCAGTTGTGGTGCACCTACTAATTTGGACCATCTGGGTGATTGCAACCCAGTAAAATTATAATTCCTGTTAGCCTAAAACCCAACTTGGATGCTTCAATTTCTGAAAAGGCCCTTACTGTTTGTTGTTTTAAATCCACTGAATTGAGAAACACATATCCTCTAGTTCAACTATCCAAATTTACAGATAAGGCACCAATCCTTTCCAGGTCACTGGTCTGGTTAATCACAGATTCAGACTGGAGCTTCTATATTTTATATGTTATTGTCTCCTTCACATCCTGTGTTTCTGAAATGATGCAGCATGCTGCTTATTAAAATAGAGCTTCTAGTTGTTCTTCTTTTCTACATATATATTCTACGAGTTTACATGTAAATTTTATTTGCATGTTTCTCCAAAGATGAAGTGAGGTCACTGGATTTCTGAATATAGCAATTAATCATCAACTTGTCATTGAAGATACACTGGACTGTGATGATGCCGTACTCTAGCACAGAGGGTGAAGGTTTGATAATAAAGTAAACTCTAGGCTATTTTATTGTCCATAAATTTTTTTCCTTAAAAAAGCCTAAAACATTTGCTTTACAGGGACTTTTGAATAGCATATGAATTACTAAATTCGTAGTAAACAATACATCTCCCGTTATCTGTCTTCTAGGGGCAAAAATAATCAAGGATGCTGTATATCATAAGACAATTTTTGTGCTCGTAAAATGTGTTTGTATAATGAAGAGCCAGAATCTTAACTGAATTATACCCCTCAGTTTGAAAAATGTGTATCACTTAAAAGTAATAAATTTGTAAAATAATATATCTTTTAATATACCATAATAAATTATGATAAAAACATATTACCACACTCATTACAAAAGCCTTATTCTAGTGACAGATTTGAAGTATCTTTCTCTGAGTATTTTCTTACTGAACCTTTCAGAAATATTACACAAATTGGAATCAAAGAGAAGGCAGTTCACTTAAGTTGTGTGTGTTTTTTATATAAATGTATTAGTTGTTTATGTATACCTTATGCATTTAATTAAATCACTAAGAGGACCTTTGAATAAAAGGATGCATGTACTTAGTTAGCTCGTGTTAAATAATGATTTTTTTTTAATGTTCCATCTATGTTTCAGACTGGGTTCTTAAAGACCTGTGGTTGACTTTGAGTACCAATATCATAGGGTACAGTTGCAATTCAGTATTGAAAGCTCTTAGAATTTATCACCATATCCACCCATTTAATTACTTCTGACTCAGTTTTTAAGGCATGAATATTTGAAACCCTTCCTGGAATATTGTTTTAAATTGTTTATCAATCATATCATATTGAATTTAATTTTAGAGTCCCAGTTTTCTTGTAAGAGATACAAACAGACATAAAAGATAGGCTACGGAGATCTGTTGTATGGGCTTTCTACACGAAGGGCGCATATGAGCAGTTATTTAGCTTTAGACAGCGGATGAATGATTTGTAATGTTGGTGCCCTGCATCATCTATTATCATCAGAATATTGACTACAGATAATCATCTATACTATGAAGTCTTGATGAGTGTGTGTGCAAAATTAAAATGGAATTTGACACAGAAAGTTCAGAAAATCTTCATATTGCTTTGATAATTCAAAGGACACATGGTGAGTAGAGCACAGGGGTTGTTTATATATTTGTGCTCCTGTGTGAAATTCTATTGATTTCAGAACAGTTTTCTACTTTAATCACTGTGGGTCAAATAAAGAATTCCATTTTCAGAGATTTTATTTTGAAAAAAAAATTCTGTGTCATCTCTTCTATGAAGTAAGATTCATTTCAAAGTCTGTGCACCCTGTGACTGTTAATGTAAAACAAGTGAATCTTTTTCTTCAATTGAAAACAAGCAGGAGAACGGTTCTATTAATCTGCACAAATTAGAATATCCGGGGCTGCGGAATGCAGCAGGGTGCGCAGGCTCTCAGGTCTCTAAGGGATAGCTGACATTTGGATAAGATCCTACACAATACAGGAAGTCCAGTGTAGGAATAAACAAGGCCCCTATGTCAACAACTCTAAGATAATTGATCTACGTGGTCAGAATACCCAGTCGGACAATGAAGGCCGATGGTACCCATGGCATTAACAACTATACACCGAACACTCCATACACGTCACCTGTGAAATTAGAGGGAATGTTGCATTCAAGCTTGACCATATTACACAAATATTAAAAGTGAGATATTACTACCTTTATGGCAACCCCTTATTATTCCCCAGGGTAAACAGTGCTGATAATGTATTATTTATCTTTCAGCACTACATCCTATGATGCTCTTCGTACTTATTCTGTATATATCACGGACATCTATTACAGCCAGTGCTGAGAGATGCCACTCTCTGTTTCTCGCACAGTATTGCATCATGTGCATGTGGCATGGTATATTTAACAACTGTGCTACTGATTAATTTTTTTTAATTCTCCAACTAATCAATCATATATAGTGGGAAGTTGAAGAGCACATATTTTGTCCTCTTTGTCCTCTCTTTTGTTTTATACTACATTAAAAGAACAGGACTTATTGATTAATCTGGGGATTTTTATTTTAAACTTTTTACACCCTGCTAAATTGCCCCCTAAAGAATTCTTTAACTCATAAACCCACAGTTCACTCTATCGGTATGTAAATTTTCATTCGCAGTATGATTAGTAAAGATGGTTTTCTGTGATAAAGCCTCATTTTTACATAACCGCTAGTTTAGTATGAGTTCAAATTCTTTTCAGATCTAGTTTTCATATAACTATATGAGCTGCTCATTTTTCTTCCTCTAAACCTTTTTATTCTTTGTGTTTGGAGAACATTCGTTTGTTTTTTTTCACCAAAAGAGCTTTCATTTTTGTCACAGCTGCCCTTGTATGAGGTCTATGGTGAACTCTATCATAGAACAGTTGCAGGTTTTATGTGGTTTAATTATCTAGTCCATTTATGTTTTTATATTTTTGTATTTTCATATATGTATACATACAAATGGATATATATTCACACTACTCATAAAACAACATTTTCTAACAAGTCAAATTCCTTAACTTCCTTGGCGGTATATATTTAACAGGAAAGTGGAATGTCTGAGAAGCCACCTAATTTCATAATTGAGCTTCTTTGGCTGGTTCTTAAAGGAGAGACAGCTGAATAATATTGAAATTACTTAAGTGACCTTAGTGGTGTTAAACCACCAGAAGAGATTTCAGTCTGGGTGACTTTCTGAGAGAATTATGCCACTGTTTCAAATGTTGACAGGTATCGCGGGCTGAGGTATACATTAGATAAGATGGCGAAACTTATGACTGAATCTGCTGCATCCAGCCCCACAGTTAGGAACGGCATCCTGTGGTCCTGTTTGTTAGTGAAGTAAGTTGCGCATGAAAAAAAAAAAGAGCAGCAGGAAGGAATCTGCTTGAATTGGGAGTGAAATTCTGAGGGCCACTTGAATTTGCTTCTGTATGTGCACAAACTGCATTCCACAGCCCTCATACATGCAGTCACACGTGCACTCAGAATGTATAACAGGATATGCACTGCTCATAGAAACTATTAAGTAAAAGACATTGGTCTAAGTTTTTGACTATTTGACTTATCTCGCCCCAATCTTGCAGCAAGCATATGAGCTAGGGTCTGATCGTTTCCCTTGGGCTCTAGGGAAATAGGGGTTAGTTGCACACAAGGGCAGTGGGTAGCATAGGCAGTAGGTAGGAAGGCAACGTGGACAGTGGGACAGCTTGATTCCAGGTTCCAGTACGATTTCCATGTTCCAGCATTGATGGCCACATCACACCCTAACAACCACACCTCAAGAGTCATGTGCGACTCTTCAGTTCTCCAACTAATTTTAAAATCCCGATTAATGATCCCAGGCATCTGGTACATGTCCTATGCCTAAATTTTGCACCTTGATGTCATAAGCGAGAGACTGAAGTACAGAATTTTTTTTCCAAGGTAGGGTTTCTCTGTGTAGCCTTGGCTGCCTTGGATCAGGCTGGCCTGGAATTCACAGAGATCTGCCGAGGCACAGAATTTTTTCCTTTTTTCTTTCTTTCTTTTTTTTTTTTTTTTTTTTGAGAGTTTATTTTACATATATATATATATATATATATATATATACTTTTATTTTATTACACATGTGTAAAACAAACTACATATAGCAGGGAGAACCATGTGACAATCATGAGAATACTGAGTACTATATATGTTACATTCGTAGTGACTTGGCCATCTGCATTCGTCTCTTTTGAAGTAAGTATTTTTCCTGTCTTTTTGGGTCTAGATCTCCGAATGAGATTCAATATCTATCTTATCTCAACTCTAATAGCTTAACTTCTTTATCTTGCTCTAAAACGATCTTGTCCCCTAACCAGCTAAACTTGGTTATAGAACTATATTATCTTGTCTTCAAGTTGTTCAAGGCCACACAGAAAGCAGATGTTTGGATCATTGCTACTGTAATAATTCCATTGTCCCCCTTCCCAATGATAATGAAAACATGCTGACATAGCACACAAGGACTTACAGTGCTTGAAAGTGTCCAACTAAATATCAACGCAGTAATAGACAAACAATTTAAGTATGATTTACACATAGAAGTTTAAAATTTTTAAACTACCTTCTCACAATTTATTTGCATTTTATTAGAAAGTGTCACTTCAGGACGGAGCTTATGGATATACTCTCATACCCATTTATTTAATGTTGATACATTATGATTAAATGCCACCATATAAGAGACCTTTTAAAATGCCATTCAATATTAGGTACCCATTGGTTATTATAGGACATGACACAGAACATATGATCATGTAATGATTATTTTCCTTTTGCCTTTTGATATAGCGGGGTTTTTGTTTTATTGTTGCCATTTGGTTTGTTAAGGTTTTCTTCACTTGTTTTTGCTTTTTGGTTTCTCAAGACAGAGTTTCTCTGTGTAGTCTTGGCTGTTCTGCATTCATTTTGTAGACCAGGCTGGCCTCAAAGTCAGTGTTCCACCTGCCTCTGCCTTCCCAAGTGCTAGGATCACAATGTGTGCTACCACACCCAGCTGAGTATGTGGTTCTTGGGCCCATATATGCTAAAAGCCTAAGAACATTTTCTCTAACTACCACCTTACTATCCAGAACCTTCTACTTTACTTAACAGAAACCAAACAGTTAGTAGGAAATAAAAATGTTTCCAAGATTCAATACTGACTCGGTTTGTTCTATAACAAATTTCCCTAATGAAACCATTTCTGCACATTTCAGTGAAAGAAAGAAATGAGGTAAAAATTTGCTAGAAATACAGTTTACAGAGAAATATTCATGTGAGATTTTGTAGAAGATGCCTCAAAAGTGATTGATGTGCTAGAGTTCAATTGGGAATACTTGCAGACTATGTAGAGATGGAGATATTCTTGGCAGATATTTGCATTTGGGGTGAAATGGGACACTCATTCCAGCCTTGAAGTTGGAGACATGTTTTAAGAAAGGCTAGGGTCACCAGAGTTCTGGTGCCCCATATTTGACCACGTCCCCTGGATGGGGAGGCCTGGTGGCACTCAGAGGAAGGATAACAGGCTACCAGGAAGAGACTTGATACCCTAAGAGCATATACAGGGGGAAGACTGTCCTCCTCATGCACAGTCATAGGGGAGAGGAGTAAGGGGGAAATGGGAGGGAGGGAGGATGCAAGGGATGGGATAACAATTGAGATGTAATATGAATAAATTAATAAAATATATAAAAAAAAGAAAGGCCAGGGTAAATCAAAGACTGCTTTTTTATTGCCAGAAGTAAGGGAAGCTCAACTTAGATGCAGCTGAAGGTTGTTTACACAGAAGCTGATTTCATGGGTGTCAGAGATGCCCTGGGAAGAGGTAGAAAGTAAACAGGCAATAGGTAAATGGCAACTTTGACAGGTAGGCTTAGGGTGTCAACAGAAGGCTCACAGAAAACATAAAGCAGTGATTTCGCACTGACATATTTACCACTCCAAATACTAGACATAAATAGACAGCCACCTACGCCACCCGTGCAATGCACAAGCATGGGGATGTTTGCCTAAACTGAACAAGAGCCTGCAGTCCGGATGAGCAAAAGGCTGCCCTGTCCCAGTCACCACATACAGGCCTGGCTCCCGGTAAGAACAGGATAGAGAGTTGTTACATTGAAAAAGTTATTTTAAGTCATCTTGTGATGGCCGTAGCACAGCTGTTCTCAGTAGCACTAAGTGTCTCAAGGCTCAAATATTCTTCATGTGAGGATTCATTAAGATCTGGTATCATATCACAGTTATATCAAAACTAATGCCTCATCATGTGAGTTGGTGCTCTTAATGCGCATTGGTGAATGGCTGGATCAGTGAAGGAAAGCGAACACTTGAACCTGCCACGAAGGAAGAATGGGGCATTGTGAGAATTTCAGGGAGTCTATTCCCAATTATACCAGAGATAAAAGGAGGAGTGCGCCTCAACCCATTCCACACCATTGCAATTGCACAGAATTATGCAACAGAGGATATATCTCCCTGTAGGCATTGTAACAAACAAAAGGAACATTTGTTAAAACATTTTTAAAGAATAAATTCCTTTGTTTTATGTTTAGCAACTTCATTTTGCAGTTTTCCTTGCAATAGAAGGAATTCATCTCCTTAATCTCTTACTTGGACACACCTCCTTTTAGGGAGTGATTCTTGATTTTTCTTAAACATGTTTTTGTCAGATTTGAGAACCCCCACACAGAATCTTCCCAAGTAAAACTGTGTGTGTGTGTGTGTGTGTGTGTGTGTGTGTGTGTGTTTGCATGTATGTGTGTATTTTAACAGGTTTTGCATAAAAGCTGAGTTATTTTGAAACCTCTGAATACGCCATATAGACCTCATCTTATGCAAAAGGTTTATGGTAGGGGAATTTTAATACTTTCTGTGTATTTGGTATTATAAAACAATTCTTGTTAATTTCTTAATGTAATAATATTAACAACACTGCCAGATTTTACTTCAAAATCCCTTGACTATGGGGAGGACGGTGTAGTGGTAATTTATCAGTGTGGCCTATAGTAAGAATAACCATGACATAATCAGGAGTTATATAAATGTTACATTTTTAGTGTTTTGGCTATTTGTATTTGACAGCCTCTTTTCTATCTTGGTGCTTCGAAAATTCTGAATGTAAATCCATCTCCATCACGTCTTGTCATTATCAATTTAAAACATATATATGGACCTAAAAACATATTAACCCCTAAATAACTAAGCTGCATTATAAAACTAAGCTACTTGGTCTTCAATTCCATCAGAGACTTGAGAAGGAATAAACTTGACTACCTGAGTATGCTGGGAGTGCAGGTTAGTAGCCTTCCAAATGAGAAGATGACAGAGACAGTTTTCTACCTAAATAGTCACACAAAACTCTCAATAATATTGGTCCAGTATATCTGACAGGCATATTTGTGAGGCAGGAACTGTTGAGGACTTGCTTACCTTGCCTTGGCAGAATTTGGTCATCGACTCTGCCTGCATCCAAACTTGCACCTTTTTAGGCAGAATTCTGTCTGTGGTAGAAATGAAGCCATTTTCCCAGTGGCTTGTTTGCCACATTGGAAGCCATCTCCACAAGGAGGTTCTTTGATGTTCATCATCCTCTTTGAGGTAGGCTGGGTGTTGCCAGGAGTTAACATGTCTTTCTGCCTTAAACAGTCTGGACTACATGAAAAATGTAACATAGTCTCCATTTGTACATCAAAGCTGAAGTTAGTTTGAATGACTCAAGAGTACTTCACTAAGGTGTGATGATGTGGAATTTTAAACAAGCAGAAAGCCTACTTTGCAACCAGATAGTATAAGTTGAATAATATCAATGGATTAGAGTAAACATTGAAATTTCTCTATGTATACAACTCTGTACTGTATATACAAATATTGATAGAACTACATGTCAGTAACATGAAATAGACAAGATACAGTGCCCATGTAGTCGACAAAAAAAAAAAAACTGGGTTAATAGCATTATATTAACTATGTAGCTAAAAAGCACAGCCAGATTTGAAATGAAAATTTTTCCACTCCAAAATTCACTCTCCTCAGCATAGTGTCTATTTAATTTTTAGCTTGGAGTCTCACTAAACATATTTCTGTGCTTGACTCCTGGACCCAAGAGGAACAGGACATTTTTCTTTTGCAATGAGTGCTTTGAACACCCACCAAATATCCATTAGCCCATTTCACTATGAAGTCTCTCCCCTCCCAAAAGGACATGGCCTCATCCTAAAGCATCAGTCAACGATAGAATAATACATCTTTGTACAGGACAGATGAAGTAGCCAGACAAGTCGCTGGTTAAGTGTGCTTTCTGTAGTATTTCTAAGGTGGGAAAAAACTGCTAACCTTTCCCTGATCTTAAGTCACCATGATAATAATACTATTGTGGTGATGGTGCTGTTGGTGGTGATGAATTCCCCTTATTGAGTAATGTCATATTTGAGGATTATACACAGAGATCTACACATTTATTATAGTCTTACGGCCTGCCATCCTGATACTCATCTCTCAAGTTTGGAAATTGAATCCCAGAAATTTTAAATTGTTTTCCCCATGTCATGCAAATGCCAGCTCCTGAAATTGATGCTGCGTAGTTCCAAATACCATGCTTCTTCTATTGCAAAAATTTAAGTGAAAAATAAGTACGTGCATATGGAAGATGGAGTGTTGCTTTAAATCTGGCATTTTTTAAGTACACTTCAGCCTTTCTAAATTGTTTCTTATGAAGCACCTTTGTGGTAGGGCCTTTGAAGTCAGGTGAACATCTGATTATTTTAGTGCCCGTGACATTCCAATGTATGTCCTATAACTACTCCTGCACACCTCAGAAATCAGTCAATTCCATTTCTTTATACTTTTGTAAAATCTTGAAAACAATTGACTTCTTGTCACAAAGTACCTTGGCACAGCCATTGCATTTACCCTGCAGTATCCCATGTGGAATTCTACCCCAGGGGAAGTTTGTGTTCACCATGAAGTCCATGGCATTTATGCTGTCAGAAGTTATACTACTTGAAATCTGATGAGACTCAGCTCTCACAACTCCTTCATGGTACAGGGATGCAAACCCAACATCACACACACAGTAGGCAAGGCTCTACCACTGGACTATACCTATATCCTGCACTCTACTTTCTGATTTTCCAGCATTGCATGCCTGAAACAGAAATTTAAGTGAGTCAGCATTACTCCAAAAGCAACATAGGAAGCTAATTCCCCTTGGTAGTTGCAAAGAGGCTCAATTCTCAACTCTTGTGGTCATATTTGTTGCTATTTGCAAACACGGTTGGGTATGGAGTTGGTGCAATTTGCTTCTAAAATAGAGATTTCAACATGTTAAAGGGGAAGGAAAGAAAGAGAAAGAGAAACGAACCTAATAAATTCTAGAATGTTGGTGAGTTATTGTGTTGACCTGGTTCTCATAAAATAATGAAGTTGCTTTCTGGTGCTCTGGTGACAGTTCACAGTACTAGTGGTAAATTAAAGTACTGGAGAATTAAAGTTTTGTGAAAAAAATTTCATCATCATGGAATTGTGGAATAAAGCCAACTTGATTCTAACAATAACCAATGCTAGTTAAGAAGACATATTTATTAATGGGCAATCCCCTTGGACCTCACACATGCCCTGGAGCAGGAATATTGCTTAAAATGAAAAGTTATAGACCGTAATTCAGCCTTAATAAAACAGACCCCAGGGAAGTAGAACTACCAGCAAAGCATTTAAGTATAGGTAGAAAAGTTAGCTGTAAGGGAATTGTAAGATAAACTCTACAAAGTGATGAGGTATTTATAAATACTCAAGTATATTACTACTGTTCAGTGTGCTGCTCCCTCCTTCTCTTTCTACATCTCTCCCTTTTCTCAATTAAGATTTCCTGCCAGAGGTATAGGGGACAGGAATAGATCAGAGAAGGGTAAGGAGGGTAGGAACAGGAAGACAGGAGGGAGAAGATTACAATCTGGATATAATGTGAATTAATAATAATAATAATAATAATAATAATAATAATAATAATAATAATAATAATAATAATAATGGGCATTGGTTAATAGGCAAAAACAAATGGGATTTGTGAACATTATTCTGAAAAAAAGTCAATTATCTATTGCTTTAAATTTAATGCATGCTTCCTAAAAATTAAAACCATGTATAAACCTATCTGTGAGTTGCAAAGATATACTTAACATTATAAAACATTAGTTCCATTTTTGAAGGAAAACATTGTAACTATACTTCTGTTATCTGTTTGACAAAATAGTGTGGACTTTTAAAATACATTATTAAGAAAGAACTTTTCAAAAAGGGTGTGGATTTGGGTGGGTGGGGAGTATCTGGGAGGAGTTGGGTGAGGAGAAAGCATAATTAAAATATGTAGATAAAACCTCTATTTTCAGTTTAAAACAACCCCCCCCAAAAAGATTTCCCCTAATATTTGATCTCATTTGCTTTCTAGTCAGAATAGGGTCATCTCTTTCACACTTTGACACAATTCACTAAAAATTTCCAAGTGCTTCCCACTCTAGAAGTCACATTTAAAAGTCCAAGCGCATTCAACCCTAAAGCCATATTTTGACCAAATAACAGAGCAAAGCAGTTTGAGTGAGAGGGAATGGTTGGAAGTGGTTAGCAGTGGAATCTGTTGCAAGACTTCATGAAGCTATGTCTACTCTGTGGTGATCAAGCATCACTACCTCATCAAGAAAGTGTGAGCACTTGGAAGAAGAGAGTTAGTGAAACTGAAACATAAGAAACTTTGAGGTCATGTTATTTAAAATATCTTAATAGACAGTATCTTGTAAACACTATGTTCTGTGTTTTATGAGACTTTTAGAAATTTTCCTTAAATATTCAACGTGTGTACAGGATGGAGGCACACTTCTTCATTACAAGAGTAAATGTTTATGACTCAGGAGTGGAATATTGAGGGGTATCTTTGCAGGCACTATGAGCTCTACAGCAGGAAAGGACTGTCAATGCCTCTGTTGATTACCATTTTAGTTTAGATTGGCTTCTATTCATAGTACTCAAACATGTCTTGTGTTGTTTGAACAACTATAATGGGCTTACGTTTTATAGAACTCCTTTCTACTGTGTACTGACTCCTCAAGTCCCTGTATCTCTAGGTGGTAGGGAAGGAGCTAGACATAGGTTTAACAGAAGGCTGCCGACAGAGTGTTTCATGGGTTTCAGTAGTCATTTTACTACTCTGTGTATTTAACATGATAAAAATGTATATCACATCCCTCGCTCCAGGATCTAAGATCATTTGTGGTGGAGAGAACTGAAAGATTTTAAGAACTAGGAAAGCCCAAGGCACAATAGGGCACCTGAGTAAAGTCCTGGTGATAGTGACAGCTTTCACAGACCTGTGGAATCTCAAGCCAGACATAATCCCAACATGGAAGAAAAGAGTAGATCACAAAATCTTACTACTAGCTGGGGAGCAGTTGGCATTCAGTAGCTGCTAGGACAGGGAGAGTGTGTGACTTCTAGTAGGTCAACCCACCTCTAGGGCAGATCCTAATGCCCAGAGCAGTTGGATATCATAATTGGGTTTGTTGAGTTTTAAAAGAGATGAAGAAAACTGAGCAGGTTTTGTGGTTAGAGAGGTGAGAATGTAGAGGATAGATCTGAGAGAAATTGAGGGCATAAATATGTTCAAAATGTATTAGATAAAAATCTCAAAGAATAAATAAATTGATATTTTTGAAAGCATAGAGCTAGTAAGCCTATTGTCTTAAATATTTAGTGTCACAGTTCTCGAGTTTCTCATCCTTGCCCTCTAAAGCAGGATATAATTTTAAAATAGAAAATAACTGATTTCCAAGTGAAAAATGCAGACTCTGTGTCTAACCTAAAGATACACTGAGACAAATTATTACAAAGGATGATATGAATTGATCTGCAAACACAATTCACAATTCCTGTGTAGGAAGATAATTTTCACCCCTGACTCACCAATTTAACAAAAATCTTTATGTATGGAGAAAAATATGTGATGAGTCCTCTGGACTCCTACACTATAAATGACTAGCCCAAACGAATGGTTCAATAATGTATGGAGCGCTTACACCGGGAGACATTCTAAATTACTTGCTAAAGCACAGTGGCCCCTACTCCTAAGAACTTTGTCTAGAACATTTATTCATTTCCCTTGAGCAGCCATTAGCAAATCCATTTTATTTTTTATTTTTTTAAAGATTTCACACAGCCAAATACCAGGAAAAGCTCTTACCAGGTCTAATGATTTTAGTCATGATGATGCCATCCTCTCATCTCTATGAGATTAATCATAGCCTTGGCAGAATATGTTCTATTCCTCCTACGATTAGTACCCAATAGATATGGAAAGCTTATTTCAGAGATACACAACTAATACTTAAAAATGAGCAATAGTTATTGCAGTTAGGAAGCCAGTGTCATAAAACACAATTCTCGTTTCTTCTTTTTGTTAAAAGGCTTTATTTATTTTATTTTTGGTTTTTGGTTTTTGGTTTTCAAGACAGGGTTTCTCTTTGTAGCCTTGGCTATCCTGGACACATTTTGTAGACCAGCCTGGCCTTGAATTCACAGCAAGCTACAGAAACCTCTGCCATCCTGAGTTCTGGGATTAAAGCAGTGCACCACCATGCCCAGCTAACACGGGGACCCTTTAGACATTCTACTTATCAGATGGCGTTATTCTCATTAATATTCTTTATAAATCATTTACCAAAATATTAGGCTTGCCAATCATGACTTATATACATTTTGTTTGTTTGGTTGGTTGGTTGTTGGTTGGTTGATTTTTTTTAAGACAAGTATTTTCTGTGTATCCCTGTCTGTCCTGGAACTCACTAGGTACACTAGGCTGGCCTCAAACTCAGAGATCCACCTGCCTCTGCCTCCCCTTCCCGAGAGCTAGGGTTAAACACGTGCACTACCATGCCTGACTGTGACTTAATATTTTTTAAATGCTTAACTTCAAATAAAGGAAGAGGTAGCAAAAATAAAATTGATCTTAATTAGACTCTTATGACTTAGCCCATATATTCTAATAACACATCTTAGCTTTTCTCAGATGCAGGCTCTCTGGTCATCACTTCCCTTTCTTCACTTCCCTCCCTCTTCATTTATAATGTCTATAAATAAAGGCTTCCTGCTACAAATGTCAAGGACATATTTTAGACATCTGGGAATAAAATTTCTGTTCATTTCTCTCAAATCCATCCCAACAAACACTTGTCTGATACGACCTATTGCCTTGCACCTGTGGTGGAATTCACCATGGGTATAGCAGAAATTATTGCATATTGGAGAAAGGAGAACATGAAGCTGTTGATCCTGTTTTCATGATGACTGAAGATGTAGATATCACATTGTTTGTTAACATTAGTCACACTTGAGATGGGAGATACTATAGCCTTCTGCAGATAATTTATTATATTATATCTATATACATTTATACTCAGTCATTCAGCAATATTTTATTTTTCTATAAATAGCAAATGAGACCAAAATCTGAAACATTCCTGCAATTCATGCCCTTAAAATGTCCCTGAATACTTTCTTTTATTCTGACTAATGATGCTAGATTTAGGGAATATTAGTTCTTATCAATTTTTTTGTGACTGTTATCCTTTGCATGTACCTCCATTTGGCCTTTTAAGGTAGATATTAAATTGTGTCTTACTAAGTTTTGATTCATCTACATCCTAGGACTTTGTTAATACCGTGGCTGATTCTAACATCCTGAGTTCCAATAATATCATGCTTATTATTAGCATAAAATAAGGCCAGTGGGTACTCTGTCCATCAACCTATCCTTTACATCCTAAAGAAGCTAACTGCTTTTATCTTCCCCTTATTTCAGTTTCAGCTCTGTCTTTATAATAGATGCTTTTGTGATTTCCAATAAATGACTGTAGAACTTAAGATTTTATGGTTTTAATGATCATGGATGGGAATCTAGTACTAGTCCCGTGCTGACATAGCCATGCCTGAAACACTGGGTCTAACTCCACACTACAAAAGTCAATCAATTAATCCATATCCTTTCATTTCATTTTATATAATAAGTTTCAGAATAAATGTCTAATTTGTGTGGATTTGATGAAGGAAACAGTTTAAAAATTATCAAGACACATGGCTCTAGCAAAGGAGACTTTTCATCCTGATTATGAAATTAAAAAAAGCAACAGAAGATTCGAGTGAATGAGTGTATTTGTGTATGTTAGGTGTACATTTTCTAATATCTTCTAATATAAGTCAGCTTAAAACTTATAATAAGAAACCTGATTTTTTGTCACTAACTATTTATGACACCAGAGCTACCAGCTAGTGAATACTTTAGATACCAGGCTATTTAGCTACATTATCTTATTTAAGCCTCATGATGTTTTTGTGTAGCCCATATTTTTATACGGGAAAAAATTAAAGTTTAGAGGTGAAGCTGTTGTATTCATTTGACTACAAGTGATGAGGCTGATAACTGGAAACCAAATCCATTTGGCTCAAAAATCTCAAAATCTTATCCCTGTTAGAATATTGCTTTTCCTGAAGGCCTTTTGCAGTGATGGAATGATAGGAATTGCCATTTACACAAAGGCAGAATCAGTAAGGTTAGAAAAACCATATTAATATGAGAAGCAGCCAAGACAGAAAGAGACCATATCCCAAGCTACCTCTGAAGACGACACACATCTTCAGTTGTGTCTCTTGCTTCCCAAAAGAGAATACAAGGTCATTGTTGTTAAAATTCTGTTTTGTTTTTAAGAAAAAAAAAGATACTTAATTTTCATATGAAACTAAATTCTGAGTAACATACATCTAATTTGAGATTTATCCCCTGGTCACGGGTATGACCTTACTTATTATACTTGATATCTTCTGACTGGTGTGTTGAAACCATTACTCTGATAAGCAGTCATATGGGCTGTAGCACATGTTAATATCTGAGAATTCATAAATGGTTAGCATGGCCACTCATGCATTCAATTAGTTTCCTGACTAGTGAAGGGCTTGAAATACAAATGTGTTGTATATATACTTTTTTTTCCCATTTCTTACAACTCAGTGAGATTTTGTAAGAAATAGTAAAACAAAGGATCAAGACTTTACGGGGCCCATACTACATGGCAATCACGATTCTTAAAGATGGAGCATAGCATTCAAAAAGATTATTGACATTCAGTTTGGTCATATGGAAAGAAGAGGAAATATATAGAGATAAATGGGAGACAGAAAGATGATAAATTGAAGGTATAGACAGATGATACATGCATAGAAAGATGATAAGAATATGTCAGTTCATATAGACCTCATACATGAGAATTTTTATGGTTTAAATATGAATACCAATGGTCATCATTTTTTTTTTACTTTAGCTTCTGCATTTTCCTAGAAGTCTTATCCCCAAAAGAAATTAGTCTCAAGATCATGACTTAGAAATAAAACATTGTAAATAAAAGTAATGTTAATATTTCTGAAGCTTGAGTCTTGTCAGAGGGGGTTGGAAACAAGATTATGTCTTAACAATTCCTTCAACATTCAAGCCCTCACTGTCTCTCAGAACTAAGTGGAGGAAGAGGTGAGGGAACATTAAGAAAATAACCCCAGAGCTCTTAGATCCCAATGTACCTCCGTACTACTTTTCTTTAAAAAGAGATGAGAGAGCCGGGTGTTGGTGGCGCACGCCTTTAATCCCAGCACTCGGGAGGCAGAGGCAGGTGGGTCGCTGTGAGTTCGAGGCCAGCCTGGTCTACAAAGCGAGTCCAGGACAGCCAAGGCTAAAACAGAGAAACCCTGTCTTGAAAAACCAAAAAATAAAAAATAAAAAATAAAAATAAAAAGAGATGAGAAACATTGCTTGTTGTACTCTATGGAATCCACAACATAGGGGCTGACTTCGCCAACACCTGAAGTCTCAGGACCTGGTACTCAACAGTGTCTCTTTTATCAACCTGAGTGCTAAGGGCTTACTGGTGGTCATACTTGGCTCCTCTTCTGGTTTAATTTTGCAGCAAATAGCAGAGTTGACTTTCCCCCCACTGGCTTGAGCTTCGTTGGTAGTTCAGCTGGAGGAAACTGGAAGTGTGCAGAATGGTGGACCTGGTGGCCTCAGAGGACAGTAAAGTACAGGGCTCCCTGGATCAGGAGTTACAGAGGGTGTGCAATGGCAACTGAGTCCAGATCTCTGCAAGAACAGCAAACATTCTTAGCTGCTGAGCCATCTGTACGGCCCAAATTTGTCAGTTTGAACAAACCAAAGCAAAAATTAGCTGGGTGCAGTGGTACGCTATGGGAGGCAAGGACAGGTGGCTCTCTGTGCGTTTGAGGGTAGCCTGCTCTACGACTGCCAAGGCTAAGCAGAGAAACCCTGTCTTGAAGCAGACAAACAAACAAACAAAAACCTACGTGCCTGTTCTTGCCAAACACCTAATTCAAAGGTGGGAATAAAATTACAGAACAGATATTTGAATGAATGATAGCCAATAGAAATGGTAGCCAATAGTAAAGATAGAGTGTAGTTTCTCTAGATGAAATGACAGATATACAGAATGGTAGAGATGGGAAAAAATAGAGGACAGATACTTTGAATGAATGATAGCCAATAGAAATGCTGGAGTGTAGTTTCTCGTGAAATGACAGATACATATACAGAGTGGACACAGAGTTTTAGACACATACTGGTGAATGAAAAAAAATAGATATTTCTACATTCCTCCCGCTAGGTAAACTGTTCCAAGTCACATAGCTGTTTGGAAATTGGTCTCACTCTGTGTGACATAGTCCAGGTATTCCAAACAAGACCTAAATGTAGGTTTTATAAACACTTGATAAATAGATCAAACTGAGTATATGGGCTGTTGGAGGAAAAAAGCCCTGGAGAGATAAACCAACACTTTCTTTCATTCACGTAATGTCTGCTCTGTAGTAAGCCATCCCATTTTACCTGTATGAAATCCTTAGGTTTTACTTTTCACTTTTAAAGAAGAAAAAGGTGTGCTTTTTGAAAAGGCCAGCTTCCAATGCCGAGCAGCACATTCTAAGGCTTGTCTGTGTTTTGCTTCTTAGGAATTTCTCTTTAAAATGTTTAGTCCTGACCAAAATGTTTATCGCACTGAGCATTAGTAATCACTGAAATATAAGCAAATTTATCTGAAAATTCTGTTTGTAATTTGCCCTTTAAAAGGGGAAGAAAAGGCTGAGGAGCAGAAATGGCTTCAACTGTTACTTCAAAAGGTTACACCAATAATCTTGACAAGTTCACAGGAAGGAACTCTGCATCTGCTTTTGTTTATATGTACACATCCGATACAGGTAGTTGGGCGCCAATGCCCCTGAGTGCTAGGAACCAAACTCAGGTTCTCTGTTCTTACATGCTGAATCATCTCTCCTGCCCAGTAATAAAGATTCTAATTATTACTAACATACTTCAGTTGTAGCTGTGCCATGTGTAGTAAGTCGTAATGAAGACCGTCCACAGGATACAGCAAATCCATTTCTAAGAACAAACTAAAATTTACCCTAAGAATATCACCACTCATTCAACTACAGGCATCTCAATGGATTGACTTACCCACTTCAAGGGGTAGTTTCCAATCTGTTTCTCTGTCTGTCTCTCCCTGCATCTGTGTGTGTCCACCTGCCCATCTCTGTCTCTGAGAGGTCATTTATGCCTTACAAACTTGTAGAAAAATCTAAGCCTCTCTCTCAGATTCTTTCTTTATAATGGAGAGATGCTTGTCACTCACATCTATGAGAAATTCACATGATATATACCACACTAATGCATATTCTTATCATGGAGTCAAAAATAGAACTGTTATATAAAGTACTACTTAAAAAATACTTTCCTTTAAGATTTCTTAATCAATAATAACTCAATGGTCTCACGGCGGGAGCTGCCAGTTTTCCTGCAGGAAATCTATTTTACAGCATCGGTTTCAGCAGGTTGATCGGATCACAACCACATGAGAGAAACCAGGAGCTTATATGAACTTCTAAAACAAGTGTTTCTAATAATAGGACCTAGAGAAATTTAAAGATAGGAAGCCTTGCTGGGAGAGGTTGCCAAATGAGGACCTGCCTGCAGATTGAGTGGCACTCATAAGCATCAACATGTGTAATCAAACCAATTGCAGATCTGATGATATTGAGGCCATCTGTAATATTTTACTTGGCTTTGCTGAATTATTCTATCAGGCATCATTTTAAATGTTAAAATGTTAAAAGATTATCTCAAGTAGGTTGAATAACCACAATCTGTTAATGGAAGGCAACAGAAATTATAACACTTTCTATGCCCTGCCCCCCTTTTTTCCAACAGCAGCTTTCCTATTAGGGTCTATAAGCCCCCCTCCCCCCGCCAGGGACTTTTATCCATATTTAAAGATTCAGATACGAATTCCTTCCCATAGAGCAAGACTCAGAGCCAATCAGAAAGCAGTTGCTTACACTGGAGGTTTGAGTGGGAAGTGCAGGCCATAGGCGGTAGTGCTTGAACACTTTGTTTCCATTTGGTGGCCCTGTTGTGGAGGAACTACATCACTTGGGGGTGGACTTTGCGGTTACACAGCTTCCCAGTTCTTCAAATTTACTCTCTGTCTCATGGTTGCTCTAAAAAATGTCATCTCTCCTCACCCTCCTGCTCCATTTACCATTTTTGCCATGCATCTGCCCCACCACGATGGGCTTTTATCCCTCTAGAACTCTAAACCAAAATAAACTATAATTCTTATGTTTCTGCCAGTGGCCTAGGACAGCAGCAGGAATTTAGTAAGTGTTTTCATAACATACTAGGCACTACCACACTAGTGGGCACACCTTACCTGGCCGGTCAGTAGCGTAGCACACATGGCCCTTAGCTGAGTTAGGATGCTAAGCGCAGGTCTCAGTAGCATGCGTGGCACCTTTCAGTACAGTGAAGGAGAGCCAACAACAGGAGAATGGATCCAACACGTTTATCATCTACACCCAAAGCGTGCTCCACCTAAATTGCTAACAGCGTCTACACATTCGCCTTTGGGAAGTCTACTGGCTCCTACGCTTACCCAAACCCACAATCACGTCTCTTGCCTAAGGTTTCCCATCTCTTGTTGGGCCACTAGGCTTATCAGTACTAAGTAACATATCATCAAATACAGGCCTGGCTGTGCAAATAATGCAAGGAGACTCAATGTGGAAAATAAGGGAGCTCTACCTCAGGAAGCCTCTTCTCAGCCTCTTGAAATGTTGCCATGAAATCGGGACTTTCTTCCGAGAGTAACTGGAAATCCTCTACTCTTGTACGTGTTGATGATGTTGCATATTTGGGCCCTGCTGAACCTCTATAGCCATGTTTGTCTGCTTCCTGCTTGGCAATTCTCTTTCTTACCTTCCTTTAGACTTTTCTCTCTTCTGTAATAATCTCTAAAGCCTTGCTCAGTACACTTCTCTAAAATCTTACGCTATGCTACGTGTTACAACTTCGAAACTCATTTTCTGTTTTTTTTTTTATTTTAATTTTTTTTAATTTTTTATTAATGTATTCTTGTTACATCTCAATGGTTATCCCATCCCTTGTATCCTCCCATTCGAAACTCATTTTCATCCCAACTCAAGCCTGAACTCGCAGCTTACCATCACCGAATAGTTTTTCAGCAGCTAAATTTTAAAAAGTACTGATACCTTGTATGTATTTTTGTTTTTAATTGAGAGAACTCTGATGCTTTTATGTTTCTTGATTTTTTTGTCTATACTTTATTATAAAAATACAGAGTGGACCTAGAGAGAGGGCTTAGTAGTTAAGAGAACAGGCTTCTCTTCCAGAGAAACCAGCCCTGATCCCCAGATCCCACATGGTACCTCGTAACCATCTCTAACAGAAACCCCAGACTGTAGGATGCCCTCTTCTAGATGCCATAGGGACCAGGCGAGTAAATAGTACACATACATATATGCAGGCAACACATCCATACGCATTAAATTAAATGTAAATGAAATAAAAATATTCTGGGTGATAAATGGGAGGGGAGGAGAAAGAGAATACATAAATTGGATTATGCAAAATGAGATCACAAATTAAATTTCAAATGTGGAAGAAGCTTAGGTTTACCTGTGTGCATCAGTCACTAGATTTGGGGTTTCTGCCTGAGTGGATTCTGGAGATGTCTTTCCAAAATAATATTTAAATTTTCCTATAAAATGTGGCATTTTGATCCAATGAAATGGCTTAGTGGATAAAGGCCTGATGGCCTGGGTTTGATCTTCATAAGGCACTTGGTGCGGAAAAAAGTGACTCCCACAAGTTATCCCCTGACCTCCACACCCGTGCCCTGGGGCACGCGTATGCGTTTATGTGATAACTCACACTTGTAAGATAAATAAATACAAGTAAGGAGTGTTTTCCTTAATTCTTCCTTATCACTCGAAGAGACATTTAATACTGTGAAATGCTTCTCTCTATTTCCTGGCGTTCAACATCTTGAAGCCAACATTTGATCTTTAAATGTGTATGTCATTTCCACTGAACTTTGAAGCATGTGGTAGCTTTTTCTGACACTTGAAATGACATTTCTTGGGGTATTTGGATGATAAATTTAGACTTTAAATAATTTAGTTGCAGAGACACAACCTATGATAAATATATACTTATGTATAACAAAAAGAGGAGAAAATTTGAATTAAATATGACAAAACAGAAGTTGCCTGACATGACAAGGCTGTTGCATATGTGAACACACAGTGGCTGTGACTGAATGCACAAACCCTGCAAAATATAAATCCTCCCCAAATCCCAGCATGGATGGGCGAAGGGCTATTGGCAATTGATGGCTATGGAGTTGGGAGAGTCATTTCTGCTCCAGTACATGGCCTTAAAGCCATCCCCATACAGTGAAGGGTACACAGGAAAAAACTGGAGAGAAAGGAATGGAGAAGGGACCTAATCACAGCTCATTATATTCATGTATAAAATCATCAAACACTAAAAAAAAATGATGAAAATGCCAGACTTTCTAATTTATATTAGATAACAATTCATACTGCACCCAGAGAGAAATGTAATGTTGATACACAATATTTAAAAAACTAAAAGTATGGAATTAGTTTAGCATTTTATTTGAATTTTTCATAAGAATAGATCTAACTTTAGTTCATTTCTTTGTAAGTACCAGGCCTCACCTGAAGCATTTTTTCATTTTTTAAATTAAATTTTTATTTTTTTATAATTTATTCACATTATATCCCGATTGTTACCTCCTTACTCATTTTGTGATTTATCTTCACAAGGGTCATATATATTTAAAAAAAACTGATGCTTTGTCATATACAGAAACATCTCTTCATATCTACAGATTGAAATGTTATGAAAGTGGACATTTTATTAAATAACCACAAAAAGTAGAATCTGGAATTTAACACAAACTAGAGATAATCAGACATTTCTAATCCTGACACTGAAAGATTAGTAAATCGGGAGAAAAAGTATTGTTGTCTCTCAAGGAATTCTCTTTCTCTTATTGTAACATGTCTTAGAACCATATGTAATTTTCCAAAAGGTTGTATTTTTTTAAAAAAAACTTACTTAAATTGTTACCAAGATATTATATTAATACTGATTCATCACTGTTACCAAGCCCTTATTTCTGTGTTAAGAATAGCATCATTTATGCATTGTTGCACCATTTATGCGTTCTTGCATGCATACTTTGAGTGAAGAGTTAGTTAATCATTTACCACATACTACACAGGGCAATGGTGACTTTTATTCCTGTTCTCAAGGTGACCAGGTGACTAGCATTGGGGTAGAAAAAGCAACGTCATTAAATTAGATCTCCTCTGATTTTCTTGATATGATGTCAAATGATTGGTTCTAAATTTGTAGTACTTTGTGCACATTTACTTGAATGAGATTCAAGTATCCAAATATGGAGAACAACGACTTTCCAATTTCATAGCTAAAAAGCAGGAGAACAGAATCCCTGAGATGGCTGGAGGATAGTAGGAAATCTTCTTCGGCCATTGCTTTGTCAGCGTGATTCTGTCTTGGAGCTCACTGCCAGTCAGTCATACTTTTCAGTTTAGTTGCAGTTTTAAAGAGGTTCCCTTTCTGTGACTGTCATTTCCTTTTCGAAATGGTTTATTGTATTCTTAGGAAGCTAGGTTGCTTTTTATAACATCGGATCTCTGGGGAACTTGGCAGAATGAAACACTCCCCAATGTGAAGGCGCCAACTTTCCTGTCTGCAGACTTTCCAATTAAGGAGCAACCTTACCGAACATTGAGGTATATAGAATCTGCTAAGTGCACGGGGATGACCGGGTGACCCTAACATTATCCATAAAAGGATCCTAAATCATATAACTTAAGCAGATTCAAAACAAAAAGAAAAATAAAATGCCTGAGTGAGAAATTGCCAGCATCTTCATTACTACAGAAAACACTCATGAGATCTTTCTTGGATAAGAAGCCAAGACAGTTATATATTTAGGAGTATGTGAGTTCATATATGTATATGAAATGCCAATTAGAGAAATAGAGGCCATCATTTTAAGAGTGAGTGGGTGTGGGAGCATGGGAAGGATTAGAGAGAGGAAAAGAGAGAAATTATATAATAGGCTGTAATTTCAAAATAAAAATAAAATTTAAAAAGGAGAGAGAGAGAGAGCGCTCTAAAGCATGGGAACAAAACTCATTTTTGAGGTGAATAAGTACCCAAGAGAAGCATTATTCTTCCATTTGTTGGCTGAGTTGGAGTTTGTATCTGTTTATTTAAATATGCAGCTTCACTTTTTATTATGTAGTGAATGGTGACATAAGAGAATATACATGTTTATTATAAATGAGTTTCTCCATCTGCATCCATTTTCCTGCAACTGTCATAAGCTCTTTCTTCTTTGTGGCTGAAAAACTCCACTGCTGGCACTCAGGGAGGCAAAGGCAGCAGATCTCTTTGAGTTTATGGTCAGCATAGTCTCCAAAACTAGCCCACGGCAGCCAAAGCTACACAAAGAAACCCTGTCTCCAAAAACAAAAACCCTAAAACTCCACTGTGTGCATAACATATCTTTATCACCCGTTCCTCTGTTGAGGGACATCTATTTTGGCTCCATCACTAACTATCATGATTAGTTATTCAATAAACATTGATAGGTAAATATCTCTGAGCTATTTGGACTCAGAATGCTTTGGGTAAATACACAGCTATGGTAGTGCTAGGTCACATGGTAGATCTATTTTTCAGATTTTGGAGAAACTGTTATTATGATTTCTACAGTGGCTAGACAAGGCAACATTCCAATCAACAATGGGTAATGTTTTTTTCCTTTGTCTATATCCTCACTAAATTTGTTGTTTGCATTTTTACATTTTAAATGATATAAAACAATGTTACATATTTCCCTTGTGTGGTGTAGCATTTCAGTATATATAACAAGTAATGAGCAGTTCAGGGTATTTGTCCTGTCTCCAAACTACATATTTTAATTCCTTGGAATTCCTAGGAATTAATAGAACCAATGAGCATACAATAGCTCTTTTTTCTGGTTTGGGGAGGAACCTCTATATTTCATATACACTAAACAGCTATTCCTTGGTTTCTACTCCTTTATTTCCTGACGATGCCCACTCAATCTCTGAGTTATTTTATCCAGCTCATGTAAAGGAATTGCACAAAATTTGTCATATTGTGCCTGGTTCACTTCACTAAATGCGGTGTCCAACAGGTTCACCAATGTTGTTGCATGAGGCAGGATTTCCTTGTGTGTATGGCCAAATAAAATCCCTTTCCTGGGTATATTGTATCTTCTTTATCCTTTTTCAACCAATGAACATTTAAACATTTTCAAAGCTTGGCTATTATTGAAAATGTAGCAATGAACATCACAAGCAGATATCTCTTCTAGAAACTAACTTCAGTTATGTACATATATGTATATACATTTATGTGTATGGGTAGTGTATATATGTGTGTATATATGATGAATCATATGATATGTGTTAATTTTTTAAAATTTCCATTATGCTAAACTGATGAAGTGTTCCAGGAAGAAGGCTTCCCAGTCAAGCATACTTCCCAGTGTTCAGCTTCAGAACCTCCTCAGAGAAAGGAGAGAATTGACTTCTGAAAGCTGTCTACTGACAGTTTATGTGTTACATAAACACATGCACAAACACAACAGTGTGAATAAATAAATAAATAAATAAATAAGCAGACATAATTGTAAAAATATGAAAAACTAGAAAAGGTACTTCTAGAGCTGGGCATGGGGGCACATGCCTTTAATAACAGCACTTAGGAGGCAGAGGCAGGTGGATCACTGTGAGTTTGAGGCCAGCCTGGTCTACAAAGCAAGCCTAGGGCAGGAAGGGAAGAGAAACCTTCTCTCAAAAACAAAAACAAAAATAAAAAGAAGAAAAAGAAAAAATAAAAGGTACTTCTATGCAGGTCATATTATTGTACAGTTAAAGAGTGCTTTTAAAGAATATAAGATATTATTCTTCTTCAAATTCAAATGACGTTTTTAAAAATCTGCTTTATAATATGCACTAGTCTGAATAACTACAAATATACTTTTTATAGAAGTACTATATCTTTATCTTCAAAGTAGGCCATTTTAAACTTGGAAGAAACAAAAAGTAGTTTAATTTTCTAAGATTAGAAAATAAGTGCCTTATTAATCAGTTGCCTGGCAAGATATAATGTGAGTACTTGCATAAAATTAATACCATAAACATTATTTTTGCCTTTTTCCCCCTAAGATATAGGAGAGAAATATAAGAACATATAAAATGAATATATAAAATAACCTTGAGCTCATTGGCCCAAGGGTTGAGTTTCTGAATAGAACACCGATAGCACAGTACAGTACTGTTGATTCAGAATCAACAATTAATAAATGAGACCTTATGAAAGTGAAAATATTCTGTAAGGCAAAGGACACCATCAATACGAGAAAGCAGCAACCTACACAAATGGAAAGAGATTTTTTACCAAATCCACATACAATATTGATCTAACAGCCAAATATATAAAGAACTCAAGAAACTAGATATCAAAACACCAAATAATCCTATATGTAAACGGGGGTACTGACCTCCATAGAGAATTTTCAAAGAGGAATCTCAGATGACTGAGAAACACTTCAGGAAGTGCTCAGTATCCTTAGCTCACAGGGAAAGGCACATCAAAACTACTTTGGAGATTCTATCTTACACCTGTGGGGATGGTTAAGATAAATAGGACAAATAACAGTTCATACTGGCAAGGATGTGGAGGAAGGGAAACACTCCTCATTTGCTGGTGGGAGTACAAATTTGGACAGCCACTATGGAAATCAATATGGTGGTTCATCAGAAAATTGGGAATCAATCTACGTCAAGACTCAGCTATACCACACTTAGGCATATACCTAAAGGATGCTTCATCCTAACACAAGGATACTTGCTGAACTATGTTTATAGCAGCTTTATTCATAGTATCCAGAAACTTAAAACAACTTAGATGCCCCCTGAAAACTGATAGCAGGGCCCCACTGCTTTGGACAACATCCACATGGCTCACTGAACATAGAGAGGTCCAAGCAAGTCCCTGTATGGAGCTTCCACTCCTGCAATCTAGTTTCTTTGGCATGGTAAGATACACTCCAGACTAAAGAAAGGAAAACCTAGACAGGAACACATTCATAGAAACCGCAGCCTATGATATGTCTTGCTTGCAATACCTACTAGACCAATGGTGGCCGAGACCATGAGAGGGAGCCTATGCCTAATACTGCATAGTCAAGAATCAGAAACTGGATAGCCCAGAGACCTAGGGTAGAATCAAATACTACTGGCCAAGAAAAAAAAATCAACAAAACGATTCCTAATGACATTCTGCTACACTCATAGATTGGTGCCTTGTCCAGTCATCATCAGAGAAGTTTCCTCTGAAAGCAGATAGGAGATGGGGCACAGACACCACCCACATTATGCAATGAGAGAGTCTAAACTACTAAACAGTAGGTCTCCATTGCATCTCCTTGGAGATCTAGGAGCCTTGTGGAAGAGGAGGAAGAAAGATTCTAGGTGGCAGAAGGGATGGAGGGCACTAGGAGACGATAGCCCCACTAAGCAGGGGACATATGGGCTCACATAGACTGAAATGGAAAACACGGAGCCTACATGGTTTGCACCAGCTGTCGTGTGTGTGTGTGTGTGTGTGTGTGTGTGTGTGTGTGTGTGTGTGTGCATGTGTATTGCAGATGTTAGCTTGGTGTTTGGGGAGAGGGACTCCTAAGGGTGGCAGAGGATGTATCTCTATTCTTTTGCCTGCTCTTGGGACTCTTTTCCTCATATTGGGTTGCCTTGTCCTGCCTCAATATGAAGGCTTTTGCTTCGCCTTGTTGGATCTGTTTTGTCTTCTTTGATTGTTGTCTCTTGGATGTCTATTATTTTCTAAAGAGTAAATAGAGGCAGAGAGAAGAGGGGAGGTTGGAGGAGCTGGGAGGAGTAGAAGAGGGAAAACTGTAGTTGAGGAGTATTATATGAGAGAAGAATTTATTTTCAATAAAAATAAATAAATTAAAAAATCAAATGGACAAGTATTTTCCAAATTTTCCAAATTAGGATTTTCCAAAATTAAGTGTTTTATATATAAAGTGTTTATATATAAAATATATAATATATAATTATAAAGTATTGCAGGTAGTTGGTATAATACAATAACAGAAAATAACTCTAAAGCCTATGTCATAAAGTTTCCCTATTTCATTATCAAAAGATTAGATGAGTTTAATATATGATCCATGAAAAAACTCTATAGAGTAAAATATAAAAACAAATTAACATCAAATAATGCGAACATTTTTACCAAAATACAGATTATCATACACAATTATCTAGACACATAAGTATAAATAATCAAGTTTGAGTTGTTTTCCATACAGTATAGATTGATGAAAACTGCAGTAGTATAAAATGTAAAATAAATCATTGTAACTGAAATATTTGAAGACTGTCATTCTATGTATTACATCTTGAAGAAAATTATGTAGTCTTTAATCACTATTGGTACTGAGTCATATGTGAGGCAGAAAAAATAAATTTCCCAAACCAGTATAAATTGGGGCTGTGTTGTGCTCAGTGTGAGGGAACTTGTCTATCATTTGCCTGGCACTAGGTTCAATTCCCAGTACTATAATAATAATAATAATAATAATAATAATAATAATAACAACAACAACAACAACAACAACAACAACAACAACGACAATGATGAAAGCAGCTTTTCCATTCCTCTATTCAGCTTGTTAAACTTTTAACAAAACGCTGAATATTTAAAATCCTTTTCCTTTAGAATTGTCTTTGATTAAAATTACATTATGATGGGAACAGTACAAACCTTTGAAATTATTCAAAAACAGCATGTCTGTTTTTAGGAACCTACTTTTTGTAACATTCCCTCTGGCCTATATTTGGCACAAGTAAGCCGAGATCTGTAAATGTGGTTGATGGCTCCCAGGAAAAAAAAAAAGCATGAAAGAAATGAAGGATTATTTTACCACAATTGCTTCATAAGCCTCCAAAAGAAGAAAATACCAAACAAATTACAAAACAGTCCAGGGACCTGCGATGAAACACAGTGCTGTTCTCTGCTTCTCCCTGTCCACGAACCATACTTTCCCTCACTTTTAAAACGGGAAAGCTCAGCCGGGTACTAAAAAAGATACCAATGTGATGAGCTTGTGAGCTCAGTACTCAGAAGTGAAGGTCCACAGAGCTGTTTTGCCGTACCACGGGCCGGGTCAGAACAGCTTTGCAGCCAAGTCCTTAAGTACTACAGCTGTCCCATTAGATTAAAAACTCCTTTTAGACTATGGATAGGGATAATCACTGAACATCACATTTTGAAATTATATCTCAATGTAATCAAATTTTAGTCAGTGCCCACATATATTAGATGAGTTTATTTTCAAAGCAGTTAGACTGGCCAAGTTCAGATCCAAATAAAGTCCGTGCAATTGTAATTCTTTCAAGTAGTTTTGATGTATAATTTTGCTCATATTAAAAACTGTTACGTTTTTCTTTAGATTTCCATACAATGTAAAAGAAGGCTGAGTGCTTAGTTTAGTGTGGTAGATTTTAAGACATCTTTATTTCCTAATTTTATCTATCTTTCTGAGTGTCTTATTGGGGGACTTTTCCTCCTCAGGCTTTTTTGCAGGAATAAACCTTAATCATTTCTAGTAATTGTGTGGTTTTACTTTCGTCAAGTGCACTAACTACCTAGTGAGAATCATTTTTTTATAGCAGGACAAGTGGCACTGGGGCCATCTTCTTGTGGCAAGAGCCTTAGATCTAGTACATCATCACAGCTTGTGAAATGATTGATCATATAATTATTCTTGTTTTTTAACTTATTAGCTAAGATATTTCTATGAGAATTAGTTCCCTCGTCTTAAATTATTTTATATTTTTATTAATAATTAAGACTTCCTATACTTTTTTGTATTGCTTTTCAAAATAATGAGTTGATTTCCTAGTATTCTTCCATGTTAACCCTAGACTGGCATGTGCTGAGAGGAGTATTTAACCATTGACTTTACTCATTGCACCATCTCTATTTCCTGAGCTTGAAACCATTCCTTAATTTTTGCCAATGGGCAGGTTGGAAAACTGAGTATTTTTATACAAATCTAGTATTCTTTGCTTTCTTTTCGTTTTGCAGTGTTCTAGTTCGTACTTTCTCTTCCCCAGATAGAAATCTGCCATTTTTCTAAATCATCATGGGTTGCTTTGAGAACAATGCCGAGCAACCACTGACAACAAGGCTGCTCACTTCTGAGGCTTTTCAGTAGATTGCTGGAGAAGATGACTTTTTTTTTTATGGATGAAAAATAGCATGAGTTCTTATAAGCTGGTTTAAAAAAAAACTTTTTCAAAATAAAACCCTAGGTAATATCTTTGGCATTGTATAAGTCTAAATGGGGTTAAGGAAAACTTATCTAAACAGTTGCTTCATTAAAAAATAATTTAAAGCATGCCATATTATCTTACATAGAGTTTACCATAGTGCAGTGTACTAAAAATTCAATATTATTTTGTTTTTAACATCATGACCATCAGCATCAGCATCACCACCAACCACCTTCACCACTACCACCACCACCACCACCACCACCATCATCATCATCATCATCATCACCATCACCATCACCATCATCTTATAGTAAGATATACCTATGCCTTTGTAATCCTTATGCTCTGAGGGAAAGAAACTATGTCTCTGGAATTGTGGCCCTATCTATTACATAGATGAACTGGATAAAGGTCCAAGTCCATGTTTCTGGGAAGCATTTCAGTTTAAATGTATCTACAGAGTTGTTGAAAACAAAAAAAAATTGAAATTTATAGAAAATTTATCAATGTTAAGCAGATGTTATAAAAGTATAAATTTTACTATTAATGTCATGTGATTATGAGGGATTATAGAGCAATATAGATAAATTAAAATTGCAAATATTTCTAAAATTGTGTGATTGGGTGTCTGTGGTTGTGAGTGTACATACTATATGTATGTAGTATGCTTGCACATCTGTAACCATTGGATTGAGTGTGCTTAGATATATTTAGATGTGTTAGAATTTAGATTTTCTTTCTTTCTTCCAGGGTACAAAAAAAAAAGACACTCACATAATCGTGTCCTAGATTTTTATCATTAAAACATCAAAATAAAAAGTTGCCACCCACAGATTTCCCAAGAGGCAAAGCTGTTTCTATGCAATTCTATATTCTGGTCTGAATGTTTTGGATCAGAGAAAAAGGCCAGTTAAAGTAGCTTAAGCAAAGCAGTATGATGAGCCTATTTTGTCTTTCCGATTACAGCTTTCAATTGTGTCATTGATTTAGCTGGACAACCATGTTATAAATAATTGATCCGTTTATTCTCCCTCTCTCCTAATGCTTTTCCTTTCTTCTTATCTTCTCAACACATCCTTTGGTGTTCTCCTAGCTAATGGCCTTGCTTTCCACCCCACTAAGAAAGCCGAATCATCATGAGAGGACTTAGAATCCTCCCACCCTGCACCCTACCCAGCCACCAGCATCCTCACCCACATGCCACCTTCTCCCTGCTGTTGTCATGCTTCCTGTAAATAGAAATTTCTTCTTCTTTGCCCACTCAAGGGAATGGCTGCAACCATTCACTCTCTTTCCTCTATCAGCCCTATTGCTCCACTACAGGGTGACAAGGGAGATCACATTTCTTCTTATTTAAAAGCAAACATCTTCCTTTAATTAACAAACACAGCTGGCTACAAGGCTAACTTTCCGTGTTGTAGCAAACTCTCCCAGTATGTCTTGCCCCTCTACCATGACTCAAGCTGAGATTGCCATGGCTCTTAATGACCTCAGTGCAACTCTCCAGTTCTCTCAAATGACCTTTTGGAGGTGAATCACTTAACACTGTTGATACTGGTTTCCTCTCATTACCCTTTTCTCCTCTGATGACATTGGTGGCATGCTCTCTAATTTTGTCTCCTACTATATGTATTTTTTCTGATTCTTTTTCATGGTCTCCTTGTTTTTATCTTACCATATTAGCTGAGGGTGTGAGCGCATACACTGACTGCTCAACCTTAGACTGCATTTATGTTTGGCCTAATTTGAATTCACATATTATCTCATACAGTTGCACAACACTTAATCATCAATGTGCTGTTTATATTCAGACGTTTATCTCCAGTTAAAACATTTTCCCATGTGTCAAAGTTTACATATTCAGGTCTGCATGTATTAAACTCAAATAAACCTGTAACACACGAAGCCTTCCCTGTCTCGATGCTCACTCAGCTTTGTATTTGTCTAGAAATACTTTGTTGTCACAATGCTCACACTCTATTTCATATGGCAGGATTTGTTTGTTTCATTTATGTTTTTCAGTTTTCAATTTATTTTATCTCACTGATTAGACTTTTTTCTAAAGTTTTGTATCTTTTATGAATATGGTTGTTTTCTAGATTTCATTTTCAGGTAGTTTATTGTTCATGTGAAGAAACACTAATTATTTCTTAAAACTTAGACTCGGTATCTTGCATTCCTTATACATTTATTAGTTTTAAGTGATTGTGTGTGTGTGTGTGTACATTTGTGTATGTGTGTACATGTATGTTCATCTGTGTGCATGCAAGTTTATATGTGTGTATGTATCTGTGCATCTGTGTATATGTTCATGTATGAGTGAATATTTTGTGTGTATGCACATTTTTGTTTGTGTGTATGTGTGTGTGTATATATGTACTTGTGTATGCATGTTTGGATGCATATGCATATATGTGTTTCCAAACAGATACAATTTAATCTCTTCTTTCCCAGTTAGGTTAATTTATTTATTTCTCTTGCCCAATTGTTTTTACTAGTGATTCTTCAAGTACTGTGTTGAATGAAAGCAGCTAGAGTGAACATCAACTCCGGAGAGATGAATGAAAATGTTCTTGACTTTTCATCATTGACTCTACTGTTAACTGTGGTTTTATTGTAAATTTATTGTGTTAACATCCATTCTTCTAGACACCAATTTTTTTTTTAGTGTTTATTTCACAAATGGAATGTTAATTTGTTTCTGACTCACAAATTTCCCTTAGGCCTAAATGATTTAAGTGGCAGACATTTCGTATTTCAGAATGCGTAAAGCTCAGGAAAAAAAAGAAATTCTTAGTAAGGGTGCCTTGAGTTCAGAGTTTCTTATTCAGTTGTGGTCAAGCTGCCATCTGCACCCGTGGTCTCGCCTGAAGGTTCATTTGGAGAAGTCTGACTCCAGGCTCACTTACAGAACGGCAGCAGGCCTCAGATGCTTGAAGCTATTGAACTAGGAACAGCAGTCCTCTGAGTGTTGGTCAGCAGCCCCTTCTCTTCCTCACACTTAGAGAAAAGGATCCAAGTGATGAGGAAGAGGGTAAGCATCCCAAGATAAAGAGCAAATGTATTTTTTAAACCCACAATCACATACACAGCTCCTGCCAGGTTGAGAGGCAGATATGAATGGACAGTAGCTTCAGTTGCATATAAATGCATTAATTTCCTTTCTCAGATACACATGCCCACCTTGACCAAGGGGGAAAAATTTTAAACGTTAAAATAAGAACTGTGAATGCATACTACTTCTAAGTTAGCCGAGAACTAAAAATGACTTCTAAATCTCCAGCTTTTCGAGGGTGAAGTATTTTTATTTCTTCGGCATAAGACAACAACGTTAGATTTTAGTAGTCTTTAGCCATTTCAAAATGGGATGAATTGGAACCAGAGATCTAGTTCAGTGGTTAAGAGCACTTACTGATGTTGTAGAGAACCAAGGTTTAGTTCCTAGAACCCACATTATAGTTCTACTCTCTTCTGACCCCCATGGCGCAGACAAGCAAAAACATGCCTACTCACTAAATAGATCTAAAAGAAAAATGAATTTTTTTCATGGTTTTACCTACATCATAGAATTTCATATTGCTGAATCCCAAAGGCAGTTTCCCAACATGTGGTCTGCACTCCTCATATTTCCCTGAGGAAATCTAGAGAACTTTCTAGAATGTTCCCAGGTGTGAAGCTCCCTTCACAAGAGTATCAAGACTTTATTTGCCTCATTACCTCAATTCTTTCACACCATGAACACACAATACCTAGAGGGAACACACATACCTATGTGACTGCAGTGGCAATGCGAACCTATACTTGGGGATCTAGCTAACTTCTGTTGACATAGAAGAGATGAACCAAAATTCAAAATAACATGTTTCTATATAGTTTTTTTTATTGCAAAGGATAATTTGTCTTAATATAAATAGATGTTATTCATATTAGAAAAGTATTGGACCATGACTGTTTCGGTCAACTAGTTAATGACTAATAATAATGTTTTTAATGCACATTTTAATTTATAGCATGGTAAATATCCCCAACTGTAATCCACAGAAATAGCTTTTTAGGGTCTTCAGTGGTTTGGGGGGATGTGGAATCCAAGACGTGAGAGTTGCTGTTTGAGGACAATAATGCTTTTTGAAATGCAGGACATGAACTCTGAGTGGCTTATATTCTGCTGTCTCAGTGCTATGGTGTCTGTGTAGCAGACTGTAACAGTAATCTAGGTAGGTGTTCTGGTTGGTGTTCTATTTATAAAAGCAGTCAGAGATTTCCTGAAGTATTGCTTGGATATGACAGTGAATTCCACCGTAGAAAGAAAAGTGTATGTATACACACACACACACACACACACACACACACACACACACACACACACACACACACATATATATATATATATATATATACATCCTACATCTCCAGGAAGGGAAGAGAGATTGTTTTTAGTCTTAAATCAGATGTATTGTTCTCTCTTAGTTCCTGGTACTTAAAAGCTAGCCTAAAACTCAGTGAGTTAAAACAAAAGGCAATCTTTGCTGTTGCTTAAAAGACGACAAATTAGCTGGGAGGTTCTGTCGAGCTAAGCCAAGTTTTGCTCGTTTTAGCTGTGGCCATGCATGCATCTATTGTCCTCAGGCAGGAAGGCTGAGGGCTTGCTGTCTGACTGCCACGATAAAGGAAAGTGTGCCGCGCACTCCATATTATCCAGCAGGCTGTCCAAGGCCTGCTTCCATGGTGGCAGTAGGAAGCTCAAAGGATAATCATAGCTACAAAGTTTCCTGAGGCCGAAGCTGGAGCTGTGTCAGCAGTACTGATGATGAAAACAAGCATCAAAGACAGCTTAGATTTGGGGTGCAGAGAAATAGTCTACCTCTTGATGGCAGGAGTTATAAATTCCCATTACAAAGAGGAGTGGATACAATGTTAATACAAATGTCCTCGGGTGACCCTATATTCCAGTAAAAGTATGCCAAACTATGCTCTAAAATGAAAAAAGTGAATTCCATTATAATACCTCAATACTGTTACATAATTCAAACATATGGCCTTTGTATCATAATGTGTGGTGGCAAATTATATTGACCAAGGGATTAGATTCTTCACCAATATTAAAGAGGATTGAGTTCAATTCCCATTTATGACACCAGGGCAAGTAACTTAACCTCTTCATACAAAATAAAGAAAATAACTTCTGTGTTAGAGGGCTTATTAAAGATGGGATGAGGTGATGCTTAGGAAGCACCGGGCTTCTTGGAGCTGAAATACTTTAATCACATAAGCCAATGGCTGTCTTATAAAACCCCTTCTCTATCCCAGTATAGTGAATTCTTCTCAACTCCCTCAGACAAGCCAGCAGTGACACATTTAACTGCACATCTGTCGACATGAGTGCCGTGTAAGTCATCAGTCTCTATGTCCTCCCTCTTGCTGGGTACATAAACCCTCTTACAGAACATAAATCTAGTTTGTCTCAATAACTGTGTAATAAATATCTGATGTTTGGCATATTTCTTTCCACTTTGTGAATGTAAAGAGCATATGCTTTGTTTAAATAAGATCTCATGGTTTAGTGAAAGAGATGCGGTCGGTGCCAGATGACTTATATTAAATATATCAGATGCCCTTACATATTATTCAAGTACAAATAGGAGATTTTTATACAACGTGTAAGAAGAGTATTATGAGACAGGCTCTATCCTAATAGTTCCATAGGATAGATGAGCAGTTTTTCTAGACCAAACATCCCTCACTATGAGTTTCCTGCCTGCCCCATTTGTAGAAGTGATCCTCTGTTCATCTTGTGTCCCAGCAAGACTATGCAAAAGAGTGGGATAAGATGACAAGATCCCCATCAGTCCCTGAAGCAGTCAGCTGGGCCTTTACTTCCTTTGTCACCTCTTATTAGGAAGCAGATGGGTTGGTGTCACAGTTGGTGGCATTTTATTGCACAGCTGTGTGTATCTTCTTGGCCATTCAATTGTCCTTGTTAATTTAAGCATCTTCCATTACCACTCTTGAGTTAGCACGCTCTTCTGTGTGACTATTTCTGCCTTCCCCAAGGGAGCACTATTGTATTTGAGCTGCAGGTATTGGATCCCTCTGGAGGCTAGTGTGGCAGACTGGTTCCCAAAATCTATCAGCCCAGAGAAAATCATTACTAGAGTGCTGAGGCTCATCAAAGGATACTTCAGTTCACTCTAGGAGTGACAAGACCTATTAAAAGCTCAAAACATCTGGAATTTTGACTAAACACAGCCACCACTCAATAAAATACTTCTTTGGACTGGTACCAGCAGCACTGGCATTCTGTTAATGACTTTGAACTTGAGGCCTGGGACTCGCACAGCTTAAGCCACTGATGATGCTCAGGCTTGCGATTTTACCAATCTGCCACTCAGCAAATAGCTTTGGGTCTCACATAAGAGATTTGATGAGGCACAGGTGGGTGGGGTTAGTACCGTACTGACATTCACTTCACCCTGGTAGGACAAGTTCTGGCTTGAGTTAGACCTGCACAAAAGAGGAAGACAGTTACAGAGCCAGATATTCGTCTTGATAATCTGGTCACTAAGACCAGCAGATCCACAAATCCTCTAATAAAGACTGGACTCTGGGAAGTATGGTGGCAGACACTCAGCTAGAGTGCTCTCAAAGGAAGCTGCAGGAATGGAAAGAGACAAGGACCTCAAGTAAACAAGGGATGCTAAGATGGGTCATTCAAGAGTGCTGACTCTAGGATGCTAGATATGGAGGGAGAACCTAATGAGGGTAAACACTGAGATGAAATTGGCATACATGTACATTTGTGCTAAAATTTTGGACCCAGGCCCCTCTCCTGCTCTGTGCAGTATCACTTTTTGATAACTTGTAGACAGTTAAATAAAACCAGCTCCCCAGACAGTATACCAGAATTGTTTTCTAGTATCTACCCTAAAACAAGAAAAGATATTTTAATTTTGGATCCAATAAAAGTTTTGTTTGTCAGAGACATCATGTTCCCTAGTTCATCCTGTTAGTTTCAAGGCATCCCTTACCTGACTCTCACGGCAGATGAGAGAAATTTCACCTTGCAAAAATCCTTTAATCCTTTGCTCTTCTAGGATGGTCTGTCAACAAACAGCATCAGCTCCCTTAGGGCTTTGATAGAACTGCCGAGTCTCGGGCTTCGTATCTAAATCAAGTCTGCATTTTTAACAAAATCTCTGGATGATTTCTATACACAGAAAGTTTAGGAAGCACTGGCCTATTTTTTTTTTAAATCCAAAACTTTTCTGAATCTTCTGTATTATTTTGCGACTGAGAGCTCATATGTTTGGGCAAATATTCTTCCTCTGTCACAGGAAGAATCCCAACATCCAGAACCAATCGCAACCAACTGTAATGCTCTGACCATATAAAAAGTTTAAGGATGTACCTTGTCCATAAGGCTTCCAAATTCATAGCTGCTATTATTGATGTCCATAGCTTTTTGTTTATTATTCTTTAATGTTTTTAGATCTGAACTATTGCATTAGTGTCTTTATCTCTGCAAGCACAATAGAAACATTTAAAATTTGCACTACAGTTAAACTTTTATAAAATATCACAAATCACTCTGGCCCTATATGGAGATAAAAATTACTGTTTTGCCAGGGCTAATCTATTTTAAAGTCCACCCTTTGACATTTTACTTGAATGTGATAGATTTTATAGTCTCATAATTCATAAGAGTTGAATTTTTATGAGTGCTAATCACAGGTGCACACACACACACACACACACACACACACACACACACAATCTTTGATGCATGTATGAATATTGGGCTATGACCTATGGCATGCTTTGTGATCAAGCACTGCACAATCAAGCCTGGCCTTCTCTTGCCCAATTACTTTCATCTGCTTGAGGTCTAGAAATGGTTTTACAGCGGAACATTTATGATTAGCAGTTCATCTAAAGAACAGCGTGAAGAAAGTGAAACAAAGAGTCAGAGAAATCACTCAGAGTGTCTTAGCAATACTCATTCGTGAATTTTAAAAGCCATGACTGTATCTGAAAAATCCTCATGGCTTTGGTATTGATACTACAGTCCTGTACTCCTGCCCAACATTTAGGCCCATTGCATATAATGGAGTCCATTTTATTTGTAGGCTTCTAATTACGGTCACTTGAGTTAGACACAAGGACTCTACTCACATTATTATTATTATTATTATTATTATTATTATTATTATTATTATTATTAATTTATTCATATTACATCTCAATTGTTAGCCAATCCCTTGTATCCTCCCATTCCTCCCTCCCTCCCACTTTCCCCCTACTCCCCTCCCCTATGTCTGTGACTATGGGGACCTCCTCCCCCTGTATATGCTCATAGGGTATCGAGTCTCTTCTTCGTGACCTGTTATCCTTCCTCTGAGTGCCACCAAGCCTCCCCATCAAGGAGACGTGGTCAGAAATGGGGCCCCAGAGTTTGTATGAAAGTCAGAGTTCACTCACCATTCAGTGGTGGAGAATGTCCTGTCCATTGGCTAGGTCTGGGTAGGGGTTCGAAGCTTACTGCCTATATTTTCCTTGGCTGGTGCCATAGTTTGTCTACTCTCTTTCTTGAGATCATTTCTCCACACTTCTTCCCTAAAATGTCTGCCTGCTTTGCTCTACGAAAGACAGTTCATTTCTTTTATTAACAATATTTTCTTGGAAACATTTGGAATAAAATGATGTTTAATCTATTAAAGAGGGTTACTTCTGAGGGTTCATAAGCAGTCTCATGTGCTTCTCTGAAGTGCTTGGTGGGCATTACTGAGAGCACTATGGATGGTTTCCCTACAGTGTGTGAACTGGTCCCATCCAGCCATCCAGCATTTATGGAAAAATTGCCTTGGAATGAGAAGGGTTTTTTTTTTTAAGCCAAACAAGTCTCAGCTATGTTAGGAATAAGTAAAATTAAATGGATTGTTTACTTCATGGTTTCTTTTCCTTTACTATGTTAAATGTTCTGTGACAACAGACACTGGCCCAAATGTGCTCTTATTCTTCAACGTATTGATGATGGAACCTTTTTCCATAAAGCGCATTATAAGAGTAATGTTTCCTGCTAACAGTCCCTAAGAGACTCGAAGTGACCACATGGAAATGAATACTAAGAGTGAGTTAAATGCTAAATTTTTAGAAATAGAGTGTTTGATGGAAAGTTTTCCAAGTGCTATTTTATATTTCTGAAAGGTGGAGAATTTGAGTTCAAATGTTTCCTAATATGATTTTCTAACAAATAAACTCATATGTAATTCATATCTACTATAAAAGAAAGCCTGGAGGAATTATGAGTGAACAAAGTCACTTCTTTTTCTTTTTTATTGTTTTTCTTTTTACATATACATTTATATTATTACATACATATACAATAAACTACATACAGCAAGAAGAACCATGAAACAATCGGGGATTATATAAATCTTACATTCATAGTGTTTTGGCTATTTGTATTTGGCAACCTTGAAGAAAATATCTTTCCTATCTAAAATTCTCAGTGTAAATCAATATCTATCATATCTCATACTTATCAACTTAAAACATCTATCTAGACCTAAAAACATCTTAACCCCAAAACAACTAAGCTTAATTGTAAAACTAAACTATCTGGTCCTCAATTCCATCAAAGACATGAGAAGGAATAAAATTAATTACCTGAGTAAACATGAAGTGCAGGTTAGCAGCTTCCAGAGTGAAAAAATGACATCAGGACAAAGCCACTTTAATCCCCCACTACCCAAAATAAATGCTGCTGTAAGCAGTTCATTTCTTATCAGTGTGCTCATTGGTCTCCATGGCTTAATGTCTTGGGATGGGTACATACTGTTTTCAAAGTAAAATTATAAAATTGAACATTTACCTAATGAATAACACGATAAGTGTAGACTGACAGTTAAGAGTGAAAAACATAGCCAGGTGCTGTGGAGTATGCCTGTGATCCCAGCACTCAGGGAGGCAGAGGCAGGCAGATCACTGTGAGTTCAAGGCCAGCCTGGTCTATAAAGCAAGTCCAGGACAAGCCAAGGCTACACAGAGAAATCCTGACTCAAAATTAAAAAAAGAAAAAAGAAAAGAAAGAAAGAAAAGAAAAAAAGAGTGAAAAAATTAAAATACCAAGATGTGTAGTTGTGTAATAAAATAATCTTACTCTTGTAAGGATACATTCAATCATTTTTGTATCTGTGTTTAAATGTGGCATTTCTACTCCCTAGATCTTTAGTAACACATTTATTTAATGATATTTGAAATCAAAATGTTTCCAACTCATTCTTTTTATACACTTACTTATAAATGCCCATATCTTTACTTCCTCATCTGAAGTGCTGTCACGGTGTGAGCTCATATCACTTTCATTCCTCCAGGTAAAATGCATCAAATTTGTGCTTTGTATAATTCATAGCCCATCTGAAATTTGTTTTTAGGTCGTGATTTTGATGATACAAACAAAAATAATGTAATTGCTCAGATAATTAAAATATAAAAGGTAAGTCTGATTTGGGAGACATTAATGCAGCAATTCAGTATGTGGCTACCTTCTGATGATTTCTAAAAGAAACCTATTTTCATTATGAATGCTATGAAAGTCAGGTCATGCACATTTGCATATATTTCCTCTTAGATTTTAATCACTCAGAGAGAAAGAGAGAGAGAGAGAGAGAGAGAGAGAGAGAGAGAGAGAGAGAGAGCTAAACATTTCTCTGGAGAAAACTCAAAGTAAGGAGAAAACTAGGTCTGTTTTAAACCAATCCTATACCATATAGCGAACTGTCTTTTTAAACTTGCCTGCCCTAGCTCAGTCAAAGAGGACTGGGCCTTTCATCTTCAGAAACAGAGGGTGTGTGCAAATGCATTCGTTTTGGTGTTTTTTTTTAACTTGGAATATTTTAGCCCACACTAACCAAAATGATGTCAGGATGACTTTGCTTTTGAAGACTAGCTGTAGCCAAGAAGTATTATTTTAAATTTTATTTTTATTTTATGAACATTATTTTGTCTGTATGTATGTCTGTGTGAAGGTCTTGTGTTCCCAGGAACTGGAGTTACAGAGAGTTGTGAACAGCCATGTGGGTACTGGGAATTGAACCTGGGTCCTCTGGAAGAGTTGTCAGTGCTCTCAACCACTGTGCCATCTCTCCAACCCAGCCAAGAAAAATTAATAATGTGCTATATCATTTTATTAGATTTCAAAATCTTTGGCATCAAAATGAACTCTTTACTTCCAATTTCTAGACCTTTAGGAGAGTCCTACCAATGTGGTCAAATCACTCATCTTTCCCAGCATGCCTTCCCTGGTATCTGCTCATAAAACCACAAAGAGATGGAATGTAGCTAAATGTTATTGTTTTGTTAATTCATATTTTAAACTATCAAAAAATTAATACTATCTCTTCTGTACAGTTATCTGAATTATGGGAGGAGGGTCCCATTTGCTTTAAAGGTGTAGGTCAGCCTCATTGGAGTAGCTGACCCCACACCCAGAAATATATTGATAGCACAATTGGAGTTGGTGATTATTAAATTTAAAATAAAACAAAAAACAGAAAGTTCCAGGCTGGATACGGGAAGCTGTAAGGGTGAAACTGAGAGAAATGTGATAAAAATATGTTTTGTGGCATTTGAAAAGAATTTAAAAATTTAAATAATAAATAACTGTAAAAAGCTTGCAATGATTTTTTTGTAATTCACCCCTCTAAAGCAACTATTATTTTTATTATCTACTTTATATATGAGAAAACAAAGAATACATACAGTAATTTTACAAGACACAGAATAAATGTATGACAAAGAACCACTGGATAGCTAAACCTTAAATGTTCTTATAAATTTTAAAAATCAAATTTGAAAATATTTATTTGGGACATAGATACGTAGCCAGTGTGTGTATGTGTGTGTGTGTGTGGCCATAATGTATAAACAAGTAGATAAATCATAGTTATAAATAACTGTCCACTCAAATCAACATGAACATTAAGTCACTATTTTGCTAACAAAGTGACTTTACTGTGTGCCTTTTCCTCTAGCAGGTATTAGCTAGGGAACACTGTGAAGCAAGTGGATATAGTTCTTAGTAATGTTTCCACTAGGTGAACCTACGCTTTCCTGCCGAAATGCCTCCTGTTTTCCAATTCCTCTGTCTCTGGCTGTGTAAGATTCACACTGATCAATGAAAAGATGAGCAATACCAAGGAAGAGCGGAAGGAGGAGGAGAAGCTGGAAGAGTCTTCACTAGCTCAGCCTTAGTCCTTTGATTGGAAAATTTTTACAGATTGCTTTCTCCTCTTCTGGTATGGTGTTGCTTACCCTGTGCTTACATTACAAAATGGGCACTTTGCCTCTTTTTAGCATAGTGCTTGTTTTATGTTTCCTAGCAACACTGTGCAGTGGTAGAATGCTGTCTTTGGGGGAAAACTGGCAAGAATTCCTTACACAGCCACATGCCAGACAGGTAACTTTAAACACATTATGTAATCTTTCCTAGCCTTAGTTTTCCCTGCCATCAAGTTAGGATAAAAGTAATTCATACACAATATGGGCAGTCAACACTTACAATAATGTGTATAAATACTTCTCCCCTATAAAATTATTATTGTAAATGTTGATATAAGTAAATATGTTATTTTTATTTTAGAGGTCCTAGTGAAAAAAAAAGGCCATATTTTATAGAGGTATTATACCTCGCGTATAGACAAGTGGTTCTCAAGGCTTTCACGTGCCACACAAAATGCAGTTATCTAAGATGCGTACCTGAAAGGAAAAGCAAGTCCCTAGGTCAAATCACCAGCTCCACAAGCATCTTAATTACTAGGCTCCTGGGATAATGAACCCAGATTCATTGTTCTTCGAGGTTTGGCTCTCAGGAAAAGGGATGACATCTAGTATCTGCCAACCAACTTTGACTGGATCTATAAGTGGCCATTGCTGTTTCCAAACCTCTTCCCATGGGACCTGATTGTGCTTTGTTGTTTCACAAATACCCCTTTTTATGTTTATGGATGACAAATCCAATTTTAGGAAAAATTTCTTAGTACCTGCCTTGATTGCTTCTAAAAACTTCTAACCTTTTCTCTTATTGTAAATTGCTTTTATCAAAGACTCTGAACTAACTCATTATATATATATATATATATATATATATATATATATATATATATATATAAAACAAATAAATTGTATTGCATTTGAGTTATCAGTCTGGACCATGAGTTGCTAATAGGAAAAGTGTAACCTTCAGACAAATATCCTTGTCCTTTCTTAGAGAAACCTCACTTCTTAGGATTGTGATGAGTATTTTAATGGGTTATAAATTCTCTGCTGGGAATTTATTTATGGTACCATTAACTTATCACTTAAATGTACATAAAATCATCAAAGTTACTTTCAAATCAAAGGTTTTTTTTTATGAAAACAGACACTCCATTTAAAAAAGATAACCAGATTAGCTCATGCCAATAAAATATGATCAATTAAAAGTCCACAATTCTGTTTCAATAGAGTTTATGGTGTTTGAAAAGAAACAAAATTTTGACAAGGTCACCAAATCCTACACTGTAGAACCACCTATACAGATGCTCACTAAGTCTTAGAAGATCTGTATTTGTGCTCTGAATAAAAATGGATATGTAATTATGAATGGGTGAAACTTCAAATGTTCTTCAAGTTGCCATAATCAGAACTGAGGTGTAGTCTGTGCAGAAAATAGAAAATATGCTACTGCTATCAAAAATATTTTTTCTTGGCTGGAGAGATAGTTCAGTGGATAAAACACTTGCTGTGCAAACATGGAGACTTCAGTTCCAATCCTCAGAAGCCATGTGAAGCTAGATACAGTAGCTCTGTCTGTAATCTCAGCACTCCTATGGTGAGTGAGCAATCAGACACAGGAGACTCCCCAAACACTCATGGGACAGCTAGTCTAGCATATGCTAGAGCAAAACAAGAAAACCTTTCTCTGGCAAGGTGGAAGGTGAGAACCAATACCTGTGTTTGTCCTCTGACCTTTGCATGTGTGTCACATGTGCATGTCTATACTCACAGAGAAACATGTACATATAAACATGCACACACATAATGTTTTAAGTGACAACTAGGCTAGGTGAGACTATTAATTATTAATCTATACTAGGTTCTGTTGCATGTACCTTTGTCCCCTGGAGGGGGAGACCTGGTGGCACTCAGAAGAAGGACAGCAGGTTACGGAGAAGAGATACCCTATGAGCATATACAGGGGGAGGTAATCCCCCTCAGGAACAGTCATAGGGGAGGGGCAATAAGGGGAAAATGGGAGGGAGGGAAGAATGGGAGGATACAAGGGATGGGATAACTATTGAGATGTAACAAGAATAAATTAATAATAAAAAATTTAAAAAATTTAAAAAAGAAAATATTGTTTATAATCTAATAAGTGCTATTTGTTGCACTTACGGTTTCTGTGCTTGCTTGTTAAGATTCATGGATTTTGGGATCATTATCATTAATAAAGACATCAATGTCTTTATCAAAAGGAAACCTTTCTCTGCAAATAGTGAGTGATGAGCATCATGTGGGTCCTATAAATTAATGTTAAGTGGATGGAAGTATGCTTCCTGAGTGTACTGTGCATTTGTAATCGCACTACCCATTCACGTCTATTAGAGATTATTAAAGTCAAAAGATCTTGAGTGCTCAAAAATCAATGAGAAAAAAAAAAAGATGGGTTTGGAGAGGTGGAATATGAAAAAGTAATTCAGCACCAAACGAATTACTTGTTTTTCTTCTTTTATCATTTTAAAGCTCAGTCTAGGGTCAAATGATAATGTGATCATGTTTTGTAGATGGGGAAGACTCACAAGCAGATTGATCTACATATGAACCTCATGTGCACCGTTCCCTACTTGTAAGAGGAGGATTCTGTTAATTTCCTTAAGCCTTTGACACCGTGTGTGGGTCTAACAATACCAATACCTCCATTTTGATAAGGTTCTGTGAGGTTGGAATGCTTCAGTGGACTTCCAAATGTTTAGATTGCTACTGCACACATCGCAGCATCATTGTAGCTTCTTATACATATGAGTGCGGCCATTTTCACAAGTCTTCTTTCCATGTGTTTGTTTCTGTTCTGTGCATCCATGTGTTTTTCCTTTTACAGATGGCTACACAACTGATGACATTGAGTTCTACTGGCGTGGTGATGACAATGCAGTCACGGGGGTGACAAAAATCGAGCTTCCTCAATTCTCCATCGTAGATTATAAACTCATAACCAAGAAGGTGGTTTTCTCCACAGGTTTGTATCGGGGGAATGATTTAAGCAAAACTAGCTTCTTCATCCTATTTTTTTTTCAGGATGCCTTGGAGTGGGGCGTAGATGGGAGGTGCTATACCTTAGGAAAGCAGCAGTAGAGAAGTTATGTTACTATTACTATTTCTAAGAGGCCTCTTGGACTATTCAGAAATACACAGGTGTATTCCAGAAGGCAATCTCAAGCAGAGCCCAGCCCATCTCTTTACCTCTTCTTTGCCAAGAGGAGATGGATTGTTTTGTTTGGTACTTGGAAGAGAGGCATTATTTTGGGTTGGGTTCCCCCACCATGCCCACCCACCTAGCCCCTGTAGCCTAGTGCATACTAAAAGCTGTGTTCTTAGCACCACGTTGGTTCTTTGGTTTATTGCACATAGATCATACTTAAAGGTGGAAATTCACTACATTACCATAGGTGGTTTCTTTACTTTAGATTATAATACAAGCAATTAATTTGCTAAGCAAACCGAAGGTTATACAGAGTGAGAGCCCACACAGACACCTGGGTTCTGATCATAGACTGAAAAATGCCTTCTGTGGTTTCTGAGGGTGTTTTTTACTGTCACTAGATCCTTGTTCTTATATTTTAAAAAAATTCAAGGTAAATATACTAAGAAGATATAGAAAGAGGGAAACCAAAGTGACTGCTCCAAATTCTATTGTCCTCACAGTTGCAGGGATTGAACGTCTTAGAGGTAATATATGAGGCTGATCAGGAAGAGCAAGGACTCTTTAGTTGCTGGCAAGAATGGAATGTGTTCACTCTTAAGTTCTGCTGCTCATTAAAACACCTGGGATCTCAGACTAAATTTACAGGAAAAAAAATATGCCCTTCAGCAGTAGCTAGAATGACAGTTGGAAAGAAGTGCAAACTTTCCATGGGCCTAGCATGGAAAGTACCCTATAACTACTGAGGGATAATGATGATGCTTTCAAATTGCCTTTCTAGGTTCCTACCCTAGATTGTCCCTCAGCTTTAAACTGAAAAGGAATATTGGCTACTTCATCCTGCAGACATACATGCCATCCATTCTGATTACCATCCTCTCCTGGGTCTCCTTCTGGATCAACTATGATGCTTCTGCTGCACGAGTTGCGTTAGGTAGGCCATCTGCAAACTGTAGAGTCCTCTCTCTCTCCCTTTGCCCTTTCTCCCTCTCCCCACTCTCTCTCTCTCCCCCATTTCCCTCTCTCCTCTCTGCCTCTTCCCTCTCTGTTTTTTCCTTCCTCTCTCATCTTTAACCCCTGTGGGGTGTGTGTGTGTGTGTGTGTGTGTGTGTGTGTGTGTGTGTGTGTGTGTGTGTGTGCGCGCGCGTGCGCACATTTTGTAGCGTATGATAAGACTGGACTTTTCTCATTACAAGAGTTCAGCCATGAGACTTCGATGATCTGACTCAGTGTTAAATCAATTAAACACAAATTAAAGCTCTTCCGTGTCAAAATTAGTTAACGGTAAAGCTGTGGGTAATGAAATTGGTTTCATCAGTTTGGTAGTCTTATCAAAACATATTTCATGTAATAATGTTGTATAATTGCTCAATTTGTCTTCATGCTCTTTCACCTGCTAAATGCTTCCTTTTATCCCCTGCCCTAGCATGGAGATGTGCTATGTAACAAATATATAAGCAAAATGTTTTCTGGTGGTTCATTCATGCTTCAATACAGCATGTGCAGGGCAGGAGACAAAGGAGCCATGATGCTGGGACATCCTTGGTCATCTAGTTTATCATATGCCTGGCTTTGTTTTTCTGTCATTACACCAGATGTGATTAAAGTACATTGAGTAAGTATTTTATAAGATTCAAGTAAAGCAAATCATATGACCTTTTGCACAGATATCTCTACTTACACTTCTAAACAACCCCCTTAAGATAACAGGTTGTTTACCTTCATCATAACATCGCGCTTATGTCACTACACTCACAGAAAAGGCACTCATTTTTCATTCAAAAACATTTGCATCTGACATGTGCTAACACAGCAAGGTACCGAAGATGGAGTTCTCTTTATTAAAACTTACATTCTATCAGTAAATATAACTAAGAGTCACTACAGCAGGAAATCAAAAGCAGCCTCAATGTCCACTAAACAGGCCAAAAGGAATAATGCAGATGTGATCTGTATACAGAATGGAATTTTATTAAATTGTAAAAAGTGAAATTATAAAATTTGAGACAAAGTAGATTAATCTGGAAATTATATCAAGTGAGGTTCTCAGCAAGATAAATGCTACATCATTTTTTTTATCACATGGGATTGCTAACTTTTAGTGTTTTTATGTGTAAGTATGTAGATATATGTGAATAAAAGTAGAAAGGTCATCATGAAAAAACAAAAATAGGTGTGGAGGAAAGGGAGGAGGGCACCAGAGTTTGTCTGAAAGCTCAAAGGTGGGTACCAGGATGGGATGGTAAAAGTGGGAGAGAGGGCTAGAGGAGAGGATGACCAGTAAGGAGCAACAAAGAAAGTGTTCTAAAACATGTCATAATGATACCTAAACTTTTGTATGATAATTCTAAAATGATGTTTTTAAAAAGTGAGAAACTGAAGAGCCACAAAAATTATAACATGAGGTAAGTCTGCAGAAATAAGTAAGCAAGCATTTTGTAGCTATCCATGGGAGTGTTACCGTGATCAAGGGTAACATCACACAGAAGTGTTGTTCCAGGAGGAGAAAAAAAACTTAAAGAAAATAAATATCTAGGAAGATATCTGGGTGATGATAGTCTAAGCTCATGCCAAAAGCTCTTGGGTTGGAACAAACCAGGGATGCCAATGAGGCACCGGGGAGTATGGAGAGTGGCCATAAGGAAAGATAGTAGGAGATGAGAGACTAAAGGGTCAAGAATGGATTCAGGGGTTGGAGAGAGGGGCCAATAGATAAGAGCACTGTCTGCTCTTCCAGAGTTCCTGAGTTCAAATCCCAGCACCCACAAGGAGGCTCACAGCCATCTATACTGGAATCTGATGCCCTCTTCTGACATGCAGATCTAGCTAGCACTCAAACATATGATAAATTCTTAATTTTTAAAAGGGGGAGATTCAAGGGTATGGTTAAGAGCTTTGTTTTTATTCCAAATGTAATAGAGACACTGAGTAGGTGAGTGAAAGGACTTAGCTTCAGTTTGATCGGGGTTCCATTGGATGCTGTTAGTTAGCCTGAGATGGATCAAAGGGAAGAGGGAGGCACAGTGACCTCCAGGAATAAGGAATAGGTGATCTCTGTTATGTATCATCTTAGAGCGACATAAAGTACCTGTGTAGACTAACTACACATACAATTTCTGCCTAGTTTGTGATGGTCTGTCAATTGTGTTCATGGGACCTGTAGAGGACAGCATGAAAAGAGGTTATAGGTAAAGACAGCAGGAGACGGGAGACTAAAGGGTCAAAAAGAGATTTAAGGATGTGATTGGACAGAAAAGTAACTTATTGATGCTTTTAAAAACGCTTAAAACATCTTTGTATTCGAACTATTTATTATGAGGTACATAACTAACTTCCAATGACTTCACTAGGCATGACCAGGTTTAGTATGTGTAAAATATAGATTTTACTATAGTAAAAAATGACAAGGAGCAAAATGAAATTGGAAACGTTTCAAAATGACTAATAAAAAGAACATCTGAGATTAGTAAGAAAACATTTTATCTAAAGTAAACTGAAGTCCGGACTTATGTTCATGTAGCTACTCATGAGCTTCTAAGAAAAACAAAACGAAAAATATTGCTGAGGAAGGATTAAAAGAGAAAAGTGCATGAGAGAAGTATTTGGACAGTGAAGTTAAAGTTTTGAGCTGTGATTTAGGGTAGGTTTGAAGATGAAAGCTCCCCAGATCTCAGTGCAGCTTTCCCTCCCCCCTTCCCCCCCCACCCCCCCCCCACCCCCCACCCCCTCCCACCCCCCCCACCCCCCCCACCCCCCCCACCCCCCCCCCCCCCCCGTGATCGTGGTCCCTGTCTGTGATTTGTCTGTTTTCTTATCATTCTTTTACTACAAAACTGGACTGGATCATACCAAGGACTCTGAACTTGCAATGCTTTTACCTTCCAATAATAGCTTTCAGTTTAACTGCTCTCCATTGTTGGACAAGCAATGATAGCCTGACCAAGGGTGACATTTTCAATAAGGACCACTATAACTGATCTGTGCCTCTTGTCTGTGTGTTATGTGTTCAGTTGTCCAACTCAAAAACATGAGCACTCTGGCTCCTCTGTCTTTAACCCTCTGCTTCCAGCTTTCAAATGTTTGCACTAGTTGGTGTATGTCAACTGTATAATGCATTCATAGATCCATGTCTGCTTTTTAAATTTACCTTTCCGTTTTCATATGGAATATCATGGAAACTTTTTAACTGGTATTTTTTTATACCATTGTCTTATATTGTGTTCTTCATTCCCCACACTGCTACCAGGATGATTTTCTTAAATTCAGTATGTCTGTGTTTGTGCTTCCCTGTCTACATCTAGACAGCATTGGGTAGTATCTTTAAATTAGACTCTCATTTGACCTCCATTTTTCTCTAATATGCATATTAAGATCTTGAAATCTTGTTAAAGAGCTGTGAGCTCTCTCTAATCCAGCCTTTACATGAAGTTTTCCCACATATAATGTCCTAAGTCTGCTGTGACTGTTCATCTCCAGTCTCTGTTTGACTGAGACATATGTACTCATTCCTCTGGAAGCGCCTCCCAGAACCTGAATTCCTATTCCTGACACATTAGGAATCTGAGCTAGGATCATCCCTATACTAATTTGCCCCAAGTGTACATGGCTATCACAATATTTAATTCATATTTCCAATCCACTAATTATAAAAAAACTACAAAACATAAAATACAATTAAAATTTCCATAACAATTCATGTTCACTGTAAGTTAATTTGCATATATTGCTAGGAAGTGTATAGGCTGGTATATATAAGTAAGTAAAACTAGCTTTTCTAGCTGCTATGAGAACAGCAAGGAGACAGGAATGTCATTACTCTATTTTTTTCTTCTTCTTCTTTTAGGAATTACAACTGTCCTAACAATGACCACAATCAACACCCACCTCCGGGAGACACTCCCTAAAATCCCCTATGTAAAAGCCATCGACATGTACCTAATGGGGTGCTTTGTCTTTGTCTTCATGGCCCTTCTGGAATATGCTTTGGTCAACTACATCTTTTTTGGGAGAGGACCCCAGCGCCAAAAGAAAGCAGCTGAGAAAGCTGCTAATGCCAACAATGAGAAGATGCGTCTGGATGTCAACAAGGTACATTTACAGAGAAATAGTCTTTGTTGCTTAAACTCATAGAAGGATGCTATAGGACTTGATGGAGTTGTTAAGACATAGGAAAACAGGGTCTAAGGGAAAAATGATGATGTCCTCCAAAAACTACATAGATGACACGTGAAAGGCAAAATTGGCTACCCAAATGTATCACCCAGTGCTTGGATTCCCTTTCTGTTGCATGATAACCACACAGGCTGTATTTCTATATATGAGAGTCATATGTTGTGAATACTTTACATTACTCTAAACTCACTCACTTGTTTATATTTATTTAAAAAGAAAACTTCATCTCACTCAATGGCACTTGCTGGTACCTGACCTTAATAAAAAAATAAAACTGCATCCGTTAAACTTCTGCTTCTACTAAACGAAGGCTCTGGACCCTATAGCTACATTCGATTTCTTTTAAAATAGAAATAAATGACTTTTTAAAGCATTAAATACCTACCAACAACAACCTGAGATTGTTTTTCCTCTCCAAGTAATCAAAATGATAGGGAGAAATGGGGGGAGGGAGGGAGTAATTTTCTCCAGTTGTACAGGATTACTTAAAGCCTTCCCCCATGTACCACTTACCCCAGAGGACTTCCCTGAATGAGCCTCCCATATTTACGAAGTGAAACAGGATCAAAGACTTCCTACACAAGTTTACATACTGTTTTCCTTTTCCTTGAAGTCAGGTTTTCATCTCAGTGAAATGCTCAGAAAAGAATTTTTAAAAGATTGAATCCTGGGTCCCTCCTAAGCCTGGGCATCATATGTGTTTTAGGTTCATTGGCTTATTCTGGCTTGCAAGCCAATTTAGGAATTATCACATTGAGGGCTTTGTCACAGTCTCCATGGAGGGGAGTTTATTTGATCCAAATAACTTCACCTGGCTTACTTTTGTAGAGTTTTCTGCCTTAAACAGAGTAACTATGATGTTATGTCTTTATATTCCATGTTTGAACTTTTTTTGAGTTAAATCATGTTTTCATTTAATGTTTTCCTAGCATTTTTGAAATAGCATATAATATAGAACTCATTAAATAGTTCACACTGATGGTCTGGGAAAAAAAAATGTGCTACAACCACCTGTAATTATTAACCATAACATCAGTTTACTAGGTCAGTGACATCTTAATGTCTTCAACTTCAGTTTAATTCCAAAGATAGAACACAAGTACCCTCTGCCACTGGACTTAGAGCCAATTCCATCCAAATTCTGAGTCATAAACCCAGTTTAACCATAGGTCTGATGTTTGTTTGTAGACTGTATTTTTAATTAAAGACTCATCTTTCTCAGAAGATGGTAGGTATATATAATCTATAAAGGCCAATAAGCATGAAGTCAAGCAAATGCCCATTTAATCCCAGTGTTCAGGTACGCCATAGCTGGAATCTGCGGGCTGGTAGGCAGCAACAGCCAGCCTATTGGTATGCCTTCCTCAGATTGACAAATGAGAGCACTGTTAAGACTGTTTCATGATTCACCAGATACATAAAGAAAACAGAAAGAATAATAAATAAAACTGTCTCCTAGGACTCAGGTTTGAAATGAGTTAAAGAGTGGCCGAATGCAAGACTGACTTAATAAGATACCATCTGATCCATTTTCACCTTCATCTATGTGATCTCTTTATACTAATTTACATTTAAATGATAAATTTAAGACGGAGGCAGTGGAGATTTTAAACAAAAGGAACCCAAAGAGCCTTGCAAAGTTTGAAATCCAATTGTTTCCAAACAGAAGCAGGGAGGAGCTCATGGGGTAGGCACTTTTTGATAATGCAAAGACCATCCCCCTGGCTGAGGCCAAGCACAGTGCAGATCATAGCAAGACAGAGAACACCAAGAATGCCAAGGGAGCTCTGAATAGTAGCTGGTTTTCAAAACAGGGAAGTGTGTCTCAAGACATCATCAAACTAGGAGGTGGCTGTTGCTATTAGTGACGCAGCCAAGGATGTCAGTAAACAAACCACAGTGCCCAGGACAGCTTCCTAGGATGAAGAATCATATGGCCCAAAGTACCCAACCTTCCTACTTGAAACCTGAGAAACAATGCCTCCCCCCAACAAGTAGTATATTTGTGTTTCTTTGACCACATAATTTCATCATTTTTGATCAGCACCTCAGTAAAGATATCAAGAACAATTCCACATCAAGTTTTGAATCAATCAGGTTTAACATTTGGATCTGTGTAACAACAGAAAGTAGTCAATCTATCTGGCCTTCAATATTTCATCTATGAAATTGGGTCAATTCTTCTCTCATAATGTTATTATGAAGAGATTGTTTAAAGATTATTATGATAATGTGAAGAGTGTGAGAGAGTCCTCACTATCTAATAGCTATCAATTAAGTAGCATATATTAATAAAAATGTGGCTCTTATGTATGGTAAGCATTACTGCTTTCACATTAAAATAGGCCAACTGTATACCTATTAGTACTTATTTCTTTGGTATTACATGGTCCAACATCCCAAATGAAGGATACTACCTAAAATAGAATGTATATCAGAAATTACCATGACAACAAGAGATGCTGTTTTTCAATTATTATTAGCTATACAATTTACAGCAAACTCATTGTGTCAAATTCTGTCAGACACATTATAGGGCAGAACATCTGATATCATCTTGACTAGATTAAGACAAAAAGATGTCCATATAGCATTTCAGGTACCAACTTTCCTTCACCCAGCACAAAAAGTCAGAGGAGAGCCACGCCAGATTCTGATTATGTAATCTTTTCTTTTGTGTCAGTATCATTGCATAATACCATGATTCCTTACCAGAAATGTCTCTTCTTTTCAACTGTAATTGTAAGATTATTTCCCCCCCAAGATTGGACACATAATCAGCTAAGCATTGTTATCTCCTGTAGCAAAAAATAAAAAATAAAAAGAATCAACCACTAGGAGAGGGATTAGTTTTTTTTCTGCTTTGATGACGTCCTAGAGAGGAAAGAACTGTATCTGACCAGCTGAGATGATTTCGAATGTTTCAAGGTCGAGGTAGAATGAGATAAGAAATGTCAAAGGTGAAAAGCTGTGCTTACTTCCGTATTTTCTTTTTTCTCTTTATTAGTTACTGTTACATTTTGAAAAATATTTTTCAGCTTTTAAAACACTTCCCACGCTGTTCTTTAATCCAGAAACCGAAGCTAATAAGGAAATATCCAATAACCACAATTGTTTAGGGAAATTAACCAAGGCCCCCCAGATCTGCTCTGGGTTTTCTGACCATACTTCGCGTGCGGTGCATGGTCCTAACAGAAAATTGCAACTCTCGTTCCACATTAGTCCATCTGTTCAGTTTATTTGACTTAAACCCAGCATCCTGCATGTGAAAGTCAATAACTGAGTATAACCTTTACCTGTTCCTATGTAACAACCTAAATTGCAAATATTAAGATACTAAAATACTAAGCGTTTTAAATCAGCTTCAAACCAGCATAAGACCTACTGATATTTTGACCAAGTGTCCTTTGCAGTAATTCAAAACATATAATATCTCCCAAAAATAGATAATGAGAAAAATACGCAAGAGCCTATCTCTTCGCTCTTGCATGTGTGCGTGAGCAGGAGCAAGCGAACCTCTGTATGTATTTCCTGATAGAATTTGCGTTTTTAAAAATTTTCTTGCCCTGTTTCTTCTCATGCCTCAAGTTGTCAGTTCCTCACTTTCCCTGTTTTAAGCTTCCTGTGGTTCTCTGAGTTCTTTTTCTGCCCATTGCTCCGTGTATGCGTTTGGGGATCTAGTCATTTTTGCTCTTTCCGTCTCGGTTATTGCACACTTGAAGTCCTTCCAATCTGCTTTTCACATTGTGAAACCCACAGCCACCAGTTTTCTAAATAAAACTCTTCCAAAGAGGATCCCCATTTGAGGCCCTTTATTCTGCATTGGGGTGTTGTGACTCTGTATTGTTCATATGCCTTGGCTGACTCTTTTGTAATGCAAAGAAACTGACCTTTTCAGTGTTGTTCCTACTGCTTAGAATTAACCCTGCAAATTCTTGTGAAAAGCAACTAACCAGCATTCTCCCATTCTTCATTAGTGTTGGTCTTTTTCTTTAGTTTTCCTGAAGACCAATAGCGTTTACATATATATATATATACATCCAGTTCACCTTAACTACTAGTGCCATCAGTCAACTTAATTAGCACATTCTCTACTTTGTCTTCCAGATTTTTTATAAAGATATTAAACAAAATGGGACCCAGTATCGATCCTTGTGGGACCCTACTGGAAACCTCTCCCCAGCTAGACGGACTACCAATTACGATTTCTCTCTGTATACGGTTAGATAGCCAGTTTTTAATCCATTTTTTTTCTATTTCTGTTTGGGACAAATTTGTTTAGATGTTCCCTTTAAAATAGAGTTTGGCATCAATGAAGATAATCCATAGGCATGTGTCCACTGGGATTTGAGTCTAAGAGAAATATCCTCAGGAGACTTACTTGAGTCTTCAATATGACACAGCTGTGGGGGACATAACTGTTAAATTACCACAGTACTAGAGAGCAGAGTGAGGGAATTGCATTTAGATATGCCTGTTGTTTGTATAGAGAGACTGCAGTATCATGATATAGCTTGGCTTTTCTTGGTTTTGCTGTTGGGTGTTTTGAACAGTTGACTGAGGAAGAAGCCAAACTTTTCTTCTGTTGTTTGGAATACGGGAGTTCAAAACTTTTACCTTCTGCCATAGATTATTTTGTCTGTAGCTAAGAATGTTATATTTGCATCAAGTCCTTGCTTTATTGTTATCTGTTTTATAAATACGTATTAGTTTGGCAGGTCCCACACTTTTATCACGGGAGGTAAAGACAGTAATTGAAAGGACCCTTGTTAAATCTTGTGATTAAACAACTCTTAGTCTGCTTGTGTACTAATACTGAGAGTTGGGGTTCTGAATCCCCACGTGTCAGTGATGGGCAAACAGTCCATCCTATTACCTTCCGAGTGAGAGGGGAGAAGCTACTCTATAATACTCTGCCGTTCACCCAATCACTCACCACTAGTCCACTGGCACACTTCGGCTTTGTGTTCTGATGTCCGTTTCCTGATTGGGATAGAGTAATACTGCTTTTCAGCCTTTGCTGTGAGGACTTGATGCCTGAGGGGTTCCCATATTGTGTCTCCTAACTATCCTGTTCTTGAATTTTACTATTTTGGCTTCAAAAGTCTTTACACTTCATTCCTCCCTTGGCCATTGTGCAGAGGCACAGATTTGGATGATGTGTTAGTTGGCATCTTGGTTTTGGTACTTCATTGCTTGTTAAGAATTTACCTGAGAGATGGCAATAGGTTCTGGGAGTAGAGGAATTTGAGAGTTTGTTAATCACTGTTTTCGTCTTAATCACGTCAAAATCTAGAGGCTGTCGTTTCTGTGCTTTCAGGCTATCATGAGTATGTTGTTTCTGCCATGATGTTTAAACTTCAGTTACTGTTGTTGAAAGTAGACTGGTTTGATCCAGCACTGCTCTGGAAGTAACGATGATCATGTTGAATGAAACAATATGGGAGTTCGTGTTTATTATACCAATGTTTGAAAAATGTTACATTTGTAAAAAAAATTCATGATGATTATTCTGATGATTGGATAAAGCACCAAGAAAATTCAGAATAGTCTTTCACCATGAGAATATTTTGAAGAAATTTTGCCTCTTGGGTACCACGTTGTGTAAGTGATGGTTTGAAGAAGTTAATACCCTATGACCCAATGAACAAACCCCTTGTTTTTCAAGCTCCTCTGTTTCATATACTTGGTTAAAGAGAATGTTCAACAATATACATTGAAGTATGAAGTCTGATGTTTTTTCTGATATTGTCCTTCTTTTTCTAGATGTCTTTGTTCTTCATTTTAAGTTTGTATTCAGAATTTAAATTTTTAAATAAGAGCTGTAATATGCTAAATAATCAAGATGTTTCTGGCAATCATGAGAGGCCATGAGAAAGACTATATTTTAGAGTCAGACTGAAATGAGTCCACTTTCTGGTATTGTCTTTCTGAGCTGTATGACATTGGATATTTTAATGTTTTAAGTTCTTTGACTGAAAACCGTAAGTCACTTGGGACTGCTAAGATGAGTGAGGTAATTATGCTAAGGCCGTATACAGTACCAGGCAAAGGGCACTCAGTTATAACTGGCTACTAATATTGGCATTGGTTGCCAAGAGGACCTATATTTTTAAGGTTTTAAACAGTGGAGAACACCTGTATCCACACACACACAGGTATAACTATTACTAACACTGCCTTTGATTCATACTTAGTGATACTATTTTATATAAAGTTGACATGTTCTACCATTGCATGGATTGCTAGTTTTTGTATTTTCAAATACAAAATATAAATCAAACCAATGACAATGTTTTGCTGAATTCCAGATCATAAGTTACTAAACATGTATTTAATATCCATGCATTGTTAGATATGTGAATTGTTCCTGAGGTGTGTCTAATATGAACAACTATAAAATAAGAAAGATATTGCTGACATGCTTGTACACTGTTAAGTCCTGACATACAAAATGAAAAAGTTTTGATGAAGAATAAAATATTGATCTCTATTTACATATCATTCCCTATCACTTTCTATATGTAGTATGTTTATATACTAGCACCATGGAGGGGTGTGCCATATGTATGCTTCACCTCTAAAATGGGAAGAAAAAAACAGAAAGCACGTGTTTTACTCTGAGCAATTAAGTACTAGAGATATGGAAGTATAAAATAATTCATTTTATCTTCTCTCTGTCTAAAAATTCCTAAATAATAAAACAGAAATTGAAAAGTAAAACAAACAAGGGGAATAAAGCAACACTCACTATCAACTGAGGCTCTGCATGGAAAAGATATGTAAGCAAAGCCAGAGCTAATGGCAGTGGAGCTCAAAGAAATCTACCCATAATGTAGCTAAGGGAACAGGAAACCCCAATAGCAAAATCTGAATCAAGATGAGGAATGCAAACAAGGAAACAACATAGAAACCCTGGAAGAGGTAAATGTGATCAGAAGGGCAGGGGTCAATACTAGAGAAACAAAAATGAAAAGAAAATGATTCTAGCTGAGAAAAAGCTGTATCTCAAGATGAATTTTATGATAACTTTTCTTTTTTTATTTTTATTTTTATTAATTTATTCATATTACATCTCAATAGTTATCCCCTCCCTTGTATCCTCCCATTCCTCCCTCCTTCCCATTTTCCCTTACTCCTCTCCCCTATGACTGTGACTGAGGGGGATTTCCTCCCCCTTGTATATGCTCATAGGGTATCAAGTCTCTTCTTGGTAGCCTGCTAGCCTTCCTCTGAGTGCCACCAGGTCTCTCCATAAATGGAGAAGAAACAAAGGGTTAGAAATGGGAGCAAGAGGAGATTGAAGGTTCTAACTGGCCTCATTGGATTCAAACTCTGTACCCACAGCTGATGGCCTGAGTTGAATCCCAATAAATTATTTTTATAAGTTGTCCCCTGATCACATCACACAAGCATGCACCCACACATGTACATATACACATTCTCACACACACACACACACACACACACACATACACACACATACACGCACACACACACACACACACACACACACACACACACACACACACACACAAACGCATACACACACATGAATCTAAAAGCAAAGAGATCTTTCTAGAGGCTGGGAAATGAGTGTGAAAATGATGCTATATTTGTGTCTGATAGAATAGATATTAATGGTAACCCTAGCCCAAAAAGAACATCCAGCCCATAAAGTGTCCACAATAAATCCTTTCAAACATTGAAATGTAGTTACCTTTAGCTATGCTAAAATTCTTATAGTACATAGCAGTAAAGAAAATGTCTAAGTCATTTAAATGTTCACCACAAATAAATGATACCAAACTCCTATTAAAACCATAAAATAAACCACAGATCTACTTCAATAATAAACATCAATAGAAGGAAAAAAATCACTAAATAGAAATGTACAGAGAAGACTCATAAAGCTCAGTTTAAGGTGCTTGTTGTCTTGAGGGACATGGATAATATGTATAAAAATTCAAAGACTGAAATATTTCTTAACCTGTAGACACCAAAAAGACCGTTCCTAAAACATCAGTATTTATTCTTGGCTATAAATAAAAAATAATTTGATACACTGAAAATCAATTTGGTCTTTAAAAGAAGGAAATTATCATTTTCCAATAGTGTTCAATTTTAAAGCAAATGATTAGCCTCTTCAAGTTAGTGAAGTTAGAATGAGACACACATAATATGAATAATTAGTTTCTCATATTTTCTTATGCATACATTTATCCATGGATGAGTTATTTTACAGTATTTATTTTACACTGATAGAATTTCAGATTCTAGAAAATGAGGTAAAGTTTTATCATCAGGAATCTTTTTTTCCCTGAAAAAAAAAACCATAAGGATTATGAAATGTTTATTAAATAAAATAAAGATAAAAAAGTGTGTGCTCCATGAGCCATTCTGGGAATCAATAGCTGCCGTCACATTTTTATTAATCACCTTCCTATTAATATTGAATTATTTCACAACAAAAAAAATACAATATCTCCAGCAAGTTTCTTTTCACTTTCCTAAGGAAATTCAGGATTGTTACGGCTTCTGCTGCAAAGAGCTGTGCAATATAACTTGATACTTATTTAATTTTGGCCAAAAGGGTACCTCGGGAGACATAACATAAATGGACCCTGACATGATTTTTGAAATCCCCCTCAAAAATAAACAAGCTGTTTTCTTCACAACACTTCTCCTAGCCCTGACTGTAGATGTTTCTGAAAGTTGGACAAGCTCCAGCAGCCTTCCTTTCCTGAGTCAAAGGACACTTGCGGTGGTTGCTTAAAGAGGAGCTGGACCTAAATATTTGAGTCAGGGGAGGAGAAGCCAGCCAGTCTCAGCTATCTTCTGGAAAGCATGCTGTAAGATCAACCACCCACATAGTACTGCTTCATGGAGTATTCCACACTTCCTCAGGCCAGGAACAAAGGGCTATTATTGTTATCAGACACATTTATGAAATACAGTATGATAATCTAATACATGTGCCCAGTATGCTCTGTTTAAATTAGAATAATGAATGTTTTGGGTTTTTTTTTCATTACTTAATAATCTTGGAACCCTCTGGTTCTTTTCTTCTAATTCTTCCTATAATATACAAGGTGATTTTGAATTTTGAACGGGTCACATCCTTGTGGTAGAGAGTGTTAGAATTTCATCTTTCCATCTATATTAATTACCCATTATCTACCTTCCATCACAACCTGTACCTCACACCTTCAGAATTTCTAGCAGTCACAGTTCTACGCTCAGATGGATTATTACTGAGGCTCAGGGATTATTTGAGAATGCTTGCCTCCTGAAAGCAAGCACGTGCGTTTTGTCCCCGTTGACAGTCTCTCAGTTACACTTTGTTCCTCTTTTATTAGCCCTTGGCAGACCAGGATGGAATTTCTCACAAAGAACACAGCTTTGGAAAGAACACCGTGAATGTGATTACCAGTCACGAAGTATTTACCAGATGATTACTCCTAGAGGATCGCCTTCTCTATGTTGATGGTTTAAGGGCACAGAAAGTTCTAGATTGATGAACCTAGCTTCAGCTTGGATTGGCGACAGCACATAGCTCAAGATCCAAGACTCATGTTTTAGCAGTGTGTGCTTGGGGTAGAAGCTCAGAGAGTTTCAAAATCCCATTTGCGCAGTGAAACTTACAGCGCTGCCACAAAACCATGGTCTTATCAAAGACAGGTAGACAGCTCTTGGGAGAGCAGCTGGCATTTGCGAATGGTAACTGACTCTGATTATGGAAGAATAGTAGGACAGAGTTGAGACTGTTTTCTGGTTTTAAAGATTTGCTTCTGAATTCGATGCTGTCATCTCACTGGGTCTGCTGGGTTCTCCCATGGCCTCTGGAAGATGATTCTAGTAGTATGGGTCCTCGAGATGATGCTAGTTCATTCAGCACACTGATAATAATGCGTGCTACCCACTTTCACAGGGGAGAGATGCTGCATTCAGCTGTATGTTCAGGGAAAAACATCACAGAATAAAATGTAAATTTTAAACCTAACATGAAAATCAGAAGTAGGAAAAAGTCTCTCCCCTGTCTAGCATGGCTGAATGGACCTAGCATGTCAGAAAAGCATTTCACTCTAGGGAATTATTTGAAGGATCTTCTCATTATTAATGAAGAGACTAATGCATAAACATAAAGGACCAACCCAAGGTCACACAACAATTAGATAATTAAGGCTTGTGCTCTAATGTAGTATGCCTCATTATAGCACTGTCCTGCACTATATGGCGTTATATCCTGTGAGTTAAAACTGCATAGTTTGATCTGCAGGACACCACAGACTCTTTATTCTGACAATGATGCCTTTGAGAGATGTGAATACACAGGGCAGCATTCTGGTGAATGGAATCCATTCTATCTCTAGCACTCTGTAGCAATGAGCAAATTATCCAAGTCTCGAATATTGATATCTCTTAAGAGCTACTACTCGCTAAGAGCTGTGTTAAGTCAGAAGTCAGTGAAGTCATCTACTTAAAACATCTCCTGTTACCCACTCCCCCCAAAACACAATTACATAGAGGGTCATCTTTGGGCCACTATATGTGAATAACCTATATTCTCATAGATTTCTCTTAGCTCTATTTCCAGCATATTAGGTCAGAATTTCTGATTACCTGGGAAAATAAATTTTAGAAAAATCCACCAAAGAACTGACATGACCACATAAACTTACTCAATAAACTGTTTGGTCCCAGAAAATGACACTCGTGATCAAAGCTGAAGCCTAGAGAGCAGAATTCATTTTCATAGCTCACAGAAGACAAACATGTCATTTGAACCCAGGTTCTTTTGCTTTGAATGGTTTCAGTATTTCACCCAGAATCCAGTTGGGATTTTCTCCTTTTGGGAAATATCAGGGCATCAGCTAAGCACAATGTTAAGCCACATCTTCTAAATGTATTTATTTTTTTCTTTTATTGCCTTCCTCTGTGTCCCAGAGTTCAGCAGCATGTGCTGTCTACCGTCACCTTCTAACTTCTGAGCTAGGGGAAATTGAGTGTTAGGATGGGGCAGGACGATATTTGACGAGGCTGCATCGCAGGAACAGCAGTTCTCCTAAGGAGAGAGTTGAGAAGGCACAGAAGAGGGTGCATTTGAAAAATGCTCACTAGGGTAATTCAGCATGTAATTGGCCAAATGCACAAAAGGCAGCAGACCACAGCTGAGTAAGAACTCCTTGGCTGCTATAGAGTTGATAGCTCCCTCTGCAGCTCACTTTCTCCTGGAGGGTTTCTATGGAGCCTTACTTGTGATTAATCCAGATGCGTGAGTGAGGAACATAGTGTGCATTCATCCTCCCACGGCCTTCTTTTTTTTTTTTTTTTTTTAATTTTCTTTTAAACCAGATACCATTGACTTTTAGAAGGTCAGATAACATGGTTAGAGCTAATTGATTTATCCCAATTCCTCTTAATCTTTAATATGCATACAAGTAACCTAGGGACCCTGGTAGAATACAAACCGCTTAGTCTGTAATGTCTAAATCTAAATTTGAGATTCTGTAATCTCCACAGGCTTTCCAGTGTTGTGACGAAAAAGCAACTGATCTATGGGTCACACGAAATAGCAAGGGTCTAGCTGAGGGAATGCAAGTGAGTGCTCCCTGACTACCAACTCCGGATGATTCATGCCTGCTGCCTTGAGAGCTACAGGGAGAATGCTGAAATTGTGTCCGGGACCAGCTGGTCCATTAGCATTGCCTATCATGAACTTAAGAGTAGACAGCATCATGTCCAAAAATTCTCTCATGTAACACACAGATGCTGAAACCCAGCGATTTCAGGGATTTATTCAGAATCCCATACAAGCCAGAAAGTTATTGGGCTGGGACTATATAAAGCTAGAATGCATGCCTAGATTTTTCTTTCTCTCGCTCTGAGTTGCACATTTTAATCACAGATTGCATGTGAAGCTGTTTTAAAATAACTTTCCTCTCGCTTCTATAATTGTCAGAACCAGTCACAGAATCTAATTTGGATTCATAAAGCCAGGGTAGTCAGCATAGCTGAGTCTCTGGAACAACTCTGTGACTTTCACTAAAGAGTTCCCCTTCTCTTCAGTTTCTTGTTTGTGAGATTAACAGACACAGACCTAATCTCTCAAGCTCACTCTGATGTTGCCGAGATCAGCAAGCTGAAAGATCAGAAAGCACACTAAAGAACTGAAGTGACTCAAATAAGTTCAGAAAAATTTTATTTAGAATGCTGTAAGACGTAATTGAATTTTCCTCAAAAGATGACTACTTTTAGACTTGTAGGGTACTAGTCCAGCAGTCAGAAAGCTGGAGCAGGATGATAGCTGGAAATCTGAGAGTAGCCCAGGTTACACAGTGAATCTCGGGCCGGCCTAAGAACTTGCCTCAACCTCACGCGCGAGCACGCACACGCACACACACACGCGCACGCGCACACACACATACATACACACTCACACACCCCTTGGGTCAAATTTTATCTGAAGAGATTGCTAATTATTATGAGATCTTCCTGATTCTTTACCAGTTCTTAATGGGAATAAAACAAAAGATGGGGGGACCAAGCCAGACAGCCCTAAATCTTACTTAGAACACTTTGTTCTGATACAAGACCTCCATATTAGCAAAAATGGTTTCCTCTTTTCTCTTTCTTGGCCAGGAGAGATGGGCATTTCCTTTGTATGCGGGAGCCTCTTAGGAACAAGTCCTCCTTGTCACGGGCTGTTTTGTCTTTTCCATTGCAGCACCAGTCACTGCCAAGGGGAAGGGAATGAGTAATGAATCTGGCTTAAAGCCACCCACTTGGGATGGGAGGTCATTGCTACTCTGTCACAGTGGAAGTATAGATCTACCAGGAAGCAGAGAGAAAACAAAACAACAACAACAACAACAACAACAGCAAAACAGAGTTGTCTGAGTAAATGAGTCTATAAAGTTGAATCATTTCTACGGTTTATAGACTTTGCAAGTTATTATTAGCGCCTTAAAAATGGTGACGTTTTGTTATTGCAGACAGACTGGTGGATCTACAGTGTTAGTCAGCTTTTCATTGTTGTGTAAAATGAAATCTGAAACAAATCAACAGAAAGGTGTATTTGTCTTACGGTTTACTCCACACCTCATTGCTCCCATTGCCAGTAGGAGCATATCCACTTAATCTAAAAGCAACTTAGCATAGTCAGGATGTTCTAAAAGCTAAAAATAGGGGGGAAAGGCACTAAGACTGTGCTTCTGAACCTTCGTAATGTGGTAACCCTTTAATACAGTTCCTCATGTTGTGGTGACCCTACCATAATATTTTCATTGCTACTTCATAACTGCAATTTTGCTACTTTCATGAATTGTAGTACAAATATCTGTGTTTTCTGGTGGTCTTAGACAACCCCTGTGAAAGAGTCATTCAACTCCAGAGGGATCACGGTGCACAGGTTGACAACACTTTACTAATGCATCACTATGCCCTACGTGAACATGCTCACAATATGACCTATATGCCCTACCTCCTAACCATTTTGCTGCTTCTCAACAGAGCCACAGGCTTGATTCTAAGCCTTTAAATTGTGGCCCTTTGGAGGACACTTTTTAAATACTGTAAAGCCATCCTAAAACAACCTCAAAATAACATTCCTTCTCTTTATATTGTATTAGTTCTCCTGAAATTAGCCTCTGGAGCAGTGGTTTTTATTATGATGTTTTCCAGATGTTTCTGTCCTGTTGGTGCTCCTTTCCCACTTCCTCTCCTGTCCTCTAGTTCCTCCTAATGGTCCCTGCCTCCCTCCCTGCCTTCTGCTTTGGTGGCCTATGTATTCTGTCACCTTCTTTTCATTCCTGTATTTTAACAATGTGGAAACTGAGGCTCAGTCAAGCTGTGGAACTAAACCAAGAACCCCCCCTCCCCCAGCAAATTGGGAGATGAGCGAGAATGCGAAGCTGTCTCCACAACTCCAATTTGCAAATTTAGTTGTTAACTATATAAATGTTCTTGTCTCTATTCGAATTTTAAATGTGACTATACAAAGAGCACGCACAGAATGTGAATTGCATATTATCATTATCATCATAATGAGGCTGTCTTTATTGACGCATTTCATTTGCAGGAACAGATACTTATTTTCCATATATAAATGGAATAAGAACTAGTCTGAAAATTTAATTTTGTTGATGAGTGCAGGCTGGGCCTTCCAAAACTTAGACTAATCCTGTTGGCAGATAATGAAGTGGAATATTTCTACTTGTTTCTTGCCTCTGGTCACCGTAAGGATAAAGATGCAAACAAGGTCCCCAAATTAAGCACCAGGAATATACATGATTGACAGTCCTTTTGCTTCCTGCAAACAATGAGGTTTTTAACTTTAGTCACCTCCTAGCATATTGAAACTACAACACTGATATAGCCTCATGCCTAGGAGCAGCTCTCTGACAGAGGGCTGTAACAAAGAGGACCACACCTGGGTCGATGCATTTGTTTTTTTGAGAGTGCTAGAGGTGGTACTGCTTACATCCCCTCTACAGTTCATAGATGTTTGGTACTGGGAGCTGTTTTACCAGACCAAACCTTTCTTAATTTACACATGAGTGCAGCTCCTGACTTCTGTAGAATAAGGCTTAGTATTTATTGAGTTTATTATTTGAGTTCAAGGTATTTGAGTCATCCCCTCTAACCCAATTGGACACATACTATTTTTTTTTAATAATTAAATGACCTCAGCAAGGTTAATATAACCCTAGGATTACACTGTGATATGCCTTTACCCACCTGACTTAAGCCTGAGCAGCCAGGCTTTAGCACTAACATTCCTGAGCATAATGGTTCTGTCTCGGTTCTAATAGACTTGAACTTCTTAAAATTATTTTTATTTATTCTTTAATAGTTACATGCATGCACACATGTCTTGATTGTATTCTACCCCCACTTCTCTCTCTCTCTTCCCGTGTACATTCCCTTGATTCTCTTCTTCCCAACTATTTAATTAGGGATGTTGTGTGTACACGGGTCTGAGGTTATTTACTGGAACATGAGCGGTGGCTATTCCACTGAAGAAAAAACAAGCAAACAAACAAACAACAGTTTCTCCTCTCTCGGCAGCCATACAGTTCTTGCTGTTAGGTCCTCAGCTAGAAGTGGAGCCTCATAAGACCCTCCTGACACAGGCTGGAATGTAGGTGGGGCAAAGGTTTTGCAAATCTTGCTAGAATAATTACATCTGCTGTGAGTTTAGGAGTCAACACATCTAAGCCATCCTCTAACCCTACACTTACGCTACACATGCACAAAATGCACACACACACAACACACAAACAAACCAAACAATAAATGAACCTTTAAAAAGTACAAGATAGAACACAACATTGGTGCCATGACTGAACGTGGCGGCAACCAAACTGTGGACTTCTTGCTTTTTGATTAAAAACTCCAAGTGGGTTACAATTTCCCTGACTTAGAATGGAGGCAGAGGGTGTTTTTTGTTGTTTTGTTTTTTGTTTTTGTTTTTGTTTTTTGTTTTTTGTTTTTTCAGACAAAACCCACTTCATTTATTTATGGGACAATATCTTTCAGGATTAGTTACAAAACCAAACCCAAAGAGAAGAAAACAATCATAAGTATCCCCCTCTAATGACCTGGTTCCATTTAAACCACAACCTTGAAATTAATTGCAACCTTTAAGTAAACTTGAAAGTCGACCTTATGAACTTATTAATAATCATAGTAGATTGAAGGTTGTGATAGGGATGGGAACATGTCTGAAGACACTGTTTACCTCTCTTACTTATACACCTCCTTACCATACTTGGCGTGGTGTGTGTGTCCCAGGAAAAAACACAGCCCCTCTTCCAGTGTAGCTTCCCACTTCTGTCCTCCATACTTCGATACACTAAAAGCCACCGACTAGCATGCTTCTAGCCTTCAGAAGGAAAGCAAAGCAAGTGTGTTCTGTGGTCTTACTATGTAACTTAATTCATAACCTAAATGGTGAATTGCAAGCTATGTAATATAGGTAAAAGATCTCAAAGAACTCACCACCTATGATGCTTTGGGATAGATGAGCTGGTTCATGAGAGATTTTTATCAATGTACTGATTCCAGCCTGGGGCTTGTGTCAGCACAGCACATGTAAACTGAGCTGAGAGAAACTTTTGTCTCATTCTCCTGTGAGTTACTGTGGTTGGGTTGTGTAGATTCTCACATCCACTTCTGGAAACTTGCCCAAACTTTCCCAAATGATGCAATGGTGCAAACTGACAGTCACATCTCCTTGGCAGGCTGAGAAGCAGAAAGAGCTCTTAATCCTAGGAACTTAAGGTCAAGCCAGGACCAACATACTTATACCTAGAGAAAAATGTTTTGAACCAAGGAAAGCTCATCACAAAAGTTGACTTCATTTTCTACAACACAGAGATCTTTAACAATCAAAACCTCTTGGGAATGCAAAAAATATTAACTATTAATACATACAGTTTCAATTTTCCCTTCTTCAGAAAATTTTAAACTAATCCCTATTTCTTTTCCCTACAGCAAAGATGATACCTTACTTTCAAATTTAATATGTTCTTTACTAAATTAAGAAAAGGCACCAAGAGAAAATTTCACCAATCCTCAAAACATTTGCTCAGTGTGCACGTTATTCATGGTGGTTTAATAATATAACGTATTGCTGTTTGAATGTGTTCATCTCTCTTCTAATTTTAACTGCTGCTCATCTATTTCAATCCAAATATCCTGTACAAATACAAACCTACTACCTGTAATTAGTATCAGGAAGATGCCAATTGGTTTCTGTAAGAAGGAAAGAGTTGGAAAGTTTGTAAGCTACCAAAAATCAAGAAAACTGCTTAAGAATTTCTACTAGAGAGGGTCCCTAGAGATTTTGCTTCTACAATGCCTTACACAATGAGGAAAGAAGTAGTATTCTTTTTTTTTTTTTTTAATTTTTAACAGTCTCTCTGTACAGCTCAGGCCTGCCAGAACTTGATTGTAATGCAGGCTGACCTCAAACTTGAGATCCTGCAACCTCTTAGTCTTCGGAGTGCTGAGATCAGAAGTGTTTTCCACCACATGAAGTTTAGGACAAAATTTTTCCTTCTCTCCAATTTCTAACATCATTCCATATATTAAGTGAAAAAAGTTAGTTGCTAATAACAAATTAAATGCAGCTACAAGAGAAATTTGTATAAATGAAGTCTAAAATGAAGTTTATCCGACTCCTCATGAACACTTAGCTGTAATTTTGACCATCACATTATGCTGACACTTTTTATTTAGCTGTAATCAAGGTAGGCTATCTTTTAATCTAATTCACTTCTGGACCAAGTTTTCCATATTTTCCGTTATACCTGCTTCAAATTTGTTTTATAACCATCATAAGCCAGATTATATGAGTGATATAAGATTTAATATAACATTGTTGAAGATTCAACTTAGTTTGATTTTGAGTGCTCATTTGTACCCATTGTAGCAGTCAGAATAATCGATCCAGAGCATCAAGCCACAAACCATTTGCATCACCTCTCTTGAGGGATACACAGATTTGGCAAACTTAATAAACAGCTTTGAACCCAGTGGACAGAGTTAGCAAAGGCTTCCTTAATCCACCTAGATTTTCTGACTAAGGTGCATTAAGGGGTTTAGCATGTCCATAATTTCAGAAAGCCCCAGGTGAAGATACAGAGTCTTGAGACAAGCAGTGAGTAATAGTGTTGAAGAAGAAAATGAAGGAGGAAGAGATTAGGGCAGCCAAGGAAGAGGATGCGGAGGAAGAGGAAGAAGGGAGTAGGATGAGAGGGGGCAGGAAAAAGCAAGACAGAATTAGAAAAAGGAAGAAGTGTAGGAGAAGTGGAACAGAAGGGGGAGGAGGAGGATAAAGAGGAGCAGGCAGAGGTGGGGAGGATAGGAGGAGGAAAAGGAGGAGGAGGAGAAGGAGAAGGAGAAGGAGAGAAAGTCAAAACGGCAATCTGCCGTCCTTGCAGAAGCCAATGTTCTTGTCAATGCTTGTAACTTTAGAAAGGGCAGGAACTCTAGTAGAAGCATCTAAAGGGTAAGAGTGTCAAGTCAATAGACAGTCATGCCTATCATGGGCTCCACAGTACTCATTCTCCACTAATTACAAGTGTTATGAGGCCTGTCGCCAGGGCACTTGAAAGAAAAGAAACTGCATGTGCTCTTTTTGATGCTGAGTTCTGCTTCCACTTCCTTAGAATGGATGCTTGCCCCCCCCCCCCGAAAAAAAAAAACATCCCCTAGCACACCTGATTTCTCTGCTGGCCCAATGGAATCCTTTTGTAAGAGAAACAGAAACGTTTCTTTTTTTAAAAGTATATTTTATTAATTTATTCAAATTACATCTCAATTGTTATCCCATCCCTTGTATCCTCCCATTACTCCCTCCCTCCCGTTTTCCCCTTACTCCCCTCCCCTATGTCTGTGACTGAGGGGGACCTCCTCCCCTTGTATATGCTCATAGGGTATCAAGTCTCTTCTTGGTAGCCAAGAAACAGAAACTTTTCATTGGATGATGACATTAGAACCACACAGGTGGCTGATCCATAAGGAATGACTGCATTGATTGATGATGCTTAACATAAAAGCCGTTTACTAAGGGGATTTTGATATGTACACTCATGCCCAGTTTTAAAAAAAAATAAGAATGATCAAAATTACATGAGCTGTCACTGCATCCACCCCGTGCTACTTTTTAAAATCTATACTGAAAATAATCAACACAGTACATTCTCTGCTAAGTGTTTATAATGAAAAAAAAAAAAAAAAAAGCTTTAAGCACATAACTAGGCCTGAAATAATCATGAACTCATTTTTAAAATTTTAATTTCTTATAATTTATTCAGACTACATCCCGATTGTTATCCCCTCACTGGTATCTTCCCATTCCCTACCCTCCCTCCCTCTTCCACTCTATTCCTCTCCCCTAGATCCCTGACAGATGCAGACCTCTCATTTTTGATACAAAGGGCAGCTCTAGTATGACGATAGTAAACCAGATCTTATATACATCCTGGCTTTTGTTTAAAAAAAAAAAACAAAAACAAATTAACAAACCAAAAAAAAACCCCACCTTTTCATTGCTGGTAGTGTGTGTTGGGGGTGGGGGGTGGGGGTGTTGTTATTGTTGTATCCACAGATGAATATGATTGTGTAATATTTATCTCTCAGCACCTGGTGGGTTCCATGTCCTAGCCTAGACTAGAAGAAGCTTCCAGACTTATCTAACTCTGTTAGAGAGTCAGTTTATCATTGTTAGCACTGTTGTTGTTTGAGTAAGTAGTTGTGGCAAATTTTCAGATGGTTTTACGGATCCAGGACCTACAACACACAGGCAGTCTCACTTTTCCTGTCTTGAAGACACACTGGTTTGGCGAGCTTAGGGAAGAGAGAAAAAAAAAATCACTGAATCTGGGGGACAGAGTTGTTTTCTTCTGGCCCACCTATACCTTCCAGCTAACATATGAAAGCATGTGCAATTTGCACAGTAACTGTGTGACAATTTAATATATATTTTTTAAATGAAGGAAAAGACAAAGGGAGAACGAGAGAGAAGAAGGAAAGAGGAGGGAATGAAAGGAGGATGCATATAAAAGTGACACAAAAGCTACCTGGGTATTCTAGAAGTACTCTCCACACCCAGTCCCAAAGTTTAAATGCCAGCTTTGTGTGCTGTTTTCTCCACTTGCGTTGGTTCAAGGACTTGAAGAGTCAACAGCATTGGCCCTCACTTGCACTCCTAGAATCTCCATTGCATATTCTGCTTGGTTGACCTTTCTTTCACTTCACAGAATCCTGAGTGTATGCTAGGTATTTTCAGAGGATTTCCCCTCCAGAAAGAGCGCTCTGTATCTCCCCGGGTGTTACTGGTTCATTGCCTTAGCAGCTTTTTCAAATCTTGCAGGCCACAGTGCCATTTCATGGAAGATAAAACAAGATCTCCTGCCCTCACTAGGTACAGTGATGGGAAATTGCATCGTTAGGACTTGTTTCTATATATCTGCAATTTCTCATTCCGTGGGTAATGTCAGTGGTGAGCTGAATTTTAAAGTAGCCCTATTCCCCCTTTTCAGGTAAACTGGCGATTCTAATCTGCCGGTGAGAGATGTGATTTTTTTTTCTGTATATGACCTTAGACATAAGGACGTCCCTATAGATAGTATGCCAATCATGGTTAGAAAGCAGGCAAAGAAGCAGTGAATCTAAAGCCAAGTTTGGGGTTAGTCAATCATTTTATAAAACTAAGGCACCCTTTTCAAAATCTAATATAATTTTAAACAGCAAAATAGGGGTCTTTAGCCAGCCAAGCTTTTTTCCCCTGATGAAAAATGTTAACATAGTGACAATAAGAAGACAAACAATGCTGTATTCTAAATGCCCTGGGTCAGTGTTTCCTGGGTCAGTCTGCAAAGTAAGACATGTCACATGAGTAAAGGTGTCTCTGCAGCCAATAGGCCCTCCATGTCAATGATATGCACGCTGTCTTTATTCTCAGAGGATCCTGGCTGGAGACTCTTGTCTGCCTCTCAAAATCAAGAACTTGGTTCTTGATTAATAAATGCAACTCCAGGTGCATCTTTATATGCAGGGAGCGGTGCTGGATGGGAAACAGCAAAATTGATTGATAAGGGTGATTTTTAAAAACCTTCCCCAAACAAGCCGAGTCTGGAATAAGAGCACAATGCATAACCATCAGCAAGGCTCCCTGAAAAGACATCATGTGGGATTACTCCCCCATTTCTCTCTCTTTGCTTTGTTTGCTTTTTGCCTTGTCCACCTGGTTTCAGCTGCTATCAACAAAATACCCATGCCTATTTGAATAGGTAGCAATACCAGGAGAGAAGAGTTTCGTACCAATGCTGGAGTGTTTTCTAAGGCAATGGAGACTCTTGCAGGGCAATAGGTTACAGGGAAATGATCTCTTATTCATGTCTTCAGGAGAAACCAGACAAGATAAACAGTGTTCCCTGCACCTTTACTGCTCTCATGAAGAGAGACAACCAGGAAAGGTTAGAGTGGGAAAAACAATCAAACAACAACAACAACAAAAAAAAAACACCCTTTTGTTTTGTTTTGCTTTTTGTTTTTCAAGACAGGGTCTCTCTGTTAGCCTTGGCTGTCCTGGACTCACTTTGTAGACCAGGCTGGCCTCGAACTCACAGTGATCCACCTGCCTCTGCCTCCCGAGTGTTGGGACTAAAGGCGTGCGCCACCACGCCCGGCTCCACCCTTATTTTTAAGGCAATGTCTTCTAATGTTCTAATAGTTATCACCTAAGTGATGTGCAGAGAAGGCATTCTGTGACACAGCTCATCCTGGAGGACCTACAGTTGAATAACTAGGAGGAGATCTTGGACACACACCTAGGCATATCCCTAGCCATTATGCTTTGTCTTCTCATATTTAAGATGAGGATATAGTGATTCATGTGGCATAGAGTTTCTGTCAGGCTGCAGAAAAGTGATAATCTCTTAAAGCTAATCATGAGATGCTTATTTCTTGTAAACACAGCACAAACAGAAGTTGCATATGTTTCCTAGGAAAGCTGCTCTCTACTGGGTGGTCAACTGGCCAGTAACTTCCCTTTTCAACATTTTCAGAGCTCTGCTGCATCTTTATGTGAAGTCACATTGTACCCTCCATCTATTGTCCAAAGGATGTAGTTCCTAAATATAGACCCTACACCAGAAACCTGGTGTCACCTGGGAACTCATTAGAAATGCAGATTACTGAGATGCATTCCAAGTTTGCTGATTCGGGTATCCTAAGAGTGGAAGCCAGATATGTTTTAACAAGATCTCCAGGGGGTTGCGATGCACACTTGAGCTTAGGAACCAGGGACACATCTTCTCACCCGCCACAGTACCACCCAAGTCAGGCTTCCCTGGTCGACCTGAGACAGGTTGGTGGCAGCATTGACGTACTACACTGAGACCCACAGGTCAGCAATGCTACACTCTTCTCTGACTTATAAATAGTGACATTTTAGGCACCTCACTACATTTTTTCCCATCTTCTGTTTCCTACCCTCTTGATAATGCCTGTTCTAAAGTTCTTTGGGAATCTCTTTCTAAAACCTTCATAGCAAACAGCATCTTATAACAACAGACATCGCTCCTTAAACACATAAACATAAACATTCATTATTGACTTTAAAATCCACATATAAAAGCAATTTTTCTTTTCTTCTAACAAAATACTTATTGTAAATGTTGCTTTTACACAAACTATGGAGAATTAAAAGAACCTTAGAGGTAATGTGCCTTGAGTATAAGACATGTGTAAAAGAGTCTGTCAGTTTAGCCATGACCCAGTAAATTGGTTCCTTACATGGTTTACAACCTTTGAGGAGAAAGAACAATGTATACAAGGAAATACAGAGCCACCAATTTAACAGGCAGGCTCTCAGATCTAGCAGGTCCTGTACTCATTTATTCCGGTCCAAACACAAAAACTCAACACTGTTTTGCCTGCAATGATTGAACTCCTCTGCTGGATCACCTCATTTGCAATTTGAATTATGAGCAACTCTTATGAGAGAAAACTGTCTCTAATTCCTTTCCTGCTCTGCCTGTATTACAGAGTTCCTGAGACCTCTAAATGACACGAAGCACATCCTAGTGATCTTTTGAGTCTTGGATCACATAAAACTGAACTCATGATCACTTACGAAAAAGATGAGATAAAAGGGCAGAGGAAGTGAGAGAGGCAGAAAGGAAGACAGGAAAGTAGGGAGGAAGTAAAGGAAAAAAAGAAGATAAAGAAATAAAGTGATTTTTAAAAAAAGGATGAAGAAAGAGAGCCTTTCTTAGCATCAGGCAAGTCACCATAAAAAGGCACGGAGACATCAGATCATAGACTCCTTGTCTGTGCCAGCTACTTGGTGGGGCCATGAGTGCCCCTTACACTTCAAGTATCTTAATGTAATCTTCCCCACCCAGAGCCACCTGCTTCTAGGTGTAAATCTGCTAGCATTGGTTGAGTATATTTTTTCTGTCTTGTTTATCTGAAGACTCATAACATGCTCCTAAAAAGGTCAAATGTCTATTACTTAGCCCATCACAACAACAGGAAGACACTTATTCAAGGACACTTGCAGCAAGGGCACAAAAATGGATACGAAAGATGCGGCTGGTGTATTCCCAGGCCTAACTTATAACAAGTAGGCCACACATGATAAGCAGCTAGAACACAGATGGTGTTCTCTCCTGAAGGTGTCGGAGTTCACACAAGTTTACCCCAACTCTTACCTTTCTTCACACATTTAATTCCAAACACTCCTATCTGATGCTTCCTGTGGAGAACTGTGCAAGCCTCCAGATGACTGCCCCACTGAGGTAGGGGCAGGGGAAGTGGAGCCAACATAAATCTAGTTCATACTCTGGCACCACTTTACTAATTTCCAGCTGTGGGATCAGAGCCAGCTCTTCATGGCTTCTGGAATAACTGAGAGGGGTCTGAAAATTAAATGCTTAATCTTAGCTTCAGGCTGTTCGTCCTGGAAGTGACCCTGGGAACCATGGGAGTATAGTTTTTCTATTTTAGAAAAAGACCTGTGCCACTAGAGAAAGGAATCTTGGAGGCAAAGAAGGAGTTGCAGTGGTGTCCCTGGGGAGTTCTGATCTTTAAAGTGACATGAGATTATTGACTCGAACTTACTAATGACTCACAGGGAGGTGACTATGGTTGCTCACTATCACAACACTGATTTCATTCAATCACTCTTTATTGAGCATCTGCTTTGTGCTGTGAGAAAAGCAGGATATTTGACAATGCAACACTGGCACGCACAGACCTCTTTTCATGTGCCCTCAAGAAGTATTGTCTGATAGAATGACAAATGTGAAGAAAATTAGTATAATTTTCTGTAATCAGCATGTTAGTGAAACTACTATAACAGGAGGAAAAGACAAGTCAGGTCATTTGTCCCTGCTCTCTGCCACTGTACACTGGCAATGTCTTTCTTTGACCTTAGCCTCTAGGCCCTGTTTTTCTTGTCATCAGTAGGGTGTTACTTGTTCTGTAAATGTGGTGTCCTACTTTCATTTCCGTTACTGCGATCAAACATCCTGACCCACAGAAACTCATGGGACAAAGGAATTATCTCAGCTTATATCCCAAATTACAGTTCATCACTTGAGGGAAGTCAAGGCAGGAATTACATCATATATCCACGGTTAAAAGCACAGAATGATTGGTGTGGTGCCTTGCTTGGTTAGGTGTTCGGCTTTCTTTCCCCCCTCTTAACATTGTTCCAGATCCTCTGTCTGGAGAATGCTGCTGGGTCTTCCTGTATCAATTGACTATCAAGACAATTCAGCACTGATAAATTTGTTCTAGAAAATTTTCTTTATAACACTGCCCTCCTAGGTGATACTAGGTAGAGTAAAATGAGTGGGCATACATGGTGCATGTAGCAATGCCTCCTAGCCTTTTGTTCTTTCTCTGCCCAAGAAATTAAATGCAACTTCTACTCATCTCATCTCAACATTTGGAAATCACTCAGGGTAGACTTAATATGTTTAACAAAATTGTATTTTATAATTAAACATATAGTAGTTAATAAATGCTAAGTATTTCACTCAGAAATTTAAAGAGACCACCAACTAATCCAGATTTTTAAAGTAGCGATTCTGAAGGTTTAGCTTATATGATTGCCTGCAGCATTTTTAAATAATATTTTACATATGCATTATATTATTATACATATATAAAATAAACTTCATACAGCAAGAAGAACCATGAAACAATCAGGAATTATATTAGTGTGACAATCATAGTGTTTTGGCTATTCATATTTGTCAACCTTGAAGAAAGCCTTTTCCTATCTTGGTGAGTCTAAATTTCTGAATGGCGAATCAAACCATCCTGGAGTAGCTATTGAGTAGCTATTGAGATTTTTATTGTTTGATAATTTTATATATGATTATAATGCATTGTCACAAAATCTATGCCCATTCCCGTCCCACCTGATTCCTCTCCTCTTCCCCTACCATGTTTAATGTCAATTTCATATGCTTAAAGAAAGCCCTACTAATCCCACTTAATGCTCTCTGCATGTGTGTGAGTATAGGACTGTCAGCTGGAACAGAGGTAGCCTCTCATGGGCCTCATGCCTAAAGAGAACTCTCTCCCTCCACCTGAAGCCATCAGTTGCCAATAGCTCCTCAGTTGGGGTAGAGTGTGATGAGCCTGTCTCCTACCCATACTGGGCTTTCACTGGTGTGATCTCGTATCACTCTTGTGCATGCAGCAGCCACAGCTGCTATGAGTTCATGTGCGTGACCACCATGTCATGTCTGGTAAAATACTGTTTCACAGCAAGCAGCCACTGCCTCCAGCTTCTATAATCTCCGTGTTTACTCTTATTCAGCCTTAATGCATGTGTGTGTGTGTGTGTGTGGAAGGTGTAGGGGGAAATCAGTGTGCTACAGATGTTCTATTTACAGTGAAGGCATGCAGAGAATAAGAAACAGTAGAGTGCTCAGCTGTATTGAGTCTTTTAATGACAAACTTAGCTATGGCTTCTTGAATGTTGGCTATGAACAAAGAGAGCCTAAGTGTTTTGCACAAACAGCTGTTGCGTCCTCTCAAACAGTCCCAGAAAACTGGTGTTGCTACTCCCCACCACCAATTGATACTTGATAAAACTGAAATCAGAGAGGTTGAATCTTAAGTCTGAAAGGCAGCACCTGGATCAGCTCAGATTGCTCCAGGACAGAGAAACAGGACAGTGTACAACAGCCTGTCTCATGGCAGTAAAAAGCACGTGTTCCAGGTGCTGATAATGCAGACTGACGAGTACTCTCTAACCTGGTGATCCCAAGAATGGGCACCACGGAGTGCCTTTTTAGTGAGGAATTAATTACACTTAAGCAGAAAGTGAAGGTAACTGCTGTATATAAGAGGCCTTGTAGAAAACAGGACCGATGAAGGAGAAAAAAAATGGTTCTTCCAAGGACTGGCTGGGAAAAACACAGCAATGTCACTGGGTTCTACTTTAAGCATATGACAGGGAACTACAACTGGCTTGAGTCTCTTTCCTGCCTCTTAATTGAGACATAAATTACAAATGAAAATAATAATTTCTTATTCCTCCCTACTTCATATATCCATAGCCATGGGTAAGAATTTTTTTTAGGAAAAAAAAGGCATTTTAGATAAATTTGTTCTTTCCTCTTACTGGTCAGCTAATTGAATCTAGAAAAGCAGTCTTATTTTACAGTTTAAGTGTTCTTGAGGAAGGTGTGGTGATGCATTCAGGAGGCAGAAGCAGGTGGAGCTCAGAATTTGAGGGCAGCCTGGTCTACAGAATGAGTTCCAGAACAGCAAGGGCTACACAGAGAAAGCCTGTCTCAAAAAAAGAGAAAGAAAAAAAAAGTGTTCTAGTGAGGGAGTCCCTACCAAAGAGTAGACGCAGCTCCTCCTTTGTCCACACGGGTACACCATGCACTTCATCCATCCCCACCACCTCCTCCTGCTTCAGCCTGGCAAGATCATCACCTGAGTCTATTCTAGAATATCAAATTTAGTGATCCAGTGAACAGTGATATTAGTTTTATAAGATCAGTTATGTATTTGGGAATGTTTCCCATGACATAAGACAATATGTACACGCCAACACACTAACTTTTTTCTTTGGCATGGCTATTCATTGCTGCTGCTGGTGCTGCTGCTGCTGGTGTTGTTGTTGTTTTTGTTTTTGTTGTTGTTGTTGTTTTCCATGTTCCTGGAACTTGCTTGCCTCTCACTACAATCATCCCACTTCATGACAATAAGCTCCTATAGTGCTTTAGTGTCTTCCTTTTTACTTATTTCATTTCAGTTAATTTTCTCAAGTCCTACCTTAGCTCTCAATAGAGTTGAGGGAATGTGTAACTTTCTAATGTTAAAAATAACAAATTGGAAATATAATAACAAACGGATATTTTAAAAAGTAACAGTTTGACCGGCACCCAGTATTGTTTCTGGGGGCTGCCCTTGCCCTGAGGACTCTGCAACAGTGTAGTCTTCCTCTGCACTGTATCTCTCTATAGTACCCACTCTGCTAATCACACAGAACGTATCTCTCGAATTTGTAAATGAAAAATAAATACATATAAGGCTTTAGGGATCACTGAATTAAATTCTTGAATTCCATACATAATAAGCTAGGAACTCATTGAAGCTATATCAATCATCCGAGGACAATCTGTTAGAACTTTCAAAAAGGTTACTTTTGATAGTTGCCAACTCTCTTAATACAGTTGTTACTATTCTTTTACACAATTAACAGCCAAGTCTAGCATTGATTTGTAACCTCTCCTGCTGCACTACCACAGTAATAAGGCAAACATCCTGGGGTCAGAATAAGGAAAGCTACAAAAGTCATTAAAGAAAAAAATATATGCTAAAAGTTATTTCCTATATGAGTAAAGGGACAGTACAGACAAAAAACAGACAGCAGATGTAGTGTTAAAGCTACAGGGAGTGATGACAAGTCCCATCCTCTCACTTGCAAATGTGAATTTTTAGAAGAGCCAGCTTTGACTTACAGTTGTACTGAGAGACCACGTGTCTGGGGTGAGGTTCAGGTGAGACCACATGTCTGGGGGAAGTTTAGGTGAGACCACATGTCTGGGGAGGTGGTTCAGGTGAGACCACATGTCTGCAGGGAGATTCAGATGAACACCCTTGCCTGTGAACAGGGAGAAAGAGCACTTTTTCCTAAGGGAGGTTATGTATATTTAGTGCAACACTTGACACAGAGAATACAACATAGCAAAAGCATTTCAGTGCCCCTTTCCTGCGGTGACAGTCGGGACTCTTTTAGCATATATGCATTTGTGCTTCCGACTCTTATAAGCTCCTCAGATTAATTTTAGTAGCACTCTTGTTTAGTCTAGCCACCAAGTACCCTTATACTATAAACAAACAAAGAATATTTGATAGAGGTGGTCAACTATTATACTCCAGTATGTTTTATATTTTATAGTACCCAATTTTCAGAAGAGCTTAGATGAATGCTAATTACTAATATGTAGTCCTCATAACATTTTGTTTTCTGCATAATCCATGTTCATGCCACTATATCATATAATACATTACTTGGTTTTGTCTCTGTACATCATTGATACCTACAACCAGCCAGTTTCCCCCCCCCATTTATTACTTTTATTATACTTTATGTATAGAATTGCAATTCACATGTTAGCAATATACTAATAGAATAGTTTCATACTTTTACAGATTTTTTTGTTTTTATTGGCTGTGTGTAAGTGTTCTGCCTGCATAGTATATATGTGTAATACATGTAGGAGGTGCCCATGGTGGCCAGGAGAAAGCACTGGATCCTCTAGAAGTAGATTACAGATTTTGTAAGCCACCATGTGCATGCTGGGAACTGAGCCCAGGGGAAATTTTCAGGTTACAAAATCTTGTCTTACAGAACAAATTTCTTTTAAAAATATTTTTTTTTCTAAGTGGGTCAGTGTGACAAATATATTTAGTTGATCAGTCATGTTAGTTTCTATTGCAGTGATGGTCAATGAAATCAAGGAGAAAGACTCACTTGCATAATCAATGCCTTAAAGATACCATACATGTTCGGTTCTTGTAGAACATTCTACTTCTCAATGCACAGAAAGTTGAATTTACTTTTTCTTATTCTGTAATTTTGAAAAATAGTGATGGGCATGTTGCTCAGTGGTAGAGCATTTACCTATAATAGTGAAGGCTCCAAGTGCAGTCCTTAACACAGCCAGAGAGGTAAAAAAAATGACAGTTATTATACATTGATACTCAAAATAAATATACTCAGTAAATATTTAAGTTACATAAACACGTGAATAAACTGCAGCTAATTCCATACCATTATACCATGCATAATAAAGTTGGATTCTGCATCTGTTTATATCAATATTATATTTCCCTGCCTGAAATAAGTAGAAATTATGAAGCTTATGCTAGTTAATCTATTATAATTACATTTTAGGAATCTTCTGGGTTGAATCTATACCATCTAATAAATAAGAAAACCTGAAACTCAAATAGCTCATAGCGGCAGAGCTGCAATTAAAAGTCAAGCATTGCAACAGGATTGCTAGCACTCTGTCACTGCAATAGATAGTTCTTTAAATGTCTGTCTAGTTCCTTGTAGTACAAGCATCAGCAAAGCTTTATGGTTTCTGATGTGCCTTTTCTGGTTCTTCTTCCTGGCAGATGGACCCCCATGAGAACATCTTACTCAGCACTCTTGAGATAAAAAATGAGATGGCCACATCGGAAGCAGTAATGGGACTTGGAGACCCCAGGAGCACAATGCTTGCCTACGATGCCTCCAGCATCCAGTATCGAAAAGCTGGGTTGCCCAGGCACAGTTTTGGCCGAAATGCTCTGGAGCGACATGTGGCACAAAAGAAGAGTCGCCTGAGGAGACGTGCGTCCCAACTGAAAATCACCATCCCCGACTTGACTGATGTGAACGCCATAGATCGGTGGTCCCGCATTTTCTTCCCCGTGGTGTTTTCCTTCTTCAACATTGTCTATTGGCTTTATTATGTGAACTAAACTACAGCCTCCCACGGGAAGCAAAGACTAGATTCCTCCTCAAACAGTTGTACAGCCTGATGTAGGACTTGGAAAACACATCAATCCAGGACAAAAGTGATGTTAAAATACCTTAGTTGCTGGCCTATCCTGTGGTCCATTTCATACCATTTGGGTTGCTTCTACTAAGTAATGGATACACTAAGGTCCTTGTGGTTTTCCAGTTACAATGCAAGTGATTTGTACACATGCTGGCAAGACCAAGTGTGAAGTGTTCCACTTTATAGATTCTAGGAGATGTTAGAAAGCTCAGTAGCATTGGCAGTCAGTTCTCTGAGACACGGCCATTCCCAAGCGCTCTCCATCATTTTCCCTAAGATCTGCCTGCTATTGGAACAGCACTATGCTTATGAAACATTATCTGCAATAATGCAAACATGTAACTTCCAATGGTCAGTGATGTCCGTGCCAGACGATGAAGGTGTCACAGAAAGATGATTCTCAGGGGTCTAATAGATCCACATGCATTCTGAGCACAGTCAAAGCAGAGATACGGGGCAAAGCTTCAAGGAGACTCAGGAAACCAATTCCACTGGTCTGTTTGATTGCCTACAAAGAACCAGCTGCCATGTCTTTCATATAGGCATTAGAGAGAGGCAGACTCCTGAACAGATCACCATAGCAGCCAAAGCTCATGTTTGCCAAAAAGCTATTTCCTAGGAGGTTAAAATAAAAGTTAACAGCACAGGTCAGGGTAAAAAAACAAATCCAAAAATGACTGTGGTGAAGAGAAAGTAAAAAACAAAAACAAAAACAAAAACAAAAACAAAAACAAAAACAAGCATGACCCTTATCAGTGCTATACAGCAACTGGTCTGGACACAGCGCTGACCAGCAAAGAGTAGATAAGAGGGTTTGATGTGCCAACTTCATAAGCTTAGCATACATAAGGAGTATTTTTTTAAAAAAATCATTTATCTCATCAAAAAGTAGCTATCAAATAGAAATGTGAAGAGAATTAAAAGTATTTTGGTAGATTGAGAATCATCCTAATAGTCAACTACAGAGAATAGAGGAGCAGGTCATTTTTCTCAGTATCAGATTGCCCCTACATTGTCTTCCCTATAAGTTTATTTCTGAATCTAATATAGTATTTCAAAAAGAGAATTTGTTCTTTGCCTTGAAGGATTAATCATCATCTCAGCTTTTCTTGCTTTCCAAATTCTTATTTTACACTTAGGAGAGAGGCCTGGTGAGGCTTTGCTGAGACTGCGTCAACTGGGTTTTCTTATGTGCCATGAGGTCCATCTCTGTATTCTTCAAGGCATGTATATGCATCAATGGAATCTGCAGCTCAGTGGGGTTTGGTGATTTAAAGGGTGCTTTCATTGTATATACTGCAATCTACTTAATCGAGCAAAACATGAGAACCAGTGGACAATGGGATTAGGACAAAGTGGTGGTGAGTGCTGTACTTGATGTTACAGCAGCGAAGGTGACTGACAAGCAGGCTGGTGTGATGCATTGTTTTTATCCTGCTTTTCAAATGATGTCATTGTGCATCTTTCCACATTGGGCATACGCATTCATATGCTAGGCACAGAAGAGAATACAATTCTATATTTTATTTTATTTTTTCAATGTAGAGAGGTCCTATTTGGCTTTTACTTATAGAAAATACCGAATTACTAAGTTTTCTATAAATTTGACTCTGATTGACCTTTTCCTCAGATGATGACTTGGCTCTTTCTATGTTTAAAGCAATCAAAAAATTCTGTCATCAGAGTAGTGTCCCCGGTAAATGTATCATCCTGCAGATGACTATTTCCCACACACACCCACACACACACACACACCCACATCTACACCCACACCCACACCCCCACCGACACCTACACCTACACCCTGTGATTAAAACTCTTGGGACATTAAGCACTATTGTGTATTCCAACAATTATGGGGGGGAAAACAAGAAAAAATAGTTTATCATTTATTTTCTAATTTTTCTCAAAAGTGAGTTGGTAGGTTATAGTGTTTTTGTTTTCCCAATCAATGTTGGGGAGTCTGGCTCCTGTGTTTTAATTATGTACTTGAACATGTTTGAGTTACAGGACTACAGATGACCAAGGATCTCTGCATGTGCTTAGAGTAACAATTCTTCAGGTTTCTCCAGGGCTTTCTCCTCCACAATCATTTCTGGGGAATCACAGTAATAAAAGTGCCTATCCCTTGTCACCAGGGGTGAAGTCCAAGTAGAAAACAGCAGGAAGAAGCGTAACAATCAACTCAGGGGCATATCCGTGACATGCCATTTTGAAAAGATTTTTCTAAAGACAATTCAGAGCCTAAAGTCTAGGCTCCCATTTGCAATTTCCATAAAAGCCATAATAATTCCTTGATATTGTCATTTGTGATTATAACAAAACCTTAGATGTCCAGGGACGTCAGCTACACAATTTAGATCAAAATGGAGGGAGGCAGCCACACAGAGCGGGCTTCATATGCTTATGACTAGGAAATCCATCTCTGCTCTAATGAGTGCAGAGAAAAGATGGGACCTTGGAACCAATGCCCCCGAGTGAAACCATATGTTGGCATTCAATAACCATGTAGGTCAGAAATGCTGATTCATCCTGTCCAGGAATAGCGGTCCATGTAGAATTTATTTTTAAGCTACATATTTAGTTGAATTAGAATGTGGGAAAGGGTGCTACATCTGATGAATCTGGGAAAACCAATTAGTTTGTTACCCAGTAATAAAACTAAAGGACCACCAAGGTGTGTTTTGGCAATCTCGAAATGGTATTACTCTCAGTTTATACATATGTATAGTTTTTTTCTTTTGATTATACAATAGCCAGATAGCCAGCAATTAAGGTGTTTTTTTTTCATTCTTGAGAAATTAGTAGACAAATTCTGACTCTCAAATGCACAGTCTAAACAAAATCTCTGATCTCAATCTGTATATATATATATTGTACATGACTGCTTGTAGGTATGAAATGCACTTCCGAATTGAAATCTCATGCAGCATACCCATGTGTTTGCATAGGAATGTTACAATTATTTCTACTGCAATTAAACAACAGGGGATAGGACTCAAACAGTGTCATTTAGTCCTTCTGTCTCTTCATTTCAACAAGAGCAGTGCTAAGTAAAATAATAAGATAATAACAATGATAATAATAATGTTTTTTAAACCAAAAGACACTACATTCTAGCATTAGGACCACACACAGAAATGATCTTTCCGCTTACAAAAGCACAACACATCACAAAAGCGCAGTGGAATACCTAATGGAGAAATACATCACAGTTATTTTAAGCAAGACCTGCTTTAAATTGACAACTATGACCACTTCCATTTTCTGTAGGACACTGTGTTTTGGTATAATGGCTAACTTCATGTTCAAAAATAAAAACTGAAAGTGTCAACAGACAGGTCTTACAGCAGCATATCTACATGTGTATATGTGTATATAGAGATTCATGTAAACACACAGGCATACGTATGCATTCATATGTCAGAAACAAAAGGAACAAGCTAATGAGTTGTTTCCTTCATTGAGCCTGTATATGAGTAATTTTTTTCTTAATTTGGCAACCGACAGTCACCATCCCGAAATAAGTAATACAGGGTACTGAGTATCTCTCTCAGCAAACCAATGCCTCCAGTTCCTAAGAACATTGCACAGTTTGACACTCCAATAGTACTGTACTCAGAGTAACAGCTCTTAGCTAGTGTCCCATTGCTTGTCAAATGTCCATTTGCTCTCTTTTTAAGGACACAGATAACATTGTCCATTGGTGATTTAAAAAATTTTTAAAATAATTAAGAAAATGGAAAAAAATTCCTCAGGGGAGGACCAAAATTAAAAAAAAAAAACACTACCCCTCACCATGTTGGTTAGGGAAAATTACAACTGTAGCTCTCATGCCATTATGCTAAGTGTACAGAGTCTGTTATGTAAGCAACCATAACTTTCACTGAGCGTGTGTAAATATTTAAACAGATTTCTTAAATATTTTTAACTTCTAATTTGTATTTTATGGTAAGGCAATGTACTAATTCTGTTTATGGCTTACATTGACGTGTTACATTATGTACATAATTACAGATGCTGTAAATTAATAGTCAATAGATACAAATAATTGCTTAGGGTTTTTGTCTTAATTTTGTCTATTTATTTTTTACTAAGTATGTTTACTGGAGTGCCCCAGCAGAGTAATTTAAACACCCTTTTGCATAAATGATTTGGGAATCCCAGACAGAAGGGTTTCTATTGCTGTTTCTCACATAAAGGTATGAATATGTATAACACACAACACACACACACACACACACACACACACACACACACACACACACACACCATCTTCTACTCCTAGTTTTTCACTCCCATTTTCTCACTTTCAGTGAGAAATATAGCATTGTTTTGGCATCATACTAACAACCAAGAGATGCTGTAGAAATGGCAAATGGAAAAAAGGAGACATGGTTAGGGTTAACTTAATAGTTTTTCTATGCTAGATAAAAGAAGCCAAAGTTTGCAAACTGTAGCTATTCCCCAAAACTAGAGGTTTATAGCAGCACTGAAGATAACAAAAGGTTTATTCATACCAGCTCCAGAAATTTGTTACATACAATGCATGCTAGAAGAAGTTTTTTTTTAAAGTATATAGTAGCATTTTGTCTTTAGATAGTATTATTCCTTTCAACCAAAGACTCCAGAATTATTTTTCAAAAGGATAGAAAAAAAAAAGAATGAAGAAAAGATATGGAAAAAAAGGACACTGCTTCACACCAAAGTTTAAATAATTTTTCCAAATGCAGTAGGAAGATGGTTTTAAAAATTAGAAAGGAGTCAATAGAGAGCAAATTCAGATGCTGCCCTGAGCAAATTATTGTTTGTTTGTGTGTTTGTTTGTTTTTTTTTAAGTTGGAAAAAAAAACCTGTACCCTTAAGTAGCTTCAGTTTTTGGAAATTCATTGAGAACATTTCTCTAGATATGTGCCAAGATTTTGACATCAATTTTTAATTTTATTTAAGAAGTAATTTTTGATAAACATCCAAAACTATGAAAAACTAAAGTTTATTTTGAGTTATAAAGCAAATGCCACTCCCTGTCACACCACCGTACATCTGATGACACATCTCTGTCATTGCCCTGTTTGGATCAAGTCAACATTTCCATCAGCTTGTATTCTTTTCCATTTCATGTTTTGGCTCAGTGACTAAGAGTCCAGTCACATTCATTTTGAACACAAGTCACTCCAAGCTGCCTATAATTTAAATTCCACGCCGCTTAACACTTTTTCTTTGCATGGGTGTTTAAATAGTTCTGTTATGGAATTGTCCCTGCATAGTTCTGAACTGTCCTTTTATGAAAAGCGATGTTCTAGTTTCTTCACGATGTAGTGATTATCAGCCTTACGATGACCTTGTAGCCTTTCTGAAAACACACATCATGCGCACTCCCCAACAGCTAGAAAATGCAGAGCACTAGCGGGATTCATTGCATCGTTTTTTTCACATCTTTCTAAAAGCCGGACTTCTAAAATCTCTGGGATACATGCGGTAGTAAAAATCAAAAGAGGATTATCAATGAATAGCACATAAGAATTATTTTCATGAATTTCAACTTATTGCAGCCAGTTTCAGCATGTAAATATATAACAATGTTGGCTAGTGTGTAATTCTTGAGCTAAGTAATATAAATAAAAGTTAAAAGTTCTACGTGTGGTTTTCTTTTGCATAAATGTCCACGTGCTTGGCATATATTATTAACAATTTTGTGAGAAACATGGGATTTTAGAAGCTCAGAACCCACTGCCTTGAAGACTTCAACTTGGGTTCTTATGCGACGCCTAAAACAATGTTCTGCACACACACACACACACACACACACACACACACACACACACACTGCACTAACTCTCAGTTTTCTTGTCTGTAAACTTGAGGCATACATTTACCTTACTCTAAGGAATTGTAAAGATGAGATGACAGCACTCCTAACACAGTACAAGTTACAGTAAGTGGTCTATAAATGATATATGCTCCTTTTTAAAAAATTAATTATAACCCTTTTACATTCAGCATATATTTCACAGACGTTTGTTCCACCTCTAAAATGTCTTAGCAGTTATTGTGTTCCATCAGTTTAGCTATAAATATTGTATGTTAGAAATAACCAATTAAGAACTGGATGGTCTTTCTTCATGAAAACGGGATAAACATAAGACTTTATTTATGTAATCTTCAACATGTATCTGAAGTTGAATAATTAGATAGGATCTGTGGATCTTTAATATAATCTTAGTAGAGAACTGAACACGTGTTCAACAAAAATAACTACCTTGCTTATGTGTTTAGAAGTCCACCTTGGACTCACTCCCAAATTATCACAAATGATTTCTATGTCCTCACTAAAATGGCATGAGCAGGCTTATCTGGTGTTTACTTACTTGGTCACTTTTCAAGAAACATTTGCGTCAAGCCTATCCACAGGGCTTTCTGACATGGGGAAAGCAGAGGTGAACATTCATGACCTCTGACCACCATACACAGCTGAACTTCTTAGATACAACATATACTTTAGTGACAAACCCGGTATCCTTCACCCTTAGTTATTTTGAAATTCCAAACATTATTTTTGTGGAAGATGTCAGCACACAGTTATTGAGGAAAGTCACAGGTTTAAAGTCATCATGGATCTCAAAGAGTAAGTGCTATGGAAAATATACATTTATAGGATTCATGAGGGCTCTGCTCTTCATGCCTATATTACAAATTAGCATCTAGGCACATGAAAAACAATTGCACTGGATAGCTTGTGTGTGTAGGTCTGTGTGTGCATACATGTGTGCTTGTGTACGTGTGCTTGTGTGTATGTGTTTCACATTTTGATAAGAAATGATAAAGCTGCCAAGGTAATCTCAGAAATATTGTCTTCTATTTCAGAAGGATTGAGGTATATAAAGATATCTTTTAAAATAAAATGGGACAGTTTTTCAAAGATTAAGAAGAAAAACAATAGGTTACCTGTCAATTAAAAACTTAAACTCAGTGCACTGATTATGACCTGGGGAAATGGTGCAACACAGAACAGATGGCACAGTGACACATAGAAGGCCAGGTTCAGGACCCTGCCGAGGGAACTCTGCTAAAGCAGCTACTTCATCGCTAAAGTGAGAGGCCAGTGACAACAGCCAAAAATCAGAATAATCTATGTCAACCAAGAAATTTACCCTTGTCTGTGCAGCTTCACTTAAGAAATAAGACTCGCTGCCATGTTCCTAGTTGGAACCCACTTAGTCTGTGGTCAGTCCAGAGCCGGAAATGATATGGAAATCCGGAGGATGGATTTGATATGAGAATTTAACATTCCCTGAAGGAGGCATAACCTGTACTCCTATATCTGGAAGACATACTATATCAGAGGAGTACCACTCAACCACTTTGAAGGATTGCATTCTCCTGTTGCTAGGTTAATGTTAGACTGCAAGAAACCCAACCCTCACATCAGCACCCTACTGTAGAAATGATTTTCTCCATTGTATCTACTCATGGGATGCTCAGAAAGACTCATGTGCTCAAGTGGGAACAGTGAGATTCTATAACTGCAGTGCTCAAGCTGAGTTGAAGAATAACATCTTAAGACCTCCAGGGGTATACATAAACAAGTTTCCATGCCTCTGTAACTGTGACAGTACCAATCTTCTCCCCTTTCATATGGGCTGGCATCTCTCAAATTTAAGAAAATTTGTTCTAGAATTGTGTGTGTGTGTGTGTGTGTGTGTGTGTGTGTGTGTGTGTGTGTGTACAGTCAAAGAAAACTGCAAAGTTTTCACTATGTGAACAGTCCTGTGTACAGTCTTGCAGAAGGCCTATATTTCTCCAGCCTGTCATCTGGATAAGAATTCTTTGACCCCCCCACACCAATTTCCAGATCTAGCCATCATTGATGTAGACTTAACTGAGAAATAGGCAAAGTCTCAGGTGAGACAGAGGTTGTTAAAATCCAAGGAATTGTTGGGAATACAGTGGAAAGAAATGCCGGGCAGAAGTGCAGAGTTGAAGGGCACTCTGAATCCATCTACGGTTTGAGGGTGCCAGTGATGGACATGAGGACAGAAATCAAGTGGATAACAGAAGCTACTGACCAAACCCCACTCCCCTCATACACACCCAGTGACCACAACTGGAGTGAGTACCTAATCAAAATTTTATCTGTGGTCTGGGTTGAGCGCACATATGAGTTTAAATCCTCAACACACACACACACACACACACACACACACACACACACACACGGCTCATTTGCAAGGAGGTGGACATCTGTGAGCTCACTGGCCAGCCAGTAAGCCGAACTTGCCTATTTCTCAGTTAAGTCTACATCAATGATGGATAGATCTGGAAATTGGTGCAGGGGGTCAAGGAATTCTTAGGCAGGTGACGGGATGGAGAAATATAGGCCCGTATTCAGTCAAAGATTCTGTCTTAAACAAACCAAAAACTAAGTCAAAAGCAATAAAAGAAAAAGACTTGTGTGTTCCTTTTCTGGGCTCCACATGAGCACAACTGTATATGCACAACTGTGTAGGAACCAGGCCCGACTGGGCTGCCTGCCTGTCTTGCTGTTTCATGTCCTGTTTCTAGCAGCTTCCATGTCTGTGTTTATGTTGGTTAACTTGTCTCTGAGAACGCGCCCCTTTTCCTCCTGTGTGCAATCACCTCTTGAGGGATTTCACCTGGGAGGAGGATTCCTGTTTTGCTGCCTATAAGAAGGCTCTTTGGAACTCTGGGAATAATAAACCGCTGCCGCGGCTGCTGCTGTAGCCGCTGCTCTCTTAGCACGAAGGACCCGCTGTGTTTGTGTGTGTGTGTGCGTGTGCGTGAGTTAAGTCTGCAGTCCCTCGCCCTGGACTCGGTACCGCGGTGGCAGCGCGGGTGCCACAAGTGGAGGTCCCACCGAGCTCAGCGAAGGAATGGAGGAAGCTGACGGATCGCCCAGGGAAGCTGGCCAGCGCCTCAGGAAGGTAGGAAATGGGCGTGTTGGAAATAGGTGCCACAGGTTCTTCCACGGTTTTGGTGGGCTAGTGATTAAGGCACCGGGAAAATAGGTGCCGCAGGTTCATCCACGGTTCTTGTGGGCTGGTGATTAAGGCACCGGGAAAATAGGTGCCGCAGGTTCATCCACGGTTCTTGTGGGCTGGTGATTAAGGCACCGGGAAAATAGGTGCCACAGGTTCGTCCACGGTTCTGGTGGGCTGGTGATTAAGGCGCCGGGAAAATAGGTGCCACAGGTTCGTCCACGGTTCTGGTGGGCTGGTGATTAAGGCGCCAGAGAAACAGGTGCCGCAGGTTCGTCCACGGTTCTGGTAGGCTAGTGATTAAGGCGCCAGAGAAACAGGTGCCGCAGGTTCGTCCACGGTTCTGGTGGGCTAGTGATTAAGGCACCGGGATTAAGTATGAGAGTGTTAAATTGGGTGCCATAGGTTCATCCACAGTTCTGGTGGATCAAGTAGTGAGATTGTTAGAGGATTAAGGCACCATGATTAAGCATGCGAGTGTTAAAAATTTTATAAAAATAATAGAATTGAGTAGTCCTTGGTTTAGGGTAGCGGGAGAGCTAAATATACAAGATTGGGATCAGGTGAAAGCTGATCTCCAGAGGACTTTACGAAATGAAGGGCCCAACAGTGTTCCTATTGCTACCTTTTCGTTATGGCGTCTTGTTAGAGATGCGTTTAGGCGCGAGGATGAGACAACAAGAGAGCAGCTAGGAAGTTTGGAACTTGCCCTAAATGAAGTGCAGGAGGAGCAATCTTTAAAATCTTTGGCCCCGTCTGAGATTGTCTCTGAAATATCTTCTTCTAATTCTGAGGAGGAAGAGGCAACTTTAACCTCTGAGATACGGCCCCTAAAGAAGAAGTTGAAGGAGTGTAAGATTAAAGGAAAAGAAACTAGAGGAGAGCGGCCCCCAGTTTATAACCCAGATTATCGAAGTCAATTGTCTTTGGCAAAGCCTTCTGCTCCCCCTCGGGGGGTAGTCTCTCCAGTAGTCAGTGTGCCTCACCCAACTAACCCAATACAGAGACAGCATCAAAGCCCTCCAGTTTAAAGACATAAAACAGCTTAAGGAGGCAGTTATGGCCTATGATCCACATGCCCCTTTTATGACTGCCATTTTTTAGTCCTTCACAGGACAATTCTTAACACCTAGTGATTGGCAACAAATGTGTAGAGCAGTCCTCAGTGGGGGTGATTATTTGCTTTGGTGCAGTGATTATCAAGAACAGTGTATTCAGACCGCCGCACATAATGCAGCAGCTGGGGTTCCACAGAGAAACGTGGATATGCTAGCAGGCATGGGTTTGTATACTGAACTTAGTGCCCAGATGCAAAATGACCCAGCTGTGTATGCGCAGATTGCAACTTGCGCCATGAGGGCTTGGAAGTCCTTGCCTAATAACCGGGCAGGAGAACAGCTGTCTAATGTGGTCCAGGGGTCCTCGGAGCCCTTCCAGGAATTTGTTGATCGCCTTATGCAATTGGCAGGAAGGATTTTTGGAGATGTGGAAGGAGCCATGCTTATTATCAAGCAATTGGCCTTTGAAAATGCTAATAAGTATTGTCAGGAAGCCCTTTGGCCTTATAAATACAAAAGTGTGAATGACTATCTGAAAATTTGCCAAAGTATAGATACTACTAACATAGTGGGACAAATATTAGCTTCTGCTGTTCAGGGACGGTCAACTTCTGGGGTAGTCTGGCTGAAAACATGTTTCAGATGTGGCCAGATAGGACACTTTAAGAGAGAATGTACTCGAAGGGAGACTGGACAAGTTCGAGATAGAGTTGATCATACTAAGCCAGGTTTGTGTCCTTGTTGCCAATGAGGGCATCACTGGGGGAATGAGGGCCACTCTAAGACAAATAGGCAAGGGAGGCCATTGCAGGGAAACGGGCTCCAGCATCAGCTCCGGGCCCCATCAAGACAGGTGTGCAGAGCATTGTAGACACCTGCCCTTCAAATGATTCAACCTGTGCATTTTATCCTCCAAAGAAACCCATTTTTATCCGAGATCTCACCCAGGGGACAGCAGACAGTGCAGGATTGGCCCTCTGTACCTCCACTGGAGTCATATTAACACCTCAGATGGGCCCCCAGGCCATTGGGACAGGAATTTTTGGTTCATTACCTGATGGCTCATTGGGACTGTTGCTGGGTCGAAGTAGTGCCCTTATGAGAGGTCTTAAAGTTATTCCTGGAGTCATTGATGCTGATACAAGGGGAGAAATAAAAATTATGGTGGAAACTACTAAGGGTATTCTGGTGATTCCCCAAGGAGCCCATATAGCTCAAATCCTAACAACCAACCCATGTTTAAAGTAAAAGAGAGATGAGGGAGGGATCGGCCAGTGGCTTATTGGAGTGCAACCCTTAATGACCGCCCTGTGCTTACACTGAAAATTGATAGCAGAGACTTTAAAGGCCTACTGGACACGGGAGCAGACATCTCTGTCCTTTCTCTCTCCTATTGGCCTACGGCCTGGCCACTGCAACAAACAAATACCCAATTGCAAGGAGTGGGAACAGCCAACACTCCTTTTCGCAGTACTAAGATGTTGACTTGGAAGGATGAGGAGGGACATCAGGGAATATTTCAGCCACATGTCCTCCCTCATATTCCTATTAATTTATGGGGAAGGGATATACTGGAAGGAATGGGGGCTGTATTGACCACACAGCCAGTACAAAGATTGTTAAATCAACAAGGATTTTGTCCAGGACAAGGTTTAGGCAAAAACCTACAGGGCAATAACTGTCCTGTTTCAGACGAAGAAATAACTCTCCGCCATCCTTCTGATAAACAGGGGCTAGGGTATTTTCCATAGGGGCCACTGTTGAACAGCCTCCAATTCCCGCTATTCCTATTAACTGGAAAAATGATACCCCAATTTGGATTGAACAATGGCCCCTGTCTAAAGAGAAATTGGAGGCTGCCAATATGCTTGTACAAGAGCAGCTCACTCTAGGTCATATTATATATTCTACATCCCCTTGTAACACACCTATTTTTGTTATCAAAAAGAAATCAGGAAAATGGAGATTGTTACAGAACCTTAGAGCTGTCAATGCTACGATGGTAGTTATGGGGGCCACTCAACCTGGCCTCCCTGTTCCAGTAGCCATTCCTAAGCATTGGCATATGATTGTAATTGACTTGAAAGATTGTTTCTTTACTATTCCCCTACATCCCAATGATTCACAATGGTTTGCCTTTAGTGTTCCCTCTGTTAATTTGTGAGAACCTTATAAAAGATATCAATGGGTAGTATTGCCTCAGGGTACGGCTAATAGTCCCATCAAAGATCAAGCCACCCAAGTAGTTAAAGACTGTCCATCTTGTGCAGAGTTCCTTTCAATTCTGCAAACTTGGGTCAATCCTAAAGGGCTCCTGCCGAATCATATTTGGCAAATGGATGTAACTCACTTTCCCAGCTTTGGTAAATTACAATATGTTCATGTGTCTATAGACACATACTCAGGTTTACGTTTTGCTTCAGCTTACTCAGGGGAAAAGATACGAAACGTTAAGGAACATCTGCTCTTGGCTTTCGCCTCTATGGGCACTCCCAAGCAAATAAAAACTGATAATGGCCCTGCATATATTAGTGCTGGTCTTGCCAAGTTTCTAGATGACTATGAGATCATTCATAAAACTGGGATCCCATATAATCCCCAGGGACAAGCATTGGTAGAACGTGCACATTGCACCATTAAGGCTTCTCTTGCTAAAATAAAGAAGGGGGAGTATGGAGGAAAATACTCCCCGCATTCTCAATTAGCATATATTTTGTATATTCTCAATTTTTTAACTGTGGACGATTCAGGCTTATCTGCTGCGGATAGACATTGGAGACCTCCCAAGTCACATAAAGGACTGGTTAAGTGGAAAGATCTTTCCACTGGTCAGTGGAAGGGTCTGGACCCCATACTGGTGTGGGCCCGAGGGTCTGCTTGTGTCTTTTCACAGGACAATGAAGTACCAATCTGGGTTGCTGGGTGTTATGTGCGTCCTGTTGTTCCACAACAGTCAGCCCAGCCTACAGGGGACTGTTTGGGCTCTGGTGAAGAGCGCCCCCCCCCCAATCCTGATGCCAGTATGGTTATATTTGAGTAATTGCAGCCTGGGCATGGCTGCTATGCCTGAGGATCTGGAAAGGAGTAAAAATATAAGTTCAGCTATCTGTGCTGTATCACCTTTCCTTGTTGTTGTTACTAATGACTCCCTTGAGGGGGAAACTTTAAAGTGTTCCCTGCAGGTTTGCTATTTAAGGAGTTGCTGGAATAATGAGAAGACTGCAGTCGTGACACGGGGACACCTGCAGTGGTTCCCTTTCCTGTGGCACATGACTGCTGGCAAGGCCTGGTGATCTATCAGGAAAGGAGAGATTTCGGAAGTACTGCTGCTGTTACTGTCACCATTGCTGTGGCAGCTACTGCCGCCACTGCTGCTGTGGGCATTGCCATTTCTCAGTCTGTTAACTACTGTGCACATAATGGATAAACTCTCAGGAGAGGTGGCCAGTGTGTTGGTTACTCAGAATTCTCTAAATTCTATAATACAATTGGCTATCTAAAATCTTAATCAGAGAAGCCTTCTTACAGGAGACTAGAGTTCTACCCATTATGGAGGATGCCTTCATAAAGGGCCTACAGATGTGGGAAGCTTGATAAGAAGCTGAAGTGATGGTATTGTGCTAGGCATCCTGCTATGTGGCTTAGGAGGTTTTCTGTTCTGGAGCCTCTGCCGCATAAGAACGCAACAGGCATTTCAACAGTTCCATGCCAAACACAACCTCATGCCTTTGGCAGGGGATAACCCCACTACCCTGACTTGGCTGAGCCTTGATAAATGAGTATCCAATAACCATGGTAAGACCGTGGAGGTACCTATCGACCTAAGACAGGAGAGTTTTGAAGTACAAAGCCTTTCCAATGACAGGTAAGATAGGAAACCAATGTCCTGGCAACCTAAGACAGGAGAGCTCATTTGTATTTTATATAAAGGGGAGACCTGTAGGAACCAGGCCTGACTGGACTGCCTGCTTGTCTTGCTGTTTAATGTCCTGTTTCTAGCAGCTTCCATGTCTGTGTTTATCTTGGTTAGCTAGTCATGTTTACTGCTCTGAGAAAACGCCCCTTCCTTCCTCGAGACTTTTCCTCCTGTGTGCGATCACCTCTTGAGGAATTTCACCTGGGAGGAGGATTCCTGTTTTGCTGCCTATAAGAAGGCTCTTTGGAACTCTGGGAATAATAAACCACTGCCGCGGCTGCTGCTGTGGCTGCTGCTCTCTTAGCACGAAGGACCCTCTGTGTTTGTGTGTGTGTGTGTGTGTGTGTGTGTGTGTGTGTGTGTGTGTGTATGAGTTAAATCCGCAGTCCCTTGCCCTGGTACCGCAGTGGCGCAGACAACTGCAGTCATATATACATATTACACACACAAACTCACACATACAAATACACACACATACATACATATACATTTACACACTCCAAAATTTTCTAAAATGAAAAAAAAAAGTGAGCAGGAAGCAACTAAATATGGAGACGTTTGGTCCTGACTACAATAAGACTACTGTTGATAGAACAGATTGAAAATCAATTTGTAGTAGTGAGCTGAAGGGTCTGGTCCCAACCTTTATGCTCTAGGAGAATACGAAGGAGAGAGGAAGAAAACCAGGAAGATGAAAATGGAGAAAGGAAAGATGAAGTTTGGAAATGGGTCCAGGCCCTGATACTCCCAACCCTGCAGCATGTGCCAGATTATGATCACACAATAGATTGCGGCAGGAACTAGTGTGCCACACAGAACATAATAGAGCCACAGCTTGCACTGTATGCCCAACTTGCTGACTGCTAACCTCAGGCACTCAGCCCCCTTTGCTTTGCTGCTACACACCTCACTGCAGCTTCAGTGTAGCTTTGGGGCCTTGGAGTTCTTTCAGAGGGAAGTCAGAACAAGGCCACATTTATAAATGAAAGAGTTGAAGGAAAGTTTCCTTCCCAAACTTCCTTTATATCTGTGGTGACGGAGCACACATGTGGGATTCAGAGGACAGCTTTGGAAAGTCAGCTGTCTCTTTAAAGTACTTTATAGAACCAGGCTCATGCAGCAAACTCCTTTACTCCCTGAGCCATTTCTTCTGCCCTAGTTTTGTATTATTTTCTCCATATCTTGAAAAGCCATGAACTTCCAGATTCTGAAGTCTAGATACTTTGGTTGCCATCCCCAATTTACTGAAGAGGAGAGGAGCGTTTAAATAGCACAAACGAGTACCTTAAATGTATCAGGTATAGAATTTGAAAGCCCAGCTTTCTCCCTCTAAATAGGCTTCTATTTTCTCAGCCCTCATTAAAACCAACTTTCAGACAGCCAATGTGATGTGAACAGTGTCTTGACTTCCAGAGGTGATGGACTTCATACTGTGAGCTAATGCAAATCTTTGCAGTTCTTGTTCCAAGAGGGGAAGAGAAAGGAAGAACCAGAAGAGAATAGGAGGGGGTGGGATAGGGAAATGGTAAGGAAGGAAGGAAATGGGAAGGGAAGAGGAAGAGGCAAGGCAAGGGGGAAGAGCTGGGCATGATGGTGCAGGACTTCAGTCCCAGCACTCAGGGAGGCAGAGGTAGGTGAATATCTGTGATTTCAGGACAGTCATGGCTACTCAGAGAAACCCTGTCTCAAAAAAACAAAAACAAAACCAGAAAGACCAACCATGAAGAAAGCAGAAATGTGCTCAACGCTGGCAACCTTCAGAAGTGGTTTGCCAAGTCTTTATTTATTCATTTTGATTCTTCATTTCACTTGCCAGGAATTCATTTGAACACTTCAAGAATCTTACGAAACATATAAAATGAAACTATTGATGCATACAAAGTACAAAATGATTAATAAGTAAAAAAAAACTTTTAAAACGTTTACGAAGTCTCTGCTAAAATTAAACGATGGGGGCTTATGCATGTGTGAAGTGAGCTTTTCTGTATCCAGGCCTGGCAGACAGTAAGAAGCTGGCATCTGGCTTTGCCTTCTCTCCTAGGAGCAGTGTGGAGCACCTTGGATGGCCTCTTTAAGACCCAAGGTTCAGAGTGGGCAAGGATATGCAAATGCCTGTAGAACTTTCTCACAGTGAACCAAGAGCCTGTTTTCTGGGACCTACTGTCTCCCTTCCCAGCTGTATTTGGCTTCTCAAGAGAACACAAGCAGCAGGCCATGTGTTTGTACTTAGAGATACTGGGTGTGAGAAATTTCCTCATGTGATTATGGAAAGACATGTTTAAAATGTTTTGTGTAGGCTGTGGCTCAGAGCAATGGTCAATATTTTGGTCCAGATTCAAAGACCGTCTGCTGGTAGTGTCTTCTGATTCAGAGGGTGCTCAGTCTTGGGATCTTCAATTGATTGATGGTAATGACAATAATATGGGAATAATATGTGTGTATGTAAAATATGTATGTAAAACTGATTTTTGAGAATTTATACATTAGTACTGTATTTACATCATTTCCACCATTCCTTTTCTCAAAGCTCCTTTAGTGTTTGCCCCAACTCAATTCAAATTTGTAACTTCTTTAGTAGTATGTGTATGTGTGTGTGTGTGTGTGTGTGTGTGTGTGTGTGTGTGTGTGTGTATCCTAAAGAGTCTCTTTAATATTGCTTGTATGTAAATGTATTTGGGTTTAAGAATTTGGGATTAAATAACCTATGTAGGAGCTCATCCATGAAGAAAACTGATCCTCTCTCTCAGCAGTCAGATTGCTATATCTCTTCATGTAGGAATGGGAACCTTATGAAATTAACCCCATCCAAATTGTCCACTAGTGTTGTCATTATGCAGGTCTTATTTAGTAAACCATATTATTCGGACTCTTTGGTACTAAAGATGCTATCTAGTGGCAGGTATCCTGGTCCTCTACCTCTTTCAGCCTTTCTACTCCTTCTGAAAGTTTCCCTGAGCCTTATGTCTGAAGGTTGTATTGCAGATGGATCAGTTGGGACTGGACACCCCATGGTCACCTATTCTCTGAATTTTCATCAATTGTAAATCTCTGTAACGGTCTCCATTTCTATTGCAAAAATAAGCTTTATGATGAGATGTGAGAGCTGCACTTATTTGTCTTTGTATATAAAGATGGGCATTTAAAAATACAAATAGACATAATATTGATTTAGGACAAAGGGAGTAGGCAGTTCTTGTGTGAATCTTTGGCCCCTCTAGCCTTGGAGAGTTGGCTTGCTTTCCAGGACCAGGCATGATTTCCCTCCTATTGAGTGTGCCATAGGCCCAAATAGACAGCTCTTGGTTGCCCCCCAACTTTTCTCCCTTAGGTCCTATGCAAATTGCTGATGGAGAAAAGTTATCAGCAGTCCTAGCTAGCAGTAAAGCCAACAAGCCATAGAAATCACTGGCCCTGAAAGGTATCTTTAGTGTTGATACAATGGCACTTCTATCTGCCCCTGAGTACATTCCTTAGTTCCGTGCAGTTCTTGGTTTAGAATTGTGGTCTCCAGAGCTTCCCCCTTCAGTAGCATAGACGATTCTACTGCACTCATCCTTGTTAAGGTCAGGCTTAGGCAGCCATGCTAGAGAGAATTCATGTGTGCATCTCCTTTGCTTTGTTTAGGAGACTCCATCTCACAATGAACTCCCTTTCCCCCAACTAGATACATTGTGATGTTTCGGGATTGGTTTGTTGCTCCTTGGGAGGGCTGCTTCCTCCTTTCTGTCCTTGAACTCCAGCTCCCTGCTGATTGAGTTTCAGTCAGTTCTCCAAAGGCAGTATTTATACTCAGGTCTCTATTTGTTCTTCCTGAACAAATATGGTTACCTGGACAACAAGAACCAGGAAGCCAAAGACTCCCTGGAAAGCAAGTGATTTTTTTTTTTTTTTTTTTTTTTGTACAAGCAGGCTAGCACCTGTTTTCAAATCTGATCTCAATCTCTGGTAAGCATAGACCTGGCCTCAGGAACATCTGTACAAGGGTGAACCACACTCAAGCTCACTTCTGTTATGCAAAGAGTAGTGATTTCTCTCCGTATATATATTTTTTTGGCAAAACCCTGGAGAGCATGTCATTTGATGAAGCTCTCCTGATTCCAAACTCTGACTTATTCCTAATATCCTCCTTAGCACAGAACAAATGTGTCATAAACCTTTTATAAGTAACTGAAATTTTTTCAGATGTTCTGCAGAATGCACGGTGACCTGGATATTTATCAGAGGACACTTTGATCATAGAAGCAAATTTGGCAGCTCTGCATTTTCCTGTAGCTTTACTAATTACTTCTTTTCAGAGTCCTTTGTTGGGTTTTAGTCTTCTCTGAACTTTTCATGTTAAAGGGCATTAAATTATATCTTAACTGTATAATGTTCTTCTAGAATCTAAGCAACTTTTACCTTATATTTAAGTTGAATGCACATCACAAACATAAAATATCCAAAACTGATTTTTTTCTCCCTAATTTGTGAGCATTTCATTTGCTATTGTTAGGAGCTCTATATTTTCTTTTTATATAGTAATTTTATTCATTTCTTGAGAATTTCATATACACATACACACAATGTGTTTTGATCACTTTTCTCTCTTCTATTCTTCCCTCAGCTGCTCTGAGTTTCATCACCACCTGCTCACCCACTTTCAAATTTTACCTTATTGTTGTTTTTGTTCCTTATAATCCATGGAGTTCAAGTTGGATACCCAAATACTCATGGGTGTGGGGTCAACATCACTATAGAAAACTGACTTTCCCTCGTTCAGAAGACACCACTTATCAAAACTCCTTAGTTTGGTATAGGATGCCATGATACTGACCTCTGTGCCATGAGAAAATGTTGACTGGCTTGACCTTGTGCAGGTCTTGTGCCGTCTGCCAGCGCTGCTGTGTGCTCATGAGGGCAATGATGTTCTCATGTCCAAAAGATGTCATTCTGTGCCAGTGCTCCAGGACCTCTGCCTCTTACAATCTTACCTACTTCTTCTTCTACCATAAGCCCTGAGCCTTAGAAAAGGTCAGTAATATAGATATAGCATTTGTGGCTAAGAACTACACAGGAAATTTTTTTCTTTTGCTCTGCAGCACCAGTTGTGAGTTACTGCATTAACCAGCATCCATTACACAATTAAACTTCTCAGATGAGTTGAGTAAGCTGCACTAATCTGTGGGTATAGAGAATGTGAAAGCACAACATAGTTAAAAGAATGATAAGTGCTGAACAATGCCCCGGGGATCTGTAAGGGAGGGCTCCAGGACAAAAAGGCAGAGGGCCTTTTGCCTCAGTGCATTTTGTTCCCTGGATTTTTCTTTGATGTTATTTCATGTCTCCCTTGACAAGTATTTGCATTCAATTTATAAGACGTGTTTATTCTCGTTTGATGCTGGAACATAGCTATAGAACTCAATCTGGTGAAAAGATGCTGAATGCTCTCCTCAGTCTACCCCGAATCCGACTCTGGCCTTCTGCCTTGCTTTCATGCTTTCCCAGATATAATCTGTGGTGCATGCCAGGCAACTGTGTTTAAATTGGTCTGTTCTAAGAAAGTTCTGGAAAACTTTCTGTTGATATTTAGTATGTGCGTACTAGTGTTTACTTACATGTTTTTATGATCATATTCTTCTGAACTCAAACAACCTTCCTTGGATGATTGCTTTCTTTGTTACATTAGTATATTAGAAAACACTTTGAAACTGAAGTAAAGTTGTCTACGGCATTAGACTGTAGTTCAGTATATTCTTTAAGGTCCACCAATCCCAGGTTTCACAGACACAGATATGCATTGGTTGATGAAAGTTAAAAAGAAACTAAAATTTAGATTTAGATTGCAGTTCAATATTATGGCAATTTTAGGCCCACTGTTGGGAACTGTGCGCTCCCCATCATGGGTTCTTGGCCAGATTTATGGTATCAGGCACGTGTTTTCTCCTTTGTAATGGGCATTAAATCCCATCAGAACATAGTTGGTTGCCCATATAATATTCATGCCACTAGTTATTCATCCAAGGACATATCTTTCCACTCTAGGACTTACAGCTAAATACGTTATTGATATATAGACACATTAGTTTTTTTTTTTTCGTTCCCTACGTAACATCTAAACTTTTAGAACAATAGAGTCTATCACTTAAACATGTATAATATATGACCACTACGTACTTCCTTCTACAGCCACTTGGCTGAGTTAGCACAGTATTGTACATGAACCATTCCAACAGATCCCAGCTGGGCTGCTTTTTACATTGTAAATATCATCCTTCTTTCTCAACTTGACTGGATTTGGAATGAACTAGGAGACACGCCCGTGAGAACCTCTGTTAAGCTTCACAGGAGTAGATAAAATGGAAACAGGAGAAAGCAAGCTGAGCACCAACACATCTCTCTCTCTCTCTCTCTCTCTCTCTCTCTCTCTCTCTTTCATGACTATATTTGTACTATGAGCAGCTGCCTTGTGTTTATTCTGACGCACCTTCCCCGATTCGGTGAGCGGTATCCACTCATAACCATGAACAAACTGAAACCCGCCTTCCTTGTACCATTTTGTCAGGTACTCCTTTACAACAGCAAGACAAGTATTTAACCCTTGCACTGCTTTCATAGCATCAGGAGTGAGCCCTTTGAAAAGACAAGTCACTTTGCCCAATGTACATCAGTGGCTCATTTCTCAGGGACCAAAGATAACTTTGAAAAAGTGATCCAGAACCCTGTAATCGTTTGCATATCTACTGGGTGCCAAGTCTTTGCTTCTCTGGGCTCCAGCTAAACTGACTTAATTGTTCAACCTCAGTGATCAGAACATGCCTCTTTCTGGAGTTTCCCCCTCTTCTCTCTCTTCTGTCTAGAACTGTCTCTACAGAACTCATTTAATTCTCTTAGCTCCTTTACATCTTCCAGTGAGCCCTGTCCTTGCCACATTATGCAATATCATTATCTTCCTTTAACCCTCAAAAGTTATCCCCTTCCTACTATCCTTTGATCCCATTTTCTCTGTATTTTCTAAACCCATGACATTTTATGCTAAATGTGTTTATTATACTCATTTTAATCTTTTTCCTTTGCTCAAATTTATATTCATAAATGGAAGGGTTCTATCTGCATTATTCACTGATATTTTCTGATATATAGTATGTGTTATTTTTCAAATACAAAGTATTTTATAAATATTTATTGGGTTAGTGGCTGTGATAATTAGTTTAGCAAGTTTGAAGTAAATAATCAACTTGTATGTTTATAAACTATCTTAATTATGTCATGAGCATCAAAGTTTTCAAACATGGTTGAAAATTTCTCAGGCTCCTAATCTTGCCTATTGGTAGCAGCATCTTTTAAAACTTTCTGTGTTGCCACATTAGGGCCCTGGCTAGATATTTTATTCTATCTTTAAACCATCAGCTAAGCCAGAGTGCTGCCCTACTTAGAGGGGGAAAAAAAAGTTGTTGACCTGTTCTCATTTCAGATAATAATAATAAAATCTATGCTTGGGAAGGTACAGAGCTGAATGGAAAAAATAGGTATGCTTTTATCAGAGTAAAGATGTTCCTAATACCTCTGCAAAATGGAATCTATTAGCCTGACACATATCAGCCCATCACCTTACATTCCATGCATCATACTTATTTTTAACTCATGATTTTCTGTTAACTTTTCCATAAAATCTGTTATTAAAAAAAGTACTGATGATGAAAACCAGACTCTAATGTTGTATTTGGTTTATGAATTTAAAGAGCTCCAAATTAGGGAAAATTAGCTTTAGGCTTTTATTTCTTCTATGACCTCATGAGCTTTGTTTTGACTCTAGGAAATAATTTCCTTTTCACTAAAACAAATGGGTAGTTCTTTAGAATTTTTGTGATAGTTTCCAGTATTATTTGGAGTGAAGTACTATCAATATTCTTTGTCATTTTCATTTTATGGATCAACACTCATAATTGGCATTTTCTATATTGTTTATATTCTTAAGAGGACAGTTAATTACCACACATGGGAAGATTCAATATGTGATCTATTCTCTCTGGGTACAGACAATAAAAGATGTATTGATTGAAACTGTTTATCAAAAGGCCAGAGTTCTGTTTATTTCTTATCATATGCCCTCCATGCTAAACAGTGCCTAACATTGAGGTGGGCACCTTGGTGTTTCTCCCCCCATCATAACAGATGCCCACCCTCCAGGACTCATTTCCCCACGAACCCCAGAGTGCTCATGCTGCCAAGGCTTGACATGTTATCTAACTCCTGTAACTCAGTGAGTTACCAGAATACAAATCAGTGACCCAGCCAGATCGAGAAACGGCAGACAATGCAGGGGGTTGTGTACGTGGTGTGTAGAATATATCTTTATTTCACGTAGATTTGAAGAACGGCAGGGAGTAATTGTGACCGGTTTGGCAGGGACACTGTCAACACTTGGAGACAATCTGGGTGTTGAAGAAACACAAAGGGAAGCAGAGATTCCAGATGAGAAGGGAAAGACTGTTAATATGGCATCATTGGGTCATATGCAGACACCAGCCTAAATTTTCTGGAATGTGAAAGTCCCAAACTGGCTTGAATTTAGTTTTTGCCACATTTAGTCAGAAGACTCTTTTAAAAAAAAAAAAAGTCTGTATGAAAAGATTGGTCAGGTTTAGACTGTGAGGCGTGTTAGAAGAAGGAAAATATACAGTGGGCCTCTGCCATTGAATGTAGAAGGATATTTGATTACCTGTGGAAACACAAATTAAACTTACAAAACACAGTATTTGTAACACCTTTTGAGTCAGGACTAGAACTCTTAAGGCAATTAACATGGCTTTGGACGCCACAATAGCAAGGTGATTTTATTGCTTTTACAACCACATTTTGGTATCAGAAGCAAATGGGTCTTCTGAATTCATAGTTGTTCGGCTAATGTATTATAATCACAGATGTAATCAAAAAGAGAAGTTTGATTTTTTTTTTACCTAAATGACAATTTTAATGACTTCTGAATAAGGCATGACTCCAATTAGAGATGTCTTCAAAAATCATACCTAACAGCGTCGTTTATTAGAATACTAAGTAGGAAACCTTCATTCCAATTCTACATCTCTTTGATCTATTTTCCAAAAGAAGCGCCTGGTTTCCCACACCTTACAGCAGAGATGGAGACTTTTGTGACTTGGATTCAGCAGAGCTAATATTAAAACAGACCAATTGTTGCTTTTGATTAAAATAAATTTGTTTTATTTTTACTAACTACAAAATGCCAAGCAGAAAAGGAAATATGCAAGTGAACAAGCCTCCAAAACCTGCAGTATAATGAAGGACAAAAATGTATGGCATGAGTCAGGCCTTTAAGGTCAATATCTAACGACAAAGAAAGAAATATATTTCATGAAGAGAAATAGACCATATGACTGAAATGTGGGCAAAGAGGGGAGAGATATTATATTTGTAAGCATAACCATGTTGGAGTAACAGCATTATCCAGACAGCATCCAAGGAAGAAGAGGATATTTAATTTAACCATATGTCCATAGGGAAGTTGGCTATTTTCTTTTTTCTTTTTTTAAATTTTTATTAATTTATTCATATTTCATCTCAGTTGCTAGCCCATCCCTTGTATCCTCCCATTCCTCCCTCCCTCCCGCTTCCCCCCTACTCCCTTCCCCTATGTCTGTGACTGAGGGGGACCTCCTCCCCCTATATATGCTCTTAGGGTATCGAGTCTCTTCTTGGTGACCTATTATCCTTCCTCTGAGTGCCACCAGGCATCCCCATCCAAGGGACATGGTCCAATATGGGGCACCAGAGTTTGTGTGAAAGTCAGATCTCCTTCTCCACTTAACGGTGGAGAATGTCCTGTCCATCGGCTAGACTGGGTAGTGGTTCGAAGTTTACTGCCTATATTTTCCTTGGCTGGTGCCATAGTTTGAGGAGGACCCCAGGGCCCAGACCCAATTTTAATATGAATCCATACTGGAGCTATGTAGGTATAAAAGTGGAAAGAAAAAAAAAAACCTTCCCAGAAACCACAAGGAGAAAAAAGAAAGAATTCTCTCTTAAATGCTTTAAGGCAGCTGGTTCTGGTCCTGTCATCTGTTCCCCTGTAAATGAGCTGTCTCAAGAAGCCACAAGCCACTTAGCCTATGAGGGAAGGGCAAATATTGGCTCTTTCAAACCCTAAGGAGTGGAAGTTATTTGAAGGACATCATTATCACATTATAAAACAGCTATTTCATAACCTTTGGCTTTATCTTCTCTCCCAAACCCGAATTATTCATTGCCAGTTTTGTCTGAACTGTCCCCTCAAAAGAACTGTTTTGTCTATGATCCAACATTTCCTTATCCAGTGACACAGCACTCTCACAGGTACTTAAGCGGCACATGACCCCATGCTTCTAAATGATAGAATGGAAAACAAATTTTCCTTGATCTGTATTGCAATTACGTTTGGAGATATTTTGCTATAAGGTCCATGACTTTTGTTCATGGAAATGCATATCTGAAAAAGCATTTGAACTTCAGTTGAAGTAACAAAGAATTCTTGATGTCTAGAATGTTGCAGAAACACAACTGGTATTTAACGAATAGGAAGGATTAGATGAACAGTGTGATTTTGTTTTTGGAAAAATGCATGAAAACAACTCTAGTTTCCCTTTATAAATATAGTTTGAAAAGCCTTTTGAGGACACCTAATCAAATGGGATGACAGAGGTGTGATCTGTGTAATTGCTACAACTTCAATGACAAATGTGACAGAGGATTGAAAATTTTCTCAACAAAATAAAAAGTACTGTGGTAAGCAGCATTGACTTCAGTGCTAAAACACCCAGAACTAAAAGTTTTACGCCTCATAATGTGAACCCTGTGGGCAGGTTGTGTAAACTCTTGGCTTGTTTTTTGTCTTACTAATAAATGAAAGATAAAATTTAACATCAATAGCTTCAATAATTTATTTGAGATCAAGTGATACAAGAAGATGTTGAATACCCAAAATATAAAGTGTGGATTAAATAAAGATATAAAAATATTGTTATTGTTCACATCATGTATGGATCAATCATGACACATCATAGGGCAGATCACCTTCCAGAGTGGCTGATGGGAGATCCACATGTGAACAGTCCCTATCTGAAGTCATTTGCATATGGGATCTCTGGAAAGCAATTAGGTACCAATTTGTTCTAAGATGGGACTCTCAAAATTGGTTTGTTGCTTTATACAAATAATAAGAGCAGAATATTTTTTCTTCCAAGCACATATCAAGAAAATACTATATGAGGCACAGTTAGGAGGAAATCTTCTGTGATCCAAGAAGGGAGCCCCCATTATGAAAGTCAGCATAAATATTCCAACTGCTAGAATCTTGAAAATAAATTTCCTTCTTGAAGACATCTAAGCTATGGTATTCCTCATGTTAGCTCTATGAGATTAACACTGTTTTCATTCTTTATTTATTCTCCTACTTAGCCCCCTCTTTATAATTAATTCTAAAATTCGTTCAACTTAGAGCTTGTTTTCTTAGCCATTCATCCTAAAGCTTCTTATAAACTCTATATCAGTTAAGGGTTTTCAAAGTTTAAGTGGCAGAATTCTAACTCAAAGTAGTTAAGCCAGAAAAGAAAATGTATTAGCTTTTAGTGCATAGACAACCCGCTGAGCACCTAGATCGAGCAACGTAATCCACTGGAGAATGTGGTTTATTGGACACCATGGCTCAAGGCTGCTGCCAAGCATAAGAGGGAATACAACACCACAACTGGCTATCCCAGCAATAGGTCACAATATTCAATACAGTACACAATTCCTCTTGAATAGATGTCACCTTGACATCATGAAGTCAATAGCATCATCAGTCAAAAGTTCTTAAGTTGAAGATTCTAAGTACAGCTAATAGGATGATATTATTTTAGTCTCTCTTTTCTGTTTACTGTGCTATTTATTTATTATGTACACTATATTGTGTTCTGTCTACATGTACACCTGCAAGCCAAAAGAAGGCACCAGATCTTATTATAGATAGTAGTAAGCACCATGTGGTTGTTGGGAATTGAACTCAGGACCTTTGGAAGAACAGCCAGTGCTCTTAACCTCTGAGCCATCTCTCCAGCCCCTTCAACTGTGCTTTTAACTCCATTTTCATTCACTCAAGAGAAACAGGGGTGCTAGATTAATTAATTACTCAGATTGCTAACTATTAAATAACTCTGCTTATTGGCATACAAAGTGATTACCAAGCAACATGAGTATGCCAACACTCCATATATTATAGGACCTCAATTTCTGATAAGAGAAAATTTTGGTCTAATGTTATAAAGGAAATGGAAGTAATAGTGTTAAATGATGTAGGAAAACTATAAGACAAGAATGAAACTTTGAAGCTATAAAAACACTCCACAATAAAGAAATAATACTGTTGGGTTTGGACAGGTCCTGTTTTGACACACCTTCTTAGATGACTTTGTGCAGGACGTGTATCACTACTATGAAGATGCTAACCATTGGTCTGAGAAATCAAAACTACACCACCAATTTTTACTTATTTATTGTTTTGTTTCATAGACACAAGGTCTCATAGCCCGAGATGGCCTGGAACCCGCTGTGCATCTCAGGCTGGTTCACAACTCTTGATCCTCTTAATTTCTTCACTTGAGTGCTGAGATTATAGGCATGGCGTAGTATAGTAAACAAGGCAGTAAGTTCAAGGAAAGGAGGAAACAGGGATACTGGACAAGAGTGATGTACATTCTGTCTTCATTAAAACTATAGTGATTTATTGCAAATAGCAAGTGTGGAATTTATAACATTATTACATTGACTGTATCATCAGCACTCTTTTTTATTAGCATCATGAGCCACCATCCTCCTAGGACAATATATGAAAATATGAATAGCTTCATTGTTTCCCTTTGCCCATATGGAGCTAGGTCATGATCTAAAGTGTGACGTACACTGCTTATATTCCAGTCAAAAACCCTCCTAAAATATCTGCAGTGCCAACATGTTATGTTGCAGCTGTGCAGTGCAGCAACTAACTGGACAGCACTTGCCATAGTTTGTGTCTTGGAAGCTACAACTCCTTTTTTTAAAATTTCTAATTTATTATAACTTATTCAGATTACATCCCTATTGTTATCTCCTCACTTGTATCTTACTGTTCCCACGCTCCTTCTATCTTCTGCTCTAGTCCCCTCCCCTGTACCTCTGAAAAAAGGGGACCTCCTCCACCACCATACCACCACAGCTTATCAGGTCTCATCTAGATAGCCTGCTTTCCCTTCCTCTGTGTGACCTCCAGGCCTCCCCAACAAGAGGAAGTAATGAGATCCAGGGCACCAGAGTTCATGTCAGAGGCAGTTGTTACTCTGCCCACAGCCTTGGAGAATGAGCTGACCTTTGGCTAGATCTAAACAGGGACGATGTCTACGTTTGCTGCATGCATTGTCCTTGGTTGGTGTAACAGTTTGTGCAGGCGCCCCTGGGTCCAGATCTATCGGCCTCAATGCTTTCCTTGTGGGGCTCATCAACCCTTTGGGTCATTTCATTCCTCCATTTTCCATACCAATCTCAGTGTTCCACCTGGAGTCCATCAGTGAGTCCTAGTATCTGTCCTAATCCCCACTGGGTGGAGTCTCTCAGAAGACATCTATGTTGAGCTAATCTCCACTTACAAGTGAGTATATACCATGTATGTCTTTCTGGGTCTGGGTTACTCGAGATGATCTTTTCTAGTTCCATTCATTTACCTGAAAATTTCAAGATTTCCTTGTTTTTAATAACTAAGTGTTAGTCCAAGACATCCTACAGCATGGGAAAAGATTTTCACCAACCCTACATCTGACAAAGGGCTAATAACCATAAGAAATGCTCAATGTCCTTAGTCATCAGGGAAATATAAATCAAAAGGACTCTGAGATTCTATCTTATACCAGTCTAAAGACTAAATAAAAAAACTCAAGTGACAGCACATGCTGTTGAAGATATAGAGAAAGGAGAATACTCCTCCATTGCTTGTAGATGTGCAGACTTGTACAACCATTTTGGAAATAAATCTGGAGTTTTCTCAGAAAATTTACAATAGTGCTACCTCATGCACCAGCTATACCAGTCCTGGGCATATGCCTGAAAGATGCTCCACCGTACCACAGGGACATTTGCTCAACAGTAGCCTTATTTAGAATAGGCAGAATATGGAAACAACCTAGATGTTCTTCAACTGAGGAATGGATGAAGAAACTGTGCTACAACTCCTTTCTAACATGTGGTTTGGACCCCAGCCTTGCGGTTCCCCCAGGAGACTGGTTACTTTGAGCTTTCGACCACAAGTACTTTCCATGGAGGATATAGCATGCCACACGCCTTACTTTGATCATACCTTAACATTTGGATCTGTTGAAGAGAGGCTAATATTTCTCCTATTTGCAGTACTTTATTATAAAGGGCAGTGCAAAGTCAAATGACTAATTTTATAAATATTATGCATTGCAACTACATTGTGTCACTTATCTCTAAATGAGAATACCCTGCTCACTGAGTTCTTCCAAACACTGTTAGAATTTTGTACATCTTCAAATATTTTCCAATTTAATATTTATGGAAAGACAACCACTTTAAATGGCATGTATTTGTTTGGTGGATGTGGCAAAAGAAGGTCTTGTTCATTGCCCACTTGTTCATTGCCCACTTCTTTTTCTGTTCTAAGTTGTCTTTTTGAAATGACAAATTTGAAAATAGATATAATTCTGGGATACCAAGTTTATCAGAGTTGGGTTCATTGAAACACAAACAGTTTACAATTGAATCAAGACACCTAAAATATCTTTTTAAGCCATAAGAAAAAGTAGTATTTAAAAGCTTTTAAAATTTATTTAAACTGGAAATAACTCAGATGTCCCTTAACCAAAAATAAATAAATAAATAAATAAATAAATAAATAAAATGTGGTCCATTCACACAATGGAATATCACTCAACTATTAAAAACAAGAAAATCATAAAATTTGCATACAAATGCATGGAAGGAGAAAATATCCTGATTGTGGTAATCCACACACAGAAATACACACATGGTATGTACTCAATTATAAGCAGATATTAGCCATACAGTATAGGATAACCACACAACAATTCACAGACCAAAAGCAGCTAAGTAACAAAGATGGTCCAAGGGAGAAAACATAATTCTTTATTGTTTTAATACCCCCTGGTTAAGTCTTCCATTTCTCCTCCAACTAACAAATGACCAAGAAGGACATACCTAATTTTGTTAGCCAATGTAATTTATGGTTCACTTCTGCTTGTGCACATATAATAGGCTTATATTTAAGCACATGGAATCTACATCTTGGGTTTCATAATATTGAAAGAAGTGGGGAAATAGATTAAGGTTACTATTAAAATTCTATCAGATTAAAATCCACAATTATACAATATGAGAAGTATATTTATCCTTGACTCTAGTTTCTAGTCTACTACTGGCTTGTTTGTTTGTTTCCAAAACAGTCTAGCAAGTATATAAATTGTATTTGTTATCTACACTTTGTCTGTGAGAGAACACGTAGAATAAGGTAATCCTCAATTCCTCTGTATAATTATTTCAAAATAATTATCTCCTTGTACTTTATCAGCTACTCTTGTCCTACTTCTAGTCTAACAGATGATAGTACTGGGAATTGGAATTTATATAAGATTAGTTTCTTCCTCTCTCTTTTTAAAACTTTTGATATTTATTTATTTTAAATGTATATATATATATATATTCACTTTAATTTTTAAACTCTTTAAATTTTTTTTCTTTTTTAATAAGCACAAAGGAGATACTCTGTTGCACACCATCTTATGAGCTATTTCTTTATTAGCTGATTTTTTTTTTTGTAAAGGAGAAGGATGTCTTCAAGTGGCTTAATTTTGATTTCAGCCTCTTACAGACTTATTGTGATGTTCTTGCACTGATCATGCATTAATTCACCCACTTATTTAACCAGAATTAAAAAGAAATGCCATGGTGTGAGAAATTCAGGTTGCAGGCCAAGAGATTTAAATGTACACTATTCTTTATGCTTGTCAAAAAACACAGAACATTCTTATTTAATAGGGCCCAAATTAACTGTTTGAGAAGACCTTTCAAGTGAAAACCACCATTGTGGAAATTACAAAAATCATATTAATGTGGTATCCTGAGAGCTGGTCTGGATGAGCAAAGAGCAAGACAGGTCTGGTATGAATCTCAGCTCATTTTCTCAATAGTACCAAGACCTTGCTAGAACAACTTAAACTCTCTATTTTTAGTTTTCTGGTCTATAAAATATGCCTAACACATATTCTCCTTTATAAAATTGTTGATACTTTAAATGCTCAAATATCCCATAAAGCAGGTTTGTGAGTCAATAAATCTCTTCTCTGTGCTTGAACTAATTTAACTGGAACCATTAGCAGTCTAATTTCATTGATCTGAGTGATCAAGAAAAAAAAATAGAGACAACTGCATTTTCCTGCATCCTTTAATTCTGTCAGCTACTGCAGTGGTCTGCAGCAAGGCAATGGTTTGCTATGTTTACACGTCATAAGGATATAATATAAAGTACTGCTGTTGCTTTGCTCAGTCTTGCTTTGTTAACATGAAATGATAAATATCATGAATATGCATTTAACCCACAAGTTTTAACTTGACCTGGGAAGATTCATACCTACAGGCATCTGTGTTCTTTTGATTCTGAAGCTCGGGTGGTGAGCTTTAGAACATGCAGTCAGCTGGAAAGGCCATAAACAAGACTGGCTGTGAGAAAGTGCCTGCCAGGAATGTGCCACTAGCATATTGTGTGAGCAGCTGGCCTCAGCACCAGTGAGAATCCATCAGAAACGATGATGGAGAAAAATGTTTGCAAGCAACAGTTTGAGATCAAGGGGATATAGAAGGCAGGGCCATTGCCCACATTCTAGTGAGAGGCTCCTGACCCTTCCAGCCACTGAAAGAGAGTCACAGATTTGTTAGAAAGCAATCTGCAGTGTGAGTCGACTCCATTTTATTCCAAAGGCAAAGGATGATTCACTCTGTGCTTGGACCTCCTCCACTTACAGGCTGTGCAAGCTCTCCTTGAGTGCCAGGCTGGGGAAGGCACCTGGCTTGCTTCTTTTCTCGTGCCGCTACCTTCTTCAGTGTTGAAGTTTCTTCAGTCATAAGTGGCCATCTGAGTCACTAAGACCTAACCAAGCAGTCTCATGGGCAAAGGGTGTATGGAGCATAATGGCAAGGAAAAGGAAGATGAATTAAACTTTTTTTCATTAATTAATTTATTTACTTTACATCCAGATTGGAACTTCCCCTCCCTCCTCTCCTCCAAGTCTCTCCCTCTTACCTCTACTCCTTTCCCACTATACCACTTCCCTTTCTTCTCAGAGAAGGCAAGACATCCCATGGATATCAACCTGCCTTGGCACATCAAGTAGGACTGGGTGTGTCTTCTATTGAGGCTAGGCAAGGCTGTCCAGTTAGGGGAAAGGGATTCAAAGACAGGCAACAGAGTCAGAAACAGCCACTTGCTCCTGCTGGTCTATATTTTATAGACCACATGAGAGCTAAGTTGTATAACTGTTACATATGCATGTGCTGGGCTTGGGGGTGGTGGCACTAGATCCATCCCATGAATGCTCTCTGGTTGGCGGTATAGTCTCTGTGAGCCCTATAAGCCCATATGAGTCCAAGTTAGCTGATTTTGTGGGTTTTCTTGTGGTAGGTAGATGAAATTTTAAGTCAGACAGATCAGGATCAGATTGTGATTTTTCTCTCTTACCCTTGCTTTCTTGGAATGCATAGAATCCTTCACATTGAACACCTTTATGGACTCTTGTTTGTACTCGTTCATTTCCTCTGCATTGCCCTTGTGTACCTAGTTTTTAGGTTGCAAAGTAGATCTATGGGTCTTGCATAATTGAATAATAATACTTCAATGGTATGAGATATGGAGACAAAACATGAGGGCGGCCAGAGTGAAAAGACACAATTCTAAAGAGTGCTAAAGTAAAATTCCCAATATTTTTCCTTATTGTTATAGAACCTAGGCAGGAAAAAAATCCATTAATCTATGTGTCAGTTCATCTCATTTATTACTCATCTCCAGGGCCTTTTCAGAAAAAAAAAAGTGTAGTGGTAGAGAGATGGTTCAGAGATTAAAAACACTGTCTACTCTTTCAGAGGTCCTGAGTTCAATTCCCAGCAACCATATGGTTCATGACCATCTATCATGTGATCTGATGCCCTCTTCTGGCCTGCAAGTAACCATGCAGGCAGAGGACTGTATACATAATAAATAATTAAATAAATAATAATAATCTTTTTAAAAAAACAGAAAAATAAGTGTAGCTCCATTCCACATCATCGGAGAATTTATTTTTAAACAAATTAAAAGTAGTGATTACACATACACACACACACACACACACACACACACACACACATTTTAGCTTCATCAGCAGGTGTTTTGATTATTATAACTGATGGAGTAAGGCGATCGTAGTATCCTTTTATTGAATAAAATCCTCGACTGCTTCTAAACATCTTAGAATGCAAAAGATAGCCTGCCTGCTTTCCTCCATAAATACTAAAGAGTAACAGTCACTTTGAAGTTGAGAACACATACCATAGAATACCACAGAGATGAAAGTTAGTACTTTCCCATCATGCCTGGAAGTTTACAGTTAAATGCAGTGAAGCAGGAGAACAGAAAGTAACTGACAGAATACGGAACAGCACTCCATTTAAATATATGCAAATGTTGAGGGAAAAGACTCACACAAGAAAATAAAGTGTGAGGCAAAAGAAGGACGTCTCATATCCAAATACAGTATAGGAGAGGATTCGGCCAGATACACTATGAACTGTGGAAATGACATTTATTCTCTCTAGGTTACTGTTTGCCATTGGAAATGGACTAGATGGCTCTGTGGGTGAAGTTTGACATTTTTACCACTTCATCCTCTATTACTGTAATTGCTAGGTTGTGAAGTGTATAGTAAAATTAGCATATTTCTAAATTCAGTCAGACTCAAAATGGTCTGCTTACTAGATGAGAAAATGTAGACCAACTATGCAAATCTCCTGGGTACCACCTTTAATTTTAGTCACCAAGAGAAATTAGAGATGCCTTTCAGCAAATACTTTGGCACATAATATATGTATGTATATATATATATTTATATACATATATATATATTAGTTATTTACATTATAGGCTGTGAGAGTCCTTTATGTATAGTTTTATGAACTTGCTTCCATGATATAAAAGTGTGGCCCATAGGCGATTCTTACTTGGTGTTATGGATATTTCATTAATACATTTTATTAAAACATGGTAATATCATTACTAGTACAATAATCATTGGCCTAAAACAACTGGAAACTACATATCTCTCTCATCCCTAGTGTTCCTACCTATCTTCAGAATAGCGTCACCTTCTCCATCTTTAGGCCTAAAGTAGAATCAGTCTCACCATTAAAGTCAACATCTGGACAATATTTCATTTGTGGCAGATTCAGAAAAATCCTTGAAAAGTATTTAAAGGAATCTAGTATCAAAACTAATTGATCTAAGGGTGAAAAAATGTAGAAGACTGACTTTAATACTGAAAGGGTAGCAGTTTTGGAAGATACATGTGTGGGGAAAGAAAGCATTTGTGGCCAGGGACCATGCATCCAACACAGTGTATATATGGGGTGAAAGAAGATTAAGGAAATGTTCAACCAATGCTTCAGCCAACCTAAGACCCACCTCATGGGAGATTCAACTCCTGCCACTATTAATGATACTTCCCTACGCTTGCAGACAGGAGTGTAGCATAGCTGTCCTCTGAGTGGCTCCACCAAGCAGCAAATTGAAACAGTGCTGAGACTCACAGCCAAACATTGGGCAGAGTGCATGGAGTCTTATGGAAGAGTTCAGGGAAGAGTAAAAGGATGCAGAGAGTATAGGAGCATCACAAGAAGACCAACAGAGTCAATTAACCAGAGCCCAAGGGGACTCACAGAGATCAATGCACCAATAAAGGACCAGGCTTGAACTGCACCTAGGTCCCTTACACATATGTAGCTGATGGGTACCTTGGCCATCATATGGGTCCTGTAGAAATGGGAGAGGAGGGTTTCTATCATCTGCCCCTGGCAGGTCTGCCTCATCATGCCACAGGGAAGAAGATGAGCTCAGTACTGATGAAACTTAATATGCTTCTGTGGGTTGGGGGAGGGGTCTCCTTATCTGAAGAGCAGTTGGGGAAAGAGGGAGGGAGAGTGGAACTGGGAGGAAAGGAAGGAGTGCCTATGATCAGGATGTAAAGGGAATAAACAAAAATATTTAATTTGAAAAAATGTAAAAAATAGTGTTCCTTCAGTGGCAATGAAATACATATATTAAAAAGATATCTACACTCCTAGGTTCATTGTAGCACTATTATTGGTAGCAATCATCTGGAATCAACAGAAGTATGTGCAATGGCTAAGCGAGCAAAGGAAATGTTATGAATATGTATATGTGTAAATGTATATGTATGCATCACTTATATATATGAATATGTACATATATATTAGAATACCACACAACAAAATAAAATCCTGCTGTTTGCACAAACATTAATGTGTCTGGAGGGAATTATGGCATCTGAAATAAGCCAGGCACAAAGATAAATACCAAATAGTGTAACTTACTTGGGATCTAAAATTGTTGAATTCACACAACAGATAGTAGATAGTGGAAATAGGTAAAAAGCTAGTCAGAGAATTTCAATTTCCAGGGCAATAAATTCAGGTGATAAAACATAGAACTCGGAGATGGCTAAAAGTAATAATATATCGTGGACTCAAACGTTGCTAAAAGAGTAGATTTTTAATATATGTTGAAATGAAAAGTCAGTGTAAACATTATAGGAAGGAAACCAGGGCTTTTAGACTTGAAGCTAACATTTAGGTGTAAATAGATTAGTGTAAGTCAGAAACACTGTACATGAGGAGATAGTTGGTGTGATGAAAGCTGGCTTCATAACTGTAAATTCTTCTTTGTTTACAGATGAATATAAACATGAAATAATTGTGCTAACAGCAATGTTGCATAGGAATGTACATTTCACCAATATAATGTGGGAATGGAAATCCTTCTGGTTTAATCATTTGTCTCACACACTAAGTCTCATTTATTTTGAGTTCTCAAAGATTCCCTCATATTGAGTTTATTCATCTCTTGATTGGGTTCTGAAAAATGAAGCTATCTTGCTAATTCTTTAGCCATAGAGTCTGCTCAATCTGTTTATGATTGACATATTTGATTGTTTTTAAGTGTAATGGAAGAATGTGAATAATGACCTACTTTTGAAGACTATAAAAGAGAAGCTTATCAACAAATCAAATTGATCATTAATTATTAAAATTATGTCAATTTTCATTACAACTTGAATTTTTCTTGATATTTAACTTCTGGAATTGCTTTCTGTTATGTGTAAATATTTTTTTTAGAAATCAATTATTCTGGGTGTGGCTATCTCCTCTGTGAATTTTTAAGGAGATATGAGATGTTTAGATCTAGATTTCCCAACAAAGAGTCCTCCAAGATTCATCCCAGGTCAAACTTAGGACAGGATATTCCAGAATTTAGCTCAACTGCTGTAGGGAATGCACAGCCTCATTGGAAGACTTTCTAGGGAATGTCCATAAAGTCAACTGTGGAACACTGCATTGTCATATGGTTTTAGTTATTTTCTTGTTGTTTTGATACAACACTTCACCGAAAGCAACTTGAGGGATTTAGTTGGGTTGTCCAGAGAGACACAGTCTACTTTGGTGAGTAAGATGTGGGAGCCAGAGCAGAAGGGTAGGTCTCACTCTGTTCCTACTTAGGGAGCAGAAAGTGATCAGGAAGTAGCACCACACAATGCCATTTCAAGCCCTACCCTCAGTGTCTCACTCCCTCCATCAAGGATTCACCTCCTGAAAGTTCCACAACCTTCCCAAACACAGAAACTTACAAAGGACATTTTACATTTAAACCGTAACACACACTAAAGGTTGCCCTCAGTCCCTCAGAAATATATTTAAAGAGAAACAGGTAGGAAGCGGGTTACTCTTGCCCTGTGCTATGTGACCTACGGAACAATGCCCTCTGGGAATGAATGCTGCCCAGTCTGGTCCATGAAATCTGTAGGTGCCATTCAGCTAGTTCATGAATGAAATGGCTGATCTGGCATCTCCCATAGGACTCGTAGCACTGCCTCGGGAGCTTAGAGAAGTCTGGGACTAGTGCCAAGTCACATTAAATATAAATTGGTAACAAATAACACTTGTCAATCGCCTAACGTAATTGATATCATGTTAACATCCTAATACATGATAATTATGTCAGTGATGTTGTTGTAACTATGTATTTCTTGAAAGCACTGACTATCTTATAAGGAGTGTTATTGAGATATGGCTAATTTGCCATTTGAAATAAAATTCAAAAGATTTTTTGCACATTCACACTTGTACAACCACCATCATATTCACTTTAAACTTTAAGGTATTTGTACCAATTCCTTTCTTTCCAGATGTAAAAGCATTGATAACCATGCTTCATTTCCGATTTCTAATGCCCACACACTCCTCAGAATAATTTGATATGTTTATTCTTGCTATGGACTTCTTTATTTTGATGTTTCATACAAATTCACAATGTGAGATTTTAGTGACTGCTGCTGAATAGTACTTTATTGAATGGATATTTTTGGTTAACCTATTGAACAGTTGATGGACATTTGTTTTGTTTGCACTATGGGGCTATTATGAATAATGGTGTTAATACCTTTGATGTGTTTTCATATAAGCATGTTACAGGTTTTCACAGCATATACCTAGGAGCTCCTATCTGATATCCTGAAGACTGAGCATATGACTTGTCAGTTTGGCTACACTAGAAATTTCATTTGAATAATCTACTTGTATAGACATCTACATTTATCATCTACCGTTAGCAGCACAGCCATTTAGCAACTGAGAAGTGCTTTTACACTGTAATTTTAACCTACATTTCCTTAAATACACTTTACTATTTGTTTCACTTTTTGAGGAATATATTCTCTAATTTCTCACCTGTTTTCTAATTGAGTTTGTTGTCTTACCATTGTTAAATTACAAAAAAAAAAACCCCTGCATATTCTGGATACAAGTCCCTTGATATATATATAATTATTAATTTTTGTCAATAAGAGCATTCATGATTTTATTACTGCAAAGTTCACAACACAACTTAAACTAATATGTGATGTGTTCTTAGATGACTAGCTCCCGGTGCTGGGAGTAAACACTGGCAGGGACATGTGGTTGTCACCGAAATGCTGATGACTTCTCTTTCTTGATCTGGGTGCTGACCACACAAGTGCGCTCCTTTGTCGGGTATTTCAGTCCCTGCTCCCTCAAAACAGGGGAGAACCAGCACTCATACAATCAAGCAAATATAGCATCTGGAAAAGTTCTAGCACAAAAGGGGAAATTCGTTTTATGTAGTTGAACATCTATTCTGCTTTGTTATATGTTGTTCTTGCATCATGTCTACCAAAACATACTTAGTCCATGGTAATGGGGAGTTATTCCTACTTCACAGCGTTTTTTGTCTTATTTTGTTTTTGTTTATTATTATTATTATTATTATTATTATTATTATTATTATTATTAATTCAGATCACATCCCACTGTTATCCCCTCACTTGTATTTTCCTAGCATATACAGAGCCCTGTCTCATCCCTGTCAATAAAGCAACAATCAGTAAACTGTGATGTCTGGCTTATTTCGGAAATCAGTTCTATTCCACTGATCAATATGTCACATTATCAAAGTAGCAGAAAATACTATCCCTTCCTTACATAAAACATAAGACTTAGAAAGTGTTAAATGAAGACATCTTAATCATCCAATCTTCTTTTTCAGGGTCAAGTTTATTTGGACTATTCTATGTTCCTTTCATTCTAGTACGAGATTTTAATGTATATTTTTGTTAATTTCTTGAAACACACACACATACACACACACACACACACACACACACACACACACACACACACACTTTATTTTGACATGTTCACTCCCTTCTCCCAACTTCTCCCAGACCCAGTTTTTATTTCATACCCACCCAGTTTTTTATCTTCATTTTTTAACACATCAAGTCCTATTAGTGTTGCCTATATACTTTGAATGTGTGGCCATCACTGGAGAGTGTTTGACTTGCCAGACACCACAGCTTTAAACAAAACTATCTACCTCAGTAGCTACAAATTACCAGTAACTCCTAGCTTCATCCCTACTGTCTGGTTTTCATAGTTCTCAAAGGTGCTTGGCATATTACCAGAGGAGAAAGATAATTGTCAATATCACCTAGCACAATTTTTAAAACAAGGCAGACTTCTCCACCAAAGCCGCCGTGAATTTCAATAGGGATTGCACTAGATATCTGTATCATTTTGAAGGCAATTGGCACATTAGTAACACTCTGTTCTCTTGATAAATATGGAATGTGATTCCTTCTATTTGATCATTTTTAACTTCAATAACTTATTGATTTATCAGTATACTAATCTTGTACTTCCTTTGGTAATTTTTAAAGTATTTCATTATGTTGGGTGACATTTAAAATGTAATCATTCTCATAACTTCATTTTTTGAATTATTTATTGAAAGTGCATAGAAATAAAATTGATCTATATACATATTTTTTAAATTGAATGTCTTCCTTTCTGAAATTCAGCTGAACTTATTTGCTGGCTGTAGTACTTCCTCATTTTAGAATATTCTGTGTGGTAAGTCACTTACAAATAAGGAAAGATGTACATTTGCTTTAATAAACTAGTTGTCTTTTATTGATTTTCTATGACTAATCACCCTAGCTAGGAGTTAAACACACGTACATGCACATGCACACACACACACACACACACACACACACACACACACACACGGAAAGATTAGTATTATTTTTGTACATATTTTAAATTATTTTGATGTGTAGATATAAATAGTAAGCATAGATGTCCTGGATGCATTCTTGATCTCAAACAGAAAATATTAGTCATCCTCTGTAAAATATGATGCTAATTTAGCTGTAGGTGTACACATCCTTAGCAGATTGAGAATGCTTCTGTATGTTCCTGAGTTATTAGACATGTTTTTATTGTGAAAGTTCATTTAATGTTTTTAATGCTTGCTGGCTTATATAAAATGCTTTTCAAAAAATTTGTGTCTTCTATTGAGATGGTCTTATGTTCCATTGTTATTTTCATTTTATTTTTCAATCACTCATTCAGTATGGTGTGTTGCAGTCATCTATTTTTTATGCAGGTTAATTTTGTATTTAAACAGACAATAAGTTCCTTAAAAATAAAAAGTCTCACTTGTGCGTGGTGGTACATACTCCTGCTTATATGGCATTAATTATACCTGGTCAGAATTTTCATGAGAAAAATTCACCTTTTTCCTCAAGAAATTTTGGCTTATAAATTTAATTTTTTTTCATTTTTACTTTTGGAAGTTTCTGTCTGCCTTGGTACCAAGACAAATCCCTCTCTCTCTCTCTCTCTCTCTCTCTCTCTCTCTCTCTCTCTCTCTCTCTCTCTCTCTCTCTCTCTCACTATCTCCATCTCCTCTCACACACACCCTACAAATACTTGCATTATTTGTACAAATATTTTTTCTTTATTTTATGTTAACTTCATGTGTTTGATTATATTACCTGCATGAATGTCCATGCACTATGTGCCTTCAGTGCCCACAAAGACTAGAAAAGACCCAAGTCAGATCCAAAGCATTTTTGTTCATCTTGCTGCCTACAGATCTGGAAGTAGAAAATGCAGTTACTTTTTCCAGCAGTATATCTACCTGCAAGACAACATGGCTTCTCTACCATGTTAGTGAACTAAACTTCCTGATCCTAAGCAAGGCCAGATTAAATGCTTTCTTTTATAAGAGTTGCAGTGGCCATGGGGTTTCCTCACTGCAGGAGAGCACTGGTCAAGACACCCAGAGGCATACCAAGCTTTGAACCTCTGGCAGATGGCCCCGTGGTTCTCGCTTCAACTTAAATTCTTCCCCAGCTTCAGACTTTATTGAGATCTTCTTGATGGTCTCTGTTCTTTCACACTAGTGGAAGGTTTCCAGGTACCATTACCAACGGGAAATGTGGGTCCCAGGATTTCAAGGACTCAGCTTCAGGAGGGGCTGGTGCCTTCTACTAGCCACTGCCCATGGGGACAAATACTGCTTCTCCTTGGAGAGAGTAGAAAATGACCTGATACAACTTATAAACTATTTTGAACCAGTTTCTAGAAAGTAGAACTGATAACCAACAAAAGCAAAATCAGCAGCATTTCACAATGGCATCTGTCTTCCAGTTCACGGCTGAGAAGGTCTTTGGCCAGTTAACCTCACCTGAAAACTGACCGCACACGGAAAATCTATAGTCATCAATAGTTCCTCTGTTTTTGTTTTTAGGAGAAATGATTGCATCTTCGGTGTGGCTTCTCGGATACATATACTCTCTTGTTTGTGTGTGTGTGTGTGTGTGTGTGTGTTTTCTCTCCGATCGGCATGGTAGTACCTATTACAGAAAATAAGTGGTCAGACCTATAATCCAGCAAAGGTTACCATACTATGTAGAATACAGACTCTCCCAGGACTGCACTGCCATTGTTATGAATTTGCCCTCTATTATGAGACAGTTTGCAACAGTCTGGTTTTTGAAGGTTGCCAAGAAAAAGATATCCATTTTGAAAAGTTTGTTTTCATGGCCGCTTACTGATTTATTGCCCTAACTAATACCTTGAATGGATCATGTTAGTAGAAAAAAAACAAAGAACAGTTTCACTGGACTTTCTGTTTTCTAAAAGAGGCATGTTTGAGCTTTGTCCCATTTAAACAAAAACATGGGAAAATATATTGAAATCTTGACACCTCATGAAAGATCTCTTCAATCAACCCCTTTCTTACCACATTCTTTCTCATTGTCCTTGGCCCTCAATGTCCCTTTCATCTTCTGCTGCTCTTTGACTATAATACCTCTTCTATGCATGCATGCAACACACACACACACACACACACACACACACACACACACACACACACACACACACACGCACACCATCTCACAAGTTCAAATGCCTTCTTAGTTAAAACACATGACAAACCAAGTGCCGCTGAGCCCCTCCCTGAAGTATTGGGTTTCTTCTGTAGCCTTTCCCTAAGAGTCGCCCCCAGCAACTAACAAAGAAAAAAGAGTGTTGGGTTCTTGCCCCCAATGGTATCTAATTATATTTCATGAAAATTTCTCACCTTTGCCTTTTCTTTTTACAACAGTTACTCATGTTTCTTTTTCCCTTTTCCCTCTAAAGATCAATTCCATCAGTCTCAATCCTCTTAAAGACAAATAGAATCAACAATTCTGTCAAGGAAGCTGTGAGCTGGATAAGAATGGGGCAGGTTTGCAGCAAATGTAGAGCCTAGAGATAGCACAGAGATTTACACATAGGCCAACTGAACGATGTCCGCTACCCTGTGGAGATGCTGATGAACAGACATCCAGTTCTGTGGCTTCTGAGCCTGGCAGTTCACACATAACGTTACTGCTATTAGTCTCTCTCAGAGCGATGTCTAAACAATGTAATAACATTTCACAGTTATTACCTTTTCTAAGTTATTGCACTTTGCTGGTTCCTGGCAAAAGGCCCATGACCTGGAGCAGAACTCAACTTTTAAACGCTGTAGTGAATGTCCTACTTTAAATAATGGACTTACCAATGGACAGAAAGGAATTTTATGCTCCTTCAAGAATCATTTACTTATCTATTTTAAGTGTTAGGGTTTAATGCTCTGAGGTGATTAAATCAAAACTTGGCAGGAAGTTCTTTCTCTACAAGTGTCAGGAGGAGCGGCAAAGCCACATTTCTGCCTTTGAGTTCAAGTTCTGTGTGGTTCTAGTATCCCAAAAGGTATATTTTCAGAATCAGTAAGGATTAGAGCTATGAAAATTATCACAGGGGATATATTTATAAGTTGTGGAGGGAACCATGGGCTAGAAAGATAACATCTGTTATCTTACATTTATTATGATGATATTAGAGCTCATCTCAGTGGTATAATTATATGCAATTTTACCTAGATAACATTAGAAAAGTTCTCTTACCATTCAATATTCCTTATGCCTGGCATGTCAGTGATGTATTTTAATGAACATGATTATGCATAAATAATTCTGGGTTTCTCTTGACATATATTGTGCCCATTTAATGTTGTCAACACTATCTTCCCCATCTGCACTTCTCATTTATAAACTATTCTACCACAGCATAGAAAAGATGAGTTCACCTATTGTTGTGAATGTCTTCCCACATGTGACTGAACACTGGGGTAAAGAGCTCCCCCAAATACTTCATCTTGACAACTGAGAATTTAAACAGAAATAGATGTTGCCAGTGGAGACAAAGTACCCAGAATGTTCTTTGGAGATCTCAGCTGCTACAATATCACCCCATGAATTCTAGAGGAATGGACAGAGATGCAGAAAAACAAAACAAAACAAAAAACACCGAAACTAACAAAAATGAATTGAATAGGTGTCTAAAAGAGACAAATATTAATGAAAAAGGAGAAATGGAAAATGAACATGTAGAAACTTGACATACTGTGTGTAGCATATTGTATAAGGCAGTATGTCCTCATACAGTATGGGGTGGTATTTTATAAGTTTTCCTTATACATTGTGGGGTGGTATTTTACAAGTTTTACGAGATCTCTAGACTTCATGTTAGATCTTGCTTTAGTAAGTTAGCACATTTGTTACTTTCCTAGTGGCTAATGATGAAACATCTAACAAAAGGAACTAAGAAAGATGGGGTTTATTTGTCTTCTAGTTTGAAGAGACAGGACATCATGCCTGGGAAGGCCAGGCCACAGGAGCCTGGTGTACATGGTCACACTGCTGCAGAAGTCAGGAAGCAGAGAAAAATGGATGCTGGTGCTCAGCTTACTTTGTACTTTTGTATTTGGTCCAGGGCTCTAGGCCATGGGACCATGTTGATCACATTTAACATACATCATCTCTCCTCAACACGGTCCGGGAATTCACTCAGACATGCCCACAGGTCTGCCTCCACAGTGATTCTAGAGCTTGTGAGGTTGGCAATGTGAATACTTAGCTTAAAACAACTTCTATTCCTTGGGATGTCCTACTATTCCCCAGGGATTAGTACATGTTAGGTAGAACACAGAAGGAACAAGTGCATTCTTATGGCCAAATATATCACAGTTCTTCAAAAATAATATGATCCAATAGCTTTCATAGACACCAAGAAATATAACCCTGTATAACTCCATATAAATGAGTTAAGGAAAGGAGGCCTGGGAAGGACAAACAACTATTCTGAACCTTCTTAAATCATGTGTCAGAAACTGAACTTGGCTGAGGTCTTCTGTCCTCATCTCTATGTTTTCCACAGTGCCTTCTGTAAAGCAGAGATAGCTGTGTGACTAATTCCACCTGCATAAATGGGACCTCCTAATTTAATCTAAGTCAAAACATGAAGGAATCCCTCCAACATGACCCTATGCCCCCAGCTCCACCAATCACTGTATGGGGGCATCTGAGACTCTTCATACTGGTTTTCAGAACATATGCAAGTTTGGACATTGAGATTAGAGATAATAAGTGAAAGAATTTAGGATAATGCCTGACATCAAGCAAAAGGGTACCAATGAGTTTCATCAGCGTCCAGGAATATCTTCCTTCTCCCTTATTTATCTAGGAGCAGAAAACTAGTAGCATAATAACTTGTGTACAGTAGAGTGCTAGGCCTCAGAAGGAGCTACTTTCCTGCCTAGAGTGTAGGCTGTTTACTGTCTTGAGGTCTGGCATTAATTGACTTACATAGAAGGTACTCTATTCTTCACCTTCACACTCTTCTCATTGGCTATTTTCAGCAACTGTACTCTTCAATGAGGTCACTTTCAGAAAGATGTCATTTTTCCCTTTTACTGCCTTTAGCCATACCAGCTACTAATTTCATTTTGTGACATCGCATACTAAGCATCTTCAAAATCATCATTACCACAGTTATCATAAGTAATTCCTTTTGTGCATTTGGACTATTCCTTCATCGTCTCCTCTAAATATTATATGAACAAAATTCATGAAAATAGAACAGGCTGAATGGGAAAGAGAATATGAACTGAGACCTATCTCTCACCACTCTGTTCCTGACTGTGGACAGCATGTGACCAGTCACCTGAAGCTCCTGCCAACACGACTTCCCTAACATAATGGACCATACTCTGAACTGAGGTTGAACAATAAGCCTGTGCTCCACTAAGTTGTTTTTGCCAGGACAGTTTATCACAATAACATGAAACTAAAAACTAACACAGTATATAATGGCAAAATTGTGCCTGGCCAGAGCAGAGGGATCCCTTAAGCATAGGTGACTTCACTAGTCCCCAGGAATAGTAAAATCTGATACCCAGACATAAAGGTTGAAGCTTCACATCAGTGCATTTACAGTCCTATATTTTATATTTACATTTGCAGTACACATTCAATACTATAACCCAGCATAAGCTGGGCTTGCCAGTATTGAGTATTGCAAGTATTACCATATTTGGCTCATAAATGCAATAAGGCAATGAGAACATCATTTTCAGGAAGATGCAGTGACCAGAGGAGGAGAGTACAGGAGCAGAAACAGATATATTGCCATTCCCAGAAGATCTATGCATTATACAAGCCTGCATGGGACACAGGGATAGACTTTCTGCATCTGGATAGCAGGGCCTGGGACTCCTTGAGAGATGGCAGTTAATGCTATGGGTGTCAACACATTCAGGCTCAGCTATCACTAGCTTAGATATTTGACATGTCTTTCCTGGTTCTTCATTCCTTTGATATGATGTATTGTCTGCTTTCCTCCCTCATAGAAACCCCGAAGCAGAATTTCCATGTTTGTGTATTACACACTAGACTCAAAATCCAGTTGGTACAAGTCAAATCTCTTATGATGAAATGCGCAGGACAAAAGGAGGCTATGGATTAAAGTGGGTAGGAGGAGAATCAGGACAAATAGAGGAGGGTGGGAGATGGTAGAGGAGTGCAGTGGAGTGAACTGCTGCTCAGGCTACCCTGTGCAGCACTCATGTTCTTAGTACAGACTGGAGTTATGACAGCACATCACTATCATTTAATAAATTGTCACCAACTGCCACGTAACGGTGATGTGAACCCAAAAGGTGATATTTGCATTAGGTTGAATCATAATCCAAAAAGCAGAGGGAATTGATGCAAATATTATTCATAGAAGAATACAGTCCAAGGCAAAGCAGGGCAGACACAGTTGGGCGTAGGTGTATGTGTCTTTACTCTGTGTGTCTAAGAGAAGCTGCTAGTGCCTCCATAGTGACATGGTCCCACCCTGCCATCTACGGTTTTGCTAAGATTTATTGGGCACCCAAGCTCAGGCTAAATGCTTCCACTGTGTCATCTCATCGCCCTCCCCACAATGATCATAGAGGGACAGGGACATGCTTTGCCATCCACTGCTATTATCATCCATGCTTCAGTGAGAAGACCAAGGTTCAGGGGGCTTCAAAAGCTGATTTGGGACCACAGAAGACAGTGACTAAGGAAGGCGGGATAGAGTCTGCATTCCCCGAGTTGCATGCGGGCCACTACATTCCATGGTTTCTGCCTCTAGGCTCTCTATCCTTCTGGCTGTCTTTCTCGATTTCCTTCTGTCAAGTAAACATCACTAATGTCAGGTGAGTCTAATTCTTAAACACCTCATCCCATCTCAAGTGGCTGAGGCTGGAAACAGTAGAGTTCTTATCTACTTCTAAGCAATGCTCTCCTGAAGATACTTTTGGTCTAAAGAGCCTGAGGCAGAGTCAAGAAAGAAAGAGGTGAGCGCTCAGCTGCTTTACTAGTTTCTTTCAATTCAGATTTATGATAAGGTGACCAGGACTCAACAGCCAGGTAAGGTTTGAAATATACTGAGCACAATATCAGTATATTTCCTCAAACATGGGTAGCTTGACGTAAGGTTGCCTGGAAGAAGACACACCTGTGCTGAGCAGACTATAAAGGGGGCTGGAGCTTGGGGTTTGTAGAGAAATTAGAATGTAGGTTCCAGGCCTACCTAGAAGTAATCATGGGCTGCCTTGGCCCCTTGAAGAGTCGTCCTTTCCTGTGTGTGACCTACCATCTTTGTGACTATTGGGTTAGTCTGTTGGGCAGGTACAATCATACGGCCTAATTTCTACCAACCTCAAAGCTAGGAACATTGTCAGATGATGTGTGGGGGCCTGCAACAGAGGTTTGTTCCCTTCGCTTTAGCCTACGTGCATGATATTTCCACCAACGTATTTGAAAGGTGCCTTGATTTATGACTTTCTCTGTTCTGTTACTAAAAAACTTCACAAAACCATCGTCATGTTAGAAGCTGAAAGCTGGAGTAACAGGAATCTGTGTTCCCAGGTGAGGGTTTGTTTGTTTGTTTTTTTTCTTGAATGGGCATTATCCAGGTGAGCCAACTTATTTAAACCCTACTGATGTTGGTCTCTTTCCTCACCTAAAATGGAGTTGATCCAATCTTTGCTACTCAAAGGTGTTCTGGGGAGCAGAACAGAGAAGGAGACTTTCATAGTCCCAGGCCTGAGGTAACATATCTGTTTTAGCTGTTGTTATTCACTGATAATAATAATTAGAGGAAGCTTCTTTTTTTTATTTCTTTCCATTAATTCATTTACTTTACCTCCCGATAGCACTCCTCTCCCTCCTCTCCTCACAGTCACCCCTGAAATACCCTCCTTCCCCCATTCTCGCCTTTTTTTCTCCTAGAGAAGGGGGAGGGCCCCCACGGACGCTAATCAGCCCTGGCACATTAAGTCTCAGTGGGACTAGGCTCATCCTCTGTCACTGAGGGCAGAAAAGCAGCACAATTAAGGAAACGGCATCCAAAGCCAGGTATCAGAGTCAGAGAAGGCCCCACTCCAGTTTTGGGGGAACGCACATGAAGACAAGCTCTGCATCTGCTACATCTGTGAGGGGGCCTAGGTCTAGCCTGTGAATGCTCTTTGGTTAGTGGTTCAATTAGAGGAAGCTTCCTGTTTGGCACAGGACAAAAATGAAATCTAGAAATGAGTTGTCATTCTTTATGTTGTATGAGTAGCCTGTGTCAGAGGCAAGAGCAAATCTTTTAGTAATCAGGAACTAAGCACCTCTAGTGTCCCTGACCCTGTGGTCCATGCTGAAGACACTCAAATTAATGCACACTATCTCCTCAGAGCATAGACTCCCCTAGATGTTTGTGACTAATCCCAAAGGGGGAAAGAAACAAAGCAAAGGGTCCTAGAGAAACAAGCTGTCTTTTCAAGGTCAAATGTTTGATGAAATAGACAGTGTGTGTAAAATAATAAATCAGACCTAACACCTTGGCTATTGCATTCTGCAATTCTGCCTCTACCAAAACATAATTAGAAATGAAGAACTTGAGAAAACTAATACCCGTTATACAATGAATTCCAGCATCAGCTGTAAATTATTCTCTCCACTAGTGCAGGAAATTGGGTATTAACTGTGTTTAAATCGGAAGAAAAAGAAGAGTTGATTTAAATTCTATGTGAGAATATCATTTAGAAGTTGAAAATACTGTCACATGGAGTCACAGACAGTCTCAGGCACTTGGTTCAAGCCCGCCCTGCCCCTGTGTGGTTTGTTCCTATGTGAATATTTCTGATGTCAAGGGAGTGTATGTTGGGGGTTCCAGTATGGCAATGGTGGGGAATACTCTGTGGGGATGGGGCCCAGAATATGTATCAATTGTCTTTACCACCTCCACTGTCTTTTTATTCATGTCATTTTGTTTATATTAGTCAATACTGTTAATCAGTACTTAACAGGAAGCCCTTCTGCACAAAGACCAGAGGATCATGCAGCCTCATCCACCCACTGGCAGATCTTCCTCACCCTTTCCCAGGAGGGGAATCTCAGAGCTAAGTCTTCAGGAAAGGAGCAGGCTGAGAGGGGAGTAGCAGTGTCTTCCTGGCTTCAGAAGGAAGCCAGTCTAGAGCAGCTTTCATTAATTCTCTTCTTACCTGTAGTGTGAAGCCTGGAAGTCTTTTCCTGGCCAGAGCCAGAAGGAGGCCGTAAGCGAGGATAAGCAGCATGGGCAAAATGAGGCTGAGAGAAGCAACAGAAGAAATGTAAAAGAGCTGGGCGTGTTAGAGGTAAGCAATTCTTATTAGTAATACTGATGTCTCGTCACATTGCAAATGTCTCCAGTGAGCTAAGCATTGTTCATAAATTGTAACTAAGACGTGAATTGCGTACTATATCAACATGTTAAAGGATGAGAACATAGTCTGACAGCTCAAATAACTTACTCAATGCTCAACAGTATCTGTCTTCACAATCTACTTATTTTCTACATGATGTGCTGCTTGACTATTAAAAAAAAATGACTGAGAAGATTTGCGCCAACTACTCCCTGAATTAAAAAGTCAGAGTATTTAGTTTCCTCCTCTGTGGAACAAAGAAATGAAAGCCTCATCCAGAAGCATCTTCAGACAAACAGAAGCTTAATACCCTATAAAATCTACTTTGGCAAAGCATACCTTATGACAGCTCCATAGTAAATGCATCTAATCCTCAGCATATAACACCATTTGGTTTAAACAGGATAAGTAGAATGAGCATCATAATGATATAGCATCCTGCAAACGGGGATAAATAACTGTGTATCAACACATAACTTGCAGTTTCTTGAGACCCCCCCCCCCAAATAGAGACAGACCTTTGAGTGTAATGGCCTAACACCAAGCCATGGAGAAAAGGTTGGAAGGGATTATTTTAAGGCTACATTTTCTTGTTCACCTACTTCATCTTCATGCTTTCAAGTAGTCTAGGTTCTGTTTAAACCTGTTCATAAATGTGAGACTTGCCTTTTTTTGAAAATTCTTCCACCTAAGCTCAACTCACTGTCCATATAAGTCATACGGAATATAATGCTTAAATTTTTATTTCTAATGAATGGTTCCTACTTGGCAACATCTCTGGCTTCCTCAAGAGCAGGCTGAAAAAAAAAAAAGAAAGAAAGAAAGGCTGGAATGTTGTGGTGAAGGGTATGCGGGATAACGTGTAATCAGAGTAATATGAGTACAGTGTGATACTGGTTTCCGGAAGCATTTACCTTGTGAAAAGAATCATGATCACAGTGCAAAGGCTTTGCATGAATAGAAAAAGATAAAAGTTCACTTTACAATTATTTCCCACAGTAAGAGCTCACAGGATGACCTATTGTTAAGGATTCCTCTCTAACAATGTTCCCTGGCTCTCTTCTCTCCCAGCAAGTGTAGGGGTATGTTCATTCTCTCTTGGGCTTCCTCATTAGACTAAGCCTCTATGACAGTGGATTATTTATCATTGTATCCAATGTACAGTACGAACATGGCACAGAAGTACTTGTTTAGTGAATATATGCCCTCAATCAGTTGCTTTTACTGTCACTCAACCTCCTAAACACTTCAGGAATTCTCCTACAAAACATTCCTCCAAATTCTTGCTTCATCTGAACACTCACCTGCATCTTAATAACCTGCTTAGTTAATACTTCCTTCTACTAGGACATGTTCTCTAAAAGCATATACAGGTTACAGGTTCCCACGCCTGAACTGTCAGGCAGAGTACAGTGTCTAGCACTAGCAGAGCCTTGGAAATTATTAACATAAAAGTATAGAATATAGTGAAAAGCATACTTCAGTTTAATCATTATAAAAACATACTGGCTGTTTCTAAAAACAAAGTACCAATTCCTGAGAGGTGAGTGTGTGTGTGTGTGTGTGTGTGTGTGTGTGTGTGTGTGTGTGTGTGTGAGAGAGAGAGAGAGAGAGAGAGAGAGAGAGAGAGAGAGAGAGAGACAGAGAGAGACAGAGAGACAGAGAGACAGAGAGACAGAGACAGAGAGACAGAGAGAAAGTGAGTGTGAATATAAGTGTGTGTGTGTGTGTGTGTGTGTGTGTGTGTGTGTGTGTGTGTGTGTATGGTTGTGGGCTGACCTTGAGTGGAATATGTCCTTGACATTGTCCATGGCAACAGGCCACATGTTTGAGCAAGCAAAAGTAAAGTAGGGCCTTCTCAGCATGTCTATACAGCTGAGTGGAATGGTTGTAATGAAATTGATTTATTTCTTGGGTATCATCTGCCTACCTGTACAGAATGCCTCCAAGGGCTTAGCTATGGTGTCTTCATTTGCTTTTGAAATATGAATAGGCTTGGCATTGCTTGGCAAGAGGAATCCTTTCTGCACTCTCCCTGAGGTAATAAAAATGGGAAAAACCTTTTTAGGGAAATATATGGTTTTGAAATGATCTTTGCAAAATGAACTGAATTAAAATGTGGACATGCTAAGAAAACTGTGCTCTTTACCCTGATGGTCAGAGGGAAGGAGGAGGAGGAGGAGGGCAAAGGGGCCAGTGTTGTTTGTGATATGCAATCCCCTCATGTAAAAAGACAAACCATGAAGATGCTTGATTCAAGTAGATTAATTCCACCTCCTCCCTTAGAGGTCTTGAAATGATATTTCATAATTCTAGCCATCTTTTTCTTTTCTTGAGTCGAGGAGATAACAGCTGAGAAATTATAAGAGAATGAACAGAAATCTAAGAAAAATAATGAAAAAAGTCATAGGAGACAAGCAGAAAGGAAGGACAACATGGGTACTCATAGACAGACAGGTGAAGGTAAGTGCCTAATGCCTTCAAGCCTGGCTGGGACTTGGGTATGTTTGGCCGTCTCAGATGGGGCAGCACAGGCATCTTAGTGTATATGTCTGATTCCTGGTGAGTTGCTATCTAGACTCTATGTGCTTTGAACAAGTCTCCCTTTCTGGAAATTGAAGAATTCTATGCTGAATGTTTATACTAGTTTAGGGTTTCTTATACAAGAGCTTATCTGAAAACACTGAAGATTAATATTTTTAAAACATTTTTCTAAGATTTATTTATTATTTATACAGTATTCTGCCCACATCTGTGCCTGCCCACCACAAGAAGGCACCAGATCTCATTACTGGTGGTTGTGAGCCACCATGTGCTTCCTGGGAATTGAACTCGAGACCTTTGGTAGAGAAGACTATGCTCTTAACCTCTGAGCCATCTCTCCAGCCCCAAGCGTAATATTTTTTAATGTGGGCAAATGAAAAATAGGGGTTAGACCTATAAGGGAGTGAAGAGAGACTCTTAGGGAAGTGAAACACAAAGCTGAAAGTGGGGATCCCTGCATACAGGTAAGCGGCTGGCGGAGGGGTGGCTCCCATTGCTCTAGGAAGGAAGGGGCATCTGCATGGACTAACTGAATTGGTATTGGTTTCTCTACATTATCAGACAAAAGCCAGCAGGTGCGTAGGAAACAGGCTTCAAGTTATAAAGAAATTAATATACTTTACTAAAAGCACTGTTTTCATTGTTAATCATCAATATTTTAGATGCATAAGTAAATTATTTTAGGCTCCATGATCAGCTGAGGATACAATGGTTTGTGGTGAGTGATAAATAAAGATGCATGTACCCACTGACCTAAACCCTTACATCCCACTATAAAGAACAATAATAGAGTTTGATCAGTGAGATGGGTTCACCCTGGTGTCAATGCATGCTACCTATTAATAGAGGCAGTATTTTCCTAAGTTGCAGGTAGTGAGGCATATGGAATTTTGGTTTCTTTAAAAAGCAAGTAAACGAACAAAAAAAAACCCCCCAGAAACATTATAAGAATATGCTTTTTTTTTAATCTCAGGTGTAGGGCTATGGGGTAGCTTCCCAGCAGCTGACTATGATTTACTTGTCTTGTGCTCTAGCAGAGGCAGGGTTTGCCTGGTGCAGACAGTTTCTGAGGTTGTGTGATATTTGGAAATCTGGAAACTTTTCAGAGGGTACATAAATGCTAGAGCCCCAAGAGATAAAGTTGGTGGTTGCTGTTTGTTAGCAGTCGTGTTCAGAGAAGCAAGAAGAAATTAAATTCAGAGATCCTTCTCTCTCTCCCCTCTACCTTTCTTCCTCTCCTACATCACAATAAAGGAAGATGCCAGGAGAACGAAAGGTGGGAAAGAGAAGAACCCATAAAATAGTGTCATTCTGGCTATGGTTGCCCTAGGAAGGTATCCATGCAGTAAGTCTGATTGAGATTTAAAGTAATTATAAGACTGCATATTAGCCCAAGGGGCATGTCCCACGAAAGCCTTCACTTACCAGGAAACTGAGACAGAGGGGAGGACGTTCTAGTGGGACTCTAGATGAGAGAAGCATGGGAGAATGGCAAAGTAGAAGGATCCAGAGGGTCCTAGAAGCCTACAAGTAGAACATTATGATAGGCAGATTTGGGCACAGGGGTCCCGCTCAAACTAAGGCACCAGCCAAGGACAATACAGGCGGTAAACCTTAAACCCCTACCCAGATCTAGCCAATGGACAGAACACTCTCCACAGTAGAGTGGAGAGTGGGATATGACTTTCTCACATACTCTGGTGCCTCACCTTTGACCATGTCCCCTGGAGGGGGAGACCTGGTGGCACTCAGAGGAAGGACAGCAGGTTACCAAGAAGAGACTTGATACCCTATGAACATATACAGGGGGAGGTAATCCCCCTCAGGAACTATCATAGGGGAGGGGAATAAGGGAAAAATGGGAGGGAGGGAAGAATGGGAGGATACAAGGGATGGGATAACCATTGAGATGTAACAAGAATAAATTAATAAAGGAGAAAAAAATAAAAAAGAGAACAAAAAAAAAATAAGACTGCAATGCAGACATGTCCCCATGATGTTCTGAGGGCCCCGTTTGGAAATGGCATGAGTAGCAAGCACCGTTTGAGAAGAGTTTACTGGAGGCTACACATTGTGTAAAGGGGTTTCTGCAATATTTATCATGGCCTTTCTACAAATCTCTAATGAACACAGTTTTATTAAATTTTACTTTAATTTTTGAACAATCTATTAAAATGTGTATACAATAGAGAAGGCAAACTTTAACAAAATATACATTTCTATGTAGATTCAAAATAGGCCTTATCCCATAAATTACTGCAAATTGTATGAGTGTGTGGAAGGTTAGGAGTGAAGACAGAACCCAGACCATTTAAATAAGTTTCACTTCCACTGCCAGTGGTAAACCTTGGTGTAAATGTCATCAGAAGAAAAGGACAGTGACTCAAATACTTACCTCTCACTGCCAAGTACTGAAATCAAGGCAAGTTTCAAGGTTTCTATTTCCAAATAATCTATGCTTTCCTGGAGTCCTTTCTAGCTAATATTTTTTCCAGTTAAAATTAAAAAGGTAGCATGGAGATTGCACTGTGGGTAAAGACCTTGTCTCAGGGTGAGAACCACAGTTCAGATGCCCAGGACCCTGTAAAGCCAGGGCAGGACTACGTTTCTGTAACTCTTATGTTCCTACACCCAGGTGGGAGGCAGAGCCAGGATACTTGCAAGCCAGAGAGCCTGGCTCAGCAGCTGTAAACAAGAGAATCTGCCTCACACATGGTAGAAGGCACCAGCTGGTGCCAGAGTTTGTCTTCTAGCTTTCACCTGTGCACCGTGGCATTCACAGACTTGCATAAACACCATCCCACACATACACACCGTGCGTACAAACAGGCCTCAAATCATGACCCTAAGTGTTATCTACTTTAATACTAAGTAAAAAAAAATAGTTAATATATAAAGTAAATCCAACATTTAATCTTTTCAAATGCTTATAGTGGGGTGTGTATGTATGTGTGTGTGTGTGTGTGTGTGTGTGTGTGTGTGTGTGTGTGTGTGTGTGCGAGCGCGTATGCCCGTGAGCTATAAATGAAAAAGGTATATAACATTCTTAAGGAACTTCAATTATTGTCATTCTTGTGGCTTTCCTTGGCTTTCCTTGGCCTCATATACTCAGAGCATAATGGGGCTTCCATTTTCCAGCTCTAAAAGTAGGTGTCATAATGTACATGGGCTTATTTTAAAACTATAAGCCACTGATTACAAAATATCTATAATCTGGTTCCTTTCACCCCATGTGGAAGCTGCTGTTTCACCAACCATGATGAACTTCCTATTGGAGGTTTCTTCAAAGTGATTTTTTTCTCTTGTTTTGTCTCTCTCCTTTGTCTTAGAACTTTTGTAAGTGTTGTTTGCAGGCAGGGAACTTAACTTTCTTTGGAGGGTCAATGGAAACTTTTGTAGCATAAAATCATACAGATGTGATTGAAACAAACGGAGCATTTAAATCAATACCAACAAATCGTTAGAGCAGTAGTGATTAACCTTTCATTCTGCCAAGGACTCTGTAGACAGGAGGGTGAGGCACCATCTAGTATCATGTGCTCCGTTTGTAGAAACCTGCTGGTGAAAATTCTGTTTTAATCATAAGCTAGAAATGCAAAGTGGAACATAATTCAATTTGAAAACCGATGTTTCTCAGATGCAAAACTTCCCAAAGTGACTGAAGATAACAGTTCAGGCTTTTCCATTTACACAGCAGCGCTCATCTGTAGATTGGGGTATATTTTTATAGACACAATTTATTTAGACTGTGCATGACTAGGATAAGGAATAGAGTTTGAGAAATGAGACATATATCATATGGAATGATAAAAAAAAATACTGTCCTAAGCAAGGGACAGCACAGGCATTACCGTTTCTTCAAGTCAGATAATCATCAAACCATTTTAGATAATCCTTGGTGCTTTAAACTAATTTATCTGTCACCTTTACACAGACCTCCAAAGAGTTCAAGGTTAATTTGAAGTGAGCCAAGCTAAGTGAGTGATAAGTCTGGTATATACCTCACTTTTAGAGGGAAAAACAAAGCAGATTTCCTACTGAGGGTAATGTACATAAGATAGTACTTATTTGTGATTTGTTTACTGACAATCCCTATTGAATGTTTATTGTGTGCATGGCCTTTTAAAGAATACTTGGAGGATACAATGACAAGCTTACGTCTCCAAATTAAAGGAACCTAAGATACAATAAATGATAAAGGGAAACTACTATGATAAAGCTAATTTCTGCATAAAATATGGTCCCATGAAATAACATGAGTTAACTCTTAAATGCCTAAGAATTTTCAAGACGTTTAATACACAGGCATGAACAGGAGTTGACCGAGGGAGAAAGGAGGTCTTGAGAATATTATTAGAGAAATAACAGAAAATAAAGGTGTCAGAAAGATGTGCAACCATCCATCTAACTGGCAGGAAGTCAGGGTTCACTTGAGGGAAAGGGAAATGGTAGGGGTGAAGAGTGGCAGGCATGTTGTACAGTTCCACACTAACCTTTTGAGGGTTCACTAGCGTACTAGAGTCGGGTCTCCACCCTCCAGTCCAGTACTCGGTTATTTGCCCTCAGCTTCTTGTCCGTTTCATTGTTTACACTCTTTGTTGTTTTGGGATGGTCTCACTACATACTCCATGGTTGTGTAGACCTCAAGTCATGGCCCAAGCTTGACTCAGATTGTATAGCCTTCTGCCTCAGACTCCCAGGTGCTGGTGTACTGGCTGGTTTGGGGTGTCAACTTTGACCCAAGATAGAGTCTTCAGAGAGAAAGGAGCCTCGGTTGAGGAAATTCATCCATGAGATCCAGCTGTAAGGCGTTTACTGATCAACAGGACGAGCCTGTTGTGGGTGGAGCCATCTCTGGGCTGATAGTCCTGAGCTTTGTACGAAAGCAGGATGAGCAAGGCAGAAGAAGCAGGCCAGTAGACAGCACTCTTTCTTGGCCTCTGCACCTGTTCCAACCTCTAGGTTTCAACTCTTATTTTCTCCATTGATGGAGGGGGTAAGCTCAATAAGCCCTTTCATCCCAAACTTGCTTTTTGGTCATGCTGTTTTTGTCAAGCAACAGAAACCCTAACTAAGACAGCTGGGTTATGGGTGTTTGCCACCTGCCCTTTTGGAGAGTTTTTTAGGTTGCTGTTAGATTACACAAGGTCATCCTACATGTCTCGCAGGGTCTTAACTTCTCAAGTAATAACAGCTGTCTTAATCCCTCCATTCCAGCCTGGATGTCTTCCTCTCAACTATATGGCAGAGGTCTTAGTTCCATCATTTTTCACTTTTAACCCACTGAGTTCACTGAATATTCTTGGCCTGTGCCTTGGTTACTTACTATATAGCAGGAACATGAATATGCCAGTCCCTCCAAAGTTTCTGTCCCAGAAACCAGTGCCAATCACGCAAGGCAGGCAAGCCAAAGTGGGGCAGGATGATAGCTTGCTTTAAAGAACACTTAGCTAGGTCACCAGCCATCAAGTGCCCAGCAGACAAGAACCTGTAGTTAAACCCTTTTCTAATTAAAAAAAAATGGTAGCAGCTTTTGAAACAGTGGTTTGAATTAAAAACACATCAGTCTATTTAAAAAAGTGTGTGTGTGTGTGTGTGTGTGTGTGTGTGTGTGTGTGTGTGTGTGTGTGTGCCATTGCCATGTCTCATGTATTTAGGTACCTAGGGAGGCCAGAAGAGAGTATCAGATCCCTTCCCTTCCAGCTGCACGGAAGCAAGTGTAAGTCTCCTAATGTGAGCATTAAGAACCAAATCCACGTCCTCTTCAAGACTACTGTGTACTCTTAACTGCTTAGCCATCTCTCCCACACCAAGTTGGTTTCAGCTAAATAAAATTCCAACATTTTTATGTAGATAAAATTCTAAGAGAGCTCAATTAAACTAAATTAGACTCAGTTGCCATTTTGAAAATGAATATGTCTAGTGTTTTATTTTCTGTGAGGTCAGCAACTCAGACCAAACACTTATTTCATTCAAAGGCAGAAATGGCAGAAAAAGGAAGTGAGAAGCGGAGAAGGTGAATTTTAGCTCAGAAACAGTGCTTATGTTTAATGTTCTGGGTGCCACCTCAAGCACTTCATGTGAAGAAAACTAGAAGTCATAGGTTCTCAGGAGAAAGGGAACATTATGGCAGGTGAGAAAGGATCTCTAGATACTGTTCCATTGCACCAAATTGAACAAGCGTTCACTTACCAAACTACAAACACAGGAGCTAAACTCTTGGCAGCATACCACAGTGTATTTCCTGGGGATGTACAGAACAGTAAGTGGGTAAGCATAAGATTCAAGAATAGTCCCTTCAGAAAACTCATCTTGTAAAGGGAGTTCTTCAGACATAATGAGGACACAGTAGGGTTTAAAACTCACCACAAATAGTAATTGTGTACAATAAACTGTCCCAATATATTAAATGTGGGATGGAAACCACTCATAAACACTGCATTAATACATTATCTTTCACTTACAAAAAAAAAACTTACTTCCAGTCTAAGGTCTCAAAATAAAACTGGGAAGGTAGGATAAGATGTTTCCTAAAAATGGAATATAAAAGAAAGCAGAAAATACCACATGTAAACCAAACAAATAGATTTTGTATCAAAAGCAGCAAAAAATCACAAGGAAAATAATTACAGAATGGTAGGGGGTTAGCAAAGTAAAGAGTAAATAAATATAGTAAGTATTTATGCTCCCAACAGTAGAATGCTCAAATATGTAAAGTAAATGGGACCCATCAACCTAGCAGACATTACAGAACGTCTTATACAACAGTCACCCAAGAGCTATTTTTCACATCAGTACTTGAGTTCTCTCAGGTGTATCACGTGATGTAGCAAAAGTCCCACAAACTTTGTTAAAAAGTACAATAGTTACATGCACAGCACTGAGAAGTGAATAGGGACAAAAATGGAGGAGCCACTGTGGCCAGATATATTATATGAAAGAAGAATCTATCTTCAATTAAAAAAATTTGAAAAAGGAAAGTATATCAATACATGGATAGTAAATGATTTGCATTGGACAGTTATTGGATCAAAGAAGAAATAAAGAAGGAAATTTCTTTAACGTTCTTAGAACAAATGAATGTATAAGCACAACATACCCAAGTAGTGGGCTAGCCATCAAAAGCAGGACCAGAAGTTAACTGCGAAAGATGCTCACTCACAGCAGCAACTCCTCCACGCAGAGTTCTCTTAGTGTTGTACCTGAAGGAAACACAAAACTTAAAACAAAATCAAACACTAAATTAGTACAGAGAAATAATAAAGATCACAGTAGAAAGAAATGAAATGGGAATCAAAAATCAATACTGGAGTTTAGTCAAACAAAAGGCCAATTCTTTGACAAGATACACAAAATAGAAAAGCTCTTAACTAGGGTGAGTAAAAAAAGATAAAACCAGAAGGATCATTTAGGACTGGGATGTCTTCATCAAACCTCAACTTCTCTCAGGGCTCAGGGAGATGCAGAGGAGATGCAAAGATTACAAGAATCATGGGTGATAAATGACAGGAAGGAAACGCTATTTTTCACACACAGTAGGGCTGGGCTGATGTGTGTATGAACGCACTGAGACTGTGGCTCAGTGCACAGCACCTACATACTCACATGAAGTTTAGAGGGGGTGTGGGGAGCAGCATCTGAGAGAATGCAGTGATGAGGAGCGGATATGTGTAATTCTCAAAAATTAGATATACAGTATTATAATTTAAACACTTTCTTGAAAAAAAGAAATTCTGGGAAAAGCTTTAGTTTTTTCTAAGCAACACCTTTACAATTCCTATTGTAAGCAGATAATAGAAAAGTCCAAGGAAGTTATGCATGCTATCTTCATCTTTAACACGGTACCCTTTGCCGTTCTTCTCTGTTGCTTTTTATTTAAATCTTTATAATGTCTATGTCCTTTTTTATTTTACTATTTTCAGATCCTTGAGCTTTTAAATCCAGCTAGGGTTGGGGTAAAAGAGCCCTTCATTCCAATTACACATTTTGAACTGAGAATAAGGATTTATGTTTGAACAAGGGTACAGGATGGGAGTTAACAATCACCTTTCTTATCATGGAGGAAATGTCATTGAAATATTGTTGGTTACAGTAGTGATTCACTGATGAACATCTGGACTGATTCCTTGTCTTGTCTATAATGAACACTGCAGAATCTTTAGCACAGGACACTGCCTGTATGCTACCGAAAAAAAAAGCCATCATTTGTGAAAATAGAGGTTTTTTGTGTTCACTATGAGTTGTTTTGTACAGTGAGAGGGAAGGATATAGCTTTGTCCTATTGAATGCACACATTCAGTCTTGTGAGCATCATTTCTGAAGAGGCTGTCTTTTCTCTGCTATATGTTCTTGGCACATGTGTCTAAAACCAGTTGATGTATGAATGGGATTCACTTCTAGCCTCTCTATTTGGTTCTTTTGACCATATGTATGTTTTTGTGCCATATTGTTTCACTGACTATAAATTTGCAAGTGATACATTTCAAAGTCAAGATTGTGATGCTTCAAGTTAGGTCCTGCCCAGAAATTCCTAGATTGTTCAATAGGACTTTGATGATTTACAGTTCACAGTTCCTAGTTTTTCTTTAAACGTTTTGGAAAGGTAATCTGCAGTTTCTTTCTGGTATGTAAAATGGCTTATAAAACTATAATGCTAGAATCCCCAAATTCCACTTAGGCAAGAAATTCAAAGATCAAAATTTAAATTTGCTTTTAAAAAAACTTTATTTTCTTTGGTAGTAAGAAGGCAACAGTAATAGTTCACTGTCACAAGGACAGCAAAATATTCGAACAAAAGAGGCTGTAGCCTTCCATAAACAATGCTCTCCCCCTTTCTTTACTCATCTCTGGGCCTCTTTAGCAACAGAATTTATCTCTGTGAATGTATTCATAAATTAGAAATAATAAAAGTTAAAAAGATCCCTTGGTCACGGCTATGTTGCATGAGCAGGTTTTTCCCACCCCAATAAACCATTTAACGCCAAGAAGCCTTGAAAGAGAAGCTTTAAAAAAGCTTCACATTGGTGATTATAATTCATTTGCAAACTTAGTCAGTGGTAACTATCACATTTAAAACTCATTTCCATGTTGTATGTATAGGCCTGGGTATTAATATGCAAAGCACTTTGTTTGAATTGAATTTCCTTATGCTTGTTAATCATATACAATATTAGGAACAGAATCTTAAAATACCATTGCTTCCCAGAGAGGTGCTTTGTCACGGCTTCCCAGAATATATTAAGTATTAAAATATAGCATGGGAAACTATTCTTGAACGCTTCCCTATTATCTAAAATATTTGAAAGTGCACCTGACTGCCTAACACATTTTGCAATAGCTGTGTGCTTACCAACCCAATTCCTTTCTCATGGGCAGAACAGTGCTTGAAAAATAAGATGGTAAATAAGGGTTCAGGTGGTCTTATCGTAGGTCCCACATGTATGACCCACATTTTGGGGGCTTCAGGGAAGCTGACTTTGAGTCTCATGAAATCAAGTATAAAAATGATAAATAATATCTGCATGTTTTCAGAGCAAGACTACACTTCTCTCAAGTGTGATAAAGATCTTTGCCATTGAAAATGTTAAGAACTTCTGATACTAAGTTGTTTTGCAGATTACTGACTGAATTTCCACATCAGCCCAGCAATTCCAATACAGTTATTTTCCACCTCCAGAATGCTTCAAATGCAGTCCAGAGAGAATTTGGAATTGAAGGGAGTCTATGTTTCTTGATGATAAAATCTCCAAGAATATGCTGCTTCAGAAAGGATATTACAGGATCACTAGGACTAATTGTTTTCTCTCTTTCTCCATCTATGGACAATACCTGCAATTTCAGGAATAGCCATGGCAGCTGGTGACAAGAAATCTGTTCTAATTCTAACCTAATAACTGCCTAGCTGGGCAAAGCCAGTGCAATTTCACATCTGCTACCCAGAAATTTCAATAACTAGTTGGAACAACCCGAGTTGTATCTTCAGTCCTTATGCCAATCACTATTGTCCAGTAGATTCCAATAAAGTACAGTTTTGCATGTTTGCCAATGCCTCAACTTGGGTGTGCTAATGGCATCTAGTGGGGCAGTGGATGGGATAAAGCTATCCGTTCTACAACGTATATGTCAGTCCTCTCCAACAAAGAATACAGTAGTGTGGAGCATGGGAAAGCCTGTCGTAGCTAAGATAATGAACGACTGGGCAGTCCTGTAAGTTGTGTGTTTATCTGAGAATACTCCTAAAGGAAAAATAAAAACATGTAGGCAGAGGAAGAATTTGTTTTTAGCAAAGCGAAGTCATAGAACCTGTCTTTGAAAGACACAGAGATGTGTTCCCTGGCACAGAAGGCTGATGAGTTAAAAATCACGGAAAATACACCTATAATTATTAATCAATCACCACAAAGCAATAGAGCACCAACTATTAAACATAAAAACACATATGTTTTATAGATTTAGCATTTAAGGAACATTCAGTTAGAGACAGTAAAATCTATGAAGGTAGATTTCTGAGTCCACAGCCTGAGCTGTTTCTATGTATTCTGTGTCTCAAAGTATTTACTTGGGGAACAGGGAAATAATTTTCTGTTATGGAGAAATTAATCTTGTCAAGTAGATTTATTTACTGCTTGCCTCACAATAACATTACCTATGTCCTAGTACTCTGTGAATGCATGCACTGGTTTTCACTTGTGCATTTTAGGTTATTGAATAATCTCCCTTTTCATTTTGATTGGAAAAGCTGAGTTTATTTGCAGGGGAAAAAAAAAAGCCAAAAGTCTTTAGTACATACAGTTTGACTCTTTACCAAATTTTTATCACCAGATGGCAAGTTTCAACCTGCTTGCCACAGGGCAACTCTGATTTGTTTTCTCCCTCAATTACTGTTAAGTGGTAAAGATGCTGGTGACAAATGTCTCTCAAAAAAACAGAACATAGGGACCTGGACTAATATATGTTTTTATTTTTCTGGGAGTTGTGTATGAGGAATTAATGGCTTTATTAGCAAATTGTTATAAGACTGACTTTAGTTTGTCTCGGCTGCTATGGTTTGTAACTTGCATCAGGTAATAGAAGGGTTATTTTGTAGACTTCATCATAGAAATTGCTAATTGTATCCCAAATAGCATGTTAAAAGCACCTCCACCTACCAACCCCCAATTACATAACCAGCAATATTTTTATGTCCTAGTTTAATGTAATTCTTTGAGATTTCTGAGTTATTTTAGTGCCAGTGTCACATGTAATATTCCTTAACTGTAAGATATTTGAATCTACATCTCAAAAGGACTTTTCGTGTAACCTCAGTGTTGTTTCATTCAAGCAAAATCAACACAAATTTCTTTCTTTCTTTTTTTTTTTTTAGATATGTATTTGTTTCTTATATATACAGTGCTCTGCCTGTGTGTACACCTGCACACCAGAAGAGGGCATTAGATCACATTATAGATGGTTTGAGCCACCATGTGCTTGCTGGGAATTGAACTCATGACCTCCGGAAGAGCAATCAGTTCTCTTAACCTCTGAGCCATCTCTCCAGGCCCCCAACACAAATTTCTTAATATTGTCTAATTTCAGTTCCAGATCTGGATTTCTCTCTTACATAGTGCCATGTCTCCCTCCCACTTATTTTGTTCAAATTAGTATTTAAATAAAGTATGCTGGTGGCATTGGGAGACTGTCAGTCCCTTTCAGAATAAAATAATTCTCCTTGTCTGCTGTTTTCTAACGTCATTGTTTTGCTTAAAAATACATCCAGATAATGTGTATTCCTGTGCATTCTGAATTTGCCAGATTATTTCCTCATGTTGTTTTGCGTTTTTATTTCTTTTTTATTTAAATTTTATTAATTTATTCAGATTATACTTCAATTGTTATCCCATCACTTGTATCCTCTCATTCCTCCCTCCATTCCATTTTTACACTATTCCCCTCTCTTAAGTCTAAGACCAAGGGGGACCTCCTCCCCCATTATATGGTCATAGGCTATCAAGTCTCATCTTGGTAGCCTGCTTATTCTTTGAGTGCCATCAGGCCTCCACACAAGGGGAAGTGATCAAATATGGGACACCAGAGTTCATGTCAGAGTCAGTCCCCGCTCTCCACTGTGGAGAATGTCCTGTCCATTGGCTAGATCAGAGTAGGGGTTTGATGTTTACTACTTGTATTGTCCTTGAATAGTGCAATAGTTTGAGCAGACACCCCTGGGCCCCGATCCACCCATAACAACATTCTTCTTGTAGGTTTCTAGGACTTCTGGGTCGTTCTATTTCCCCATTCTCCTATATTTTTCTTACCTAGAGTCTCAGTAGGATGTCTTCACATCTATCCCAATCTCTTGGTAAGTGAAGACTTTTGTGGGACATTCTTTTTGGCTAATGCCCAATTATAAGTGAGTATATACCATGTGAGTCTTTCTGATTCTGGGTTAACTCACTCATTATGATCATTTATAGTTCCATCCATTTGTCCACAAATTTCAGGAATTCCTTGTTTTCAATAGCTGAATAGTATTCCGTAGTGTAGATGTACCACAGTTTCTTTAACCATTCTTCTACTGAGGGACACTTAGGCTGTTTCCATATTTTGGCTATTATGAATAAGACTGCTAAGAACATGGTTGAGCATATGTGTGGTGGAGCATTTTCTGGATATATTCCAAGGAGTAGAATAGCTGGGTCTTGAGAAAGCCCTATTCACAGTTTTCTGAAGAAGCGACAGATTGATTTATAAAGTGGTTGTAAACGTTTCCATGCCTACCAGCAATGAGGGAGTGTTCCTCTTTCTCCACATCCTTACCAGCATGTGGTGTCACTTGAATTTTTTATCAAGCCATTCTGATGGGTACAAGAGAGAATCTCAGAGTCATTTTGATTTGCATTACTCTGATGACTAAAGACGTTGAACCTTTCTTTAAGTGTTTCTCAGCCATTTGATATTCCTCCGCTGAGAATTCTCTGTTTTGTTCTGAGCCCCATTTCTCAATTGGGTTATTTGGTTTGGTGGTATTTAATTTCTTGAGATCTTTATACATTTTGGATATTAGACCTTTGTCGTATGTAGGGTTGGTAAAGATCTTTTCCCAGTCTGTAGGCTGTTGTTTTGTTCTGTTGACAGTGTCTCCTGCCTTACAGAAGCTTCTCAGCCTCATGAGGTCCCATTTATTAATTGTTGACCTTAAGACCTGGGCTGTTGGTGTTCTGTTCAGTAAGTTGTCTTTTGTGCCAAAGTGTTTCAGGCCCTTCCCCACTTTTTCTCTAACTGATTTAGTGTCTCTGGTATTATGTTGAGGTCATAATCCACTTAGCCTTGATTTGGGTGCATGGAGACAAATATGGGTCCAATTGCATTTTTCTACATGTAGACATCTAGTTAGACCAGCATCATTTGTTGAAGATGCTATCCTTTTTCCATTGAATAGATTTGGCTTCTTTGTCAAAAATCAAGTGACCATATTTGTGTGCATTCATATCTGGGTCTTTGATTCGATTTCATTGATCAACCTGCCTATTGCTGTGCCACTACCATGCTGTTTTAATTACTGTTGCTCTATAGTACAGCTGGAGATCAGGTATAGAAATTCCTCCAGAGGGTCTTTTATTATATAGGATTGTTTTTGCTATTCTGGGTTTTTGTTTTTCCTTATGAAGTTGAGAATTGATCTTTCAATATCATTAAAATATTTTGTAGGTATTTTGATAGGGATTGCATTGAATCTGTAAATTGCTTTTGGTAAAATGGCCATTTTTACTATGTTTATTCTCCCGATCCATGAACAAGGGATATCCCTCCATCTTCTGCTGTTATGCTCAATCTCTTTCTTCAGAGATTTAAAGTTTTTTTTTTCAAACAGCCTTCACTTCCTTGGTTAGAGTTACTCCTAGATATTTTACATTACTTGTGGCTATCGTAAAGGGTATAGTATTCCCAATTTCTTCCTCTGCATGTTTGTCATTTATATATAGGAAGGCTACTGACTTTTTAGAAGTTAATTTTGTATCCAGCCAACTTGCTGAAGGTGTTTATTAGCTGAAGGAGTTCTCTAGTGGAATTTTTGGGGTCACTTGTGTACACTATATTATCATCTGCAAATGGGGATAATTTTACTTCCTCCTTTGTCATTTGGATCTCCTTGATCTCCTTTTGATGTCTTATTGCTCTGGCTAGAATTTTAAGAACTTTATTGAAGAGATATGGAGAAAGTGGGCAGCCTTGTCTGGTCCCTCATTTTAGAGAAATTTCCTTGACTATCTCTCCATTTAATTTGATGTTGGCTATTGACTTGCTGTATATAGCCTTTATTATGTTTAGGTATATGCCTTGTATTCCCAATCTCTCCAAAACTTTAAACATGAATGGGTGTTGAATTTTGTCAAATGCTTTTTCTGCATCTAAGGAGACAATCATGTGGGTTTTTTCTTTCAGTTTGTTCATATGGTGGATTACATTGATGGATTTCCATATATTAAACCATCTCTGCATGGCTGGAATGAACCCTACCTGGTTATGGTGAATGATATCTTTGATATGTTCTTGTATTCATTTTGCAAGTATTTTATTGAGTATTTTTGCTTGAATGGTCATAAGAGAAATTGGTCTGAAATTCTCTTTTTTGTTGGGCCTTTGTGGGGTTTAGGTATCAATGTGACTGTGGCTTCATAGAATGAATTTGGTAATGTTCCATTTGTTTCTATCTTTTGGAGTAGCCTGAAGAGAATGGGAATTAGCTCTTCTTTGAAGGTCTGGTAGAATTCTGCACTGGAACCATCTGGCCCTGGGCATTTTTTGGTTGGGAGACTATCAATGGTTTCTTCTATTTCTATAGGAGAAATAGGACTATTTAATTTGTTTATCTTATCTTGATTCAATTTTGGCAAGTGGAGTCGATCAAGAAAATTGCCCCTTTCCCTTAGATTTTAAAATTATGTGGCATACATGCCTTTAAAGTAGGATCTTATGATTCTTTGTATTTCTTCAGTGTCTGTTGTTATGTCTCCCTTTTTATTTCTGTGATTTGGATAGTGTCTCTCAGCCTTTTAGTTAATTTGGCTGACGGTTTGTCTATCTTTTTGATTTTCTCAAAGAACCAGCTCCTGATTTTGTTGATTCTTTTAATTGTTCTCTTTGTTTCTAGTTTATTGATTTCAGCCCTGAGTTTGGTTATTTACAGATGTCTACTCCTCTTGGGTGTTTCCTGCTTCTTTTTTTCTGGGGTTTCCAGATATGTCATTAAGTTGCTTATGTGGGATGTTTCCAATTCTTTATAAAGACACTTAGTGCTATGAATTTTCCTCTTAGCACTACTTTCAATATGTCCCACAATTTTGGGTATGTTTTTTCCTCATTTTCATTGAATTTCAGGAAGTCCTTAATTTCTTTTTTTATTTCTTCCCTGACCCAGGTGTCATTACGTAGAGAGTTGTTTAGTTTCCATATGCGTGTAGGCTTTTTGTTATTTCTGTGTTTGTTGAAGTCCAGCCTTAGACCATGGTGATCTGATATGATACAAGGTATTATTTCAATCTTCTTGTTTCTGTTGAGGCTTGCCTTGTGACCTACTATTTGATCAATTTTGGAGAAGGTTCCATGGGGTGCAGAGAAGAAGGTATAATCCTTTGTGTTTGGGTGAAAAGTTCTGTAAATATCTGTTAGATCCATTTGATGCATGGTGTTGCTTAATGATGTTATTTGTTGGCTTAGTTTCTGTTTCAGTGACTATCCTTCAGTGAAAGTGGGGTGTTTAAGTCTCTCACTATTAATGTGTGGGGATTGATGGGTGGTTTAAGCTTTTTTAATAGTTCTTTTACAAATGTGGATGTCCTTGTATTTGGTACAGGTTGCCCTGGTCCTACGAGAGCAAGCTTCTTGAATTCTTCGTTCTTTTTTCACATCTCCACCACCTCCTGCATTTTCAGTCTTTTCTCCAACTTCTCCTCTTCAGTACTTTTTATAACCTTCTACCTTGCAGGTGGGACAGCAGACTCAGCATGCCTACCCTTGGCTTTTTCCAGGCCTTCTCCCTCACCCTTCCTTGAAGTAGCTGGAACACTGCCTTCTTCCTTTTCCTCCGGTTTCATTTTACGAGCAACCTTCATCCTCTTGTTAGGCAGGCAGTCACTATTAGAGTGGCACATCTCTTTGCTTTCATTTCAGCAAGGGCAACATGATGTTTTTCTTTTTGCTCCAACTCCTTCTGAGCAAAGAGTCTAAGACATTTCCTCAGAGGCTGGACCAGAGTATTTCCTGATACAGCTCCTTTAGCATTCAGAGAAGAGCAGTCACTTGATGAAACGGATTGTTTCTGAATATTTTCCTTTTCTGTCCCTTTATAGTAAGTGTTCTCAACTGCCTTCAAAGGTGCGACACAGCCTTGCTGAAGCTTGGCTTTTCTCAACAAAGTTTTGCCCTGAAACAGCACTCGTCTCCCATTCCCAAGAAACTTGTTCTCCAAGTTGGCCTTCTCATCAAACCATGAGTCTACATTTTCAGTATCTTCTTCAGCATCCAAAGATGAACAATTGATAAAGCCATTGGGGACATCAAAAGAGTAAGTAGCTGTGACTTGTGACATTCCCTCACTTAGTACAAGAGAACACGATCTTCCAGGATTCTAACACTCCACCAAATAGATTGCCTTCGTGGATGCACAATTGACCTGTACTTAGTTTCTCCAGCCCACCTCCTACAGCCAGACCTCAAAAACCATGACCACACTCTCAAGTTTCTTGTGGATGCTTGCAGTTTAGCAGAGACATCTCATGAAGAACCAGGCTTCGCCTTGTACAACTCAAAACAACCAGCACTGCCCGTCCACACCAGGACTCAACTGGCTGAATTTTTATTTCACAGCTGTGTTCTCACAACTAGATTGCCATGTTCAGCCTTTTAATAAGGACACAATTTCAACATATGAAATATATTACACATTACAACACATGAAGTACTTAAGTCTCTGTTTTAATAATAGTAATTGATCAGCAGTTATTGGTAGAGGGAGCCAGAGTTTTTCATTATAAGTACATCATTAATCTTTCACTTAATAGTTGTCAGTATTTGAGGCCCTTTTACTCAAGCCAACTGTTTTATATCGTGTTGTAAAATGGTGGCTGTCCTAATTATGCCATTAGCTTTGCAATCGTTAGCTGGAATTCCTCATAAAATAACTGCCCTTGTTCATCTGGGTTACTGAATCCCTCTGAGGTCAAGTGCATATGGCAGAAACAGGATCCTTATTTATTGCCTTTTAGTGATCATCATTCTCAGTCATGGTTAGTATCCTAGCAGTATTCAATGCTTACTGAGAATGCAAATATTGTCTCTGCAGGTTATTTCTGGGTGAGGGAGTCTGTTTCCTTATGAATATGGAGATTTCTTATGTGTATCTCTGTATGAGTTTATGTATCCATTATTTTATGTGTATACAGCTGTGGATGTTCCTGTACATGTATGTGTTTGAAGGCCAGAGGGTCAACCTTAGGTATATTTTCTCTCACTCATCACCTTTATTGTTTTGTTTGTTTGTTTATTTGTTTGTGTTTTTAGAAAGAGTCTTTTGCTAAACTTGGACATCGTTAGGTTTTTGCTAGACTGGTTAATTAGGGAGCGCTGGAAACCTGCCTGCCTCTGCTATTCTCCACACACATTGCTAGAGTTATGAGTGTGTGCTATCATGTCTGGAGTTTTACATGTATGAGATGAGCATCCTAACTCATGTAGTCATGCTCATGTAGCAAATACATGAACCCTGAGCCAGCTCCCCAGCCTCCATGTTACTCTCTTTCAATAAGTGCGAGCGCTATCCCATTTCCACCTAAAATAGAAGATAGCTAATGCTAGAAACTTGAAATAGGTACAATTATTGCTAGTACAATAAACAGTGAGTCTACTTATCGATCCCTAGTTTCAAGATTAATATCAGCCAGTTTTTGTCCTGTGCTCCCTATTCTGCCTATCCAATCCATATTATTTAGAAACAAATTAGAGGTAATATTTGTCTACACTATTTTCTATCCACAGTTTATAGAGAGTCATGGAAGCAGCAGAGCTGACAGAGTGGGGAAGAGTTCTTGATATGCAAACACCGGTATCTGAGACCAGATCTCGGCAACTGGGTAAAAGTTAGGCTCCGTCCCATGCACACCTCTAGCCACATCAAAGAGGATTATAGAAACAGGAGTATATCTAGGGCCTTCTGGTTGCAAGACTAGTTTAAACAGGTTCAGCCTGCAGATGGGTAACACCCTCTGACACACACATGTGCATACACTCCATGCACATATGTATGCAATCACATTTGCCCACATGCATGTATGTACACACACAGTATGCAAAAAGTAATTCATAAAAAATAAAATAATGGCATTGGAATGATGTCTCAGCAGTTAATAGCATTGGCCATTCTTCCAGAAGTTTTAAATTTGATCTCCAGTACCCATGTGGTAACTCACAACTCTTTTTAACTGCAGTTCTAAGGGATCAACATCTTCCTTGGGCCTCTGTGGGTACCAAGCATGCACACAGTACACAGATATGCATTCAGGGAAATCATCCTACACAAAAACCAACCAAATATTTTAAAAAGATTAAAATAGGAAATCCTGAAATATGTGGACAAATGATGGAACTAGAAATGATCATAATGAGTGAGTTAACTTAGATGAAGAAAGACCCACATGGTATATACTCACTTATAATTGGGCATTAGCCCAAAAGGCATGTCCCATGAAAGTCTTCACTTACCAGGAGATTGGGAAAGATGTGAGGACATTCTCCTGGGACTCTAGGTAGGAGAAATATAGGAGAATGGGGAAATAGAAGGATCCAGAGGGTCCTAGAACCCTACAAGAAGAACATTGTGATGAGTGGATTGGGGCCCAAGGGGGTCTGCTCAAACTATTGCACTATCCAAGGACAATACAAGTAGTAAACATTAAACCCCTACTCTGATCTAGCCAATGGACAGGACATTCTCCACAATTATGTGGAGAGCAGAAACTGACTCTGACATGAACTCTGTTGCGCCATATTTGACCACTTCCCCTTGTGGGGAGGCCTGGTGGCACTCAAAGAATAAGCAGGCTACCAAGATGAGACTTGATAGCCTATGGCGATATAGTGGGAGAGGAGGTCCCCCTCGGCAATAGACCTAGTGGAGGGGAATTGGGTGAAAGCGGGAAGGAGGGAGGAATGAGAGGATATAAGTGATGGGATAACGATTGAGATGTAATCTGAACAAATTAATTTAAAAAAGATTATAGTGAAGACTTTCATGGGACATGCCCCTTGGCCTAGTGTCCAGATATATGTGAGTATATACTATTTGACTCTTTCTGCTTCTGGGTTAACTCACTAATTATGATCATTTCTAGTTCAATCCATTTGTCCACAAATTTTGGGAAATCCTTGTTTTTAATAGCTGAGTAGTATTCCATAGTGTAAATAAACCACAGTTTCTTTATCCATTCTTCTACTGAGGGACAGTTAGACTGTTTCTATTGGGACTCTAGGTGAGAGAAGCAAGGGAGAATGGGGAAATAGAAGGATCCAGAGGGTCCTAGAAACCTACAAGAAGAACATTCTGATGGACAGATCTGGGACCAGGGGTCCTGCTCAAACTATGGTACCAGCCAAAGACAATACGTGCAGTAATCTTTGAACCCCTACCCAATGGACAGGACATTCTCCACAATTGAGTGCAGACTGTGGACTGACTTTCACATGAACTCTGGTACCTCATATTTGACCATGTCCCCTGGATGGGGAGGCCTGGTGGCACTCAGAGTAAGGGTAGCAGGTTACCAAGAAGAGACTTGATACCCTATGAGCATATACAGGGGGAGGAGGTCCCTCTCAGTCACAGTCATATGGGAGGGGAGTAAGGGGAAAATGGGACAGAGGGAGGAAGGGGAGGATACAAGGGATGGGATCACAATTGAGATGTAATATGAATAGATTAATAATTTATATTATAAAAAGATTATAATAAAATAATGTTTACTGCTATTATTAGACACAAAGTAAATTTCTAAAAGTTGTCAGGTAACAGGTTATTATGCATATATGCCTAATTCTTTGATGAATATATATCTGTGTGCTTATGGTTTTTAGTTTGAGTTGGAATATAAATCGGGCAATAGTAATTGGTTGACATGTTTCCCTATTTTAGTTAATTTTTACAATTCTTCTTTGGTTGTCTTTCCTTTTCATTTTCCATTAAAAAGTTGGCACTTAGGCTTTTCAAGATTTTCTCACATTTTGGAGATCCTGGTAACTACTAAAGAGTTCACAAAAAGGAGTTCAATCACTATGTATATCTATCTAATGATCACCAGATCTTTCTATTTCTATCTATTTTTCTACCTACCTATTATATATCTATATAGATTTATATAGATATATATAAATAGAGAGAGAGATGTATTTAATATATATATTTGTTAGATAATAGATATTGATAGCTATAAATATGTAGATATTTAAATATAGATTTTACTACTGATATTATCCCATCTTTAGCTCTCAAAGACAGATGTGTTAATTAATATATTTAAATTATTTCATATAGTGTAAAACTGGACAAATTATTACATTAAATAGGAAATTGAAAAAATTAACAGTAAAATTTCCCAAATATTAAAAATTATTTTTAAAGGTAAAATTGGCCAGAGTGAAAGATTTCATATATATTGCAAAGAAATTCCTAATGAAACTTCAGAACCAATATAAAATATTATTTAATAACATTATAATAAATAATATTCCATTCCTGTAATACAATTACTTTTAACTTACTAACAAATGATGCACCTTGATATTGAAAGCAAGATGGTAAACTATAACAAGGGAAACTCCAAAAGGTATCAACAAAAGGACCTCTGTGAATACTATGAAAAGTAATAAAATAAATCAGGAGTCATCATGTTACTCTCAAGCAAGAAACAAATTCTGACCATAAATATAATCAGTCCACAGAAAAAAATATGATTATTCTTATTACATGTTCCCCAAATATTATTACACATATATACAATAGATTACCTATGGCAAGAAGAACCATGACACAATCAGGAACTATATAAATGTTACATTTAGGAGGAATTTTTAAAAGAAACAAACGTGGGGATAAATATAATGGCACTCTGAAAAGTGAATATTGTCTTTCACTTCATTGCCTCAAGTTTAGGCAATGCTGACATTGCTCAAAATTGCATCAACAGTCTTTTTTGTATGTATATCAAAGATTTTTCTTGAGCACTGATTTCTACCCATAAAGAAGCCTTATTAGTACTGTGCATCAAGACTCCTGTTCTGCTGTCATGACTTTACTTTGATTCTATTCCAAAAAGTAAAGTACATTAATGTATTAAAGAAAATAATTGTATTTTATTCTAAATTTGAGTAGAAAAGAGACCCCCTCTGTGTCAGAGATTGATGAATGGTTGGACAGATAGTTATATAGTTATCCCCAAGTCAGAAATATCTGGAGGATTTGGCCTCTAGAATGTACCAGCCATTTCTATTTAGGGTCGTTATCTAATATTCTCATTGCTATTATCTCTACTTTTGCATTGTATAGTCCCATGGTAAATATTTGCTAACTAATACATATATTGCATGCAAATTATACCTGTGAAGGATTTTTATTATTTAACCTCTGTAAAATATATATGTGAGTAAAGCTGAAGTGCATTGTGGGTACAATTATAAAATAGGGGCTTTCTTGTTTCAACATATTTTTGCTAAGTTTCCAAGCATCAGTAAATTCACGGTGGTTACCATGAAGCGTTAAGAATCTCTCACTCAAAGATGAAACTTCCAATTGGGATTTTATTTGTGGGGTTTCCCCTGTCGCTGACAGTCCACAAATCACTTAAATTATTCACATATTATGAACTTTATATGGTCTCTGGAGAAAACCATCGTAATAGCCTTGTTTTATTGTTAGCACAACTTTAAGGAATTATGGTCAGTCCTTATTGAAAAATTCATGAGAAAAGATAATAAAAAGTGAGAATTGTACAATAAATCACTGTGACCAGGTAAGGAAGTAATAAACATTGATCAGCCGAAAGGCCAGCACATTGACTAATGGCTTCATCACAGCCCTTTATTCAGGATACAAGCAGTTCATCTCCTTGCTGAACACATGCCGCTGAAGAAAACAGTCTCTCTACTTAGTCTTAGCTTTGCTGCTTTTTCTTTGACTATATGACACTTTGTGCACAGTTTAGTAATTCAAAATGATCACGATTTAACTATACATAATTATAAGTCACCTAATAAGTACTTAATCATGTTTCCACTACTTTAATATTAATCTTTAGTGTACCAACCATTAACATTCTGGGATCTTAGAATAGGGTAAATATCCTTCAAAATTTGGTGGTGAATTGTTTTTCCATTCCATCATGAAAACTGAAAGTGGATTTTGAGGAAAGTGCTTAACAATATTTCAAATCCCTGGAAGTTTTCATTCAGTTCAGTGGAGAAAGAGAAATCACTTAACTTAGTACCAAAAAAAATCATACTTCTAGGAGGTACTAGCTGTACTTGTGGGCTCCACCTTATTGGATTCTATAGACAGGTGATGACGAGGTGTCATGAGCGTTTTGAGCTCTTCTGTTCCACTTAGTGTCAGTTATAATGTTACTTTTACAGTTTTATGAGAGAACAAAATAACAGAGTCAGAATCACGACACCTAGGAGGGTAAGGTTGATTTTTTTTAAAGAGTGTTATTAGACGTGTAATTATCTTAAAATACATTGCTTAAATTTAAAGTGTATGATTTGCTCACCCATGACTATCTGCAATCAAAGTAATGAGCATAGCTATTGTCTCAAAAGAATTCTCGTGGCCCTTTGGAATCTCAATTCCAACACCAGGCCCTTTCCACCCATGCAATAGCTAGTGTATTTTCTCATTATATATCAGTTTACCTTTTCAAATTTGTTACATGATAGAAAACTTTAACACACATTCACTCTCTTGTCATCATTCATTAAAGATTCATTATTTTGAGGTTCATTCCTACTTTTGCCGCTGTGAGGCAGTCCCTTTTAGGAATGGGTGACACACTGATTGCTGCCATGGTCTGCAATCTGTCTGTTAATTCCACTGCTATCAGGTATTTTAATTATTACAAATAATTGAAGCCTGGCATAGTGATGCACCCTTTTAAACCCAGCGCTTGGGAGACAGAGGCAGGAAAGTTCCTGTGAGTTTGAGTTCTGCCTGGTCTACGTAGTGAGTTCTAGGACAGTTGGAGCTACATAGTGAAACCTGTTTCAATGCAAAACAATAATAAAACTGAAACGATCAGCATGGTACAAATTTTTATTGGAATGTATGTTTCTGTTTCTACTGGGTAAATACCTAGGGAAGGAATGGCTAGACGATGTTAGCAGTCCTGCTTTGTTTTTAATTTATTTATTCTGTTAGTGACCATTTCAAACACGTATAAAGTGTATTCCAACTAGTATAAATTCTCCACCCTCTCTGCTACCCTTCACTCTTCTCATCCCTCCTCTGCCCTACACCCCCCCTACAAAATGTTTGTTTGTTTGTTTTTGTTTGTTTGTTTTGAGACCAACTGAGGGTAACCAGGATCCAGGACCGTATGTCTCAGTATCTTCTGGATCTTGTATTCTGTGTGGTGCTATTTCCATGATGATCTCTGGGCCTTTGAGAAGATGTTAAATGTTTTGTTTCTCCTTGGGCTAAGCATTTAGTCATCGCTTATTTTCATCATCCTGAGTAGCCATGAGTCTCAGTATTGACCACTGTTCATTGCAAACAGAAGCTTCTGTACTTATGTTAAGAGTTAAGCGTTTATGTGATGATAGTAAGAAGTTAGTTTGGTGTAATGAAAGCTTAGCTAAATAGCGACCGGTTGATCTGTAGGCAGTAAGAGCTGTCCAGGCATGGGTTTTAGGCTAAGTGAACAGTACCAGGAATGAATTTCCTCTTGTTGAAGAGGCTTCAAATTAAATCAAAGTGATTGGTTATTTCCTTATCAGTTGTGCCACTGTTACATCAGTAGACCCATTTTGACTGCAAGGTTGGTATTGTAGTTTATGATATTCACAACTATATCTTACTTCCTAAGAAATGGACCTTTTACCCCTAAGGTGACTGTATCCTTTTAGAAACTTAGTATATATGACTTCCATATATTTAATTGTTGCCAATATTTGTTATGGTCAATCTTCTAAATTTTACTTATTTTGAAAGCTATATAATGTTTCCCATTGTACCTTTAATTTGCCTTTCTTGAGGACAACTGAGTGCAAGAGTCTTCTTGTATCTTTATTGATTCAGATTTTTTTTACCCATTTAAAAAAGCCTACTTTGATCCAAAACAGTTGCTGAGACTCACAGACAAACACTGGGTGAAGCATAGGCAACCCAGTTGGAAAAGTGGAGAGGGGTAAGATGACCTAGAGATGACAAGAGAGCTACAAGAAGACCAACAGAGTGAACTAACCAGGACACGGAGGGGCCTGTGCACACCAACCAAGCACCATGCATGGACTGGACCTAGGTCCTCTACACAGATGTCGCCAATGGGCAGCCCAGGCTCCATGTGGGTCCTCTAGTAAAGGGAGCAGGGGCAGTCTCTGACATGGACTCTGTTGCCTGCTTTTTGATCACTTCTTCCTGGTGGGACTGCCTCACTAGGCCACAGGGCAAGAGGACCAGATCAGTCTTGATGGGACTTGATGAACTAGGTGGGTAGGGGCCTCCCCTTTCCTGAGGAATAGGGGAGGGAGGATAAGGGAAGAAGGGTGTGACTGGGAGGAGAGGGGGAGGGTGCAAGGACCGGGATGTAAAGTGAACTGATTAATTAGTTAATTAATTAATTTTAAAACTCTACTTTATGTTTTCTTATTACTATTTTAAAGACCTACATCTGGGTCTTTTTGACATAAGCATTTATTAGAACACATATTAAAAATATTTTCTTACAGTGCTTTTTCTTGTCACTTCTTAACAGACTTTTGAGGAACAAATATTTTTTAATTCTGATAAAACTTAAGTTTAGCCTTTTGTACATATACTTTCATTGTCATATTTACAAAATGGCTGCTTCACTCAAGATTTACAAATCCTTTTAGATTCTTCCTTCTGAATTTTAAGACCTACTTTATCCTGGCCCTAGATCTGCTGCAGGTGTGGCTGCCTTGTCACACTTGCTCCAGTAGGTGGTAGAGAGGAGAGAGGCTATGTCTATGCTCAGTGTTCTGACCTTTGAATAGCTAAATGATCAGAAGCTTAACATTACCTGAAAAAAAATCAAGCCAGTCCAGCAGTGGAGGGCCTAGATATGGAGCTAGCCAGAGATGACCACCAGTCTGGCACCAGGCAGGCCCAGACTAACTCCCAGGAAAGGGAGCAAGCCAGAGACTAGAAGAATCTACAGCCCTAGGGGGTAGTGAGCCTGAGACGGATAACCCATGTAAGCGGCCATCTTGGCAGGCTAGAGAAGGAGCAGGCCAAGGTGACCACCAGATCAGAGCCATGGGTCCCTGACAGAGAGATAGCCTAAGATGACCACCAAGTCCAGTGCTGCACAGTCCTAGAAAGGCATACCATGCTCAAGATGACTCTTGTTTGGTGTCATAATGCCCAAGTAGGGCATAGCACCCCTGAGACCACTCCTGGAATGACCCCAGACACTCTGGGTGTCACTAAGAGAAGCAAATAAGTGGCGGAGAAATGGAAGAGAAAGAAACAGAAGGATGTGGGAACAATGAAGAGAAGCAGAACTGGGTAGACTTGAGGGTAGTGAGGAACAGCCTGATGTGATGATGCCACTTGAGACCATGTTCCTGCCTTCTGCTGCCACCTAGGTCAATATTTGGGTCCATGGCCCTGCAGCAGCAGGGGTCTGTTACCATCAAAGGCTAGGAGAACATCCCTTGTCTGAGCTTCTGCCCAGGGACATGTTTCTGTCTGAGGGATGTGCAGATCTTGGCCCACCCCTCATCTGGGCATTGTAGTAGAGATGGCCCTGGGAACATGACAACAAGAGAGCTGGCCCAGCACATCACCTGCTGCAGCACTCAAGAGAGCAGACCCTGCACCTCAACTGGGCAGCACAGCAGAGCTGGTACTGAATGTGGGGGTCACAGGTGAGTTGGCCCCAAGGACCTGAGCCCAGGAGAGTTGGCCCTGCCTTTCGTCTGCTGGGGTGTGCTAGGTAGTGCTACTGATGAGAGAAAGATACCTTCCTCCCCGCCTTTGTCTCTCACCCTCTATGAAGACAAGAGAGCTGGCCCCAGGGTCATGAAAGTGGGAGAACTGGCCATGGCAACACTTGGGGGAATGGGCCCTATACCTCACCTGAGCAGCAGGATATAGCTGGCCCTGGTGGCAGGGGATGTGGGTGAAATGCCCCGGGGCCATGAAAATGGTGAAGCTGGAGTGCTGAGCAGCTCAGATACCTCTCAGGCCCAGACCCAGGGCTTTGACTTGCCTCATCCCAACATCTACCCCATTGATGAACTGCTGGAGTGCATGAAGGCTACAGATTCCAAACTACACGATCTCCATGACATAGGGCAACAACAGGATATCTGAGAGGAGTCCCCGTGATGTTCCAGTATTGATAGAGTAGCAGAAGCCAGAGGCCTCAAACCTGAACAACGAGTCATAGCAATGAACATTTTCAAGGAAAAAAGAGTGGACAAAGGGGTATACTGTGTGACGCACTACAGCTTTCACACTGAGATATTTTTCTCTTTGTTGGATGGGAGGTTGCAAGGATGGAGAGCAGGTATGAGAAGAAGGGGAGATAAGAGGGATTGGAGTGCATGATGTGAAATTTAAAAAAGACTGCTTTATGCTTTTTGTTTAACTGAATGGTCCACAGTCAACAATCTATACGTGGTGTAATGTGAGTCCTGGTTGATTTTTTTTCCACATAGCTATCTAATAATTCAGTCACAGCGTGTCAAACAAAATTCAGTAATTTCCCTGCTAAATTCCTTCTGCATGATTCGAATAAGTTTGTTGTTTGTCAATGCATAGATTATTTTTTGAAACCTTTATTTTACCTACTATTTGTTTAATTTTTATGTATAGTATAACTTTGTGTCAAATTCCACAGTTTTTGATTTTTATTGCTTCCTCATAACCTTAAAACTTTCGTAGTGTTAATTCTAAATATTTTTTATTTCCGGTTTTCAGTTAGTATCTCTATTATCTTAATGAGCAATGTGTTTTGTTTTCGATATCTGATCGTTCCCTGACTATATACAGAAATAAAATTTGTCTCAGTGTCTAGTTTACATCTAATGGAATCAACTGACTCATTTCAAATGCAACTAAAGACAGCTTTCTTTCCCAACTCTCACTTTCAATTTTTTTAAAAAAGATTTTATTTATTACATATACAGTGTTGTGTGTGAATGTACACCTGCACACCAGAAGAGGGCACCAGATCTCATGATAGATGGTTGTGAGCCACCATGTGGTTGCTGGGTATTGAACTCAGGACCTCTGGAAGAGCAGACAGTGCTCTTAACCACTGAGCCATCTCTCCAGCCTCACTTCCAATTTTGATGCTTCTTTCTTCTATGTCTCACCTTCACTCCCTTATCACACTCAATAGAAGCACAGCATCTAATAGAACTATTTAGAGCAAGCGTCTTTCCATGGCAGCTGGTTTTAGGGGCATTAGTCTCTCTACAGCATACGAAGCTTATCTTGAGGGCTTTGCATATGTCCTTCATCACACTGAGAAAGTTCTCTTGGACTTCTCATTTTGCCCCAAGTATCAGGAATAAAAGATGGAGTCTATTAAGTGCTTCTTCTCTATCAATCAAAACTGCTGTTGAATTTCTGCTTCATCTTTTTATAATAAGTTGTGTCAGGTGATTTGTGCATTATGCCTACCTTGTTCTAGGATGAACTCACAATGTAATATCCTCTGGTACTATTAGGTTCACTGTTCTAAGATTCATTAGAGTGTTAGTTAGCATGTGTGGTTTTTTTTTTTCTTTCTTTCTTTCTTTCTTTCTTTCTTCTTTTTCTTTTTATCGAGACTGGGTTTCTCTGTGTGTCCTTGGCTGTCCTGGGCTCACTTTGTAGATCATGCTGGCCTCAAACTCATAGCCATCCTCCTGCCTTTTGCCTCCCAAAGTGCTGTGATTAAAGGCATCTGCCACGATGCTGGCTAACATGTATATATTTTTTAGTGATATTGTACTAAAAATTTCTTTATCTGTAGAGTCTTGAGTTTAGTAGCTAATCAAAATGAATTGGGTAGCATTCTTTCCTCTCAAATTTTCTGAGTGATATGACGATGAATGAAATTATTTCTTTCTAAAATATCTGACCAAATTCACAAGTGAATGCCTCTTGGCTTGCAGTTTTCTTTGGGAGAATTTTAAACTTCAGATACTTCTCTAATTAGTGCAGTGTCTTTATGAGTTAGTGCAGTGTCTTTTTAAGCAATATTCAATAGTTTGTGTCTTTAGAAAATGTATCCATAGCACATTGTTATACCATAAATATCTTTTGTGACAGAAGCTTTCAATTGATAGTTTAGGCATTCCATATACCTTTCAGGATTAGCATTGCTATAAATTCATTTACAAATTAGTTGTTCTTAACATGTTTGATTATGTCATTTGTCTCTGAATTTCCTAGCTTCAACTATTCAGAGTTAAGTGATAGTTTTCCTACCATTTATTTTTGATTTAATCCATTTTTTTTCTTGGGTAAAATCTTAGGTTAGACACTGCATTTGGGTTAGACACTGATTTGAAACCCTCTTATTTCCTAATGAGAGAATTGTAATATCTGTGTGTAAAAAAAAAAAAAAAGTGGGCAATGTCCCAGATTCTGTTTGATTGCTTGTCACTAGCTCATATTCAGGTAAGGAGACTGAATATGAAAATACAGCCAGAATACAAGAATTTCCTCACCACTAAAGCCTCACCTCATATAGGGACCTTAAATTAAAAACAAATTAAACCAATAGACTTGTGGCAAGAAAAGTGAACAGGAAAATATCAATGGTCAGGGTAAGCTTTGGAGCAAAGAGAGTTTATATTGATTCAGCAGACACCCAGTACCTACAGCAAAGGAGAATCCAAGTACACAGCATGGTTTAGCCTAATCCCAGAGGCTTAAATTGAACACAAGGAGAATCCTAAACCTAAACACAGCATGAAAGACCAGTGGGATGAAAAAACCTAGAGCACCTTTAATATAAACCTTCTTAGAGAACACCAGGCTTGAGAAAGTCCCAAACTGTATAATTTAAATATATGCAGTTGCTATATGTCAAGAAATGGGTTAAAATATGAATAATATAAAATATAACATAAATGCATAGTATTATATTTCTATACAGTAGTAGGTTTCAGATCCAGTATCCAGTGTTGTGAAGGAGAAACACCTGATTGTAATACTCCCTGTGAGATATCCAGCCCAGGGAATTTTATGTCTTTGTTCTGCAGTGTTAATATAAGAAATATGGAGATAAATGTTATGTGGGATAAATCATATGTTGCCATATGAGGACGAATCATGAAAAATATGAATGAATAGATAAATCTAGGCTATCTGAGAAGGAAATGTAAGTAAATTAAGTAATCAGTACTGATTGAAATCTAGGTGCTAATATGACTCTAAAACAGACCCAAAAAATGCAAGAGAAATGAACAGGAATCCTTGTCAACAAAGAAGGAATTCTTTGTATGTGTGTGAGTGTGTCCATGTTGGGGAAGAAATAATTTTGGGACTTATGAAAAAGTTTAACTCACTATAATGTAGAGACAATTGGGAAGATCTGGAGAAATAGGTGTTTAAACAACAAAAGGTTGGGATTTTTATCTTCTTTCTTTATTTAATCACTTTACAGCCAGATCCCAGCCCCCTCCCTCTTCTTTTCCCAGTCTCACCTTCAGGCCCCGCCTTTCCCCATTTCCTCCTTCTTAAAGAAAGCGAGGCCCATAAGGTGTACCAACCCACCCTGGCATCTCAAACACATTGGAACTAAAAGAATCCTCACCCACTGAAGCCAGACAAGGTGGCCCAGCTAGGCGAAAGGGATCTAAAGGCAGGCAACAGAGTTGGAGATAGCCCCCACTCCTACTGTTAGGGGACCCACAAGATGACCATGCTGCACATCAGCTGTATAAGTGTTGGGGGTCCAGGTCCAGTCCATGCATGCTTGCTTGGCTGTGGTTCTCTACATCTGTTTCCATCAGCTGCTGGATAAAGCCTCTCAGAAGGCAGTTATGCTAGGCTCCCAGAAAATTTGTTTTGAGCTTTGGTGTTTCATTTTGTCTTTTGAGGTGGAGAAGGAGAGAGAGACAGAGAACCTGAAATTGGCTGGGGAAGTTAGGAGGTTCTGGAAGGAGCTGCGGGAAGGCAAAACATAATAAATATATTACATGAAAAAAATTAAATGAAATAAAAGAATCACAGAATGTGGCAACTTAAAATGTTACTGAGGTGTAGCCAAGCCCTAGCCTTACTTCTAGGTAATAATGTAGACTACTAATGTATGGAAGATAAGGCTTCTCTGTATCCCCAATGCCTAAAAATTTTATTAAGTGTGTACTTTATTAGTTTCATGATTTAAAAAACTACTCAAATGACAATGACAATGGTGTGACCATATTTTAGCTTCCTAATCCATAGGCACTGTTGGTATGAAAAATAACTGTTCAATGACATCGAAAATTCTAAAGATCAAGGAATTCTATAAACAGGAAAAAATTTAAACAATGTTGGAGTAGCAAACCTAAATATAGCTTAAAAGCTAAAAAGTGTTTGAAAAATTTAACCACATGGTTTTTACATACCTAGATACTCCCACTCACTTACACCACACACACACACACACACACACACACACACACACACACACACACACACACGCACACATACTCCTTGGTACATTGAAATATCATGTTTAATTTTCTCAAGTATGACAAAAAGACTAATTTTCTTAATATATAAAATTATCTCTAACTCAATAGGGAAAACAAAAGTCTCAGGAGAAAAATAAATATGTGACATGAATATAGTTCACAGGAAAGAAATGAGATTTTCTTTATCAAAGAACCAATTCAAATGAAAACTATTTTCAGATGTATTAGTGAAGATACATTTTAAAAAGCAGTGTACTATTAGTGAGGGTTTGGGTCAACAGGCATTTTTTCACTTGATTTGAGTGTTAAGTTGACCTAATTTTCACAATGCACAGTTACACAATAGTTTACAATTTAAATATGCATGGACCTTCAGCACAAAAGAAATCCTAGTGATAATCAAATACATAAAGGAATATTTGATAATATCAATAGTTTATAGGAATACTGCATAAAGCAATGTGGCTCAGAAGAGCTGAACAATTTTAGGGTGTTGATATGTAGCTTTCTGGATACCTAGGAAAGGAAAAATAAGAAATAATGCTTATAGTATGCTTAAATTAATGCTCAAGATGAAAGAATCCTGGGCAAAATCACTAACAGTATTGGTAAGTATTGCATAGAGATACCGGGTACCAGGCACTGGTCTGGGAAAGAGAGAGCTTCAACTGGATGCTCTTTTTGCAACTTTTAAATGATGCACCATGCTTAGCTAAAACTTAATCAAGATGTTCAGTATATCTGTCACACTCAAAAGTTTTGCCAAACCCCTTGTAATTTTTACTTACTACTGTCTATCAATAAGTAACTCTCATGAGCTTTTTATTACTAAAATTTTAAGATTAATATTCTGCAGGAAATTTGTCCAGTAAGCCCTTTCTTAATAAAAGAGTCCAACATTGATTGTCCTATAATATCCTACTTATACAGAACTCTATTTTCCAGTATTAACTGCTGGGTGTCTCTAGTTGGCATGTATAATAGGGGTGATGACTGTAACTGAGGTAGGTTGAAGGAAGAAAGTAAACCTGCAGCCATGACTCTGCTCACACTTGCTGGTCTTTGTCTCAGTGAAACAAGCCTGGATGTGAAATTTCTCTACTTTATGCTTCCTCGTCGCTCAACTTGACTTTTGTTTAGTTTTATATCGTAAGACCCTTGCTTCTACTGGACCCTCACACTATCAAAGTTAGAGACAGGATAAACTGAAAAACTTACAGCTTACTGTTACCTTCCTCTACTTTCCAGTAGCCCTTTCTTCCCATGGGACACAAAGAAAATCACTTTTCTATATATCTTGTTAAGCTTGCCTAGAAGTAGTTTGAGTTTAAGATATAAACATTTGAATGTCTTTTTATACTCAGCCCTTGGGTGAACTTAAATTTTAAAATAGCAGCGATGCCCACAATGATCCTGTTGAATTTCATTCTAAAGACAGTACAGTCATTGAAAGAGACTTAAGGTGAGCCATAATGTAGGATTTGCATTCTTTATCGAGAGGTGTAACGAAGACAACATGGAGGATGTGTGCTTAAGATGCTGTGGGGGACAATGTGGGAGGATCATAAGGCAGGAAAAAAATTTAAAAAACTATGGCAGAGTGGCATTTGGTAATGTTTGATTACTTTAGCTCATGAAGTATTTGCATTTGGTCAAACAGAATAGGTGAAAAATTAGACATGAAGATGAAAAGGAGATGCATAGAGTCTCAGTAGAATTGAAGGAATGAGTATGCCTAAACTATATTTTTAAAATATATAAAATTGCCAAAATATACATTTAGAATATATTGTTAAATAAATGTGGAAACTGTTTATTAGAGTCATTCCAGATATCAAGACTTCTAAGTAGGAACATTATTGTTTTTGTTTTTGTTTTTTGTTTTTTTGAGAAAGGGTTTCTCTGTGTAGCCTTGACTGTCCTGGACTCACTTTGTACACCAGGCTGGCCTCGAACTCATGGCAATCCACCTGTCTCTGCCTCCCGAGTGCTGGAATTAAAGGTGTGTGCCACCACACCCAGCAGTAGGAACATTATTGACAAATATGTCTTTTCAACAGTTTGGAAACACTCTCCTTCGAAGGCAAATTGTATCTCTCCTGTATATTATTCAGTACTTCTGAACCCCTGAGAGTTTATTAGAAAGGCAGAAAGACAGTTAGTCCTTACTCATAACTATCTGGACCATAATCTCCATCTTGGAAAGAATCCTGGGTAAATGACATGCACATGGAAACAGGCGGAAGAAACTCTCAGTCACATTGTACAGCACCAACCCTTTCAGCTGTAATGCTATAAGGAAAGAGGAAACGAGTAGTTGGAGAAACGTTCAGTGTTTCTTCCTCCTCTCATGAGCAACAAGGGAAAAAAAACCGCTTCGTGTTCTTCACACTTATTACCTTCAAGGTTCTATTTTAGCCTCTGCCAACTTGTTGGAGCAGGTGGGACTGCTGACATCTTATCAGAATGTGTAATTTTCGAACATCACCACAGCCATGGCTGTCAGTGGGATTTTTCCAAAGCATTTGGCAGAAAGAAAACCACAGAACCCCAGGAATGCTAATAATAAACTCTCCTTTGGGATGCTCAGAAGCTAATGTGAAACATTATGTAACTATAACTAAAGATTGAAGAAGGTTTTTCTCATAAAGGTATTTCCCCCTTTGTAATTTCCTCTTAATAATAAGAAGCAGAGGATAGGTAAGGCTATTTACATCACCGAATCATTTTAGTGAAAGTCAGGGTAAGCATTTGGTCATGAAAACATATCCTAAGCCGGGCATGGTGGCGCCTGCCTTTAATCCCAGCACTTGGGAGGCAGACACAGGCGGATCACTGTAAGTTCGAGGCCAGCCTGATCTACAAAGCAAGTGAAGGACAGCCAAGCCTACACAGAGAAACCCTGTCTAGAAAAACCAAACGCTATCCTACTCTCAGCCAGGCATCATTATCCTGGTCCATTTCACCAGTATCTCACAGAGATCCACTCACCAGTGCCTAGCACTGTGCCTAGTCAGTAATGGTTGACTAATCTCTATATAAGGAACAATGAGCTGCCCATTTAATTTTAGTTTTTCTCCAACTAGACAAAACTATGCACAATGCCCAATACAGGTAATTATTATGCTTCTCAAATTCTTTCTTCCAGCAGTATGATATAGTCTTGTTCCCACTAGCATGTCAAGGGGATTCCTTCTTTAGCTTCCTCTTGTGTGTCCTACCTACGTATTTCCTTTCCCCCTTCTAGACTGATATTTTCCTTTTCTTTGGGTTTAAACATAGCTGACATTTTCTTAGGAAACTTCCAAGACCCTTTGGGCTCTTCTTTGCATTGAAAGCACACCCTCAAAGATACCTTTCTCACACTACTCTACTTCTTTCAATCCTAACATGAGCACGGCCTGTAATTATTGTTTTATGTGTCAGCCCCCACTTAAATAAATTTATTCTATCTCAAAGGTTTTGGAATATATCACTGTTCAGAGAGAGATGCATTAATTGTACAAAGGTATACACATCACCTCCAAAACAACAATGAAAAGCCATATGCTTATGAATTTCTAAAACTTCTTTGATGTGCTGTGTATTTATTATACATTAACCCTTTGTTTTTTGTAAGCTTGCTTCATGCCTACTTAGACTGCAGGAAAACATTATAAGCAATTGAAGTAAATATATGTCTTTTGGCTTTCTGGTTGTTTTGTATCCTATTTGGACTGGTTCCCAGCATAACATAAGCCATACATAAGGTTAGGTTTAGTTACTGAAATACTATTTTCTCAGTGAGTTGGCTCCCACTTATAGAAGTGCTCAAACTATTTTAGGGTTCAAACATATCTGGAAAAGGATGACAGATATCTGTAAAAAGGTGAGGTGTTTGATTTCATTTTCTTTTCCAAGCACTTCTACTTCCCAAGAATTAAATTAGAAAGAAGAAGGCCCTAGTGCTCAGCTTAGGGAGCAAGGGAATTCAGTCTATGAACCTACATCTTGAGCATGAATCTGGACTCAAAATATGCATATATATATTTCATATATATATTTCATATATATATTTAAAGAAGACCACCATGAACATAGAACAAGCAAGACTATTCTATACTATAATGGATGTACAGAGGAAGTCAAAAGAAAATGGGACATTGAAGGCTTCTTAGGAGCACTGTTTTCATTTGAGTCAGGGAAGGTCTTAAAGAGAAGAGATATGGTTAAGCAGAGACCAAAATGATAACAAAGAACCATCGTACTTTCTGTACATCTTCCTCCACCTTTCTTTCTATTCTTCCTTTTCATTCCTAATCCCACATTCATATGAATAGAACTCTGACCTGGCTGGAGTAAAGTATCTACTTTCACTCAGGAGTGACACGGCAAAGCTGTAAGGTAACTTTAAGGGAAATGTATATAAATAAAGAGCCAACTAAAGACATCATTGGGACCAGGCAGTGTATGTCCTTTGAACCTTAGGTGTATAATAAAATAACAAATAAATGAATAAATAAATAAATAAATAAACATACATGTTTTGGTCTTTTATACACCCGAGTAATGAAAGTCAGTTTTCTATCAAACTTGGGAAACTCAGTGCTATAGTTTAAAATCTTAATCATGTTGGCCTGATTCAGCTGTTAAGAGCACTAGTTGCTCTTAAATAGGACCCAGGTTCAATTCTCGGCACCCACATAGTGGCTCTCAACTGTAATTCCACCTCCAGTGGATCCTGTGCCCTGTTCTGGCCCCCATGGGCACCAGGCATGTACATGTGAGCAGACATGCATACAGACAGAACACCTATTCACATAAAAATAATAAAATAAATAAAATTTCTAAAAACACTGCATGATGAATTTAATATACAAATTCCCTCATGTGATAAATGGATTCAATATACTCCAATTTTAGTAAAGCATCTTCCTGATTCAGTTGTCTTTTTTCTGGTTATCCATCATGGATAGTGACGTAACTAAGTTGTTGCTTTTTACTAATACATTGGTTAGATATAGTTTCTCTTGTTCGTTAGACACTCAGATGTCTGGTTTTAATTTTCATATATTTACTCCCAGCTAAAGAGTAGTTAAATGCTATTAATCAACTTAACCATTGTGTTTCTGCTACAGGTAACATTCTTAAATAGCCTATAAATATATTCTTTATATGCCCTTATACCTTATATCTTCCCTATATCTCATATTTTTGAAGTACACTTTATCCCTGTACTTTTGACTTTGATAGAATCTTTGACTTTATCAGGAGAGTTGACAAGAATTTTGTAATTCTAACAGGAGGAGAATTAGTGTATATAAAAGTTTTGGTACTTTCTCTTAATAACACAGCAAGGGTCAGAACCAATCAGTATTTCAACTAATAAGCAAGCGGAATTCCTGGATCTGGTTTTCTTTTTAGCATCCACCCACTTAATAAGTATTGAGCATGTGATATCATTTATCAAGCATGCATCTAAGATAATGCTATGTGCTACACTATAGTTGTTAATGAGCTAGAGGAATCTGGGTGTGCTAAAGGGTACTGTCTGTCCTTTGGGTTAAAAATTGTTGATATTGACAAGAGAATCAACATAGTTACAAGAATGATAACAACTACGATATTGATTAACCATAAAATTCACAAGCATCCTGCTTATTGCTTTGTGAGACTTTTGATATTTGTATCTTCCTGTAGCTTCATAGATGATTGCCTTTGAACCAGAGTAGAAAGGAACAGTTTGACAAAATGCTGTGATTCTTTTTTTTGTTTTGTTTTGTTTTGTTTTTTGGCCCTCCTTAGTCTAATTGACACATCTTTGCTAAGTCATATCTGAAGGTGAGGGTCCACAGGCTAGAAACACACTTCTGGTTTTCAGTAGGATTAGTCAATAATTTCTGTGAGTATGACAATGGCATCAGGTGCACTCCTGAACTAGTCCTGTATTGTCACGTGTGAGAGACAATGTGGCCTTCAAGAAAGAGGTGAATAGTTAACTCTTGTTATAAAATAAACTACTGAGTTTGGTGGGTGCCTTCTTTATTCAGAAATTAATAAGTTACAGAGTCTTCTACTGTCAAAAGAAAATTACCACATTTTTCAATTTAAGAGACAGTCTTTGGAAATTTTCTCTTGCTTTTAAGACAGTTAAAATGCTATTTCTCAGTTTTGTTGCCATTTTCACATTTTCCCTAAAACCACAAGTCACTAATAAGACAAAAGGTCAGAGATCTAGTTTACTTATTATTATGAAAGTCTTGACAAGGTTTTGTTATTTAAGTCCTATCATCATGCCTGAATACAACTTGAAGACATTCAGCCTTAATTGATCTAGGATATAGCCTGAGCAGTAGAAGTTTTTAAACATCTACAAGAAAATTTATTTTCAGCTTTATGAACTGAAAATCACCATGTTATATTGGGTTTCTTGAGATGAAATAATAACAGATCAGCATTGAGAAATACTTGCCTCAATTTCTTTATTTAAAACATATTTTTCAATCATCTTTTGAGAAGAAATTTCCTTTGCATTGACATACATACACAAATATGGGTAAATTGTGTACAGAAACTTCATTTTTTATAAGGTGATATACGAATGCGTAGCAGTTCAGGTTGCAAGGAAAAGGGGAAGCAGTTAATTTGGATAGAGGCATTATCTTATCCCAATAGTTCTACACCTTGCCCACTCCTAGTAGCATCTAGAATTAACCTGTTCAAGCAGCTCATTTCCTGGACCACCAAGACAAATTCATAGGTTGGAAGATAACGGCTCAGTGGCTCAGCTGCCACTCTACAGTCATTCCTGAGCTAAAGTGTGATGATTTGGATAGTCGAAGACTAACTTAACAATACTCTAGTTATAAATCAGTTCTGCCTTAAAAATGATACAAAGAAACAAGGTCTTTTAAAGAAAATGTTATATTAGCTAAGAGGTTCCCAGTTCCTCTTTGTTTGAGGAACATCTAGGTTGTTTCCAGTTTCTGGCTATTATGAATAAAGCTGCTTTGAACATAGTTAAGCAAACATCCTTGTGGTATGGTGGAGCATCTTATGGATATATGCCCAGGAGTGGTATAAATGAGTCTTGAGGTATCACTATTCACAATTTTCTAAGAAACCTCCAGCTTGATTTCCAAAGTGGTTGTGCAAGTTTGCACTCCCACCAGCAAAGGGAAAATGTTCCCTTTGCTCCAGTTATTGGCAGCATGTGCGGTCACTTGAGCTTTTGATCTTAGCCATTCTGACAGGAAGATGACATTCAGGGTTGTTTTGATTTGCATTTCCCTGGTTACTAAGGATGTTTGGCATTTCTTTAAGTGTTTCTTAGCTATTTAAAACTTCTTTGTTGAGAATTTTCTGCTTAACTTTATACCGTATTTTTTTCCATTGGGTTGTTTGGTTTGTTGGTGTCTAATTTCTTGAGTTCTTTATATGAATTGAATATTAGCCCTCTCTTGGATGTAGGGTTGGTGAGGATCTCTTCTCATTCTTTAAGCTACTATTTCGTCCTATTGAGAGTGTCCTTTGTCTTACAGAAGCTTTTTAGTTTCATAAGGTCCCATTTATTAACTGTTGATCTTAGGGCCTGGGCTATTGGTATTCTGCTCAGGAAGTTGTCTCCTGTGCCAATGAGTTCAAAGATATTTCTCACTTTCTCTTCTATTATATTTAACATGTTTGGTTTTATGTTGGCGTTACTGTTCAACTTGGACTTGGGTTTTTCACAGGATGATAAATATGAATTTATTAGCATTATTATACATGCAGATATCCAGTTAGGCCAATACCATTTGCTGAAGATGCTTCCTTTTTTCCATTGTATGGTTTTGGATTCTTTTTCAAAAATCAGGTGTCCATAGATATGTGGGTTTATTTCTAGATCTTCAATTCAATTTCATTGTTTATCCTGTCTGTTTTTATGCCAATATCATACTGTTTTTTATTATTATTGCTCTGTAGTACAGCTTGAAATCAGATATGGTGATGCCTCCAGGAGTTTGGTTTTTTTATTGTAATTTATTCATATTACATCCCAATTATTATTCCCTCATGCTTATCTTCCCATTCTCACCACCCTTCTCTTCTGCCCTATTCCCCTCCCCTAGACCTCTGACTGGGAGGGAAGGCTCTTCCCTCTGGGACTGCCTCTGACATGATCTCTTATGCCTGTGATTTGATTACTTCCCCTTAAAAGAGAGGCCCTGCTGGCACACAGAGGAAGGGGATGTAAGCTACGCAGATGAGACCTGTTAGGCTGTGGTCGGATGATGAGGGAGGAACACTATCCCCATCAGAGGTCTAGGGGAGGGGAATAGGGCAGCAGAGGGTGGGATGGTGAGGATGTGAAGAAAAGGTAGTCCCAGCTTCCCCCCCATCCCAACCATGGAGAATGCGCTGTCCATTGGCTAGATCTGAACAGGGGTTCTACGTTCTCTGCATGCATTGTCCTTGGTTGGTGCATCAGTTTGTGCAGGCTGCCTGGGTCCAGATCTACTGGCCTTGATGGTCTCCCAGGGGAGCTCCTGATCCCTCTGGGTCCTTCCGTCCCCTCACTCTTCCTGACCACTCTCAGTGCTCTTCCTGGAATCTTGCTGCATGTTCCAGCTCTTGTCATATGAATCTTTTATTTGCTTGGTTAGTGTTACTCCAAGAAATGTTGTATTATTTGTGGCTATTTTGAAGGGTGCTGTTTCCCTAATTTATTTTTCAGCCCCTTTATCATTTGAGTGCAGAAAGCTATTGATTTTTTTTGAGTTAATATTTTATCCAGGCACCTTGCTGAAGGAGTTTATCAGTTGTAAGAGTTCTCTGCTATAATTTTTAGGGTCAATTATGTATACTGTCATATCACCTGTGAATAGGGGTATTTCAACTTCTACCTTTCCAATGTGTAACCCCTTGATCTCATTTAATTGTCTTACTTTTCTAACTAAGATTTCAAATACTATACTAAAGAAATATGGAGAGCATGGGCAGCCTTGTCTTGTCTATGATTTTTAGTGGAATTGCTCCAAATTTCCCTCCATTTATTTTGATATTGGCTATAGGCTTGTTGTATAATGCCCTTATTGTGTTTAGGTATGTGCCTTGCATCCCTGATCTCTCTAGGATTTTTAACATAAAGGGGGGTTAGATTTTATCCAAGAATTTTCAGTATCTAGTGAGATGAACATATGTTTTTGTTGTTATTATTTACTTTCAGCTTATTTATATGGTGGATTGCACTGATGGATTTTTATATGTTGAACCATTCCTGCTTCCCTTGGATGAAGCCCGTTTAATCATGGTAGATGATGTTTTTTTATTTGTTCTTAGATTCAGTTTGAGAACATTTTATTGAGTATTTTTGCATCAATGTTCATAGGGAAATGGGTCTGAAATTTTCTTTCTCTGTTGGGACTTTGTGTGCTTTAGGTATCAGAGTGACTGTGGCCTCTTAGAATGAGGTTGGCAATGTCCCTTCTGGGTCTCTATTATGAAATAGTTTGAGGAGTATTGGTATTAGCTTTTCTTTGAAAATCTGGTAGAATTCTGCACCAAAACCTTCTGGCCCAGGGCTTTTTTTTTTTTTTTCTTGGATGACTTTTAACAACTGTTTTTATTTTCTTAGGGGTTAATAGGAATATTTAATTGTTTATCTGATCTTGATTTAACTTTGCTAAGTTAAATCAGTCAATAAAATCATTCATTTTCATTTAGATTTTCAAATGCTGTGGAAACAGGTTTTTGAAGTAAGACTAATGACTTTTATGATCCCGTTTTCATTTCTGATTTTGTTAATTTGGATAATGTCTCTCTGCCTTATAGTTATTTTAGCTAAAGGTTTGTTTATATTTTTGATTTTCTAAAAGTACCAGCTCTTGGTTTTGTTTTGTATTGTTCTCTTTTGTTTCTGGTTTATTGATTTCAGCCCTGAGTTTGATGATTTCCAGCCATCTACTCCCCTTAGAAGTGTTCACTTCTTTTTATTCTAGAGCATTCAGATATGCTCTTAAATTGCTAGTATGATATCCTTTCTATTTCATTATGAAGGCATTTATTGCTATGAACTTTCCCCTTATAATTGCTTTCATTGTATTCCATTAATTTGGGTATGTTATGCCTTCAGTTTCATTGAATTTTTAGGAAGTCTTTAATTTCTTTCTTTATTTTTTCCCTGACCCAGTGGCCATTGAATACAGTGTTGTTCAGTTTTCATGAGTTTCTAGGCTTTCTGATGTTTCTCTCTTGTTGTTGAAGTTCAGCATTATAATCCATGGTGATCTGATAAGATACAGGGATTTATTTTAATTTTCTTATAGCAGTTGAGGCTTTTTTGTGACTGACTGTAAGGTCGATTTTGGAGAAGGTTGTATGAGCTCCTGTGAAGAATGTGTACTCTTTTGTGTTTTGGCAAAAAGTTCTGTAGATATCTGTTAAGTCCATTTGATTCATGACGTCTGTTAGTTGTATTCTTTCTCTGTTTAGTTTTTCTCTTGATTGTCCATCCATTAGTGAGAATTGGGTGTTGAAGTCTCCCACTATTAATGTGTGGGGATTGATGTGTGATTTAAGCTTCAGTGATTTTTCTGTTACAAATGTGGGTGCCCTTGTATTTGGGGCATAGCTGTTCAGAAGTCATCTTGGTATATTTTTCCTTTGATGAGTATGAAATGTCCTTCCTCATATCTTTTTATTAATTTTGGGTGAAAGTATATTTTACTAAATATTAGAAACACTACTCTAGCTTGCTTCTTGGGTCTGTTTGATTAGAAAAAGCCTTTTTCTAGCTCTTTACTCTGAGATAATGTCTATCTTTGCTGCTGAGTTGGTGCTTTCCTTTGCGTTGTCCCTGTTGTACCCACAGGTAGGTAATTTGGGGAGTGTATAACCTGGAAGATTCTGGGACCCACAAATTCTCCTTAAGGGGTGTGTAAAGCTCTGGGCCAGAGCATGGAACAGGGTGTCACTGTGGCCCTGGAGGCCTCCTTGAGAATGTGGATAAAGTCATGGGCCAGAAGCTGAATGTTCCTGGGTCCTGGGAGCCCTGAGGAGATGAGTAGGGCCATGGGATGAAGACTAAATAAATATTCCTGGATCCCAGGAAGGATCCCTGTCTTCTTGAGAAGACAGGGTAGAGCTGTGGGCTAGAAGCTGGATGTTCCTGGGGCCCTGGAGCCCTGGAGCCCTGGAGCCCTGGAGCCCTCCTTCAGAGGTGGGTAGAGCTGTGGCCCAGAGACTGAAACCCAGTGTCCCTGGGGCACAAATTTAGAAGTGAGAACATGAATTTTAATTTGATACAGAACCCAAGCCTATAGTATCATGCTGCCTATACCATAGAAAGTTTTTTTGTCATCAGCTAGACCTTTTTAGAATCACACTCATAAACATAGATTTCCATTCTGATTGACAGTGTAGAATAACCATCATATGACTATTACAGACATTGTAGAAGAGAACCAAAGTTTATTCCACAGTGTGACCTGGTGTAGTATAGTTACATGAATCTGAAAAACTGTATAGAAGAGGAAGATAAGGCAGGTAAATCCATTTCACTCTATACTTTAATTTGAGCAGATTATTATTCAGTCTCATTACTGAGATATTGAGTACCATAGACAGAGGTCTGGGTAAATGTATACGTGAATTATAATTTCCTAAATTTTCTGAAAAATGGGAAAGCAATATGCAAGATGATTTGGGGGTATTTGAGAAAACCTTTCTGAAAATATTAAGTGCAATGGAAATGTAAATTGTCAGTTATAGCATCATCCTGGTCCTGCAAATCACTGATGGCATATGTAGGAAGTTGTCAAGGGTAATGAACATACAATATTCCACTCAATTTTCAATACCTTGACTATACACTTCTTAGTGAGAATTGATGTCTCAGGCCTACTTTGGTGATTAGCTTCATAACCTTGAAAAAGCCAATTCCAAGTGACACAGTGGGTGCCATTTTTATATATAAGCATCTCATATCTCATATCTCATTGCTCTTGTTGAAAGTCAGAAATGTTGGAAATATCTTCTTTCAACAATTAAGGAAGCCAGAACTAAGTGGGATTAAGAAAGTTGAGCTGACTTAACAACTTGGAGAGGTTTCTGACTGCCATATTCAAATTAGGTTCTTAATATTATTCTCAGCTTTTATGTTTCAATCTCCACGACTTGACAGGATATAGTCCTGCCAACTCTCCAAATTGATTGTTAAAACTTATTAAATTGCATATGCGAAGGTATTTGAAGACAAATAATAAATATATAAAGCTTCAGGGAAGTTTTAGCTGTATGTATTTTCTTTTATAATAAACATGGACTGGATGTTTGGAAATGTGAATGTTCATTGCTCTGACAAGATCCAAAGGGGTACTTTCTCTAATGTGTTTCCTCTTCTTTTTGCTATCTTGGTGATCTAATGGAGTACCACATTTTTACCTGCATCCAACTCTATGATTTCATTCTGTCATTGATGAGGTAGATACTTGAATATGTGGCACTTTGAGAGGAAATTTGTTCATTCTTTTATTTATTGAAAATGTATTTTTATTTACCTTTTTATTAAAAACAAATTCTTCTTTTATTCAATATATCCTGACCAGTTTCTCTTCTATCCACTCCCCAGAGTTCCCCTCTCCCTCTCTCTCTGTTTCCTCTTTTAAAAAGAGCATGCCTCCAAGACAGTGTAGCCAAACAGGACAAAACTAAATACAATAAGACAAGGCTGGACAAGTTAACCTAATAGGAAGAAAAGAGTCCCAAGAGCAGGCAAAGGAGTCAGAGACACACTAACTCTAATTGTTAGGAGTTCCACAAAAACACCAACCTAAGAGCTGTAAAATATAGGCAGAGGATACTTGGTGCAAACCTGGACAGGCTCTCTGTTTACCACTTCAATATTCTTGAACCTATATTAGCCCCTATTTGATTCAATGGGCCATGTTCTCCTGTTGTCCTTTATCCCCTCTACTTCCCAGAATCTTTTCTCTCTCTCTTCTGAGAGGTTCCCTAAACTCCAAGGGGAGGAAATGTATGGAGACCCCCAATTTAGAGTCTCTCTCTCCACATGTCTAGCTGTGGTTTTCTACATCAATATCCCATCTGCCAGAGGAAGACTATTTGATGATAACTAGACAAGACACTGAACCATCAGTATAGCAGAATATCATTAGGAATCACTTCATAGATTTTTAAATTAATTTATTCAGATTACATCTCAATTGTTATCCCATCACTTGTATCCTCCCTCCATCCCACTTTCACCCTATTCCCCTCCCCTATGTCTATGACTGAGGGGGACCTCCTCCCCCACTACTATATGGTCATAGGCTATCAAGTCTCAACTTGGAAGCCTGCTTATTCTTTCCTTGAGTGTCACTAGGCCTCCCCACCAAGGGGAAGTGGTCAAAGATTTGTTTCTCTGTTGTGTTTGCTTCTACTTTAGGTCTCTGGGATAGCCAGTCTCCTTGTTCTGGCCATTCAGGCAGTGTAGAGGATGGACTTCTGCTCATGGAATGGTCCTCAAGTTAAACAAAACATTGCTTGCCCATCTTCACAAGTTCTGTGCCATCACTGCCCCAGCACATCTTACAAGTAGGGCAAATTGCAGGTTGAAGGTTTCATGGTTGTGTTGGTGTCCACGTTCTCCTTTCTGTAACCTGCAAAGTACCTTCTCTCACCAAAGAGATTAGAATAGGGCGAAGGCTCCATAAAGCCTCCACCTTGACCTCTCACGTTCATCGAGCTATGTGGATGTTTTCCTGTGCAATGTGGCCCCACAGTCAGTTCTCAGAGAGTGACATTCTGTCTTAGCATGAGCCTGGGATTATTGAGGGATCTCCACTGGACACCCCTCAGCCATAAATTCAACCAAATGCAACCCAGTCACACCAGTAGAAACCTTGCCTGGCTATAAGAGATGGCTAATTCAGCCTCTACATCTTTCATTAATAGGAGTCTTCACTATGGTCACCATCATAGATTCCAGGAAGTTTTCACTGTAGCAGGTATGCTATACCACTCCTCAAATGCTCCCACAGTTCTAGCTGTCTCTCCCCATACTCTCTGACTTCATTCCTCCCTGCTACACCTATTTGATCCCTCCCATTCCTGCCTTTACTTGCTTCCTGTTCACCTGCAAAATCTATTAAATTTCCCCTTCACAGGGAGATCCATACATCCCCCTAGAGTCCTCCTCTTTACCTAACCTCTCAGGGTCTCTGAATTGTAGCTTAATTATTATTTACTTTATAGCTCTTATCCACATATAGGTGAATGCATACCATATTTGTCTTTCTGGTTCTGTTTTTTTTTCTTTTTTTCTCCTTTATTAATTTATTCTTGTTACATCTCAATGGTTATTCCATCCTTTGTATCCTCCCCTTCTTCCCTCCCTCCCATTTTCCCCTTATTCCCCTCCCCTATGACTGTTTCTGAGGGGGATTACCTCCCCCTGTATGTGTTCATAGGGTATCAAGTCTCTTCTTGGTATCTTTCTGGTTCTGATTTGCCTCACTCAGGATGATTTTTCTTGTGGTTGAATCTATTTTCCCTCAAAATTCATTATGTCATTTTTTAAACAGCTGAGAAATACTCCATTGTGTAAATGTACTACATTTTATTTATACATTCTTAAGCTCAGAGATATGTATATTGTTTTCAGTTTCTGACTATTATGAATAGTCATGATAAAGCACCTGTGTGCTTTGGTAAGATGACCTATCCTTTGCATATGTGCCCAAGAGTAGCATAGCTGGATCTTGAAGTAGATCAATTTCCAATATTCTGAGATATGACCATATTGATTTAAAAAGTGGATGTATAAGTTTGCATTCCCACCAGCAATGGGGGAATATTTCTCTTGTTCTTCATCCTCACCAATATGGGCGGTCACTTGTTTTTGACCTGAGCCATTCTGATGAGTATAAGATGGAATCTCAAAGTAGTTTTGATTTGCACTTCCCTGATGGCTAAGGAGAATGAACATTTCTTTAAGTATTTCCCAGCCATTTGAGATTTCTCAACAATTTCTGTTTAACTCTGTATCCTATTTTTAATTGGATTATTTGTTTTTCTGGTATATAGTTTATTGAGTATTCTTAAAATGTATTTTAAATATTAAACACCTATCAGATGTGGAGTTGGTAAAAAAAAGTTTTCCTATTCTGTAGGCTGCCTCTTTTTCCAATTGATGATGTCCTTTGCCTTACAGAAGCTTTTCAGTTTCATGAAGTCTCATTAATTGTTGATCTCAGTACCTTTGCTAATGGTGTTCTGTTCAGAAAATTGTCTTCTGTGCCAATGAGTTCAAGGCTATTTTATGTTTTGTGTTAAAGTCATTGATCCACTTGGTATTATTGAAATTTGTGCAAGATGGTAATTATGAATTGCATTCTTCTATATGCAGACATTGGAGTTAGACCAGCACCATTTGTTGAATATACTGTATTTTGTCCATTGTGTGTTTCTGGCTTCTTTATCAAAAATCAGGTGTCTATAGGTATGTGAATTTATGTCTTCATCATCAATTTAAGTCCATTGATCAATGTATCTGTTTCTTTTTGCAATACCATGATTATTATTATTATTATTATTATTATTATTATTATTATTATTATTATTATATAGTACAACTTGAAATAAGGACTGGCAAAACTTCCAGCAGTTCTTTTATTGTTCAGAATTGTTTTAGCTATGCTGGTTTTTGTTTTTTGTTTTTTGTTTTTCCATATAAAGTAGAGAATTGTCATTTTAAGGTTTATAAAGAATTGTGTTAGAATTTTGATCAGGATTGCACTGAATCTGTAGATTGCTTTTGGCAAGGTGGCCATTTTTTTCATTATAAAAATGCTTTATTTATCTAAAATGAAAGATGAGAATATTCAGTGACTATGAAATTATACAAAGTATATTTATCTTATGTTAACAGTTATAAAGGCAATCTTTACCAGATTTGTGTTTACTCTTGTATTTCATATTGTTATGTTTCAAAAACACAGTCTCATTTGAGCTAAATATTTTTATTAATTGATTTATTTACCTTATATCCCTATTGTAGCTTCCCATCCCTCCACTCTTCCCAGTCTCTCTCTCTCTCTCTCTCTCTCCTCACATTCCACCCATCCTCCTATTCTTCATTTCTCCTTAGAAAAGGGTCAGAGAAAAGGAGGCCTCCTATGGATATCAACCTGCCTTGTCATATCAAGTTACAGTATGGCTAGGCACATCTTCTTCTATTGTGGCTAGGTGAGACAGCCCAGTTAGGGTAAAGGGTTCCAAAGGCAGGCAAGTGAGTCAAATACAACTCCTGCTCCTGCTGTTAGGAGTTCCACATGAAGACTTAACTATTACTTATGTGCTGAGGGCCTAGAGCCATGCCATGTATGCAGTTTGTTTGGTGGTTCAGTCTCTGTGGGCTCCTATGTGACCAGGTTAGTTGATCCTGGTATGTTTTCACATAGTATCCTGTGGAACTTCTCTGGTTCCATCAATCCTTCATCCCCCTCCTCCCCAACCTCTGCATAATGTTAGGTTGTGGGTCTCCACATCTGTTTCCATCAGTTGCAGCATGAGGCCTCTTATATGACAGTTATGTTAGGCTCCTAGCTTCAAATATAGGAGAATAACATTAATAGTGTAGGGATTGGCTCTCTCTCTCTCAAGGTATGGATCTCAAGCTGGACCAGTCATTCATTGGCTATTCCTTCAATTTCTGTTCCATCTTGAGACACATCATGAGATATATAAATAAAAGAGTAAATAATAAACAAGCACACCCTATTTCATAAGATTGTAAATATACTGGGGTTTTTGTTGTTGTTTTGTTTTACAGTAAATGGTACATTGGGGAGATAGTTCAGTTGGTGCACTGCTTGCCTTGCAAGACTGAAGAACTGACTCCAGTAACCAGAATCCAAGTAAACATGGTGGTTTGTGTCTGTAATCCCACTGCTGGGGATAGAGAGAAGAGTGTCTCTGTGGCTCAGTGGTCAGACAGTCTAGCCTACGTGGTGAACCCAGGTTAGTGACAGACCCTGACTCAAAAACAAAGTAGACAGCACCTGAGAAACAATAGTGGGCAGTGTCCTTTGCACTCCACAAGCACACATACTGGCATATAACTCCAACAAAGACACACTCATGCACATATAATGTTTGCTAATGTAATTTATGGTAAAATGATGTAAGATAAGCTATTGACAGAGGGAGAGATGACTCTGCTACTGAGCTGCTCTTGAAGAGGGTGCAAGTTTAGTAGCAGAACTCATGTCTGAAAGTTGACAATCATCTATTACTGAAGCGCTAGGGAATCTGAAGCCCCTTCTGGCCTGTAGAGATGTCTGCATGCATGTGTATGTACACACAGACACTCATGCACACAAATAAAAATAGACTATATCTATTAAAACATAAAATAAGACATTTTCATCATTTATTATTAATAAATGTTTGATTTGTGTACCTGGTCTACATATGTATATGTCTCTGGTCACATAAAAATGTCTAGGGTAAAAAAAATCTCACTAATGGAAAAGATTTAAGGCCAAGTTAGGCAACTTGCTTTTCCTTCGGTGTGTGGGCATCATTCTGTTGGTTGTGAAAGAGTTAATTCTAGGAGGCTTTAGCTGATATTAAAAACACACAGCATTTATCTTAGTGGCAAGCACATGAGAGTACTCTGTGAAGCTCAGTAGCAGTTACTCGAGTGAAGCAAACAGCACACATCAGCAGAGAAGTACAATTTCTGTGGACTTGTTTCCTGCTTGTATTCCTTACTGTGTGTTGGTACAAAACTACTAGCCAGGTAAGCATCAGGAGCTTTGAATAAAAAAGGAGTGATTTACAAGGAAGTACTGTTTTTATTGAAGGTTATGCAGATAAACATGCCAGGAAAGATATTGATTCTTTTGTATTCCTAAAATTTCATGTGAATATTAGCCTTATAATACAGGATAACTATACTGCAAACCACAGACCTTAAGAACCTAAATAACAAGGAGGACCCTAGGGAAGAAGCTTAATTCTCATTTATAATGGCAAATAGAACAGACACTGGCACAGGCTGAAGAGAGGGAACAGGGTCGAACCATAGAGGTCCTTGGAAAGACTCCACCCAGCAGGTGATCGAAGAAGATGCTGAGTGAGACTCACCCTAACTTTGGAGCGGAGCACCAGAAGTCTTATGGAAAAGTTGGAGGATAGAAGGACCTGGAGGGGACAGGAGCTCCACAAGTGGACCAACAGAGCCAACAAATCTGGGCCCAGGGGACCTGCAGAAGCTGATTGGCCAACCAAGGACCATGCATGGTGAGGACTTAGACCTCCTGCTCAGATGTGGTCGATAGGCAGCACAGACTCCTTGTGGGGCCCGTAGTATGGGAAGTAAGGGCTGCCTTTGAAATGGACTCTGGTGCCCACTCATCGATCTCTTGCCCCTGGCAGGGCCACCTTGCCAGGCCACAGAGGAAGAGGATACAGGCAGTCCAGATGAGACTTGATAGTCAGGGGTCAGATGAAAGGGGAGAAGATGCCCCATTTCTGAGGACTAGGGAATAGGGGAAGAGGTAGAGATGGCAGGACTGGTAGGAGACAAGGGAGGAGGCTACAACCGGGATGTAATGTACATAAAAATAAGTAAATTTGATATTAATAATACAGTTTCGAGACTTTGTCATTTTGGACACTGCCAACCACCAAACATGACAATGCATATATCCAGAGCATACAAACAGTGCTCAGAGGTGAAATAGAAGGTCACATAGAAACAGCCACGGTGCCCAGAAGATTTGAAGATTCAGAAATATGGTAAACCATAAAGGGAGCCAAAGCAAAGGCAGAAAACTTGGTGCCCTTACAGGATAATGGACTGAAATTTCACAACTCACCTCTGAGGCTTGTGGAAGTCCAGAATGCCTTCGAATGTCTGGAAGTCCTGAAAAACAAATAGGAATAGGACCTTGTATGTAATGATATTCTCAATTCCTGCTTAATACCATGAACTTCAATGTTTTACCATTCTTTCTGCACACACAACTGCATAGAACCCAGCAGAAATTTTCAATGAAAGCTGCACACAAGTGGTCCTATTCATAAATAAATGCACTGAAAAGTGATCTCCATTAGAGAAAATTTCAGGTCGCACAGTGAAAGTTACTAAATGCTTTTATGTAGAAGTGGTTGGAACACAAAATAAAAGAACAAAAATGATCACAATGAATGTAGAGGTCTATGTTGCCTCCAAATAAATATCGAATAAATAGTAAATGTTCCACACAAAATGAGATCAATTGTGGGGAAAAAATCAATATGGTCAGAGTGTACAAAAGCATTAAATTTAATGGTTTTCACTTTATGTATAAATTCTATTTCAGAAACTGGAAGAGAGCAATATTGTAAGCAAGCCCATTGCTGTCTTTGCTATGCTGTAGTCATCCTTCTTACATTGCAGCTGTTATTCTGGGCCATGCAGAACCAGAATAAAGGTAGTGACATCTCATGATTCCACATAACTGGCTCGATCTTTTTGTGATGAGTTGATACTTTTTTTAAAGTATCATTTATAATCTCTTGACTTCACTATTACTAAATTTATTCATCCAATATTTTTAATCTTTTCCATCATCTAAGACGCATTGAGCACTAATTTAGGCATTGATAATAGAGGCGCAAGATAGATTCCTGCTTCTATAGAGATTATCATTATACCATATGACCCATCAAGGTACAAACAACACTTCAGGTTACTTCATAAAGCAATGATTCTATAAATAGCAATGGAAAAAGAACATGCTAAAAGAGTATTGTATGGCCAGAGAGTACCTATGCATGTGTGACTCATGTGTTAGCGAATCAGGGAAAGGTTTCAAGACAAGCCTAGCTCTCCAGATCTAAATAACTAGAAACCAGCCATGGGGAGCGTTGCAGACAGATGAGACTATAACTGAAATGCTGTGGTTAAGAAGTAACTTGCAGAAAACATATCATAGAAGCAAAAGGCCAATGACCTGGAACATAAAGAAACATAAAGAGTGTTCAGAACTTAGATGAGTGATATAAGAAAGGGCCAAGATGCAGATCCCTGTGTAAACTTAGAAAATAAGTCTATGTTTTATGCAGAGGGCAGGTGGGAGCCATTGTGGGGTAGTCCATAGTCTGAGCAGAAGTTGCTTCAATCCTATAATCGTTTATTGGGACTTCAGTGTGCCACGAATGAATAAAACAATAAAAAGCCTGCCTCAACAACTGCCTCGTTAAAGCCAAAGTGCAAATCAAATGGCTATTTCCAATCCAAACTTCACCCATTCAGCAGATCGTTGCTGATCACTCCATTCTATGAACTGGAGATGCTGTGGCACAGAAGGTGTTTCATAGGCCCGACAGAAGTCCAGCTACTGAGCAGCCAGCCAGCCTTAGTGCGAGGCTCATGCCTGCAATACCAGAACCATGGAGGCCAGAGCAGGAGGAACATAGGTTGAGGCCAACCCACACAGAACTCTAGTTTCAACTCTGCTCAGATAAAGCGCAGATGCAACTCATTTTCCAGCTGGTTTGAATTTCACTTGAACAAAGGGGGAAAAAAATGGAGTCCATGACTTCCTTGATGAACAAAATTCAGCTTCGCCAGCAAGTCGGCTAATTAGCAGAAAGTTTTATATTCTTCAGACACTCCTCAGTTGCAAGAGATGAAAGCCTGAATCAAACTACTGTAAGACAAAAGAAGTGTAAAGGAGTCCAGATCTGAGCAGGGTGGTGAGCCTCAGCCATCAGCAGCTTAAGGACATGACATGAAACACAGCAAAGCCACTGAACTAGGAGAGGACGGTTATGTTTCTTTTCTTTTTCCTTTCCTTTTCTTTCTTTCTTTCTTTCTTTCTTTCTTTCTTTCTTTCTTTTTCTTTTTTTTTAAACTTTCTTTTTGAGTGGAAGACAGGAGGAGCTATATGTCTGGGCCCCAGTATGTTTTAATAAAGTCTGTCTCAATCCTTCGGTGACCTTTAAAATGTTTAGAACCAGAGTCTTAAGCTTTTGCTGGGAAATCACAGTTGGAAGGTAGAAGGGTGCTGAGTTCCTTCAGCTATCGCCCACTATGAGAAAGCCTGGGGCAGTTTTTAACCTTATTTCAAATACCAAGGACATAAAGAGAAGTGTACCTTTTCTTCTTTTTAAAAATATCTATTCCTTTTTATTTTATTGGCATGGGTGTTTTGCTTGTATGTATGTCTGTGTACCGTGTGTAGACAGTGCCTGTGGGAGTCAAAAGAGGACATTGGATTCCCTGGAACTGGGATTAGAGATAGTTTTAAGTCACCCTATAGGTGCTGGAAATTAAAACTGGTTCCTCTCTCTGTAAGAGCAACCAATGCTGTTAATCAATGAACTCTCTGTAAGCCAGAAATACCCTGGGATCAAGAGAAAGGGAAGTCATAATGGGATCATGGAAACAACAACCCTCCCCAAAAAATCTAGACTATAAATTATATTTCAAATGATGCTTATGAAGGTAGAATGGACCTCAGATGGACCAATAGAAAACACAATGACAAAAAAGTAAATCAGTCATCATTTAACCAATATTACAGAGAGTACTAAATGTAACTCTAGGCTAGAATGAAATGAAAGATAATAACAAACAGGAACTTGCGCCTAGAGAAGAAAGAACACAGAATATTGCAAATACCTGGGGTTTTGTCCTCTATTCACATGTTTTAATACCCAAGGCTGTTCAATGAAAAATGATAGCATCCATTATGGGGCCTGTTATTATATGACTATGTGACATATTGAGTAACAACAGTGCAAAGGCCAGAAATTAAAAAACCATAGTGTTGTCACATTTAATTTTTCCCCTAAATCTAATACATATTAAGCCGAAAAAATACCATAATAATTTGAGGGTAATGAATATACATCTTTGTACAATCACTAAAATAGTGTTAGCAGTTTTATCTAAAATACCAAGAGGAATTAAGAGAAAAGAAATATGCTAACTTTCATCAAGAGAGGAGGAAAACTGCAAAATTTAAAAAGCATTAACCATTGTTTTTATATTAAAAATAGTAATTAAAATTAACCATAGTATTTGTTAAATTTTAACAGACAAACACAAACTGAAGGACAAGGGCCATTCACCTATATTTAATAAAATGTCTCATTACATATTAAATATAAAATATTTGACTACAGTATAACTAGGTCAGAAAAAGAAGTGTCTGGTAAATAGTTGATAGAAATCTGGAGGCTGGATTGACACCAGACAAATCTATCTGGGAAAAGGTGGCATCACAGAAGACTCAAGAGGAGTATTTCATGTGATCAATAAGCAATTCGTTAAAAACAATAAAGCAAAAATAAATGTGCATAAGTCTAATAGTGACACTTTAAAATATACAAGCAGAGAATGCAAAGCTAGGAAAAGAAAAAACCCTACTCCCAGCTGGAGATTCTGATGGCACGAGCTTCACACAACTGTCTTTCCAAGTGAACATGGGTTCTTCACTAAGAGAGTCCAAATGCTAGACTGAAAATGATGTTAGTTGATTTCAACATATTAAGCCTGATTAAGTATATCTCTAATCAAATAAATGAACTCAGAAGTCAATAAAGGCACATTTACAAATACCAAATGGTTATAAGTGAAACAAACCACATATCGATAAAAAGTAGCTGGAAAATGTTTCCATCTGTAAGATGAAGGATATGTAGAACACTGGGGGGTTGATCAAGGATAAATAAAACATGAGACATACTTATTTTTTATTTTTTATCTTTTTGTTTCTTGAGCCCTAGGCAGAGTGCTTTATAAACCGACATTGCTATTTATTTTGGATAATGTTAATCTGGCTTAAACAAATGACTTTTTAAATTTTATTTTATTTTATTAATTTATTCAGATTACAACTAAATTTTTATCCCATCACTTGTATCCTCCCATTCCTCCCTCCCTCCTGCTTTCACCTTATTCCCCTCCCCTAGGTCTATGACTGAGGGCAACCTCCTGCCCTACTGTATGGTCATAGGCTATCATGCTGGCAAGGATGTGGAGAAAGAGGAACATTCTCTCATTGCTGGTAGGAATGCAAACTTGTACAACCACTTTGGAAATCTATCCAGCTTTCTCAGAAAACAGGGAATAGGCCTTCCTCAAGACCCAGCTATTCCACTCCTTGGAATATACCCAGAAAATGCTCCACAACACATCAAGGACATATGCTCAACTATGTTTATAGCAACCTTATTCATAATATCCAGAACCTAGAAACAGCTTAAATGTTCCTCAGTTGAAGAATGGATAAAGAAACTGTGGTACATTTACACTGTGGAATACTACTCAGCTATTAAAAATAAGGAAATCCTGAAATTTGTGGACAACTGGATAACACTAGAAAATATCATAATGATTGAGTTAACCCAGAAGCAGAAAGACTTACATGGTATATACTCACTTATAATTGGGCACTAGACCAAAAGGCATGTCCCACAAAAGTCTTCACTTACCAGTAGATGTGAGAACATCCCACTGAGACTCTAGGTAAGAGAAATATAGATGTGGACATAGAAGAACCCAGAATGTCCTAGAAACCTACAAGAAGACAACATGATGGGTGGATCGGGGCCCAGGGGAGACATACTTATATACACACTCTAAGTTATATAATTCATATAGTATTCTTGCAAAACTTCATCATTGTATTAGAGAAAGCCACAGTGAAGGATATTTTATACAGCCACTATTCAAAAATGTTAAGATCACAAAAATAAATAGTTAAAAATTATAGTTCTGAAATGAAAAATAAAGCAAGAAATTTTGAAAAATACAGGCTAATAGATAATGTGCCAATGTCAACTGTCTACTTTTGGTACTTATCCTGTGGCTAGGGCATGTCAATAAAATTGGGGAAAGACACATTTTTAACTCTCTCGACTGATTTTTTTTTAAATTAATGTTTGAATCTAACATTTTTGTTCCTTCAAAATTTCAAATATACGTACAACATATTTTGGTTGTGCTTACCCTCCATTCATTCCCTAATTCTGTCTGGACATGACAAGATCATTACATTCATGAACTCACATCAGATCTGGCTGCCTGCACGAGATCAAGCCAGTCAACACGCAGCATGGAAATGGGGGAAGCTCAACATCTCCATGCCTGGCTGAGAAACAATTAACAGTTGATGACCTCTGGGGAGTATAGATAGAGTGAGTTTCCTTTAAGGGCATCACCCTTAGGAGGTGACCATACTCCAGTGCATGATTCTAGCACTTGAACTGATGGGTTAAAAATAGAAGAGCTCTCTGTAACCTGAAAATTGGTTCAACATAAAAAATTCAAAATTGTAAATTGTAATTTAAAATTTGATTTTGAATTAAAGCTGCGTTGAGAGAATTTATAGCATAGTTTTAAGGGGGACTTCTTAAACATTTTAAAATCAAGTGAAAACGAACTAAATAGAAACAAAAGAAAGTTATAAGACAGAAAATGCAAAGCAAATATACAAACTTAACAGAAAACAACTTTCTGAATTCCACTTTTTATTTATACATTCATGAAATTAAGACATAAAGGATTTCCAGAATAGTTAAAGAGTTTTGGTAATTTTTGTCTCAGCTTTTACACTAAGTGAAAGTTGCCCTTGATGCAGAATCAAACTCTGCACCTCCCTAATTCATCAGTTCAGTAGATCAGAACCTCTGCTTTATACCTGCATCCAGCTGGACCCTGACTCTATGGAACAACTCACACAACCCTCATAGCTTGTCCTACTAACCCTCAAGTCTGGGAAGGACCAAAACTAGCACTTATATTCCTTACTGTGAATCCACAGAACTCCTGCCTGCTGGTCTCACAGGCCCATGCACCTGATCCTATCTGTTTCCTGGTTATTTAAGGGTGTGATCCCTGGTGGAGGGTCATGGGAAGAAGGATTAGCTTGACTTCAATCAACTGGATGTAAATCAAATGACAGGAGAGCATCTGCCACTATAAACAATGTTCCTGAAAATGGACACCTGACCATATATGCGATGTCTGCACTGAGCCATTGAAAGGGTAAAGAAATGTCCCATGAAAGGTATGTATATACACTGATTTGTCCAGAACCAAATCCCTTCGCATTAGATCTTCTATCTATTTTTCAAGAGAGATAACAAAGCAAAATAGAAAAAAATAGGGGTGAGAGTATTAACAATACATGTATTGAGTCATTATTACCTAGAGATGCTCTGGGACAAATATAAAATAAAATTGTAGCTTGACGCTTTTGAACACCGCAAGTAATATCAATTTGTTCTTTTGAGCTTCTTCAAGGAAGGCTCCTTGTGAAACACTTCAGGCTGTTCTGGACACCACTTAGTACACAGCAGCGCCAGTGCAGTCTCCAAGAACTAGATGAGATTGTTATTCCTAATCCACAATTTCCACTCTTAAGTATTGCTGTGAGTCCTAGAAAACGTGTACAGTTCTGGCCTCTGTTGGTACCTCTGCCTTCAGTTTTCACAGATGGATGCTGAGAAACGGAAGGTCAATCTCACTGATTTCTTGGAGCAAGAAATAGTGCAGCATTCTGCTTTACAGTTTAGATTCTCAAAACAAAACAAACATTCTGTAAAGAGACAGAAAGTGAGTATTTTAAATGTCAGTGATGATTCATGAGGCCCCTGTGACAACCCCTCAAACCTACGATTGCAGTACAGAAGCAGCCAGGGCAACAAGTGAACAAATGAGGAAGCTGCATTGCCATTAGATTTCACACCCGTGGAGCCTGAAAGGGGGATCTCGTGTAATTTCCAAGAGATAATTTTCCCTTAAATGTTTGAACGCAATAATTAAAAAAAAAAAAACTTTCCAAACATGAGGACTACACAAGCAGGCAGCAAACCAGTTTTATGTCATAGACTGGAAATTGTTAGCCATTGGCTTAGAAGTTTATACAACAAAATATTATTTTTGTCAATTTTCACTAGTATATTTTATGCATATGTATATGTGAGTTATATATGCATATTACGCACATGTGCACACAAACACTCATGAAACAGACAATGATATGATGTCTAATATATTAATAGAGACAAAAAATCAGCAAAATTTACATTAGGAAATTGAGAATGCATTTATGTTCCTATATCCGTATTACTTCTCAATGTAAATCTTTGTTAACAGTCACTTTTCCAATGAAGATTAAGTGGAAGACTTTGAACAATTTCATTAAATAAAAACTAAATAGGTATTTATATGTGCCCAGCATGGATCTATAAATTCAAAATTATCTATTTTATCTGCACATAGCTAGAAATAACCCAGTTGATACAGTATAGTTGAAAGTCATCGACCTTAATTAACATAACATTTAAGACTGGGAACCGGGGCTGAGGTGATGGCTCAGTCAATAAACCGATGCTCTTGCAAGAACAAGGACATGATTCTGATCCCCAAACTTCATGGAAAACAAAAAACAAACAAACAAACAAAAAAAAAAAAAAACAAGGCCAGGCTTGGTGGCACGTGAAGGGGTCAAAGAGATAAGATGATCGCTGCAGCTCAGTGGCCAGCAAGACTACTAAGTAAGCAGAAGAAAAGGGCAGGGAGCACCCAGAGAATGAAGCCAAGAGATGCCGTCTTAGCTCGATAGGCACAGGCACATACAGAATATACACCCAAATACACATGTATGCCCAGACACATAAACTTACACACACATACACACACACACACACACACACACACACACACACACACACACAGGGACAAACTTAGTGATGTACTGCTACGGCTTCACAAGGTTAACATTTTAAAAAATTAAAAAATAGAACAATAATTAAGGCACCAGCCAAGGACAATACAGGAGGTAAACCTTAAACCCCTACCCAGATCTAGCCAATGGACAGAACATTCTCCACAGTAGAGTGTAGAGTGGGATATGACTTTCTCACATACTCTGGTGCCTCACCTTTGACCATGTCCCCTGGAGGGGGAGACCTGGAGGCACTCAGAGGAAGGACAGCAGGTTACCAAGAAGAGACTTGATACCCTATGAACATATACAGGGGGAGGTAATCCCCCTCAGGAACAGTCATAGGGGAGGGGAATAAGGGGAAAAGAGGAGGGAGGGAAGAATGGGAGGATACAAGGGATGGGATAACCATTGAGATGTAACAAGAATAAATTAATAATAAATAAATAAATAAAAGAAAATTATATTTTACCATTTTCTTATTGGTATATATTTGTTTTATAAGGAGATGAATTTAATGGTATCTTCATTCAAATGTATCATGTACTTTGATCTGTGCAAAGTCACCTAACCTGACTGGGTCACCGCTCAGTCCCATTAGTCCATTTTCTTTTTCCAGTCTCCCATCACATTTGTTATATGTGTGTAGATTCCTCTTAAATGTTGTATGAAAATGTATTGCAAACATGCCCACCACCCTTATACATATTTACATTTATTGATGGTCAATTTGGCTGGATCCATAACTGAGCTGTTGTAAGTAGGGCTGTAACAAGCCGGCATGCATATGCAGGTGTCTCATAGAACCTTAGCTTAGAATGCTTTGGGTATATTCCTAGGAATCGTGTCTCTGTTATGGTTTCTATTTCTGTGATAAAACACCTGGACAAAAACGTACTTGGAGAAGCTTACAACCCTTAGGTCACACTCCATCCCTGAGGGAAGTCAAGGTAGGGACTTAGAGCAGTGATCTGGAGTCAGCAACAGAAGCAGAGCCCATGTTACATACTTTCTCAGTATGGCTTATTCAGCCTGCTTTCTCACATGGTCCAGTACTATCTGCCTAGGGTCTCAACACCCCCCATGGGCTGGACCCTCATACATCAATCACTAATCAGGAAACTATCCCACAAATTTTCCCATACATAATTGAGGTTCCATCTTTATAAGTGATTCTAGCTTTTGTCAAGTTGAAAAAACAACAATAATAACTAACCAGGCCAGCTGGTACAGCTCACCATTTGGCAGTCATAGTTTTACTTTCTAATGGAACTCCCACATTGGTTTCCATATTGAACTAATTAACATTTCCATAAAAAGTATGTGAAGTTTCTTTCTCTGCTATATCCCAGCATTGTCATATATTTTCTTAATGACAGCCATTCTGTAGGGTAAGGTAGACTCTCAATGTAGTTTTAATTTGTACTTCTTTGTATTCAAAGATACTGAAAAATTTTTAATAGTTTTAATAAAGCCATTCATAACCCATCTACTGAGAATTGTCATTTTAATTTATTTGTTCCCTTATCTATTGGACTTTTAGAGATTTTATGAGGTATTTTTATGTTATAGATACCAATCACCTGTTGGGTATATCGCTAGCAGAAGTGATTTTAAATTATTACACACACACACACACACACACACACACACACACGCGCGCGCGCACACACATGCGCGAGTATGTGCATGTGTGTGTGGGTACATGAGTGTGTGTGTGTGTGTGTGTGTGTGTGTGTGTGTGTGTGTGTGTGTGTGTTGGCACATATAAGGAGATCAAAGGACCACTTGAGGGAATTGGTTCTCTCTCTCACCACATGCATTCCAGGCATCAAATCAGGATGGCAGGAAGTGGCTTCACATCCTGTGAATCACACTCAACTCAGTATTGGTTTTGTTGTCATTTGTTCATTACGAGTTTTTTTTTTTTTAATTTCATGTAATTCTGCGTCACTTCACTTCTTAGTATTATCTTTTATGGTATTGGAATTTCTTCCGAACGCTGTGCTGGAACCTGAATCTTGCATATTTTGCCTGTTTTTCTGTCCAATTCAAAGTTCCTGCTTATACATAGTTATGTCTCGGTCATGAGTTATTGTTTACAAAAGATAATACAGGGATACAGTTTCATTCTTGTACATGTGGCTATCTAGTTTTCCCTGCACCATTTATAGGAGAGACTATAGGTCTTTTCTCTTTAGTATGTGTTTGGCCCCTTTATCAAAAGTCAAGTGGTTACATCCATGTGCTTATTCATGGTTTTCCATTCCATTCTGTCAATATACTATCTGTATATCAGGCTTTGTTCCACCACTGTTCTCTTGTGACTATGTCTCTATAGTGTATGTTGAACTTCAGCAATGGTTATGTTTGTTTTGTTTTCTTTTTTGTTGTTTTGCTTTTTGCTTTGCTTTATTTTGCTTTGATTTACTCAGGATTACACTATGAGAAATCTTTAGATTTGTTTTCTCTATTTCTCTGATGAGTGTCATTGGAACTTTGATGAAGGTTACATTGAATCTATAAATTGCCTTTGGTAAACAATTATTTTTTAAAAATTAATTTTACCAATCCATAGATCATAGAATGCATTTCTCTCTTTTAGTATCTTCCTCAATATCTTTCCTTCTTGTCATGGAGCTATTATTGCAGAGGCCTTTCATCTCTGTAGTTAGCTTTACTCCTGGACATTTTTGAAAATGAGGGCTATTTTCTGGATTTATATTTCAGTATGTTTGTTCACAGTACCGCGTATAGGAAACTTACTGACTTTTGTATATTAGTCTTGTGCCTTGATGCTTCACTGAAAGTGTTTATGACATCGAAGAGCTTTGTGGTGTAATGTTTAGATTCTCCTAAATACATAGTTATATTGTCTACAAATAAGAATAATTTCATTCCACTCTTTTATTGTATTTTTCATGCTGTAAATGTTTAAATTTTATTTTTTAATATATTTTATTAATTTATTCATATTACATCTCAATTGTTATCCCATCTCTTGTATCCTCCCATTCATCCTTCCCTCCCATTTTCCCCTTACTCCCCTTCCCTATGACTGTGACTGAGGGGGACTTCCTTCCCCTGTATATGCTCATAGGGTATCAAGTCTCTTCTTGGTAGCCTGCTATCCTTCCTCTGAGTGCCACCAGGTCTCCCCATCCAGGGGACATGGTCAAATATGGGGTACCAGAGTACGTGTGAAAGTCATACCCCACTCTCCACTCAACTGTGAAGAATGTCCTATCCATTTGCTAGATCTGGATAAGGGTTTGAAGTTTACTGCACATATTGTCCTTAGCTGGTGCCATAGTTTGAGCAGGACCCCTGGGCCCAGACTGCCCATCATAATGTTCTTTTTGTGGGTTTCTAGGACCCTCTAGATCCTTCAATTTCCCAATTCTCCCATGCTTCTCTCACCTAAAGTCCCAATAGGATGCCCTCCCCTCTGTCCCACTTTCCTAGTAAGTGAAGACTTTCAATGGACATGCCCTTTGGGCTAGTGTCCAGATATAAATGAGTATATACCATTTAACTCTTTCTGCTTCTGTGTTAACTCACTCCTTATGATCATTTCTACTTTATTTTTATGCATGGAGTTTGTTTTGATCAAATTTATCCCTTACTCTTCAGTTCCTCCCAGGTCCCTCCCCCCTCCCAATCATACTATTTCTGCACATATACAACTACTAGAACCAGTTATTGTAGCCTGCATGCATATGAGTGTAGGGCTATCTTCTGTATCATGAACAACCCAACAGAATCACTGTCTCTGCAGAAAATTAACTTTCTCTTGACTGATCTCATGCAGGTCATATGTAGGTCATCACAGATTTTGAGAGTCCATGTTCAAAACTGATATTATTATATTACAAACCTCTGATCTACTGAGAGAAAACAAGTGAGTAGGGATTTACTTTGCCATGCTGACATAGCTACCATACACCTTTCTTGCTTTCTTTCCTATTTAGTTCCAGAAAGACAAACTGAAACAAACAAACATCCCTCAAAATATATTACTATTTGACTCTACCTTTCTGCTTTGTTTCTGAATTAAATCTCTCTGTATAAATAAATTAATGTATCTAGAGAAAAATCCTTTCTTTTTTTCTCTTCTAAAGATTTTGTTTTATTGTATTTTTTGGCATATACATTTATATTATTACATACCACAAGAAGAAACACAAAGCAATCAGGGATTATACGAATGTGACATTCATGGTGTTTTGGCTAATTGTATTTGGCAACCTTGTAGAAAACATCTTTCCTATCTTGCTGATTCTAAAACTCTGAGAATCAATATCTATCATATCTCCTCTCTGTCAACTTAAAACATATATCTAGACCTAAAGACATCTTAACCCCTAAACAGCTAAGGTTAATTGTAAGACTAAACTATCTGATCTTCAACCTCATCAGAGACTTGATAAGAAATGAAACTTAATTACTTGAGTGAACTGGAAGTGAATGTTAGCAGCTTCCACAATGAGAAAAAAAATGACGAAGGCAGTTTGCTGCCTGAACAACCACCCAAAACTCTCTATAACATTGGAGCATCATCTTCAGCCTTCTGGCCCAATATATCCAACAGACATATTTGTGCGGCAGGAAATATTGAAGTCTTACTTACCCTGTCTTGGCAGGGTTTGACTGTTGACTCTGCCTGTATCCAAGCTTGCCCAGTTTTAGGCAAAATTCTGTCTGTCTGTGACAGAAATGAGGACATTTTTTCCCAGTGGCTGATTTGCCACATTTGAAGCCATCTCCTTAAGGAAGTTCTTTGATGCTCTTCTTCATCTTCTTGGGGTAGGCTTGATGCTGCCAAGAGTTAACCTGTCTCGTTGTCAAAGAATATTTAAAATGTTAAAAGCATCTTTAAATGCCATATCCTGTAGTTCTCTGATGCTTTAGAGATCTTATCTAACTACTCGACCTTATCTATCTTTAGGACCATATCTATCTGTTAAACCTAGATGTATATTCTTGTGATAAAAATAGACTGGTAGTTGACATGACCATAAGTTGATCAGCTAACAATTAGCTTGTACTACTTAATTATCCTAAATAGCCTGCAATAGCACTTGTAATGTATTGGAAGTCCTTTCATCCAGCTTAAAAATAGGAAATGCGTGTGTTCCACTCTCTAAATGAAGAACTACAGAAAACTAATGGCTTTTGGGAGAAGAATACTTATCCTCTTCCATGGATGCACAACCTCATTGTTTGTGGTCAGCCTGAAAAAAAAACACACCAACAACAAAAACTAATTCATCAAGTTGGATTTATGTATTTGCACACATATACTCAATAATAATAATAATAATAATAATAATAATAATAATAGAAAGAGGCTATCACCACACACTCAAACACACATGAAACAACAATAAAAATCAAAGAAAGAAAGGCTATCGGTTTGAGGAAGGGAACATAAGAGGTATTGGAGAGAGAGTACCTGAGAGGAACGGAAGGGAAAAAATGTAGGGGGAAAGTGAAGTAATTCTACTCCAACTAAAAAACATTTTTAAATTAAATAAAAGTTACAAAAGAAGAAAAATGTATAATCAAAGGCATTTTTAGAGGTACTGAATTCTTTCCCTCTTTCTTCATGTTATGTATGAAATATGTTCCCCTAATGTTGAAGAAGATAAAAGTTCTTTTAAACAAATCTAATTTCTCCCTCTCACCTACACTCCTCCTGGCTTATTTATCTACAGTTGTGATTCTTAAAATGTGTATTTTATTTTTAGCGTGTGTGTGTGTGTGTGTGTGTGTGTGTGTGTGTGTGTGTGTGTGTGTGTGTGTGTATACCCACAGAGACATCAGCTCTCCTAAAGCAAGAGGTACAAGCATACAGGCAACTATGAGCCACCAGACAATAGGTTCTGGGAATGGGACTCAGGTCTCTGGAAGAGCAACGATGACTTTTTAATGCTAAGCTATCTCTTTAGCCCCACTTCTGATTTTTGTTAAACCTAAGATCTTTTTAAACTAAAATTTTGTAAATACAAAGATTCCTTAATTAATTTTCAAAAGTAAGAAAATAGAATAAAGATGCATTGCCCTGGGCCTGGATACATGAAAACATTTAGAATCACAGAGCTCTCAAATAATGAGCATAGCTGAGGGCTGCAAAGGGGGAAAATGTAAGAAGAAGGTCAAAATATCCAGGAGTGCAATATTGGAAGTCAATTTGCTTATCATGCCTGGAGTGCCAAAACATATTGAATTCTCTAATTATATTGTGTGTGATGTTTCAATGTTTCAATAAGACAACAGCCCATGAAAATTCACTTCAATCAATAGTAACTAAAAAGGGTTGAGAATTGATTCAAAAATAAGTCTACCTCAAAATCCTAAATATAAAATTAAAAGAATTTGTTGCTGTAAGATACCATTTCAAAAAGCAAAGGGTATCATTATAGATTGGTGATGGGCAAAGAAACACAGGTTCTTGGAATATGTCACAAAGGGCCTCTCCTAATGAGAAGAGCTAAAAATACATTATCTCAAGAAACTGATATTTGAGCCAAAAGTGTTACTGAGATTAAGATTTACCCAGCAAAGAACAATGGAAAAGGATTCTTTCTCAAAGGAATGAAAGTAAGCCATGTTGGCCACACCTCATAAAACCTGAGGTCAAGAGAATCAAGTGAGCCAGACACAGGCTCATATTCTTAACAAGTTTGAATACTTGTCTAAAATATTCATAGGGTTTAAGTAGGAAGTGATCTCCTGAGATATGTTCTCAGACTGGATGACCCTGGTGAATATGAACACACTTGTTTCAAGTTTACATTTCTTCACATATAAGTACATCAAAGAAACTAGCAGCACAGAGCTAGAGGGACCTGTGTGTTGGTCGTCAATGTGGAAAAGGACAAATATTCAAGAGGCATTCATAGAGCAAAACTATCAATACAGTAATGTTATTTGCAGTTGAATTATACCTGAAGGTTGGAAAAACTTTGTGTTTACCAAGCCATGCTTATGTAAGACCCTACTAGATGACTCCCTTGTTAAAACCCAACCTCTATTCAGATATGATAAATATAGAAGCTACCTGAGGCACTAAAAAATGACCACAGAGGAGGCTCTGGTTAGAAGTACACACTCAGAGTAGAGGTGTAAGCATCAGGACAAAGTGATAAAATTTTATTATAGTACTACACATAAACCACTATATATTTATATATAATTTTTTAAATTTTTTATTAATTTATTCTTGTTACATCTCAATGGTTATCCCATCTCTTGTATCCTCCCATTCTTCCCTCCCTCCCATTTCCCCCTTATTCCCCTCCCCTATGACTGTTCCTGAGGGGGATTTCCTCCCCCTGTATATGCTCATAGGGTATCAAGTCTCTTCTTGGTAACCTGCTATCCTTCCTCTGAGTGCTTACATCACTTTCTTTTTTCAGCATTTTTAGCCTATGGCTAGTACACTAGGTATGGTTTATGTGTCAATGGTGCTCTTGAGGAAAGTATACCTTCAGCACTAGATGGAAGGACTGGGGTTCTGAAGAGAAATGGTAAATGTGAAGAATGAGGAGAGAAAGGACTCCAGAATTCTCTCTGTGTGTCTCTCTGATTCATCTAAACCATTTGTGAGCAAATTCATAAGCACACACCTGAGAACAGGTATCAGACAACAGAAAAGGGATAAGCTAACCTGAAGGTATATTAGTAGAAATGGTCTAGTATGAATAAATGAGATAAAGGATAACAAACTTGACATAGCTTTGGGGGTCCACAAATAATATCAAATGGAGATACCCCACAGTGAGAAGAGAAAAATATTATGTCAACGATTTTGTTAAATAGTGACAAATTCTCTATATTTAACTTAAAGGAGATGTACCTATAAACAATTAATAGCCGTTCAGCAAAATAAAGACAAAGAAGCGTAGATTGAGTCTTCTATCAAGTTCAAATTCTATAAGTCCAACGATGAAAAGGAAATTTTGAAAGCAACTGGACAAACTGGAAAGAAATAATAGTGGTTAGAAATTTGGATGCACAGACAACACTGAAGAACATGAAAAACAGTAAATATAAGAATAAACTCAATGACTATTTTTACATCTTTAATTTTACTCATCTTAATAAACCATGTAAATATTAAAAGCAAAATTTATGACTAAATCAGTATCTAATGAAGTTCATAACATATGTAAATATATTTATAACAACTCTACCATAATTTGAGGTATGGATGAGTATACACTATTACCAAACATATATTTTAAGAGAAAGCAAATGATCTTCAAATTTAGTGGGAAATGTTAAATATGTATACTTCTCCCATATTACAAATTTATTTTTAATTACAGTGGGCTGGTGGGGAGGCTCAGTAAGTAAAGTGTGTGTCGTGAAAACATGAGGACCCTATTCCAAATGCATATCACTCACAGAAAATCAGACCTAGAGATGCACATCTGTAATGGCAGTGCACATCCTCAATGGCAGTGCTGGGTGGGCACAGATGGGAAAATCTTAGGAGCCAGATTTAATGAGAGATATCATCTCAAAAACTGAAATGGGGTCCAAGGAAGATAACAAACATTACCTCTGGTCTCCAGGGGCTCATGCACAGATGAATGCACATACTCACTACTTATACATCTTCTGCTCCACACACCCAGTATAACGAAACATCAAACCTATATGACAGTGGGGAATTCATTAGGAAATTTAGACCAATGAATGACCTGTGAAGATAGGCTCAGAATATATCTAGCAGTTTACTGTAGCAGCCACAAGAGTGTCATTTTAGTGCCCCTTCAAGAAGAAGCTTGCCATTTGTTGCATGGAGGCCAGGAGGCCAGCCACTTCCCAACTGCTCTCATCTTCTGGAGCTTTCCCAGCCACTGAACTGGGACTATGCCCTTCCTGAGCATCTCTCATTGTGACAAGGATGAATGACGAAGACCCCAGAGCCCACACAATTTGAACACAGGGCCTCTTTGATGGCTGATACTTAGCCCATAGATCCTCCATTGGGTTAGCTAAGATTTTCCCTGTCTTTACCAAGGCTGGAGTCACTGCCTGCCAAGCATGGCTCTTCTTCCTTCCATTTTTCATACTTTCTATTAGTTACTTTTCTCATTCAATGACAAAATACCAAACAAAAAGCAACTTAAGGGAGGAAGATTTATTTTGACATATGGTTTGAGGCCACAGTTATTGTTCCCCACAATTCTGTGCCTGTGGTGAAACCGAACATTAAGGGAGAAAGATGATAAAGCTGAGATGTTTACCTCACAATTGGGAAACACAGAGAGCTGAATACTGGAGATTGCTCTGCCCCTTCCTTTTTCTTATTCTATCTGGGACCCTAGCCTGGGACAGGACAGCACCACCGACATTCAGAGTAGATCTTCACTTCTCTGTTAAACATTTCTGGAAACACCACCATACACACACCGAGATATTTTTGCCAGATGATTCTAAGTCAGGTCAGGTTGGCAGTGGAGCTTCAGTAGAACTCTTACTCTCAAAATTCCATCTGTGTTAAGCTTCTGTTCTCCATAGGGTCTAACCAACTCAGTTCCCCCCAAAGCTGGAAACTTGACAGCGTTTTTTAAAATCTGGTCCCCAGGAATATCTTCACTTTCCTTGAAGCAAGACAAAGAATGGGGCCTTGTTTCTGCTTGAAGGTTGTGACAAAGTATATTTTGCCACAGTCTCGGTGCACACACCCTTCATCCAAGAAGTGCATGACAGTGCCTGAGAAGCCTAATGGTCTGCCTGGTATAACCGACAGCATAAACATCGCTTCGTCTATCCTGGCTTTCATTATTCAGTAGAGACATGAGCTTCTATTGAACAGTAATAAAAATTCACAACAGGTATTTGTTCATATAGACTTGGCACTTGGAATACACCCAAGGTAGTTGTATTTATTGTCACAACCCATTATTCATGGCAAAGAAGGGCATTTTATGTTCTTTTATTTCATTGCTATACTTTAAAAAAAAAGTATGTAACCATTATACAAGAGTAGAAGTGATGTGAATAACAATGTAAGAATTCTGGAACAAATTTTCTGAGGTGTTACAAGCCCTGAGATAATATTGGAATCAGAAAGAGGCTTTCTTAACAACAAAGGAAAGGATGATTGTAAGAATAGAAACAGATAAAAAAGCATTTTTCCCCTTTTCAAAGGGATACTATTAAGCTAAAACAAGGGCACACATGTCATCCGCTGAAACTTTTCTAATGAGAAGTTGAAACATAGAGGACAGAGAAAACTTGCTTTGAGTAAAAGGAGGAACACAGGTTCAGGGCCATGCAAGGCAATGACATGCCAGTGGCAGTCCTGTGGGAAGAAAACCAAGGGGACAGAGGAGGGGCAGAAAAGCGTGCTTCAGCACACTGCCCGTATTGATCCACATGAGGGACACAAAAGTTTAGCTTGGTAAGTGATCCTAGCAGATGAGATTATGGAGATGAGTAAGATGGAGACTCAGAGGGACCACAAAGAACGACGAAGAGCTGGGAGGGGAGGCAGGCATCCTGGCTTCTCACTTCCTGTCTCCCAACTGAACGAAAGGCAAGGAAGGGGGAGCTGAGGTCTGCAACTATCCTAAGAAGAAGCGCCATGTATTTCTACTCACCGAGTATTTGGCAATAACCTATTCTCAGAATGCAGCCTCTATCATTGAAAAGCACAAACTCTATGAGGTCACAGAAATCACGTGTTTTGGGTGATATCCCCAGTACCTATCATGGATCTGGCATCGGGTAACAACTCAATACATACTTCTTGAATGAATTAGAAGAAAAGCTTATATGCTCAAATCTCTAGTTAGAACAGGTCTCATGCTCCAGCTGAGAAAGCCTCTCTTGAAATCTCTTATGTGTTCTGATGTAAACTCCACTTCTGCTCATGGATGCTTCGTGAATGCACCTTGGCTATGGTTATCAGACCGCACTTAGGGAAGTGTTTCTCAACCAGTGAGTCAACACCCCTTTGGGGTTGCATATCATATATTCTGCATATCAGATATTTATATTATGGTTTATAGCAGGAGCCAAAGGACAGTTATAAAGTAGCAACAAAATAATTTTATGATTGGAGTCACCCCAACATGAGGAACTTTATTGACTTAGGGTCTCTGTGTAGCATATTTTCTCCTCTGGAAAAGTAACTTCTGGAGTTGCAATGCTCCTCCAATGATCTGTCTTTTCTCCCAGGAGGAAATAGACTTCCTTGTCAAACACGGTCCCATGAGCCTTCAGAACAACCCCACCCCACAGTGGCCATCCTGCATCCAGAGAAGAGTGATTTCAAGGCTGGCTGGTGTACTTGACCTCCTGCCACGTTAGATGATGAAGAATAAGAATTTTCCTTTCAGAGTTTAATTACACCAGAGTGAAGTTATTAGCCTTCTTCAGCAAGCCCATTGAAATGAGTTTAGTGTAGCTCCTAAGACTAGAAGAACATAGCAAAGAATACAAAAAAAAAAAAAAAAAAAAAAAAAAAAAAAAGAAAGAAAAGAAAAGAAAAGAAAGAAAAAAAGTTACCAAATAATAGAGAAAACACATTTTCCCTGTCATTAAAAAAAAAAAAGCACAGCCAGAGAATCTAAGCCCTGTGGCAGAGCGCGTGTGCGGCATGCGCGCCTGCGTGCGCGCGCGCACGCACGCACACACACACACACACACACACACACACACACACACACGTTCCTTTAGCTTGCCAGATGGGGATCTGAGGTCCCAGAGGGCAGGATGGAGACCCAGGGTGCAGCCTCATCCTAATGAGGTTTGCCCTAGAATTGAAAGAGACAGATGGACCTGCAGCTTGGAAGCCCTCAGCTATCTCCCTGGGAGCTGGCAAGCACTGAGCAAATTCCCACCTTTGGTCACTGTTCCTGTCTATGCCCTCTCACTCCCTGTGTTTTCTCATTTGGGGAGCATTTGTGTTCCTTTAAGCCACTTTGAATTCCCCTCTGCATATTTCCTTCTGCTGCTTCCCTGTTCTTACTTCTCTACTCACTATTTCCATCCCACTCATCCTGCATTATTGTTGTCTGTATCAGCTCCCTCTTGGTCTCCAAGTGTTTCAAGAAGAGCCATATATGGATTATTGAGAAGTGAAGATGGATACTGTTTAAACCTCTTATTTCTCTGCCTGCACTCAATTTAGAGCTCTCTGCTGGAGAAAAATGGGAATAAATGGCCACTTGAAGAAATGTAGGAATCCTCCTACTTGAACTAGCCCTTAGGAACTGCATACCTCAGTGAACGCGAGTGATCTCATCTCACAGTGAGATTCCCCGATGATGCCAGTGTCTCCACAGACGGCATAACTCCCAGCCACCAGGCATGGAGCCAAATGCTTGTGGTATTCCACCTTAGGGAACACAGGCTAACTGGTCTTTTATGAAGAAATGATGAAAATCTGAGGACCAATTCTCCTGGTGGAATTTAAATACTCTTGCTCTCCTACAGAGCTGTTTCCCTCCAGACGTTCTCCCCCAAAGTAGCCAGGGCACAAACAGACAAAAAATTACTCCCTGAAGAATGTAAGAAGTACCAGCTGTGTTAGCTTCCAGTTTGAAGGACTGGGTCAGAAGAATAAGACAAAAGAAAAAAGAATAAATTCAGAATTAATATGATGGTTAAGTTGAAAAATAAGTACAGGGATATGAGATCTGTTCACTAAGGGAAACATCATAAACAGATGAAAGCTGTTATCGTGTTGCAGGTTCGACCATGGGACAGTGACTCAAGAGTGTTATTACAGTTAAAAATACCTAAATGATCAGTCAAAAAGGAATATGCATAAGCCAGTGGTGAGAGCCTACAGTGATCCCCAGTCTATGAATTGATACCGATTAATTCTGAGTGAAAATTAAAGAGCAGAGTTTAAAAATTGATCATATCAAAATCTTTTCTTTAAACAGTTTGAAAGTCCTTATTTTCTTAATTGAAATAAAAACCCCTTACAGTAGCTTCTGTGACCCTATGGTATCTCCCTACATGTCCTGTTTCACTCCGTGTACTGTCCAGCCTTTCCTGGCCTTCTACCATGCTTCCATCTCTCCTATGCAGTGGACCATCTTATTTCTAGCTTGTAGAGCTGTTCTCTTACTTCCCAGAATATGGTGCCCCTTATCATTCCAGGGCCATTCACAGCTCTGGCCATCTTGGCTAGGACATCTTTCCATTCTCACAGTGATTTCTCAGGCCTTGCAGGTGAACTTAGTCTGTTTTTACCTCCTCAAGGAACGACACTCAATGCTGTGAAAGCTGTTGCTTCTCTACACATGGACATCAAGGGCCTGTTCAGTCTTGTTTTACACTTTTTTTTCTCAACAGCTAGCACAGATTTTGACCTTTATGACTAGGAAAGTACTCCATAAAAAACAAATCATGGACTTTTGAGTAAATTCTTTGTGCAGAATTCTACCTGGGTGAAATATACACTGTTGAGCAGCCCTTGATGTTATAATCAAAGGCAGATAAGCTGGATTCCTTGCTGCATCTCTCCCACAATATAACTTCCAACATTGACTCCATTCAGTGTTTCTTTTGCCTGAAACATTCTATATGGTCAGCTCGTCCCACTATACCCCCACCTTCACAAGAAAAAAATACATCTCCACACAACAGTTACTTGTATTATCATATATATATATATATATATATATATATATATATATATATATATATATATATATAAAATTGATTGAAGCCGAAGTACAGTTCAGAAGCAGTATGTACTTTGAAAACTGTGGAAAACAGACCTGAAAGCCTTTCTTGTCTGAAGCTTTGTACCCCTTGGGCAAAACATTCCTTTTCTCCTGTCCTTGGAAACCACCATTCTACCTTACATTTCTATGAATTTGACTACATTCGGTTGTTCCTACCGGTTCATACATTCAGTAACGTAAAGGTTGATTTCTTTCACTAAGAACAATATTCTCAAGTGTCATTCATACTGTGGTGGGAAATGGGAATCCTTTCATTATTTTTAAGGTACATATACCAAAAGGAAAAGAAGAGTTCAATATAATGTATTTGTCCACCTAATCAGTGGATATTTAGAGGAATATCTTGTTCCTTGTTACTAAGGGGCTGTCTGTGTTAAAGCAGAACCACAGAATCTATAGAATATATACATTTGCAATTGGAGCTAATTAGATTTATTTAGAGACTTAGAGACCAGCCCCACAAAGGCTGTTTATGGTCTTGAGAACATGGAAACCAGTAGTAACTAGTAGTAACAGTATAAAAAAGCAAGGAGGGAGGAAGAAATAGAGGAGAGGGGGAGGGAAGGAGGGAGGAAAAGAGAGAGAGAGGAACAGGGGAGGGTATGGAGAGAGAGAGAGAGAGAGAGAGAGAGAGAGAGAGAGAGAGAGAGAGAGAGAGAGAGAGAATCAATAATGAAGGCCAAAGGCCTGAAAGCCCCTGAGAGCTACCAGTGGTACAATCTGATCTCCAAGTCTAAAAGCCTGTGGTCTAGGGCTCATAGTAGCAGTATGACAGCATGTATTTGCTTACTTGCTCCATATTGTCTAACTCTGGCTTTCCTCCTCTGCCTCTTTATTACCCTGAGGCCCAAACCTTACAGGATGCCAGTACCTGTGCTCAGGGACATCCATCTCTTTGCACCTGGAGAGGAGCTCTACCAATTTTCTAGGAACAATCTCCTTATAGTTATTTTGACAACTGAAGCTACCTGTTATGAAGCCATTTTTATTTGGTCATTTCATTGGAATGTTCCAAGTGCCTCTATCAGTGTGTGTACACTAGCAAAACAGTAAGTCAAAAATTTATCAAAACTACAAGAGAGGACAAAGGGGGAGAGTTTGGAAAATTGGGACTTTGGGTGTCATTTTCCTACCCTTCTAACATTAGAGTCTACTCCTCAAGGTTGATATAACTGTATCATGGTTCTTAAAGAATACCTAGAAATTATGAATAAAAAAGGTGGTTGGGGAGCCACGGGACCTGATTATCTAGATCTTTCTTGCCTGGCTATAGGAAATGTTTACTTCAGTCTCCAAATCCCGCACTGTGAGAAGTCTCAGCTAGAGTCACCCAGATATTCTCTCAGGAGTCTACCCCATCACAGCTTGCCCCAAAGATGTACCCTGAATGGTTTCCCTTCTCCCTCCCATCCCTCTCACCTCAAACCAGAGATCTCATGCGACCTAATCCACACACTCTTCCCTTCTCACCCCATCTCCCACCTAGTTCTCTCCCTAAATCCACTTCCAATATCTAATTTGTTTCCCCTTCTGATGGAGATTCAAGCATTCTCCCTGGGGTCCTCCTTGTTACTTAGCTTCTTTGGGACTGTGGATTGTAGTATGGTTATCCTGCACTATACAGTTAATATTCACTTATGAGTACACACCATGTGTGTATTTAATATCTTGAGTTTTTATATACTTTGGATATTAACCTCTATTGGATGTAGGGTTGGTGAAGATCTTTCTCCAATCTGTACACTGACATTTTGTTCTATTGACAGTGTCCTTTGCCTTACAGATGCTGTTCAGTTTCATGAGGTCCCATTTATTAATTGTTGGTCTAAGTTGTTGGTGTTCTGTTCAGAGAGTTGTCCCCTGTACCAATGAGTTCAAGGTTATTCTCCAATTTTCTTCTCTTAGATTTATTGTATCCAGTTTTATGTTATGGTCTTTGGTCCACTTTGACTTGAGTTCTGTGCAGGGTGATAAATGTGGATCTATTTGCATACTTCTACATGCAGACATCCAGTTAGACCAGCATCATTTGTTGAAGATGTTTTATTTTTTTCCATTGTATGGTTTTTGGCTTCTTTGTCAAAAATCAAATATATCTAGGTCTGTGGGTTTATTTCTGGGTCTTCAATTAGATTCCATTGATCAAACAGTCTATTTCTATGACAGCACCATGCCGTTTCTATTACTGTTGCTTTGTAGTACAACTTGAAATCAGGAATGCTGATATGTCCAGAAGCTCTTTCATTGTGAAATGTTGTTTTAACTATCCTGGAAGTTTTATTTTTTCCATAAGAAGTTGAGAATTGGTCTTTCAAGGTCTGTAAAGAATTGTATTGGAATTTTGATGGGAATTGCATTGAATCTGTAGATTGCTTTTAGGAAGATGGCTGTCTTTACAATTTCAATCCTACTGATCTATTAGCATGGGAGATCTTTCGGTCTTCTGATATTATCCTCAATTTCTTTCTTCAGAAACTTGAAGTCCTCACCATACAGGTCTTTCACTTGCATGGTAAAAGCTGTTCCAAGGCATTTATACTATTTGTGGCTATTGTGAAGGGTGTTGTTTCCTTAAATTCTTTCTCAGGACTACTGATTTTTTTTAAGTTATTTTTATATCTAGCCACTTTGCAGGTGTTTATTGCAGTAGGATTTCTCTAGTAGAGTTTGCAGGTCACTTTCTATACTATCATTTCATCTGTAAGTAACAATGCTTTGACTTCTTCCTTTCCAATTTGTATCCCCTTGGTCTCCTTTAGTTGTCTTATTGCTCTAGCTAGAACTTCAAGTACTATATTGAAGATATATGAAAAGAATGGGCAGCCTTGTCTTGTTCCTCATTTTACTGGAATTGCTTTAAGTTTCTCTTCATTTAATTTTATGTTGGCTATTGTCTTGCTGTATATTGCCTTTATTATGGTTAGGTATGGGCCTTGTATTCTTGATCTCTCCAAGACTTTAAACATGAAGGGGTGTTGAATTTTTTCAAAGGCCTTTTCAGTACCCAATGAAATGATGATCATGTGGGTTTTTTTTCTTTCAGTTTGTTTATATAGTGGAGTATATTGATGGATTTTTATATGTTGAATTATACCTGAATCCCTTGGAAGAAGCTTACTTGATCATGGTAGATGATGTTTTTAATATATTCTTGAATTTAGTTTGCAAGCATTTATTGAGTATTTTTGCATCAATGTTCTTGTTAATCTTTATGTGGTTTAGGAATCGGGATGACTGAAGCTTCATAGAATGAGTTTGGCAATATTCCTTTTATTTCTGTGTAATAGTTTGAGGAGAATTGGTATCAGTGCTTCTTTGAAAGTCTGCTTGAATTTTGTGTTTAAAAACATATGGCCCTGGGATTTTTAAATGACTTTTCCTATTTCCTTAGGAATTATTGGACTACTTAGATTGTTAACCTGATCTTGACTTAACTTTGGCACATGGACTCTATTAAGGAAATCATCCATTTCATTTAGATTTTCCAGCTTCGTGGAATACAGGCTTTAAAGTAAAACCTAATGATTCCTTGGATTTCTTCAGTGTCTGTCGTTATATCCTCCTTTTCATTTCTGATTTTTTGTTAATGTGGATATACTCCTTCTGACTTTTAGTTAATTTGGCTAATGGTTTGTAGTATTGATTTTCTCAAAGAACCAGATTTTAATTTTGTTAATTCTTTATATTTTTCTTTCTGTTTCTAAATTATTGATTTCTACCCTGAGTTGATTATTTCCTGCCAACTACTCCTCTTTGATGTGTTTGCAATTTGTTGTTTTAGAGTTTTCAGATGATCTGTTAATTTGCTTGCATGAAACCTCTCCAATTTCTTTATGAAAGCTCTTTGTGCTGTGAACTTTCCTCTTCACACTGCTTTTATCATGTCCTACTAGTTTGGGTATATTTTGCATTCATTTCATTGAATTCTAGAAAGTCTTTAATTTTTGCCTTTATTTCTTCCCTGACTCAGTAGTGATTGCATAGAGTTGTTCAGTTCCTTTGAGTTTGTAGGATTTCTGCTGTTTGTGTTGTTGAAGTCCAGCTTACTCCATAGTGCTCTGGTAAGATACAAGGGGTTATTTAAATCTTCAATTATCTGTTGAGGCTTTCTTTGTGACCAAGTATATCATCAATTTTGGAGAAGATTCTGTGAGGTATGGAGAACATATATTCTTTTGTGTTTGGGTAGAATGTTCTGTAGATATCTGTTAGGTCAATTTGATTCATAAGATTGGTTAGTTTCATTATTTCTCTGCTTAGTTTCTGTCTCGTTCACCTATCAACTGGTAAAAACAGGGTGTTGATGTTTCCCACTACAAATGTGTGGGATCAATGTATGATTTATGCTTCAGTAATGCTTCTTTTATGAATGTTGGTGCCCCTGCATTTAGGGCAGGGATGTTCAGAATTGAGACATCATCTTAGTGTAGTTTTCCTTTGATGAGTATGAAGTATCCTTCCCTATCTCTCTTGATTACTTTTGGTTGAAAGCCTATTTTATTAGATATTATAATGGCTACATATGCTTTTTTTCCTGTGGCTGTTTGCTTGGAAAAAGATTTCCTTTTACCTTTATTCTGAGGTAATATCTATCTTTGTTGCTGAGGTATGTTTTTTGTATACAGCAGAATGATGGATCCATTTTTCCCCATCTATCTGTTAGCCTGTGCCTTTTTTATCACAGAATTAAGTTCATTGATATTGAGAGATATTAATGACTAATGATTGTTGATTGCTGTCATTTTAATGCTGGTGGAAATAGTGTGTGTGTGTCCCTTCTTTTGGTTTTGCTTGTGTGAAGTTATTTATTTCCTGTGTTCTCTTGGGTGTAGTTAACCTCCTTGTGTTGGAATTTCCTTCTATTATCCTCTGTAGGGCTGGGTTAATGGAACTTAGTTTTGTCATTTAATATCTTGTTTTCTTCATCTATGGTGATTGAAAGCTCTGTTGTACATAGTAGTCTGGACTGGCTTCTGTGGCCTCCGAAAGTCTGCAATATATCAGCTCACAAAGCTGCTGCAGATTATGGTCTTTGGGATTTGTCTTCTTTAGATGGGAAATTACTAATTCCCTATGATATGTAAATAATAACACTGATTATCTGTGAGTTTCTTAAGGGTAAAGACTAAATTCAAGAGGGATGTATGGGGGAGAAGAGTTAATATAGATTTGAAATTTACACAGCAATGAGCTAGTTTTTCCAAATATGGAGGGAACTGAGTTTCATCAATTCACTAAGAATTCTATTTTCTTTATAAGTCCAGGAAAAGTATTTCACTCAACCTAATGGTCTGTATAGTCTTTCAACCTTTCTCTTTGAAATTAAATCTCTCCAGTATTTTGAATCCTCCAAAACCTGGATAACATTTTAGAGATAATCATAAGTATCACATTTAAAAATAATCAGAAATTTATTTTATTTTCATCATGTAATCTTTAGTTATTTAATTCTGAATTTAAATTGATACCTTTGCTTCTAAAATATAGACAAGTGATATTTAGTAGTCTCTCAGAAAAAGGCTGATGATAAACATGCTGGAGCCTTCATGTAAAGTTATACTATAAATATTTGTTAAGAAACATTTAAGCGAAGAATTCCTTGGGACATCTCCCTTGGGCTAGTATGCAGATATAAGTGAGTATATCCCATTTGAGTCTTTCTGTTTCTGGGTTAACTCACTCATTATGATCATTTCTAGCTCAATCCATTTATCCACAAATTTCGGGAATTCCTTGTTTTTAATAGCTGAATAGTATTCCATGGTGTATATGTACCACAGTTTCTTTATCCATTCTTTTATTGATGGATACTTAGGCTGTTTCCATGTTCTGGCTATTATGAATAAGGCTGCTATGAACATGGTTGAGCAAATTTTCTTGTTGTGTGCTGGAGGATCTTCTGGGTATATTCCAAGGAGTGGAATAGCTGGGTCTTAACCCTATTCCCAGTTTTCTGAGATAGCACCAGATAGATTTCCAAAGTGGCTGTACTAGTTTGCATTCCCACCAGCAATGAGGACACCCTATTGGGACTCTAGATGAGAGAAGCATGGGAAAATAGCAAAGTAGAAGGATCCAGAGGATCCTAGAAACCTACAAGAAGAACATTATGATAGGCAGATTTGGGTTCAGGGGTGCCGCTCAAACTATGGCACCAGCCAAGGACAATACAGGCCAAAACTTCAAACCCCTACCCAGATCTAGCCAATGGTCAGAACATTCTCCACAGTTGAGTGGAGAGTGGGGTATGACTTTCACAGGTACTCTGGTGCCTCATATTTGACCATGTCCCCTGGATGGGGAGACCTGGTGGCACTCAGAGGAAGGATAGCAGGCTACCAAGAAGAGACTTGATACCCTATGAGCATATAAAGGGAGAGGAAGTCTCCCTCAGGCACAGCCATAGGGGAGGGGAGTAAGGGGAAAATGGGAGGGAGGGAAGAATGGGAGGATACAAGGGATGGGATAACCATTGAGATGTAACAAGAATAAATTAATAAAAATAAAAAATAAAAAATAAAATAAAATAAAAACAAAAACAGAAACATTTAAACATATGTTCTTATAGTCTTGTAGGCACTTTCATGACACATTCATTTGCTTTGGAAAACAGTAATTTTTGAACAATCAAGTGCCTAATTCACATTCCTAATTTATAAATAAAGGTTAAAAGCAAAATAAAACATTGTTTCTGAATCTGTTGCTGGGAGAATTGTATTATGTTTCTTATGCTCTAGGGAAGCATTCATCAAGAGTTATTTTTTATTATTCCCTCAAGATTCACGCACCTTCAAGGGGGAGGGGCATCACTATGCCTATCTGGTTAACTCTCAACCTAGCTTACATATCACTCTTTCAAAGATGCCACGGGCTGGAGAGATGGCTCAGCCGTTAAAGGCTAGGCTCACAACCAAACTTCTTTCTTTTTTATATATATTTTATTTTTTACATATATTATTACACATACATAAAATAAACTGCACATAAAAATAAGAAACACAAAACAATCAGGGATTAGATTAATGTCACAGTTCTAATGTTTTGGATATTTGTATTTGACACCTTGAAGAAAGATGTCCTTTCAATTACCGATGCTCAACCTGACCCCGTTATGCCCTGTCATTTTAATTTATTAGCCTCCAAGCTCACGTCATGAAATATAATATGTCACTAGTTTCTTATCTATCACCTATTTCTGCTTATTAATAAACCTAGGTTCTTTTCTGCATATTTCTGAGAATTGCAATCTCTGATTAAATACAATAGACATTCACTAAGCACGATGCATGGATGAATGGATGGATGGATGGATGGATGGATGGATGGATGGATGGAAGGATGGATGGAAGGATGGATGGATGGATGGATGAATGGATGGATGGATGGATGGATGGATGGATGGATGGAAGGATGAATGGATGGATGGTTGAATGGATGGATGGATGGATGGATGGTTGGATGGATGGATGGATGATTTGACCAAAAATATAGTCTATGCCACCAGTTTTAGCACTATATATGGTTAGGATATACTCAGAAAATTATGCAACTATCTATAGCACAAAGATATAAAAGAAAAAAAAACGACACAGTTGTGATCTAGTATCCTATGGTGGTGCTCAGAAAACAAGGCATTGAGCTGATCACCAAAAGAAAAAAAGAATTGAAATAGATATAGCAACTTTTAGAAAGTTATTTAACCTCCAAATCTCTCAGGTTTTCTTCTTGTCCTCAGGGACTGAGGCAAACCTGCCCCTCATTTATAGGAATGTTCTGGAGTCAGAGATAATACATAAAAGCTTCTGAGTGCTAATTAGCTCTATCTGTCAGGGCACAGGAAGCTAGCAGGTCTGAGTGGATGATTACAAGGTCTGTAGCTGAAAATACTTCTTGCCAACTGCCTGGAGGGGCTGATAAGGAAAATGACTACATTCTGTAAATTAACATATTCTAAGCAGGTCAGAAGTCCCCAGTTTAAAAAAAAAAACAGTGATAAAGATAGAAAAAGAGTGAAAGAATGCCCATTTTAGTTGCCATGGTTAGGTAATGAAGCTGTAAATTTCTTGACAAGGACCATTGCCTTAGAGTTAGTAGTGGGTGGCAGCTGACTATAATCTTTAGGCATAACTATTATCAAAAATTAAGAAAGGTATACACTCAGACTAATTTCTTAATTGCTTTTACATTTTCATCTCTCATATCTGAACCATAAATTGTACTCTGGGTTCCTCCTTTTTCCTTAGCCAGCCAAATATTTCTGTGCCTACTCCTACATCTGGGTCATTTCTCTAACAGTAGATTTTTTCTATGGATTGTGCTTTGTGAGGAATACCACTAGACTAGATACCAGGGGAAAAAGTAGATCCTAGCACCTGGGCCTTGTCCTGTAGCTACATCTGCCATTACTTAACTTAGACATTACTGAAGCCCAAATTGAGGTAGCATGAGGAGATGGGCAGAGAAAGTCACAGGCTGACATAATTGAAGCTCAGAGGGAGAGAAGGTTTAGATAGTACCATGTCCTAGGGCTTCTCAGTCCAGAAACCTAAGTTCCCTCTACACCCCTTCTCTATTTTGACCTAACCCAACTAACTTTTAAAAAGTATACACCGTCTCTTAGTGATGCCCTAGAATAGCAAATATGGCCATGGATGGTCCCAAAGCGTCTTGATTTCTGTCTTGCTGCCCCAAAAGATAAAAGATCCCTCCACGATCTCCCTAGTTCTTCTATCAAAATCAAAGGAGTCGAGGATATGTGATCACCTGAGAACCCTGATGCTAATGTCTTCCAGCGTTATGGAGGGAATGCAGCAGCTTAGTAGCCTCCTGGTGGATGTCCCACCAAACCTACAGAGAAGAGGAGACAGAGTCATTAGCAAAAGAGTCCCTGTCAGTAAGACCATTGTTTACCTGGAAAATGACTGAATTAAAAGAGATTCTGTATACAAATATGCCTTGAAAGACCAAACCCAAGGACAAGTGAAAAGGGGATGCCGGTAAAGGCCCTTCTGTTTCATGACTCCAGCCGTGTGCTATGCAAGCTGCAAGTTGCCATAGTGTGCTGCTTGAAAGATAAAGTGAGCAGTGCTTATAAAAGCTGCTCTGTCTGACATGGAATTGGCGTCTAGCACAAGCATCTCTCATCCACGCCACACGATGCAACCTTTGCCAAACATTTTACCTGCAGAGAAGAATCCTTCTGTCTGCCAAGTAACAAAGACATCTGGGGATGAGGGGTAAAACTGCAAGTGTTAACATTTTCATTTTGTGTATATTCCTCTTCTCTGTGCCACTCCCCAGTAGGCTTGGGGGAGGGTGAGAGGCAGAGACAAAAAGCACAAAAGTGGATTTAAATGTATTAAGTTGATTAATGCTACATTCAGATGCTGTTACACTGTTTGAATTGTTTGTCATCAACTTTGACATTAACATCAATAAGGACAGTAGATAATAAGTTTTAAATGGTACAAACCCTTTTGGACAGAGTCCCTCTTTGGGTGAGAAACAGCCTTAGACAGAGTGTCTTTATCTTAGCCATCTTTTCCTGATGGCATCAAGATGGTAGTAGAAGGAACGGTGGGCTGATTTCAGAGCACCTGGTCTTGTACCTTGGCTCTCCTGTCTACTGGTTGCATTACCTTGAATGAAGCACACTGCTATTCAGGTTATGGTAACTTGGTGATGTCTGAAGGAACATTTCCCATTTTGTATTCCAAATATTCCTTAGAGTCAACCCGTGCCTGAAACCAGAATTAGGGTTTGTGGATATTGCTTGCTTTCTCCACTTCCCCCTCCATGCTCATCTGTTTCTCACTGTAGTCTCAGAACAGGAAGTTCAACTCTAAGGTTATGGACCATACCTCCCCAAAACACACACACACACACCGCAGAGAGAGGGGGGAGGGAGAAGGAGATCTACTTTTGAGGAGTCCCCAGCTACTTTACTTGGTGTTCCAGTTATTGTTCTGTTGCTATGAAGAGACACCACAATCTTATAAAAGGAACATTTAACTGGGGGCCTTGCTTATAGGTTTAAAGGGTTAGTTCGTGATCATCATGGCAGGAAGTAGGCCAGCATGGTGCTGGAGCAGTAGCTGAGAGCTTTTTATCCTAACTTGCAGGCAGCAGGCAGAGAGCAGGGCCCTAGGCTTGGTGTGGGCTTTTTGACAGTTTAAAGTGCAGCCCCAGTTACAGGTCTCTTTCTACAAGGCCACGCCTACTCCATCAAGGCCACACCTACTCCAAGAAGGCCATATCTCCTCATCTTTCCCAACAGTTCACCAAGGACCAAGAATTCAAATATATGCACCTATGCGGACCATTCTCATTCAGACCACCACACATGGTACATTAAAACTATCTGAATGGAAGAAATTTGGGACATTGCTGTGAAAAAGTGTTGTTATCGCCACAAACAATAATCACCATAAACATACAAAGCAAACACAGTTTTAAATACTCTCATGAAAAGGCCAACCATTCCTTCCAATTCTTTTGCCGAAGCCCAGTGTGTTTCCTCATCCATAGATCTACATACTAACTCTGGGTGCTCAGAAAATAATCACTAGGTCAATACGAAACTTGATAGGATAGGAAAAAATAGAGACTAGATAGATGGATTAACGGATGGATGGTTGAAAGGTTGTGGGTCTCAGAAGGGTGTTTGCTTTGCTGTGCTTACAAATGATGAGTTTTCCTAATGTTTCCCAAGGCTCTTCTCAGGTGAGCTAAACCCATTACTCTGGCTGAAAAGATTAGCACACATCATAGGTGGGTATTTGCTCTTGTAGCTTGACTTGAATTGTTGTAGCTATTTACAGTGAGTATAACAAATCACACTTTTATTTCTATTTTTGGTGGGTAATGGGCTACTATAAAATACTCAGGTTACTTTCCTTCGGGGATTTAGTGCTTGCCTCTGTTAATTTCCAGACACTATAGTACTGAATGGCTGTTGTTCTAGCTGCATAGGATTTCCTGCAACATGACTCGCTACATATGGATGCTAATTGCAAGGCAAAGGCATGCCCATTATTGGCATTTACCTTGCAATTTGTAATGAGATACTTTGAGTGAAATAAAGCATAAAATATAATTTTTGTAGCTGAGGACATGAGGATATGAAACTACTCATGTTAGGAACTGGTGGTTAATTTAGTATAGTACATTAAGTTTAGAAACTGTACTACCACAGAACAACACTTTCTCTCACCTCTTTTGGACCAGGATTAATTTATGCTCAGCTTTTCAGGGTTTTTGACCAGGTCTTAGCTAACCTGTACCTTATTCTTCTCCATTTCCATATCTCAGGTCTCTAAACTTTCAATATCTTGGACCCTTCTGTGTTGTTTGATTTGTCCATTTAAATAAACAATCTGTTACAGGAGGTCCCTGTGTGGTCTGTGAAGAAAGAATGCTTGGAAATAAAGTAGGACTCTGCTGTAGACTCCTGTGAAAACTCTCAGGCCTCTGTTTAAAAAAAAAAAAAAAAAGGAAGGGGTGATTATAATTAGCTCACAAAGTTATTGAAAGAATGAAACACCTAACAAAGCATTAAACACATAGAGCTTGATAGAGAAATTTTAGTAAGCATTACTATATATTTTCATAACAATTTAATTGCATAATAGAGTAGAAACTATTTTTTAAAACCACAGGAAAAGCATATGTATAAGCTTAATACCTATTTCACACCCAGTATCTGCTTTCCTTTTCCTTCCCTCCCCCTTCCCTCTCCTCCTTGCCTGTCCACTCCTCTTCCCCTTTTTTCATTTCCCTCTCCTCTCCCTCCTCCTCCTCACTTCCTTTCTTTTCCTCTCTCTTGACTTAGGCTCACATGATACATATAGCACACGCATGAGCCTCGAAATTGCCTTGTAGCCCAGTTAGTTTCTAAGTTTTGCTTATTTTTCTTTTTAACTGTGTGCATGTAAGTGATTACATAAGACTATGTGTACCCCATGCATGACTGGTACCCTCAGAGGCCAGAAGAGGCACTGGATTCTCTGGAACTGGAGTTATCGATGCTTGTAAGCTACCATGCGCGTTCTGGGACCTGAGCCTAGATCCACTGAAAGAGTAGTAAGTGCTCTTACTGCTGAGCCCTCTCCAGCCCTGAGTCAGATACTACCATCGTTATGTGCTAGCTTTTGAAAATAGAATTTTGTCTTCAAGTCTTTTCCTTACTTTGAATAAAACACAAACCTGATCACTAACCTTTTATCCTACTCTCTTTTTTAAACTGTAGTACGCATGTGTGTATGTATGTATATATGTATGTGTGTATATATGTATGTATGTGTGTATGTATGTATGTATCTGATTATGTCATTGGCTACTGACGGATTCTGGGAAAGGAACAGTCACTATCCTTAGTTGTGTACCCACTGATGAGCCCTGTGGTCACAAAGAAGACCCTGAATGAACTGAGTGGGTCATAAAACGATGCAAAAAAATGAAAGATACTTTGAGGGTTAACAAGGATAAAGGGAAATGGAGGAATGTAGAGGTGAGAGTAATTAAAATGCATCATATACCTGTCATAGTACAAATTTAATAAAAATGAAAAATGAATTTCAGTAAATCAACTGAAGAATATAAAACTTTTCTTCCCAACTAGAGAACATTTACATAGATAAATGATGTTTGTTAAAAATTAAATTATACGGTCTATTGGAGTATCTTACTAAGCTAATTTTTTAGCTCATGCTTTATTTATCATATTAATCACATATTTTCAATAAACTTCTGGTTCAGTTCCTTCAAACCTTGTTTCCAGTGCCTTTGGTGTCTTCAGTAGTAATGCCTGGCCTTCGTTTTCTGGGACTCAACCAAAGGCAACAGCAATAGCCACTGAGAGTCTTTTGGATTCCCCTGACAAACTACTCAAAGTTTTTCCATGCCTGGCCCTAAAATTTTATTGGCTAGTCTGTAGCTCTTAGAGGGAGCATTGTCAGTATGACTGGCCATGTGTGTGTGTGTATGTGTGTACACATGATACACATATGTACATATATATTGTACATTATGTGCATATATGTATATAGCATAATATATGTGTCATATTAAGTAAACATAAAATAATTTCATCTTGTGGAATAAAGTTACTGAGTTGGAATCATGGGCCCAAGATTTGAGATCAGCAAGACATAAGTCCAAATCTAGAATTTACTTGCAATCTTAATTAATGATTAAATTTCTTAGATGGTTCATCTGAAAGAATATTAATAAATCTCATAAAGTGAGAATTATAAAGAAAAATAACAATGATGCTTCTACATATGTCAGGATCCTCTAGAGTCACAGAACTTTTTGGAATGAATATATACATCAGATTTATTGGAATGACTTATGGGCTGCAGCCCAGTAATTCAACAGTGGCTAGCTGTGAACAGGAAGTCTGAGAGTCTAGTGGTTGCTCAGTTCCACAAGGCTAGATGTCTCTTTTGGTCTTCTACATATGCTGGAATCCCACATAAATATGCTCCAATGCCAGTAAAGGAATGGATGTGCTAGCAAGGCAAGGACAAGCAGGCAAAAAGCAAAAGTTTCCCTCTTCCGTGTCCTTCTATTGGCTTCCAGCAGAAGGTGTGACCCAGATTGAAGACATGTCCTATCTTCCAGCCTAAGATCCAGGTCAAAGCCCAGTCTCTTCCAGCCTCAAGATCAGGATCAAAGGTGCATGTCTTCCTACCCTAAAGGTCCAGACTAGAAGTGGATTCCCCCACTTCAAACCAAGAAGAAAATATCTCACAGGTGTTCCCTCCATTTCTGAATTAAAGTTCATTCCAGAAATAGTCAAGTTGACAACTAAGAATAGCCAACACAGTTACTAAGTTAGAAAGTGGTGAGATTTCCCCAAGAGAATGGCAATATATAAAATGGCATTTCTCTGTACTGAGAGAACTGAAGGTATATATATATATCCTTTAAGGACTCCAGGTCTCCGGGTGTTGGACATAATTTTCTCACCCCATTTGCCCCAGGGCTACTATATGATGTACTCCATAGAAGAGGCCAACAGAAGCACTGTTGGGTACTGGACAGTGCTCATCAGATATTCCCTGGAAAAAAATCATATCAAGTTCTAATTGAGTCAAACTCTAATATCTACAAACAAGTGTGTGTGTGTGCATGCGCGCGCGCGCGCGAGCGTTCTTATTAAATTATGAGCCACCAAAGTTTCTAAAGGTACCTATTATTTTCTGTCCCATTGGTGTTTGTGAATGTAGAAAGCCCAAATGTGCAGCTCCTATCACCAGAGGCAAGGTCCAGGACAAGTGATCTAGGCAATGAAAGAAAGTTTTGGGCCCTTATTTCTTCTTTGAACCATCACAATAGTTCCGAACTGTCACCCTTATAAGGCTAAAGCCATATCTCAGTCCTTCTTACTGTGTCATACCACTCAGGACAAGCTGTAATAGCCCAGGGTGGTGAGTGATCTATTCAGATGTTCAAGCACAGCTCCTTCAAGAACATACAATTTCCCTGCTTATTTTTGATAACTTCACTTTACCTCAGTTGCTGCTAATGTGTGAGACCAGACTTGGCTTCCTAGGGAGCTGTAATCAAGGACTACAAGCTCCTTGCTGAGAGACCATTAGTACCATTTCTAAAATTGATATATGATGTGTATTATCACTGCATACGTATTAGACATGCCTTGGCTCGATCTGTACTCAGTAAATATACCTGCTACCATGTTTCTTTCAGCAGTAAAAAACAAACACATGAATAATCTTTTCAAAGCTCTTTTTTTTTTTCAGAACACAGTTGCATCAAGTAATTTAAATGACATAATTACAAAGTATGCACTGAGCAAGAGTTCATGCATAAAAATGTTAATTAGGTTCTTCTTTGTCTCTACTACAAATTTTATTATAAACTTGATTTTCCTCTAGCTGCCTCTTTTGATTATGCAAAAATAGGGCATAATATATGGGCAGCGAGTTATTATATACAAATATGTTGAGAAACTATATTGCACAGTGCCTTGAACACTCATCTCACAAAATAATGCAGATTTGGACCAAAATAAGCCATTTATCTTTTAGTACATGCATAGTCTATTTCTTCTATGACATGGCACAGAATAGGGGCAGAGTAGGGAAAAAATAATTAGTCCTGATACCTTCTAGCTAAAAGGAAGTTTTTTTTTCTTGTCTGCTTCCTCGGCAGATGAGTTTACCCTTAATGCTACTGTTTTTATTCTGTCCTTCCACCTCTTAGCCTCTTCTTCCGGCTGCTTCCTTCCAACTTGACAAAACATTCTACCAAAACCTTATTCTTACTAGAGGAGTAAAAGCAGAGTAGAAAATATAATCATTTTTGTTATGCTTGTCTATATCATAAATATGTTGTTTTCCCTGGAGATTCACAGTAGGAAGACTCTCCAAAAAAAATGTAATTTTAAAAACAGTCTGAAAATTGATTTTCTTTCTTTATTCTAACAGGCTCTTACAGCAAGAGGGCTTTAGCTGGAAACTCGGAATATGCTTTAGAGTATGTGATAAACGGCTAATTACCTGTCAGTTACCATAGCAATGTTTACAGGAGGACTGAAAAGCTCTCTATGCCCTGCAACCCTGTCTGAAGGAGGAAAGCCCACGTAGTTTCTTCTTTTTTTTTAATCCCTAGTAGAGCTTCTGGCAGCAATTTTAGAATGTTCTTCACTTGGCAAGTTTTTATATGACCAATTTAGTTTCCAGGCTTTGAGCACAGAATGTTGATCTGAGTAAGAGGAGGGGGTAAAATAGATTTCAAGGAGCTACGAGATGCTAAAATGATATACATCGAAGAGGTGATTGGTTAATAACAGTCCAAAGTACACTACTCAGTAATGGAGCCATCTATAAGCCCTCTGCCTAACTCCATGAATTTCCTAAACAAACATCTATTGATTGCTGAGAAAACATGGTACTTTTTCTTTCAACACGTAATTTTTGAGCTCCTGCCATGGGCCAGACCGTTATAGTCTAAAGGGATCCATAGCAAGAAGGAGACAGGAGACAGATGAAATGTTTTTTAAATGTTTACAGGTATCCAGTCCTGACAGGCTGTAAAAACACCATGTTTGATCATGTTTTAAAATGATAACTACAACAGTATCTTTCCAGTACATGTACTTCTGAAATGTCATCGTGCCAGATTTCTCCTATCGAATGCTGGCTCCTCTTGACTCCTGGCTTTGTATTTTAATTTTGAACTCCAGACAGTTACCATGCTATGCCCTTGCACTCTACCCTCTGAGGGTGTTTGCTTTTGGATCTAACCACCTTACAAAAAGATAATACTAGGGTATTTTGGACAGTCACTGTTTGATGTCATACAATAACCATGATCAACAACCAGATCATAAACAACTTGTCTTCTGTATGACACCAGACCTCATTCGTTGAGTACTCTCAGGCCCTAAGTCTTCTCAGACAAATCTGCAGCCAGCAGAAAATGAAGGTAAACTATCTTTTGTGTACCCAACCTAAAATTCTGATCTGATGTAGGCTTGTAACTAGATTTTTGTATATGTGTTTGTAGTGTTTACCCAACCCCCACCCTGAGGCAGCATTTTAAGCAGTACTCCAGTATTTTAAACCAATAAGCACAGGATCAAGTTAACATATTACAAGCATCAGTGAAGGTTTTAACCTTCACTTTTAAAGAGAAAGGCACAGAAAAAAATACATGGGTGGGCCAGACTAGAGTGATAGCAAAGGACATTTAGATGATAATTCAAGAATTGCATAGAAGCCAAAATCTCCATGTACTATATGTGGACAGTGGAATATAGGAAAAGAGGTGGTAATAGTGTTCCCATCCTGAAAACTAGGTGTAGATGACACCTTTACCTGTGATAGAGACACTGGAAAAGGAACCTCACATTCAACTGGAACAGCATATTGGGGATAGAAAGCAGATATGAACAGAATGTCTAAGTACCTTCTAGATCCCTCAAATTTGGCAAAACAGCTGAAGATGCCCAGAAAGGATAAGGTATTTGTGTATTTTCAAGATGTTTCCTGCTCTTCTACGTCAAGTAGAAAGAGAGGGGAGTATTTTTTTTCTCCAAAATCAATATAAATACATTGAAAATAACTTGTATGCTCATATGTAGAACCTACCCTGGTAAAAGCCCCCACACTAACAACTTTGTGGGTCACATTTGGATGCTGAATAGCATAAAGTTGACTAGAATTCCATATTTAGTTCTAGAACCTGGAGTCCGATAAGGAAATCAAACTTGCAATAGCCATAAATACTAGAAGTGAGTAGAAAGCATTGAACCAGGATGAGGTTTAGCTGTAAGTATAGGAAGTAAGGGGATGGATGGCACATCACGGGAGTGAGATGTTGAGTCATAATGAGGGTCACCCAGCTCAAGAACCAGACCTTCCACTCAGTACCTGGGAAAGTTCTGACCATCTTTTCCATGTGCAGATTGGAGTTGATGATGACACCTGCTTCCTAAGCCAGGCAAAAGGATTCATATACACTCCTTCCCTCTCTTCCTCCCAGACAAAAAGTAAAAGCAAAAACAAAAAGCCAAAGTAAATCTTTTTTAAAAATTAAGACAAAACATACAAAAGCAAAAGAAAATAAAACAAAAAGAGTCCGTTTTTTCTTTTTTTTCCTTTTTTTTTATTAATTTATTCTTGTTACATCTCAATGGTTATCCCATCCCTTGTATCCTCCCATTCTTCCCTCCCTCCCATTTTCCCCTTATTCCCCTCCCCTATGACTGTTCCTGAGGGGGATTACCTCCCCCTGTATATGCTCATAGGGTATCAAGTCTCTTCTTGGTAACCTGCTGTCCTTCCTCTGAGTGCCACCAGGTCTCCCCCTCCAGGGGACATGGTCAAAGGTGAGGCACCAGAGTGTGTGAGAAAGTCATATCCCACTCTCCACTCAACTGTGGAGAATGTTGTCCAGCTATTTCTGAACATACAAGTAAGTAGATAATGGATGATAGATAGATAGATAGATAGACTAAATAAATAATAAAGCTACTAAGATATAAATATTGCATATGAAGTTCCTATCTCATTTCTTTGATATACAATGTTTAATGACTAAGAGTTGCTGTATTGCCAATAGAATCTCAGCACCATTGTTATCAGAGTTTTTGTTACTACTTAGGAATGTTAATTTAAAAAATGAATGCGAATGAATAATTCACCAAAAGATTTCTCATCATAGAACATCTTTCTCATCATAGAGAGCATCAATATTTTTTGTGAGTAAATAAGCAATTTTGCTTATAATAATATATTATTCTATAACAACTGAAGACTAATAAAATCCAGAAAGTGGCCAGCAAGATAGTTCAGTAGTTGGAGGCATTTCCCACAAAACCTAATGACCTAAGTCTAATCCAAGAACCCACATGATAGGAGACAATCTATTCAATAAACAAAAATTAAATTAAAAACACATACAAAATTGGGACTGGTTGGAGACACACATACACACATATCTCTGATGAACACAAATGTGAATATTAGCCCTTACAAAGATTATTTTTATTTATTTAAAGTTATGTGTATGTACAACTATGTGCAGTATCCACAGAGGCCAGAGGAAGACATCAGATCCCCTGAAGAGTCACAGGTGCTGAGTCACTTGAAATGGGTGCTTGGATCCAAACCTGGATCTTCTCCTAAAGACCAAAATTCTGCTCTTACCTGATAAACTATCATTCCAGCCCCAGTGCAGCCATTTTCAACAACATTTTAGCAAACCAAATCCAACACCACATAGCACATATGACAAAGCATGTTCACAAGACGTTTGTCCCAAGGACCACAATTTGGCTCACTGTCCACTAACCACCAGATGTGCTACATGAGAACAAGAGCATGAAAACAAAGCCATGTGGTCATCTAAACAGATGGACGAAAACATTCAGTAGAATTTAACCTTCCTTCACATCAGGAAACACTGAATGATTTAGCTATCGAAGGTTCATACAGGAGTGCAATAATGACTACATATGACAAACCCAGAGCCAATAGTACAGTAAGATCCGGAATAAGAGAAGGGTGTCTGATGTTATCACTTTTGTTCAACATCCTACTGGAGTGCTAGCCAGGGTAATAGGGCAAAATAAAGAAAAATAAAGGGAAGAAAGGGAAGTCAGGGAGGTTTCTTCCCTCACTAGATTTGACTTTCCTTTCTCCACGAGGAATAACCATTGCCCCAATTTATATAAGACATTATAGAACCATTGTTTTGTTGTGGCAGTGTCTACTGTGGGGCAGGCTGGCTGGCCTAGAACTCACCATGACTGACCTTAAACTCCTGATCCTCTGGTCTCTACCCTTCAATTCTGGGATTATGAGTGAGCCACCATTCCCAGATTTGTGTAGGGCTAGAGACTGAAGCCAAGGCTTTGTGCACACTAGGCAAGCAGTTTACTAAACAAGCTGCATCCACAGAGCATGCAGGACCATTTCATCTGAGAATTTTAGTGGCTTCTCCGAGAGGAAAGTTTGTTTCCATCCCTTCTCATCTAAGAAACTCACTGAAAGCCAAACAAATAAACCAGTTCCCTACATATCCCAACTGAACCAGCTCAACAAAGTTGTTGGGCTGGTGTTAACCGTTTCCACAGGCATTGCGGGCAGATGAGCCTTGTCTTCACATCAGAGGTGGTGGCCAGATTTCCTCCTGATTTAAACAAATAATTTTTTTTAAAACTGCTCTAAGATTTTCCAAGAAAGTCAGCTAGAAACTTTCAAAAGGCTGCTATTGGGGCTGGAGAGATAGCTCAGCAGTTAAGATAGAACTAGCGTTACAGAGAAGACAAGAAGTCCATTTCCCAGGACTCATGTCCTGATATTACAAAACTGCCCATATCTCCAGGTCCAGATAATCTGACACCTTTGACTTTTGCAATCACCAGGACTCATACACACACACACACACACACACACACACACACACACACACACACAGTGATGCACTCAAGCATTCATATAATTAAAAATAATGAAAATAAATCTTTAAAATTGCTGTTCTTTCTAGACTGAGTAAACACTTCATAATAATTAAGACCAAAGAAAATTCCAAAACCTTGTATTTTAGCAGGTGTAAGTTAATTCTGGCTTTAAATTTTGGAAATAAATAAGTGGTATTTTCTCAAAGTTACACTTTTAAATAAGTCTAAAACCCTCTCTTAGCAGTGAGAACTCAAATGATGACCAGTTAAGCCATTTTAGAACATAAACTTCATACATCGTTTTCAGTAAAACAAGTAATCCTCATCAGCATCAAGCAACTGGTTGTCTGAATATAACTCACATTAAGTGAATATTCTTCCAGACCAACTTGACACAAGTTTTCCTTCATATAAAAACAACATTCTGTCAAGCTTGCAAAGCCCAAGTTAGACAATTGTAGCTAGTTTATATTTGGAACTTAATGAATAGACTTGTAGATGCTGTGAAAATGGTCTCTGTCTCCCCTGAATTACATTCTGGGATGGTGACATATTAGTAATCAGATGAACTTTGTAATAAAAGCGAAGCTGGGTTCTTTACTATGAGCTCCCTAAAATCTTTCCTCTTACAAATCCTAAACAGGAGTTTAAGGTATGCAAACTTATCTATAGTGCTAATGTAGAAATGCTGTTTCTTTTGCAGTCTATTTTTATTAGTGACAACGGTTTAAAGAAAACTCTTTGGAATTATACTTTTTGTTTCTTCCTCCATGACTGTAATATTTGGAGAGAGAAAGAAGGATCTTAAAACAGACTCCGAGCTTGACATTCATGTGTGCCAGCAAAGGAGAAAATGCAGCAATACACTAATGCACATTAGCTGCTTTGCCTTGTTATGCAGTTGCTTCAAGGTTTTGATTAATGGAAGCATTATTAGAAACAACAGCACTGGGCTCTTTTTCATACAGGCAGCACTTTACTCCAAAGGTGGATGCATTAATCTTTCTTACTTTGTTTACCTTTCCTCTCCTTCTTTATAAATACTTCTCCAAGTACCATTTCTGGAATGGAAAGTCATTTGGATTAATGTACCTACCAGAAAATATCCTTAACTAGAAAAGAATCCATAATAATAAGTACATATTATTCTCTAATTTACATATAATTAATATATAGAAAAGAATGCATATACACTTGCAATGTGCCTGTCTAGTTATAGACTCAATATGATTAGAGAAAACTAGTTCAGTCAGTTCGTACAAGAACTCATACTTCTTGAAAAGCTCAAAATTAAATGTACTTCACTGTCTCTGAGGGTTTCTTGGAGAAAGCATGTAAATATAAAATGGTGATTTAAATAGAGGGACAAAGAAAGGAACACTTAGCTACAGCTTGAGCCATAAGGACTTCCGATGAGAAACAAAACTTGTAAGTACTAGACTGTGTAGATGAAAATACTGTAGATGAAAGCAGAAAATAAAAAGTCTGGGAAAACCTTAGAAATAACCCCTCAGCGGTATGTTTCCATAACAAATAAAGAACTCAAGCCTCCTTTGAAAGGATTGCGAGGAAGTCTGGGATCATTCAAACTATAAAATAAGGTAAAGGTAAAACTCTGTTGTGATATTCGGAGGACTCCCATTGACTGTCCATCACAGCTTTCTGAAATGATTTGAGGCCACCCACTTCCCCTCCTTGAATTGTGTTTACTTCCTCTTTCTTCACCTTGGTAAATGTCACCACAACCCATGTGCCAGAGGATATCTTCAACCAAATGCTCATTTTTAATTTCTCAAGGTTTTCACCATTGCAGTCTTAATTCCTCTAGGCTCAGCTGTCAAAATATACAAGTCAAATGGTGTCACCACTATCAACTGTATTTCAATTCAGAAGATTTCCACTTTCTCTCCCTGTTCATGTGTCATCTGGACAAGGCACAACCCACAAAAGTCCAAAATGATATTCTTTAAACTTCCAAAAATTGTACTCTTTCTTTAAAAAAAAACCATAAAAATAGTCTGACTGTGTTAGTTGCTAATTTTCTTATAGTAAATATTCCCATGAAAGCCCAACTTTAACACTATTGAAAGTATAGTTTGAAGAAAAGAACTGCCTATTCGTGTAAGCTGGTATGATCCAGTGCTACCATAGCGTTGCATGTGATCAACAATTTGATTATAATTGATAAGGAATTAGACTTAAATATAAGTCTGAAACAGAATCTTATTAAGCAGTCTAAGCTAGTCTTTTTTAAAAATATTTTATGTAATTTTAATTTATGTCCGTTTATGTGGGAATATCAGATCTTGGCGTTACAGACAGTTGTGAGTTGCCATATGGGTGCTGGGAATTGAACCTGGGTCCTTTGGAAGAGCAGGCAGTGCTCTTAACCACTGAGCCATCTGAGCTAGTCTTAACTCTAAACCTTTTAGCCTCAGCTCAAAGAGTGCTGAGATTTCAGGAGAAGGCCACAATGCTGAGTTTGAAAAGGAGAGAGAGAGAGAGAGAGAGAGAGAGAGAGAGAGAGAGAGAGAGAGAGATTACTTGTTCCTATAATTGAGAAACTGGAAAGAGCATGTCCCAGCACCACAGGATTCATTTGCTCAACTGTTGTGTTAAAAAAATTGCTTTTAACACTTTATGAAGTTATGCTATTTCTTTATTATATACATTGTGATAAGCTCAACTGTTTTCCTTACAATCTTAAAAAAAATTGTTTTTGCTTTTATCATTTGTTTCATTGTTCACTCAGAAATCATTCTTGTAAGCTTATTTTGTGTCAGGCACTATCATGAGTGCTGATTAAAATATGCGTAGTTCTATATTTGTGAAAATATAGCATAGTAGTAATCACAAGTCATAACAAGGACCATAACTGGAAAACAAGATAGTGAGGGAAAGGAGTCATGTGGGTATTTTATAATAGGCTAAAACAGATCTAGATCTGCAAACAGGAGGTGAGCTGCAAAAATATCCTGGGGAATGCAGTCCCTAAAGGGATCAGCAGGTGGACAGGTATTGGGACTGGAGCATATTTGCATTTTAAGGATCAAAACCTATATGGGGACAACCAAGTGAGTGGGACGTTGGGGGAAAGGGGATTGAAAAGGAAAGGAGACCTAACAGGTATGACCCTATAGTCAAGGCAAGTGATTTTGGTTCTTTTTCAAAATGGATGCAAACCATTGGAGGTCTTGAACAATGAAGTACTATATTTGAATTATATTACAAAAGAGCTCATCTACCACAAGATGTGGGTGGTGATCATGTGTGCATGAATATCAGAGATGATAGATATAATTTAATTGAAGAATGAAAGTGGTTTGAACCAGATAAAGTTATAAATCAAGGAGAGGTGGTTGAGCTTTTGACTGAGGAGATTTAATGATGCACAAGATATACGGTGAAGAAAAAGAGGAAAGTCATATTTGAAATTCTGTGACCTAAGCAGAAACAAATATTCATGTGTTCATATTTTGAGATTCACAAATAACATAAAAGACCACCTTTGGGAAGATATACAGGCTGATACTAAAAACATCAATTATTCACAAGTGGAAATACCATCATGAAAACCATGATAATAGAATATAAATAAGAAAAGGTGACTCTTTGAAAAAGAGGAAAAGGAGGAGAAGGAGGAGGTGGAGGAAAAGGAGGGGGAGAGGGGGAAGAGGAAGAAGAGGAGGGGAAGGAGAAGGAGAAGGAGAAAAATAAAGGACAATTTTATAAAGAGAGTCACCTGAAGTCAAAATGTCAGATAGGTAGAAATGATGGTCAGGGCCAGAGGTTGCTGTGACACTGGATAAAATGAGAACATAGCAAGAATGATCAGAGCATGATGACAAGGTCATCATTCTGACAGGTAAGAGTTAAAGAGGTAGTGGGATAGCAGGAGGAGGAAACAAGGAACAGAAAATACTTTGAAGGGAGACAGGAAATTTAAAGGAAGATGTGAGCTAAAGAATGTTTCTCTGTTTTGCTTGTGCTATAAGTTAACAAAGAGCACAGGGAATAACATAGGAAGCATGATACTGATGGTGATAAAGGGCTAAACTCAGGAGTAAACTGAAAGGTAAGGCCTGTGACAAGAATATGAGCAGATAGCTGCTGTAATTAAGGAAACAAAAATACAGCTCCATGGAAGTTGAAAGGTTGGTAGACTGAGGAGTGGGAAGTTCTGTTGCTTATATTTTCAGAGTGAAATACAATTCAGGTTATTGAATGTAATTGACTCGGGAAAGAAATCTTGCAATCTTGAAGGGAGAGGGGAGAGGTGGATTTCTCAGAAAACAAAAGAACAGATTGGCCAAGGGAATATGTTAGAGCTGTCCGACATTGGCAAAGCCTCATGGAGATTGTCAGTCACGTTTCTGCTTTTGCTTTATTGAATGTTCAATCCTGTTTGTGACAATGTGGCTGGCTACCTGCTTCTGTCATTTTATTTCCTGCTACTTGAGAAAATCCAGAGAAGTAAAGTTCCAGAAATGCATCTCAGAAAAGCCCCTGTATATGTCTATAGCCTTTTGCTTGGGCTTGAGCTCAACTCTAGTCATGGGATGCTGTGCTAGGTTATGAAAATATCCTGAGAGGATGAAGCAGCATTGAAGTCAGCGCATTCACCCAAGGTTATAAAGAAAAAATGGTTGGGCTGGAGAAATGGTTCAGCTGGTAAAGTACATGAGGACCTAAGTGTTACTCCTCAGGGGTCATCTGTAAGCCCTGGGTAAAGAAACAAGCAAATCCCTGGAGCTCTTTGTTTGTCCAGCCTAGTCTAATCAATGATCTGTGGGAATAGCAAGAGAAAAACATCTAGCCAAGTGAGAAGGCACCATCCTTGCACCCTCACACATGAACACCTCATCACACACAAATAAAAGAATAGAAAAAATAAAGATGAATGGTGACTTTCCACACCAGGTCAATGTAGATGACAAAAAAAGTATTTTAATCAAGCCACTACTGATATATCAGGGCCACAGAACACGCTCAGGAGCTGAACTATGACCGTCTCTCCCCTGAGCCAGAATGTTACAGAACTTTTAAGCTTGAAAACCACAAACATATGTTCCAATTTACAGTTACACATTACATTTTCCCACCATCCAGGATTTAGGGATAGGGGCTTTCCTTAGGTGGCTGATCTATGTCAACTAATACAGAATGTAGGTTTTACAGTCCAAAAAAATTCAAGCCCATTTAGTTTCTGTTCAGGAAAAGCCATTATGTTTTGGGGGGACAGGGGATGAATAATGGAAGCTGTGCTTGGAAACAGTCATTATGTTTTTATAACAGTCATCATGTTTTGTGGAACAAAAGATGAACAACAGAAGCTGGTCAGTTATTGGAGAGTCCCCCGCTCCACTAGAACCTGGGATCTAGAACTTAGTTTCGCTTTATGATTAAAATGGAGTCTGAAAACAAAATGTCCAGTACTTAGAACAGGTTTCTTTTACTTGTTTCCAACAGTATATATTACCATATGAGTAACAAATAGGAGCTAGGCAATCAAAACAGCCAGAGTAGGCCATTGCATAGTACCAAAATCTTCATTTTCTGGAAAGGTTGTGAAAAAGAATAGAGTAGTCTAAATGACCCCCCCTAGAATCATTTTTGGCTAATAATCTTTATTTCCCTTACTTTTCCACCTCCCAATACTGAAGTAGGTAAGGGAACAACTCTACAATTCAATTACTGATGATTTTCATCAAACCTCTAAGTCGTTCACCTACTGAATTTGGTGTGCTTGCACCCTGCTTCTGACATTCACTGTTTCTGCCATCCCCTGCTACATATTTGCTGCACAAATGCTATTTATTTCTGGATATTATTATACACCTGTCATATTTCATTGAATTCCCCTTAGGGTTTCTCACATTTAAAAAATAAGATTTATTTTTAACACATATTCTCCATCATTCTTCTAAAATACAATTCACCTCTTAAAATCTAATTCTAAATAGATATGTGGGTTTTTTTATTATTTTTTTGTTTTGCTTAAAAAAAATATTCATTCCTAACAATTTTGTCATGAATTTATATTCTTAATTGTCTGTGCATTCAGATAAGTTGCTATGGTAATAGTGTAAAATGATTCCAAATCTTCAGGCTTCCATGAAACTTTTGTATGCTGGACTGAGAAATAACATTTTTGCCAACCCTGTATTGCAATTAACAAACCAAGGTAAGCACAGACTCTTAACAAAGCATACAATGGGACAAAACAAGTAAGCCAACAGACACTGCCATGCTAAGACTAGAGAGTCCATGTCAGAGGTAAAAAGCTTTGCCCTTAAAGCTGCAGAGCAAGTGACTCTGATCTGGGACTAAAATATTTATATCTGATGCCCTTCTCAGACTCCTTGAGTTTAGAGAGCGGCGGTGTCCTTGATTCTTATTTTTTTATCCCTACATTAGTACAGAGGGTATATTTATTTATTCCATGAAACAAGGAAGCTGCAGGCTGGTTGGCTTCTCTGCAGGACACAGGGGAGAGGAATCTCCTTGACTCGGGCTTCTATCAGGAAGCTGTTTTGAACTTGACCTCAAGAGCCAGAATAGACTGATAGAAGCATTTTCAACCCCAGAGAGGTGCTGCTCAAGTTCTGCTTCAAACACTTCTCTGCTCTCCTTTTTCCTCTTAAATAAGACAAGAGACCTAATCAGTCTCCTTAGAGAGCCTGGGTAAGGCGAGTTATTTCCCCTCTCACAGAGACTGCATCCCAAGCTTATCCTTGGCCTCTCCCAGAGAATAGAAATCACTTTCAGATTAAAGTAAAATTGCACCTAAACTTTTCCCCACTGAGGCAGCCTAGAGGAGTTTATCTCCCCTCCCCAACTCCCAACTGAAACCTCAAGCTCTGCTTGTATTCATATAAGCTTGGTGGGTGGGTTGGGAACTTCTGTTTTTCAGCTCTTCCACATGAGTTTTAAATATAGCATATGAGGATAAAATATTTTTAATGAGAAAACCAAGGATATACAAATTATTAACAGAGTCTGATTAACTATGTATTTATAAACAATTTCTACCACTTACCTGAGCCTTCCCCTGATTTCAGGAATTGGAAAGCTCCTTCTAACTCATTCTTTCTGTTTAGTGTCAATGAATTATTAATGACTCCGAGAGGCTCTGAGGTCCTCCTTCTCATACTCCATGGGTGTGATAGCTGATACTATTTCAACTTGGTGGGCTCTCATGTACTCAGCTATTTGGTTAAATAAATAAGCGATGACATTGGGTTTAGTAAACTGAGCAAAGCAGTTTACACATGGAGGATTCTGTGAAAGCCTGACTAAAGCAAAGAGGGCAAAAGAAGAGAGTGTTTCCTCTCTTTTAAATGGTCGTTCCGTCTTGACTTTGCTCCTCTTTGGATTTTGCACTGAGACTTGGGCTGCAACCTGTGAGTAAAGGTACTTAGTTCACACATAGTACTTTGAAAATTATCCAGCACAAAATAAGTTCTTTAAAAAATCTATTGGGCCAGTGAATTAAAAATAACCTTGTGAGTAACAGTTGAGAGACATCCCTGAGTCTAACCTTATTTTCTTTCTGAATAAGACCATTAATAACTTATAATCAACTCCTAGTGAAAACAGACTTCTATTGCCCAAGAAAGCAACCAAAAACCTACACAACTCCCTTATGGGAAATATGGTTTATTCTGGCTGATTTGGGACAAATAATACTTTTGTAGTGGCCCAAATAAAGTTGGGGAAAATAGTTAAATAAGCTAGAAATAGCATTTGTGGTCCAGTTTCTAAATGTTGAGAAATTCCAGGCTTAACTAAAGTTCTATGTGGGGCGGTCTGAATTGCTGGAGCAATTGGTATCAGAAGTTTTCTCCTGGGAACTGTCCTGTTCTGATGAGGAACTGCAACTCAAGCACTTGGTGCTGGAACATGAAGGTTGCAGAATGGCAGTGTCCAGTGTACTGAGAGGAATGAATCTTGTCAGGTCTTACCCAGTGGCAGTGTGTGGTTCATTTGTTCAGAAAGCATAATTTCTTACAAGCATTATACAGTCCTAAAATTACAAATATATAAGGTGTGTGAGCCTACCCTCAAAGAAGATTAAGAGCATCAATGAACCTCCTTATGGAGATGGCATCAACTCTGACAAACCAGCCACTGGGAAAAATGTCCTCATTTCTGCCACAAAGGTCTGCCTAAAATTGGGAAGTTTGGATGCAGGCAGAGTTGATGGCCAAACTCTGCCTACACAGGGTAAGCAAGTCCTCAATAGTTCCTGCTTCACAATATGTCTGTCAGATATATTGGGCCAGAAAGCTAAAGATGATGCTCCAACATTATAGAGAGTTTTGGGTGACCAGGCATCAAACTGTCCCTGTCCTCTTCTTATTTTGGAAGCTGTTTACCTGTACTTCCTGTCTACTCAGACAATTAATTTTTTTCCTTCTCAAGTCTCTGAAAGGGTTGAATACCAGATAGTTTAGTTTTACAACTAAGCTTGGTTATTTAGGGGTTAAGATTTTTTTAGGTCTTGGTAGATGTTTTAAGTTGATAAAGATGAGATATGATAGATATTAATTTATATTCAGAATTTTAGACTCACTGAGATAGGAAAAATGTCTCTTCAAGGTTGCCATATACAAATAGCAAAAACACTATGACTGTAACATTTATATAATGTTACATTTATTATTTATTGAGTGATTGTTTCATGGTTCTTCTTGCTGTAAGTAGATACTGTATATTTGTGTAATAATATAAATATCTATGTAAAATGAATAAATAAAGCAATGTTTCTTGAAAATCTATTAGAAGCTACTTAGTCTATTAAGCAAGAAGTGCTGCTTACATCTCAAGCCAAAGGTAATTTTTCCTGAGTCACAGAAATAAGCCAAGTTTCCTGCCATCTGATATTCTGAAATCTACAAAATGCTATTACCTGCTTATATCTTAATGAGAGCATCATGCTTAATAAGAACAAAAAGAAAATACAAGGAGTTGTAAAGTTCATTAACTATTGAGTTCTCTTCAACTTTGGTCTTATAAGCAGTCAATAAGTTTTTGTATATGTGAGCAAAACTACCACCAGAGTGCCAATTAGCTCCTTTCATAAATGCTTGGGGTGTTTAGTTGTTGGCTGGGCATGGTGCTTTGTTCCTTTAATCCCAGCACACAGGAGGCAGAAGCAGAAGGATCTGGGTGAGTCGGAGCCTGAAGCCAGCTTCCTCTACATACTGACCTCTAGAACAACCAGAGCCAAATAGGAAAAACCTGTCTCAAACAAACAAACAATGATATTTAGTTATACTTAATATTTCATATCCAAAGATATAAAGGTGAACTACCAAGTGCCGATAAGCCTTTCTGAATTGTGTGCTCTGGTGACCCAGCCAATTTATTATTTATATGTATGAGACCGTGGACAAGAGACTTAGTGTAAACATATTTTCCAGCTACTCAACAAACACTGTTTTTCACAGATATACATTTATATTCATACATACATACATATATCAATCACTGTCATAAGTGGCAGTAATGCATTACTGAACATTAAAGGGTTTGGAGGAAATAAGCTATCTAACACACTATGCATAAAAGCCAAGTGAGCCAACCAGAGCTCTTTATTGTAATCTGGCTGGGAAAATTCATGTTTGTTAGTAGAGTTGGAAAATGTCTGGTTCTGCCATCATGATCTAGACACAGACAGAGGACAGAAAAGGGATTTGGGTGAGCTTAAATAACAAAAAATAAAAGTCTACTGGACTCAAAATATTATATTGGGACCCTTTTTTAAATTTTGAAAGATCTATTCTGATGTAACTTCTCTTTGTTCTTCAAGACAAAGGCATTAAAGGGATATTTTGGATTTTGCATTTTTCTTTTCTGTTAAACTGGTTTAGGCCACCTGGAAAGAGACTGCACTCCATTATTATCCTCAGGTGCCTTTAACTTCATGACTGTTTGCTATGTAGGATCTGTATAATTTTCATATTCAGATGATATGTTAAAAGTGAACATGAATAAGGATCAAAGGTATGATTTAAGCATCAAGGTATCTAGGAAAGAGCAATCCTTCAGTGTGTATCAGCAACTGAGATGATCAGAAGATATAAAGAACAAGATAGAAAAGTAGAAAAAGACAAAGATAAACAGCTCTGCACTGATGGCAAAGATCTTCCCCTGAATGCTATAGCAACCTTGTGTCCCTACCCACTGTCTATAAAATATGGATACTCAAGATGGTTATCTTTTAAAGTATACTATAATCTATCTCTTTAAAAAATATAAACATTCCATTTATGCACAGGACAGACAGGTGCTTGTTCTCAAAGAAATTGCAGCCAAGTGAAAAAACAGAACAAATAAGTAAATAAGGAAAAAATAAACAAGATATTTAGATATTGTGATTGAAGATTTGAAGATCTTACATTCAGAGTTTTGTCAGAACAAAAAGTGATCTGCCTAGAGTTTTGTCTGTTGGTGAATTGGAAGACTGAGTCAGGATGATTGAAATTTAGAGCTATCAAATGTGGCAAACAAGCCTCCAGGAAAAAATGTCTTCATTTCTACCACAGACAGAATTCTGCCTAAAAAAGGGCAAGCTTGGATGCAGGCAGAGTCGATGGCCAAACTCAGCCAAGGCAGGGTAGCAAGTCCTCAATAGTTCCTGCCTCACAAATATGTCTGTCAGATACATTGGGCCAGAAGGCTGAAGAAGATGCTCCAAGGTTATAGAGTTTTAGGTGACTATTCAGGTAGCAAACTGTCTCTGTTATCTTCCTATTTGGAAAGCTACTAACCTGCACTCCCGGCATACTCAGGTAATCAAGTTTATTCCTTCTCAAGTCTCTGATGTACTTGAAGACCAGGTAGTTTAGTTTTACAATGAAGCTTAGTTGTTTAGGGGTTAAGATGTTTTTTTAGGCCTGGTGTGGTGGTGCACGCCTTTAATCCCAGCACTCGAGAGGCAGAGGCAGGTGGATCGCTGTGAGTTCGAGGCCAGCCTGGTCTACAAAGTGAGTCCAGGATGGCCAAGGCTACACAGAGAAACCCTGTTTCGAAAAGCCAAAAAAAAAAAAAGAAAGAAAGAAAAAAAAGATGTTTTTAGGTCTAGATAGGTTGATAATGACAAGATGTGATGGAGATTGATTTATATTCATAATTTTAGATGCACCAAGATAGGAAAGATGCTTTCTTCAAGGCTGTCAAATACAAGTAGCCAAAACATCTATGTAATTCCTGATTGTTTCATGGTTCTTCTTGCTATAGGTAGTTTATTGTGTGTTTGTGTGTGTGTAATAATATAAATGTATATGTAATAAATAAAAAATGTTTAATTAATAAGAAAGGAAAGTTTGAAGCTAGCCTAGGCTACCTATTGACTCCTTGTCTCAAACAAAAAAAAAAAAATGAGAGAAAAGATTTGTTTAGTTAGTCATGAGTCAGCTCAGGTTGTATTATTCATATCTTTTGTGCTAGCTTCCTTTTGTTTCTGTTGTTGTTGTGTTTCGTTTTTAAACAGACTCTCAATGTAAAGATTAAGCTAGCCTGAAACTCTCTATGTATAAAAAGATGGCTTCGTAATGATAGTAATCTTCTACCTCTTCCTAGTGAAGGATTATAGCAGTGTACGGGCTTTCAATGTGCTTCTTTTTCTATCAGTGAGTATATGGGCACACGTGTTCATATGTACACTTAGGTGTAAATTTTCTCTATGAATTTGATTGACATCAAAGGGCACAAAAATGGGAGTGTTTTGCCATCTTAATAATATATTATAAATATTTCAGATATGGTCAAATATTTATAATGAGATATATAACATTCTTCATTCAATTTTATTTTTAAGAGACAAGTAATAATCATATGTATGGGAACAATGTAATACTGTGAAATATGTTAAAGTGTCACCACCACAAATATTAACTTTTTCCTTATTTTTAATTTTATTTTGAGGAAATGGGTAGATGAATTTTCTATGAGCCATAAGTAAGAAGACAAAAGGAATGAGTTTATTTACCCAGGTCAACACCCAAAACTTAGAATATCTTCATCACATGAGAAAATTACTTTTTGTCTCATTACGGTGAATATTTAGCCAAGTGGTATTCTTATTTTAGTCACTATAGATTAGCTTTAAATATTTTTATACTTTTACTTACATATAGTTTATTTTGTTTTGAATATCAAATGTCTAGTTCTCTTATTTAACACAATAATTTTTAAATGTTCCCATATTGCTTCATGAATCATTTTTTTGTATAGCTCCATATGACAAGCTGATGGACATTTGGATTGCTTTTTATTTAAGATTATTATAATAATGCATTTGCTATACAATTCTGATAGAGGTTATGGCCATGTACATTTATTTCTCCTGGACACAGAATATAAATTAAACTTTTAGTATATTGGGTTGTTTTCCATTTTTTAAAGAGTGCCAAATGGCATTCTAAGTAGCTTATTCATTTCTTAATGTTAAAGGTAGAGACATTTTCATCCAGCAACATGGCTGCTCTAGAAAGGGCTTATATCCAAAGGCCATCTAGGTCTATGTGATCTGGCTAGAATGCTGACACACTCCGGATTACAGTATGATCTGCCTGAACTACAGAAACAAACTAGGTACACTCCTTTAATCCAAGAAGGAGGAGGAGGAGGAGGAGGAAAAGTTAGTTTGTAGAAAGAAAAAGCTATGTTTGAAAGTGAGGTCTAATTGAAGGGTAGACAAAGTAAAGAATCAGAAAAAGGTTGGATAGAATGAGCCAGAGATAGGATACACCCAACTCTCACGAGAACAGCACTAGAAAGAGGGGCTACTTACGAGCAGTGCAGGGAGAGAGAAGAGAGTTCTTTACAACAAATTTTTTATCAGGACAGTTTTACAGAGACAGGTACAAAGCAAAAACAAAACAAAAAACAAACAAACAAACAAACAAACTAGAAACAGGTGACGTGAAGGCAGAATAAGCCAGAGAATCAGGAGCCAGAAGATTAAAACATATTGCCAGAGCCAGGCAGAGAAATTCAGTCAGAAGCCAAGAGAAGACAATTTGAATCAGTCAGCTTGGAGAGAAGTTTGAGCCAAAACAAATGAGTTGAACCAGCCAATGAGAGTTCAGAAAGAGCTAGAAAGGCTTGTAACTGCTTTCATCTCATCCCCACGTCTAAGGAAATAAAAACAACCATTACACAAAAACGCCCATTGCTTCACATTGTCATTGGCACTTGATCTTTTAGGTTTTAGTTTTACCTGTTCAGAGAGAGAAAGTAGTAGTTCATTATGCCCTTCCTGTTTTCCTAATATTTGTAATTTCCATATAGTGACAGATCATTCAATACTCACAGTTATAGGGTAGTTTATCTTTTTATTGTTGACTTGTAGTTCTTTATGTATTGTAGATGCAAATTCATTGCTTCATATGTTTTCAAACATTTCTGCCTAGCCTGTGGCATAATTTTAAATTTTATTAAAGACTTTTGATAAGCAGAAGTTTCAAATCGTCGTGAAGTGCTTTGCTCTCCTAGAATTAGTTTTCTTTGCATTTTCTTTAGGAAAGCTTGGCTTGTCTCAAGCTCCTAATCTCTATTTATAATATCCCACAGTTCACTTCTTATGACTGTGTAGCTGTTCTAAAACTCTCAATGAGAAGCAGGCAGGCAGGCATGGTGCTGAGGCAGTAGCTGAACACTTACATCTTAATTCATAATCATGAGGTAGAGATAAATTGACTGGGAATGTATGGGGTTTAAAAACCTCATAGCCAGACAAGCATGGTGGTACATGCCTATAATCCCAGCACTTGGGGAGGCAGAGATAGGTGAATTTGTGGGTTCAAGGCCAGCCTGTTGTACAAAGTGAATCCAAGACAGCCAAGGCTACACAGAGAAACCCTGTCTCAGAAAAAATACCCTTGAAGTCTGCCCCCAAGGACACATCCCCTTCATCAAGGCCCTACCCACACAGCTCCATAAACTGCAGACCAAGCATCCAAATATATGGTTCTATGGGGGCTGTTTTCATTCAGCCAGCCGATCATACCCTCTCTCTGTTGAATTCAAGAATAGAAATTTTAAGTACTTTTAGTTTATGTTGCCACATTTCTTCACAGACTGATTGCATGACCAAATTATAAAGGGAAAAGTTATTCATGTTTATGATCCCAGAGGAGAAGGGGTCGAACGCAGCAGGAGAGACATGAGAGCAGGCAGCTGTCATAATGGAAGGAGGTTAGAGGTCACACCTCCAACAGAAACCTCAGAGCGCAGAGAGGAACGAGAGGTGGGCAAGGATATAAACTTCCAAAGCTCTTCCCCAATGACATCCTTCCGCAAGCCAGGCTGCACTTTCTCCCCAAACATCTCTACCAAATGGGCACCAAGTGTTTAAATTTAAATGCCTATGGGAGACATTTCTCATTCAAACCACAACAGTTAACGGCGGCGATAGGAAAAGTCAGAACGCATGGTCACATGATCATGCTGCTTACTAAGTTAGCAGTATCGGAAGGTGACTTAGTTACTTGTGCTATGGATTTGCTAGCTCTAAAATGAGAAGATTAATAGACTCTACATCACAAAAAACCTATGAAGAGGTAGAAGAGTGAGAATTAAAATGCACAATTCAAATGTATAAATTTAAATTCACTTGGCATTGGTTAGGTGTTCAAAATCTGTTAGCCATTACTATTAATATGATATCATTACCCATCTCATGAATTTCTGCCTAAGTTATATTTCTTAGCAACTTAGAAGTATTGGGACATTTTTTTTTACATCAAAGTAATGGACAATACCTGAGTAAAAATGGCCCAAAGGAAGGCGAAAGAAAAAAGAATCAAGCTTCAGCTTCTTCAAAAATGTGTCCAGAGTTCACCTTAGGAAAATCTCTCATTTTCATTTGTGACGATGTTTTTATGCCAAAATTCTAAGCAAAATTGCCAATGTTGATTCATATGCACACTTTGGATTTTTCTGGAAAGAGCTCTAACACTTTTCTTTAGACATTCTAAAGGACACTTTAGATGCTCTGTTTTGTAGCCACCCTCCTTACAGTCAGTCATCTATCATGCATCTCCCTGGAAGCCCTTGGTCATAGAACATTAGCTCTAGATAGTGATTTGGAGTCTTCCTACAGTCTGCATTTTCTACAAATGTAAATTAAAAACCAGGCAGGGAAGTGACAGTATATAGCTACAGAACGGCATAGCCCAGCATTAAGCCTCAGAGCTGTAACTCCTGGCGAGCACCTAGTTTGCTATACCAGAGGACTATGTCTCCTCAGGCAAACCCTCCAGCCTCACAGGCATTAAGAATGATGAAAAATATACTCTATTGTTTTGATAAATAAGTGCTAAGCACATGAAACTGACTAAACCATTGTTCTGGGCATAGATGTGGCAATGGTTCACACTTAACTACCATAAGATGACCAGTCTTCTTCTATGTCAACTTGATGCTTACATATTATGCTTCATAATGAGACAGAGATAGGGTATAAATCAGCAGTAGAGTGCTAGCCTAGCATGTGCCAGGTCCCAAGTTTGATGGATAGTAGTATCAAAAAAAATTAATAAATGAAAGTACAATGAATGCATTTATTTATTCATTGAACATATTTTTTTTCTCTTCCATTTCAGCTCCTTTGCTAGATCTAGAGAAAGCTAATTACACAGCTGAGGTAATAGGATTTCAAACTATGTGTAGCCCTTAGCATATCTAGCTATAGAAGTTAGAAGTAAAAACAATGGTTTGTATTTTCACTCATTATTAGCTGACTAATCACATAGACTAGTTTGCCTGGAAGGTCTTTTCATCTCTGTTCCTCTCTTTTCGAAATAGAGTTCAGAAAAAATCTATACACCAAACGAAATACAAATAATCAACGCCTTAATTCAAATTAAAACTGAATTAGAGAGAAAAATTCTTATATCACTAAATAGCTAGACTATTACCTATTGCCTAATTTTCCTTGTGTCCTATAAATCAAAGTACAATTTTTAATGACCAAGAAAAGCCATCTGTCAAACTTATTCAAAGGGCATGTCATTTTCCTTTTAGGCATGCCACAGCTGAATAGTTTGGAAATGTGAATAGTGAGTATTTTTCACATAGCAGTTGGGTCATATCAAAGGTATCTTGCTCCTTGTTCCTCACCCTCTCTGTGCAGCAAGTCTGTATGCAGAAGATTTAGAAAGGAGTATGTTTCGCTACATATCAGATTGTTAACCGCCTCTTCAGTTAAACTAGAGCTGTCTAAAGTAAGGCAGATTGTGGCATGTGCAAAAGGGAAATAGTGTCATAAGTAGAAGGTAACTTCTGCTTGACTCTCTAGGAGAAAATGATATTGGGATGGATGCTGTAGCCCTTTTCTTTACCTTATTATTCATTGTCCTATTGGGGAAAATGAAGTCATCAATTGGAGATCTCAGAGAAATCTAGGTAAACTGAAGGGAAACTTTCTCCTTTTAAGGAGAAATGATGGATGAGAATCAATTTACTTGATTTTAAATTTGTAATGCAGTTAAGAAGGATATCATAGCCTGATATCCTTCCTCTGAGTGCCACCAAGTCTCCCCATTCAGGGGACATGGTCAGGCACCAGAGTACATGTGAAAGTCATACCCACTCAACTGTGGAGAATGTCCTGTCCATTGGCTAGATCTGGGTAGGGGTTTGAAGTTTACTACTTGTATTGTCCTTGGCTGATGCCGTAGTTTGAGCAGGACCTCTGGGCCCAAATCTGCCTATCATAATGTTCTTCTTGTAGGTTTCTAGAACCCTCTGGATCCTTCTACTTTGCCCTTGTCCCATGCTTCCCTCATCTAGAATTTCAATAGGATGTCCTCCCCTCTGTCCCACTTTCCTGGTAGGTGAAGACTTTCATGGGACATGCCCCAGATGTAATATGAATAAATTAATAAAATAAAATTTAATAAAGAAAGATATCATAGTTAATGAAGGCATGATGAAGGAAGGGTTCCTAATAACCTTAGTCAATGTTTCCTTAAAACTTTATATTAACCCATATTTAATTGAAAATAAACTTTAAAAATTAAATGTTACTCTTTATGTTTCTCTGAGACCACATGTAATAACTGAGTGTTTGAGATATCTTATAAGTATTATATATGTAATGGGTTTATTATGGAATATATCACTAATAATTTATAATGGTTATTAATTTTATACTGGTGTGGCTTATTATATTAAATATAATATACTCAAATTACACAAATGTTTCACTGAACGCTTCTACAGGACAGAAATACTCCAAATAATTTCTGTGATGGATTTTATGAAGGGATTCTACAATTCAGCAATTATCTTGCTCTCGCTCTCTGTCTCTGTCTCTGTCTCTGTCTGTCTGTCTGTCTGTCTGTCTGTCTGTCTGTCTGTCTCTCTCTCTCTCTCTCTCTCTCTCTCTCTCTCTCTCTCTCTCTCTCTCTTTCCTCTCCCCATGTTTATGTGTGTGCGTGTTTGTGTGTGTGTGCGTGTGTGTGTGTGTGTGTGTGTGTGTGTGTGTGTGTGTGTGTGTGTAGGACAGCATCTGGAGTGTAACAGAAATATAAGGAAATGTAAAGAAATGATTTTAGGTCTAAACACCTGAGCCATTTAACTATCAGAGTGATTTGTCATATTTGGCTATAGTTACTTCTTTATTAAATCTTCCTTTTGGATGCTCAAGTCTGTTTTAAATTCTAGGACCAGTATTTAAAATGTAGGATGATTAAAACACCCTTAAACGTCCAAAATAAAGAGAAATATGAAAAAGAAAAGACAAAACCACAAAACAGCATTTATGTTGAGCTACATACAGAGACAGAGAGAAGTATGTTGGAAACAGTCACACACTGAAAATGTGGGCTATGTTTGAATACAACTATTACCATATTTGCCTGCCTAGTACATAATATCCCCAAGTTTGATAACAACTTGGATAAAGACTACAAGTTTGAAGTTATTTAATAGACAATCAGGATACATCAAATTATTTAGAATAGGGACTCTGGCTTGAAATAGCCGATTATTCTATCCAGATGATACCTTATAGGCTGTGATCATATGGTCAGAGAGCCAGTCCCCTTCTGTCACAGGTCTAAGGGAGGGGAATAGGGTAAAAGAGGGAGGGAGAGGGGAATGTGAAGATACAAGTGAGATGATAACAATCAGGACGTAATCTGAATAAATTATTTAAAAATAAAAATAAAAATGAAAAAAACAAACATAATGTGAAGAAGAAATCAATATGAAATTAAATTAAAGGCATGAATCTTATATATTTCATTGTTTCAGAAATGTGAGATTTGTTTACTTTCTAAGTATCTTGAGTTTCACCCTCCCATCAGGAGGCTATGCTTCAATTTGAAGGAAATTGCTGAAAAAGCAAAGATCATGAAGCTTTTATAGAAACTAGTGGAGTCCTATAGAACTAGAAAATGTGACCAAAAGTGGAAGAGAATCATTCTGATAGATGATGAATATTTACTAGTCTGTACTACACAATATGATCTTGTATGTAGAAGCCCAAGGTTACCCTACCATAGATCATTCTTTATAGCCATAAGATATTTCTCCTGGATTATAAGTCTCATTTGTTTATTCAGTAGAAAGAACCATTTCTGGCCATGCCTTTACTTTTGAAAAAGAAAGGTTAATTTATCTCCGCCACTTTCCAGTGGCATAGGATGTAATTGAATACAGGCATGAGCACCAAATACAATCAACCTGCTATTCATAACAGCTTAAGTTGATCTTAAGGATAAAGATAACACTGTTGATCTCTCAGATGTCTCTTGCTTTGTAACATATCCTAGATATCAATCTTATTAATTCTAGACAGACATCTTATTCTCGGTTATTTGTTGGAGAGAATACACTTTTTGTTTTCAAAGGCAGCTGTGGATACTCACTCAACACTCTGATCTACATGAGCCTTTAGGATATTTAAGTGCTTTCCTAGAAACTGAATTGATTTGCATTCAGATCAAACTTGTCAGATTTTCATGGGATTCTCTTGCTCTAGTGTTTACCCTAGAAGTAAAAGTAGAACAAGATATTTTTACCTGTTTCTTCATCATGGCATCCTAGCAAAATATTTCTTCCTTTTTTTCTCTCTCATAATTTTCTTGTTGAAAAAAACTGCTCAAACTACTGCACTAACCAAGAACAATATAAGAAGTAAACATAGAATCCATGCTCTGATCTAGCCAATGGACAGGACATTCTCCACAGTTATGGACTCTGACATGAACTCTGGTGCCCCATATTTGACCACTTCTCCTTGGTGGAGAGGTGGTGGCACTCAAAAAAAAAAAAAAAAGAATGAGCAGGCTACCAAGATGAGACCTGATAGTCTATGACCATATAGTGGGGGAGAAGGTCTCTTTTGGTCATAGACCTAGGGGAGGGGAATAGGGTAAAAGCAGGAGGGACAGAGGAATGGGAGGATACAAGTGATGGGATAACAATTGAGATGTAATCTGAATAAATAAAAAAAATCTAACCCAGACATTTTCTTCTCATGAGTCAGTGTTTCACCTGAAATCAGACACTTAAAACTTATCATCCAGAGATCCAATTTCTGTGAGAAAAAAAGGAACCCCCGAAAATTATGGTATACTACTATTTACCATATTCCCTCCCCCAAAATACAGCACACCGTGCACTAATTCTACATGTAGGAAGGCCGAAGAACATGGACTCTGGTATTAGTAGAGGCCTACAACCACAGAAGCATATATGACTAGCCAGGAAGAAGAGACTGCAGCTGTGAAGCTCTGTTTTTCCCTCTAGACCTGGGCTTCCATTAGAAGTTGCTGGCCATAAGCGTAGCTGAGTATCATTAATGCTGTCAGGGGTTGGCTTTGTCCCATGGGGTGGGTCTCAGGTTGGGCTAGGTGTTGGAAGGATATTCCCTCAGTCTCTGCTCCATCTTTATGCCTGCACATCTTGTAGGCAGGGTAAATTTTGGGTCACAAGTTTTGTAGATAGGGTGGTGTTCCTTTCCCACCACTGTAAGTCCTGCCTTGGCTGGAAGGTGGCTTCCTCAGTCTCCATGTCCATAGATGCTAGGAGACTCAGCTAAAGCTTTCCCCATATCCTCCCTGGAGTGTACCCTGTCGCAAGTCACAGAGATGCCCACCCTTGGTTTTCTTTGTCTCTCCAAACCATTTCACCTTACCTCCTTACTCACCCCACATCTGATCCACCCCATGTTTCCCTTCCTACATCCTCTCCTACTTAGTTCCCTTTCTTCATCCACTTCCTCTATCTACTCTATTTCCACACATTAAAGATACTTTACTATGCTTACAGACGGGAGCCTAGCATAACCATCTTGTGATAGGCTCCTTCAAGCTGGGGATCGAAACAGTTGCTGAGATTAATAGCCAAACATTAGGCGGAGCTCTGGGGATCCTGTGGATGGGTGAGGCGGAAAGGACCCCAGGGAGGACAAGAACTCCACAGAAAGACCAACAGAGCCAACTAACGTAAGTCCATATAGTGTTCCAGAGACAAAAGCGCCAAGGAAGGCGCATGCACAGACTGGATCTGGGTCCCCTATGCATATATAATGGGTGGGCAGCTTGATCTTTATGTGGGTCCCCTCGTAAGCGGAACAGGGGGCTGTCTCTGACATAGACTCTATTGTTGGCTTTTCCATCACTTCCCCCTAGCAGGAATGCCGGGCCTGGTCTCGGTGAATGAGGATGAGCTCAGTCCTGATGTGACTTGATGTGCTGGGGTGGGTTGGGGGCCGTGCTCCCCTTTTCTCAGGAGAAGGAGACGGGGAAATTGGGGAAGAGGCTTGGACTGAGAGGGGAGGAAGAAGGGGGCTATGACTGGGGATGTAAAGTGAATAAATAAATAAACTTAAGTAAAAGAATAAGAAGATGTTGACCACTTTGAAATTGGGTCTCCCAAACTCCCTACAGTTAATGTTCTCTGGAGACGTCTTCCTTCACAAGGTGATTCTAAATCCCCGGTAGTTAATAATCAAGATTAATGATCATAGGGTCTAAAGAAAAAAATTACAATTCCCCATCTAGAATAAGAAGAAGCTAAAGATGTCCACTTGCTGAATAAATGGGCGAATTCATTCATGATGGTTTTAGAGTTTTTAAAACAGAACCAAGATCTAATAATCAATTTAGGAAAGAAAAAATGACTCCTTAGTCATTTTTCAATATCTCTCTTCCAATTGCTTGGATGACAGGCATATATTGCTATACTCAACATATTCCTCAAATTACTTGTATAAGGAAAGGTCAGTATCAAAAACTTATTATCATTAAAAATGTATCAGTATTTCACCAACCAATTAACTTCCTACAAATGATTTTCTAAGTCAACTTTTAACTCTTCTGTTTTTTTATTGCAATGTAGCTAAATCCTGCCACTCACTCATTTTCTTGTTATTTTGTTATTTGAATTATTTTCTCAAATGTTACATTAAATTCCATTATTTTGTTAGCTCTTCCCTTCTTTACTTTGAAAAAAACCAAGTCTATGTGTAAGAGGAATGCATTTTGTTCTCCATTTGGTTTCAGATAAAATCAAATGGCTTAACTTGATGGGTTATCTAGAACTAGCTATGGGCTCCCTTGAACCAGGTGGTACCAAAGCAAGATGTTGGCCAATGAGTATCATGCTACAGTTACAACTAGAGAATACAGGTATGACTAGGGCTCTGTTGCACAATATGATAAATAATTCATTGTGTGATTTTAAAGAGCTACAAAGAACAGGTTTCAAATGTGCTCACCACAAAGAAATATTGAGGGACTAGTCTAATTTGATCACTGTAGAGGGTATAGGTTTACCAAAACATATCATTATTGTACAATTGTTATTATTATTTCTCATGTTGAGATATAAAATATAACTCTCAAATTCTACAATGATTATTTACTTAGATTTTAGGTCTTTTTTTCTTTTTCACAAGCTTTATTTAGTAACGACTGCCTAAAATATGCCGTCATTTAAAGCACACTGTTCAAAATAGCTTCTTTCTATTTAACTGAAAATGTATCTTTTATATCATTGCAAAGGCTTTGTCTATTACTGCTTATATACGGCACTTAGTCCTGTTAAATTATAGAGTAGAAACTGGACCATTTCATTCTTATAATTAGTTTCCATCTAAATTAGCTGCCACCTCAGTAACTATTTCAAGTCTTGTAAATATGGATATACTGAGCATAAATGATGTAAATATCCATATATGTTGTTTCATACCGTCCTTCATTTTGGGCTAGATACAATATTCTATCTATGAAAATATAATTTTAAAACCAAATAACCCAATTGAGAAATGGGGCTTGGAACTAAAAAGAGAATTCTCAAAAGAGGAATATCAAATGGCTGAGAAACACTTAAAGAAATGCTCAACCTCCTTAATCATCAGGGAAATGCAAATCAAAACAACTCTGAGATTCCATCTTACACCCATCAGAATGGCTAAGATCAAAATTCAAGCGACACTGCATGCTGGCGAGGATGTGGGGAGAGAGGAACACTCCTTCATTGCTGGTGGGAAAGCAAACTAGTACAACCACTTTGGAAATCTATCTGGTGCTATCTCAGAAAAATGGGAATAGGGCTTCCTCAAGACCCAGCTATTCCACTCCTTGGAATATACCCAGAAGATGTTCCAGCACACAACAAGAAAATTTGCTCAACCATGTTCATAGCAGCCTTATTCATAATAGCCAGAACATGGAAACAGCCTAAGTGTCCCTCAATAGAAGAATGGATAAAGAAACTGTGGTACATATACACTATGGAATACTATTCAGCTATTAAAAACAAGGAATTCCCGAAATTTGTGGATAAATGGATTGAGCTAGAAATGATCATAATGAGTGAGTTAACCCAGAAGCAGAAAGACTCAAATGGTATATATTCACTTATATCTGCATATTAGCCCAAGGGGCATGTCCCACGAAAGCCTTCACTTACCAGGAAACTGAGACAGAGGGGAGGACATTCTAGTGGGACTCTAGATGAGAGAAGCATGGGAGAATGGCAAAGTAGAAGGATCCAGAGGGCCCTAGAAGCCTACAAGTAGAACATTATGATAGGCAGATTTGGGCTCAGGGGTCCCGCTCAAACTAAGGCACCTGCCAAGGACAATACAGGCTGTAAACCTTAAACCCCTACCCAGATCTAGCCAATGGACAGAACACTCTCCACAGTCGAGTGGAGAGTGGGATATTACTTTCTCACATACTCTGGTGTGTCACCTTTGACCATGTCCCCTGGAGGGGGAGACCTGGTGGCACTCAGAGGAAGGACAGCAGGTTACCAAGAAGAGACTTGATACCCTATGAACATTTACAGGGGGAGGTAATCCCCCTCAGGAACAGTCATAGGGCAGGGGAATAAGGGGAAAATGGGAGGGAGGGAAGAATGGGAGGATACAAAGGATGGGATAACCATTGAGATGTAACAAGAATAAATTAATAAAGGAGAAAAAATTTCTCTGACATAATTAAGACTAAGTATAGCATGGCAGCCCAAACACATTTAAAATATTTAAACTCATAGATTTAATCATTTTCTCCAAAACTATGTAAAATATTTGATAAATCATGGTGAACACAATGTTCCTAAGAACACTATGATCTTCTTCTACACATTATTTGGTCTCAATATATTGAAATAAAATATGCTATTCCCACAAAGAAAATTGCCAGGTTAGCAAATATTCTACAGACCATCATATTGCCTAAGAGATTATATAATTAGAGATAAATTTGGATTCAAGTCTTAGTTACATCTACATTGCCTATTCACTGTGAAGATGTAGGCAGGTTGTCTAGCTCCTTAAACCTTGGCTTATTTCAGAATTAAATGGGTGAATGCTCCCAAATCCACTTAGTACAATGAACACTATTATTGATTCTTGAGTTCCTGTCATTTAGTGAAAACTTTTCCCAAAATCTATATAGTATGTGTGGAAGGTAGAGGAGAAAGGGAAACATTTTGTAACATATTCGGTTTAATGTTTAAAGAAAACTATCTTTAGAGTAGAAAAATTGAAATAATTTCTTTTTGATAGATCTACCTGAACGTATTGTATAGTCTGCACTTCAGATCTGTGACAAACAAGTTTTTAAAAGTAAGGTCTCATTGATCTCAAAAACTCATTTACTTTGTTCATTTATGTTGTTACCTTTCACGGAGTGGAAGTAATAGACCCTCACTGTTGTACAAATTCAAAAGATAATTACAACCTCTCACTTAAAGTTGTTTATCCACCCTTGGTTTAGATCATCACTTAAGGATAGTAAAGACAGAACTGCAAGTATTGATTGACTGGCCTAACTTATCTTCAATATACATTTCAGCAATCTTCTGATACCAGCAGATGCTTCTAAATGGTCCTTTCAAGATACTTCTCAGAATTTTTTATAGCCACATATTATAGCTCTCTGGGTCGCCTGAAAATTACTCAAAACAAGCATTGCGTTCTTGTAGTTTACTTTAGGGAACTGATGCCAGGGACTTGAATGTGAGTGAGGGAAAGGGTATGTCACTGAACTGGTTGCTGCTGTAGGCATCTGAGGCTCAGTCTGAAAAGACCTTCTGAAGGTTTGGAGAAAATGCTTCTAGAATGCCCACCGAAGGATAGAAGAGTATATGTGTCTACCAGAGTTTTTCTTTTCCTGGACAAGGACTTTCTCCATTTTCATGTCACCAGCCTTGACATGATTGGCATACAAATCCCCAACTCAGCCACAGATCGGGTCTCAACGCAGAAGTTATAAGACAAAAATAGGCATGGTGAGATGCGAGGGGTTCAAGGGGATGCTACACAGTGAAACAAGTTACCCAGCAACAGCTGGAGAGGGTGGGGCAAGAAGGGATGAGGCAGAGATTAGGAGCCTCATGTATAGATTGCTGAGTGGCTATCCTTTCTTTCCTCTCCCATGAACTTGGATACCAGTGCAATGAACTGAGCAGTTTGCAAAAATGCTTCTATGACCAAATAAAGTAATATAAGTATTTCAAAAACATATTATTTTTTTAATATTCTGATTACGTCACAATTGTTATCCCCTACCTTATGTCTTCTTTTTCCCACCCTGCCTCTCTCTTCTGCCCTATTCCTTTCACCTAGACCTCTGGCATAGGGTTCTTCTTCCCGTACCATATGACCACAGCTCATCAGGTCTTATTTGGATAGCCTGCCTTCCCTTCCTCTGTGTACCACCAGGTCTCGTCTCCCCACCAAGAGGAAGTGATCAAATCAAGGGCATCATAGTTCATGTCAGAGGTAGTCCCCCTCTCCCCACAACCGTGGAGAATGATGTATCCATTGGCTAGATCTGAACAGAGGGTCAATGTTTACTGTGTGTATTGTTCTTCATTTATGTAACAGTTTATAAGATAATTTAAGCTAGAGATGTACAAGAACCTTGTAGATGCTTTTATGCTGTTTTATGATCATATTGAGTGAGTTAACCCAGAAGCAGAAAGAGTCAAATGGTATATACTCACTTATATCTGCATACTAGCCCAAGGGGCATGTCCCATGAGTCTTCACTTACCAGGAAACTGGGACAGAGGGGAGGACATCCTATTGGGACTCTAGATGGGAGAATAGCAAAGTAGAAGGATCCAGAGGATCCTAGAAACCTACAAGTAGAACATTATGATAGGCAGATTTGGGCCTAGGGGTCCTGCTCAAACTATGGCACCAGCCAAGGACAATAGAGGCAGTAAACTTCAAACCCCTACCCAGATCTAGCCAATGGACAGCACATTCTCCACAGTTGAGTGGAGAGTGGGGTATGACTTTCACATGTACTCTAGTGCTTCATATTTGACCATGTCCCCTGGAGGGGGAGACCTGGTGGCACTCAGAGGAAGGATAGCAGGCTACCAAGAAGAGACTTGATACCCTATGAGCATATACAGGGGGAGGAATTCCCCCTCAGGCACAGCCATAGGGGAGGGAGTAAGGGGAAAATGGGAGGGAGGGAAGAATGGGAGGATACAAGGGATGGGATAACCATTGAGATGTAACAAGAATAAATTAATAATAATAATTAAAAGAACTTAGCAGAACCTAATATTCTTCCTAAGATTTCATAATGGGGTAGCTTATTATCTAATCTCTTTACTTCTGTTCACTAATTTGTCTCACAATAAACATCTTCCATCCATGAAATTGTTGTCTATATCTTATGGGTGAGTACAATGATGCTCCTAAAAGTACATTTGTCTTCCTCATGACAGTGAGAAAATGAAAAGACTTTACAGGGGCTCAGATCAGGTCTTCCTGTCTCTGTAATCATATTCTCAAACATTTTATTAACTTTTACTTAACTCTTTGCAATTTCCTCTTGGCCAAATACAGATATAGTATTAAATGCATCCTCTGTCAGAATATCTGTGAGCCTTTTAAGTATTCTCACACTGTGTCTAGGCTGTACAACTATCTAGGATAGTCAATAAAAAGATTGAAAATCTCAACATGTTTATCATTTAATCAGTTATTTTAATTACTAGCTATTGATTAGCTGACTACAGGGTAGTATATATCCAAAGTAAATTGTACTCAATAAGTATATTGGAGCCCTCACTAAGTCCTTGTGGGCTCTTAAACTTCTATTATTTAGCTTCTGGGTGGGAAAGAAGTGATATGAGCCTATAAATGGTCTTTAAAATCACATTAATACATTGTAAAGTGATGTTCATGGTAGTACCTTGTGGTTTCACAGATAATAAAAACCAGGAAATTTTCCTAGATAAAAAGGCAAGTTGCCATCCAATAGACTGGGGCAGTGGCAGTTCTATGAATTTAAAGGCATAAGTTAAAAGTTAAATGTGTACCCCTGCTATTTATATAGTCCAAAGCAAGCCCTTACGGCAGATTGATGCTTTAAAAATATTGTTTGAACATTCCATACAGACCAACCTCCAACTATCTCTTATCCATTCCTACTGGGCATGCCCTACTCTTCTCTGAATTCATTATTATTGCTTCTTCTTCTTCTTCTTCTTCTTCTTCTTCTTCTTCTTCTTCTTCTTCTTCTTCTCCTCCTCCTCCTCCTCCTCCTCCTCCTCCTCCTCCTCCTCCTGCTCCTCTTCCTCCTCCTCCTCTTCTTCTTTGTTATCATCATCATTACTATTGTGTCTCCTCTTCTTTTTTTCAATCACTCTCTGAGTCTATTTAGTGCTACCAGTATATGGGTATACAGCCATTCCCTGGAACACAGACAATCTACAAGGGGCCACATACTTGAAGAAAAATAGCTATAAGCTAACAGTTGCATCCCAGTTAGGAGTGGCGTCTTATGAGTCTTACCCCCATCCATACTGAATATTGACTAGCTTCATCTTGTACAAGTTTTATATTGTCAGCCATAGCTACTATGAGTTCATGATTACAAGGGTCCTGTCATATTTAGAAGACACCATTTCACAGCACTCCATTGTGTGTGTGTGTGTGTGTGTGTGTGTGTGTGTGTGTGTATGTGTGTGTGTGTGTCTGAGGATTACACAGTCCTCTTCTATTTATTCCCTGAACTTTAACCACCCGAGTTTCTGATGACTTTTAAAGTGAGGTACAATGTACCTGACAGCCTAATTGAATGTAAAATTCTTTTAAAGATATATTTTAGAATATATATATATATATATATATATATATATATATATATATATATGACATGAATGAAAAAGGTGACTTCTAGTACCTGTGAATATAATCAATAAATATTCTAAAAATAAGTGCATCTATATAATCTAGTAGCTCAAAAAAAATCCAAAACTATAAGTGAATCTGTCCAGAATACACAGTCACAGTTAAAATGGACTATATTTTATTTCCATGATGTTTGTTTAATGTATAAATTCAAAATTAAGTATATGATTAGAATAGCTTTTGTTTTGTTGGAATGATATGGATTGAACCCAGGGATTTGTGCATATTGGTCCAGTGTTCTACCACTGACCTATTGAGACCTACCTCAAGAATATTCAAGAATATAGTTCTTGAATATTTGAGAGTATGGTTCAAAGTGAGAAACATGACCATACTTTGTATGTCAGAGCTCCTGTTGTGTCTTACAAATCATAAACTCTATACTTTTCTCTATATTTATAGTCATTACCCCTACACACATGTTTCAGATGTATAGCTTTTTCATCATGTGAGTTCCCTAACAACATGAGTAGGGGCTGTCTCTGACTCTGTTCCCTGCATTTGGATCCCTTTCCCCTAGTTGGGCTGTCTTGTCTGGCATCAGTGGAAAAGGATGAGCTTAGTCCTGCTGTGACTTGGGGTACCAAGGTGGGTTGGTACCCTTGGGGGTCTCCCCTCTTCTGAGAAGAAGAGAGGAAAATGAGGAGAGGAGGCAGGGGCATGAAGGTGGGACTGGGAGGAGAGAAGGGGTCATGAGATCAAGGTGTAAAGCAATTAAATAAATAAATGGGGGAAAGCCATGTAGTAGTATTTCCCCTGCTATTTCTGAGGGACATATTCTGTGCATGATTATAGAACTGGAATCTGATGTATTTGGATTCTGATTCCTCAGTGGTCTATGTAAGCACTGGAGAGTCAAACCCAGAAAGACATATTCTGTGCATGATTATAGAACTGGAATCTGATGTATTTGGATTCTGATTCCTCAGTGGTCTATGTAAGCACTGGAGAGTCAAACCCAGAAAGAACAGTGATGCCCAACACCTGGGGGAGGACAGAGTGACAGCAAAATAGAACATCATGGTCTTTGAACGAAACTCTGCTGGAAGCTTAGGATTGATTTATCTCTGCCTCTGAAGTTTCAAAGGAAAACTTTCTCACTGTCAAAGCTCCAGAATGTAGAAGTGGCATGTTCTTTCTCTATACTAGAGCAAAATGGCCTGAAGGAAAATGGCAATGGGTGAGAAAAACATCCTGAGCAGTTTCTACTAGAAGTGTATGCTAACATTGAACTTGCTCCTGACTTTGTTTCTTCCTCAGCTGATGATTTAATTCCTTCTTTCCCGTTAAGGAACATGTGCAATGTTTCTGTATTCAACTTCGCTTAGAAAAAAGACCAGGGTTATGGTTATAATCTACAGTCACAGGTTATGGTTAGAATCTAAAGTGTTGCCATAGTCTCATTCCCTTAACACTTACATGTATACATTGTTTTGAAAGGCTCTTGAATGTCTTGGAGTTTGCAGAAGTAGGTCAGAGTGAAGCTGATAGGCAGGTTGTGGGTTTTTTATTTTGTTTTTTTTAGCAATGCTGGCTTCCTGTATTGTCTCTGCATTTTAGTCCATCATGACATGAGTAGCTCCCACAATATGTTTCTGCCACCATAGATTGAGGTTACACCAATGCCTTCTCTGTGAGGGTGAGCCAGAACCCTCTGAAGCCATGAGTGCAAATAACTATACCTTTCTCTCTTCAAGTATGTGTGTGTGTGTGTGTAAAGGGGGCCTATAAAATAGTAGCAGCATGGAGTTGACTCTGTATTGTTATATAATTGAGACTTATTCTCATTGGCTAAGCAACTTTCCGTTTCCATCCTCTCATGCCCTGGAAACTATAATCCTACTCTCTAATTTCATGAGTTGGAATTTGTAGAAATCTCATTCAAGTGTAGTCATGGAGTATGTGGCCTGTGACTGGACACTTTCATTCCAATAGACTAATATCCTCAGGGTTCCTCCATGTTATCACAAATTTCAGCATTCTTTTATAGAACTATCATGTTATCCTAAAATCTGACTTCTGGACATTTATTCAAACGAATTAACATCCAGATCTCCAATCGGTATTAGCATGACATTGTTCTTCACAATTCCATTTGCAATAGCAGAAATGTGGAAACAATATAAATATTTATCACAAATAAAGAAAGAAAAATATGTAAATATGTGAATATATAGTGGAATGCTATTTAGCCTTTTAACAATTGTGTGCAGGGATTTAAGTTGGTACAGAATCAGGGATTTTAAATTTTGTTTTATTTTTAAATAATCTCCCAATATTTAAGATAAAATACTGCTCATTCATACAGTGTGGATTTCAGCCTTGTCCTAGATGTTCAGCAGTGTCACAGTGCCATCCCGTATTCCACTCTAGTGATAGCCTGTGAAGCTGAGGAGGAGCTGTCTGTTTAGGCTGGGTAAGTGCTCCTTACTATAGCCAGTCCTTTCTGATCCATTTCCATTACATTTTGGGATGTCTCTGGTACTATGAAAGTTGGTGTTTTTCAATTTAAAAAGAGAACATTTTTTTTAACTTCAAAGACTGTATGCCTTTGTCTGAACCATCCATGCCAAGAAGAAAGCATACCCAGTTCTAATGCCGCCTGTCCCTTGCCCGCAACAAAAGCTGTGACATCACTCAGATTGACTTGGGTCCCTGTAGATAAAAACATGAAGAAAACTAATACTAAGATATTAGTTTCAGGAAGATAAGTATTTTGTTTTCATCATTATTGTGCTTCTGGTCCCCCTAATACTGAAGATGCATAGTAAGTGCTTAATGCATTCTTTTCATATAACTGTATTAACTAAACTCATGTGATGATTAAAGATCTTCAAACATCATAGGATAGTCTAAACAGTACAGGCTGTAAACTTTAAACCCCTATCCAGATCTAGCCAATGGTCAGAACATGCTCCACAGTAGAGTGGAGAGTGGGATATGACTTTCTCACATACTCTGGTGCCTCAACTTTGACCATGTCCCCTGGAGGGGGAGACCTGGTGGCACTCAGAGGAAGGACAGCAGGTTACCAAGAAGAGACTTGATACCCTATGAGCATATACAGGGGGAGGTAATGCCCCTCAGGAACAGTCATAGGGGAGGGGAATAAGGGGAAAATGGTAGGGAGGGAAGAATGGGAGGATACAAGGGATGGGATAACCATTGAGATATAACAAGAATAAATTAATAAAAAAAATTTTTCCTAAAAAATATTCTAAAGTATTATATTTAATTGTGACTCTGACCTTTTTAAAATTATTTTATTGTTTCTTTTTAGCATGTATAATTATATTATTACACATGAATAAAATAAACTACATACATAAGGAAGAACCATGCAACAATCATGGGTTATATAGATGTTACAATCATAGTAATTTGGCTACATGTATTTGTCAAACTTGAAGTAAGCATCTTTCCTATCTTCTTGGGTCTAAATTTCTGAATGAAAATCAATATCTATCATATCTCATCTCTATGACCTTAAATCATCTATCTTGATCTAAAAAGATCTTGTCCCCTAATCAATTATCTGTTTTTTAACCCCATCAGAGATTTGAGAAGGAATAAAACTTAAATGCCTGAGTGAACCAGAAGTGCAGGTTAGCAGCTTCCAAAATGAAAAAAAAAAAAAGGACTGAGAGTCATACAACACTCTCTATACCGTTGGAGCATCATCTTCGGCCTTCTATCCCCAAATCTCTGCCATTCATATTCTCGAGGCAGGAACTATTGAGGACTTGCTTACTCTGTCTTGGCGGAGTTTGGCCATTGACTCTGCCTGCATTCAAGTTTGCTCATTTTAAGGCAGAATTCTGTCTGTGGCAGAAACAAGGATATTTTGACCAGTGGCTTGTTTACCACATTTGAGGCCAAACTCATAAGGAGCTTCTTTGATGTTGATCATCTTCTTTGAGGTAGGCTGGGTGTTGCCAGGAGTTAACTTGTCTTGTTGTCAAAGAATCTTTAAAGTAATAAAAAAAATCTTTAAATACCATATTCTGTAGGTCTCTGAGGCTTTTGAGGACCTTATTTAACTATGTAACCTTATATATCTATAAAATCATAGCTATCTGTTAGACCTAGGGTGTATGTACATATGTGTACACACACACACACACACACACACACACACACACATATATATATATATATATATATATATATATATATATATATATATGACCCTGATTTTATTTGTTGGTCAACAAGTGAAAATAAGCTCTATTCCATTTGATTTCTATTCAGAGAGTGAATGAAAACACTGGGAGAGTCAAACTGTATTAACAAAGTTGCTCTACCTGTGAGTGGTATATACTTCTCAGTGTCTGACGTTGAGTGGGATGACCTATGTGAGGCACTTAGCACCCAGAACATAGTTGATGAATTTGAGGCATTGGTGTTATACAAAAAATTACTTTAGAATGGAAGTGAAAAAACATTTTATGATGGGCAGATCATTCATGCAGGACAGAGGTGGTAAAAAAAAAAAACAGAGTGAATATTGGGTAATCTAGGGAGTGGGTATTGTATAATATGCTACAAGCAACAAAATTATTTAACTTCCACCTCCACTCTCCCTTTCCTACCCATCCCCACATTATGTGTCCTATAAAAAGCCAGTCTATGGTCTATATTTGTACTGGCCAATGAAGATTCCAGACATTCTTTTGATTGTTTTCTTGTACATTGAAACTACTATCATCTTCAGGTTCAGACATTTGATCACTTCCTAAATTTGTCACACCAGTTCTGAGACTAATATACCTATCAAAGAGAGAGGTTTGGCCAACATACATTGGCATTTCTATGACACTCCAACTTTTCAAACTAAAAGCCCATCAGGGCCAAAAGGTCACTCGGAAACCTATCTTGAAAGCTCTTCCCTCATCAGTACATGAAACACGAACATGTTGAGTTTTCAAGCATTGTTCTAGTTGGACTCTCAGAATCCATTGGTGGACATTTCCATTCCGGTTTTGGGCTACTTATCCATTATTGATAAAAAGCATTTACAGAAACAGAAAATGTTTAACAAGAAACATCTTAGGGTTCTTCCCAACAAAGTACCAAACAGAAACCATCAAAATTATACTGATGACACTTGAACCAGTTTGTGGAAAGGGAATTCATGAATTCACAGGCTTTCTAGACAGATCATTGACCTTTCACACACACACACACACACACACACACACACACACACACACACACACACACTTTTCCATCCAGTCAGTGAATATATATATATATGTGTGTGTGTGTGTGTGTGTGTGTGTGTGTGTGTGTGTGTGTATGTATATATACGTATATACTTAAATATATCAAGCACTGAATCTACTCCTGGCCCTGCACATGTTTAGTGTTATGTTCCATGATGCTACTGCAAGAGAGAACATAACAAGGCACTAGTGCACACTCTCACTGCCCTGTCCATCCATGAGGAATATCTTTGGAGGTTCCATGAAATAATTGGCAGCTTGAGTTCTGCAGTAACACAGACCTAGTATAGAATCTCATACAAATTATTAGCTGAATTCTCTTCAGGAAATTATTTAGTCTCTGTCAATATTATCTACTCTATGAAGGATCTGGAAGAAATAATAGCATCTCTCAGATGTTGTTGAACCAGTCAAACACTGCATGTTAATTGACTGCCATCATGCCAGAGACTCAGGAGGTTTATGACTGATACACACATTAATGGGATGCCTAATATAATGTTCCAGTGCTCACTGGTCCTCATGACTGTTTTCAAACTATGTTAGTACAAATATAGACTCCATCACCACTTAAATGGCCTGTTCTACACAGGCATTTTAAAAATTAACTCAACTGGACATGAAAAAATGGAAAGAAACTGTGAAATTTAAGAATAGGTAGAAAATTGGATGACTCGACATATAAGCCTTCCTTAAAATTATGAATTCTTGGTAAACGTAAGCTACAAAACAAGACTGCTTCAAAAAGAAAAAGTAAAAACACAGACCTTCAATTTTTCCTAGACATGTGGATAGTGGTAATCAAGCAAAATATATAATACTCAATCAATTAATCACAATAATTATCAGGGAGTAAAATATTTTAAAATTTCCTCGTATTATATTGCAGATCTTACAAATTTTGAATCATGGGAAATGGTTTTATTCAAATTCAAACACTGGAAAATAAAGTGGTAATGTCAAGAAATGTTAGAATAAGAAAGTAATTTACTCAACACATTTCTAAGTTGTCTTCGTTGCGCAAAACCAAAATTAATAGCATATAAAGTTTACTTGTTATTATGCTTATAAGCACTCCATTATATGTGAAGGTACACACCTCACCTTTTTAGTACCACGCCATTCTTGATGGGAAGGAATGCTTCACAATTTGCTAAACAGATAGAGCTGCTCATACTTCATGGTTTTAGAGGTCAAAGAAATTTTACAACAGATTTTCCACCACTTAGCCAAAGCCACATTTACTTTAATTACTACTAAAATTTAAATTTCCATGCAACTGTAAATGTTTAATCCGCTATCAGATATTTACATTTTGCATGAATAGATGTATCAACATATTTATACATAATGATATGCTCATTGACCAAGACCCAAAGGTTCAGAAGATTTCTAAAAATAACTGAGAACCCCACTCTTCTTTTGGGCAACTGTAACCAGTTCTCAGTCTCATACTTTAATTTGCATAATTGTGTGTATACTCTTTTCTTTCCACAAGTGAGATTACATTAAACACATTCTTCCTTGATATTTCTTTTACATGCAGTGTTTATTTGCTAGTCCTTCTCTACCTTTGTGTGAAAAACCCCCTCTATGTTTCACAGCTGCATCAAAATGTTACCTTATTTAACATTTTAATTAATAATGAGCATCAAGTTATTTCCAATTGTTTGCTGTTTCGATGAGTACTAAAATAGGTGTTCTTGCATAAAAGCCTTTATGCGTATGGGTGAATATTTCTTCAGACTGAATTCCTACATTCCAAACATAAGATTATAATAATAATGATTGGTGCTTTTGAAATGTAATAGGTTATGTTAAATTGTCCAACCAAAAGTTTTAAAAACCAATTTAAAACCTCATTGCATTTACTAGAAATTTTTCAAATAGCATAATTGTACTTATGAGTTATTATAAAAGTTAGGGTTACTATTTGATGTTAAAGCATTTGCCTATATTAACATCCGCCTGTGTATAGCCTGGGCTTGTGTGTCAATTTGACACAGCTAGAGTCATTAGAGATGAAGGAGCTCAGTTGAGAAAATGCGTCCATGAGATCAGGCTGTAAGACATTTTCTCAATTAGTGATGAATGGGAAAGGGCCCCGCCCAAGGCTTAGTGGTCCTGGGCTCTATAGAAAAGCAGCCTGAGCAAACCATATGAAGCAAGCCAGTTAGAGGAACCCCTCCATGGCCTCTGCCTCAGCTCCTGCCTCCAGGTTCCTGTCCAGTTTGAGTTCCTGTCCTGACTCCTTTCAGTGGTAGAAGAAGATGAATATGCTTTATAAACTGAATAAAACCTCCCTAGAAGCCCAGATCTTCTTTTTGGTAATGGTGTTTTGTTGTAGCAATCGAAGCCCTCACTGTGACAATACTCTAGGCCCTAGGTTCAGTCCTGAATCAAAAAAATAAGGCAAAAAGTAAAAGTTATCTAAATAAATGGATGTTTGATTTTTGTCACAAAACAGTAAGCTTGCGTGTAGGGAACTACTGATATTTGTTGAGAGCCTAAAATTTTTTATTTTATTATTATTATTATTATTATTATGTTTTTTTGGTTTTTCGAGACAGGGTCTCTCTGTGTTAGCCTTGGCTGTCCTGGACTCACTTTGTAGACCAGGCTGGCCTCGAACTCACAGCAATCCACCCACCTTTAATCCCAGCACTTGGGAGGCAGAGGTGAGCGGATCGCTGTGAGAGCCTAAAATTTTCATAGCTTTCTATTTGTGAGTCTCTTGACTATTCCCTTATGGTGACAGGGTGACAGTAGTTTGGCAATGAAATTAAGCAGACAAGAGCATCATGACAGTACTATCTGCTTATCAATAACCACTTTCTCACACACTTACACATTGTGTTTATTGTTTACTAAATCTCTATAGGACATTTATTTGTTAGCAGTGTTATTTGGCCATTAGAGCTGTAAAGGACACTTGTGGGAAAGTGTATTTATATTTCTAGCATGTAAAGCTGATGCAGAGCAGAAGGACAGTAGTATATGCCAAGGTTTTTAAAAAAACAAACAACAATGAAACATCAAAGTTTTCAAAAATACCAATTTATTGCATTTTATCAGCATTAGAAAACTCAAACTAACTTCCAAGACTTAAGATTGCAGGAAAATATAACTGATTGCAGTTATTAATTTAGCTTCTAACATGAGTTTAAGCATTTTTTAATTTAAAATAGTCATTTCTAATGATGGCTTTCCATGAATTTCAACTTCATACCAGTTATTTGTGGCTATTTTCATTTTAGTGTATTCAGTGATACAGATTTATACAGAACATGCAACATATGGTTGTTAAGTCCCTGAGTTAAGAGAAATAAGCAACTAAATAAAGACTGTATTAACTGTGAGGCAGACCACAAGACATGAACCTCCAAAGAAAGTTCTGTTAGTTCTGTTCTCTTTTTGATCTGTCACTACACTGAAGAATAAAAATGACTTTTCCCATAGCGAGCACACCACTCATAGGACACAGATAAGGATGCAATAAGTGAATTTTGATAAGTCAAGGTCAAGGTCAGGTACACCAGCTATGACCAACCTTCAACATCACTTCATGCTGCCAGTGGTCTTGACCTGAATGTCTAAAAGTTAACTGAGCAGATCTAGCCGACTTTCACATGGGAAGTTTTTAGCATTTGGACTTTTTATTTTGTTTTATATCTGTAGCAGGGTCCACGGTTGAATCTAAGTATCTGCAGCCTTCAGATGGGTACAGACCAGTCACCTGTCTGGATGGCTGATGTCCATGGTGCTAAAACACAAAGATTGCTATAATTGCTTGTGCTCACCCAAAATAAGTAATAAATTACAGGGTAAACAACATATAGAATTTTCAAGTGTTAATGAGCAAAATAACTATAGTAGTTAAGTATTACTATTGTTTTAGAATGAACTTTAATCTTAGACTAAATTAATCTCCAGAGCATTCACCTATTTGAATAAATACCAATGCCATTGTGTGTATTACACTGAAAAAGTCTCAGTGATGTTAAGAAAAAGCCCGAAAATTCAAATACCCATCTTTGGGAAACTTCAGTAGAAATATAAAATTGCTCTCTGAACTAATATTCCTCAAATCTTATTTTATATTTCATAATGAAAATAAACCAGCCACAAAATACATAGACAATTTTGGGGGGATAATTTCTATAGAAATCCACCTTGGATTTCATTTCCAACACCCATATAGTGACTCACAACCATATTTAACTCTGGTCCCAAGGGATCTTATGGCCTCTTCTGGCCTTCTTGTATACTGCATGCGCGTGGTACATAGACATTCATGGAGGCAAGACAACTATACTCACAAAATACAAAATACAGGGAAGATGTTTTAAAGAAAGAAACATGAAAATAATGTAGACATGTGCCTAGCTAAAAACTTTTCTAGAGTCTACCAAACTTGTTTTTACCCTTAGGTATTTATTTTTGGGAGGAAATTAGAGATCTCCTAAGGCACAAACAGTAGGCATCTGCAGACCAAAAATTAATACACTAGTACAACACACTCAGATTTTCACAGCAACTCATTAGTACTATCAATTAATATATTTTTGTTGACTGGTGTCCTGGCTTTGGAACACAAATAAGACATGGTTGCATGTGTGCATAACATACACACACATACACACAAACATTATTATGCCGTTAAATTTACATGTGACTTTTAGATGTCAGGGGGGCATTATAGACCTCAGCATACTAGGAATATACCTACAAGGATTAGCTTGATTTGTGCAATTAATCTTCACTGGATGACCTTCACTCTGTGTACTCACCACACATTGTTCACTCCCTACCCCGCCCTCTTAATAATTTGACTTTCTGGCCTGTCACTTTGTCACATAACATTACTCAGAGCATCAAGTTAAAGATCTGTGTAACCAAAGGATCCTTCCTCAGAACCTGAAAAAATAGTGTGTTAGAAAACTGAGTTATGAAACACTAAGTATTTGACTCAAAGATTTGAAAGAGTAATTCCAAAAGATCCTATTTTCTTGATAAAATTTTGACGTCTCAAGTGAGTATTGGCTTTTCTTAAAATATGCTGGCTCTTGTGGACTCTAATGCTGAGTCTGGTTGATCTGGAAGGCACATCACAGGGACCTCCCTCACAGCTTGAAAGGATAATGATAGACATGGTTCACTGCAGAAATTTATTGTGGAATTATGTGCATATGACACTGACGAAAACAGAGAGCAGTTTGGTTTTAGTTATTGAAATTGTTGGTTAAAAAGATAATGCTGCCTTTAGAATATGCTACAAGCAGTAGGAAATAAACATATACTCCATGTGCTAAGCCAAGAGGAAACTAATAATAGGGATTTGGGGTCCTGAGGCTCAGTGACCAAAGTGCTTGGTGCAAACGCATGAAGACTTGAGTTGGGACGCGTGCTTGTAACCCAAACACTGCAGGAACAGGTACTCATTGGCCAGCCAGTCTAGCCAAAATAAATATCACCAGGCTCAGGAAGAAACTTTGTCTCAAAAAGCAAGGAAGAAAAACGATAAAGGAATTCATCTTAACATCTGCCTCTGGCCTCTGCAAGTATCACAAGGGTAAACGCAAGTGCACCTGCATGCACATGCACGCACACACACACACACACACACACACACACACACATACACACACACATACACACACACACACACGTGTCCCAGCAGAGATACCAGTGTGGTTTTCTGAAGAGACTATAGAATCACTTATTCTGTTAGTGCTGGAACACAATTATACCAAACACATTGACACCTCAATACCACAGGGGCTGAGCTGTCCTAATTATTATGCAGTTGAAGGAAATGAATGGAAACCACATTGGAAAAGAAAGATAATTTATTTTCAGTCATGGGAAATTTCCAGCACCCCCTTGGGAATGAAATTGCTTAGAAAAACAAATGAAATTTAATATGGCAGCTTTATGATATAAGTTTAATTCACATCTATAATTTAATTGATTAAAAACACGCTTATTCAGGCACTTAGGCGCAAACATTGGAAAGCAATTCGTCACTTGTCTCTGGTCACCCTCATTCCAAACAGAATCCTATTTGGAGGGTCCCTCAGCCTTCCTTTTACACCTTATCTAGTTCATTTGGTGTCATGTTTTATGGAATAATTGCCTAGAATTAGCAAACCCTGGTGAAAGCATTATGATTAGTTGAAGCAGATTCATTTCCAGTTCATCAGTTTGGGGCACTTGAATCTGTGCTCAGTGCTCCTCTTAAACCACTGCTTCTCTATTTAAATAAATTAAAAGAGGCATCAAAATATCTTCCTTATGCCTATAGCAGAAGGGGTAAATCTGGGGTGTTTCAGGACTGTGTTTTGATCTATTTGTAGGTCCTTCTAAGGGCCTATAAATTTATTTATGCTAAGAACATTTTTAGACTTGCGCTCTTTTCATCCAGCATGGATTCAAAGGAAGTTTAAGCAGAACATTTCTCTCTCATTGAAGTACCATGGTTTTTGATGTCCAAGGAACTTGTAAAGCCTTCATTTTCCTTCTAGCAAAGAAGGTCATAATTTTCCACAATCAAAAAGGATATGAAGTCCCAGTTTCTGGATTTTCTTCACAAGTGCCCCCAACCCTTCCTTCACTGCACCTCTTTCCCATCTGGCTCTGCTCTCTTTCTTAGCAGTTTTTCCACCCCCTGATTCCTTGGATTTCTTCACTAACTTCACCCTGTAGTGTACGCCATCACTCTCCAGTGAAGAGGAGGAGCTGGTGTGTGGACACAGCCCTAGGGGTTACATGGTAGTGGATTAGATGCAGCACTGACCTTGGAGAAGAAAAGGCAATAAGAAATAAACTCACTCACTAGCTAGCATAAGGATCCCATGGTCAGGGTGGGGCAGGGGATGTTACCAAACTCCTTCTCGTATCCTCTAATGATTGCTTCCATATATGCTATGATGAAAACAGCATTTGGATGAGCAACTGTTTTTGTTTTTATCTTCTGTCCCTTTATGGTATGGTGATTTAAGGAGTATCTGGGCGTGGTGGCACAAACCTTTAATTCCAGCACTCTGGAGGCAGAGGCAGGAGGATCTTTGTGAGTTCGAGGCCAGCCTGCTCTACGAAGGGAGTCCAAGACAGTCAAGGCTACACAGAGAAACACTGTCTCAAAAAACAAAACAAAAAAAAGGAGGAGGAGAAGGGGGAAGAGGTAATTCACAGTCATAAAGATAATGTTTGGGACATTTTCAGAGTTGTTAAAAAAGCACTTGCTTTGAGTTTATGTTTTATTAATATTACCATCAATTGCTCTGTCTACCAAGATCAGAAATGAATAATTTGGTCAACACTCTCTTTAATATATTTTGGTATTGTTTCAGACAGGTCCTGTCTACATACTCACTTACTATATAGATCAGGCTGGCCACAAACTCAAAGCAATCTTCCTGACTATGTCTCCCAAGTGTTGGAACTACCATCATGTTCAACCTAGAAATGGTTTATAAGATAGCTTATCCTGGATCGGTATTGTGTAATTTCTGTGATTTCCAGAAACTTTAATAGATATTAAATAAAAGCAAGTTAATACTACCAAAATCACAAACTTCAATAGGAGAGATGGCTCAGTGGGTAAAAAAAAACCCTTGCCACATTGCATGAAGATATGAGTTCAAATCCTCAGAGCTCTGATAAATCTACATATGATAGCGCATGTTTCTAATCCCAGTGTGACTATGAATGATAAGAGGCAGGTTCAAGAGGAACAGCCAAAGCTCATGGACCAGTTGGCCTTGCATACACAGCAGAAAACTAACAAAGACCCTGCCCTGAGCACAGGTGATAGACAGGATCACCAACTGAGACTGTCCTCTGGATCTCACATGGGTAGTGACACCTGTACTCTCACCCATACACTGGCATGCACGCACACACACACACACACACACACACACACACACACACACACGCATTCTTACACTTTCTCCTTACAATACTGCTTAACTATCCTGTAATCCTCTCTCTCAGCACTATCATGACCTTGAGTTGCTGCAAATCCTTTCTCTATACATGAGGCACTACATCCTGAGAAGGGAGCCGGGAGATGACAAGTCCCCGGTAATATTTTTGGCTTGTTGGTTGTATCCCTTCCCTGTGGCTGGTTTGCTTTCCCACTGTTTATGCACTTCCACGCTGCAGCAGATACTTCAAGCTTAGGAAAAACTTTAAAAAATTTTGGCCTTAAAATAGTGGGTTCAGTGAAGACTTCCATTGGACATTCCTTTGGGGATAGTGTCCATTATAAGTGAGTATATACCGCGTGAGTCTTTCTGGGTCTGGGTTAACTCTCTCAGGATGATCATTTCTAGTTCCATCCATTTGCCCATAAATTTCAGGATTTCCTGGTTTTTAATAGCTGAGTAGCACTCCACAGTGTAAATGTACTACAGTTTCTTTATCCATTCTTCGACTGAGAGACATTTAGGCTGTTTCCAAGTTCTGGCTATTATGAATAAGGCTGTTATGAACATGGTAGAGTATATGACCTTGTGTCATGGAGAATCTTCTGGGTATATTCCAAGGAGTGGAATGCCTGGGTCTTGAGGTAGCCCTATTTCCAGTTTTCTGAGAAAACGCCAAATTGATTTCCAAAGTGGTTGTACAAGTTTGCACTCTCACCAACAATGAAGGAGTTCCCCTTTCTCCACTTCTTTGCCAACATGTACTGTCACTTGAAATTTTTTATCTTAGCCATTCTGATGGGTGTAAGATGGAATCTCCGAGTCATTTGGATTTGCATTTCTCTGATGACTAAGGCCGTTAAACATTTCTTTAAGAATTTCTCAGCCATTCAATGTTCCTCTATTGAGATGTAATCTGAATAAATTAATTTAAATATATATAAATAAAACAGTAGGTTAAAGTGGTATAGCCCTGAGAAATTATGTAATATGACTTAAAGGCTCTCTTGATTGTCAACCATGAGTGTTATTGTACTCAATTGGGTTTCCTTCCTCTTTACTGTGACTCATTTTGTTTCTGTCCTTATGGTGAAAAACAAAACACTGAATCTAAATTTTTCTGCCTTGATCAGCCCTGACTGGTGGGTGAGGCAGCAACCAGTGGAATGAAAGGTGGAGTTGAAAGCATGACCATATTTTGCCATAAATTTCTATTAAAAGGCTTGTATTTGAAACATGTTTTTAATTTTAATTTTTTAAATATACATTTATATTATTATACATATATACAATATGTGTATATATGTGTGTTATAGGTATATACATATATACCTATAGCAAGAAGAACCATGACACAATAAGGAATTATATAACTGTTACATTCTTAGTGTTTTGGCTATTTGTATTTGACAGCCTTGAAAAAAATGTCTTTCCTATCTTGGTGCATCTAAAATTCGGAATATAAATCAATCTCCATCACATCTTGTCATTATCAACTTAAAACACCTATCTAGACCTAAAAACATCTTAGCCCCTAAACAACTAAGCTTCATTGTAAAACTAAGCTATCTGGTCTTCAACTACATCAGAGACTTGAGAAGGAATAAACTTGATTACCTGAATATGTTGGGAGTACAGGTTAGTAGCTTTTCAAATAATAAGATGACAGAGATAGTTTGCTACCTGAATAGTCACCCCAAATTCTCCATAATGCTGGAGAATCTTGTTCAGCCTTCTGGCCCAATATATCTGACAGACATATTTGTAAGAAAGGAAATATCGAGGATTTGCTTACCCTGTCTTGGCAGAATTTAACCATCCATTGCCAGCATCCAAGCTTGCCCTTTTTTAGGCACAATTCTGTCTGTGGTAGAAATGAGGACATTTTGCCCGGTGGCTTGTTTGCCACATTTAACAGCATCTCCATAAGAAGGTTATTTGATGTTCATTATCCTCTTTTAAGTAGACTGGGTGTTGCCAGGAGTTTATCTGTCTCTACAATCACATTCTCATTGTGTTAAAATCTATTCACTCTTTCTATATATCTAATTCTCTTTCTAACAATATATGTACTAAAATGTTCATCATGAAGGAGATAGCATCAATAATCAATTAACTACAAATTACTATGTAACTAATATAATTTACATAAATACTATTAATATTTTATTTATTGGTTTAACATTTTATTAATTTATTAATTACTATAGTACTACAAATAATAAATATAATATAAATTATTCAGATTTTGTCATTCCATATATCTTAATTCCTTTTCATTTATGTAAGAAAACACATTACACTGGGAAACTTATAAACCTGTCGGCACAGATATTTGCTTCTCTGAGTTTTGGAATATCTGAGCCATTCCCTGAATAGACGCTTACCTTCTCACTGTAAGCTCCCATGGCCTATACCGCTTATTGAATGTATGCTAAAACACCATCTCTAATGTTTTTTTTTAATTTTAAAAGTTTTCATATAATATATTTTGACTGTACATTTACTGTTCCCATCACTGGGAGAGTTGGAAACTTTGGAACACTCAACCTTATATGTGATGTCCCTATCAAACCTTTTCTTTCAAGGCTCAGGGATTAGTTTGGAAGAAAAAGAAAGATCCTTAAGAGCCAGGCTGGCAGAGGATGCCAAGGGAAAGACAACATCTAGACACCATAAGATTGGTACACATATGAACTCTCAGGGACTGTGGCAGCACACACAAGACCTGCGGATTCAAGCAGGCAATGTCATCAACGCTGAAACGAGGAAGTGAACACATAGCCCCCTCCCCTAGACAAGGAACTATTTGCAATTAAAACCACCTGGAAATGGGAAAGTAAACTTTCTCCAATGACATGGCAGTGTGTGTTCATCACCCAAACTCCAGGGCAGGCCTCATGGCCAGATATAGCTGGCCAACAAAAATGGACTCCTTTCTATAACTGGTATTGCTGATATTTCCACTATAAAGCTCATGAGGCATCAATGTCAGTGTCATGTTTTGTCAAAAGCATTAGTGACTGAAATTTTTTACTTACTTTTCTCATTCTCTTACATAGTTTCACTGGATTTGTATCTGTGTTCCAAAGATCCTATTTTGCTCAACACTGTTTCCTGTTGCAGGTGACAGGATCCTAATTTAAGAAAACAGGTGAAAACAAACACCTCTGCACCTAGAAATTTGAGGTTCTTATTGTTACATGGAAATTGTGTATCGCTCCTTGCTAGCAAAGCAAGACATTTGCTTGCATTGCAGGAAGGTGAGTTGACTGGTAGAAGGTGGACTCTTTGTATATTTGTTCTTAGTGCTGGAGTGGAGAAAAGTCTAAGGTCTAAGGTCACAGATGCAGTCATCGAGAAGAACCATCTTTGCTTATTTCACAGCAGCAAGTAAATTGACTGAGGTGCTTTGTGACAGAAAGCTGCATCACACTGATTTATGCTGTCACAAACACCACCGCAGGAAACCAAAATATCCCTTCCTCACACTTACAACAACGGTTTGTTTCTTGAGCTTATATGCACTCCTAGGAGGAAAATGTGAGATTGAACTGTGTGGGAAAAGATATCTTGTTAATTGTTGTTCATGTCTGTGTCTGTGTGTCTATGTTCAATCCCTTCAAGATGGAGAAAAGAAGAAAGCTTGTATCTTATAGGATCTTGGGTATAAGCATTCCCCCGCTTTCCCACTGAACAATCTAGCACCAAATCTATTATTTGAGGTGATCCGTTCAGCACAGACAGAACTGTGTTGTGTGGTATAACACATAGGATATAACTCTCCTAGGAACTTACTAGACTGCCTGAGAAAATGCTGGACAGTGATTTCCATAGCCTTTTCTGCTAATCGCTCGCTCAGGAACGTGTAGGTCATTCATCCTTGCTACTCTTAGCGGTGGGGGACTCTCCCCTAGCAGTCTTTAATTGGACATTATTCTCCACATTGTTTTCTGTGTGTCTCTGTTAAGACAGAAATCTTTGAATTGGTTTTTTCTGAATTCTCTTCCCTGGAGCATAAGTAGATGTAAGAACCTTTCGCCTGTTTGTAATCAGTTTATCTAAGACAGTAACAGAACTCCTGAAAAGGTGGACCTCACACATCTCCAGGCAATTTTAAGGTTTAAAAAAAAAACGAGGTAGTAAATAGATATAACTTGCAGGATTTTTTTGAGGTGTGAAGCCAAAAAATGGTATTCTAGGAAGAGGGGAAATTATGCATTTATTTATTATAATTTTTGCATCATTTTTGTTACTCCATCTCATATTTAAACTGAAACATAACACTCTAAAGAAATACTTGTAGATACTCTCAAAATTTGTGAAAGAAAACATTAATTTTAAGTGCTTAAGTAATTCTAGCAGGCTAAATAAATATTTAGATAGATTAATACATGTAATTTATCTACTTAAATGTACGTTTTAATACTGACTTTCTGATAGAATTTAATTATTACTAATTGGCTCAATCAATGTTTGATAATATGCATTAACTTCAAAAACAAGTTCTCCCAATAAGTTTCTATATTTAACATGCACTTGTATTGAAGCTCAAGCTTCATTCTTTTAATAATATATTTGAATAATATATTTGAACACTGTCACTTTGTAACAGTGTTGATTAGAAGGCGTCATTTAAAAAGTAAAACATAGAAACAGGAATGAAATAAAAATATTTACATGTAGAATTAATTGTATTGCCTTTATATCCTATATAAGAGGCACAAATTAACTCTTACTCACTAAATTCAGATGGCTTTACCTATTCCAGAAAATACAAATTCTGACACTGCAATCAACGTACAGGAAAGAGATGATACACTGATGATGTCTATGAACCCCCAAAGCCTGACCCATCACAGTAACTTTGGATAGTAGGGCACTGGGAAGGTGGGGTTTATATCACAAAGGACTCAGGTCACTATCAAAGGGGTTGTCAGAGCTGGCTTCTCTCTGTGGCTCTTCTGCATTATGAGAACACAGCCTTCCTCCTCTTCAACAGGCTCTGTGCTGGCCCTTTATCTTAGAACCAGACATGGAATGTGCTGAAGCCTCTAAAACTATGAAATATAAGTAAGGAAATAAGTACATAAGCAATGAATTTTTGATATTCTGGCACAGAAGCTCAGAAAAGCTCAGTCTGCAAACTGACCAAATGGCTCAGTGTTCCCAGGTGTCTTTCCTCCTTCTCTTCAGTGAGACTCTTCACACTTTGAAAGAAATCCTTACAGAACTCTGAGTGGAATATAATTTTAGCAGACATGTGAGTGCTAGCATACCACCTTCCTTCTTATTTTCCTTTCAAGCCAAATAGAAAGCCCCACATGATGGGAAACTGCCTCGACTGTCTGCGCACTCACGGGGGAGTGGAGGGGCGGTGTCTAGATAGGACAACAGGAGGCGAACTGTGAACTACAAAGCTGTTGATCAAAATCAGCCCCAACAGTTGTTAATGTTTGGCATTAAATGTAATAATGGAAGTATTTCCTTGGTGCCAAGTGAACACCTGAACATTTAAAACTAAATACGCCAACAGATGTTTCTAGACTAGGAGCGTTAGGGAAACAGATCTCACTTCAATTGGAAACACAGTTTTCATTGTTTTCAAGAATCATCTTCACAAGCCAGTGAGATGGCTCAGTTTGTAAAGGCGCTTGCCACCAAGATTGATGAGCTGAGTTCCATCCCTGGAATCCACATGGTGGAAGGAAAGAACCAGCTGATGTAGGCTGTCCTCATAGGTGGCATGACATCCACAGGTGCACACACACACATACACACACACACACACACACACACACACATATATATATATATATTAAAACTAAAATGGTATTAAAGCAACTTTCATGATACTCATTGGTTAATGCATCTCTCAGCCCTCAGCTGAGAAGCTTGTATGTACAGTAAATGGTGATTAACACAGACTCACAACTGTTCAAGATGCCAAAAACAAGATATTACAGAATGCTCAGTTGTAGCTACAGCATATACACTGCACCACCAGAGGCTCGTGGATCAATGCTGAAGAGGGAGTGGAAGAAGAGGTAGAGCCCGAGGAGGTGGATGGCCACAGAGAGCCAGTGTCTCCCAGTCACAGCAAGGCAGCTGCACATATGAGCTCACAGCAGTTGTGACAGCATGCCAATGCCTGTGAAAACCCACGCCAGCCCACATCCCAGCAAGAAGGGAACTGAACACAGACCCCACCACTGGCTGCAGAGGTATTGGCAATCGTCAGCTGCTAGAAACGTGAGAGAGAGAGAGAGAGAATTTTCTTTAAAAGCGTGTCCCCTGGTAAGTCTATGGCACTCGAGTGGAAGACTTAAAAACTTGGAATATTTAGGCAGCACAACTTAGTCTTGAGGGGTTTAAACAACGAAAAAGACACAAAATTTGGTGGGTAAGAAGGAGAAAGATATAGTAGTGATAAAAATCTTTTGTAAGAAACTTTAAAGAACTAATAAAAATTAAATCAGAAAGAACTTTGTAATTAAAAATAAACTTGAAACATTTTAAAGACCTTCAGGTTAGCAGAAAAATTGGAAAGGTAGTCCAAGCAGTATCTGTATATGCCACGCCCATATTCCCTAGTTGTTAATATGTTGTATCAATTAATATGCTTATTCTCATCTGTACTCTGTACCTCACATCACCCATTTATGTGCTCTTGATGTCCTGAGATTTCAACAAAGACCTTCATTATGTTTGGTCATCTTATCTTCTTATGCTTTTTAAATTGAGACAGGGTCTCACTGTGTAGTCCTGGCTGTCCTGGAACTTGCTATGTAGACCAACCTCGTCTCAAACTCACAGAAATGCATCCACCTGCCTCTACCTCCTGAATGCTGGTGTTAAAGACATGTACCACCATGCCTAGGTTGACTGTGAGTGACCTTTTCTTTATTTTTAATGGTCTTGACAGTTGTGGACAGCAGTAGTGGGTGATATGTATACTTTTCTGAATTGAAATCTATCTGATGTTTATCTTTATCTTTTCCCTGGTTAGTTGGTGTGTGGTGTGGTGTAAGTGTGTGTGTGTGTGTATGTGTGTGTGTGTATGTGTGTGTACTGCTAGAAACTAAACATAGATTATACACGTACCAGGAAGGTATTCTATCACCACACTGTATCCAAGCCCTGAGGTTCTACTTAAAATTAGATTGGGATTAACATGTTATGGGGAAAGAACACAGAAGGGAACTGCTATGGGTTTTTCATCATCATATCAGACATACATTTCAGTCAACATGACTCACCACTGCTGGTATTGACCTTAGCTTAAGGTGGTGTCATGAAGTTTCTTCAATATAAAGCTCACTCCTTCCTTTCTCAGAAAGTTGCCTGAAAGGAAATGGCTCTGCTCAGCTCTCATGTCAATGGTGGACGACTATGGCCCTCTTTGTGCTTAGAGGAACTAAATAAACTATTAAGAATTCTTCTCAGCAGATTTCTCATCGCCATTTATTTATTTAAGTATGAATTTAAGCCAGCAAACAGATAGTTATTTTTATACTTTGAGCTTTACTCTAATACTTTGTTTGTTTGTTTATTATACATATTTTGCCAGCATGATCCATTAAAAGAAATTCCCACTGGTCCCTGAGCCTCTTCGACCTAAGCTTCTCCACCTGGAGAGTGGAGGCGCACTACTTAAGCAAATATCTATACCACAAATAATCACAAGTCTAAGCCCATCTTGTGCATTTTCTGCCTCAATTTTAAAATCAGGGATCCCCGCCCCCAAGGAACTTCTGTTTTCTTTAACTGAAGAATCTTGTTAACCATTAGATCACTAGGCTGCTGATTTTACAAGATGCCCTTGCTTTATACCCCTGTCAGCTGAAAAAAAAATTAAAGAGAAAATGCAAGTATATATCCCAACACATACCTGAAAGTGTTTCTGTATACTGAGCTACCCTGCTCTGGCTGCTTAGAGTCAGTGTCATCCAGTAACCCTATGAGTATTTCAGAATGCCCATACTATGTTAGAGTGTGGGTGTGAGATGCCACTTACAGGCTCCTTTGCTTGTGTATTTTGGGAATTTATAACCATAGGTTAAAAATTTCTGAAGCTATAGGCTAAAGTAAACACTTACTCCTCTTTTCCTCAACATAATAGTTTTATTGGCTGTTTGAGAATTTCACAGCATGCACTCCATCACACTCACTCCCCAGTCCTCCTATGTCTGCCCCAATCCTTGTGACCTCCTCAATCAAGAAGAAAAAGAAAGAGGAGAAGGAGGAAGAGAGGGAGGAGGAGGAGGAAACAAGTCTAATTTGTGTTGCCCATACACTCGCTGGAGCATGGTCAAACTTCCAATGGCCAGCCCCTTAAAGAAAACTGAGTTCTTCCCCACCCCACCTCTGCCAGAGGCCATTGATTCCTTCTTTTTAATGTCATTTTTCTTGGGGATTTGTCACAATGATGAGAAGCTAATTAGCCAATAACCTAACCTAAAATGAAGATGGGAAACAGCTATGCCTGTGGAAAAAAAATGACCTGTGTTTATTTGTCAAGGGAGTTGCTGCATGAGAATGTGTGGAAGAAAAAAAATACAATTAATTTGCCCTAAAATGACTGTTTCAAGTAGTAAGTCTAATCCAAAACTAACAGTTTGGTCAATTTATGAGAAGTCTGAAAAAGTATGTGAAGTTTTTAAAAAAAAAATAACTCTTGTATAAAGATTAATTTGTCATTAGAAAAGTGAAAATGACCTGAGGTGGGAGGCCACTGTTAGTCAGCTTTCAGCCATCTGCAGAGAACCCTTTGCTCTGGGCTGCAGACATGCTAGTTCCCTGTGGGAAATGACCTTTGCAGCATTATTAATCATACTAACCTTCTGTCTGATGGAAGCCTTCATCCACAAAACTACTCAGGACTGAGGACACACTCAAGCCCTGGTCTGGAACAGAGCTGAGCTCTCCAGCTCCAAACATAATTCCTACCTATTGTGTAATAGAGTTTCCAGCACCAGGAAGTTTGAAGCTATATACCTGGTGCCACATTTTTGTAAAAGCCTCACCATAGCCTTTCAAGAACCTGTTTTTTGAAATTGAAATCTCAATTAGGAAAAAAAATGTAATTTTCATTGCTTTCAACTATACTGGTGTTAGACTACTGCTGAAGTCTCATTGGGTACTCTGTCTCTGAGTTGAGTTAATATCTGTTTAACAAAAAAAATACCAATTTCTTTCCCTGACAATTACATACATATTTCTCTGGCTTCATACGCTACAAGTGAGGCCAAAAATGCTCTACTGAGGTGACCAGGACCCCCTCCACCATTGTATACAGTGTTATGTGTCTATGTCGTGTGTGTGTGTGTGTGTGTGTGTGTGTGTGTGTGTGTGTGTGTGCATGTGTGTATGTGTATTGTGCATGTGCATGGTGTACATGTATGTATGTGTGGTGTGGGGAGAGTGTGCATATGTGTATGCATGTGTGTATGTGTGTGTTTGTGTCACACTGTCTGTACCTAGTCAAAGGCAGCTTTATTCTTGCATGGCTGGCATTGCACTGGGCCAGGAAGGTAGCCAACTTTGAAAGTCAGCATCAGGCAAGCTGTCTGTGATTTGCTCCCACCTGCACCCCCCCCCCCATTACTTGTGACTATAACAGAAGCAAAGCCATTATTTTTCCTTCTTGCCTACACATATTTACACCATGTTTGTCAAATGTTCTGTCAGTGAGAAATCAATTTTTCCTAGTTCACTGGTATTTTTTGCCAAATGAGAAACAGCTCTTATATACATTCATGTTCGAGTTAGAATAAAGAGAAACGTGTTCTGCGTACTCCTACGCTTTGTTTGCAGTGGCAACGCATGTTTGCTATTACACGTTGAGCAGACCCATTCTAACCTCCATTTGTGATTGCGCTTCTTGAAACAGACTGCGTGAACCAGCGCCGTACATTTTTAACAGCTACATCTAGACAAAACTTCAGCTCCAGAGACAGGCTTGCTGCTACCTTCCAGGCAGAGACAAACTCAGAAATTGTGATATTGTGTAACTTTTGTTAAACGTCCAATGCTGAGACTGTTCTGAAAATGTATACAACTGTCTTTTTTTTTTTTTTTTCAATTCCCTGCTGAAAGCTTTGCTCTGCCACCAATGGTGCCTGTGCTTTATTTTACACACTGAAATTCTGGCCGTTGAGCCATCACTGTCTTGCTTCAACGTGTGACATTAGCTGCATGTCTGTTGCTTCCCTTGTAATCAAGAGAATGGTACGTTTTCTTGGCATGTAGTGTGTCTACTAATTTTTGGATTGCATGCTATTTGAAATCAGTCATAGGGACTACGCTTATATTAAAGATCTTTCAACTCATGTGTCCCCTTTCTTCTTTCAGGCCGGCTATTTCAGAACTGACTCTAACTTCAGTCTGATGCAGTCTCTGGTTTCATTGTCCCAAGGGCGAAACATGTTTTTGTGATATTTCTAAGTAAGAAACATGTGATGGGAGTATATTCTAAGAAGTAATATTATATAATTGTATCACTGGACAAACACAGATTGTGATTTATGTAAACTAAATGAGCACAAGGCCCCCATCATGCATTCCATTCACATTGACCAGAATATCACTTGCTGTGTCTCCAGAAATGGGACATTTTTTTTTTCTAAGAACTATCCGAGAGAATGTATAAAATTGTATTTTTCCCCTGCCCAGTCTTATGTTACTTTGGCCTATTATATGTGCCCTGTTGGAAAATTCAATGTTGCATGAGAAAATCCTCTAGATTTTAGAATGCCACAGCAGCATGAATATATCGGATGCTCTATCAATGTTCCTTTCTCCCAGAAGTTTCTATCTAGAAATATCACACTAGACCAGTGGCCTAGATTCTGACTTGGAAAGTGCCTTTGTGTAAAAGGTAAAAGACATTTATTTATCTCATTTCAGCTGTGATGGGCTCTTTCTTTGAGAATATTATTCTGTCTATCCATTTGTGGCTCTCATATTTCTCAAATATCTTGATTGAAAACTCTAAGTATTATTTCAATTACAATGGCATGTTTCTCAGAAGTTAGGTTTTCTTATCACTCATTTTGTCATATTTGGAAATAGAATTTTGGCAATAAATTTGTCTTACTTACCTTTCTTATGCGGTGAAGAGACAGTATGACCAAGGCAACTTATAAAGAATTTAATTTGAGGTTCAGAGATCCAGAGAGTAATAGAGTCCATGACCATCAAGGCAGGGAGCGTGGCAGCAGGCAGCAGGCAGCAGGCAGCAGGCAGCAGGCAGCAGGCAGCAGGCAGCAGGCAGCAGGCATGGTATTGGGAACTTACATCTGATCCACAAACATGGGGCAGAAAGAGGGGGAGTAACTGGGAATTGTGTGGGTTTTGAAGCCCCCAATGCTTATCCCCTGTGACATTTGTTCTCCAACAAGGCTACACCTCCTAATCCTTTTCAAACAGTTCTGCCAACCTCAGACCAAATACATGAGCCTATAGGGCCAGTCCCATTCAAACCACCACCAAAATTTAAGACTGGAAGTTTTTAATCATCATATTCTTCAATACCTCATTAGGTCTTCCATCTTAAAAAAAATCCTCAAATTATGTAATTGTTTACTTAGTAACTACAAGCACTGTGCTAGGTTCATAGAACACAGCTCTAAAGCCTTTAACCAAGTAGGAGAATGATGGTGTTTTTAGTGAGCATATAATATTTTTAAATGTCTGTTATTGTGTGCATGTGTAATGTATGTCAGAGGCACATATGGTAATCATACCATGGTACACATGTCAGAGAACACTTGTGTAGAGGTGGTTCTCTCCTTTCATCTTGACATGGGTTCGGTGGATCAAACCCAGGCTTGCACATCAAGTGGCTTTGCTTGCTGAGCCACATCACTAGTCTGAAAGCATGACGCAAAAAGCCAAATGCCATGAATGATAACCACAATGTTAAAGACAGAGAAAAGCTATGATCTAAATTCCAAGGTTAGGTAAATACTCTCTGAAGTCATAATCCATGTGAAATCTAAAAATGAGGAGTAATTATTGTAGCACAAAGTCAACCAAGATCATTTCAGACCAAAAAAAAAAAAACTGTACAAAGTAATCAACTGTGAGAAATGGATTGTTTTTTCTTATCAAACTTTTGAGAACAGGGAAGCCTAGGCAGGAAGGGGTATGGTGACAAGTGAGGTTAAGCATGGATTCCGGACAAGGTTACAGAGCTGTATGGTGCTGAGGTTTGTATTTTATTCATTGAAGGATTTTTAACGTTCAGAAGTAGCAATTTGCTCTGTAAAGAACAGTTTAGGAAAGCATGAACACAAGGAGATGGATTAGGTAGCTATTAAATGGGCCCATGTGAAAAATGGCAATGGCTTGGATTAGATGGTGGTGGTAGAGATGGGTAGCTAACGGCATTTGAAATGTATTTTGAAGATAGAACCCAGACATTTGGTAATGGAACAAAGAAAGGAATGAAAAGTAAAGATAGGGAAAGTTTTAGCTTAAAGAGAGATAAACATTCCATCCATGCCCTTTCTTTCCTTTGACAGATGAATTCGTCTTAGCACTGGGTAAGATTTTATACTGTGGTGCATCCCTTTACCTACTGACAGACCTACCTATACTCTCAGTTTCTTGAGATTAGAATGAGACTGCTATAAATATTTACAGACATGAGTTTTCAAATTCTTTAGACAAAAGCCAAATATTCTAGGTTTGTCAAATGAAAAAACGTGTTGAGCTTAATCACAGAGGAAACAGGTACATTACTTAGTTATTGCAGCCAGTCTAAAATGTCTATATTCTATATGGTGGTGTGGCATCTGAGAAAGGCAAAACTAGAGGGGCAGGGAACATCGGAGGGCATCAAGGGTTGTAGTTAAGGAATAGGTAGGCCAAGGATAGGGGATTTAATGGCAATGAAGCACTTCTATCTGGCACTATAATGTTAGATATAAGCCCTATACATTGTTCACACATTCAGAATATGTAGCACTAAGTGAACTTTAGCGTATACAATAGGCTTTTGCCATGATGCTCTGTCCATGTTGGTTTACCTGTAATGAAGACTGGGTGGTGGTGGAAGTACTTACTGTGAGGGAAGGAACAGGGAGCTTACAGGAAACAACTACACATTCTTCTCAGTTTTGCTATGGAGGAAAGTAGCTGTAAATATGAAGTCTACTGAGAAAATGTGTGTGTGTGCATGTGTGTGTGTGTGTGTGTGTGTGAGAGAGAGAGAGAGAGAGAGAGAGAGAGAGAGAGAGAGAGAGAGAGAGAGAGAGAGAGAGAGAGAGAGAGAGAGAGAGAGAGAGAGAGAGAGAGAGAGAGAGAGAGAGAGAGAGAGAGAGAGAGAGAGAGAGAGAGAGAGATGTGGATCTGTCCACATGCTAATAAGAACTTTACAGAACACTTCACTTCACACTCCTTGTCTGACTAAACCCACAATAACCTGTGATAAACATCATTTTGCCTTTCACAAATAAAATCTGGATCAAATGTGTCAAGAGCACTGTCTGTTTAATTAATTCACAACTGAAAGCTCAGTCAGATTCTGTAGCACTGGCCCAGGCCCCCTTTCCCCTCCCTTCCTTCATTCCCACATGTTTTCTAAAACCATATTGCAAGAGCCTCACAAAGCAAGTCAAAGCCAACACCTGGAACCTGTAACAATAATAGTAGCATCTTGTGATCTTCATTTATACTTCATAATATTTCACACCCATTACATGTTTTGTCCTCTAATTGTCATAATAATCATTTGGAATGGACACTGATGTTTAACTACTTTATAGATAAGAAATCCAAGGTGCAGAATTCTTAAGGGATTTGTCTGATTCAATAGAACTACTAATTATTCTAAACAAGTATGCCATAATCGCCATGACACTGCCTATTATGAATTCCATGGGGAACATTTTAAGAGCAGAAGCACAGATAACAGGACTGTACGATTGCAAGGACATGGACACTGAATTCCAACTCAATGCATCAGCATTTCTGTCATGTCTTTGTCACTGATGAGCTCTGTTGTCTTCATTCTTTGCCTTAGACCCTACCTTGTTCCTCACATCCTCTTGGGCTCTTTCTTATTCCTAACTTTTGGGTGGCCTTTGACCACTTCTAGTTCATCATATTTCAAAATTTGGTTCATATAGCTTATAATATGTCCAAGCATTTCCCTCGCTGACCTCCTTCACTGACTTTCCTCTCCCTGCAGTAAATTATTCCCTCTACCTCAGAATCCCAGGAGTTCTTAGACAGTTCTCAGCTGCTTTCCAGAGTGCTGGCTTGATAGCTTGGCAATTAACTCATCTTGCTAGCTCACTCTCTGTGTTAAGGCGCTAAATTGCAGAGGGTGTTTATCATATGTCAGGCCCACAGTCTCCTGCTGTTGGTTTTGATTTGTTAAATACCTGCAAAAGATCTAGTGCCTAGAACACCTGGTCTGCAGAACAGGCTGCTTGCTGCATGGTAGACAGCATCCCCAAAGAACCCTATAGCCTGCCTGGAGCTGCCCCCATATTGCTACCTTTTCAAAGAGCAAGGAAAAAAATAGGTAGCATCAATACAGACCTTAGTCTGGACTGAAATGATAGGGAAATTATGTTACCACTGAAGGCCAGGGGGATATGTGTGGTCTGTGCTGCTACCTGAAGCCATGTTGATGTCTATGGTTCATGATATAGCCAGAAACCATGTGGAAGTCCATGGTCTGTGCTAGTGCTGACTATATAGGCCAAGGAAGCTCCTTTTGATGACTTAAGAGTCACAGTTGAGAGCAAGAGACATATAAGGCTTCTGTGGCAACCTCATTCCTTCTCTTCTGCCCCCAAAGAAAGAGTCTAGGAAGAAAGACATTGAACTCTTAAAAGTTGTGATATGGATGCTGAAGTGTGGCTCTTCACAGTTGATGGTTTCTGGTGGAGGTGGAGGTAGGGGTGGGGAAGGACCGGGGTTTTGGTTTTTTGGTTAGTTGTTGTTGTTGTTGTTGTTTTTAAGGGGCTTGTCACGGGGAGTTCGACCATGTTCCAGTGAGTATATGGGCAACACAAATTGGACTTGATCATTTTTATTTCTTTTTTTTTCTTGTTTGTTTGTTTGTTTGTTTGTTTTGGAGGCGGACACAAGCATAGGGGTGGACCAGGGAAGACTGGAAAGTGAATGTGATCAGAGTGCCTTATGTGAAATTTCCAAATAATCAATAAGAATGTGTTGAAATGTTAGGGAAAGCACTCTATACACATCCCTCTGTCCTGAATAACTCTCTAATGACAAACCAAGATACTATTGTGAAGAGTGTATTACTGTGGAAAGGGAGCTACAACAAAGGCATCACTCACACAAACATACCGAGTCTTTGCAGCACTGTAGATGGTAGTTTTGCCCCTGGCCATCCTCTGTGGCAGAGAACAGCAGATAGGTCTCAGGAAGGCCTGAGAATTTTCTCAGTTCCCGCCCCCACCTCCAACTTGCTAGGCATCCCTGTGCTTTCTTGAGTTATCAAGGAGAATAATTTCTGCTGTGTTTTGCTTTTCCGTTGTAGACGTTTACTAATTCATGCAATCATACTACAATTAATTGCATTTTGAAGGAGGAATATTAAATCAGAAAGTTCACATCTCCTTGTTAAGAGGCAGAAGCATGATAGGTGCTAATCAGGGCGCACTTGAGACAAAAATATCTTCTAGCCATGTCATATAGCCAACACTGGCTAGATAGATATTATCTAGTCTTTCACTTTAAAAGTTGAAAGTCGATGATAAATTGTTTCCACTGGGCATCCTATTTATTTAAAGATTTAAATATCAAAGACAGGGATCCTGTTGATACTTTCAATTTACTAGAGTCACACATACTTGAATGAGAACCTGGAGATTTGTTTATACATGAAAAGTATGGCACTTGAACAATTTACCTTTTTAAAGCATCACTGTCTTGGGCCAGAAATGATTATAGTGCTTCTTCTACATAGTGCACAAATTAAAGTGTAATGTGTACACCACAAAAAAAAAAAAAAAAAAAAGTACGATGCTTTGCAAATCCATGTGGGCTTTCTGGTCTCTGGGAATCTGAGACACTCAAGGCCTTTTGTATCTTTGTTTCTTGACTATAAATGAGAAATATAATTCTGCTTAAGTATTATGGCAAGAACTGCCTTTGGTCGTGGATATGAAATGGCTAGACTAGAACCTGTCACTTAGGACTATTAAATTTGTGTGAATAGCATACCGAGATCCTTTCCCAATCTCTACCCAAGATCAGTTAAGGTATTTTAGTAATGATGGCTACAATGTATTGTTTTGCCAACTAAAAGACAGATATTTCTTAACTTGACGTTATGAAATTAAACACATTTGAAACGTAACACAGCATTTAAAAGAAAACTGATAGAAACAGGTATCCTTGGGAAGTTCTGACTAAAAAAAAAAAATGCTGAGTTGGGATGGGAGGCAAATTGTGTCATCAGATAAAGAATATGATTAACCACAAATAAAATCCTGAGATGATGCCAGGTTCAACTTAACCAAGAAAAAAACATGGTATAATCATAAAATTATAACCATTCATAAAATGTTATATATATATATATATTTATATATCCTTATTTATAGTATGTATATACATACATAGTGGCTTGTGGGACTGTAGCCCAGGCTACAATACTCCTGCATCAGCCTCTGTAGTATGAAGATTGTGAACATTAGCTGCCACATCCAGCCTTACATTCAAATACCACATACACTTAAGTGTACACACACACACACACACACACACACACACACACACACACATATACACCCCTACACCTACACCTCAGATACAGGTTAAACTAAGGGCTTTGTCTTTTCTTCTCAAAAAATATGTTACATAATGAAAGAGTCATGGAGACTCATGATGCTTGGATAGAACCCCACATAGCCACCTCCACCCCAATTTTACACATAGATGCAGTGCAAATAAGGTTTGATGAACTGAGCATGAATAACCTGTATTTGTAACTCAGAAAATAAGGTTGTTTTAGGAAAAGTGACTTTTGGTAATAGGTTTAAGTGAAGCTGAATCTCTGGTAATGGTCATTAGACTATAACATAATATGGAACAATATTTTATTTCAAATCCTTCTGAATGATCCCTCACTCCTGGAGTCTCTCCATTTGCAAAACAAAGATACTAAAGGCCACCTTCCAATCTTCTGGTTTTACAAAGAGCACAAGCACCCAATACAGTTTGCTTAAACAGAGCTGCCACTACAGGTATCGACGTGCAATACACTTCAGACACAGAAATCACCTAGGATGTAATCAGAATAATGAGAGTAATACTCAATATCGATGATTTTTAAACTCCTCTGATAATTAAAGCATATACCAAGTTTGAAATCAAGTAGATTAGAGTTAGGCATCTCATATCTTACTGTTCAAAAAAAATCACCTTGCATATATGTCTGTGTATCATATGAGTATCTGGTGCCTGTGCAGGCCAGACAAGGCTACCATCCCCTTCAATTTTATTACATATGTTATGAGTAGCTGTGTGAATGCTGGGAATTGAACCCAGGTCCTCTGGAAGAACAGCCAGTCAATGCTCTTAACTACAGAGTCATATCTCCAGTCTCCATGAAATCATTTTTGAGCTTAAAATATGGACCTTCATCCAATATGTCAGGTACAGCATGGATTTAATAGTCTACCATTCTAGTGTATTCCCAGATGATGTTGATACTGCCCAGTTGTGACCAGCTAAGAGAAACCAATAGAAATCCTAAATATTATCTATAATAAACATGGCGCATTTCTCTCCTGCCTATTGCACTGCACAAGCAATGGTAGATTACAGCTGCCCATTTACCCAGACCAATAGGATGATAAACCCGAGCAAGAGAGTCTCAGAAGCATATGACTGGAGAAGAATAAGAATTTTAAATATTTTTATAAAAACACATTGATAGGAAAAAGCTAGCATAAAACCTTGTGAACAGAAATAAATAGTACCAACATATTTTGTTTAAAGGAAAACTTGATGCTAATAGATCATTCCTGTCCATCCTCCTCATCTTCCTGTAGATAAGGAGTGAGGGAGACTGGAAAGGTTAAGTGCACTGTAGAGAAGAAAACAGGAAAAGGCAAAAGAGTAAAACTCTTATCAATTCAGTTAATAAGGACTTAGGAAGGGAATTAAGTACTTGTGCAAATGGTTTTCAATTTGTTTGGCAAATTGAAATGAGTTATTAATATGTATACCTAAATGCTGCTATTTCTACAGCACATTTAGTAATCTTGTGCTATAAAAAAAAATGAAGGCTGGAAGGCAAGAGTACTCAGTGCTTTAGCAGCGGACCCAGATTTGTTACCCAGCACCCACATGGCAGTTAACAATCATCTGTAGTTACTAGAAAACACCAGTTACTGGGGGTGGGGGTGGGGCGAGAAATGGCCCAAGGCACCCAAGTGATATACAGTCATGCATGCCAAGAAATATAAAATAAGAATTTTCTTAAAAGATGAGCCAGTAAGTGTTAATGCACTTAGAAATGTTCTGGTTGTATTTACCAATGGATGTTTGCTTTGATGGAGACTGATAAAAGAAACTGGACTGACTTTGACAGTAAAGAATCTCCAGCATCTAGTGAGGCTAGTGAAATGTGTTTCCTAGAAGTTGCACACGCCACCCAATACTGCCCAGAGGCCAGTTCATTTGTTTTCAACACAGGTCCAATTACAATTTTCCACAATCATATATTCTGAAAACAATGTTTCAACATTGAGTACCTACTGTGTGGAAAGTCACAAGGGCGCCAGTTAAATAAAACCTACCCTTGACCTTAAGAGACTCATGAGTTTGCAAGAGACACACAGTGCCACTGATAGAAATTGGACTCTACTTTCTCCTGCTGGCTGGAACTTTGGTTTTGACCTTACATTTTAATTTTTTTCTTTCCCTTTCTACTTCGAAAAGTTTTACCAGCATCAGGAGGCCTTCTTTGAATCCTGCTGAGGTAATACCCTTTGAGGATAAGGGAAATAATAAGATTAGAGTAGGAAATTCTCCCATTGTCTTGGTCTGCCCAGCTTGTGACCCTTTTCACACACAGCAAGACCCACTGCTGATGAGATATTGGTAATGTATAACTTAGCCCTTTCCTGGAGATTGCTATATGGGCTATGAATCCACAATGAAAACAGATAACTTTTGTTCCAGGCAGTTAGGGAGGGGGATGGTATAATGTGGAGGGCATTTCATTTATAGTTAATTATTACTAAACGGGCCATGTTTTGAGGAGCTAGTTCTCAATGTTGCTCTTAATAATTCCTGTATAAGGAAATCAGCTTGGTTTGGGATGCTGGAGAGAGGGGGAGAGGGAGGGAAGGAGAGAGAGAGAGAGAGAGAGAGAGAGAGAGAGAGAGAGAGAGAGAGAGAGAGTCAGAGACAGACAGACAGACAGTGAGACAGGGAGACAGACAGACAGACAATTATGGGATTTAGAGATAGAAAACAGAATAAGCATCTATTCTAGCAGTCTTCACTGAGCTAGTTATGCCACACATAAATCATATGGCATATGGTCTTTGTCCACTCCAAGTATGAATATTCTGCTATGGAGGGCAGAAGACAATGGTAATTATTACCATTATGCATAGAAACAAGTGACACTTTTCTCACAGCCGAAGCATTCATCCTAAATACACTCATCAGGTGAGAGCAAATGTCCCGCACATGGCCAAGCGATGTGGATTCCGATATTACCTGTTCTCTAAGTCATTAGTGTTGTATTTCATAGTCAAAGACCAACCTCATCTTCAAATGACCATAAGATATCTTGTCAAGAGAGATTTGGTCCCTCTCAGCTCTCATGTCTCCATTAAAAAGAAATCTAAGCTTCTGCTCACTGGAAACAGAGATTATTCCATTATTCATATACACAGATGTGAACCAAAGATTGCAAGACCCTCTTAGAGTTGTGCAGCATTGCTGTCTGCCTTAGTCTCTTATCAGCTTGACCATGAGCTGCATATGTGTGCCTCTCTTTGTATCCATCTATTTAGTATTCACTTAGCATTCGAGATATGCACAGTAATGGCATTCACCAACTTACAGGAATGTTTTCACTATTTAATAAAATACTTTTTTTCTGATCTTATCTCTTTGTCCTCTTCTCCTGAGGTTCCTATTAGACGCCACGTAATACATTTTGATAGCGTCTTATGATTTTCTGGAGCTCTACTCATTTCAACTTTCTCCTCTGTTCTCTAGAGTGAATGATTTCTGATTTTCTCCTTCACTGGTCCTCACTTTGTTGTTGTGCTTTTTCTTTCAGTGTTTTAACCATGCCTTCATTTAGTCATTTGAATATGGTACCTACGCTTGAAGTGTGTGTCTACTAAATCAAGTATTTTAAATACTTTGGATCAGGCTCCATTGACTAGGTTGGCATATCTTTTCTCCTGAATATGGTACATAATCTCGTGACTCTTGGCAGGTCTCACAACTTTTGCTTGAAAGGGAGACCTTTATTTAAACTAGTGTATCAGGTGTTTACTCTGATTCTCCACTTCTTCTTCAAGGCTGGTTGCTACTGTCTTTCTTTGTATTGTTATGTAGTAATTTTCTTCAACTAACTGAAATCTGCGTCTCTTGGGATGTGTATGTAGCCTGGCATCTCCACTCATCCCCTTCTTCCCTCCCTCCCTCTCTCCTTTCCTTCTATCTTCTCATTGTCCCTGCCTCTTCTCTGGCCCCAATCTTTTCTCTTGATTCCTAGAAGTCACCCTTGAGTCTTCCCAACTTAGTTTCTAGCACATGTTTGAACAAATGCTGAGTGCAAACACCTTCAACCCCAGGGTCTTCTATCCTCCGTCAGTAGTTCAGTATAGAAAAGCAATTGCACCAGGTATTGTCTAATCTCTATCACAAATACTTCTGCCTCAGCCAAGAATACACCTGCTCGAGCCATACTGCAAGTGACAGCTTGATTAGCCATGTTTATCTGACATCCCTCATGTTTACTGGAGGTATTGCCAAGCTTGGCCACCTCTTCAGATCTGCTCGTTTTTCCTTCCACTGGGGCACCAAAGCTTCTGATCCTTGTCACTTGTTCTACTCTGGAAAAGGCTTCATAGCAGTGGAGCCTGCCAGACCCACGGTACATTGGGATTTTAAGCACATGTGTTCCTCGGATTGCTTTATGCCTTAGCCAATTTCTAGATTGTTGAAATGGGTAAGTTTGGGGGTTCCATTTTTGTTTCTCTTTGCCTTTAATTCTACCTAATTTCCCAGGTGTTTTGTGGTGGCAGGGTCTGCTGGTCAACTCCACAGCCATAGCCCTAGGTCTTGCCACATGTCCTTGAGTCTGAAGGTAGCACCACACCTGATGACAGCATTTCATTATGGATCTCCAGGAAGAGAAATAAATAAAACAAAACCAAATTTTGTCAGTTTCATCTTCTTCCCTTGCCAGAGGTCTCCATCTTTCTTAGAGACACTCGATAAATCCACTGTTGGTCGTGTTCTACCCTGTAGTGCCCTGTGATACAAGGAAAGAGGAAGTGATTACATGAACATTAAAAAAAGAAAAAAGAAATCCTGTATGGAAAAGTAGTTGAAATATAATTTAGGAATCAGCTAGCTAGGGCTCATGATCTTACAAAGCTATAGCCTTGGGCAAGGAACCTAAAGACTGTAAAGCTTAATAACTTCGTTTGAAAATTAGATTCTCAGGAGGACCCACCTCATAATCTGTGAATGCAGTGGCTCAAGGCATGGAGAGGATGCTGTTGAGTGTTGTAGGAGGGAAGCTGCCTAAGTACGAAGACATCATGATGAGAGGATAAAAATGAGCCTGGTGGACTCTGGAATGCTTACTCTCTTTGTCTACCTGGGAGAATCCAGAGACGACTTCTGTCTAGAACACGTCACCTCTTTGTCAAAATAATGAATTGCATCATTAAAAGATTTCTGAGAATCGCTGCAACTCGAATATAATATGTCTCTGAATTCTACCTTCTGGCCCAATTCAGAACACCATTTATTTGAAGTTTATCATACATTACCTTTTAATATCAGGCAAACTAAGTTCTTATGGACAGATGTTATTTTGTTACGTTTTCAGTCTTCTAAAAACTCACAATTGGGTCTACCTGTGATTAAGGACACAAAATGGCTTACCAGGATGTAGAAAACCAGAGTTCCAGCCCAAGGCTCTTCTTACCTCATGTTGTTGTCTCATTAAATATTGGATCAGGTACCCTATAGCTACAGGAATCCAATCATGGGTTCATCAATACAGGAAAAAATGCTTACCAGGCAATAATGCAGACATGTAAGGATCATGTTTGTAATAGTAATAAAATCCATAGTCTCATGTTCCTGTTTTAAAGTCACCTATAATGGGTAAATCGTAAAACATCTTCCAAGTCAAATATCTTATTTATAAAACTGGGATAAGGAAGAAACAATACTCTTGTTATGTAAACTGCAATGATTCTTTTCAAATGCTTAAAAAGGGTGGTGGTGATGATCATTGCTTTTCTTTCATAAAATGTTGAACAGTGATTCTTAACTATAAGTAATATTATGAGTTGAATTTTCTCCTCAAAAATTATATATTCAAATTTGATCCTTTAATGTGAATATGCTTTTATGGGCCTTTAGAGTTACAATGAAATTAAGATTATGTTGTATTAAACTAGAATTGTCCCTAATCCTATCATTGGTGGTCAGTAACAGGAGGCGCAAGTTTGTACATAGGTCCAGAGGGGGGCGCTACAGAGGCAAAGTTTTCAGCCAATCCAAAGATTACTCAGAACTGCTTACAATCGTCAGAAGCCATAAAGAAGCAAAACAACAACAACAACAACAATCATCCTTCCCAGAGTCTATAAAAGAACCTCAAAAGAAAGAATGAGCCTTGACAACTTGATTTCAGACTTCAGATCTCCAAACTGTACAAGAAAATATTTCTGACATTGTAAGTCTTCCAGATTATGGTAATGTCAATACAGCTGTAGAAAATTAATAAATACAACTAAATATTTTTAAAAATCACCTGGGGAACATTTTGAAAACATGCATGCTTTACTTTTATATGAGCAAAATTTTGTTCATAATATTTAAGAATTGGAAAGTCTGTTTTCTAACAGCTCTTCAGATAGCAGTGTTACAACAGCAGAGTGGAGAATCATTGATATGTAATGCCATCAGCACTTTGTATAAAATTGTGTATGTTACTGAGTTTATATAGTTCCGTACTAAGGTATGTACAACTATATAAAATTGGTAGTGTAGTGCTTCAATTTGGGAGAAGCATATTGTTCCTTTCTCTCACCCCACTGACCACAGTTTCATGCCATGGTAAAAAAACTATCTGCCATCAACTGAACTCAGTAGCAGAGTGTCTGATAGGTGCCTTTAATGGGCTATCCTGTTTTAGTCTGTGGACAATTCTTTTTCATAATATTTTGTAACTTTTTAAAATAATTGCATCATTTTCCCACTTCTCTTTTCTCTCTCAAGTCCCCCCATGCACTCACTCACTCCCTTACTTACTCTCAAATTCATCAGGTAGATTCTGTTTGTTTCCCTTTTAGAACATCATGATTCATAGACATAAAGTAATTTTTCAAGGTCACATAAGCATACTGATTGTACACAGCAGGAAGTTAAACAGAGTCTATTTCAAAAAGTAGTTCTCTGGAATGCCACTTACTTTTTTCTGATTTCATTTGTAACATTTAAGATAGAGAGAAACCAAGCCCCTATAAATATAAGGGCATGGAATGAAAACTGTATTTTGCACAAGTATGTGTTTTGGAGTAGCGTATACAGCATACCTGGAGACCACATGCAAAGAGATCCAAAAATACATGAAGAAAGGCAAAGAAAGATAACCATGGACATGTGTCTTTCTAGGGTCCAGAGCATCTTTCCAAAGATTTCTGCAGGGGGTTTTCTCTATGGACTAAATAGACACATGTTCCAGAAGATGTGGTTATGGTGGTAAGATGGGTACTGTGTCATATTTTCAATATAACCATGAGTTCTATGCTCAAGTGAGAGGCCTCATCATAAAAACCAATTTACATGCTACCTGAGAAAACGGCACCCAATATTGTCCTGTGGTCTAAACATGCACCTGCACATGTGTGCATATGTACCCATGCTCTCCTACATACATTAGTATGTGTGCATACACACACACACACACACACACACACACACACACACACACACACACGGGAGGGGGAGAGACAAAATGGGATCAAATCAAGAAGATAGCTTAAACCTGGAATTTTGATACCAGGGAAATTGGGGTCCTCTTTGGGGACCTCCTTCTTTAAGCTGTGCTGTTTAAAGTCAGTATGAAAGTCAAATACATGGCCATCCAACAGGCATGTGGTGGTGGGGAAGGAGGATTTAGAGAAAGAAAGAAGCCAAAAATGTTAGGAATAGCATGATTATACATAAAGACAGAAGAGGTAAAGAAAAATATATACTTTCTTGCATAAGTCAGAAAAGCAGTCTGGCGTATAAAACAATAAAACTGCATTCCATACAGACTACTAAGGAGAGGAAATTCTGAGGACAGTGCAGTAGCTCCTACAAGGGCCAATTGTCCCACCTCTATCTCTAGCAAGGCTTGCTGTGAGCCTTCCTTCCAAGAAGAAACTTCCTATGTGGCCGTTTCTTAGCCAGATCATTGACTCTCATGACTGGATTAACTCCTAAAGGAAGAAACAATGGCATAGCTCTATCTACATCAGTGGTTCTGAGCCTGTGGGTCACGACCCCTTTTGGAGTTATAAATCAGCTATCCTGCGTATTGGATATTTACATAATAATTCATAATAGTAGCAAAATTACAGTTCTGAACTAGTGACAAAATAATTGTATAGTTGTGGGTCACCATAACATGAGTAACTGTATTAAATCTGTATTTAAACTGTATTAAAACTGTATTAATCATTTAGGAAGGTTGAGAACCACTTTACTGTAACAGGAAAGAGAAAGGTAGATGGGTAGGCAGATAGATAGATAGATAGATAGATAGATAGATACATACATACATACATACATACATACATGCAGAGATACAGAGATACAGAGACAGATAGACAGATGATAGATAGAGAGAGACAGACAGACAGACAGATAAATACATAGATACATAGATAAATACATAGGTACATAGATTCATAGATATCCACTCTACCTTTCCTGGATCACTAGAGGACTAAAGCATTGTAACTGTAACAGGGAGAAGGAAGAGGCAGACCATGCTAGAGGTAACAATTTCTTTTGCTTCTCAAAGAACTCTTGGAAGACACTGAGTAATGGAGGTCACTCAAGAGATCAATATTGTGCTAATGAACATGGGAGGCATTCCAGGAGGCTGATACACTCCACAGGCAGAGAGCAAAGTCATTTGAGGACTGATAAATAAGGAGGGCAGGTCCTTAAGTGAAGCACAGCAGAACTCTTTGTGGGGCGCTTCATCATCCCTGCTTTGCTCCAACACCAACAGTTGTGGTTGCTGGAATAAATATTTGTATTAGATGACCCCTTATCCATGACTACTATCTATTAAAACAAATGTTCAAAACTGACTCAAATTCAGCCCAATATAAAATAGCTCCCATGGAATTTAAGCATTTTATTATGAGATTGTATTCATTGTCACCAATGCTTTAACTAAAGGAAATACAAACTAGACTATATAAATTGTCTTCTAATCAATTTTTCCATATTCATGGTAGAATAAAGGCGATTAGTTAGTCTATGGAAGAGAAAATGACACAGACAGCTATCAGGGAAAGAATATGGAAACCCAACAGGCTCATACAATTCAAGCAGGGCAACTTGCAGTTATTAGTCAAGTGGTTCTAGTAGATTACAGTCACCAACTGTTGTACATATATCACATTAACTGAAAATTAGATACCTTAACAAGTGTTTTATTATGCGTCATAATTTTGTGAGATTGGAATTAGGTCAGAATTTGGTGGGTCCAATCTCATGATACCTGTCTTTAAAGTTGTTCCATGGTATTTAACCAGCAAATAGTCTGGTTGGGTCAGCAGGCATTATGGGTTTACTCATGTGTTAGTTAGTTTTCATTGTGACAACAAAATGTTTGTGATTCCATAATATATGAAGAAAATAGGTTTATTTAGCTCACAATTTTAGAAGCTAAAAGTCCAAAATCAAACATTCTTAGTTGTTTGGTCCTTAAATAACTACATGGTGAATAACAATGATTTGGGGTAAGACAGAAGTCAGAGTGGTGAGAAGGCAGTCTAGTTCTTTTATAGCAACCTACTCTCAGAAGAACTAACTGGGGTCCTAGAAATATTGGTTAATGTTTTTCAAGAGTGATGCCTCTAATGATTAATCACCTTCCACTAGGCTTCATATCTCCATGATTTTTCAAGACAGTGTTTCTCTGGGTAGCCTTGGTTGTCCTGGACTTGTTTTGTAGACCAGGCTGGCCTCGAACTCACAGTGATATGCCTGCCTCTCTCTCCCTGAGTGCTGGGATTACAAGTATGTGCCATTCCACCTGGCTTAGCCTCCATCCCCTAATGGTCGCGGTACCTGATAATAATACCACATTATGACCAAGCTTCAAAAAATATGAGTACTTGACAGTGTGGAGCAATAGGAAGCTTACAAGAAATCCTAGCTGATATTGTCAGCCTGACCTGCTCTGCATGGCTTCTTTTGTATGTCCACCAATCTCAGACCCGTTCACGTTCTTTCCTGGAGGCTATGGGACTTCTTTAGAATACATTCCAATAGAAAACTAGATCCACCTATTGCATGAGGTCCAGGAATTGAAACTCTCCTGCCATATCTTTAAATAGGCAAGTCTCTATGACCAAGTCAGATTCAAAGGAGCAGAAGTCAATTCTACCTTTCAATAAAGAGCAGAAAGAAATTTACTGCTATCCTTAATCAATGGCATTGTCCTTAATGAGATTGTGTTGCACCTCTATAGCAAACAGCACACTTTAGGTAAACTAGCTTGAGATGCTTTGGGTAACTTATGCTTACCATATTAATGCATTGAGTTAAAGGTTAGTGCTTTGCTTTGAGTTAATGCTTCAAAGGGGAATGAAATGAATACCAGTGCACTGAGTAAGAAACTGGGCTTTGGAGAATGGGTTTCATGAGTTAGTCTCCACTTCAGGAAAGATCAAGGCTCAGACGTGGCCTTTACAACTTTCTGATTCTGTGACCCCAGCCTAGTTACTTTTCTTCTCTAGGCTTTGACTTCCTTATCTGCAAATGAGCAATAATACCATGCCTACTTCACCCAGTGGTGGTAAGGAGGAACATAAGATCATGTACACAAAACTGTAGACTGTGTGGCACATAAAAATCATCTAATGAATGTCACTATTGCTGTTTACGTTGTTATGAAGGTTGCGACTCGTAAAAGAAATAGTATATTCTTGAGACTAAAACCAGCAGCCGAAGCTCCTTAATGATAGAGAAATAGTATCATATATGTTATGTCAAATTAAAATGGGAGAATAGCATGGAGACATTGGGATGAGGACTATATTATATATTTGACGGTCAGAAAATGTCGTAAAGTCAAGACTAGGCTTGAAAAATAATTTAATGAATGCTCAGGGTTTACAAGGGTAGACACGAAGTGAGAGGATTTAAGGCAATTGGAAGAGAAGGTGTAAATAGAGGCAGGTATGGATGTTCTCGGGTAGCTAGAAACCCTTAAAGCACCAGTGGTTGGCGTGAACACTGTGGGAGGTGACATGAAAAGGTGGTAGAACTAGAATTGACATTTTCACTGAAAACATTATTAAAGTTTGAAATCAGTTTTATCAATAAGAATACTATCAGTCAAAAAAAAGTGAAAACTGAGGGGGGGGGATTAAAGAGACCGTTAATTTCTGTGCATAATATACTTGTAGGGTAAGCAAAAACAGAGGCCAGATGGTAACAGTGGGAAATGATACATGACACACATAAAGGAGATGACAAACCAGCACCATTGACAGGGCTAAGGAAGCGTGACCAAATCAATGTGAGGAAAGGTGGCGCACTAGTGGTATCACACGTAGATCCGTTATGAATGAAGTAAACAAAGATTGCTCCAGTGACAGAAATGTCAGTGTCTGTGAGGGCAAGAGGGAAGCTGGAATAAAGGAAACAGAGCCAAGCCTTGGGTGGGAGGGCCAGAGAACAAAGATGAAGGAAATTAATAAAGTACAAGACAGAATTATTGGTTCAACCTTCAAAGGAGAAAATGCATAGCAGAAGCATGAATCATTCTGCCTAGAAGCAGGGACATTTACACACTTGAGTTAAAGCTTTAAAAATAATGGGCCATGTGGGACATCATTTGTAATCCCAAATCCCACAGCCTGCATGATGTGATTTTCAAAAGCACTTAGCCACAAAGTAGGCTTTAAACTCACAGGTTGAGGTGTGAAATAAGGCATCCCGCCCCCCTCAGCATAGTCTTCATATTTGCTCCCACATACACTTTAAAAGGTTTTTGTTTGGTTTTGTTTCTGAATTTCTGTGTTATTAAGTGTCCTCTCAGCATTCTCTGTGAATGTGTGCAGCAGAAATAGACTACCAGTGAACCATTTAATCCTGGATAGGTGAGGGCTTTGAGACACAGTGAGGCACAGTGTGATTAAGTTCTTGCAGATACAAGACTAGCTGTCTGCTTCTGTGTCTCCTGATTTATTCTATAGCTGAGTCAAGCTGAGAACCATGTGCTTCACCCAGCATGACAAATATTTTACCATGGTAGACAGGCACAGTCGCTGTGTTTCCCAAGGGTTGGAAGCAATTACCTGGATTCTATGCCCACAGGCACAGTCTTAAGGATCCTCAACTTTGATGTCTACTTGCCACAAGAAGAAACCATTAATGCTCACTCGTGGCAGAGAGCATCCCTAACTCCCCCATCTTTCCATCTCCTATTCATTTTATATTCTACCACCAATTCTTCTTCCCTGAGGAGAGCAGTAACCATATTTCTCTTGCCTGGTGAGATTATCTTATAGACAAATGGCCCTGCTTCTCTCCACTTGCTTCCCAGCATCCTTGTTCCTTCCTAGTGGTCATATATTTTGGGGGAGAAATCTTCATCCACTGTATATTGCCTTGGTGGAAGAATTTCCAATGTCTTCTCTAAGTCACTGAATGCTGGTCCCCAGCTTGTTCATGGTATAGTGTTGTTCATATCCTGGTTGGGACTTTCCTTTTCTGTAAAATCTTTCAAGAAATACTCTCCTAGATATACCTGGAGGTAAGTTTCCACTGTGCTTCTACAGCCAGGCAAATTGACAATGACAATCAATCATCATGACGACTGTAGCATGATGTTCTTCTACCTGCTCTCTGGCCCAACTCAGGCCTCTCTAGAGACCCAACTTATCCCTTCAGAATAACTCACTCTGGTATCTTGAATCTTGACCTATAACCAGCATCAGAGTAGCAATGAAAAAGGTAGGTCCTTCCTGACAGGGTCCTCTGGTTTCTAGATAACCTTGATTTCCTGCTTTCCTTTTGGCCCTCCAGGACCTTGTTTTAAGGAGAGCCAAGGACGCATGCCTTCCTGGAACTCACCTTGCCCTATCCTAGTATGAAGGGCTCTAAGTACAATTGATCACTGCATCTACTTAGCACTTGTCAACACGAAAGCAAATTGTATCACCCCTGACCTGTGTACCTAAACTACATAAAGTGGACCACAGGGTGACTTGTTGTACGAAAGTGGAGTAGGGTTCAGAAGACATTTAGTGAGAGTCATTTTCTCCTTCTACAATATGGGTCATAGGGATCTAGCCTATGTCATCAGGATTGGTGACAAGTGCCACATTTAAACCACATTACTAACCTATATGTGTTTTAGGTAGACAGTGTAAAGAATCAAGAAAAAATCAGCCAAAATTCAAGTAATATTTGTGTAGCCTTTTTACTACTTCATTTTCAGCAGAATTTGTATTACATTTTCATGGTTTTATGTCTGTGTGCTTCATTGAGTACAATCATTTCCCCATCATTAAAAATTATTAAGAAATACTATGTTTAGTAATAGAATCTTGTACAGCGATTTTAAAGTAGATCTTACAAATCTCCAAGTTTACTCATAGATATAAAGATTCAGATCAGTGTATAGAAATATTTTTCTAGATTTCTTGTTACTGATGTAAAAATAGTGTCCTGGAGGAGATGTTTTACATTTCTGTACTATATTGTATTTTGATATTAGCAGATTATCCTTAGGAAAGATTTTACCACTTTCTCTTCTAGCCAGCAGCCCCTGTAACATCTGATTTTCCTACACCTCCAGTATTGGAACGCTTGTCCATCAGATGCCCTCAGACTATTGATAGCTACACTTTCTATCTCCAAAAGGGACACACACACACACACACACACACACACACCTTAGTTACTCTGCTGAGAGATGAGGATCCCTGGTCAATTTAAAAGAGATTAAAAAGATGTGAAATTGAGTATATGTCCCTGTTGTGTAATAGAGCATTTTCTGGGTATATTCCAAGGAGTGGAATAGCTGGGTCTTGAGGAAGCCCTATTCCCATTTTTCAGAAAAAGTAAACTTTAAACCTCTACCCAGATCTAGCCAATGGACAGGACATTCTCCACAGTTGAGTGGAGAGTGGGGACTGACTTTCACACGAACTCTGCTGCCCCATATTTGACCACGTCCCCTTGATGGGGAGGCCTGATGGCACTCAGAGGAAGGATAGCAGGCTACCAAGAAGAGACTTGATACCCTATGAGCATATACAGGGGGAGGAAGTCCCCCTCAATCACAGTCATAGGGGAGGGGAGTAGGGAGGAAGCGGGAGGGAGGGAGGAATGGGAGGATACAAGGGATGGGATAACAATTGAGATGTAATATGAATGAATTAATAAAATATTAAATATTTAAGATAGTATATGAAATAATAAAATATTAGATATTAATAAAATATTAAATATTAAACAAAAATAAAAACAAGACAGAAAAAAGATGTAAAGTTGAACTAATGCAAAAGGAGATCCTCTCTTGCATGCTTCTCTTTTGGTATTTTTTAATTGTCTTGACCTTTTTCAGTTAAGGAGTTCATTCTTCCTCTGAGAAGTCTAGTGATTTCTTTCTTTCCATTTTGAAAGCAAACAAGTAATAAGGTGATATTTAAGCAAATACTCAGGGCAATCTTAATCCAAGTTAACAATGTGCCACCAGAGGTTAGTCTAAGGTGTGTGGAAAGAGAAGCAACCTGGGAAAATCAAATAGCATATGTTTGGGGGCTAAAAATATAAGAAAGCTTTCATGAGAGCTGAATGAACATCATTGAATAAAGCAGAGCTTTTTCACTGACTCTCTCAAAAGCAACACTTTGAGAAAGCCATAGTTGTTGGTTTTTCTTCACAGAAATCTTGATAATAGAGGCATTCTATTAAAACAGACTAGACTCATTTATTTAGAGACATCATAATGCTGCACCTTCATCACCCAGGAGTCACATGCCACCAGACACCTGAGACTTCTGTGCAGATTGTTCAAAATCCGATCTGTGCATTGCAAGGACATCCCTGTTTATCTATCCTGCTCTTTTATCTCTAACACTTTTAGCTATGGTGGGGACGCGTATTTGTTTCTTTGCATAAACTAGACAGTCTGAGAGTTTGAAAGCAAGTTCTCAGCCTTTGTTTCAAAATATCTGAGATATTTTGAAAGCCCCCAAAGAGCTGTTTACCATGGATAGTGGAGGCATTCTGTATATATAGTATGCATTTATCATTCTCAGAAAGATAGACGCTTGGAAAGTGCCTTTGCAGTCTTTTTAAACCAGAAGCAATCTGGACTCCAGGGAAAAACTTAAGATACCACGCTGATGTCTGCAGTTGAAATTCCTCTCATTTAATTTATTTTTAAATTCATGCTAAAAAAAATCTCAGAAAGGCAAAACTATCATGAGAGAATTTTCTGAGCCATAACACAGACCAAGTGAAGAAAACCTGATCATACTATGTTCAAGTGAGTTTGTTACCAACCACAGAAGGCATCAACAACCCATAGTTATTTTATTTCTTTCTTAAAGGATAAACATGGGGAGCTGGAGAGACACCTCAGTAGGTAAGACGCCAGCTACCCAAGCATGAGGACCTGGGTTTGAATCAGAAAACACACATAAAAAGCAAGCATGGTGACGTATGCCTGTAAACTCAGAGATGGACACACATAAAAGATGAGCATGGTAATGTGTGCCTATAACCTCAGAGATAGATGCAAACAACAAGAGGGTCCTGAGGCTCACTAGACAGCTAGTATAGCTGAGTGGATGAGTTTCTGCTTTAGTGGGATGCTGTTTCAAAGAAAAAAAAAAGGAGGAGAGTGATTGTGGAAAGCCATGCGTACGTACACACATGTGCATGCAAGCACAGGTGCCAACACCCATACAAACAATTACATACACATTACATACATCACCAGAGAGGGTGAGATATTGATGATATCCAGCTTTAGAGAAGAAAGCAGAATAAGGTTGACAGATTTGCACATCTCAGAAAACCTCTGTGACGTCACAGAGAAACACAAAAAGAACTACCATCATCTCTATACATTCCAGTCCCAAATTCTCCAGCTGAGTGTATTGTGTGTGTTGTGAGTAAGGCTGGTAGAAGACAGCCAGTTATTCCCCTCCAGTGCACATCAGATTTGGAAGCTAATCTTTGAAACTGCATTTGCCTTTATTCTTCTTGACTTAAGTTAATGGAATGAAAATAGTTTCAGAATACATCATTTCTTTTCCAATTTCACATAGCTGCAAACCCTTTATTAGGAAGAGCTGACCTTCCACACTCTAGTGAATGTGTTTTGTTCTCTTAATTTCTCTTGCAAGCAGATAACTGGCTCAATGTCACTTGCCAAGCCTGGTCTAGGACAGTGAGCATTTAATTATCCCTGTGTTCAGCAAAACTATGTCAAGATGGGAGGCAAGATGCTTCACCAGTTAGCCAAAAATGTCAAAAAAATTTTTTATAATGTCATATCTGGGCATTAAATTCCCAGTATAGGAGGCAATACACAGCATTAAGATACCTTGAAGGATCACCAGCAAAAAAAATAGTGAAACATGAGGAGTGACAAAACAAGTGGGCCACGGATAAGTACTGGTGTTAAAGCAGTATTACCATGGCTAGGGCTGAGTACCATGGTAGACAAAGTGGTTTGCACACTGGATCACCTGCTTAGCTAACTCTCTCCATGTGGGCTTCTTCCTCCCCTTGAAGTTGATTCTCTGAGGCTTATGCCAAGAAAGCTGTTGGTTTTAAAGAAATAACTTAGATCACGCTGTTCTGCAACAAGGATGAGAAACCTCTCATCTAAATTCTCTACATCTCAGCATACTCATCTACAAGATGAAGGTCAATACACACTTCACGGGTAAGCAGGAAAGGATACAAAGGAAATGCAACATCTAGTCTGTTGCTCTATACCTGATACGCATTAGCTATTGCTATTCTCTTATTACTCATTCTTGCTGTGGTTTTAATATGGATAATGTCCTTCAAAGGTACATTTGGAAAAGCTTAGTCTGATGTATACTTCTGTGTGTGTGTGTGTGTGTGTGTGTGTGTGTGTGTGTGTGTGTCTGTCTGTCTGTCTGTCTGTCTGTCTGTCTGTCTTTTCCTACCAGTCTCTCTGACATCGCTCTACGTCTTTCTCAAATTGTCTTTTTCCAGCTGGCTTCCCTGATCTCAATTGTAACCTCTGCTTTCTCCTTTTAAAATTTCACTTTCAGGTAGATTTGTTCCACACTGTACAAGATAGTTTCTGGACACTTCAAGCTTCTGTACTTCCACTCAGTACCTCATCTTTCAGAAGTCAGAATGCACATCTAAAACTTATTCTCTTTGACCTTGTGTGTGCCTGGACTACACAGATCCACAGATTGATTGGACACTTTAGCTACATGCTGGTCCGTGAAGGGAGCCTTTCTGATCCAAGTGCACTGGAACCACTTGGGTACAGAATAGTACTTCCCTCCAGGAAAGCCTGAACCTCTGACCACAGTGAGAGAGAACGGGCGAGTGCTGTTGAATAGGCAAAAAGATGACTATCAGTACAGCCCTCATTTTATGGACATATAAAACCCTAGTCAGAGAGACTGGTGTGTGTGTGTGTGTGTGTGTGTGTGTGTGTGTGTGTGTGTGTGTGTGTGTGTGTGTGTATGCATATGGTGTCTTTAAAATTCTTACACCTTTAAAATTAAGTCAAGAAAAAACCATATATTACCTGAAATAATGCCATAAGTTGATAACTGAACACAAAGGGCACACACAGGCTGAGCTCACATGTTTTGCATATAAACATCATCTGCAGAAGACATTTACAACTAACAAACAAACAAAACAATCTGATTGCCTTTGCAGAAAGAGGAAGCCAGAAAAAGAAATATCTAGGCCCACCATGGCTTCTCAGCCTTAGTTTTTCTGTTTCCCAAGTGTCATGATATCACTTGCAGAACATTCTGCAGTTCATATAATTATTCCATATGTTTCTTGCAGAAATGATCACCATAACTTTTTATAGATTCTGGGATCTATAGGGGACTTGTGTTTAACCAACACATCCACTTAGAAGAAATGCCCAGCCAACCCTTGGGCTGCTATGGCAAATGTGACACTCCATTGGGTGGTGATGGCAGTACAGAGTAGCAATTTCATCACAGCTGTCTTCTACCATGGAATATAACAGAAGATCTAACCTCAATATATCCAACACCTTCTGCTCATCTCCCACACACAGATATAGAAACAGCAACAGCAACCTGCTCTTGGATACTAGAGGAACACTTAGACCATACCATATCTAAGACATCAGTTCGCTGAGCATTTTCAAAATCATAGAGCACTGAGTTTAAAAAGAATAGGAAACCTGGAATCATGATTCTCCTCTAGCCTCTTTAACTCTCAACCCATCTCTACTCAAGTGAAGCTTTCCCTAGTGATGCGTAGGTACCAGGTAACCTCTACTTCCTGTTTTGAATGCATCTGCCTGAGATGTTCCTCTGGTGCTCATGCCTCATAGCACCTCCTCTCACCCAGGCCAGGCTCCCACTGTGAGGATGGGGTCATGAAGCGCTTCAGAACGGACCCATTAGTTTTCTGCCACCTGGACATCTGCCCATCTCCATGCTGTCACTCATCTGAAACAGGTGCAACGTTTATTCAGACATTTGAACTGGGAGCAAGTTGGGAGGGGGAATTAGAAGGAGAAATGGATAAGCCTGCAGATTCAAAAGCCAAAGTCTCCATCCCTCTCCTAGAACACAGAGGATCTCAACCCTGTCTCCTCATGACTGCTGATCCATATTAGTCAACTGCTGCTCTCATTCCTAGAAACAGCTTTAATTATCCTCTCTCCTTCTATTGATTTACCCTCCATCGGCGTTCCTTTCTTTCTTCCCTTCCACACTCCTCTCATACTCTCTTTCCTTGTTTCACGGAGAGCCCCCCCCCTTGCTTTCTGCAAATGTTCCCTCCCTCTTTTATCAGTCTATAAGTGTCTAGAGGATTGAGGTGAAGTTTTGCCATTTTCCTATAGTCCACCCGTTCCTAGGTCTAAAGTATGATTTTGAAATAGTCATGCTTCAGCTGCACATCAGCCATGTAGGATTAGACAAGTCCCTTGGATTTTTTTTCAGTTCCTTTATCACGGTGAGATGCTTAACTATTATCGTTTTAAAGTATCCAATATAGCATGCATCCCAGTGGGAGTTCCTACCATGCATATGCCTAAACATGTGGGGGCTGTCAGCTCACCAGAGCTTATCGTGTTGTTTCACTATGTGTAATTGCTATAGCTTTGAAAAGGGAGAACGACAACAGCCAATGACGCACAGTGATGCTGCAAGGACTGGGGAGAAAAGCTGTGGCAAGAACAAAGAAATGTCTAATGCTAAGAATGTCACAGCAAAGCCGTTCCCTGCCCTTCACCAGAGGCTAAGTTCAGAGCACCTGCAAGATGTAAAATCCCTTGGATATTTCAGAAACTATTTTTTTTTTTTGCTCTCCTTTTCTTTACCTTAGCTAAATGTTCACTCCGTCGCCACTATTTTCCTCTGATGAGCATCTCTAGATTGCCACTTGTACTTGGTACTTGTTACAAGTGGAAGAGATATCTCCTTTTCTTGTTTTGATTTGGTTTTTTGAGACAGCATCTCACTCCGGTGCCCAACCTAGCCTGGAATTCACTATCCTCCCACTTCTGCTTCCAGGAGTTAGATTGCAGGCATGGACCACCACACCAAGTTGAAGGGAATTCATTTGACCCCACCCTTTACCTCATCACTGCAAGGAGAGCAGATATGCTCTGCTCAGGCAACATAGCTCCCCCTACTGGGAGCAGACAACTTGGGTCCTGTTATGACTGATAAACCAAAGGAAAATAACCAGTATGAAAGCTTTCCCAGCTCCCCATGCTGTGGATTCAACTGGAGTGTTGGGTAGAGTGTTCTTTTCTTAACAGGACACTGGTAGCATAAGAACTTAGGCCACAGTCACCTCCCCTGTCCCATGACTCTTTTCTTAATTTTTATTTTTTTTAATTTTTTTGGTTTTTCTTTTTTTTTTTAAGTAATTTCTTCAGATTACATCTTGTTATCCCCTCCCTTGTATCTTCCCATTTCCCCTCCCTCATTTTTTCATCCTACTCCCCTCCCCTAGGTCTGTGACAGAAGGGGACCTTGTCCCCCACTAAAAGATCACAACCTATCAGGTCTCTTCCTGGTAGCCTTCTTACTCTTCCTCTGAGTGTCTCCAGGTCTCCCCACCAAGGGGTAGTGGTCTAATAGGGGGCACCACAGTTCATGTCCGAGTCAGTCCCTGATCTCCACACAATTGCAGAGAATGTGCTGTTCATTGGCTAGGTCTGGATAGGGGTTCTAGGTTTACTGCATGCATTGTCCTTGGTTGGTACCGTAGTTTGAGCTGACCCGCCTGGGTCTAGATCCAGCAGCCTTAATGGCTTTCTAGGTTTCTAGGACCTTCTGGATCCTTCTATTTCCCCATTCTTTTTTACCTCTCTCACCTGGAGTCCCAATAGGAAGTCCCAGTATCCATCCCAATCTCCAGCTAGGTGAAGACATTCATGGGGATATCTCTGTTGGTCTAGTGTTCAATTGTAAGTGAGTTATGCCATGTGCCTCTTTCTGGGTCTGGGCTAACTTCACTCAGGATGATCACTTTCAGTTCTATCCATTTGCCTGCAAATTTCAGGATTTCCTTGTTTTTAATAGCTGAGTGGTATTCCATAGTGTAAATGTACCACAGTTTCTTTATCCATTCTTTGATTTTTAAATACATTAAAAGATCAATTTTCAATTTCATAGGGAAAAAAACAGAATAGCAAAAACTATACTGTACAATAAAAGATCCTCCGGAGGGATCTCCATACCTGATCTCAAACTATAATATAGAGCAACAGTAATTAAAACAGCATGGTACTGGGATAGCAACAGACTGGTTGAGCAGTGGAATCAAATCAAAGACCCAGAAATAATTCCACACACATATGGACACTTGATTTTTGACAAAGAAGCCAATTCTATTCACTGGAGAAAGGATAGCATCTTCAACAAATGGTGCTGGTCTAGCTGGATGTCCACATGTAGAAAGATGCAAGTGGATTCGTATTTATCACCATGCACAAAACTCAAGTCCAAATGGATTAAAGACCTCAACATAAAACTAGACACACTAAATCTTTTTGTTTTGGGGGGACAGGGGGTGGAGTGGTTTTAAGACAGGGTTTCTCTGTGTAACAGCTCTGGCTGTCCTGGAACTCACTCTGTAGTCTAGGCTACGCTTGAACTCATGGAGATAGGCCTGCCTCTGCTTCCCAAATGCTGGGATTAAAGGTATGTGCCATCACCACCCGGCAAAATTTTTTATTGAAAAATAAGTTATTCTCTCATACAATATATCCCAATCACTGTTTCTCCTTCCTATTTTCCTCTCAGCTCCTCCCTACCTCCACTCTCCTCAGAACTACCCCCTTTCTATTTCCTCCTCAGAAAAGAGCAGGACTCTTTTTTTAAAAAGATGTATTTATTATTTATACAGTATTCTGCCCGCACATACACCTGCAGGCCAGAAGAGGGCATCAGATCACACTATAGATGGCTGTGAGCCACCACGTGGTTGCTGGGAATTGAACTCAGGGAAGGGAGTAAGGGAAAAATGGGAGGGAGGGAGGAATGGGAGGATACAAGGGATGAGATAACAATTTAGATGTAATATGAATAAATTAATAAAATATATTTTAAAAAAAGAAAAGAGCAGGACTCCAAGAGATGACAGCCAAACAAGACAGAACAAGATATAGTAAGACAAGGCAAGAAAGCCCTCATATTGAGGCAGGACAATAGGAGGAAAAGAGTCTCAAGGGCAAGCCAAAGAGTCAGAGACATACTGGATCCCATATTAGGCATCACACAAAAACACAAAGCTAACAACCATATCATATACACAGAAGACCTGGTGCAGACCCATGTAGTCCCTGTGCTTGTAGCTTCCATCTCTGTGAGCCCATGTGAGCCCTGCTTAGGTGACTCAATGGGCCACGTTCTCCATGTGCCCTCCATCCCCTCTGACTCCTACAATCTTTCCTCCACCCCCCTCTTCCATAGGAATTTCCTGATCTCTGAGAAGAGAGACCAGATGAAGGCATCCAATTTAAACTCTGCATAATATCTGACTGGGATCTTGGCACCTGTTCCCATCTGCTGCTGGAGAAAAACCTCTCTGGTGATGACTGGTCAAGGCACCGAAATAGGAGTATAGCAAAATGTCATTAGAAATCACTTTGTTAATTTTTCTTGCCAGTCATGTTTGGTTCTACCCTAGGTTTCTGGGCTATCCAGTCTCCAGTTACCGGCTATTGAGGCATTGTTGCGCATGGGCTCCTAATTTCCACCTACCTTATAATTGTTTAAAACTTGTCCATATTCTAGCTTTAGAACATTTTCTTTCCATTTGCATAGCCTCACCTGTTATTAATAATCTTGTCCATATAAAACACTTTATTTACAAATTACAATTATCTATATTCTTTTTTAAATTTGGCTGATTTTTATTTATTTTATTTTTTAAACTTATTTACTTACTCACTTTACATCCCGATGGTAGCCCCATCCCTCCTCTACTCCTAGTCGTACCCTCCCTCCTTCTTCTCCCTCTCCCTCCCCTACTCATCAGAAAAGGGGAGCCCCCAACAACAACAACCCACCCCAGCTCATCAGGTCACATCAGGACTGAGAAAGTCCTCTTCCCCTGTGACTTAGTGACGCAGACCCAACAGGGGAAGAGCTCAAAAGCAGGTAACAGAGTCTATGTCAGAGATAGTCCCTACTCCCCTTACTAGAGGATCCATATTAATCTGCATTGGTTGGACACTCCCTTAATCTCTGCTTTATTTTGTCTTATGGGCAGGGCAAATTTTGGTATCAAGTTTTTGTGGGTGTGATGGTGCTCACTCCCTCCACTAGGAGTCTCATCTAGTTAGAGGATGTCCTCTTCAGTCTACATGTCCCCAGCTACTAGGAGTTTCAACTAGAGTCACCACCATGTCCTCCCAGAAGCCTACCCTGCCTTAGGTCTCCAGCTTGCACAAAGATGTCTCCACCCATGCTTTCTCTTCTCTCTGAAGGCCCTTTGCCCTCCCACCCCCATTCTCCCCAGGTCTGATCTCCACTCTCATTTCTCTCTGAATTCCCTCTCCTACATTGTTACTTCTCTTCGACTACTTCGGCTGTCTATTTTAATTCCCCTCCTGAGTGAGTTTTAAGCATTCTCTCTTGGGTCTTTCTTGTTACTTATTGTCTTTGGGTGTGTGCATTGTTGGATGTTTATCTTGCACTATATGGCTAAAATCTGCTTGTAAGTTAGTACATACTATGTGTGTCTTTTTGTGTCTGAGTTACCTCCCTCAGGACGATTGTTTCTAGTTCCATCCATTTGCCTGCAAATTTCATGATTTCCTTGTTTTTAACAGCTGAGTAGTATTCCACTGTGTAAATGAACCACAGTTTAAAGAATGGATAAAGATCCATTCTTTAGCTCAGGAGCATGTAGGTTGTTTCCAGATTCTGGATTTTATGAATAATGCTGCTATGAACAACTGAGCAAATGTCTTTGTTGTACGGTAGAGCATCCTTTGGTTATATGCCAGGAATGGTATAGCTAGGTCTTGCAGTAGAGCTATTCTCAGCTTTAAAAGGGTCCACATTTATCTTTATTTAATCATTCTTTTGTGTCTGTTTGACACAGATAAACTGAAGAGGAGGGTAAATATGAAGAACTAAGAAAGAAATCATATTCTAAGACAGTGGTTCTCAACCTTCCTAATGCTGCAACCCTTTAATAAATTTTCTCATGTTGTGATGATTCCTAACCATAAAAATACTTCATTGCTACCTCATAAATGTAATTTTGCTACTTTGTGAATTTTTATGTAAATATTTGATAGGCAGGATATCTGATATGCAATCCCCAGAGGGTTCTCAATTCACAGGTTGAGAACCACTATTCTAAGAAATTGCCTTAAAAATTGAAAAGGGAAACATATACTAAGTGTTGGATCTATCCATTTAAATCCTCATATTCAAGCAAGAGAGGTGACAAACAAGTGGAGAATGTGCTCCACTCTGGCACAAACAAAATTTGGGTCTTATGACTAGACCCTTTCTTTAGAATGAACAGCATTTACAGGTTTGTTTGTTTGTTTGTTGTTGTTGTTGTTGTTGTTGTTCTGTTCTTGTTCTTGTTCTTGTTCTTGTTGTGTTTTCTTTTGGGGGTTAGTTTTTTGTTTTGCCCTCAATATTATTCAATATATTTCAATTGAAGATCACTTGTTTATTTATGAACACCCCAAAAACAGGTATGGAAAAGAGCATTTTATTCATCTGAAGCTCTCTGTCATCCTGAAAACCTTTAGATATTTATTTCTATATTTATTAAATATTTATATGTTATATTAATAGATATTTATATGTTCATTTATAGATAAATATGTAGATAGTTACATTTTTCATTTACTTCTATACTTACTAAAACTTGAGTAATTTTACATTAATGACTAATTTGTGATACTTTCATTGAATAATTCAAAAACTCGTAGAAAGTCATGGGGTAGGTTTTTTTATTATTGCTACTCAGGCTAGTAGACAAATAAATAAATGCAAGGTCAGAAAATACCCTTTTCCCTGTCTCTGAGGATGATTCAACTCTTCTTGGTCTCAGATTCTTGAAGAAGCAGGCAGATTTAGGCAGCATCTCCCAACATCGTAATGAGCCTTTGATGACATCCAAAAAGGGCATTACTAAGCTGAATGACAGGGTTCAGGAGCACCCTTGCCTGTCAATGAGTCACAGACCACAGTGCAAAAACAGAAAGGCACACTAAAGGTTTCTTCCATTTCCACTGCTGGGCAGAAAGAGTAAAGTTGCATCCAGTAAGTGATTGCACCTGCAACACAAAAGCATTCTTCCGCAAGAAGGTAAGACAGCATCAAACTTCTAATTAGGAAATGAAGCAAATTAGAAGCCCAATTTGACTCTTGCTTTCTCATCTAACAAGTGGCAGGTGGGCAAAGAGACTCTAGAGAATTATTTTCCCTTGTCCTTAATCTCAGCAGGGGAAAAAAAGAAACATATTGAATAGACTGAAACAATATAAATCTGGAAGCAACTTTTGAGATCATTGTCATAATGTGCCCACAAACTGGTTAACGAAAGCAAGTCTCAGATGGTGTGGTAGACATGTTAGGTACTACACAGTTGTTAGTGAGAGAGCTGAGTTTTGAGTTCAGAATTTTGTCTACTCATCCACTGTTCTTTGAAGCCCACTGCCCTTTACATCTTTGAAAAATAGTATGTGTTGGCCTATATTATTAACAGAATCCTAAATACATCCTGTGGTGGTGCATGTTTGCAATCCCAGTGCTTGGGGGGTAGAGAGGCAGGAGGAACAGGATCATCTTAGGCTACATGAGACCCTCTCAAAAGCTCTATCAGTAAATAGTATGCCCATTTTATATCACACATATCCTAACTGTGATAGAAATCTTAAAAGTTGTTCATCACCCAGACATATATATTCTCCTAATAATACAGTTTGAGTCAAGGTTACAAAATCGGCAATGGAGATTAAAGGGTGCAATGTTTGGCTAATGCTACAGAGACCAGGAAATTTGATACTGATTTTACGTTGTAGTGATCAGATCAGGGAGACTGAATATCAACAGAGGACTGGGTTATCAATCAGTTCCTAAAGGAAAGATAATAAATCCTTGGGTGCACCCATCTGTGCCCTCAAGATCCTGCATTAGAAGAGATAACACCAACTCTAAGCATCTGTCACTGGCTGCATTTGCTCCAGCTTGGCACCAGATTGCTCTTTCTTCACTTGAGCAACAGATGAAGTGGTGAGTTGGCTTGTATTCAAGAGTAATGGCGTATGAAAATATGAATCTTTAAACACTAAAAGCTTATCAGAGTGGATGCTTTTCCACAAGAAATGGAAACAAACTTAATCCCAATGGAGGAAGAGGAGTTCTATGGCTCACACGGTTACTTTCCTGTTGGCGTGAGACAGTACTCTGACCAGAAGCAAGTAAAGAAAGGAAACGTTTATTTCTGCTTATAAACCCAGATGGATAGAGTCTATCATGGTGGGGATGCATGGCACGGTAGCAGGTACGGGAGCTGGCTGATGACATTTTATCTGCATGTGGAAAGGAGAAGGGGGAGGCAGGAGAGCAGGGGAGGGAGAGTTTAGACTCACTCACTGATCAGGCTGCCTCTGCCTTGTGTTTGAGTCGAGTAACTGAGATGTCATTGAGCGTTAAAACGCTTTCTGTTTCCCTTTCCTCTCCAGAATTTGCTGAACCCTGGCCTTGACTTGACCAGTGTAAATGTATACGGAGACTTGACTGAGCTTATCTGCTAACTTAGCCAAGTCAGCCACTGGAGGATCTTGTATGCTGACTTAGGCAGACATTTCACCTAGGGTGTATACGTTTCCATGCTAACCCTGTTGCTCATTGAAGGATTTTGTGGTAATTTTTAATAATTTTTTAATAATGTGACAAAATTGAAAGTCATAATAAATAGTAGTAGGTCCTACTCCTGGTCCTACTATTAACTAGTTGATAACTCCTACAAGGTCTGTCCAAACACGCACTCCCAACTTGGACAGGGCAATCAATTGGACTGCGGATTCTAAAGTTCAGAATGTACACAGCTAGTTTTAGTACACACTGAGGCTTCAGTTTAAAAGAGCACAGTAGGCTGAGGGGTTATCTCAGTGGTTGAATGTGTGATTGGCAGGCAGAAGGCCCTGGATTCAATTCTCAGCTCTACACATAGAAAAGTACAAAGGAGAACATAAGACTACTCATTACTAAAACAGTATATTAATTTTAGATAAGCAAAAGTGCTTTTATAGGTCCTAGTAGCAAGGCACAATCTAGTCATTCTGAATCATTGAAGTGTCCTGAAGCTTTCTATGCTCCCATACTTTTCATTTAAAAAGAAAGGAAAGAAAGAGGGAGAGAAAGAAAGGATGAAAGGAAAGATAGATGGAGAACTAAAATTTCCAGCATCCTACTCTAGGCCATGTATACTCTTTCTCCCACCATATACCGTTCAGTCCCCATGCCAATAGAGAAGTATGTTGTGAAACTAAACAGACAGACATAGTTCAGCTCATGGCTCCATCACTTTCCAGCTGGGTCACACAGAAAGCTTAACCTCATTTATGCGATGTTGGTTCTACACCTACCTGTACATGATAATATTGTCATCACAGAATGGTGGGGAGAATTAACAGGGCCAATCCTTACCAGAACTGTGTTTAACCTGTACGTAGACCCAAGATAAGCACATGTGAGAGCTTTGCATGTAATGCGTTTTAATTTTTTTTATTTTATTTCTTTTTTTTAGTTTTATAAATTTTATAGTATTATAATTTATTCAGATTACATGTTGATTGTTATCACCTCACTTGTATCTTCCCATTCCCGTGTCCTCCCCTCTTCTGCCCTATTACCTCCCTTAGACCTCTGACAGAAGAGGACCTCCTCCCCCACCATATGACCACAGCCTAACAGGTCTCATCAGGATAGCCTGCTTCCCCTTTCTCTGTGTGCCCACCAGGCCTCCCCACCAAGGGGAAGTGATCAAATAGGGGACACCAGAGCTCATGTCAGAAGCTGTCCTAGCTCTTCCCACAACTGTGGAGAAAGAGCTGTCCATTGGCTAGATCAGAACAGAGGGCCTAGGTTTATTGCAGTGTTGTCTTTGGTTGGTGCAACAGTTTGTGCAGGCCCACCCCTGGGTCGAGATCCACTGGCCTTGATGGTCTTCTTGTGGGGCTCCTGAACCTCTGGGTCCCTTTATCCCCTATTCTTTCATACCATGTTCACCAAGAGTCCGGCAGTGAGTCCCAGCAACCGTCCAGATCCCCCACTGGGTGAAGCCTACAGACTGGGAAAAGATCTTCACCAACCCTACATCTGACAAAGGGTTAATATCCAAAATATATAAAGAACTCAATAAACCAAATAACCCAAATAAGAAAATGAGGTACAGAGCTAAACAGAGAATTTCCAACAGAAGAATAGTGAATGGCTGAGAAACACATAGAGAAATACTTGATGTCCTTAATCATCAGGGAAATGCAAATTAAAATGACTCTGAGGTCCCATCTTTTGATCTTTGGTTAAGATCAAAAATTCAAGTGACAGCACATGTTGGCGAAGATGTGGAGAAAGGGGAACACTTCTTTCTCCATGACTAGTGGGAGTGCAAACTTGTACAGTCACTTTGGAAATCAGTCTGGTGCTTTCTCAGAAAACTGAGACTAGTGCTATCTCAAGACCCAGCCAACCACTCCTGGGCATATACTCAAAAAATGCTCCACCATAAACAAGGACATTTGCTCAACTATGTTCATAGCAGCCTTATTCGTAAAATCTAGAATCTGGAAACAACCAAGATGTCTGTCAACTGAAGACTACATAAAGAAACTGTGGTACATTTACACAATAGAATTCTACTCAGCTATTAAGAACAAGGAAGTCTTGAAATCTGCAAACAAATGGATAGAGCTAGAAGTCATTATCCTGAGCAAGGTAACCCAGACCCAGAAAGACACACATGGTATATACTCACTTATAACTAATGTGTTTTTAAATGATAACTGCGGAGCCTGGAGAGGTGTCTCAGGGCTAAAGAGTGCTCCAGAAAATGACCTCAGTTTGTTTCATGGCACCTACACAGAGAGGCGGAAAACTGTCCATAATTTCAGCTCTTCGGGGGGAATCAAATCTTCAGGCCTCCACAGATACCTGGACTAATATGCATACAGTCTCTCTGCCTCTGTCTGTCTCTGTCTCTCTCTATATCTCTCTCTCTCTGTCTCTCTCTGTCTCTCTCTGTCTCTCTCTCTCTCTCTCTCTCTCCCTCTCTCTCTCCCTCCCTCCCTCCCTCCCTCTCTCTCTCTCTCTCTCTCTCTCTCTCTCTCTCTCTCTCTCTCTCTCTCTGTCACACATGTGCACGCACGCACACACACACACACACACAATTTAATCAAACAATAACTACCTAATTATGAACATAACACAAAAAGTTACACTACACAATACCTGCTATATGCTAAGGATTGTGTTATTGATTTTAGCCACACTCCAGTCACAAAATGATCTCCAAAGTAGTATGTGTCAGCTTAAGTAAGGCAAGCTCTTTGTTGCTCATCTATGGGTGAATGCATATGACAGCTTTCCTGCACATGCTGATCCTACTTGGCTTCCTCTCGCCTCAGGCTTATGTTGCTCATATGCAGATGACAAAGAGGAGATGCAGAAATTACCCCTGTCCCTGAAAGCCTTGGCCCAAAAGTCACCCATGAATCACCTCTGTCTTCAACTGAATCTAGAGAAGCAGTTACAAGGAGGTCACTTCCCATAAATGTCTCTGTGTCAAGGGACACGGTCAAATGCTAATGGACAAATAACTGTCACAGCTATGACTTTGAACACATTGGGCCACTTACCCCTATAAAATACAGGTGTTAGACCTGACTTATCATTAAGAAAATTTCAAGTCAGGTTTTGGGCAGCCACCAGGGTCCATTTACACAATGCTAATTCCATTACTATACATTCTCCTCTCTCTCTTTTGGGCAGAGCTCAGACCCCTGGGGGGGGGGGAACGTATTCTGTACACAGAGATTACAACAACTAAAGATTTACATGCAAATTGTGCTCTCATAGCTACTTTTAAACAGCCAGAACCTTAGGTCCCCATTCCATCACAGACATAAGTGCCTCAGCCTTCACTGTCTGTGATGTAGTGTGGGTTCCTAGTGAAGCCACTGCCATCCCCTCCCTCTCTAGTTTATCACTGTCCTGTCACACCCCCTTGACATCCTCTAGTAAAATTATATAGGCCTTTTTTTGCCTAGACCTCTGCTATAAAAAGATAGCTTGAAATTATTTTATTTGTTGACAGAGAGTATCAGTACTTCGCTGTAAAAACTCCTAAGCCATGAAGCAAAACAAATTACATATTCCTTTTTGAAACTGGCAAGAAGAGACTAATAACAGCCTTTGGCAATGCTCAGGTTTTGTACTTTATACTCCACTCCTCATCTCATGATCATGATCCATTCCTGACTCACAAACTCATCTAAATACATTGTCCTGAAGCCAGGCTCCTATGGGTTCACAGTGAATTTTTCTGTACTGCAAAAATGGCCCTGTGTCTTTTCTCCCAGCCACCCCAACCCCTGCGTTTATTCACAGTTCACACTCCTCTCCTTCCATCCCCAACAATTGTTTTGTTTCTGTCAGTTCCATTCATCTGATCAATTTATCAGCTCTTTGTCAAGCGGGGCCTGGTGAGTTTTGACTCCGTGCTCTCAAGATTAGGTTTTGGTAGAGGAGCTGAAAAGCGGAGGACAAAGGATCTGGAGAGAAGATGGGCATTGACAGGAAGTCAGGAGAGCAGCACGAGCTGAGACAGAGCATCAGCTCCAGCCTTGCAAACTGATGCGCAGTCCCTTGGATTGTGGGGATTTAACGTGATGCAACATTAAAGTCCTATCTCTGATCTAACAGCCAGGTTCTTCAATGCCATCACAGTGACCAATAGCGTGGAAGATGTTCACAGGATTCTCTATGTAGTATTTGCATTGAACATCGTTTCTTAGTGTCACCTCACTGTGTGCATTTTGTAGCATCAATGAAAATATGTACCCAGCACGTCAATGCTCTAACCTGGAAGTCAGTCTATGTTTTAAAATTTTTCCCATTGCCCTCTGAAATATTTCTTGAAATTTCATTTTTGTACTTCTTTTTTCTACGTTGCTTTAAATTTCTTTCCATGGTGGGAAGAACTGCAGAACTCTAGACACCAGGCAAAGCTGCAGCACTTTGTCTACTGAGCAGCATTCCCTTGCTTTCTCAAACCCAGGCCGTTGCCATCCACTGTCTGATTCTGTTATTTTTTGACTACTTTAGACACATCATATAGAATCCTGTATTATTTTTCCTTCATATAACTGGAATGTTTTTCTCGGATTAAACTTTGCAAGGTTCATTCGTTGTGTTACAAATAACAGTATCTATTTCTTAAAACAGAATGACAGTCTGTATAGACAATCACTCATTCTCTCTCTCTCTCTCTCTCTCTCTCTCTCTCTCTCTCTCTCTCTCTCTCTCTTTCTCCTGCTCTCTCTCTCTCTCTCACACACACACACACACACACACACACACACACACACACACACACACACACACACACACACGGTCTAACCCATTTATCTGTTAGAGCAATCTTTCTATCCCTTTCTAGGATAGCCAACCCCCTTTCTGTCCTCCCTGGCTATCAAGTACACATATGGTGCATGTATGCACATATGAACAAAGACTCTTACCCATACAACAAAAACAAATAAAACATACATATTTCTTATGTATTTTGGTTGCTAATCCTTTAGCAGATATATGGTTTGCATTCATTCCTCCTTCTCATTAGACCTCCTTTTCACTCTGCTGTCTTGTTAGCTATAAAGAGGCTTTCAATCTGAACAAACCCCACTTACCTAATATTGTTCTGTTGCTTGTACTTGTCATGTCACATTCCTGAAGTCATTGTCATGTTCAATGTCATGAAGGCTTTTCTCTTTGTTTTCCTCTACAAGTCTTAGAGTTTCAGGCCTCATATTTAAATACTAAATCAATTTTTCTCAGTGAAACATAGAAAGCCTTTTTTCCTTTAAAATCAGAAGCAAGATCAAGATGACCATTTTTGTTACTTTGATCAAATATAGTCCTGAGAAAGCAATTAAGCAAAGAAAAGAAAATTCATATAAAGAATAGAGGAAATAATAAAACTATATATATTTAAGGATGACACAAATATTATAATGAGCACACACACACACACACACACACACACACACACACACACACACACACACACACACATACACACACAGAGCTTTCAGGTTCCAAAGTCAACACATACCAAGCAGTTATATCAAAATTATGGGTCAAAAACTTTTATACACCATCAAAAATCTAAAGTGTAAATTAAGAAAAATTCATTTAAAGTTGCATCAAAACAGGACATTCTTCACAGTTGAGTGGAGAGTGGGGTATGACTTTCACACGTACTCTGGTGCCTCATATTTGACCACGTCCCCTGGATGGGGAAACCTAGTAGCACTCAAAGGAAGGATAGCAGACTACCAAGAAGAGACTTGATACCCTATGAGCATATAAAGGGGGAGGAAGTCCCCCTCAGTCACAGTCATAGGGGAGGGGAGTAAGGGGAAAATGGGAGGGAGGGAGGAAGGGGAGGATACAAGGGATGGGATAACCATGGAGATGTAATATGAATAAATTAATAAAAATTTTTCAAAAAAACCTAGTAATGAATTTAATCAAAAACAAGAAAGCTTTGCACATTGATGCTTTTTAATAATTGTTTTTAAAAATTCTAAAAGACATAATGGAAGATGACATCACACATTCACAAACTGAAAGACTCAGAATGCTCCAATGTCTATATTGTCCACAGAAGACTCAAGGCAGTTCCTATCAATATCCCAATAACAACTTTTACAGAAGTATATAATATAATCATACACCCTATGTGAAACAAAAAAGGAACACTGAAGGGTCAAAGCAAATTTAAGGGAAAAAAAGAGCAAAGTTACCTCTATCACAACTAATTCAAAGTATGGACATGTAGGCATGGTGGCACGTAATGATAATTCTAGCATGCTGTCTGTTACTGACATTAAAGTAATTTATAGGTCAAAGGTACAGAGCAGACAGCAGAAAGAGATGCTTACTATTGATAAAGGTTTCAAGAACAGATCTTTTTTTTTTTACTTTGAACTTTTTTTATTAATTTATTCTTGTTACATCTCAATGGTTATCCCATCCCTTGTATCCTCCCATTCTTCCCTCTCTCTCATTTTCCCCTTATTCCCCTCCCTTATGACAGTTCCTGAGGGGAATTACCTCCCCCTGTATATGCTCATAGGGTATCAAGTCTCTTCTTGGTAACCTGCTGTCCTTCCTCTGAGTGCCACCAGGTCTCCCCCTCCAGGGGACATGGTCAAATGTAGGGCACCAGAGTACATGAGAAAGTCATATCCCATTCTCCACTCAACTGTGGAGAATGTCAAGAACAGATCTTGCACAGAGAATAATCCCTCCAACAAAAGGCATAAGGGAAACTACATATCACATTGACTGAAATATGTTAAATCTGAACTTATCTGTCCCTTCAGCTTTCCTCTATGCTTACAGCTTGTTTCCACCTTCAGCTTCCTTCCCCAAGGACATCCTCCTTCCAAGGAAACACTAAGGAAACTGTGCTTCTCCCATCACACAATATGGCTAGAAGTTGGTCTCTGAGACCATTAGCTTGACAATAATAGAAGGCTTGAGAAAATTCTGATTAAAACTACCTGCTGCTGTTATTTTTTCCACTTCAGGCTATTCCTGATACATACATAGGGATTAAAGGCTTTGAATGTGTCTCTGTAAAAAACAAACAAACCAACAAAGACCAAATATCTAAAAATCGCTTTCCTGTGGCTTTACATTTCTCCTATTTAGTCTCTACTTCAGAGTCCCAGCTAATGCCTCCTGAATCGTGAAACTTGCAGCCAGGCTTGCTAGAATTAAACTTCCTCCGTGTTAAATATTGAGTAGAAAGTTTTCCTCACTACTTAAAGCTTACATGGGCTTTCTGCAAGTATTTTGTCTCTTTTGTCATCTCTGTTACACGTGTGTAAGCTGGATTATTGGCCACGAGTTTGCATCCACTCCTTGCTCCCTGTAGTCATCATTTCTGCCACGGTGCTTTCAGTTCTTCCCAAAAATCAAGAATAAGGCATAAAGCATGTGACTTGCTTAGGCCGATATTTATTAATAGATTTTTAACATGAGCAGCAGTTCTAACATCTTCCTGAATATCTGCCATAATTATAGGAAGAACATATCTTATTAATCTGAATCCCAGAAGAAGTGACAAAATTGTCATCCTCATTGTAATCATAGCAAAAGAAACAAAAATAATTCCAATCAGAACAAAATCTGCACAATTGCATTAAGAATAGATGCTAATTTCATGTTTATCATGTGCTAGACACTTAATAGGTTTTACTTGTTTTTTTTTTCTTATATATAATAAGACTCCTATGAAGTATGTTCTATTAGGCCACTAAGTAAAATGACACAAGCAAGCAACATAAATTTTAGATTACTCTCTCACGGTCATGTAGTAATGAGGAGAGCTACAATACAAAATTATCCTTTTCTGTCCCAAGAACTCAATCTGTAATTACTGCCTTCATTTTCAGCACAAAATCAGAATCATCTTGTGGGGGTAGCAGGAGTTAAACACCACCAATACCCAAGTCCTCCCAAAACTAATTAACCTAGAGCTTCTGTTGGTGAGCTCCCAGCATCAGAAAGGTCCCAAATAAATTTTTGATCACACAGGAACCATGGTGAGAACAAGACTGGCAGAGAAGCTGGATCCAAGGTCTCATAGGGAAGCAAGTAGCTCTCAGTGAAAGCAAAACCATCTACCAGAGGCAGAAGCCAGAATAGAAAAACTTGCCTGTGAGCTTCTTCAAATATTTATAAACCAGTGGGGAAAACTTCAGAATTAACATACTGAAAAAGATAATAAATATCCTAAATGGGGAGCGATGTCTAGAATGGGACACTGAGGCAAAATTAACCCACTCGTGGAGCTAAGGTACCAACAACACAGAAGAGCATTTGGCCTCGTTAGAGTGAGAGGCTCAACCCTATGGCAGGGTCTGTCATCTTTCTTGGCCTGACCTTGACATTCTGAAATGGTTCGAAGTAATTTAGCATTTTCGCACCTCAGTTTCTCAGCTGTCTTGGAGTCCTTTTGTAGGTACCTGAGAGGTACAGTTTTCCCTTAGCTCCCCACTATAAACAATACCCTTGGATCTCTGAAGCAATTTGTCAACCTCTAAGTGACGCGGAACATATGAAAAACATATACTCTTATAAGACCCTTCACTGAGGCTAGGTATAGGCTGAGCAGTCTAGCCAGTGGCCCGAAGACGCTGAGAAGCAACTGGCATGGTGCATGGTGCATATGGCCTTTTCCACATCATGCTAAGAGCTAGATAAGAGATTGACAAAACCATAGAGACACGCTAATCCCCACTGAAAAGGATCAAGGGCCAGAGTATGCAGGGGCTGCATGCAGAAAATTCTCCTATCTCCTCCACGTGTATAATTGTTCTTTAGATCTATCTCTGTGAAGTACAAAGTTACTGTGTTCAGTTCTTTTTTTTTTTAGTTTTTTTATATTTAAATAATTTATTCAGGTTACATCCCGATTGTTATCCCCTCAACTTGTATCTTCCTGTTGCCCCTCCCTCCATCTTTCACCCTATCCTACTGTGTTCAGTACTATTAGAAAAACTTGACCTCATATTCATTTCACCTACCTTTTCATGGACCCTTTTGTCAGCAATGAGAGGAGATTTTGTACCTCAAGTGTGCATGGTTTCGTGTGCTGAAGTCCATATACAAGTAGGAAAGCTTTCATCCTCTTCAAATGCCAAAGAAACTGGCTTCACCACAACTGGTAAAACAAATTGAAATTGAAGTCCAGAAGCTATTAATACTAGTATTGAAAGAAAAAAATAAGTCTCTGCTCACAACAGTCTTCACTACAATTGGAACTATTGGTTCAGCCAACATTTTTTAACTATCTATTCTGTGATGGCATCAGGCTTTATCTGGGTAGCCTGATCTAGGTAAATAAATCATACTTGTCTTAAAACTATCTGCAGCCTAGAATGATGACAATAGTCTATGACATGGAAAAACATGCTCTACATGCTGTGATCTGTGGGCCAACCTTGACTCATGCCTGTTCCACAGGAACACGGCCACTTCTCCTCATTTTCATGTTATATAAGGTGGGTTCCATGCCATAACAGCAGAGAAACATAACTGTGGCAAAAGCTGTGCGGCTCACGAGGCCAAATGTATTTACCAAGTCTTTGCAGATGGAAAAAAAAAAGTGTGATGATCTCTGATCTAGTCCAGGGAGGGCTAAGTGAAATGAAGTGTAACAGCCTTTATGATAGAATTCTGTGAGAGATATAATAGCATAAGCTCCAATGAAGCCAGAAGTGAGTTCATAGGGGGAAAAAATACCTTGGAAGGTATCCAAGCAAAAAAAGTAGAATGTAAGCGTGACAGACAAAAGTATCCATGTCGGTCATATAATAGAGATAGGAAACAATAAGGCTTCTGAAAAATACACCATGGTTAGGCATAGTTGGCACTAACACTGTGGTGAGTGGGGAAGGAGAGAGTGGAAGAGAAAAGAGAGCAGAGAAAGGATAGCAGGGGCCACCTAAGAGGACTTCATGCTTGAGGCTAGAGCTCCTGAGTGTGGGCCCAAGAACTCTTTAGCATCTAAAGCGGCGGAAAAAAGACTGTATCTCCCAGGCTGAGCAATGTCCCAGGAATATTTGGGGTCACACAATCATTAAGCCATTATTATATCAAAACAGGAATTAGACCTTCAGTGAAATAAATTCAGTCTCTGTTAGGTGGTATTTAAAGCATTCCCACCATTATAGTAGTCAGAGCAGCTAGCACAACTAAGAAAGATGTTATGGTAATGGGTGGAGACAGAGGAACAAGAAATCTGGTTTAGTTGCGGCTGGGAAAACAGAGTGAAAAAGCTGTTCTGAGGAAGTAACACTGAAAACAAAGCCTAGGAGCTGAGTAGATTAAAGCCAAGGAAAGACTCAATGCATAGTGTGAGAACTCTGTCTTAACTTGCACAGCTGAGTCATCCCAAAAAAATCCTCCACTCCTGGTGCAACTTCTGTAGTTGTAGTAGAAAGGGTCATGTCCTTGGAAATTTGCTCTCTGGAAATTGGTCTTTGGAAATTTGGGAGGTGGTAGGGCCTTTAAGAAATCCTGGGTCCAATGTGTCGGGGACCTAGGTCCAGTCCAAACATGGTCCTTGGTTGGTGCTTCAGTTTCCACAAGCACCCTGGGCCCAGGTTGGTTGGCACTGTTGGTCTTCTTGTGGAGCTCCTATTCCCTCTGGGTCCTTCTATCCATCACCTGACTCTTCCATGAGGCTCCCTGTGTTCCACCCAGTGTTTGGCTGTGAGTCTCAGCATCTGTTTCAATGCACTGCTGGGTGGATCCTCTCAGAGGAGAGCTATGTTAGGCTCTGTCTGCAGACGGAGCACAGTGTCAGTAGTGCCAAGAGTTGGCTTTCTTGCATGGTATGGGCAAGGATTGGTTGGACCTTCCCTCCATCTCTGCCCTACCTTTGGTCTTCATATGGATCCCCGAGTAAGGGGAGCTAGAGCTCTCTCTGACAAGGATTCTGTTCCATGTTTTTCTATCACATCCCCCTGGCAGGGCTGCCTTGCCTGGACACCGTGGAAAAAAGATGTGCTCAGTCCTGATGTGACTTAATATGCTGGGAGGGGGGCTTCCCTTTTCTGAAGGCTAGAGGAGGGAGGATAGGGGGAAGAGTGAGGAAGGATGGGACCAGGAGAAGAGGATGGGTGGGGCTACAATTGAGATTTAAAGTGAATAAATAAATTAATTAAAAAATAAAAGAAAACAAAAAGCCAAACTTACTAACAGAAGGCAAGTACTATAAGGAAAGATACACTAACCTCCCATGTTTCAAAAATTATTCAGTCAGATGAGATAGGAAGGTTAATGTAAGTTTGAGGCCAGTCTGATCTACAGAGTGAGTGAGTAAGGAGGAAAAAGATTTAGGCCATAATGGCGGTGTACCAAGAGGAAGCAAGAAACTGCAGCTTATCTACATGGAAAATTTCATTTCTGGAATGTTTATCAGTTTTCACAGGGAATCTTACTGGCAAAGACAAATACTAATAAAGAGTAGAAAAAAAACACAAAAGAAATCCTGGGTCACTGGGGGTGTCACCTTCTCCTTCCATTGTGAGTTTATTCTCACAAGACTGGACCTTCTCCGAGCTCAGGTGGGCTTCCTGCTTTACCATGCAGCCTCTTCCTCTCAGATACACTCCACCGCTGTGATGTTATCACCACATGGCCCCACTAGAGCCATGCATTTAAACACCCACACCTGAGAACTTAACAAGGCTCTTTTCTCTATAAATATTTTTGCAAAAACTATTTTGCTACAGCAATAGAAAATAGACTAAAGCAGAAGGCATGGAATAGAAATCTCATTGAGTCCCCCTGTAAAACGGGCATAAGAATGATGCTCACCTTGTGGAGATGGTCAAAGAACAAAATGAATCAAAATGCCTAAGGTATGTATCATAAAGCCTAGTACAAAGTAACCATGAAGGCATTTCAGCTGCTAATATTAGTATCCATATTTTTCCTTATGGTCTCTAAAAGTTGTAAGTCTCCTGCTGCACCTTATACCCCTCTAAAATTCCTTGTGTAAAACAATTATGGCTCACAAAATGTGTATGTTAAAAAAAGCAACATAATAAAAAATCATGAAAAAATTAAAATATTTTGCACTGTTAGCATAACGATTTATTTTTATCAGTGGTTCTCTGAATCAAAGGGAAACCAAGAACAAATTTTATCTTCCACTGACTTGGGGGCACCCTTCTGACACCCCCTAATAGATAGGCTTCCAATAGTACCTGGATCATTCCCAGAATGCAGTAGTGTGCTCCCTGAATGGACATCTCTGATCCAAGCAATATTTTTCCATGTGGATCAATTAAGTTTCCTGGCACAGCCATACCGTGTAGCCTAAGTTCTGTCCTTTGAGTCCTTTGGTGGTAACTTCCAACCCTTCCACATAAGGATTCAGAGGATCTGAGAACATTCTCATGCCTATTCCGGATGGCAGAGTGAGATCCATCTATGGCTTCTCTCTGACATCAATAATTGTATAACGACCCATCTTAGGCAGCTCTGCATCCCAGCACTCAGCACCATGTTTCTCACTCACAGTAACAGGTTCCTAGTAGTGCCCACCCATAAACAAAGGGTGAATATCCCCATCTCAAAGTAAAGTGCTTTAACAAAAAAAAAGCAAGATAAATCTGAATATGCTGCTGGCCCGTTTTATTCCAAATTCTAATGTGCATTAGAGGACATGAGGAAGGCAATAGGAATGCATATTGATAGACCACAGGATCACAGGTAGAATTTTGTCGACCTGGAGATTCGTTGGGCACCTGTATTTTTTTAATCAGGCACCTTGACATCTCTGAATCATTCCACTTGGTACACAGATCATACATAAGAAATATGCTTTTAGCATCCCAGGTACTAAGCAACTGTCACTGCACCTGATATATGTATATGCTCACCATTCTCAGTTATTCTTACCTAGAACTTTCCATTTTCTCTCTCTTACCATTTCTCTCTCCTTGAAACATTTTTTTCTGGGTTACCCAGCCATAGCTTCCCTCTCATGCTGAGAGATAAGTATGCACCATCTATTACATTCTTTTCGGGCTTCCTAAGGAGATAATTAGGCATTGCAATTGATTGCAATTTATTAATCAGAGCAGGATGTTGCAGAGTTTGGGAGGAAAAACACAGAATCTTGTATAAATGCAAGACAAGTATACACAGTGACAAGGAAATAAGACAAAAATAACAACTAAATGATACGATATATTAAGCTGTTACCCTATTATATTCTGGAACATACTAATCTATTAAGTAATGATATTTAAATTTCTCCAACCTATAACTATGGCCAGACATGTGCCTCATTCACTAAATGCTTGTTGACTATTCTGTATTAAATACTGTCCTTGTTCATAAGACCTTCAGTCAAAATCCTGACTTTAAAGGAAGACTGATTATAAGCTTGTTAGGACATATACTTATAGAAGGTAGGTTATCTTATGCTACACAATAAGTAAATAGAATTGCCCACTAGAATAGGGATGGATGGAAGGAAGGAAGAATGCTGGTCAGGCCTGGTGTTACAGAGGAACAATGGGCAAAGTAGTTGACTATAGTTGACTGCAGGCATAAGGTTATTGTGTAATTCAAATGCTGATTTCTGTACCCCCCCCCCAGATCTGGTTGCAATCCTTGTTCTAAGAATCTCCTGTTTCAATGTTGTGTAAACACTGCTCCCCAATTATCCCCTGGTATGCCAATAAAGCATCTTACAGTCAATTGCTGAATGGGGAGAGACTAGGGCTAAACGTTCTGTAAGCCATGGGAAGAGGAGTTAGAAAGGATTCAGCCATGGGAGAGGTCCAAGAGACATCAGGAAGAAGCTGAAGCAGAGAAAGCTACAAATTGCAAGTATCTCTGTGATGTAAACTGGACGAAGCCAAATTAGCTTAGAAGGTTAATAGAATAGAGCAATTACCGCTCAGCTCTTGTGCTGTGAAACTTATGATTAAACAAATATAAAAGAATATCAATTATTTGTGCAATAGCTGGGTTAAGAGAGAAACTGAGAAACAAACAGTTACATAAAAATAAATGTAACAGTTGGTTTTTCTGCAAACATCTAAGTCATAGAGTACATTTCCCAAAGACCTCATAGAAACACATCTAAAAGAGGAAAGAGTCATGTAAAAGGTCTTGGTGGGAAATGTATACTCTACAGGTTGGAGAAACATCAGGAACGCTTGCACGATGGAGCCTAATAAGTGAGAATTGAGAAGAGGGGTACTTACAATATAATCCACACAGGCTAGAAGCCCTTGGAAAGGCAGTCCGTAGTTGGGGCACCATTTTCACAGGATGATAAAGCAGCAAAAATGTTCCCAGTCATTGCTCAGCCTATTCATGACACAGATAGGTAATTACAAACCCAAGGGGGCTAACAGACTCCCTTTAAGTAGAAAACTAGTGCCAGATCCTGTGAGGAACAGAACTTTGGTTCTCTCATTTCTTTCTTATTGTCTGCCTGTCTGTCTGCCTGTCTGTCTGCCTGTCTGTCTGTCTGTCTCTCTCTCTGTCTGTCTGTCTCTGTCTCTGTCTCTGTCTCTGTCTCTCTCTGTCTCTGTCTCTCTCTCTCTCTCTCTCTCTCTCTCTCTCTCTCTCTCTCTCTCTCTCTCTCTCTCTCTCTCTCTCTGTTTTCCTGTCGGTCTTTGTCTTCTTGTTCTTCTAGTCCTCATTCTCTTGAATGCCTCCCTTTCTCACTCTTCTACCTCCTTATAAGTTCCTTCCCCTTATCTTTTGTGTGTGTATGTGTTTGTTTTCATTATTTTTGCTCTCCTCTTTCATTTATCTATCTTGATTTTCTCTCTTCTTCTTCTTCTTTTTCTTCTTCTTCTTCTTCATAGCATCAATCTTTTCAACTCTGTGGTTTCTAGTTAAACTTAGATGAAAGCAAACAGATGCATCCCTCTGAGTATATGGTTCTAATAATAGCAGATGATTTTTAAATGTTAATGCCTGAGACCCTAAAAGTATGAGTCCCTGGTCCTCCCTCTATTTTCTTTAAGAACTGTGTTATTGAGCTGAAAACACCTCTTTCTAGTATTTGATATACCACATATTTTGATGATTTAAAAGAGGTTATGTATCTATAGCTCAATGCCAAGACTATATTATACAAAGAACAAAGCAGAATCAACTGTGAGAACAGCTAAGACATCTTTCTAATGAAATTAGAAGGCAGTAAGAAGTCACCACGATTAGGGATGGGATGGGCTAAAGACATTAGCTGGACCACAGGAAACTCGTCTCTCATTCAAAGAGAATTACCTGTTCATGCTAGCACAATTTGAGGTGCAGATGGCCTGTTTGTGGCCAGAATCTTGTAAAGAATACTAGATAGTGAAAGCACTCTTTGTGTTTATATCAGTGATCCACATAGATTTCTTATCTCTACTGAGTGTGGAAGCAACGCAACATGAGCTTGCCAAACCTCCCAAGCATATGTCCCCAAGTGGGCCCTAATACAAATCCTGGGCCATTATATTTCAATTTAACATTTCTAACTGTACAGATAGAGAATTCAAAGCTGACATCTGTAAAAATTGATTTCTCTTTTTCCTGTAGAAAGACTCCTTTCCTCCCACAACAAAGCAAATTCTTTTCCTTACAAAAACAGTAGAAGGAATCACTAGGAGGCAGTACTTTTATCCTGCCAAGCAGCCAACATCAGTCTTCCACTGGCATTTCAACTCTTCCAACACTATTTATTGTGGCTAAGAAATAACCACTATGTAGAACTAAAAGGCTGTTCTAAAAAGGAACGATGTGAATTCTCTCCTGAGACTCAGTGTGCTCACCTATAGCATAAAGGAGTCAAATGAATTATGTTCAGACTTCTGCAAATTTACCATGCTCTTGCTTCTTAGTTATAGGTGACTCAAATTAGAAATTATACCATAGTAATGCAGTGTAAATAGCAAATTATATTTGCTCTTTCTCTCCTAATCACTGGTCAAATAACAAAATACTTTAGTTGTATTGAAATGTTTTCTTCATTTATTTATTTATTCGCTTTACACCCTGATCATAGACCTTACCTTCTCTCTTCCCAGTCCTCCCTTCACCCTCATTTCCCCTTCCCCTTCTCTTCAGAGAAAGATGAAGTCTCCCATGGGTCCTGCCCTAGCACATTAAGTTGCTGCAGGACTAGGCACATCCTCTCGCACTGAGGCGAGACAAGGCAGCCCTGTTAGGAGAACAGGATCCAAAGGCATGCATCAAAGTCAGAGGGGGCCTTCACTCCAGTTGCTGAGGGACCCACATGAAGACCAAGCTGCTCATCTGCCACATATGTGCAGGGGCCATAGGACCAGTTCATGCATGCTCTTCGGTTGGTGGTTCAGTCTCTGTGAGCCCTCTGGGCCCAGGTTAGTTGGCTCTGTAGGTCTTCTTATGGAATCCTTGACCTCTCCAGTTCCAACAATCGTTCCCCCAACTCTTCCATATGACTAATGTTTGGCCGTGGGTCTCTGCATCTGTTTCCACCAGGTACTGGGTGAAGCCTCTCAGAGAAGTTATGCTAGGCTCCTGTCTACAAACATAGCAAAGTAATGTTAATAGTGTCAGGGGTTGGTTCTCTCCCATGGGATACGTCTCAAATAGGACCAGTCTTTGGTTAGCCGTTTGCTCAATCTTTGATCCATCTTTGTCCCTACACATAACGTAGGCATGAAATATTGTGGGTCAATGGATTGGGGTAGGTTGGTGTCCTCATCCCTCTACTGGATGTCCCGACTGGCTTCAGAAGATGGCCATTTCAGGCTCCATATCTCCTCCCACTGCTAGGAATTTCAGTTAATATGACCCGACAGACTTCCTGGGGCCTTGCCTGTCCCTGGTCTCTGGCACATCCCGGAGATGCCCTGAACCTCTGATTTCTGTTCTCTCAAACTACACACTCTCTCTCTCTCCCATTTTCCTTACTCCTAATCCCAACCCCTGCTCCCCTCCCCCTCCCCTCTTCTACCTAGTTCATTCCCTACATGCACCTGCAATAGCTATTTTATTCCCCCTTCTGAATGACTGTCAAGCACGCTTCCTTGGGCACTCCTTGTTTCTTAGCTTCTTTGGTTCTGTGGGGATTGTGGCATAGTTATCCTGTAATTTATGGCTGATATCCAATTATTAGTGAGTATATACTGTGCATGTCTTTTTGGGTTTGGGTTACCTCACTCAGGATTGTATTTTCTAGTTCCATCCATTTGCCTGCAAATTTCATGATTTCCTTATTTTTAATAGCTGAGTAATATTCCATTGTGTAAATGTACCACAGCTTCTTTATCCATCCTTCAGCTGAGGAACACCTAGGTTGTTTCCAGTTTCTGGCTTTTATGAATAAAACTGCTATGAACATAGTGGAGCAAATGTCTTTGTGTTATGATGAAGCATCTTTTGGGTATATCCCCAGAAGTGGTATTGTTTCTGTTCACTTTATTGTTTTTATTTCCACTTTCACGTCTTCCACTTTTATTCATTTTCTTTACCTGTTGATTGTATTTTTCCTGTATTTCTCTTTTTAAAAAGGATTCTATTTATTTGGTTATATATTCCTGTATTTCTTTAATGGATTTATTCATTTCCTCCTTTAAGTTCCCTATCATCTTCATAAGAATAGACTTAAGGTCATTTTCTTGTGTTTCAGCTGCGTTACAGTATCCAGGATTGTTGTAGTAGGATAGATGGTTTCTTGTAGTGTCATGTTGCCCTGGCTCTTGTTGACTGTGTTCTTATGCTGGCCATTAGCCATTGGTTGGATGCTCCTGAGGTCCCGTAGCCCTCCTTAGGAAGGCAGGTAGGGTTGTGGGCTGGAGGTGTGTCCCTATGGCCTGGCAGGCCTCTTCAGGAAGGCAGGTAAAGCTGCATGATCCTGAGGCCTGGCAGTTCTCCCTGGGAAGGTGGGTATGGCTGTAATCTGAAAGCTAGATGTGCCTGGGGCCCCCAGCAGACTTCTTCAGGAAGATCAGTAGAGCCCTTGGCCAGAGGCTGGAACTCGAGTAATCAATCATGTTGCATATTTTTAATCTTGATATTATTAAAATGATATATTTGACATGAAATTCCAGAGGGAATAGGGGGAAAAAACTAAAATTTGTTGATGTGTTGCAGCAGGGTATTAGAGTACCTCACAAATGGTTTGGGGGATTCATCTTTGGCATTTGATTATATGCATAAATAGTGCTGCATAAAATATCAGAGATCAAATGTGGCAAATCCTCTCACTACGAAATTATGAAGCCAAACAGACTTCTCTGAAGCAACCACATATGACTCTGGAAGTTGACCAAAGCCATGCAGTAAATTGTGATTTTTGTTTTTTGAATCACTTAATACCTATATTTTTAAGCCAAAGGTTGTGAGATATTTAAGGCCGTTGTGTCCCCAGATTTCTAGCTCTTCATTATGGAAGTCCACCACAACTGGGCAAAGAGCAGACAGCTATGTAAGTGGAAGCAGCTGGCTCCATATGGAGAACCGTGGAGAGAAGGTTGCTTAGCCAAGAGCACTGTCTAAGTGAACATCAATCTTATTGCCTGTCCAGGGAGGCAAATGCCATAGCTGCCTGAGGCTCTCATACTAATTGACTTCAGCAACCAATATGCCAAAACACAATTAGGTACTGTGAGGAGCCAAACAGTCATCCAAGACCTTAGGACCATCTCGGCATCATCAACGGTCTTGAAAGCTGTTTGCTTGTTTGGAAGGGAGGGAAAAGATCCTAGCTATCCACTACCCAAAGCTAAATGTGAGCCTTTGCCGGAAAGGAGTATGGCTGATGCCCTGCCTACTTTGTAAAGCAATTCTATAATTTCCATGCAGTCATCAGCCAAAAATAAAATTATCATAGTATTAATGCATACCTTCTGAGCAACATTTAACCATTAAAATGAGACAAACAAGAACAAAGATACCAGTCCCTTTAAAGCTTTTTAAAAGAAGACAAAAAAAAATTTGAGGGGGGAAAATCCCTGAGTTTTGTTAGTAGCCACAAAAAGAAATTAGAAAAACAAGTCAAATCACTGAATAAATTAACAACTGTAACCACATCTCCTAAGGTTAGAAAAATAAAAATCCAGGGTGCTATACAAAACTATCACAATTTGAAAAAAAAAAAAAACACCACTAACACCATCAAACTAAAAGCCAATTTACAAATAAAAAATCAATAGAAATAATCTCTGTATAGATCTAGATGTTGACTTTACTAAAGACTTGAAAGGAGTATATAAAATATATTTAAAGGATTAAAGCAAACTATATCTAAAGAATTACAGGAAAATATGACAATGAATGACCAAATATACAAAATCAAAAAAGTGATGGAAAAATATTTTTTAAAAAGTTGAAAATACAAAAACTGCAGTTAAAAATAGGATGTTCAGTACTAAATGATCAGCCCTGAAAACCCGCATGCAGATAACATTATACAGATTGAACATGTTATATTTATGAATATATATTTATATATATATATGCATGCAATAACAGCTAATGAAAAAAGAGGTCATGAATTTGAAAGTAGAGAGGGATATATGGGAGGGCTCAAAGGAAGGAAAAAGAAGGAAGAAATGTTAAATTATTAAATAAGTTACATTTAATTAAATAATAATCTTTTTAAAAAGTCTCAACAGAGCATTAGAATTGACGAGATAAAGAATCAGTAAAGATGATACAGACTGAAAACTGTAAAATCTGAAAAACAAGCTAAAAATGGAGAAAATGTGCAGTTCCCAAGAGATCTAAAAGAATGGAATATTATGATTATACAAGCAGACCCAGAAAAATAGACGACAGATAGAAAAGAAAAGAATAAGGAAATAAGCCAAATAAACCATGGTTGAAACTTCTAAAATTTATGAAAACTAGTTGTACATTCAAACTGTACAAGCCCCAGGTCTGATTTTTAAGTGATCAACATCAGACATAGAATGCCCTTGCTGTTAAAATCCAAAGGCAAATGATTGATTCACGGGAACAGCAGTACTTATAATGATAAAAATAGTAGAATTTATAAAGCAGCTATTCAGTATGCTAGAAGAAAATTCAGCAAATAAGTTAGTATCCTCCAAAGTTACTTTCAGAAAAAGAAGGAATAAAGACTTTCCCAGATAAGCAAATATGAAAAGAATTTGTGCCTGGAGCCCCAATAAACTCTCAAAGGAAATCCTTTAGGTAGAATGGACTTGACCCCGGTTAGCAATTTAAAGTTATATAAATAAAAAGCTTGGTAAAAATAACTCATGGATATGTATAAGGAAAAGGACATACTTTTCCTGTCTTCTTTAACTATTTAAAAATATATCATGAACTTTTAAAAACTGCGTTACTGGGATTCTGCCATATGAATATAAATATGTGTAACTGTCATAAATAAAATATGGCTACACTGGAGCAAAATTTCTGAATTTTAAATCTGTACACACTTGAACTTGGTTTTTATAAAGTAAATTTATTTTATCAGAAACTGTAGAACAAACAGGAAGAAAATAATTTAAAATATATGACAAGAATCAACAAAAGAAATTAAATAATATGCAAAATATCAGTAGGGAATGAATTTAGGAGCTGAGTGTGGTGGCACACACCTGTAATTCCAGCATGTGGGAGGCAGATACAGTGGAATCAGGAATTCATGGCCAGCTCCAAGGCCAGCCTGGGCTGCATGAGCCCTGTCTCAAAAAAGAAGGCTGAGAACAAAGACATAAAAAGGACAAAAGTGGGAACTTAGAAAATAGAGTAATAAAAGTGAAGAGTATAAGGCACATAGAAAACAATTATCAAAATTCCCCTCCCCTACTCCTCAGAAAAGAGGACCCCCTACCCCGACCAATACACCCTAGTACATCAAGTTGCATCAGGACTGAGTGCATCCTCTTTTTCTGTGGCCTAGTGAGGCAGCCTGGCCAGAGGAAGTGATAAAAAAAAAAAAGAGCAGGCAACAGAGTTCATGTCAGTGACAACTCCCTCTTCCCTTGCTATGAAGACTGAGCTGCCCGTCAGTTATATCTGTATAGGGGGCTATGCTAAGACACTGTGACCAAGACAACACTGGAACAGTAGCTGAGAGCTTACATGGAGAGAGAGAGAGAGAGAGAGAGAGAGAGAGAGAGAGAAGAAGAAGAAGAAGAAGAAGAAGAAGAAGAAGAAGAAGAAGAAGAAGAAGAAGAAGAAGAAGAAGAAGAGAGCAGAGGGGAAGGGAGGAGAGGGGAGGGGAAGGGAGGGGCAGGGAGGGGAGGGGAAGGGAGGGGAAGGGAGGAGAGGAGAGGAGAGGAGAGGAGAGGAGAGGAGAGGAGAGGAGAGAGGAGAGAGACTGGGTCTGTCTCATGGAGGCTATTGAAACTTCCAAGCTCACCCCTCATGACATACTTCCTCTAACACTCCTAATCCTTCCCAAACAGTTCCACTAATTGGGAACAAGTATCCCAATGCATAAGCCTATGGAAACCACTCTAATCCAAACTGCCACATAAATTAACCTCTGTGACCAGGTTTGGTCACATGCAGCTATAAATCCAGCACTCAGGAGACTGAAGTGAGGCTATGGGGCTCAAGTTTCATTTCAGTCTGGAATACCTACTGAGTTTGAGGTAAGCTTTGGTCATATAATAGAAATTTTATGTCCAGAAAACAGCAAATAAGTAAATAAATAAACCAAACATTAATTATAAATAGATCAAAGCATCTTAAGCAAGAGGCAGAGGCAATCAGAGAACATAAAACCAGCAATATGCTAATACTAATACACTCATACAATAATATAAGTTTTTCAAGAAGATGAGGAAAGACATATCCTGTGAAAACATTAATGATATAAAAGCTGTAAGGCAACATTAGTACCAGAAAACATAAGCTTTAAGGAGAATATGTCAGTAAAGACATTGCGGACTTTTAAAATAATCAAGTATTCAACAGTATATACCAATTACAAATATGTACAAACGAAAGGCAGGTACTAAAACTCATGACGGAAAAGCTGATAAAACTTAAAAGATGAATAACCAAATAATAATTATTAAAGACTTACATGTCTATCCTCAAAAATAAATGTTAAAACTAGACAGAAAGATTATATTAATATATTACTTAATAACATATAATACAACTCATATTTATAAACAGTTGAACAAGGAATAGAAAATTCATATTCTCTTCAATAGTACATGAAGACTTCTCTAGAATGTACCATATGCTGATTTATACAATAATATCAATGTTTTTACACACAGGTGATATAAAAATTAGATTCCAAGATTGGGAATTCTACAAATATTAGAAACCATGCCAATGCACTTCCAACTAACTCACATTATCATAGAAACCACAAAGCGTATATTACATAAACATTTGAATTAAATAAAAATGAAACCAGACCACCTAAAGTTTATTGTACAATGCCAAAGAATCTGAGTGAAATTTATAACTACAAATGCCTGTACTAAGAAAGAAGAAATATCACACATAGATAACCTAAGCTTTGAATATGGAAAATTATAGTAACAATAAAATATACTCTAAACCCAAACAAGAAATGGAGGCCATAATAAATATTAGAGCAGAAATCAATGCTTTCTCTTATACGTAGATTCTAACTTCACATCTTGAGTCTCTTTGTGTTTAGTGACATGAGAAAGTGAAAGGCATAGTGGAGAAAGTGAAGACAGAAAACAAACTAGTTGGCTGGATGAAATTTGAAAGTTCTGGTTTGTTTAAATAAGTCTCTCAGCTGTGAACAACATTGGTTTCAACCATAATGGCTTTCTGCTGGAGATAAGCTCAGGTCATTTTCCACATCTTTTTCTGAAGACCTGATGCATCCTGGATCACATTGAACTCCTGAGTCTCTTGAACTTAAAATGGCTAGAAACACCACATATTTCCATCTTGATGTTCATCTATGGAATGACACCATGTAGCCAAGTGTAGGGGCTACTGGCAAAGAAGATTTCAGGGGAAGGCAAGTCACTGAAGAGAAAGGCAAAGATCTGAGACCGTCCTTATCAATGGTATGATAAAGGAAGTTCCCTGGAGCCCCTGATATCACCCATAGGCCTAGGTGCCAGGAAGGGGGGAGGGGAGATAGAAATAACATGGCTCATGTTAGCTGTATCCCAGTAGACTTTGCTTTTCCCTACATAGTTAATCATGGCCATGGTTCCAATAACAGAGTTTCACTTATGTCTTATCTCAGGGCTGCTTTGTAGATTTGTTTAAGGAACAGAAAGGCATCTCACCCCCAACCACGAAAACATTAGAATTCATTCTGAGCTTTCCTTTTGGCATTGGGCAGTGTCAGCATGGTGGTACAGATTTTCAAGAAGAGGAAGTTTGTGGCTGATGGCATCTTCAAAGCTGAACTGGATGAGTTTCTCACTCGGGAGGTGGCTGAATATGGCTACTCAAGTTGAAGTCCAAATTACACCAACCAGAACAGAAATCATTATTTTAGCCACCAGAATACAGAATGTTCTTGGGGAGAAGGATCATTGGATCAGAGAGTTGACTGCAGTGGTCCAGAAGAGGTTCAGCTCCCCTGAAAGCAGCTTAGAGCTCTATGTAGAAATGGTGGCCACAGGAGATCTGTGTGTCTCTGTGATGCAAACTCCTAGGAGGGCTTGCTGTGCAAAGGGCCTGCAATAGTGTACTTTGGTTATTTTTTATGTGATATGCAGGATTAATTTATAACCAAATGCTGATCATATATCTAGTACGAAGTACTATCTAACAAGATATAAAAGGCTAAGTTACCCAGCCCCCTTGTTTCAAAGATTCTTTTTTTCAGATGTTCAGAATTTCTAAGCTGAGGAGAAATGACCTTTGTAATAGTACTGATAGGATATAAATTAATCAGTGATTGAGACATTATTCCTTTATTTCCCTCAGCATTCACTTTTTTATATGATCACATATTAGTGTTTCTCTCAGAAATTACAGGTTTCAAAGTCATTGAATAAGAAAAAAGGTAAGTGGTGAGTTTCCATTCAACCTTTGGTGGTCTTGCTGATCTTACTGATCAAATCTTCAAAACTTGGTGATTGTCAGCTATGTATTAAAGAGCAAATGAAGACCTCTCCATAGCACCAGGAATGAAGAGTGGAGCAAAGGGATGCAAGATTGTGGTTTTTAGGAAGTTCTGAGGACAGAGGGACAAGTCCATGAACTTTGTGGATAGTCTGATCATTCACAGTGGAGACTCTATTAACTATGGTACTATGTTGACACTGCGGTGTGCCATGTGCTCCTCAGACAGGGTGTGCTGGGCATTAAAGTGAAGATCATCCTTCCCTGGTACACCAGTGGTAAAATTAGCTCCAAGAAGCCTCTGCCTGATCCTGTGAGCATTGTGCAACCAAAAGATGAAATCTTGCCCACCATCCCCATCTCAGAACAGAAAGGTGGAAAGCCAGAGCCACCTGCCATGCCCTAGCCAGTGCCTACAGCATAACAGGGTCTTGTCAACTGCATCTGGAGGCTGGATGTTTTCTTGTAAAGACATTTAATAAAATCTTGCACAACAACACAAAGGAGTTCCCTTTGGGCCCTTGTCTTATTTTCCAGAACTTTCTACCATCATGCCCATTAGTCAGCACATTCTGTGTGCAAAGATTGTCTTTCTTCTCTTTTCTGCAATTCCACCCAATTCAAAAACAAACCTTAACAGAAGTAAATGTATAGAACTTAACCCTTTACCCATATGGCTCTGCTTCCTCTAACTGTGTATCATTGAGGACTTCTGGGGCCCGCAAAACTAAGAGGAGGATACCCATTTCCAGGGTAATGAAACTAGTGGAGCATGCGCAGATGGTTTTTTGGTTTGTTTGCTTGTTTTTTACTGTGACGTTGGCAGCCATATTTCATGTATCAGATTCCTTTGTATATAAACACTGACTTCCTTTGGTGAGTTAGGGGCCTGCATCCTGAAGCAATGTTCTAATCTCCTTGGAATTCACAACTACATTGCAGAAACTGCCGTAGGTTGAAACAGGATCCACCATTTCAAGGGGTTATGGTATCCAACTTGTCTACATTGCCAGGTTCAAAAATCTGGCACCTTGACTCTCTCCTTCAAGAGCTGATGCTTCATTATGCACTGATTAGCATGCATAATGGTTAGGAAGGAAGGGGCATTTTCAGTGGCTGGGATCAAGAATCCCTCCTTATGCACACCATCACTCAGAATGATTCTTATATATGTCTCACCTTCCATTTGGTTTCTTCAGATCAAAGAGATTCAAAGGAAGAACCAAAGGAAGAATCAAAACATGAGTAAGTTTAGGTTCGTTTCAGCATTTCTTTGATCTCTTCTGGGGACAGCTTATTGTCAAGGAGAAAAGAAAAGTCAACCTTGAGACCTGGTTTGTTATGCCTTAGAGGTTTGTGATGGTTCTATGCAGGGCATTTGAGTAGATATCTTCAGGAATCACTAAGCGTGTGGGCAATGTTAAAGGAGCAGGGAGCCTGGGTCCTTGTCAGCCTAGATCTGGTCACCTGCATCTGTACCCCAAGTTATAACTGTTGGAGATTATCAGACTCCCATAGCTTCCTGACAAGTCAGTTTATTTAATCAATGAACTCTGAGTTGAATGAAAGAACCTGTCTAAAAGCAGAGATAGAGTGCAGTTGTGGAAGCCATACAATATCAACATATACACCTTTGGACCTGCACATACACACACACACACACACCACATTAAACATAAAAAAAAAATACCGTTAATTAAAGACATCTGTTTATATGCAAATCCTAATGAGCAATGTCTGTTTTATTCCCTTTTCACTTGTACTGCATTGAAGAGGAGGTTGGTAAGATGTATGTGTGACCTTTTCTAACTTCCGTTGCTTGTTTCTGCTCTTCTACACACCCTGAAGCAAGCTTCTCTAGGGACTATAGATTCAATGACATTTGCCAACTTTCTCCACTGGGCAGACTACCTATCCCCTGCCATTCATTTCCCCTAAAAATTCAAGTTCCTTATCCTGCCACATTCATGCAGAATAGGTTTCTATTCTCTGAAGCCCTGGGCTGACCTCTGGGGACTAGAGCCCTAAAGGGACTAACAAAGACAAATTTCAAGAGCAGAATCTTCACAATAATGAGTCGTTATTATTAAGAACTTAAATTTGCATGGGGCACACTGCCTATTACAATTCAGGTTGTGTAGTATGCTAATTTGTAACCTTAAGCAAAAGGATTTGTAAATTTTCAGTTTCCTTCTTTGTAGAATAGAAATGAGTATGTGCTGTTACGCTGTCTTGATGGTTGCATGAGGTAATCTGAGAATAATACTCAGGCATATGATCACATGATCAATAAGGAACAGATCTAGAGGTATAAGCAATTGAGCTATGATGTCATTAACCCTGTGGACCACCAGGCTCGATCTGGCTGGCCAGGGAGAAGTTCCCATTCCTCCGCACTGCTCCATGTGCATTCCTCCCAATGCTGTGCACTCAATGGAAAAGGACCACATTTCTGGGAGGAGGACCCTCTCAGAATCAAAGAACACCCATCTTCAATTAGGGTCCATAAATAGTTAGTAGCAGTGTTCCCCTACTAACCCTTCTAACAAGCTCTCAAGAAATATATCTGTAAGACACCTGGTATATTGTAGATTTTTTAGTAAGGAGCAGGATTGTTAGCTCAGATTTCAGTGATTCATATTCTGTTTTGTATTTTGATATGGTATATATCCCAGGAGTTATGGGGAAAAAACACCTGCTTTTGTTGTTGAGAGGAAGGCACTTCTACTCTTATCACCTTAGAAGTACCTATGAAAAGAAGGAAGCCAGGATGGGCCTGGGAAACGTATTTTTTGTGTATACGTTAAGCATCTTTATTTAAGAAAATTGCATTTCCTGACCCATATTACAAAACATCATTGTTTCTTATTAGGTAGACTCTCAGTTTGTGGTTGATCATTCAGTTTAACCACTATCTCTAGTCAATAAGACTCTGCTATATAAATATTCAATAAACCTATTTCATAAGCCTTTTATTAGAGGGCATCACCTTTTTATTGTGGATAAGAAAATAGGCCACCTAGATTCCATCTTATGAAAGCATGTGTTCCAGTTGCCAGCAAGTGTCCTAGGTGAAAACCACCCAAGGACATGCATGCCTGTGTGTAGCCTCATATATAGTGACTAACCAAGGCAGAAGCCTAAGGGCACAACCCTTGAGGGACCTGGCTTAAACTTTGTTAAGCCTGTATCCTTCTTCAACTTCTCTATCTACCTAATCTTTCTCTCATCTCTCTTCCACTCCCCCACATATTTCACAAACTGAACTTCACCTCAACGTCTGTACCTAGCACTTTAGTTTAAAGGTGCAAATTGGTTTTGCTAAAGGTTCTGGGGTAGGGCAACGCCTCGTTCTGCAGACTAGAGTTGAGTCCCCAATGAGCTTTTAGAGACGGAAAAGATCTTTGAAAAAGTAGAAGGGAGTAAGGTGTTTTCTCAAATGTAGGACCTCAAAAGGTGGGAACATGATAGAAAAATAAGTGTTGGGTTAGCTTGGGTTAACCCATCTTATCTTGGATGTAGAAGGATTAAGGCAAAGAGAGTTCATTATAACACCAATTGAAACTGCTCTGTTTGCCAAAGTTTGCTGTTGGCTATCTCCTGCTTGCTCACAGTGTCGACAACGACTTTCTTTCAGTGTGGAAATATACAACTTCTGCCTGGGCAGCTATATTTTGATTTTTGGTCTGTGTTGTTGTTGTTGTTGTTGTTGTTGTTGTTGTTGTTTTTCTTTGATACTTGGTACATGATGTTAGTTTAAAACAGTGACCTTCTGTGATGTCGATTGAACGCCAAGCTGTGACATCCATAGTATGTGGGATCCAAGGGACTGTATGAATTCTTATAGTAAAGAAACTCCTTAGGAAGACTACATACATATGAGCAATTAAACTCCTCCAGGCATGTAGATGTACCCCTCAAATAACTAATAGGAATGTAATATTTAAGTGACAAACTTTGATCCAATGTAAGTACATGGTGAAAACAAGAGGTAGAGAAAAATTAACATCTAGTCAGGCAAATTTGGGGAAACAAAACAGGCTTCTGGGGTCTGTGAATATTGCAAGGAAATGCATATACACTCTCACATGTAATTTTAAAAATATTTTGATTTATGAGGCAGAATTGCTAGAACCAGCCTTTCAGTACATAATAAACAAACTGATGCAATTCTGCTCCTAATCCCATGAGTCCTTGCAGTTCTTCTGGAAATTGAAAACCCAGAGCCTAAGAATCACTGTAACTTCAGCAGGATGGAAAAGCTCTGCTGGTTTAAATGCAGCTGACCCGGCAGCTTAAGGTCATCATGATGTATTAGTACAGAGCATGTTGAGTACACTAAGGAGATGTGGAAGGTTGTAGATAAGAAGGCTTGGTAAAGACAAGGTCTGCACTGCTACCACATTCCACAACTGCCTCCCAGACAACTCCTCACCTGCCTTAAGGTGCCAATAACAAAGCTTAGGTCAGACCAAATCCTGGGTCTCTGAGTACATACACCAGGAAAGAAGGCTAGACAGACATTTGTACAGTGGCCCAACAAATGGCTTGATGAGGCAGAAGACTCCTTTCCATACTGCCTTGAGCAGTCACTCATTCAAACATCCTTTCAACTGGATTCACTCATCCAGCCACTGACCAATGGCAGGGACGTTGTCAGCCCTGCTTCTGGTAGTCAATAAGATCTACTGGGATATAGAAATCAGAAAACACCAGCAATCAGAGAAATAATTACTACTTAGACAAAAGCTATATCAATAAAGGAAGGTGAGATAGGAAACAAACGCTGTAACTCAGGTTGTGGGGCAGCACTTTTCAAGGAAGGAGATAAGAACTGGAAAGCATGGAGGCAGAAACATGTGGCCCAAGAGAAGGTGTCCGGTATGGGCTGGGGAATTAGTTGTAGGCAATGAGAGGAACGCGCAAGAGAAAGCTGGGAAAGCAGCCAGCATGGCTCATCTGAAGAAGTGGGAAATCTCCTATGACTACAGCAGAGTGAGGTTTTGTTTTGTTTTGTTTTGTTTTTACCTTTTCAAATTACTGTTTCTCACAGTATATTATTTATGTTTTCTCCTCCCACATGCTTGCCATCTCTTTATTGACCTGACTTCATCTTTTATCTCTATCTCTCGCTTTCTCTCTGAATAATAAAAACAAAACAAATGTTAAAATGAACAGATAAAAATTTAACAAAAAAATACCAAAATAAAACAAAACACACACACACATACACACACACACATATTTTGTGTACTCCTGGGGATGGATGGGGCCTGCGCTAGAGTTAGGTTGATACATCTAGTGATGCTTCATTGCAGAAAACTGGCTTTGCTTGACCCAGTAGGTACCAATTGCAAATAGCTGTGTCATTAAGAGGTGACTTCATGTCCACTTCCCATTCGCAGTGTTGGAATTTCTGTCTGGTTGGAACCTATGCAGGTCTTGTGAGTGCTGGCAGATTCTCTATGAGTTAGCATATGTTCCTTCGTTCTTTTTTTTTTTTTTTTTTCATTCTTTTATCAAGTCTTTCAATCTACTTTAAATAGACTTATGGGGGAAATGTCTATAGCATTATAAAATACAATAAGCCTCTTTTCAGCGGGATTCTTATAAATCAGCCTAGAGCAATCTGGAAAGTGACCTGGTTGAGGAGATAGATTTCTTTTGCAGAGCTGAAGGATGGAGCTAGGTGCCCTTCCCTTGGCTAATGCCGATAATTATCTGCGAAGCTCTCCTCCGCTCCCTAGATGACTTTCTGCAGGTTTCAAAGGAACTCATTCCACAGAGCTGCCAGGGGGAGGCAAGAGGTTGTCAACACCTGAAGCTGCCTAGTTTAAAATAAAGGGTTCTGACGCTCGGTGTGAAGTCACATCTTTGTAGAGGCTCCTCTTTAACATTTAAAAGTTAGAAAGGCATAAAATCAAAGCTACGGTCATCATAAAATATTTATAAACAAGCCCACAGTTTAGTTTTATCTTTATTCTCCAACTGTAACTTAAATGCAGTAATAAATTAAATGGAATTAAGTATCAGAAGTAAAAAAGACCAGACTGTAGAGGTTACTTCATGCTCCCTTTTTCACAGCAGAAGGAGGAAGTATACTCGGCGATATGACAGGACATGGACAAGGTCACATAACCCATTAGAATCAAAAGACAGATTGAAAATTTGTCTCAAATCTTATTTCTTATACTGAAAACTAGATTTGGGGATGTAGATTCGTACATTCTATTGTTTAAAAACATGACAAATGCTTGATTTAGAATATTCCTTCATAATTAGCCATAGAGATAAGAGCTTTTTCATTTTCATGGAATGCAATTCTGTCCCTTTAAGAATAATACCAACTCATTTCTTCTAGTGACCACAATAGCAATAACTCTTTAGTAAAACGCCACCTAGTGGAGCTGTGAAGCAAAGCATATTTTTCCCCCCATGAATTCCCTCAGGAAGAGAAATACCTTCCTCGGGCTCACATTTAAATCAGTATCATTATCTCCCTGAGTGCTACATGATTAAAAATAACACCGAAAATTGTCCTACTTCCAGAACCCAGCAGGGAGGATGACACTGCTCAAAAAGATGTTTCTTCCCAACAACGAAGGTATTTGAGGCCGCACTGGAAACCGTGGAGCTAACGAGACTTAACACCCACACTCGCTCATAATTTATGGAAAGAGAAAACAAAATAGAAGCAAGTTAATTGTGCTCCCACTTTCCCATGATAGGGATACCCAAACAGCAACACGGAGAGCCCTCATCGTGGCCGACACAGGCCACTCTGTCTGGTGCTCTCTGAGGGTTTCTACATCCATAACAAAACATCGTGACCAAAAGCAATTTGAAGATGGAGTAAGCTTACAACTCTTGGGTCATACTCTCACTGAGGGAGGTCATGGTAGAAAGTCAAAGGAGAGGGAGGAACTGAAGTAGAGGTGGTGGAGGAATGGTACTTCCTGGTTTGTTTCTCACGGCTTACTCAGCCTGTTCTCCATACAGCTCAGGACCACATGGCCCTCCCACATCAGTCACTGATTCAGAAAATAGCCCATGGATTTGCCTACAACCAGTCCTATAGGGGCATTTCTCAGTTAAGAGTCCCTGTTCTTAAGTGACACCAGCGTGTGTCGAGTTGACAAAAACTAAACAGGAAAAAGTGTTGTTCTCTGTCCTTCTATACCCACTCCCTCTAGTCAGTCTCAGCTACCGGCCAGGATGCGGGGAATGTATGTTAGTCAAATAAGATTCCCCGAAACAGGTCACAAGCGTTAGACTGAGGAACTCTGGCAGGGGAGTTGGGGAGTGAAAAGTTGTATCACTCATGCGATAGCATTTTTTTGTGTGTTTGGCATAAGATCAGGCATTTTTCAATAGAAAGGAAAGTTCTTCAGAAAGGGGAGGAGCAGTGACTAGAGGGAGGAAGGAGGTAGCATTTGAGAGGGGTTGGCAGGAGGTTTTCAAAGACTGAGAAGGGAAGGACATATTCCAGAAGGGGGGAAAAAAGTGAGCAGATTGAGAGATAGCAAAATACAAACATGCAAAAGAAGACTCTGAAGTAAACAAAAATAACGGAGGCCGAGGAAGGATGGGAGGTGGGAAAAAGGCCACAGAGAGCAGCGTGTGTCCCTGAAGATCAAATATTCAGAACAGCTCTGAAGACTAAGAGGAAAGAGAAGGGAGATTTTTCACGTGCAGCTTTGACACCTCTGAGACACTTTGTGCCAGAGAGAGCCAACTGAGAACTCCTGACCGGACATTCGCTCCCTGGCCTTTGTCTCACCCGGCAGCACTTTCTGTTCTCATCCCCCCTTTATTGCTGTCTTGGTCACTTTGTAACCTGGTTACTTGCTGTTGCTGTGCTAAAATTCCAGACAACATAAGGAAGGAATAATTTATTTTGGCTCACAGTTCAAGGGTCCATCCATCACCATAAGGAAATCAAGGGGCTTGGAACAGGCAACTACTCTTGTCCTGTCTACTCTCAGGGAGAAGAGAGTCATGAACTGCTGCTTATGTAACATCTTCTGTATTTTTTTTCCAAGTTGAAAAATATTTATCTTTGTATATGAGACTGTAGGTGCATGCTTACTTGTATGTACACTGTGACACTGTGTGTATAAAGATGCCCTCGACGGTGATAAGAGGGGATCAGATCCCCTGGACCTTCTGTGAGCTGCCTGAGTGCTAGAAATTGAACCCAGGTCCTCTGCAAAAGCAGCAAGCATTGTTAACTCACAACCCATCTCTCCAGCTCTTCTTCTTTTTTTTTTTTTCATTTTGAATAATTAAATTTAACTTTACTGATACCTAAAAACACATTTCCATAATAATAAGACATGTCCCTATGCATGTATGTATTATGCATTATTTAAAACAGAGTAAACATGTGTCTCCACAAGTGTTTATTTATTTCATAAAAACATTCAATATGTGTTCCTCCAGTTTAAAAAGTATTTTTATTTATTCTTTGTAAAACTTTTACATGTATATGATAATTATGATCATATCTACTTCTTGAAGATGAGTGTTGCCAGAAGTTAACCTGTCTCATTGTCAGGGAATCTTTAAAATAATAAAAAACATTTTAAATGCCATATTCTATATGTGTCTGAGGCTTTTGAAGGCCTTATCTAACTATTTTACCTTATATATCTATAGAATCATATCTATCTGTTGCACCTAACATGTATATTCTTGTGATAAAAATAGACTAGTAATTGATATTACTTACTTATCCTAAGCAGCCTATAATAGCACTTTCAAAGTATGGCAAGTAAACCTTGTATTATAATTGAGTTATATAAGTAAAATACGACATATTAGAATAGAAATATATATAATGTATGTGAAGAATAATCTTAAATTTTAATTCTACGCCAATGTACATAAAATTACATTTATTTTGCCTCAATATACAAATTCTATACCAGTGAATTAAAAACAACCTTCTGATTCCCCTTCTTTCTTTTCAACCCCTATGTCCAAACATGAGAATGGAAGACAAAGGAAAAGAGAAATCCTGGAGGCCAACCTTGTTTCCAAAGTTTGGTAGCCAGAGTCCATGTCAGAAGTGGTCCCTACTCTCCGTATTGGCCACATAATACAGGATAACCACACTACAATACAGAGACTGATACATCATCCACGGACTGTGTATGATGTGGACCTAGCCCCTCTGCTCAGAAGTAGTAGCAGAGTCTCCTGTGGGTCCCACATTCCTCTCCTACCTTCGTGTCATATCCATATTCCACTGCATCCAATTAGTGCTAACCCCATCTTCTTCTTTATGAAGTCCAGAACTTAAGACCAGAGAATAAATAGTTCTACCCAAATTTAGGGCAGGTCTTCCCACCTCAATTAACCTAGTCAAGTAAAGTTTGCACAAGATATTCCGCCTTCTTTGTCAGTTCCCTGTGCCGGGCTCGTCACTGGATTGTCAAGTCTAGTTTTGAGGTCAAGCAGAGCATCTCCCAAACAAGGGCATCTTTTTATCTGCATTAACTATCTGCTTCATCCAAAAGTGAGGAGAGCAATTATAGTCTGACCCAAGGCTTATATGTGACCCTGGCCAGGTCTGATTCCACACTTTTCATCCCTCTGAAGGACACCAGTGCTTCCATTTTCTTTATCCTGAAAATGGCTTCATTATGAAATTCTGCATGGTAAAGCAAGAGCAACCCTCATTTAACTACTGTACTCACTTCCTACCTCAAACTTTCCATAACCTCTCTGTGATTAAATAGCAACGCCTCTTCTACCATGCCCCAAGATGCTCTTGCCATTTAACAATGGATTAGTAGCCTGGTCAGGAGATGCTTAGAGACGAAGTTACCTTGCAAAGTCCCTTGAAAGTTCTGTTGTAAACTTTATTCATTTACTTAATTTTTTTCTGTTTAAGTTTTGAGTGGCACACTACTACTTTTTATCATCAGGCAATTAAATACATTTTCAATCAATTTTTTGAAACTTATGCTTTTAACAAAATTTTATAATGGTTTGACCTCAGAGTGCTCTATATTAAAAAACCATAGCCAATACTTAAATATGTTGAGAAATTCCATTCTCCACTAGACACAACAAAAGACAGAAAAATAAAATGTTCAAAGAATAAGTACTAAAATGTTTTCATTTTCCATCCTTGCATCTCCTACACATCTGTTCCAGCATTACCTTTGCCCTCAAAAGAACAAAATACTCTTCTCTAAGCCTATAAAACAGTGTTCTTTCCTTCCACTGACCCCTTTCTTCACTTTATTTCACAGATTGTCTTAGGATCCCTCTCAAGGAGAATCACTGCTTTTAGAAGAGGGACAAATTGATCCAGCAATTTTGTGATTCTCGTTTTTGTAGCTGTGTGCGTTTGTATCAAGTCTTCTAATTCCCACATTCTGGTCCCGAAAATGTGATGTGACTTAACCTCAGAGCTCTTCTCCAACACAACAGTACTTCATAGATTTGATGAAAGCCTAGACCCACTCTCTCTTCTGCCCTCACACTACCCAGGCCTGCTGTGAAGTCATTTTATTTCTGGGTCTTCATACACAACATATATTTCAAGCATTCTATGCAAACGGGGACTGAGCTAATAAATTTTGGGTATCTGGGAAATATCTTAATGCATAAAATGCTTGCTGTACAAGAATAAGAACTAGAGTTTATATCCCCAGAACCCACATAATTATCAGGTGCATATGGTGGTCCCCTGTAGTATCAGCCCTCTCAAAGTGGAGACACTGATCTCCAAAGCAAGCTGACTACCTAGACTACTTATATGGGTATACTCTTGGTTCAGCTGAGAGATTCTGCCTCAAAGCATAAAGTAAGAAATGATTGAGTAAGACTCCAGATTTCGAGTACATGGCTATACACACAACTACACATACACACGCATGTCCACACACACACACACGCAGGCATTCATGTACACCACACACATATACATACAAGAAAAATAATGGAGTTTGGCATTGTTCTCAACAAACATGAATAAAGCACTCATAAGTTGACTGAAGCATCTTTCTATATGAAGTAAAATATGAAAATATTAGTTGATGCACAATGGGTAGTTTGCATTCTCTGTACTGCTTAGGGAAGAACTTTGAAAGGTATAACATGCAGGTGACTAATGCAAAGGATACAATCACCTGAAAAACCTGGTCAGATTCAAAGACCTTGAGATGGTTGTGGTTTGGCATGCTCAAGGGAATAAGGGGGAGAAAGTAGGGCTAAGATGCTGAGACATGGAAGACTGGTCATAGGCATGAGGTAACAACAATACCCTCTACTCTTAGCAAACTGTTAAAACTTGGGTAAAGAGACCCCCCAAAGACACATATGTTAAAGGCTTGATCATCATCATATTGCACTATCGGAAGGTGGAAGAAGCTTTAAGAAGTGGAGTCTAACAGTTGGATGTTAGGTTGTTGGTAGCTTGCTACTGAATTGATTATTGAGATCATTGGCTGGGTCCATCCTACTCTTCTCTTTGCTACCTAGCTACCATGAGGCAAGTAACTTCCTCTGCCATGCACCCCACCATGATGCACTGTCTTACCACAAGCCCATCAGTAAGAGAGCCAACCAACCATAGACTGAGGTTTCTAAAACCATGAGCCAAAATAAACCATTCTCTCCTTAAGTTGATATATCTCCAGTATTTGTCATAGCAATAGAAACCTGACTAACCCATGGTGAGAAAAGCCATATGAGATTGCGAGTGAGTGAACAACATTGGTACTTTCATTTTAAGTGATTTTTGTTGCTTTGTGGAAAAAGGGGGGCAACACAAGAGATCTAAGCACAGAGCAAGAGTAAAACAGGGATAATCAACTAAATTACTCAGAGTAGCAATAGGAAGCCTGACTTCATTTTGAAAGGTTTTGAAGGCAGAGTCAATGAGATTTCACATATCAGTTGCCTGTGTTAGCCTGAGAGGACCCCTAGCCTGTATAATTTCCCATAAATCTTCTCTGTTACAGCCTCTAGCATCTGTTGAGTATTATTCCAACTATAACATATGCACACCCATAGGAGGAAATACACATTGTTAAGAAAAATTAAAATCTGGGGCTAGAGAGTTGGCTGAGCCGTTAAAAAGTACTTGTTCTCGCAGAGTCAATTCCCAGAACCCACACGATAGCTTACGGCCATATGTAAGTCCAGTCCTAGTGGGTCTTACACCTTCTTCTGGCTTGAATGTTATTTGGCTGTTACAGATGATTTCACAACATTGATTCCATTCAAGGAAACTGTTCTAAGTCAGCCCAAGACATTTTATGATTCCCCGGTAACACCCTACCCACCCCCCAGTTATTGTACATGAGAAGACACTCTTCTGGGGACATCTGGAAAATAATTCACTATCTCTAGAAAATAAACAGCTCTCTATTGGCCACAGTCTCTCTCTGGATGTTATCACATCCGAGGGCAGGGCAGGCACATTTTGTACCTGCCATTGCTCCTGGGACCTTTCGTAAAGTGAAACCTACTCCTAAGAGGACAGAACTAAAAGGGAAGACAACCTTGCACCCTGGTGACAGCACTGATGCCAAAACTGCTGGTGAGCTGCCTCTTCTCTGGATATCTGCTTGTGGCATTCTGATTCCAGTGTGTTACAGTTTTCAGCTACATTGAGGCAGCATTGCTCTACCAGGAAGGGCCATTTATGAAAAGTATCAACAAATATTTAATAAGTACCTATTGAGTGCTGTGCCCTCTTCTCTATGTTGGTGCCATGGAAGTGAGTAAGACAGCACTTCCTATCCCATTTGGAAGGAACTAGAGTAGAAAAAAATGAGTGATACCAAATAACATTAAATGGGATGAAAGAAATAAAGCAAAATAAGACAACAACAAAAATCAGTATACATTACATGAAAGGAAGGTAGGCCGTAAAACTATTAAATTTGTGCAGAAGTGTACCAAATGCAATGCTGCTTGTTAAGACTTGTATCTGCAAAAGTAGTTATACCAGGAGCAGTGCTCCATAACACCCTGATGGAGCAAACCATGGTACATTTGTGTGACAAAACATGTTGTCAATAAAAAGACATTTTGACAAGAATATTCACATTTTTGTATACTTTCTACGAGATATATTGTTAAGAAAATTAAAAGTTTGGGCTAGAGAGTTCACTCATCAGTTAAGAGTACCTGTTTCATTTGCAAAGTCAATTCCTAGAACCCACACGACAGCTTACAACCATCTGTAACCCCAGTACCAAGCAATCTTACATCTTCTTCTTGCCTCAGTGAGTACCAGGCATGCATGCTCTGTATGTACATACATTCAGGCAAGACAAACATACATACAAATTAATATAATAAATATAATAAATAAAATCTGGTTCTAGTGTCATCTGTGTAGTGTTATACCTATTGTGAGAATTACCAAAAAGAAAAAAAGAATAAATATAGACAGGTACATGATAGATAGATAGATAGATAGATGATATTAATATGTACATACATATATATGGCTATAAATACAGACAGAAATTAGAAAGAGTATGTGTTAAGGGCCAGGGATACAGTTCAGTTTCTCCATGAAGAGCTTGAGAGCATTTTCAGGGCCCTAGGTTCAACAAAATCTCCAGTTCTACAAGAAAGAAAAAAAAAAGGAAATTTTATTTCTGTTTTTCTCACCTAAGAAAATCAGTAGGGAAGCCTGAGATATAAGAGGTATTTATTTATTTGTTTTAATGTGTCTTTCCATACAACTTTAGAATTTTCTATATGTAACTTTTAGTTCATAAAAAAATACATTTAGAATGTTTAATGCTTCAAAACTAAATTTTTCCAGAGTATATCAGAGTCTAGAAATAATATGTTAAATGAAGGTTATTATTTGGGAGGAATAGCTTTTTAACATACATTGACATCAGAACAAGAAGGCCCAATTTGAAATAGGAATCAGAAAGAAAAAAAAAAAAGATAGAAAGAAAGAAAAAAAGAGGCCATCTGTTGTACCTGGTGTCACCTGGCAGATTCTGTCTCCACCACCAGGAGTAAAAGCTGCAGGAAGAGATTCAACATGAGGAGCTTTGTGAGACCAACAGTTGCACCGTGTGGGACCAGCTGCCAGGATTAGCCACAAGATCATTTCATCATAGAGAGACGATTCAGCGAGAGGTATAAAATACATACTTGTGGGTGTGGCAAGGGGCCGCACCCAAATAGATCACAGCAGTAACTGCAGAAGAAACCCCACATGGCAAAGGAAATCAAAAGACTTAGAAGTTGATGTGAAGACATGCGGTTACATCCTCCCATAAGTGAGCAACACGACCTTCCAGATGATCTTAAGCCTACATCCTTTGATCTGAGCCAAGCCAGGAGCCTGTGCTAATTCCATTTAAGCCGAGGCCCCCCACTTCTCTGAACATGTGTTTTTATAAAATCTTCATCTGTTACACGTCAAACTCATATTTTTAACATAACCAGCAGGTCTCCAGGGGAGGCTGACTCAGAGCCAAGTTCAAGAACAGAGCAGATTGAGTAACAGGCATGTACGACCCACAGCCTGCAAGCCGCATGCAGTCTAGGATAGGTAAGATTTTGGTTCATCAACAACAACAACAAAAAAAAGTCATAAAGTTATTTAAAACAATATGATAGTTTCCACAACCTTTTTGATATATCAGTTGTATGATCTCAGACATGAACTTTGTAGATGAAGGTGTTTTATCCCAATGTCCAAAGGCTGATGCATCAGCAATTGAATAAATGAGAAGGTAGGGGAAGGGGAGAGAGATGCTGGGGTTTTTTTTTCCTTCTTGTTATGTTTTATCAGTAACTGTCATGTTTTCAATGTCACCAGAAAGAGTTTTCTGATAAATAGCCCATGTGTTAAGGAACAATAAATCAAGCTGAGAAAAATGGATTATCATCCATCCATGGAAGATTTCACACACAGGATGCGTGGTAAGAGCCTGTACTTCACTGTGGCGTGTGCCGTAGACCTAAAAATAACCACAGAAGCCGTGAGCCTGCAACTGCTTGATGCCCTACACCTTAGCCGTGCAGACTCAATTGCATCCTTTAACCTCTTATCCCTTTCCCCACTGGATTTCTAAGAGTGAAAATTAGACAGAGAAGAATAGGGGTGGAAAACATTCGGTGCAATCATAGTCTGTCGTGCTAACCTTGATCTCTAGATGTTTCCTCTGACTCACCGTGAGCAAGATTGTGACATGTGTCCTGTGCCCAAACTCAGCATTGCTAGTTCCATAGAAAAGCACTTCCATGTTCTGGCTATTAAACAGCCTAAGTGTCCATCAGTAGAAGAATGGATAAAGAAACTGTGGTACATATACACTATGGAATACTATTCAGCTATTAAAAACAAGGAATTCACAAAATTTGTGGATAAATGGATTGAGCTAGAAATGATCATAATGAGTGAGTTAACCCAGAAGCAGAAAGACTCAAATGGTATACACTCACTTATATCTGCATATTAGCCCAAGGGGCATGTCCCATGAAAGCCTTCACTTACCAGGAAACTGAGACAGAGGGGAGGACATTCTAGTGGGACTCTAGATGAGAGAAGCATGGGAGAATGGCAAAGTAGAAGGATCAGAGGGTCCTAGAAGCCTACAAGTAGAACATTATGATAGGCAGATTTGGGCCCAGGGGTCCCGCTCAAACTAAGGCACCAGCCAAGGACAATACAGGCAGTAAACCTTAAACCCCTACCCAGATCTAGACAATGGACAGAACACTCTCCACAGTAGAGTGGAGAGTGGGATATTACTTTCTCACATACTCTGGTGCCTCACCTTTGACCATGTCCCCTGGAGGGGGAGACCTGGTGGCACTCAGAGGAAGGACAGCAGGTTACCAAGAAGAGACTTGATACCCTATGAACATATAGAGGGGGAGGTAATCCCCCTCAGGAACAGTCATAGGGGAGGGGAATAAGGGGAAAATGGGAGGGAAGGAAGAATGGGAGGATACAAGGGATGGGATAACCATTGAGATGTAACAAGAATAAATTAATAAAGTAAAAAAAAAAAAAAAGAAAAAAAGAAAAGCACTTCTGCCTACTGCTTCTCAATGAAGCCTCTGAGCTCCCGGCACCAACTAGAATGGACCAAGAAGTGTCTGTCTTTGCTAGCCACTATGCTAGCAGCTGTGGCCAGAATTCTTTTTTGAATCCTTTCCTTGCTTAGATAACCAACCAGGAGACATCAATTCTCTTGGCATTTTTACAGTGCCATATGTATATATAGTACGGCAGATAATGTCATCACTGACAGATGACTGCTAAGGACCTTTTTGTTTGCATAGAGTAACTACTGATACTGAAAAGGAAGGCCAGCTTTGCTTGTGGATCATTGTCATTGCAGAGAGTGACATTTCATGAGTTCCCTATGGAGTCACTTTCTTGAGACTTTTTTTTAAGTCTTTAGAACAACTGTTTATAAGGGAGAAGAAATGTTCACCTTCCCTGCAGGTGCATCCTTTCTGGTGTTTCCAGGAGGGGGGATTGTTAATATGATTGGTCAGAGGTCAGAGGCACAATTGTGTGCTATCACACCTACTGGCTGGGCGCTCTTCCACCACATAGACTGTGGGCAAAGAGTCAAATCAGGACTTCCTCTTGGCTGAACTGTCACTGTTTTGTCTTGTTCTGAAACCTCATGGACAATTCACTCAGCTTCCCTTGGAGTGCAGAGCACGAGCGCTCTCTCTGTCTGTCTGTCTCTGTCTCCACAAAAGAAATCATAGCTCATGTTGCACTAGGTTCACAGATAATTCAACTGCAACAAAATATTTTAATAACTCACTGTGTTCAGAGCTTATTGTGGTTTGGTGCATCTGGCAATGTGCAAAGAAGATCAGAATAGATCTTACTTTCTCATAATTCATTAAACCTAGAGTTTGTCAGATGACAGTAGATTCTTCAGATCTCAATAAGGCAGGCACATAGACCAGCGAATGGGGGGAGGAGATGAGTGCTTACCTCTGGTTAGATGGTCAGGAAAGAACCAAAGCCCATCTAAGGAAAGAACATTCCAGTGATATAGGTATTGGGGAGCACAACACTGCAGATCTGAAGTGGATAACTGAAGAATAGCAAACATGCCCCAGTGTCTGTAGGCAGCACAAAGCCAATGTGGCTGGAAAAGCGTAAACAACTTGCAAAGTGATGGGAGCTTGGGTCAGAGCTGCAATATCTGAGTTACAAACTGTATTTCAGAAAATCAATTACACAGATATGGCTAGGTTTACTTGGGATGAAGGGGAATGGGGCTGATAGCTTTCTTTCCTATTGCTCCTATTATGTATTTCTTGTAATTACCACAAGTTTGGCAGCTTTGTCCAACACAATTCTGTTCCCCTACAGTTCTGAAAGTCAGAAACACAACACTGACTTTTCTGAGCTATAGGATCAAGATGAAAAGTCAAGGGTAAAAGAAGGCAAGTTCATCCTGGATGTATGGGAAGACATTATGTGCCTTTGCCTTTTCCAAAGTCCAGTTACTTTCTGTATTCCTTTGCTTGATGGTACTGCATCCACCTTCATAGGACATCACTCTAATCTCTGTTTCCAACAGCACATCTCCCTTTCCTCTGCCTCAGACTCCTCTGGCATCTCTCTTATAAGGGTTGTGATTTTATATAAGTAGTATCTGGGTAACCCTGGGTAATCACTTCATCTCAAGATCTTTAATTTGATCACATTGTTTGCCATATAATGCAACAATCGTAAGTCTTAGGATTGGATTATTCACATATTCAGTGGATCATGATGCAACCTACCACAGTTAGCCTGACAGTATTCTCACTCTGCTCTCTTGAAAATGAACTTGGAATGAAGGAGTAGACATGAAGAAGGCAGATAAGTGGCTCTTGAAACACCTCAGGCAGGAGTTGATGATGCTTTAGTTAGGGCAGTGGCAGCGAAGGCATTGTGAAGTTCTATCTTGAATGCTTTGAAGATAGAATCAATGTATTTTTCCAATATGGGTCATGAGAATAATAGAAAAAGAAACTTGAACCTCCAATTTCCCCAGTCTTGGCAGCTAGAAAAGTAAGCCTATTGAATAAGTAAGCCTATTGAAGGAACAGGTTTGGAGGGAAGATAATAAGTTTGGCTTTTTGCATATTAAATTAAAGATGTCTATGGAAGACCCAAATTGATATTTCAACATTTTGGTTAAGTGGTGGGAACTGAATATATTCATGTGAAACAAACTAGACATTGTCATGATTGTGCACTGAGCTATCATATATTTTATTTAAATACCATTTACTGTTCATTTAGGACTCTTCCCTCATCCAGTTTTTCTCTCTGTAATTTTGCTATCTGTAGTCAGCTGTGATCTGAAAATGTTAAATAGAAAATAAGTATTTCATGAATTTGAATAACCTTTGTTATAGTCTCTTGTCATGATTATTTTTTACTGTTGCTCGTTGTTAGTCTCTCATTGTATCTGGTTTATAAATTGAACTTTTCCCCAGACATATAACTATGGTAAAAAAAAAAATCATATCTAAGGCTTAGTCCATATCTGTACTCTATGGCATTGCCCAAGTGTTTTAAGATAAAGAGGGTCTACTGTAAATTGCATGGGAGCATGGTAGGGTAGAGTACAGTGAAAATGAGCAGAAGTGAGCCAAGATTCATGAGCTATTCAAACTCTCATTGTAATGCCATGAAAATGTCACCAAATTTCCACAGTAGCATTTGATATTAACCCCACAAACACAGCCTGCATAGCTGTGCATTACAGGGCTGAAACAAAGTCCTCCTATATTTCAGCTTATGACCTGAACTTTGGTTCCATCAGATTCACAGAGTACCAGGCCCAAGGATAGTTTCCTTAAGTCCATCTTCAAAGCCTTATGCCGGACATCTAGATTATGACAATAGAGGGCCAAAATGCAGGTAATAATCAAAAGAGAACAGGAAGGAAAGGACCATGGTAAGGAAATACATATGGTGTGTGTGTGTGTGTGTGTGTGTGTGTGTGTGTGTGTGTGTGTGTGTGTGTGTGTGTGTGTTTATAGCATTGATTTTTAGTTAACAATTAATTGATTATTTACCATAGACACATATGATTCTATTTTACTCTGTTAACACATTAAGAAGTGGGGGAAACTATTATTATTAGTCTTATCTTATTGATAAGAAAACCCAAACCATGATTTTTTCCAATTTTATAACAGTTCTGCTTGACTCCTGACTCCCAGGTCTCTGCGGGAACCCATTGTTCTTTGTTAGAGATGATAACATGGATTTATTAATGGTTGGAGGTATGAAAAGGGATGATTTTAAGGTGTTGTTGATAATTCATAAACATTTGTTGAGATTATTCAGGCAAGGTCTGGGGCCAGGCTGCTCGAAATTTGGACATTGAGTATGTCAGCCGTATGACTTTGCCATGAAATTTAACACAAATGCAACAGTCCATCTCTTTAGATGGAGACATAAACAGGTTACTGTGCTAGTTAAAAATGGTGCATAAAAGGTTTGTTACCAGTGGCCTATGTGGACTCCACATGATCTGCTACCCTGTATCCCCTCAGCGCCTTCCCTGTGTGTATTACTCTATTCCATTCTGCATTTGATCAAAGATGCTATCTCTTTTATTCCATATACAAATGTGGTTGCTCTGGAACATGTCTTTTTTAAAATATATTTTATTAACTCATTCATATTACATCTCAATTGTTATATCATCCCTTGTATCCTCCCATTCTTCCCTCCCTCTCATTTTCCCCGTACTCCACTCCTCTATGACTGTGACTGAGGGGGACCTCCTCCCCCTGTATATGCTCATAGGCTATCAAGTCTCTTCTTGGTAGCCTGTTATCCTTTCTCTGAGTGCCACCAGGCCTCCCCATCCAGGAGACTTGGTCAAATATTGGGCACTAGAGTTCGTGTGAAAGTCAGTCACCACTCTCCACTCAATTGTGGAGAATATCCTGTCCATTGGCTAGATCTGGGTAGGGGTTCAAAGTTTACTGCATGTATTGTCCTTGGCTGGTGCCATAGTTTGAGCAGGACGCCTGGTCGCAGATCCATGCATCATAATGTTCTTCTTGTAATATTCTAGGACTCTCTGAATACTTCTATTTCCCCATTCTCCCATGCTTCTTTCACCTAAAGTCCCAATAAAATGTCCTCTCCTCTGTCCCACTTTCCTGGTAAGCAAAGACTTTCATGGGACATGCCCCCTTGGGCTAGTGTCCAGATATAAGTGACTATATACCATTTGACTCTTTCTGCTTCTGGGTTAACTCACTGATTATGATCATTTCTAGTTCAATCCATTTGTCCACAAATTTCAGGAATTCCTTGTTTTTAATAGCTGAGTAGTATTCCATAGTGTAAATGTACCACAGTTTCTTTATCCATTCTTCTACTGAGGGACACTTAGGCTGTTTCTATGTTCTGGCTATTATGAATAAGGCTGCTATGAACATGGTTGAGCAAATGTTCTTGTGTGCTGGAGTATCTTCTGGGTATATTTCAAGGCTTGAGGAAGCCTTATTTCCAGTTTTCTGAGATAGAGCCAGATATATTTCCAAAGTGCCTGTACTAGTTTGCATTCCCACCAGCAATGAAGGAGTGTTCCTCTCTCCCCACATCCTCGCCAGCATGTGGTGTCACTTGAATTTTTTAATCTTAGCCACTCTGATGGGTGTAAGATGGAATCTCAGAGTTGTTTTGATTGCATTTCCCTGATGACTAAGGAGGTTGAGCATTCCTTTAAGTGCTTCTCAGCCATTCAATATTCCTCTTTTGAGAATTCTCTGTTTAGTTCTGAGCCCCATTTTTCAATTGGATTATTTGATTTGGTGGTGTTTAATTTCTTGAGTTCTTTATATATTTTGAATATTAGACCTTTGTCATATGTAGGGTTGGTGAAGATCTTTTCCCAGTCTGTAGTTTTTCACTTTGTTCTATTGACAGTGTCTCCTGCCTTACAGAAGCTTCTCAGCTTCATGAGGTCCCATTTATTAATTGTTGACCTTAAGGCCTGGGCTGTTGGTGTCCTGTTTAGGAAGTTGTCTCTTGTGCCAATCTGTTCCAGGCTCTTCCCCACTTTTTCTTCTAACTGACTTAGTGTCTCTGGTTTTATGTTGAGGTCTTTGATCCACTTGGACTTGAGTTTTTTGCATGGTGACAATATGGGTCCAACTGCATTATTTACATGTGGACATCCAGTTAGACCAGCACAATTTGTTGAAGATGCTATCCTTTTTCCATTGAATATATTTGGCTTCTTTGTCAAAAATCAAGTGACCATATTTGTGTGGATTCATTTCTGGGTCTTCAATTCGATTCCACTGATCAACCAGCCTATTGCTGTGCCAGTACCATGCTGTTTTAATTACTGTTGCTTTATAGTACAGCTTGAGATCAGGTATGGAGATTCCTGCAGAGGATCTTTTATTGTACAAGATTGTTTTAGTTATTCTGTTTTTTTTTCCATATGAAGTTGAGAACTGAACTTTCAATGTCTTTTAAAATTTGTGTAGGTATTTTGATAGGGATTGCATTGAATCTGTAAGTTGCTTTTGGCAAGATGGCCATTTTTACTATGTTAATTCTCCCAATCCAAGAGCAAGGAAGATCATTCCATCTTCTAATGTTATCTTCAATCTCTTTCTTCAGAGTTTTGAAATTTTTTCAAACAAGTCCTTCACTTGTTTGGTTAGAGTAACTCCTAAATATTTCATATTGCTTGTGGTTAATGTGAAGGGTGTAATTTTTCTAATTTCTTCCTCTGCATGTTTGTCATTTGTATATAGGAAGGCTACTGGCTTTTTTTGAGTTAATTTGTGTATCCCTCCAATTTGCTGAAGGTGTTTATCAGCTGTAGTAGTTCTCTAATGGAATTTTGGGGGTCACTTATGTACACTATCATATCATCTGCAAATAGGGATAATTTGACTTCCTCCTTTCCCGTTTGGATACCCTTGATCTCCTTTTGCTGTCTTAGTGCTCTGGCTAGAACGTCCAGTACTATATTGAAGAGATATGGAGAGAGTGGGCAGCCTTGCCTTGTTCCCGATTTTAGAGGGATTTCCTTGAGTATCTCACCATTTAATTTGATTTTGTCTATTGGCTTGCTGTATATAGCCTTAATTATGTTGAGGTATGTGTCTTGTATCCCTGATATCCTCAAAACTTTAAACATGAATGGGTGTTGGATTTTACCAAATGCTTTCTCTGCATCTAAGGAGATGATCATGTGGTTTTTTATTTTCAGTTTGTTTATATGGTGGATTACATTGATGGATTTCCAAATATTAAGCCATCCCGGCATGCCTGGAATGAAACCTACCTGGTCATGGTGAATGATATCTTTGATGTGTTCTTGTATTTTTTTTGCAATTATTTTATTGAATATTTTTGCATCAATGCTCATAAGAGAAATTGGTCTGAAATTCTCTTTGTTGGGTCTTTGTGAAGTTTAGGTATCAATGTGACTATGGCCTCATAGAATGAATTTTGTAATGTTCCATCCACTTTTATCTTTTGGAGTAGCTTGAAGAGTATCGGTATTAGCACATCCTCGAAGGTCTGGTAGAATTCTGCACTGAAACCATCTGGCCCTGGGCTTTTTTTTTTTTTTTTTTTGGTTTGGAGACTATCAATGATTGCTTCTATTTCTATTGGGGAAATGGGACTATTTAGCTTGTTTACCTGTTCTTCACTTAATTTTGGCAAGTGGAATTGATCAAGAAAATCATCCATTTCCCTTAGATTTTCAAATTTTGTGGCATATATGCCTTCGAGTAGGATCTTATGATTCCTTGTATTTCTTCAGTGTCTGTTGTTATGTCTCCCTCTTCATTTCTGATTTTGTTGATTGCAGACTGTCTCTCTGCATTTTAGTTAGTTTGGCTAATGGTTTATCTATCTTGTTAATTTTCTCAAAGAACCAGCTCTTGGTTTTGTTGATTCTTTGGACTGTCTTCTTAGTTTCTAATTTATTAATTTCAGCCCTGAGTTTGATTATTTCCAGACATCTACTCCTCTTGGGTGTTTCTGCTTCTTTTTTTCTAGGGCTTCCAGCTGTGTCATTAAGTTACTTATGTGGGATGTTTCCAATTTCTTTTTAAAGCCACTTAGTGATATGAATTTTCCTCTTAGCACTGCTTTCAATGTGTCCCATAAATTTGGGTATGTTGTTCCTTCATTTTCATTGAGTTTCAGGAAATCCTTATTTTCTTTCTTTATTTCTCCCTGACCCAGGTGTCATTAAGCAGAGAGTCGTTTAGTTTCCATGTATGTGGAACGTGTCTTAAATTGCTCATCTTCCAAAGAAATCCTTCCCGCACATCTGTCTATGACATGGAAATATCATTCTTATCCACTGAGGTCTGATTTTAAGCCACTTTCCCAGCAAAATATAGGCCCTCCCTCCCCCTATCACTATGACATCATTGTACTTAATTTATCTTTTCATAGCCACAACTATCTGAATATGTACTGTTTGTGTATAGTTATTATTATGCCTTTAGCTAGAATTGAAGGTGCATGATGTCATTTGCTTACCTCTTAAGATTGAACTCCTAGAGCAACACTGGGCTTACAGAGAATGCTCAATAGATCTCTGTTAAAAGAAAGAAAGAAAAGCAGAGAAAATAGAAAGCTCTTGGCATATCACTTAATGTATAGAAATATTTTAAAGAGCAGCATTGCTATCATTATTAGAAAAAATATTTACTTAAAACCTACTCGAAGCTACAAACCTTACTAAGCTAGATCCCTCAGCCTTGCCACAAGGACTTTAAACCACTGATGTGTATGAACCAGAAAAGTTAGGGAGGGGAACCACAGTGTAATCCTTAACTCACTTATTAAATTCAGGACTGACAAAACACATTTTCAATATCTTGAGAAAACCCACAGCCTTATTGAAAACTGTCCCATGCACACAGCCTTTTTTCTAAGTACCTACCAGGCTCAGTGACCGAACAGATGGACTCTGCATTGTGTCTGGGAATGAAGCCAACTCTTGCTGTGCTGGCTACAGCAGAGACTCTTACAGAAGTGGGTAGAATTTACCAGTTTCCAAGAGGGAGTGAGGGAACCTAAGAAGAAATTTGATTCATCCAGGTTACATATTTTAAATTTACCCCTCATTGTTTATCTTCACTTATTGTTTGTTTTGTCTATCTGAGATGGTAGGACTTCCTTACTACAATTATTCTCTTGGAAGAGGATGGACACTGAGATACAGACTACCCTTGAGTCAACACTGCCCCAATTTGACAAAGTGCTCAAACTACTAAATTAAAGCAACAGGTTAAGACAAGAGATGATGGAGGACTTTTTTTTTTAAAGAATATAGTGTCATTCAATAACATTTGCCAAAGATGGTGGAAATATGCTGTTTCCATCTAAAAGTGTGGCATGACAGGGGGTGAGGGTGGGGAGGGGGCAGGGTGTGCATGCACGCATGCATGTATTGTAGGGGTGGATGTCAATAACTCGAACCAGCCAAAGCCCTAAGTTCTGTAGTACTCTGCCTGTTTCCATTGTAGATTTACTGTTTGTATTTATGGCTAATACCAAAAAAAAAATCACAAATTTCCTTTTCTATAAATAAGTTGAAATCTGAGAAAACAGGAAAACACAGGTATAAAAATTTTTCAGTAGTCCTAGATAAAGGGAGTCAGCAACAGAGGTTGCGTAGAAAAGATGAGCTGGGCGCTTTCACAGTTTAGAGGCCACTTCTCTGTAACTGAGATAGAAGTGTTTGATTATGCATACCCCAAAGGATGGTTTAAGGGCAATTCACTCACCTCTGTGCTTAGAGTGATGATAGTTCTAGACTTCTTAATTGGCCAATAAAAGGAAACTTTTCAGTGTTCTCCACATCTCTCAGCCCATATAGCCTGTTTTGAGATCCAGTTAGAAATAAATATCTATACCACAAACATTAAAATATCAAGCTTAAAGAAAGCATCAATCATCTGATTTTTAAAAAAAAACAGGCCTAGGTAACTGGTGCCAAAAGCCTCATAAATGAACAGCTGCCTAAAAAGAGCTTGTCTCTCAT